>NC_070562.1:0-1343982 GCF_026914185.1 Puccinia triticina
AACCCTAACCTAACCCTAACCCTAACCCTAACCCTAACCCTAACCCTAACCCTAACCCTAACCCTAACCCTAACCCTAACCCTAACCCTAACCCTAACCCTAACCCTAACCCTAACCCTAACCCTAACCCTAACCCTAACCCTAACCCTAACCCTAACCCTAACCCTAACCCTAACCCTAACCCTAACCCTAACCCTAACCCTAACCCTAACCCTAACCCTAACCCTAACCCTAACCCTAACCCTAACCCTAACCCTAACCCTAACCCTAACCCTAACCCTAACCCTAACCCTAACCCTAACCCTAACCCTAACCCTAACCCTAACCCTAACCCTAACCCTAACCCTAACCCTAACCCTAACCCTAACCCTGTGCCCTCCTTGAATATTCAATCTTTATGTAATCTCACAGGCAAGGATATTGGTAGTCATTGTTTGTGCCTTTTAAATTCTACCGTGTAACATCCAATATGTGTGATATAGTTGTTTTCGATTCATGTCACATTTGCAACTGCAAAATATAACATTTCCCCAAAAGCATACGTACCTCACATGAATGAAACATGCAGTGAAGTTCATCTTGCATACCCATCTAGTTAGTCTTATGGCCCTTTTCATTTTTCAAGTAGCATAATTTTCCAATATAACACAGCCTTGGAAGAAGTCACATTCATTGTGCCTGTCTGTCACAGTGGAATGGGTTTTGAAGTGGATCAAAGCAATCTTTTTCACCAGGGCAGGTGACAATGAAAATCTTTTCTGGAGTTATGATTGAGTTGATCTGGTGTTCCACACAAATTCAACTGGATTTACCGGTCAAATGTAGTTGATTAATGTCTCAATGTATAATCAGTTGACCTCAATTTACCCACAGGAGATCAAAGAGTTCTACATAGAATTGTATTAGATCCAAATAGTTTTATGGCTGACTTGAGACCCAAAACAACCTCATTTTTTAACCTTACTGATGCATCAATTGTGAATCACTTCTGAATGAGGTTCAAATCATATCTGACTCACTTATGACCAAGTTCGCGATCATGTAGGGATAAGTTACTATTCCCATCCGGCTGACATCCGACCAAAACTCACATAAAATTCAGCGGTGGCACTCCCTGGGGAGTGGGAACATATCTCACCTGTGTCCATAGGTTTAATTTTGACTCCTCTGCTGATGGGGTCCTGGTATCTAGGGTTAGCTGTTTCTCTGTTCAAAAAGTGAGTCATAGATTTGGTAGAGTGTGTAGAGTGATCACTTTGGTGTGGGTGTCTGGGGAAGCGGACTGGAATGCCTAAATCCTCTGAATCATCTGATTGCTGATTGTTGTCCCTGTATCCACTAAACCTAGGTGCACTGGAAGAAGCCTGAGGTCTTGGAGCTGTAGAAGAAACCTGGGGCCTGGAAGTAGTGGAAGTAACTCTAGGACCTGGACCAGTGGAAGAAGCCTGAGGACCTGGAGCAGTGGAAGTAGCCTGAGGGCCTTGACCAGTGGAAGTATCTTGAGTCTGTCCAGCATTGGAAGGGATGCGGTCCTGGTTTGCAGCATTACTGGAAGGATCCACTGGAGGGTAAAGACTGGGGGCAATATTGGTACTGGAGCTTCCTTGGGCAGACATAGTTGAAGTAGGTAAGTTGAATTTTAAGTCTGGAGGTGTTGAAGGTTGATAATGGAGGTGCTGATTGTTATGAGCTGCACACACACCGTACGCTATGTCACCTCTGGGACATGTTGTAGTCAGTACATGTCACAGCTCTCCACCCTAAGGGAGAGAGGAGGAGAGATCCCCAAACTCTCCTCATCTAGCAATCTACATAGTTTGCCACACAGGACTCGACCCGGTCCTCCTTTCCTAGCTCTTCTCATGACACTGATAGTGTTACTGATGGTTGAAATAGATTATAAAAGCAGGATGTTGGTTTATAAAGAAGGGATATGAGAAGTGTAGGTAAAGTAGTATGTAGCTGATGGTAAGAGTGTTACTAGAGCTAAAGATATCTAAGGTATAGAAGAGCCACTGCTGGGACACCACTTGTGGAACTACTCAAAGGGGAGAATAGCGCTTGGAAGGGAAATGGATAGCAACACTAGTACAAATGTAAGCTATGCAAGGGTGCTGATGAGGCTGCCTTCCTGACTAATGCTGAGGGGATTAGAGTAAAACTAAGAAAAAGAAGAAAAGGTGTGGCTGATTTCTGCTTGATCTTAGGAGCTAGTACTATGAGCTTAACTACTGACTACTGAGGGTGAGAGGGTTGGAGCAGTGATGGAAGAGGGGAAAGCAATGGCAATGGTTCAATAGCAATGGGTTCAGGAGCAACAGCAATGGTATCAATGAGCAATGTACAAATGGGGAAGGTGATGTGAACATAGTAACAACTTGTAATGATGAGCACTACTGTAGTTATAGGCACAGATCCAATGATCTAATGTGTACAATGGGCATAGTACATAATGAGTAATGTATGTAAAGGGTTTAGTATGTGAGAAAGTATCTGTAGAAGGAATGTAATGTAATGATTTAAGTAAGTTACTAATGAAATGAGTGTTGTAACTAATGAAGACTGTAGGTTTTCTGCAAATCTTATATCCTCTATAACTATTGAACCATTGAAGATAAAGGAGTACTATGTATGAGTGACTAATATAGGTGAAATAAGGTGTAGAATCTGAATATGCAATGATAATGAAGTATTTGTGAATGATTATGGGGTAATAGGCAGTGTAATGATGAATATATGTAAAAGAAGATAATAAAATACTACTTATGGTTTGGAATGGAGCACCACATTGTGGAGGGTGTGGGCTTGAGCTTATGGTGTTTCTTAGGTTCTGCCCGGCTGGTCAAAATGCTTGATTGTTAGGTTGTGGTGGTGATTGGTGGGTGGGTGGGGAGGGAGTTTTGTGCAGGGACTGAAAGGAAGAAAAAACAACTTCAAGGGCTGCAGTGGTGGTATTGGTTGTTGTGAGGATGATGATGACTTTGACCTTGAGTCAATGGTGAGGCTGGGAGTCTATAGGTACATGTGTACCTGCATGTAGGTGAGATTGGGCAGGTGTTGAAAACACCAAGTTGGCGTGAATTTTGGACCAACGGAAAGAGCAACGTGGTAGTGGCCATAGTTGCCAACGCATGGCGGAGTCACACCAAAGACTGAGGCTGCTGGCAGATGTTGGACCATGGAAGATCGTGTATCTATGGATTTTTTATGGTGGACTTAAACGCTCATCAGCCAAGTTGCGGAGGGTGAGGTGGAGCCAGCAGGGAAGAACGTACAGCGGGTGTGTGTAGGGAGTTAACGGTTACACCTGGATCGGGCGTGGGAAGAACTGTGGCGGTAGCGGTGGCAAAAGGTACAAGGTGGTGGCAATGTGCGTTACAGTCTTTGGCAGCAAGTGGTGGGTGGAATTTGTGAGTATTTAAGGGAGGGAGTCAAAGCCATTTGTCCCCCCAGGGGATCCGGTTTTGTCCTACCCCCTCCCTGGGAGCCCCCTAACGGCTTGGTTGGGCCCTCCCTGGACACCTTTAACAACTGGCCACTTTTTGCTTGTTGCTTTGGCACAGCAGGGGGGGTCATCCATACGGCCTCCGGGCCTTTGGGGACTTTCAACATGCGCAGTGAGATAGAACGGCAATTTTGGACAATTTTTTGAGAAAAATACACCCCAAAACTTAGATCTGCAGATCTAGGATTTTGTGGATTTCAGAAAGTGGGATGAAGAACATTTGGTCACCATTCAATTTACATTTGGGCCATTTTTCCACACCAATGTGCATGCTTGCAGGCCAAATAGCAGGATTTTCACATGTTTTTGCTGTTTTGCACCAGTCTGTAATGCCACAATCAGTGAGGAAAGCATTTAGTATGGAATATTATTCAATTGGAAAAATTTGGGCACCATTAAATTTACAGTTGCGGCATTTTTCCACCCCAATGTGCATGCTCACAGCCTAAATAGCAGGAATTTCACCTGTTTTTGCTGTTTTGCACCAGTGTGTAATGCCAAAATCAGTGAGCAGAGTTTTTATTATGGCAGATTATTCAATGGAGAACATTTGGGCAATATTCAATTTAAATTTGCACCATTTTTCCACACCAATGTGCATGCTTGCAGCCTAAATAGCATGATTTTCACCTGGTTTTGCTGTTTTGCACCAGTGTACGTAATGCCACAATCAGTGAGAAAAGCATTTAGTATGGAATATTATTCAATTAAGAACATTTGGGGACCATTCAATTTAAAGTTGCAGCATTTTTCCACCTCAGTGTGCACCCTTGATGAGGGAAAATGCTACTAATGGGCCATTTTCAAAGATGCATTTTGACATGAAGATATAAATTTAATACTATACAAAGTCAACTGCTTCTTCAATTTCATAATACAATCTGGATTACTTCAAAAAAAACGCAACCGCTATATGTCAAACTGCTATACCATGACTTTGAACCGCTATACATGCATGTAAAGTACATAATGTTTGTAGTGAATGGTGATCTTGAGAAAAGGTGGTTTCAAAGGTTTTCTAGGTCACTCTTTGAGAGTAGGAGGAGCTTTGTTGAGATTTGCTGTAGGTACAGTGCCCCGCACCTCTTCTTGACTACCCCACGCCTGCAAAAAACTTTGACCTGCCATAAAATCTTTACAATTCACACAATCACCAATTAAAATAAATTTTGGAGCTCTATGGAGCTTGTAGAAGACAATTTTATATAGCACATCCCTCTGGGATGTCTCAATCAAAAGTTGTCATTTTTTGGGTCCTCAATTTTGGGACAGTCGCTTAATTATATGCATATACCATGGTTTTATAAAGTTTTATTTATGTACTTATGTCTTATATTATTTATATGAGTGGCTTTTAACCACATGATTATGTATATAAATAAAAATGATGCTAGTTATTAATTACCAACTGACAAATACTTCTTCATAGCTTTTTTTGCAGCAGGTCCAGCAAGACCTAGGATATAATTAGCAGAGTGTTGCCGTTCAATATTTTGGAAAAAAATTTGAATGGTTGAAAGTGGGCATAAATGGCAAGATTTTTCAAACAATGCTTGGCAGTGTTTCCAACGGTGTTCACCTTCATCAGAAATCTGGCTAGCTATCTCTGAAGGTTGAATTTGATTTGGATCCAGTTTTTGTTTTTTAACAGTACAGTCTACCTTCTTCAGGATTGATTTGGAAGCTCTCCAGTCTTTTTGTGCTCTAGAAGCCTTGCTAGCAGGTGCCATTGTGAGTGGTTGTTTCCAAATTCTCTTCTGGCTAACTAAGCCAGGAGGCCAAGAAGTCTCACAATATGTGCCATACATAAATGCATAACAATATGTAAATACAAAAGGTTTGAAGGCAGTGTAAAACCATTGCCATACAGCTTTAGGATGATTTTTCCCCTAGAAGCATGAAAAACCATTGGAAAAATCAGAAAAAAGTGCCCTTCCCAAAAAATGTTTTGGATATTTTTTTTTTCAAAAATTTGGGACACCTGTGGGGGTACACAGCGGGGCAGATTGGGAAAAGCCAATGCGTCTAGCTGGCGTCCCAGCACTACATGCACCATGGTGGCGTGACAGGGACCCAGAGCCGTACAGGCGCCACTCTGTCATGCAATGGGGCGCCACCGGGACTGTGGGCATAGGTGGCGCCCCTGGGGCGCCACTGAGATGCCACCAACCTGGGCGCCAGATGGCCGCCCCGGTGAGATGCCTGCGTGACACACCGGTAGGGGAGGCGTCACAGCCGGCTGTCACGGGGGCGTTGATGCCGGTCGCCTGGCTGACGCAAGGGTCCTGATGGCGCCACTGGTCATGGGGGGCCCCCACTGCCTTGTGGGGTCGCCGGAGCGGCTAGGACGCCCAATGGGTGCCCCGTCCAGGTGTGGGCAATCACAGGGCCCATGAGCCACGATCCAGTTGGCTTGGCTTCGGCCGGCTTGCGTCATGGATGAGTGTGGGCAGTGTTGGTGGTCCTTGACCCGGCTTTCCTGCCCCAGACCTAACCCTGACCTGGTGATATATATTGCATGTATCACCTTGCTCCAAGTCAGCACATCTCTTGTCTGCCCAAAAACTTTCCCCCAAATTTCCCCCCATACAAGCAACTTCTCCGATATCATGAATAAATCCACCCCTGCCCCCTACTTCTAAGGTAAGTCCCCACACCCCCCAGGTAAGTCCGACCTAGTAACAATCCCCTCCTCAGCCTGCTTCCACCTTGCCAAGTATTAACCAACGGAGAAATTGATGCAATGTTGGGCAAAGATTGCCACGTCATGCTCAAGGCCTGCTGGGCCTACATCCGACTCGCCACGCTGCAGATTCTTCACCAGATCTGCACTTGCTAGAACTCTTTAACTTGCCCACGTTGGCTTTAGCACCATTGAAATCATTGAACTGGGCCCAGATAGAAACCGATTGGACAACAAATGAGATCAAAGAGCTCTTATCACTCCATCAAACTCCTCCTCAGCCTGCATCTCTTCTTAACCATACGCCTTCCGATCCTCAAGTTGATAATCCAGCCAATCGGTCAAAAAAGGAACCGAACAACCAATCTAAATCGAGGAAAAAGTTCCAGCATGTTCAGGCTCTCTTGAACGTTTGCCAAGAGTTCTTCAAGAGTCAATTTGAGGGGTGAGATATCTTATTCAGGCTGCTCGACTCCTTAAGAAGAGAACTCTTAGCGCTGATGGACTTGCACATGTCGCTCAAGGCAATCACTTGTTCGGAATATGAACCCAAGTCGATCGTCTCAAACCTGCTGGATAGGTTGATGGCCTTGTCAACGATTGTAATATACTCCTGTCACCTACGGCCCCTTTCAGACCTACAGACCCTACTGAGTACTCAAAAAATCATCAGTACCCTTGACATCCTCCTCCTCATCACTGGTTGAACAAAATGAGCTGACCAGAAAAATGAAAGAGTCCAAAACGGAGTTTATCCAAATCACTATCTCAGAGCCGTGGCTAAGGGTCTATCAGGTTCTAGTCGGCCGCACTCATCATGGAGGTTTTATTTTTAGTGCTATCAAAGTTATCAGCTCTTGTTCTTGATCTCATCACAACTCGCCCTTTTGTTCATATCCCTATATCTTCCATGTTTCATTTTTTTTGTCTTAATCTGCCATGTCATCTGGTACCTTTGTTGAGATTGATGTTCTGCTATTGAAAATTATAAGAGATACCTCCAAACAGTTACCCTGTGTGTTATTGCCCATGAGGTGTTGGCACCCTGGACATTCTTTGTGGCCTCAATAGAGTCCCCATGTGCGCGCCTGCCTGCTAGCCAATGGCGGCCCCCGAGGCATCTCGATGCATGCCCTCCTGGTGACCGCAGCGGCGCGACCATGCCGTCGAAGAGACCGCCTGCATTGCATCCCCGTAGGCGCCGTGAGGCCATCCCCAGACATATGTCCCGAGGATCTCGGCATGGACGCCCGCGGGAAATCCAGCAATGGCGCACTGAGGTCGCCCCCCCTGCGCCTCGGTCGGGTTGGCGCCCATCTGGGCTGACCTAGGTGCGCCACCCAAGATGGTGGCAGGGTGGGGCTGGATGACGCCCTGGCGGCGTGTGGCAGAACGGCGGCATCAGGGTGTCCAACTACTGCGGGGCCCTGCTGGCGTCCGTTCAGCCGCCTTGCTGGCGTCCGTTCGGCCGCCCTCCTGACATCCCACTTGTCCCTCTGTGTAGTCAAGAAGAGGTGCGGGGCACCGTATACCTGTCAAAGAGATTTGTGAATTAGGAGATTGGAAATTTAACTGCTATAAACTTTACATTAGAGAATATGTGGCGGAGGATCTAGCAGAAACAACAAACATTTTGAAAGGACTGAAAAGTTTGTGGTGTGGAGAAAATTGATACATTGGTTAGACAACTGTTTTTAGAGTTGATTGGCTAAATAATTTTCAATGAAGATAAGGCTTTTCACACAAGGGCTCAGGCTCTCATTATAAAATTCTTTACTGAGTTGAGGGTTTTTGCACTCAAACCTTAATACATCATTCTTCTTTATTTCCTCACTACTCAAAAGGGAAAACATAACTCTAGTCTGATTGAATTTTCCTGTTCTTCCCCCAGAGGCCCACCTCAAGGGGAATGAGAAGAATAAGAAACATCAATTTCTTCCCACACTTAGGTAGGCTGAGGATCCCAAGTAGTTGGATGGTCCCTACCTATCCTAGAGGTGTACTTCACATAGATGCATGCAGCGAAGAACCACAGCGCAGCAAGAGATACATTGAAGTCATCTTGACACAAGTACTAGATTACAACAGTAGTATCTGCCAAATGGATGTATGGATTAAAGAACTTTGGATGATTTCATGCAAGTCAAGTTTGAGCATATTTAATGATCTCAAGACTAGCCCAAGCTGATGAGAGTGGATATGGAGTTCAATGAATAACAAAATAGAGGTCATGGAAAAAAGTATTTACATACAAAATAGCAATAGGAATTTTGCCAACAGGTCAAATGTACATATACAAATGTATGGATGCATAAATCTAGTCGAATGAATGGGTGGCTAATGAAGAGTTGGAGCAGATGGGGTACTGATCAGTGAGGTTGGTGATCACTTTTCCCCAAACGTAGGGCCACATGGGTGGCATGCAGATCTCCTAGCAACGCAAAATCCCAGGCGTATTAACAAGATCCAATCAGGGCAATGAGAGGCATGGGGGTTAGAAAAGGGGGTCTCACATTGATCTTGCAGAGCGGCTCACAGTGGGACCACGTTGACCAACCAAGCCATTGTTGGAGGGCTTCAACCTGCTGGCGCCATTCGGGTATTTTGGATCGAGCAAGAGACTCAAGAGTTGAGTTGAAGGAGAAAGAGGGCTCAAGAGGGAGAGACAACTGGATAGTTTGTGAAAAGAGAGAGTATACTGTCTCACAAACCCGCTCCAAAGTGCCCTCGATAGCCAGAACGATAAGCTGGATTGAGTGGCTGATCTCGGAGGGAAGCCGCGAGGCAGAGGTATAAGCTGTGGTGCATCTGCGAATCCCGCGAGACAACCAGTGTGACGCTTTGCGGTGCCAGTCCGAAAAGTCGAGCGAGGGCATGATGATGTCGTAGGTCAATCCGCGTGCCTCAATGGCCTGTTCAGTTGCATTCAAGTCGGCCCTGTTGAGGAGGTAATGCAGCTCGTGAAGGGACGAGCTGTATCTCTGAACAATGGTGAGGACCACAGCGCGCCAGTCCGGCTGGCCCAGATCCACCCGCCAGTTTTCGGAGTTCTTCCGCCCGAGGACTTCAATCAGCCGCCTTTGGACTGTCCTTGCGTCCTCGTTACTGATCCCGTACAAGCGGTGACGTGAGCGTGGCCCCGTGCTTGTCCCATCTCCTTGTCGCTTCAAGTCTAAACTACCAAGGTCATCATAGAAACTTATAAACCCCGTGGGATCTAAGATAACCCGAACCTCCCCAGGCGCGAAAAAATGTTGGGCACCCGACTGGAAAATGCTCCAAGAAGCCCTTGAATAAAACGGTGATTGGGGAATTGGTCGTTTCTCTGGGAGATCAGAATTTTCTGTGGCTTGTTTTATCGTTGTGGGCATTGGTACTTTGACAGAATAGGGGTCTGTAGCGTTAATTGTATCAAGAAGACTGCAGGAGTGTATAGGAGTGGCAAAAATGACATTGGTGGGTTAATCAGCCACAAAAGATACTGCTGCAGATGATATCCAAAAGAAACGGAATGGAGCTTAACTGGATTCCTTTTTTGAAGTTGCACCATATCAGTTCGAACCCTGTGTTCATCCTGACTACGCCTTCGAAGCCATACCTGTCGCCGATCTTACAGAGCTCAATAGCGCGGGCGTATTCGGCCTCGAGGTAATGGCCTTTGTCGGGAAACTGCTCGGGGACGGAAGCGTTGATGAGGACGTATTGAGCGTCCATGAAGCCGGGAGTGCCTAGCGAAGCGCTCTGGCCATCGAGGTAGATTACCCGGAGGGCACGGTCGGCGACGAATGTGTAGAGGTCCAATTCTCCGGGCCGGTGGCTGGCAATCGAATAGCTCATCTCCGGATCGAAGGCCAGCCATTCGAGCCCCTCCGTTGGCGGCCCGCTTGGATCGTGTGTGCCATGGTAGAGTAACGTCGAGCGCGGGATCAAGCCAGGGATGATCGAGTGGCCGCTGTAGGCAAACGTGTTTGGCCATTGTTGGAGTAGTCCCGCAAAAGACGCAAAGATCAGGTTCGGATTGTTCGTCTTCATCAGACCCGACGTGTTTGAAGATGATAGGATCAGCTGCTCTGGTCCTCGGCGGCTTGCTGCTCTGGCTAGCTGTGAGACCATCCAGAAATAATATAAACAAATGAGTTGCCCGACTTGAATCTTCATCGCACCGTTGAGTCAGTGTTGGGCTTAAAATCTTTGCGAGTTAAAAAAGAAAAAGAAAGGAAGAAAGACAAGGCAATCAGTACTATCTACTTAAGAGCCAAAGAAAGAACATACATATGCTGATGTTTGAGAGCGGATGCTTCATTTGTACATACCAGGCTTCAAAGTTGGAAACAGGATATTTATGTATTGCTGGGTTCATGACGTTGTAGGAAAGGTTTGTCAGCAGAAGCTCCGTTAACCTGTGAGAGAGTTCGTACGTTGAGTAAAAATTTACGAGCTTTACCAGGCTTTACCTCCATTTAAGCTTATAATTTGTGACTATTTGTGAACGCTTGGAATTGGTTTGAATCTCGATCCCCAGGCTTTCGGATTGGCTAGCCGAGTCCTTATGTAGACTCGCCTGAGGGTTTACCCTCAATATCTTTTATCATTTGATGGGATCTCCGCGTCTGCACTAGTTGTTTTCGGATGAAAACAGGAGATGATCAGGTCGATTTTGCTATTGTCTTTCTTCAAGAGAATTTTTGGATGAATGATGATGAGGCTTTATTTTTTACACGCTTAGAGTCGGTACTCAGATACTTATAAATGTTTATTCGGCTCTTTCCACGGGCATTTCTCGGGAGGGGTGCTCGCAAATGTTGCGCTCAGAGCAGACCTGCAGGATAGGATGCGCCTTATCGACAAACACTGCGATGACGAAGAGATGTGATGTAGTGAAATGTACAGCTTTCAATATGGTTTCTCTGTATATATTGCTTGAAAGGCCTTAGACTTTGAATCAAGCCGAGGTGGAAATGGTGGGGTAATTTGTTTTCATGATTGCCCAGTAAGTTATATGTGCAGTAGGTAACCATAGCAGAAAAGTATGGAGTCGAAGAACAAGGGACGAGTGATGACGGCCTTGAGCTTAAGGCTTCGCCTTATCATTATTCGGGCCAGCGCCTGGTGCACCTCCGCCGAGTCCGCCCATCAAGCTGGAGGCTAATTCTCGTGCGGCTGGGTCATTCATGAGCTGAGCCATCAACAAAGAAAGGATCACTAAGCACCTGTTTAGTGGGAGACGGGTGATATATAAGATCGACTTACTTGAGAGAGGTCGGGCATTCCGCCACCCCCCGCGCCACCTAAGCTATTCATCATTTGCTGAACCATGGGGTTTTGCATCATTCGTTCCATGCCACCGTTGGCCATCAGGCTCTGGGCCCTGTTCATGCACGAAAAAAATAAGTACAGCTGCTTAGTGGACAGTGATCAGTACGTCTAACTTACATCTGGGCCATCATGGGATTGTTCATCAAGCTTGCGAGGTCAGGCATGCCACCAGGACCCCCCGCGCCGGGCATAGCGCCACGTGCAGAGCTTGAAGAACCAGGCGGATTGCCTGTCGTGTTTAGTGAAGAAGAGCTCTTGGCTTTTGACTTGGCCGTTGCCAATGAATTCCGAATGGTAGTATTCTGAGGATGAAGAATTGTCAGTGCGCATTTTTTTTTTTTTTGGTTGATGAAGGAAAACTGCCTTACGTCGGGTTCCAATTCTAAACCTTTTTCGTACGCTTCAACGGCTTTATCGTATTGACAAGAGCTGAAATAACCATGCCCCAGTCGGGAATAGGCCTTAGCAAAAGTAGGATCTACTTCTAAAGCCTTTAAGGCATCCTCGATAGCCTCGTCATGAGCACCCAATTGACTTTGCGCTGCTGCCCTGTTCGAGTAGTAGACAGGATTGGTCGGATCGAGTTGAATGGCCTCGGTGTATTTAGCGATTGCAGCCGAGAAGTCACGCTGCGAGACCAGCTGGTTGCCCGCTGCTTTCAGCAACTCGGCCTCTTGAGATTTGTTGGTTGCGGATGTACTTTGAGTAGGTTGAGATGAAGAATCGGTTGAAGTACTCGCCTGAAGGTAAGAGTGAACCGAGATCGCATCAATATTTAGGGTCTAGTTTTGATGGGGGTAGCTTGAGCTTTTTTTGAGGGATCGAGATACGAACAATTTTTTTTTGTGTTTTGAGAAAAACCTCAAAGATGCTCAATAAACTACTAGGTTTGACTGACAAAGCGCTGTTGGGGGAATCGGCAGACCATTCAACAGAAAACGACTCGGAGATACACTGCATTGCAACCTGATAAGAACATGAACGTCAGATGAAGCTCTTCTCTTGGAAGGATGAGAGCTAATATTTGAATTAAGCACAGACCTCCATGGATTCTTGGTCATCGCTGCGAACGGTACCATCCTTGATAGAATCGTTCAAAAATTCCAGGATGGCGTAAACGAGCTTCTTTTTGGGGTCGATTGCTGACATATCCGGTTCTGGAAAGGGATGGACGGCTTCTTGATGGTATATATTTATCAGGTGGCTGTATGTATCGGCTCGGCCTGGTCGGTTGGAAGGATTCGGTGATTGGGGAAACCCATGCCTGACCTGTCACAGCAGCCATGCACGTCCCTCCTCATGTCACGCCTCGTGGGGACCTTTCACTTGGATGGCCACATGTTTCTGGCGAAACCTGTTGAAACTTCACGCAATAACCGCGAAGCTCTCTACCCTCTGTAGAACTGTGTATCCTAAAACTAGAATGAGATGAAAACTCCCCCAAGGGAAAAATGTATTTCAAGAGAGAGAGCGAGTGTTTGTATGGTTTGTAAGTACATAGTTTGGTTGATGAGAAACTAAGAACATAACAAGCTATGTATATAGAAAATATGTAAACAAAGTGACATGAGAAAATGTAAAAATATAAAAATAGAAATAAACACATATTTTGATATAACATTCCCCCCCTCATCAACCACAAACACAAAGAAAAATCATAACAAAAAACAGAAAACCGGGTTGAAAGAAAAAATGGATGAGAAAAAGACAACAAAAGGACAAAAAGAATGGAAACAGTAATTGAGTTGAGAGACAAAAATAGGAGAAACAAACAAGCCAAAGAGAAAACATAAGAATTTTGAAATAAAGAATTCCGCCATAGCCGTACGTCGCCAGAAAGCTGTGGAGTATAAGGTGTGTATGGTTAGCCACTGTGGAACCAATCATACGCCATCAGGTGGTGTGGGGTGTGGAGGGAGACAAACAGATGCGGGGGGCGCATGTTCATCGCCGCCAGCGCATACTGTCCCCCCTTTACTTGCCAAAATGTTGGATTGCTTGTGCAATCCTACCCCTCTAAGAAACTCAGAAACCTTCCGCCATCCAAGTGCTTTGGTGAAGATGTCGGCTAGCTGATGATCTGTTGAAATCCACTCAAGGCGAACTTTTTTCGTGTACAGAAGCTTGTTGATGACGTGGAATTTGCGGTCTACGTGTCGGTGCTCCTTTCTTGTTCGACAATCGGAACTGATTTGCACTGCCGCCTTGTTATCGCAAAGGAGTAAAGGAGGCGGGAGGTCGAAAAATCGAGATAAGACAGACGCCAGAACACAAGCGTCCTTCGATGCAAACGAGAGCGCCATGTATTCTGCTTGGCAAGTCGACCTAGCAACACATGTTTGTTGTTTTGATGACCATGAAACTGGAGCGCCCCAGACCGTCGAGATGAAACCATGTACAGAGCGGGACGCCTCTCCGCCCCAATTTGCGTCGACAAATGTGGTGATTCCGTCGGCGAGGGGCTTTGAGGCAATTATGGGCAGAGCTAGTCGAGCGCTGTATCTGATGTACGAGATGAGGTGATCAAGAGCCGACCAGTGGGAGGCGTCAGGAGCCATTGAGAATCGGGCTAAAAAATTGACAGCAAAAGTTATGTCCGGCCGCGATCCCATGGCGAGGTATAGAAGACAGCCAATGCGGGATAGATATTTGATGTCCATCGATCCATCCGAAGGATTGGAAAGGAGATCAGAGGACGCTATCGGGGTCCGAGTGCAAATGGTTGAGGGTTGAAAGTTGAGGATTTTCTCAATCAGCATTGGCTGATCGATTTCAAAAACGCCGTCCACCTCGCGCACACGCAGCCCGACAATGCTGGACAAGCATTGGTCCCACTTCAAGTCGAGAACCGATGACAGGCGTGATTTGAGAGAATCGAGAAGTGTGGATGAGCTGGCTGTAAAAAGGCCATCATCCACGTGAACCCATAGAAAGGCCCGGTCGTTGCCTGACCGATAGACATACGTCGATTGATCCTCCAGGCTTGGGAAGAAACCGATCTTTTCGAGTTGAGTTTTTAGGTGTATCCACCAACAACCACTGCAAAAATAACTTGGTCAACTGCTTGCAGTTGACATGCAGGATACTCAAGCCAAGCTGCCATTGTAACTCCACATGAATGCAGAAGTGGCTTTGTTGGCACAGTCACTGTGCAAGGTGCACAGTGACTGTGCATTGAAGCTTGGGTTGAGTCAAACCTTGAGTAAGACTGGTGTAACACCACAAGCTTCCTCAGAGTTGCCGCATGTCAACTGCTCACAGTTGACACAGTTTTTTTTGCAGTGAACGTGCCGCTTGGCGAGTGCCATACAAAGCTTTGTGAAGCTTCAAAACACAGCCTGGCCTAGCCGATACACCAGGCGGAGGATGAATGAAGACGTCGTGGTCAATGTCACTGTGCAAGAACGCACTCTTAAGTTCATCAAATGAAGCCACCGGCCATCCAAGTCGCAATGCCATTGCCAGGAGGATTCGGAGAGAGGAAAAAGTCGGAGTAGGAGTGAAAGTTTCACCGAAATTTCGCCCGTGGATCTGCTTGAAACCTTGAGCCACGATCCTGGCCCTGAACTTCGTAATTTCCCCCTCCTGGCTACGCTTCAAAGCAAAAACCCAACAACATGTGAGAATGTCTCGGGCTTCCGCCTCAGGCACCTCCTCCCATACTCGAAGATCGACCATCATTCCTATCTCAGCGTTGATTGCCGCCTTCCACTCAGCGTGAAGAGTAGAGTTAATTGCCTGACAATACGTAAACGGGGCGTCAGATGTGAAAGGGGACTCAGCAACAGCAGACTCCAAGCAAGCGTCTTGAAGCTCTAGCTTGCGAAGTTGACTAAAGTCGCCAAGGCGGTCCACGCGAATGGAGTTGAGGATAGCATTGACTGACCCTGAGTTCGTTATTTGCGAAGGTAGATCATCTTCATGAAAGATCACAGAAACGCCGCGCTCAAGTTTCTTCAATACCGGGTTCCAGAGAAGCCAGCCGTGCGACTCATCCAAAACGCCGACATGTATCAGAGCCGTGGATCGCGGTACAAACTGTTTGGGGTAGTTGATGTCGTGAAGATACACCCAACAGCCAAAGACTCGAACCATGTCGAGAGAAGGCTGCTTGCCTAAAGACAGCTCGTAAGGTGAATTTTCTGCATCAGTATGAACAATGCGATTGAAGATGTACGCGGCCTGTTTCATAGCCAAAAACCAGAGAGAACTGGGTAACTTAGCATGTACGATGAACGTTTGTGCCATGTCAAGAAGGGTGCGATTGGTGCGCTCGACATTGCCGTTTTGGTGATGTTTGTAAGGTATGCTGAGTTCATGTCTGATGTCGAGATCCTTCAAGAACTTATTGAATTTGTTCAACGTTAGCTCTCCCGCGTTATCCGACCAAATCGCCTTCACCGTATGAGGGGTTAACCGATTGAAATCCAAAATCCAGTCGGATACTGCCTTCCCTGCCGCCGCCTTGTTCTTCAAACCAACCACTGAAGTCATTCTCGAAAAGACATCATGTAACACAAGCCCGTAAGTACTCCCATCCAGTGCCTCAAGAAAAGGACCAACCAAATCGATTGCAATTACATCTCCCAAAGCGCCGGCAATCTCACAGGACGGTGATTGTACCGGTGTGTGCGTACTTTTTGCAAGAGAACATGAATGACATTTTGACTTAGGCAAAGACAATTTTTTCATAGGGATTCCAGAAACACATTGACAAGAAATAGTGCAATTGAAGAAACAAACAGCAATGTGGCCGAGGCGATTGTGCCAGAGAGATGATGCGGAGATACTAGACAGTTGGGGACTTGAAACAGAAACAACCGGAGATTTTGAATATGGGATGAACCATTGATAGGTTCGGGTGTACGTGTGAAATGCGACACCGTCCTGATGAAATGAGAAAAGACCGCCGTCAAACTTAACTGAGCCGTCCCATTTATTGAAATAGCCAACTGAGACCACCGTGCCAGACACTTGAGGGACGAAGAGGACGTTGCTGAGCTTCAGATGTCCATACCGCGTTGGAATGACGGCATCTCCAATCCCGCCTACGGCAATGCGCTCTTGAGACGCGACGCATAGCTGCATATTAGCAGGCTGAAGGTTCACAAAAAAATTGGAGTGCGACGTTACATGATGTGTTGCTCCGGTGTCGCAGAGTACATTGTCCTGACTTTCTGGAGGCGCAGAGATCGAAGCAAGCTCGCCTGGCTTGGTGACAAGACGCTTGACTTCTGGGGTCTCCATCCCGGGTTGTTTCGTCGAGGATCTTCAAGTGGGGGCTGATTTTTCTTCACACAAGGGCAATCCGGTCCCCAGTGACCCCATTCCCAGCAAACATGGCAGGGATAGTCGGGTGTCAGGTATTGCTTCGCCCAGTTGTCCAGAGGAGGAACCGAAGCCGACGAAGTCAATTGTGCTCCCTGCCCCGACTGCCTTGGCATACCACGGGATCCACGAAATCTGCCTCGACCGCGCGCACCTCGAGATTGTCCGGGTGGTCCACCACAATACTCCTGAGACGACATTGCCATTGCCGAAGCCGTCCCTGCAGCCGACGCTGACTGGTGAAGTCGGGTTGCCATTTGAAGAATTTCCTCTGGGCTGATCACAAAATCCGGTTTGATTGCGATCCGAGCATCCATGGAGTCAGCGATGGCCTGCTGATATCATTGGGCAATGGAGTGGAAAGACAAAGATAATAACTTATCTTTGTTCAATCCCCCCAGCCTCTCATCCAAATCGTACCAGCTCCGCTTCAAAGCCTCATAGCTGGACGATAGCGAGTCTGATGCATCTGGGGCCTGTGCAATGTCAGACCAACGCCAAAGGAGGAGAGACCAGGAGGTGCCTGCAAATCGTCCTTTCAAGGAGTTGTAGGCCCCATACGCTGTCAACCCGTTGAGGGAAGGGCGTAGCGCCGAATCAATTGAGTGTTGCAAAAGCGCCAAGCACTACCAAGATGGATGAATTTGCAATGTCGTATATTGATCAATATAGCGTATATTGATCAATTTATATTGATCAATTTTTTTGTATTCCTCTTTATACCTTTGTCTGTGTTCCATGTCTCCTTAATACTCTTCTATAATCTATCTCCTTCCCCTGTATTTGCTTCAAGCCACAGGAATCTTTTTTTTTGTCTGATAACATTCATAAATTTATACATACACCATTCAATTCTACATGAAAAAAATACACTGCAAGGTTTAGGATTAATCCAGAGTGGCTGAGGGGGATCAATTTTTTTTTCTTGTTTTTTTTACTTCAACAATTGATGTTATCAGAAGTCTCCTAATCTACTTTTGTTTCAAAAAAGGAAAAACATTGACCCCTGACCTCTATCAGTATCATGATACAATCCTGCACACATTGCTAATTTGGTTGGTTGAACTTCCTGAAGATATTGCACATCATACTTGAAGTGCTACATGCATAGAAGGCCTTTTTGAAATTAGTTTACCATGGTTTAGCATATTTTTGTCAGGTTCTTTTTTTTATCAACTTTTGTTGTCAACCACAGATCCACTGTCGCCTCCGTGGCGCACAGCAAATGGATGGATAGGGGGGGGAGCAGCTGTTGCGCCTCCATGCCGCACTGCGCATCACATGTGCCTGCCGCTCCTACTGGAAGGTTTCTGCCCTGACACAGTCGGGACCAGAAGGGATGGGGCTCAACCTGTGTGAAGGGAGCCCCTTGTCTGCCGGCCTGTTGGCCGACTGTGTGTGGGACGAAAAAGGGAGGAGGAGTGTCTTTGGCGTCACCAAGAGTGGGAACTCTCTGCCAAAGCCAGGTGCCTCCTCCAAGCAGGACAGAAACCTCGTGCTCGGGGAGTGGGGTTTGAGGCGCCAAGCCCACTCCCTGTGAAAGCACGATGGGTGGGTGGGTGGAGCAAAAAAGGAAATCAGGAACTAGGTTCCTGAGTGACGTATAGTGAGCGGGGAGTAGGAGCTAGGAGTGATCCCTAGGTTCCACTCCGTTCGCCTGTGTGCCCTTCTTAAAGGAAGGCCGCTGCTCTGTTGCAGCTCTCAGGCAGTCCTGGGAGCCTACCCTCGGGCGGAGGGAAAACCAGTCCCACGCTGTCGTTGTGCTGGACTAGTTGCTCCGCGGATCAAATGCCGTGCTAGCCCGTGGAGTTTCTCACCTCGGTGTGAGACTCCCGTGCTAAGCTGCTGGCTGGTCCTCCGGCTGCGTGGACACCAGGGTACTCGGAGCTGCGCTCTGCCGCCCCCTTCTCTTTAATGAGGAATATTTCCACATAAAATTTCATTGGACAATTTTTCTGCATAGAAAACCCAGAAATATTGTGTTTGGGGTCACATCCATTATGCAGCAGCTACAGTTTGATCAGTTTGCAAATATCACTACTTTGGTAGTTTCTTGGTGTTTCTGCCACTATATCTCATCCCAGTGTGGGAATCTTTCTGCAATATGGTTACCAAAATGGTTGGAGGCCCCTAAAGATTCATCATGTACCTTTAATGACCACAAAACCCCCAAATGTAGCAGATACAGTCTGATCAGTTCCCAAATATCACTACTTTGGTATTTCTTGGTGTTTCTGCCACTATATCTCATCCCAGCGTGGGAATACTTCTGCCATATGGTTACCAAATGGTTACAGGCCCCCAAAGATTCATATGTACCTTCACTGACCACAAAACCTCCAAATGTAGCAGCTACCATCTGATCAGTGCCCAAATATCACTGCTTTGGTATTTCTTGGTGTTTCTGCCACTATATCTCATGCCAGCGTGAGAATAATTCTGCCATATGGTTACCAAAATATTATATAGCCCCCAAAGATTCATTATGTACCTTTACTGACCACAAAACGTCCAAATGTAGCAGCTACAATCTGATCAGTTCCCAAATATCACTGACACTACTTTGGTAGTTTCTTGGTGTTTCTGCCACTATATCTCATCCCAGCATGGGAATACTTCTGCCATATGGTTACAAAAAGGTACATAATGAATCTTTGGGGGCTTTTTAACATTTTGGTAACGATATGGCTGAATTATTCCGACGCTGCAATGAGATATAGTGGCAGAAACACCAGGAAACTACCAAAGTAGTCATATTTGTGAACTGATCAGACTGTAGCTGCTACATTTGGGGGTTTTGTGGTGACAAAAGGTACATAATGCATTATTGAGGGCCTGTCAAAATTTTGATAACCATATGGCAGAAGGATTCCCACGCTGGGATGAGATATAGTGGCGGAAACACCGAGAAACTACCAAAGTAGTGATTTTGGGAACTGATCAGACTGTAGCTGCTACATTTGGGGTTTTGTGGTCAGTAAAGGTACATAATGAAGCTTTGAGGGCTTTTTAACATTTTGGTAACCATATTGCAGAATTATACCCACGCTGGGATGAAATATAGTGGCAGAAACACCAACAAATACCAAAGTAGTGATAGTTGGGAACTAATCAGACTGTAGCTGCTACATTTGGGGGTTTTGTGGTCAGTAAAGGTACATAATGGATCTTTGGGGCCTCTAAACATTTTGGTAACAATATGGCAGAAGTATTCCCACGCTGGGATGAGATATAGTGGCAGAAACACCAAGAAACTACCAAAGTAGTGATATTTGGGAACTGATCAGACTGTAGCTGCTACATTTGGAGTTTTTGTCGTCAGTAAAGGTATATAATGAATTTTTAGGGCCTCTGAACATTTTGGTAACCATATGGCAGAAGGATTCCCACGCTGGCCAGAGATATAGTGGCAAAAACACCAAGAAACTACCAAAGTAGTGATATTTGCAGGGAACTGATCAGACTGTAGCTGCTACATTTGGAGGTTTTGTGGTCAGTAAAGGTATTTAATGAACGTTTGGAGGCTTTTAAACATTTTGGTAACCATATGGCAGAATGATTCCCACGCTGGGATGAGATATAGTTGCAGAAACACCAAGAAACTACCAAAGTAGTGATTTTGGGAACGGATCAGACTGTGGCTGCTACATTTGGGGGTTTTGTGGTCAGTCAAGGTACATAATGAGTCTTTGAGGGCCTGTAAACATTTTGGTAACCATATGGCGGAAGGATTTCCACGCTGGGATAAGATATAGTGGCAGAAACACCAAGAAACTACCAAAGTGGTGATATTTGGGAACTGATCAGACTGTAGCTGCTACACATGGGGGTTTTGTGGTGACTAAAGGTACATAATGAATGTTTGGGGGTCTTCCAACATTTTGATAACCATATGGCAGAAGGATTCCCACGCTGGGATGGGATATAGTGGCAGAAACACCAAGAAACTACCAAAGTAGGGATATTTGCAAACTGATCAGACTGTAGCTGCTACATTTGGAGGTTTTGTGGTCAGTAAAGGTACATAATTAATCTTTGGGGGCCTGTGAAAATTTTGGTAACCATATGGCAGAAGGATTCCCACGCTGGGATGAGATATACTGGCAGAAACAACAAGAAACTACCAAAGTAGTGATATTTGGGAACTGATCAGACTGTAGCTGCTACATTTGGGGGTCTTGTGGTGACTTAAGGTCCAAATTGAATCCTTGGGGGCCTTCCAACATTTACGTAACCATACGTCAGAATGATTCCCACGCTGGGATGAGATATAGTGGCAGAAACACCAAGAAACTACCAAAGTAGTGATATTTGGGAACTGATCAGACTGTAGCTGCTACATTTGGGGGCCTTGTGGTGACTTAAGCTCCATAATGAATCCTTGGGGGCCTTTCAACATTTTGGTAACCATATTGCAGAAGGATTCCCACGCTGGGATGAGATATAGTGGCAGAAACACCAAGAAACTACCAAAGTAGTGATATTTGGGAACTGATCAGACTGTAGCTGCTACATTTGGGGGTTTTGTGTGACTAAAGAGACATAATGAATCTTTGGGGGCCTTCCAAGATATTGGTAACCATATGGCAGAAGGATTCCTACGCTGGGATGAGATATACTGGCAGAAACACCAAGAAACTACCAAAGTTGTTATATATGGGAACTGATCAGACTGTAGCTGCTACATTTGGAGGTTTTGTGGTCATCAAAGGTACATAATGAATCTTTGGGGGCCTGTAAACATTTTGTTAACCATATGGAAGAAGGATTCCCACGCTGGGATGAGATATAGTGGCAGAAACACCAAGAAACTACCAAAGTAGGGATATTTGTGAACTGATCAGACTGTAGCTGCTACATTTGGGGGTTTTGTGGTCAGTAAAGGTACATAATGAAACTTTGGGGCCTCTTAACATTTTGCTAACCATGTGGCAGAAGGATTTGCACACTGGGATGAGATATAGTGGCAGAAACACCAAGAAACTACCAAAGTAGTGATATTTGGGAACTGATCAGACTGTAGCTGCTACGTTTGGCGTTCTTGTGGTGACTTAAGGTCCATAATGAATCCTTGGGGGCCCGTCAACATTTTGGTAACCATATGGCAGATGGATTCCCACACTGGGATGAGATATAGTGGCAGAAACTACCAAAGTAGTGATATTTGTGAACTGATCAGACTGTAGCTGCTACATTTGGCGGTTTTGTGGTGAGTAAAGGTACACGAAGAATGTTTGGGGGCATTTAAACATTTTGATAACCATATGGCAGAAGAATTCCCACACTGTGATGAGATATAGTGGCAGAAACACCAAGAAACTACAAAAGTAGTGATATTTGGCAACTGATCAGATTGTAGCTGCTGCATAATGCATGTGTCCCAAAACACAATCTTTCTGGGTTTTATATGCAGAACAATTTTTGGAAGAAATTTTATGTTGAAATATTCCTCATTAATCTGTGGGTGATAACAAAAGTAGATAAAACAAAGAACCCAACAAAAATATGCTAAACCATGGTAAACTAATTTCAAAAAGGCCTTCTATGCATGTAGCACCTCAAGTATGATGTGCAATATCTTCAGGAATTTCAACCAACCAAATTAACAATGTTTGCAGGATGGTATCATGAGAGAGGTCAGGGGTCAATGTTTTTCCTTTTTTGAAAAAAGTAGATTTGGAGACTTCTGATAACATCAATTGTTGAAGTAAAAAAGAAAAAGAAAAAAACTTTGAGACCCCTCAGCCACCCTGGATTAATCCTAAAACTTGCAATGTCTTTTTTTCATGAAGAATCAAATGGTGTATGTAGAAATTTATGAATTTTATCAGGCAAAAAAAAAAAAAAAATTCCTGTGGCTTGAAGCTAACACAGGTGGAAGGAGAGAGATTATAGAAGACTATTAAGGAGACATGCAACACAGAAAAAGGTATCAAGAGGAATAAAAAAAATGATCAATATAAATTGATCAATATACGCTATATTGATCAATATACAACATCACAAATTCATCCATCTTGGTAGTGAAGATGCCGTTTGAAGTAGCCGGGTCGGTTGCCGAGGTGTTGGTTTCAAAAAACTTTTCGTTATGAGTGATCCCTCTGACCATGTTGTTCACTGCCGCCGACCAAAGAGGGAAATTGCTGCCATCCAGCGATAGTTGAGGATCGACCGACTTTCCGAGTTGCTGCCATTGGAGTTGATTGGCGGCCAGAGCATTCGAAGCAGTTGCAGCTGTCTGGTTGGATGCCGTGAGATTTTGAATGAGAAGAGTCTTGAGGAGGTTGTGGTCAATACCGCCTAGGCCAGATTTATCAAGTTCGCGGGCCAGAATGGTGTCAAGCGACTCAGGAGGCAGGGATTCATCGGATCCGGGCTGAACTGTAGGCGAAGTTTGATTTGGTGGGGGTTGGTTGGTAGAGGATGACGGAAAAGGAATTTGAGACTGGTCGTGCAACATGTTGTCAGAGGATAAGGAGGAATCGGCGGATAGGAAGGGGTTAGAGTCAAAGGACTCTTCCGGGGTTGACGGGGTGGGGTTACTCTGGCTGTGAAATCAGGAGTAACAAGGTCTGGCCGATCTGACCGTGTATTAACCATAAATCTTGAAAGTATCTGTTAATCACAGAAGGATGATATGTCGGAGATGATTCTCGGGGATGTTTTAGCTTCACGGAAGGATGAAGATATAACGATATAAGCTCCACAGAAGGATGGAGATACTTTTAATGAAGAGAGTTGACACCCCACTGGTCACAGCGCGGGCTCATAACCTGTAAAACTGTGTATCCTAAAACTAGAATGAGATGAAAACTCCCCCAAGGGAAAAATGTATTTCGAGAGAGAGAGCGAGTATTTGTATGGTTTGTAAGTACATAGTTTGGTTGATGAGAAACTAAGAACATAACAAGCTATGTATATAGAAAATATGTAAACAAAGTGACATGAGAAAATGTAAAAATATAAAAATAGAAATAAACACATATTTTGATATAACACCCTCGAACAACCACCGATATTAACCCACTTTCAGGGAGATGGGAAGTGTCCCAGCCTTCAGGGTGGACGACCAATTGGTTGGCCTTCGTTTTGTCACATACGAACCGCAGACGATTGATTGCAAGCTCCACTGGACAACACGTGTGGCCATCCAGGCAACCAATCCAATTGCCTTCTGTTAAGCCCGTTGATTTCCAAGGTCCTCCACATCTGGTTGCCGTCAAGAACCCTATCGTTTGTACGTGGCTCTTCAGATCTTCACTTACTGCAGACTCTATTGCGGGAAGATTTCCAGAAAGTCTTTGATTTCTCTGATGAAATCCCTGAACCTGTCCCAGAACCAAGCCAGCACGCACACGATACAGCTATAATGATAACTTATCGGCGCCGTCGTCTAGCGATCACAATAGCAACATCCCTGAATCGGACCAAAAATTTTCATGTCCAGGACCCTGTCTCCAGCCAAGTCAGGAAAATTCACCTCCGCTGACTGCGGTGCCCCACTCGCCCTGCAGCCTCAAACGTTCTCCCACAAGAGTAAATAGATCAGCCAAGGGAAGAAGATCGACACCCCAATTGATGGACTCGTGCCCAGTTAAAGGCCATCAGGCCGAATGCGCTTTTCTCGGGAACCTTTGTCTTTGATCGTGTATTCATACGCCGACAAACCACTTCAATTATTGGCCCACCATCCTCGATGCACCTCCCTTGTCCGCTTAGATCTTCGAAGGTTGCCCCATGCCGAAAGGATGTTTCATGGTCTCGCTACCTACCATCCTGATCACTCAAGGCTTCAAAGGCCTCATCTCGCTACATAAGTTCGATTTATATCAATCGAAAAACAAACAGATTTTGCTTCCTTGTATCTATATTCGGCTTTCTTTTACTTATGTTTTGCCTGCTTTTATGATGCCAAACAAAAATAAAAAATAAACAGTTGAGTCTCAGTATTCTTTGAGTACAGCGAGCAATAAGCGAGTGTTAATTATAATGAGTGGCAGACAAAGGAAGCAGGCGGATGAAAAATTAACTGAAAGTGGGCACGGAGTTGGTGATGTCCGGGGTAAAACATTGCCGAAATGCTGAAATAGCTGGACCTCCTGCCCATGGTTTGAGGCAAAGATATTGCCAGTTGAGTGTACACATATTTATGTAACTCGCAAATAAATGTATTTTTTTCATTTCCCACCTCAAAGCGCTCGAGTTGCGCCTTCGACGCTCTTCGAGGGCGTCGCGCCCAGCGGCCAGGAGGACCTATGGTCGGGGCTTGTTTAAGGTCGCACGGTGCACCACCCCCTTCGCAGAACGCACACTGATTCCTCTGGATACCTTCGCTTAAATTAGAACCGAAGCAATCATTATGAGCTCAAAGCGACCGTTCGAAGACTTGAGTGATAGCGACACTAGCAATACCGGCCGCGTCGATGATGAGTCTGCCAATGGTCCGGTTGCAAAGCGTTTAAGGAGCCGTAACAAACCCGTGGTGGCTCAGAAGCCAAAGTCGACTGCTCGCCCGAAGCCAAGAAAGACTCGAAAGCCTGCTCACAATCCCGAATGGCAGGCCCAACAGGACGCGTTTCAATCGTCGTATCAGGCCTCCATCGTTTCGTTTCGAGCGCGTCAACGACGATATCTCAGTACGCATCGTGACCTGTTCATATCACTTTTGCCGCCAGAAAGGCGCAAACACTTTGAGAAGCACATTGAAGACCGACCTACCAACGGTGTTACCCTAGCTGACCGAGAGCCAATCCCTAACGAAGTATCGCCTTGGAAGCGCGTTCCCCAACCGGAATCAATCAAGGGCGAGTTGAAATCTTATCAAATCACCGGCCTTAGCTTTCTGGTTTATCTCCACTCAAACGGAATGAACGGCATCTTGGGCGATGAGATGGGACTCGGAAAGACTCTGCAGACCCTCGCTTTATTGGCTCATCTAAAAGAAGGATCTGCTGAGAGCTCTCAGTTCCCACATCTAATTATCTGTCCTTTGTCGGTCCTTTCATCTTGGGGCAATGAAATCAAGCGTTGGACCAATCTCTCATTCATCAACTTCCATGGCACTCACGCTCGCAGGAAGACTCTCAAAGCTAGTTTGATCGGACTTGGTGTTCAAACCCCGGGTGAAGGCTCACCAGAACTGGTCGTGGCTTCTTATGAATCATATCAAGCCGAGGAATCCTGGTTCAAGCACCGTTCCTGGGGCTACGTGATTTTGGATGAAGGCCACCGGATCAAAAATCACGAAACCCTGATGTCTCAATCCTTACAGACTATCAGGTCGACCCACCGTTTGATTTTGACCGGAACACCGGTACAGAATAACCTAATCGAATTATGGTGCTTATTCCATTGGCTTTTACCCGAAGTTTTCCCTGAACACACGCGTGCAAGGTTCAAGACGGCTTTCGACTTAACCGCTGGTAGTTACGACTCGCAAATGCTAAAATCAAGTCACGCGCTATTGAAACTGCTCATGCTCAGGCGTACCAAGGACAGCGTCAAAGGCGAATTATCTGTTCCAGCCCGGGAGGAGATTGACTGTTCGTGTTCTTCTTTCCGTTCAGTCACCTGGATATGTTTTGCTAACCTAACCGTTTATTCTGGTCAGTATACATTCCTATGTCCAGTTGTCAAAGATTCTGGACCAAGCGATTGATCATGCGTTGTGATACCAGCGCCTTAAAGTAAGCTTTTACAATTATCTTCTATGTTAGCGATGTAAAATTGAGTGTCACCTCTCCCCCAACCAAAAAACAGGGATATCTTTAACGGACCCTCAATCAAAACGGAAAATAATGAGAATCTAGCCGATAGGACCGATGCGGCATTGAAGACAGAAGGAATCCTCCCCCCTGGAACGACTTTGTCAACTTTTCAACCGGCTGCTAAGCTCTCTCAGCAAATCCAGTATGCTTTGGAAAGTGAGGAAGGCAGTACGAATTCTCAATCTTATAGAAAATTAATGAATCTTTTGATGCAATTGAGAAAAGTTTGCAATCAGTGAGTTTTATTTCTATTTGATCTTTGTACCCGCTCTTCATTTTTTAAGCTCCCAGTCACTAATACTTCATGTACCAATTTACAGTCCGTATCTGATGCCTAATTCGGAACCCGAGCCCTTCCAAATTGCCGAACATGTTGTCAACGCATCCTCGAAGCTCGTCATGCTTGACAAGATGTTAAAATCTGAATTGCCCAAGGGGAAACGGTTCTTGATATTCTCCGGATTTACCTCTATGCTCGACATTTTGGAGGACTTTATGAACTTGCGTAGTATAAATTACCTCAGATTGGATGGTTCAACTCCTGTCGCGCGACGGAACCTGGCTATTCGGATTTTCCAACAATCCAAGACAACGGATACCGTCAGATCACATGGATCTTCTTCCCCACGAGTCGTTCCCATATTCTTGATTTCTACTAAAGCGGGTGGCTTGGGTATCAACCTCACTGCTGCAGACACGGTCGTCCTCTACGACTCCTCTTGGAACCCTCAAGTCGATATCCAAGCAATAGCCCGAGCTCATCGAATCGGGCAGACCGAGAAAGTTACTGTCTACCGCTTAATTTGTGCAGAATCAGTCGAGCAGCAGATGATCGGCCGTTTACGTAAAAAGCTTTATCTTTCGTTGAAGATCTTGGACTCCAAGGGGACTAACTCTGATAACACATTGGGAACTAGCGATGAAACAATTGATGAGGAAACCACCATGAAAACTTCGATGTCTACTTCCGAACTTTGTGCAATACTGCGTGGCGGTGCTAGCTCCTTGCACAAGCATTGGGGACAAGCAAGCGATTCAGACGAAACACTTAAAGTTGATGATGATGAGCGCACTGGATATACCGAATTCTTGAATGCCTCCTTCGATGAAATCTTGAATAAAGCCAAGGAATTCGCCAAGATCGAGCAAACGAAACTTCAAATAGAAGTCGGCGGTTGTGAACCATCCCATTCCGATGAAGAAATCGTCAAGAAGATTGAAGAAGAAGAGCTAGGTCTCTTGCGGGGCGCTGAAGTAGTCCGCTGTCGGCTATTCGAAGGCAAGAAATACACGGCAAGCAACAAAGACATACTCCATGAATGGGACAACCTGCAATCCAAGCGAGCCTCCAAAGCGACAATCACAATCATCGATGGACACGCGGTCCAAGCCGAGTCGGTTAACAACGCCCGATGGCAAGCAGTCAAGACGCTCACGAGTGATCCAGTCATACTCGCAAAACTGCAAGATCAAAAGCGGAAAAAGAAGGTCTTTGAACATGAGGAAACGTGTATGTGTTGCCATGACCCCGGAAATCTATACCTGTGCGCACAATGTCCCCGAGTTGCCCATTCCAAGTGCATGGGCTACACACCACCTGCGAACCTGAACTTTATCTGCAGTCAACACAAATGTGTGGGCTGCCAGCGAGGTGCCGCCGAAGCAGGCGGTATGCTATACAGATGTCAGACTTGTCCGGATGCGTACTGTGAAGACTGCCTCGCTCTTGATAACTTCTATTCGATGGGCGACACTCTCCCCGAATTCATGATGCTTGGCTATGGACCAGTCTCACAGGCTCATTACATTCGATGCATTGAATGTCTGAACCATTTTGAAGCGAATCCGGAAACCAAGGCGATCTGGGAGGCCGAAGAAGAACGCCTCAAGGAACAACTGGCTTTGAAAAATGATCTTCCATCAATTAGTGTTATCAATGAATTCTGAATAATGGAACTAGTCCATTTTAATCACTTCATCTTTTCTTGTACGCATAATTGTAGATAATAGTTGGTTATGGTTGTGGCATATTTATAGATGTATGAATCTCCCAGTTATCCCAAATTACTACAATAGAGTGCCTGTATGACTGATAATCAAACCTTTTTGACATGTGATTGGGGTACCGAACTGATCCAATTGTCCACAATCAGGACACCAGTGAGTGCATTTGCTCAAACTGCTGAAGTACCTCTTTAAATGGCCAGGTTATTGCTCGGCATCAGATGCATTCCAATTTTGACCAGTGCTGTTGTTTAATTCCCCAGCAGTAACACCGACCACAGTACCAAACAGTGCTCTGAGTAGTAAGAACCCAACAACTTGAATAAGGGTTGGTATCACAAGTATGATTGCTGTCTCGAATTCTAGTTAATCGCTATTCAAATTAGGTGGGTTTGGTGAGAGGAAGCCCTGTAGCAGAGCATCTATAGTAACCTCCGACGATCAGGATCTAAAGCAAGAATGAAAAAAACAGTGTCCAAGGTGTATTACTACGTATCACATGATGTTTTAGGCCTGGCTAGTAACTTCCACAAACGCCCGATACGACACAAAGCTGGATTGTGTAGCAGAGATTTGGACCGGCATTCCAGCAGCAATAAAATAAACTTGACCCTCGTGCTTGGATGTGACTTCTTGACCTTCCACCGAAATTGTTCCGGATCCTTGTGTGACGATCAGGATACTTGGACCATTGATGGGCGGGTGTTGGTCTTGTTCACCTGAAGATAGCTTAGTCAACAAGACCGAAAATTCCTCGATCGGTGGATCGTACAGCGTGGTATGTTTGCAAGACTTGAAAAGATCGGGCTTCATCAATTGGGACGCAGAGGGTCCGTAGGAATATGTCAACATGTCCGTCAAAGTCGGCACGTCTCGTAGCTTGGGTGTCAGACCAGCTCTGACGACATTGTCGGAGGAGGCCATGCACTCGACGATATCTGTCCGTGCACATCGAAAGCAATCATGAGTTAGACAAATCAAGAGTATCCAGGTGGAGAAGATTGCCCAACGAACCTCCAGTGAGATAAGCGTGAGGTTCGTCGGCTTGGAGAAACGCAGCTTGGCCTGGTTCGAGTCGAACAACATTTAAGACGAAGGTACAAAAGATGCCGACATCATCAGGAAACTGGTCGTTCAAGCGTAAGATCAATTCTTCGTCCGTTCCGAATGGCTTATCCCGACCGCCTTCTCCCTCGAGCCTCTTGACTAGTTTTCGGACCTGGTCGGCGACTAACTCGGTTGATGCGTTCATCAACTTTCCAAACAACTCTTTCAAGACAATCTGATGTTTCTTCACGCTGGCTTGATCGGAAGAGGTGGAACTAGTTATCGAAGGCTGGGATGCATCGGATGGGATGGTCTCTAAAAACCGGCTGCTAGTTTCCTGGCCGATCACAGCTGCGAACTCGGGCACTTTCTCGAGGTACTGCGATATTTGATTGAGAGGCCGGAAACCGCAAAATCCAGAAAAGGAGGTGATTGCGATCGCCATTTCAGGCTGGATGGTCGTTGATAATCACCAAACCATTATGGTGAGCTCGATCAAAGACGAGGGGTAGCAACATTGGATCCGAGATGGAGTGACATACCTTGTGATTATCATCCTTGTAGACATCGGGCCGCTCCTTGTGCAGCTTGATAGCCAATTGACGGTCAGGATGGGCTTGGATCGATAGGGCCTTGCCGATGGCTAGGACCTTGAAGAGGAAAGGTAGGCGGCTACCATACTGGTTCGAGATTTCTTTGCCGAGTAATTGGACCGGGTCACTCGAAAGATGGTCAGAGAGTAATTTGCCATCGATCAATTTTGATGGTAGGGAGGAATGTGTACCCATCCAAAGCTGTTTTTTTGTTTTTTTCCGTTTGCGATTTAATTTAACCGGAGATTGTGCACGATGGGTTAGACCAAGCCTCAAGCAGTACAACGTTCAGATCTCGACTCACTTCAGCATATGGTTTGTCTTGATCGTAACAAAAGTTTGGCAAGTGCTTCGAGTACTCGGCGACCTTGCTGCCATCCTTCCCCAGCTTACCCCAATCGTACTGGAGAGGCGGGAGGAAGATAGGATCGATCAGTTTCCGGGCATCGGTTGGCCAAGCACTCCTCAAGCGGTCGAGCTCGTTTTGGAGACTTACAGATTGGACCTGAGGGATGAGCTCGACTATCGGTGCTGGGCCTGCCATGGTGCTGTGGGGTTCGGGCTGGGCTATTCCAGTGGTGCACTGCTCCGCTCACGCTGTGGCTGACATAAATATTACATTTGATGGTGATGACATCATCATCAGATGATGACGTCATCACCACTGTATGCACTCTGTCCGCCGGCCCGGCTGAATGGCCAGCTGCCACCGACCATGTCATCTGCCAAACTCGATCTTCTCGATCAACTGGCTATCAACCCAGCAAATTATGGCCTCATCCATCTCGTGCGTGCTGCTACCTCCTCAAGGAGAACAAGAACACCCAAAGTGCTGACTGGTCTTGTCCTTAACTTGGTCCCAATTCGGTACATCCGCGCACCTTCAGTATGATCAAGAGAACAGATTGACTGCATTCGAGTCGGGTGACTTGGAGGCTCGTTCCACCGTCATCTTCATAGGCGGTCTTGGTAAGCACCCGGCCGGCCTCGATCACCGCACTTTTCCCGCTCTTCTCGCGGACCGTACCGTCATACTAATCCACAATCCATCACACCCGCGTCATGTGGTCTTTCTAGGTGATGGCTTATGTGCAGTCCCATACATAGACTTGCTGGCGGCAGCGCTCGAGGAAGTCAATTTCTCCCTGATCCAAGTCTTGCTCTCTTCTTCCTACGCCGGATTCGGATTCGGTAGCATTGAAAAAGATGCTCAAGAGATACGCAAATTGCTCAGATATCTCAGAACCATCGGCAAATCCCAATTTGTCTTGCTTGGGCATTCGACTGGTGCGCACTAGTCTTGTCGGCCGATTATTATTGGTCGCCTTGATATCTTAATGATTTTGCTAACAAACAGTTGTGTAAATTTGTATGCGGTTCAAGGGTGTCAGGATATTATCAAGCTTTTCAACACCCAAAATGATTCATCAAATTCCAACTCGCTTGATGGGGTTCTTGCAATCATCCTCCAAGCTCCCGTCAGTGATCGTGAATACATATTAGACACATTGGGGGAAGAAGCATATCAGAAGTCTATACAAGAGGCCCAGAAGGTTCATTGATATCCATTCGACTATATCTCTATCTCTATACATATTCGGGCTCCTGATCCTTTATCTTCACTGATCCTGAGACAGCTTGTCGACGCGGGCCAAAACAATGCGGCCGTGCCCTCCGAGTTTTCCGATATGTTCTCGGGCGGACGATGTGCGATATCAGCTTCAAGGTGGCTCAGTTTGGCCAAATCACTACAAGATCATCCAGCGGGCGAAGATTTCTTTTCTTCTGATCTGCCCACAGAACTCCTCACTGCCAACTTGGAACCTGTGGCTAAGAATGGAGTGGCAGCAATGGTCTTGATCAGTGGCAGGGACGAGACGATGCCTAGTAAGGTTGATAAGGAACTTTTACTCAAACGTTTAGTCGAAGGTCTCGCTTCCTCATCCGATCCTGATCATGAGCATTTAAAACCAATTGCGGAAAGCTGGAGCGTCATCCTATCTGGTGCTGGACATCAAGCTGAAGAGATCAAACCAGAAATCTGTACTCGGATCGTCGATTTCATTGGTGCCGCCTTGGCTTGTTTAGAATTGTAACATAACCTTTTCCTTTCTGCAATCCCTCTTCTCCTCTCCCTCTTCTAATTTGATTGCAACGGGTCATAGAACTGAAATACACCCAAAAGCCAAAAGACCATCGTTCCCACCTCTCTCTTTCCACCATATTCCGAAATCTATGTTTACGTGATTCAAACGATGTAAGACCCCGTTTGGAGCCAATATAATTGCGCAATATAATCTGGAATTTTGTGACATCTGATCAAGTTTTGGCGGACCTGATCAGATGTCACATAAGATGTCAGGCAAAAAACTCATATATTGCCCGGATTATATTGGCTCCAAATGGGGCCTAAATTTGTACTTCATTCCAGAAATCTATGAACACCTTGTAGTGAGATTCTTGGAAGTTGGAAGAGTGCCCATGTTAGTCATCAGTTTCCCTTTCTTCAAGTATAATTTTGCCCTGAACATTGCACATCATGAATATTAGGGGGGTTCACATTAGCCTGATTTCAAAATCAGTCTACAAACCTTGCTAAAAATTTGATGGCTGCTCATGCAGGTCAATGCAAGGATATTCTGAAAAATAAATAGAGTTCTCAGCAAGACCTCACCTGTAAAGGCCTTGCTGAAGGGAATGCTTATGCAGCATTTTTTTTTAAGTTTATACAGGAAGCGTGCATGAGATTTGTGAAAAGCAGTTGAAATCAGGCTAACGTGAACCCCCTATTTAATGGTTGCTTACCGGGAGTGCAGCGGGAGGTGGGCCTACACACAGACGCACTTCCTTGCATCTTTTCTGAACGCCGTTGTGATGAACAAAGGTGGTCACTGCGTAGAAATGTCAGGACCCCGCCGCTCCAAGATGATTCCCAGGTAAAGTCGGGTGATCTGGAGAAACTCCACTCAACAGCTCCGCCGCGTTGTAGGGCTCTGAGTGGGATAAATAAAGTAAAGTACGTAAAATAATAAAGCTCCGCAAAAGTAAACAGTAAAATGAAGCTCCGCCACATAAAGAAGATAACTCCGCAAAAACCGCAAGAAAACAGCCATAAAGCAAGCACAAAACTCTGCAAAGAACAACCGTAACACATAAAGTAAGTCCGCAATGTAAAACTCTGCTCCGCAACGTACGCAAAGTAAAAGAAGCACAACAATCCGCAAAGTAAAGTAAAACCGTAAAAGAGAGTCTGTGGGGAGTATGATGATACAGAATCCTCCCTCCACCACTGAGGTTTTATAGAGAAAAGGAAGAGAACTAAAAGATATCCTCCGCCCGCCTCCCACGCACGCCATCCGCTAACTCCGTTCACACACACACACTTGTCATCCTCCAAGTGCTATACACACACGCACGTCAACCGCCAAGCTCCTCTCTCACGCCAACTCCTGTTGTCTCCGCTGCTTGCCTTCAACCGCCGTCAAACTCCTCTCTCTAGCTTCCACCCCCCTGTCTAGCCTATGATGTCAGGATCCCACACGCCGCCCTTCTGCCTGCCACGGCTTCCCCCAATCACCACCTCTGCTATCCAGTCCGCGCTGGCCTGATTAGTCTGAGTCCAGTTCCGCTGTCAAGCTCCACACGCCGCCGCCTTCAGTTGTGTGCTCCGCTCCGCTCCGTTCCGCACCGTTTCCGCACTGTGTCTGCACCGCCTGTGCGCCGCACTGATTTCTCAGTGGACAATTTGACATGAGTTCCAGAACTGATCACCACACTGTTTGAAGTGAAGGGAAATTATCAGAAAAAATTCAAAGTGGCCCCACCTGTTGGGATTTCAAATGCTCCTTGATTTTTTTCCCAATATTTGGGAAATACTTCAAGGAATAATCAAGTGAAAACTCAATCCAGCAAATATCCGGAATATCCACGGGAGTTGCCGGATAAACTCCAGTGAAAAACTTGTTTGAGTGCCATTAAAATATCATTGGATTGCCCTCCAAACCGCTTTCAAAGTCAATTTGATTTCACTTCAACTTTCATCCCCAGCCACCAATAATCAAACAGAAATTGAACATCACCAGCAATTTTTGAATAAAAATCAATCATCACCAGCAACATTTGATCACAAGTCAAACATCACCAACATGGATATCACCCCAGTCATTTTAATTTGTCTCCCCATTTCAAACTCAGCCTCCCAGCTAGCAGACTCCGACCCACCTTGCATGTTATGGAAAACCAGGAACCCAGCTCGCACAATGGCAAACAAGAAGAAGAAGAACTAAGTAGTGACTCCAAAAAGTTGAGTCCCTCCAATATTTCCATTTATTTAAATTTGGGCCCTGACACACCCTCCCCCCACCCGGCTCAGACCCAATCACAGCCTCGCAGCAATGAGGCTCCGGCCCCTCTCTCAGAGGACAATGAGGGCTCCCCTCCCCGCCGCCTGTACTGACAGCATATTTGGCTGGGATGAAGTCATCCCAGTTTAACTGGGATGCACTCAACCAATTTGAAATGGGTTGATCTTGACCAAGGAAATATAAATCCAAGGGGGGTACCTTGGATTTATATTTCATCAGTTGAGATCAACCAAGTTTAAATTGATTGATTTCATCCCAGTTTAACTGGGATAACCTCAACCCAGCCAATTATGCTGGCAGTGCTGCTACCACAGAAGTGCAAGTCTAGCTTTGAGAGGCTTCAGGAACTCTGCCCTGATTTGTTCAACCCGTCACGTGCCGAGTCCAAAGATTGCAAGCCTTCGCCGTCATTGCTTGTTGACCAACTTGAGTTGTTGGGCTCTTCACCCCCACCAACTCCCAAGCGCGCCAAGTCCAGCAACATTTCTCCCCCCCCTGATGGCAACCTCACAATGGAACAGCATGTGGATCTAGGGTTTACTTGTTTTGTAGTGTGGGGTGTGCAAACTCCTCATTTGGAGTGTTGAGGAGTCAAGTGGTGGGCGGGGAGGAGCAATGGAGTCTCATGGGTTTTTCCCTTTCTCACAAATAACAGATTAAGGGTCTTCACTCTACCACAACGCTAGCCTGTTTTCATCGACTTTTGGCATGCTTTGGCTTGGTTTATGGTAAAAACTTGTTGAGAACAACCGGAACTAGCAGGACCACTACCTCCACCAACACAAGCAAACAAAGGTGTACAAGGCTCTTCTAAATCTTCCTCCATTACCTCCCTTACCAGTTGAGGAAAAACCAAACCCTTTTGACAAAGACTGTTCCCCATCTCCTTTTATATTGGCAATCTTGTACGTTTTTTCAAAAGAAATAACATGGCACATTGACAAAGGCACACCACCATTGGCCCCAATCTCAACCCACAATTGCATAGTTAGGAACCCTTTTGGACTACCAGTTACAATTGTCATTCCAACACCAACATATTGGCCTAAAACCAACACACCTCGGGGACCATCTACTTTGGAAACATCTCCAATACATCCTCCGTCAGAACAGTTGCCAACCATCTCAGACGTCATACTAAATCCAGAACTAACCACTACTTCCATGTCACAAACCACCACGATTGACATTTCTCCCAAAAAAAAGTTTTTGCAACAACCCAGTGTTTACAAATCTGAAATTGAACAACTTTTGGAGGACAGTTCAAACTTTACCAAGTCTTCTATACTACCAGCTACAAGAACCACAAAGCTCTGCTTGGCAAGTTTTAATAAGGTGATAGGAGTGGTATGCTCAAGATGAGTTTGCCCCTAGATGACCGGCACAGACTTATGATCATTTAGGGAAGGTGTTACTCCTCTCGATGACCCGTGTAGACCGGTCATCAAGAGATGGAAGTCCCCTTGATGACCTGGAAGGATATCAAGGGGAGAGAGGAGTAACACGTCCTGTTCATGACCGGTCTGTACCGGTCATTGAGAGGTGTGAGCCCCCTCAATGACCGGCACAATCCGGACATTGATGGACATTGAGAGGTGTGAGTCCCCTCAATGACCGGCACGGACCATTCATCAAGAGGAGGTGTGAATCTCCTTGATGCTGGTCTGTACCGGCAAAGACTAGCACATTGAATCGAATCGATTCAAGTATTCGTATTTGTATTTGATTCAAGTCAAATAATGCCTGGGCAAATTTAAGCTCGAATATTTGAATAAATTCAAATAATGGCTCAAAGGGGCGCGTAGAGCGCCAATGCAAGCTTTTCTGGGGCGCAAAGGCCCCAGATGAGTTTGAAAAGGCCCAAAAGTGGGTCAGCTACGCTAACCATAGCTTTTAGTGTAGTGTAGCGCAGCGTAGATGCGCTCTTTTTTAGCGTAGCGTTATCACAATTGTGCGCATCTGCACTGCACTATGCGCACATCTGCGCTGACGCTACGCGCACAGGGTGAAATGCTATTTTATCTTTTAGCATAGCGTTAGCACAGATAAATTTTAGATTTTAGCATAGTGTTAGCACAGATATGCGCAATTGCGCCAATGCTAAGCACGCAGGGCGCAAAAGAGCGTGCGCTACGCTGCGTCTGCCACTATCAAAAGTGCGTCTGCCACTATCAAAAGTGTGTCCGCCACTATAAAAAGTGCGTCCACCACTATCAAAAGTGTGTCTGTCACTATCAAAAGTGTGTCCGCCACTATCAAAAGTGCGTCCGCCACTATCAAAAGTGTGTCCGGCACTCTGAATAGTGCGTCTGTCATTATGAGATATGCCTCTGGCAATATTGCAAGCCTCTTTGGCACCATGATATTTTTGACGGATGACTTCCTCAGAAATTTATGGCTCAGAAATGGGCCAAAGTAAGTCAAAAACACAAAAAATGTAATTTTTTGGTGTTTTTGATGTATTTTGGAAGTTTTTCCGTCAAATATCTCCAAGTACTCGAATATTCAATGAAACAGTATTCGAGGGGCCCAAAAAACACGTCGAATACCACTGTGCTAGTCTTTGTGTACCGGTCATCTCATTGAGAGGAGGTGTGAATCTCCTTGATGCTGGTCTGTACCGGTCATCTCATTGAGAGGAGGTGTGAATCTCCTCCATCCTGGTCTGTACTGGTCATTGGGGGGAATAACTCCTCTCAATGACCTGTACACACTGGTCATTGAGAGGTGTGAGTCCCCTCAATTACCGGCATGGACCAGTCATCAAGAGGAGATCCCACTCCAATCACGATTTTTTTCTTTTGCCCCTGTGGTGTACCGGTGATCAAGAGGTGTCAGCGGGCATCCAGTGGGGTGGGCCAGACAGGGTGTGCACATAGTATACCCTGCTTGACTGGGGTTCAACTTGAACCCCATATGCACTCCAGCTCTGGCTGGAGAGCTCTGCACTCCCCTTTCAGGGAGGAGACATATCACGAATGGAGTGTTGGGATATGCACTCTAATTTTATGGAGTGGGAATCACCGGCACTCATTACATTTTCTGGCCACTGCAGTTCTTGGTGGTGCACTCCAAAGACTCTTGAGTCCTTGGTTCTGCACTCCAGCCAACTTGGAGTATTCTACTCTGTACTCCAACAATCATTGGAGTGCGCACTCCATACACACACTTGTGGAGTGCTTTTGGGATTTTTTTGAAGTGTACTTAGGCTGACCCAAAAAAATACAAAAACATGCATCAGAGTAATGTACAGGGTATGGGTATACACAGAGGTAAAATAATCAGGTCAAAACATTCATAGATTGGGTCAACATTGTGGATCAAGTCCACCTGATCACAGTTGGGCTTAGTTTCAGCATAGGTATGGTGTATGTTCTACATGTACCTTCCACAATACATCTCATACAATTCCAGTTAGGATCCGGTTAGATTGCGCCTGACATCTTAACCATTCTTTGAACAAAGATCAGACCAACATCAAACCAACATCAAACCAACTTTGAACCAGTAACTAACAAGGATTGGACCAAATGTTGGCATGAATTGTGCAAAGGCACTTGTAAACAGGTGCTGAGCAAACGTCCGCGGTGATATGTAGTCCAATATCTGCCCCTCTATGTGGGCAGAGATCGTAACGGATGCGGATGTCAAATGTCAAATATCCTGGGTGTGCAATATTGTAGCGCACTTCTGTTACGGTTAATGGTAATGGTAACAAGAGAAAAACTGTTATGATATCGGTACATTAACAATAACCATACCGTAACTACCCAATGTTGCTACACGGTATCCCCTCCCTTTTTGATCCCAACAATTGTGGTCATTTAGATGCCCTCGGCACACAAAATCAGATTGATCCAAACCTAATTCAATTGGCGCGCTGGTTGAGCAACCCAGCAGACAAAGGAAAAAAGAATGGATCAATAGTACCTCAACTCCTTGATAAAGACATTGCACTCAAGATAGAATGAACCAGCCTCTTCCTCCAAAATGAACTGTATCAAGGAGCTCATTACGCACAATCAATACCACAATGCTTCTGATGCTGGCGGATGGGCCACACAGCAAAGTGGTGCAAAGACAACCCACAATGCAGCAAATGTCATGGAAACCACAACTCAACCAAGTGTAAATCCTCTGCTCTGACTGCACAATCCTGCTGCGTCTGTATCTTGCAAGAACAGATCACCTCCAACAAGACAGTCAACCGACTAGATGAAAAGTTTGCTCATTTGCTGTGGTCAAAGACTTGCCTGACAATGGCGCACAATCTCCAAATTTGCAAGAGACGTCAATGGAACACATGATGATAGCACATTTCTTTTCCACTTCTCTTCCTCCTTCAATTCCTTAATCTAAGCCAGTTTAACTTCAAGTTATAAATGATGTGGGCACTCTCCAAATATTTAGATGTGGTTTTTTTTAGCCTGTATATGCTTTTTTACCTCCAAACGGAGGGTATACACTATAGTGCACAATGTCAAATCAAATCTGCACTTAAAAAAAAAGGCCTGCATTGGACTGCAGCTCTGACTGCCTCCCGTGCAGAGTCGGCCACCAAAAACATTTGGTGGCTTTGGGGGGGTTGGGCCGACGCATTTCCCCACGTCAACCTTGCTTCAACACCGAACCGTGGTGTACACTCTCCCGCGGGCCGCTACGTTGGCCAGCAAGAGGGTCGGCACTCTCTTGATGGCCAGTCCCAGCCACCGAGCGGGTTTAGGAGTGTTTAGCTCTCCCGATGGGGGGCAGGTACCGCCGGTACACCGCCTGAGTACCCCCGGGGATGTCCGTCTGATTACCATCTCTCACCCACAGTGCAAGAGTTTTATTTTTTGGTTAAGGCCCGTTTGGCACCAATATAAATATAAATGATATAATTGCTGATTAATTCAATAAAAAATACAAGATTCAACATAAAGCCTCCAAATTTTTTTGTAGGCAACCTAAAGTGCTGGTCTCTTCAACTGTGAACCCAGAATCAACTTATCCAGCCATCTTCAGCACCATAATGCCATTATATCGCTTCATATTGGTCAAAAGTGATATAATGGTATTATGGTGCTGAAGATGGCTGGATCAGTTGAATCTGATTTCAAATTTGAGGAGACCAGCACTGTAGGTTGCCTACAAAAAATTTTTGGAGGCTTTATGTTGAATTTTGTCTTTTTTATTGAATTAATCAGTGATTATATCACCTATATTTATATTGGTGCCAAACGGGGCCTAAATGTTGCCTTGGAACAGAAAACCCATCACAGATACGCTGATAAAATATTTCTAGTAAAAATGTGTTGAAGGTTATATGTATCTCTTTCTGCAAGGAGTAATATTAATCATGGCAGTCTGTGAATTTATAAAATTTGAGGATTCTCTGGCGTCTGCCACGCATAATTACGTGATCTTGTCGAAAAGAGAAAGAATACGGCCAGGATGCTCTCTAGGAGCATTGTGCAATCCCCAGCCCATCATAATCCTCCCCGGCATGCCCCTCCCTGTACATGACTGATCCCACCGGATGAGGCAATATTATTACTGCCGGCCTCTCCCGAGCTGGATTATGTAGTGGGGTCCCACCCGGGTGGGCGTCGGATACTCCCGGGTGCTCTGCCAACTCTTTCCTGTTGACCGTCTCGCCTTTTTCCGCCACCGACTTCTGCCCCCAACCACCTCAGCTCTCCACCCTCAGCACTCCACCGAGCTACCTCGTCAGCATACAAACATCGACAAGCCAACCCAGTCGAGATGGGCGTCCCGAACTCAAGAGCCTCCCTGCTCAGTCTGGTCTCACTCAAGCGGCAACCCAACCAGGAATCGATTCGAACGATCAAGTTCAAACTCATTAGACCGGCCTCAACAACAACCACCAGCTCATCATCAACCACCTCGACAAACCCCCAACTCCTTCATCATCATCATCAACACCACCAGAAAAAGAAGATTCCTATCAACCATCGGTCGCTCACCAGTCTTCCACCCAATCACCATCAACTCTCCTTCTTTGACCCCTCAGCCAGCCTCAACTCATCCGACTATCCTTCTGGTCATCAGATCTTCCAACCTATCGATCCATCCGCCTGCCACCCTTCCACTGTCCCAGCCTCATCATCCTCTTCTGCCCCTCCCCACTCTCGCTCCCCCTCATCACCCTCAAATCAATCAGGAACAAGATCTACTCACACAAACTCTTCCGGTCAGACTTCATCAACCCTCCTTAACCATTCATCCGAACCGGATCCCACCCACGATTATCATCACCTCAGTAGTAGATCAACAACCTCCCATCTGTCTCCTCACAACCAATTCAGTCCACTCAATCTCTACGGCCACTCTCAATCCAACAAGAACCATCAACTGCTAGAACCATCGAAGTCATCATTCCTACAGAAAAAGAACGTCTTCGTCTTCAGGAATGGCGCTAGTGGAATTCCCAAGAACCGTTTCCATGGTGGCGCTGGAGGTGGTGGCAACTCCAATAACAGCAACAGTAGTACCCCCAACACTACTAGCATCAATCCTGAAGCTGAGAAGCTAAACCCGATGAGCAGTGTTCAAGTTGGAGAGGATTCTTACTTTCTGAGAAGTGACAGCCTGGGCGTCGCCGATGGTGTTGGTGGTTGGAGTGGAAAACCGGGTGCGAATCCGGGGTTGTTTTCGAGCAAGCTCATGCATCGTTGAGTCTACTTGATCCCACCGATAAACCAAAATCCTTGGCTCGAATTGACATGAATGTTTTTTTTGTCTCTTCTGTCTTGGCCCTACCCATCTGCAATCTTCCAGATTGTTCGACAGAAATATCTCGATATGAAGACATAGATGATGTTCGCTTTCTCTCCTACAATGCAATCGACCCTGTTGAAATCCTGCAACACGCCTTCGAACGCTCCATCCACGAATCAAAACTAGAAGGTTTATTAGGCTCCACGACTGCTTTGATTGCTATCCTTCGCGATGACGAACTGAGAATTGCCAATCTTGGAGATTGTTGTTGCTCGTGAGCTCCTTTCTTTTTTCCCAAATTAGTAGAACATTCAATCATCCATCGATTTACTTAGACTCTCCGTTTGTCCAGTGTTATTCGCGGAAACGATTTCATCTTCAGAAGCGAAGAACAGCAACATTCTTTCAACTATCCCGTTCAGATCGGTACCAACTCCAAATCCACGCCCACCAGGGATGCTCAGCGGTACAACATCAAAGTGCAAAAAGACGATGTAAGCTCGCATCCTGCACATACATTCCGAAACTTACTTCGATGGCCTCTTACTCTTGATCATGTTTTTCACTCGTTACTAGATTGTCATCTTGGGATCGGATGGATTGGCGGATAATCTGTTCGATGAAGACATTTTAGAAGAAGTGCTGAAGTTCACAACGATCTCAAACGAAGACCATGCCAATCCCGGTGGTGCCGGAGCAGCACTTCCGCGGCCGTTTACCCCACAAATGATCTCCGACTCGTTATGTCTAAAAGCTAGAACGGTAGTTGAAGATCAGCAAGCGGTTACCTCTCCATTTTCACAACGAGCAAACGAGGAAGGGATTCATTACGTTGGTGGCAAGAATGACGATATCTCCGTCCTAGTAGCTATCGTTGGCGATCAAAATGATACTTAGCGTTAGATGCTCCTTATTTGGTTACAAGTGAGTCCAGTTCAGTTTATTCACCCGCTCGTCTTGTGTCATGTTCGTAATAGTAACAATGTCGGATTTTATTCTTGGTGTAGATTTATTTCATCTTTCTTGGCATATTAATAAATACCGTTTCCACTTGATCTCCCTTTCGTTCTTGCCCCTTTAGCTAGAAAATTGGAACTTAAGTGAAAGTCGAACGAAAAAATAATTCTCTTGGCGTCTCATTTTCCACTCTATTTTTCTACCGCATCGTTATAATCAGTTGCATCCGTATGCTTCCAAAACCAAAAAAAAAAAAAAGTCGTCGTAAACATCTGCAGCCACCTGATCATATCATCTCTCGTTCCCCTTAGTAGCTTCGTCAGAAATTCATGCTTGCAGACTAGCTGCTCCCCCCCCCCAAAAAAAAAAAAAAAATATATGCAAAAATGATGATCCAAATGTTTACGGTTCAGTTGATTAGAGACTGGATTCTGCTCTAATGGAGCAGTTCGTTCTTTCCCCTACATTTTACTTTTATCTCTGTTGAACCCCTTTATCTATTGTAGGTGATTGATTATCTTCATGAATCTGTATCTTTTTTGATGTTCTCTTGCAATTGTTGTGTTTTTCTGTAGCCTATTTTTGTCTCTTTGGGGTGCTATGTTTGTTTGTTTGTTCTGTTGCTGAGAAGTCTGCGGGCTCTGGGTGTGCAGTGCACCAAGTAGAGCAGTCCTTCAATTGCCACAACACAGCCTCCTGGAACTTGAGTGTGTAACGAGCTTAACTAGGCCTCCGGGCGGGAGCGGTAGCGAGCAGCGGAGCTGTCCACGCCAGTGGAGGCCTATACCTTAAGTCGGGATTCCCGCGTGATGAGTTTTTCGATTTCGCGGGAAAACCCTCTTTTTTGACTTCCTCCTCCTGTACCCGCTTCTTTGATCTCATCCACCTGATTTCCTTAGCAGACAATGAAGGCCTGCTTCTTGTCTTTCTTTTGGTGTTATGTATCCTGTTGTACTGGTCCTCACTGATTTTATAAAGATTTTTGAAAACTGTCTGTTTTCAGCTCCCGAGGACTTGTTTTGGTGTGCGCGGGGTACTCGAACCGCTCGTTCGAGCAAAAAAAAGTTCAAAGTGTGATTTTATGAAAATCATTATAAAATCACAAGTTTATGTACTTGTTCTGAGTTTGGGTTGGATGAACAGGAAGATGCTGCTCTTCCATAAAACCTGCTCAGAGATCCTCAAAGTTTTGAGGACATTGTGTAATCCGAGGCTGGAGTTTTCTCCCACCAAAAGGTGGGAAACTCATCACGCGGGTTTGCCGACCTAAGGCGCAAGTCCCCCCTGCGGGGGGGTTCACTTCGCGAACCAACCAGCCAGCCAACTGGCTGGCGTACCCCGCAGCAGGGGACTTGTGTTAAGTTCGAGTGTGTAACAAGTGTGATTTACAAAAAAAAAAAGAAGAAAAGGCCCTGTCCAATACCCTGATATCATCTTGATCTTCTGCACCACACCTTTTCTTGAGTTTCATGACTCTATTGGTGTTTTCTACTCTTTAGCATTTCACCCAGAGGCCAGCCTTTTCACACACTCACCCCTTCACCCAGAGGCCAGCCTTTTCACACACTCACCCCCTCCACAGCTATATCTAATAATCTATCCCACAGAGTAGTCCCCACAATGCCAATTGGACCTTTTGGCTGCAAATATGAGGCCTGATCCACCTGATTGAATTTTTCAAGCACTGATGAAAATTAGCCATATAGGGAGTTAGATTTGCTGTACAATACTGTACAAATCTATTAGCATGGAACTGCAACACTGCTTTTTGATTACATCAGCTTAAAGGACTCTCAGAAAGTGATTTTCTTTGAGACCAGCTCCAGCTCATGGGAGGAGGGCAATGGGGAAATACCTACCACCAATTTGAAAAGGAGATGCAGGCCTTTTAACAGCTCAAGGGGCAGGAAAATATTATTTTGGGAAGTGGGTGATTCAGGTGCACAAAGTTGGCTACCTGCAAAAAACACAAACTGTAGCAATGGGCCTCTCATGCCAGGAGTCATCACCAGGGGAGAATTTGACACACTCTCCAGAGAGTGCAAGAGTCTAATTTTATGTTGTTCTGGGTCTGATGTGAGTAAGATTTGTATTAGGAAATGATTGATAAATTCTTCAGAAGTCAATGGGAAGTCTGTCAGAAGTAATGTGGAATTATCACAGGAACTTGTGCAATTTTGTATAGAACCATTTGATTTTCTAAGTATAACTTAATTACAATCTTTTATGAAATCACAGTTAATCAATGCCCAATTATTACTCATTTAAGGTGAATTCCTGTTGATCAATTTCTCTATGTCGAAGGGGTTCCAAACAATGTAAATGTGACCTCCGGGGGCTTTCATGGCTACCTGACCAGTTTTTACTTGCAATGGAGCTGTGAAAGGCGCCTCCAGTGATCTGTCACCCTAATGTACGCGCGTACACAAAGGTGACATTGGCAAAGTGGAAAAAAACTCACATGCATGTGCATGGAGAAATTAGAAAACAAAAAAACAACTCACAAACTTATATATTTTAAGAAGCCAGGATGTCTATCTGAAATCTGGGACCACACACCTCCAAGCTTGATCAAATCATATTTTCACCCTACTTTCATCCTTTTTTGGCTCAATTCTAGATGATACCGGCCTTCTTTAGGAAAATATGCCAATTCAGATGGGCCTTTCACATCATTCTAACAGGGATGTACATTTTGTTGATCTGCGGGAGGCCCAACCTGCAATTTCTAACAAACTTACACACACGCACATGACAGTTACATTAGCAAAGTGAAAACAATTACCACCTTCATGCGCATATAAATAATATGAATTGAAACCCAATAATTCATCTTAATTACCAAACACTGCAAATTAAATTATGCTTTGATTGTGGCCATTGTGTCTTGGTGGTTTCAACCACATTCCAGCTGTGTTTGAGTTGACTTCTGCATGACTTCTGTATGGTTTATGCATGAATCCAGGATCAGTTTCAGATCATTTGTGGATTAGTTCCAGAACTAGAGGCCAAGGCGGCTGCGCCACTGCAGATTTCAGAGAACATGTCCCAACTCGCCATCTGCTAGCTTTAGCCCAAGTCTCAAGAACAGAGACATTTTGAAACCAACCACTGTGTGTGTGTATGCCTGTTGGAAGACCCACATGAAATTTCTGGTATTTTCTAATTACCATTACAATTTCAAACAGTGTGTGTTATTTCTGCTTCTGACCCTGTTCAATCCCCCTCTGGTTTTGACGTCCAGACGGAGTCCATCATCTTCATCCCTTACTTTCAAACTCATGGCTTTTCTTGCAATTCCCACACCAAATTTACTGGACACCGTCTCCACAACTCCTGTCCCTTAGAAACACCCCTTTTTTGATTTTTGGGATAGATAATCATCATGTAAAGGAAGCAAAAAATACATATGAAAACACTAAGATAAGTGGGTGAAAAGATCAGTGTGTTTGAAAAAATTGGACCAAAACTTTCATTATCAGCTTGATTTGGTGTCTTCACCCATGTACCATTGAGCTGTGGATCATTGTTCAGCAGTTCTAATTCCAAATATGTTTCCATTGTGTCTGGTGTGTAGAGTGGAGATGTTGGAGGAGAATAATTTCAGGGACTGAGTTTGGAGGGTGGTCAGAAATGAAGTTACTGACAGATGTGTCATCTTCATCAACTAATTTCCATTCAATCTCAACTGTTGGCCATCCACACCAGTGATTTTTCTATTGATAGACTGGGCATAAGTCAAAGTGACAAAGGGGTGTTGACTACAGCCAGGACAGGCAAGCAAATTGACTGGAACCGTTGTACTCGGCATCTGTGAATGGGATGGAAAGCTGGAATGGTTGCAGACCTGGTCAAGGAAGTCTCTGATCTCACTTGAGGTTTTTGTTCTTAAGGGGGTGATAAGAGGCAAAGGATGGCAATTGAATGGGTGATTTGTCTGAATCTCAGCAAGACACAGTCCGCGTAATTGGCCAGCTGTTGGGTAAGTGGAGGGGGTACAAGTAGAGAGCATTTGGAGGCCTTGGAAGGGGCTGGCTTGAACACCGGATGGATGGCCTTTTTGGGAAGCGAGAAGATCCGTGGGGCAGAGATTCAGGATGGGTGGTGCGTCATTTGCCTGCTTGACGCCGGGTGAGGGTTGAGTGTCTTGGCATGGTGCCCTTAGTCAGCCCCAACAAGGTTTGGATCGGGCTCTCATCTCACTGGCCCCATAATATAGGCTTTCTTGTGCGAGGAGGCAGGTGAGACGTCGCTCAAAGGGCAAGTGGGGAAGCTGTGGATTTGATCGGGCGAGGCGAGTATGCTGGGGAATTTGGAGGGCAAAGCCAACACACCAAGCCAGCATGCGCGGCGCTGGATTGGTGGGAGACAAAGGAGAGGCGTGTTTGGCGCTTCAGAAGCGCCCAGTGGAGTGCGGAGGGGCAAAAACTATGAAGAAAGCAAGATCAACAAATCTCTGCGATTGATCTGAAGGAATCAAAAAATCTTATTGATCCATACTTCTTACTCGGAGTTTCACGATGGAGGCCGCCGCCTCCACCGTGTCCGCCGCCGCCGACGGTCTGGTTCAAGCCGTGGAAGACCGGCTGACAGGCGCCGGTGAGCTGGGAAGAGAAGGAGCCCAGGCCTTGGCCGTTCTGGTTGACTTGGTTGGGAAAGGTCATTGGCTCAATGATCAGGCCCATTAGAATCAGCATGAGCGGAATCCCAGAAGTCAAGCTGGATCAGTTGTACATCCAGAATAAATCAAGCGCGGCTGTAAGAACAAGCAGGATGGATTACTGTAAATTTTATCAATCAAAATCAGTTTTTTGCCGGATGATTTGGGTACATGTGTAGTTACCTATGTGTATGTGTGTGTGGAGACTGACTTGATGTAATACTTCAAGGACACCGGGGGTTGCATTGTCGAACTCATTGTCAATGTTTTAGAGGCTGTAGAGATGGATGGGGAGCGTGTAGGAGGGCAAGACGGAGACGGAGGCAACGGTTGACAGGCCAAACTGGACAAAGACAATCCGGTTTAGCTATTCTCGCTCGTTTCTGGTCTTCAGCTTGTGGGGTGTGGGCTGTGGTCAATGGCTTGGAGGCGAGGGTGTTGGTGGCGGGTTTGTTGCAATGGGAGATGCGGTGACAGTTTCGGTGGCAAGCGGTGACGGTCAAGGAAGTGGAGACAAGCTGGAAGGTGGGCGGTGGCAGGTGATAGTCAAGCGGTAACGGCAAGGCATTGGGGACAAGTTGGTGGGGGGGGAAGCTCCAGACAGCTTATTTAAGGGGGGCGGTCCATCAGATTTGAAGGCCCCAGGGGATCCGGTTTCGTCCTACCCCCTCCCTGGGAGCCCCCTAACTGCTTGGTTAGGCCCTCCCTGGACACCTTTAACAACCGGCCCACTTTTGCTCGTTGCTATGGCACAGCTGGAGGGTCATCCATAGGACCTTTGGGTCTTTGGGGATTTCAACTTGTGCTTGTGTTTAACTGTGTGTACTATTTTTTGTAGTGATTTGTAAATAAAACACCCCAAAACTTAGATCCAGGATTCTAGGATTCTGTGGATTTAAGAAAGTGGGATTTTTCATTAATTCTTACACTACTTTCATCAAAGGCATCCAGCACAGTTACAGAAAAGGGGTACAGTATGGCACTCTCTGGAGAGTGCACCAAAATCTCCCCTGGTGCATGGACTGCATGCAATTCCCTCCCTGACAGGAGTACACACTTTTTGCCCCTGTGTTCCAGCAGGAAAGGGAATTGTGCTGAGTGTTCTACACCTACACCTGTAGCCATTCAATTTTTACATTTCATGCAGATAGTATCACCAGGAAAAAACAATGTTCCCTTGGCATCAAGTGAAATTTGAACAGCTCTGACCAGCTGGTACATCATAGCACAAATGCCATAGCTGAGTATAAATTTGTTTGCCTTGCACAGCCAGCAGCAGCTAGTGTAGCTCATTCTGCCATGTGCACACACAGCTTGTGATGTGCATCTGCTCAAGCAACACGTGAGTTGTTTGACACCCCTCTCTCTACATTGGCACTGGGACAAGGGCGTTGATACACACACACCCGTCCCCCTGGTGCACGCCCACACCCACACCTTTTGAAAAGGGCGCGTGGGGCCACACACCCTTCAAAAAGGGCATGTCTGTATTTTCGGAGGGTGTGCACACCCCTGTATGGGGGTGCAAGGGCATGCATGCCCCCCCTGTATGGGCGTGCATGCCCTACATGGGCAGGGGTGTGCCCCGTGCCTGCTTGCCAAGAGAGATACCTCTTGGGCAGGTGTACGTATACCTGCTCACTGAGAGCCCCTTGGCGGGCAGGTGCAAGTATACCTGCTTGCCAAGGGGATTACCTCTTGTCGAGCAGGTATACATACACCTGCCCGCCGAGCCTCTCGGCGGGCAGGCACACATGCACCTGCCCGCCGAGGGGCTCTTGACAAGCAGGGAGGTGTATGCCTGCTCGCCAAGAGGGATACCTCTTGGCAAGCAGGCACAGTGCATGCCCTTTGCACGCCCTTGGCAAATACAGGGCATGCGGCCCCACACACCCTTTTTGAAGGGTGTGGGTGTGGGCATGTCCCCAGAGGACGTGCATGAATTTATCAACTCCCATTTTGCGGATCAGGGGAAGTATTTACAATTGTGTGTAACAGCACAAAATTCCCTGCCTTTGCTGTATGTACATCTACATAGCAAGAGGCAGGCCTAGGCAGGCTTGTTGAACTTGGACCCAACACTCATAAGCTCATAGCTCAGTGGCTCACTGTTAGTGCAGAACTGTGCCAGAATGGAAAATGCTGGGTGGCACTGGAGATCCTTGAGCTGGGCCAGTGAGCACTGAGCCATGAGGATATGTGTGTACATAAACCACTAAAACACACTGAGCACCAAGGACACAGGTGGCACAGGATCAGAGCCACTTTGGAGCTGCAACCAAAGCTGTCAAATGTCACTTTTCTCCAAGGGACTATTGTTTTTTCCTGGTGTATATTCACTCTTGCAAATTCTCAGAAAATCCAAAAATAGATCTTCAGAGCAATGGAAGATCATTCAGGATTACTTTGACATTCAAAAAATATTCCTTCAATCAGTTGTGGAGCTTTGAACTAGAGAATTTAGGGAAGATTTAGGTGAGGGTGTCTCAGTACTGCCAATAAAATTGTTTATGCAGATTTATTTTTACATGTTTTATGGATTTTCAAGTAGTGTTTCTGTGATTTTGGGATTGAAAATCCTTCATTTTTCTGCAAGCCTGCACACATTTTTCATAAGCCTCTGCTATGGAGAGCCATTTGGGCATGTTCCCCAAGACTCTCAGTTGAAGTGGCTTAGCTAAGCTAGGTGCTGTGTGTTATAAATTTGAAGATTTCTGATGTATAATGCAACATCCAAATGGGGCCAAAGTAAATGAATGAAGGCCATGAAGTAACAATAATAACACTGAGGCTCAGGATGATAATTGGGCGGGCCAACCCAAAGCCGACCTGAGACCCGTTGGGTTTTGGGTTGGGTTTGGGCACATTCTTGAAGAAAATGACATGACCCAAACCCGAACCAACCCGACTTGTAAAATTGCTGGGTCGGGTTCGGGCAGCCTATTTCCTAATTGGGTCAGCCTGCGACCCGACTATGACGCCTCAAACAGTCAAATTGGGGGCTTTTAGCGCCTATGAGGTTGGGTTGACCCAAGACCCAAACCGACCCGACCCAAAATAGTATGAAATTGGGTTGGGTTTGGGCAGCATATTTTAACATCTGCCCCAACCCAACCCGACCCGCGCTAAATTTTGGGTTGGGTTTGGGCGCTGTTTTTTGACCCGAACCCAACCCGTTTACATCCTGAACTGAGGCCCTGTTTGGATGCTTTGTTATATGTGATAAATGTGTGTTTTTATCACTGTCAACCTCTGTGGGTTCAAAATATTTGGTGGAGAGGGGGGGCAAACTTTGGGACACACTTCATGATAAATTTGCATATTTATCCTGTATACCAAGGCATCTAAATGGGGCGTGAAAGTTTGTGGGGAAATAAGAAGAAAAAAATATTTTACACAAGGCACAAGTCGCTCATCTGCCGGGGAGGGGGGGTCCAGCCCAAAATGCCTTGCACAAAGTGTGAAATCCCATCAGGGAGTGACTTTTACCAAATCCCTGATTTTTATGAGAACTCCACAGATGGTTTATATATTTTGTAGGTGGCCACCAACCCTGTATGTCAGCCTGAGAGGGTCCAAAAGGCTGATTTTTATCTTCAAAGGACTCTTCCCTTTCTTTGCCTTCTGCCTCACTCTCTCATCCCAGTCTTCCTTGATTTCTAGTATGCTCACACTCATGCTTGTTACACACACCTTGGTTTTCTTTTATTACTTGGTCATGCTGCTTTTCTTACTGATCTTGTAGACTTCTATCCCTTCCCAGAATAGACTGTTGGCTTTCCCTGATTACTGCTTTCCTTGTGTGTGCGTGTGCTCTGCCTGTGACAGATACTAGTGTCTTGTGAAATCTTGTATGAGAATTCCAGTGGTTTCTATTCATCTTTTCATATTCATTATTATTTTCTCCCACAAGTTGATCTCTTGTACTTAGTCTATATAACTATGGTATTCAAAATTGCATATGTCACTGTTTAAATAAAATCATAACACCAATTTTGCTTGGGAGATGTCAGCATGCATAAAACTTAAATTGACATCTCCCAGCCAAAATTGCAGTTTATGGTTTTATGTAAAAAGATCTTATGTAATTTTGAATACCATAAACATAGCCTAGCATCAAGAAATCAAACCCATCAGTTCTCCTCATTTTTTCTCCGCGCCCTTCCTTGAGCCGCATCCATTGAGCACCTCACCTCACTGTCCCTTCTCAAGCCTCTGGCTCAATTCTTTTCTCTTTTTTGTGAGGTACACAGTCCAAATCACAACACTAATGTTAGCAAAGTGCTTCACAAAGTACAAGAGTCCATGAGATTAAAATTCACATTTGAACTATTTAATTTTTTTTGTACCAGAGTATTCAATAGATGTAACAAATCCATTGCACTATCCAAATGTGTTGAATTATATTTTAAATATGTTACAGAAAGAAAGAGCCAGGCTCTCCAAATCTCACTTATACTGCCCCTCCTGACTCAAGAGGATTTTCCCCCACTTCAAAATTATACCAGAACAGGATATTAAATGCTGCATCCAGAAATTCCATCCGCTACAGCCCAGAAAGGCCTTAATCCCAGTTACCCTGCTTCAAGCACATTGTACCTGCAAGTAAGTAAATTTCTGGGCAACCCAGAATATTATTTCTCTCTCATTTCTTAGTCAATCATGCCTTCTTCTTGACTCCATATTCATTAATCACCCCATTATATATGCACACAGTGTTGATAACATATATACAATGAATAAAAACTTGAATAATCACATTATTAAGTGTTTGGTGGTATTACCAGAAAACCACATAGTTTTCCCCTTAAAAAACCTTAGTCAGTTTCTTTTGAAAAAATTGGGCTGATCAATGGTTGAACCTTAATCAGACCTTACTCAGTTTCTTTTGAGGAGGAGGCTAGAGCTAGAAATTCAAGCTCAAAAGATTATAAATAAATATCTTCATCTCTTAAAACATTTAACCCACATCTTTGTACTTACTTTGTCTTGCAAATACAACTTTATTGCCCCCCACATCTTGTGTCTGCCTGTCACGTAAGAGACGCTGGCTGAAATGTCTACTTTTATTCTACAATTTGGTGGCAGTCACAACAGCACTGGGCCTCTATTTTACACTTTTCTACAGGGGACGGACCCGCTAGTGATCAGGTAGCCACCCTTGCCGCAACCATATCATACGCTAAACTACAGCGCACCTACAGGCTAAAAGGGGAAGAAAGCCACTATAAAACAAGTAGGCACTACTTTGCAGCGTGTGCATGTAGTGTCGGCATAGATCCGGCGGAAATTCATCACAATATGCTAAACCGTAGCAGATTTTTGCTCAGGTACACCCCACCAACGCCACACTTAGCGTAGCTGGCCCACTGTTGTTTCAAGCTTTAAAAGTTGAATATGGCAGCCTGAAATTTAACCTGCTGACTCTGAAAACTGTCAGAATACAGGAGATGATGCGCAACCTGCAAAGAGGCGCAGGGGAGAAACAGACTGTGATGCAAAGACATGTAAGCACAGATGTTTCATCCCTCCAAACAAAAAGCCACAAGTGTGGTAGCTAACTTCGGGTTGTTTCATTGCGACTACAGCAGATGCTACTAGCAACAACACCCCTAGGATGCAAGCCACAGCAGCAAGGCAAGCACGGTTCCAAGACCTTCGGAATCGTGAGTATTTAAGCAGCAGACTAAGACGGACAGAACCATCAGACTAACAGCTCCATCGTCCGCATAGCTCTTTATACCACAGAATAACCAATCACCCAGCCAGCCTCAACTCTTGTATTAGTCCGCTGACCGACGAGTGAGTGCAGACTCCATTCATAGCTAGACCGTCACATGGTTGAGACTAACCAGGACGGTCTCTTAGCCACAGCCTTAACCAGAACGACTCATTGCGATCATAGACCGTCACTACAAGCGTGCAGATTACAAGAGGTAGAATTTCTCTCCTCCTACAATAGATCATGCAATTAGCATTGAGTGAGCTAGCTGACTCGTAGCGTTAACATCGCAGACAACAGACTGCTCTCTTGTCTGAAGCCGATCCCTTCCTACTTCAACCCCTCTCAAGACCTTGTGTTCTTTCAATTTCCTTTTTCTCTCTTCTACTCAAAAGCACGGCAAACCGGCCTGCTCTTAGGTGATTAGCTATTTCACTCCATCTCCTCATCATACTCAGATAGCGGCAATATGACATTGTACATAGTTTTGATCTAAGTTTTTCTAACATGAAATTGCATCTTAGTTGTCAGAATTCTTACAAAAACAAGTTTGACAGGTGTGTCTTAGTTCTGTTCCAGATAACATTATTCTTATGTAACTATTGCATGCAACTGATGATTCCAATGGTTGGTTTTACAGGGTCCAGATGGCCTAGCGGTAAACATCACCCACAGAAGCTTGGTGTCTCCCCTGCAACAACGTAGTATAATCACTTTGAAGAGAGTGAAAAGTCCAGTGTTTGAATCCCAGTGGACCCAACCCCTGGCCGCTACCACTTCTGGGCTTGGACAACTACACACCACCCATTCAACCTTCAACCCACTTGTTAGAGCATTTCCACCGCGGGCGGTAGTTTTGGGGCGCTAAAATTTGAACTCTGGGAGTGCGCAGCTAGTTTTAGCATCCCAAACTGCTGCGGCATACACCATGAGCCTCCAACGGAGTCTCTAAAAATTCCTGAAAGGCCTATCCCGTCGCCCCCGGTCCACTCCCCCGTCAACGACTATAATGGATTGGCTGGCAATCATCCGGAGTGCTATCAACACTCAACAGAGAATCATTTCAACGGCAAGCCAGTCAACACAACAGATATCAGCCGTTCTTCAAGGCAGAGCCGCCGCAGCTCAAGAGATACTCCGACAAGAAAGAAAAAGAAGAGAACAAGCACCACCAAAACAAGGCGGCTCACAAAAAGGACAAGCACCCAACATCTGGCAAGACTTTGAAGCAGGATACCAGCTCTTATATCATGATTACTTTTCCAAAGCACCCAGATACTCTGACTATAAGTTTTGCCAACGTTTCAGGATGCAACAAGGACTCTTTTTGAAGATTTTTCACAATGTCGAGCAGCACAATGTTTACTTTCATCACCGCTGTGGTGAGCCTCATCAAAAGCACCTTCACTCTCCGCAGGCTCCAGGAATCAACTATCAAGGCGACCAACCACTCAGGACAACAACACGGAACACCAGACACAGGACCCAGGCGCCTCAACATCAAACACTCCATCATCGCCAAATCCAGACATGCATCAAACATCAATCCACATTGGTCATCAACTCAACAGCCCTTTCCTTGTCTCTTGGTTTCACACTAATGCACCTACTTTGGGATTAGTACTTGTCTCATCTTCATGCGCCTCATCCCTTTTGCTCATTTCTCTTACACTTCTCCTTGATTGAAGTTTTTCACTGTTTCATTTTTCCCACAACCACAAGTCAACCGCCCCCCAGATTGTCTATATAAACTGCCCCTTTGTCCACCCTTTTGTCCCCCATCAGCTCATCAGACAGTAGTTGTTCAATAGTTATATAGTCTCATAGTTACCTTATAGTCAATTACAGTAGCCATTCTGCCTTGACAATTATATCATCTTGCCTGCTCAACATCCAGTAACCATTCTGTGGGAGAGCATTACTTACTTCGCCATTTCATCACCTTACCCTGATATCTTCTCGATCTTCTGCGCCACACCTTTTCTTGAGTTTCATTACTCTATTGGTGTCCTCTACTCTTTAGCATTTCACCCGGAGGGCAGCCTTTTCACGCACTCATCCCCTCCACAGCTATCTCTATCCCACGGAGTAGTCCCCACACCGCACAAACACATTGGGGAATCTAGGCTTGCAACACCAGGGAAGCTTTGGGGGCACTCCCCAGGGAGTGCCACAGCTGAATTTGGGGTTAGTTTGTGTCTGAACTGGGGCAGAAGTCCTTACAATGTGATGGTTAATTGTTCAATAACTGGGCAAGAACTATAGACCAATCTAATTTGGAGTGATATGTAACCGTTGGACGTGAACTATCATTCAACTCTGTTGGATTCATCTTGAAGTCAAGTTCATGTCAATCCTAACTTCAGTTCTACATTTCAAAATCAGGTAGCTCTTGCTTATCCATTTTTTTTTTTACATTGGGGTGAACTCCCTTCATCAAATATATATCACACCTGAAACGCAACTGCCTAGATTTGGATAAAGAAAATTGCAGAAGTGCAAAATGTTTTAATATTTGCACAAGAGCAATAGAACTATATTTTGGCTGGGTACAAAAGGGTGACACAGTTCATAAATCAATCAGCTGCAAATGCCCCTCTGTTCTAAAAAATGTGTGATTGGTGTGTGATTTGTCACCCTATTGTACGCGCGTACAATAGGGTGACAAATCATATTCCATCAGGGCAGTACTTACACTAATTTTTTCTTAAATTTTACCCTCATTTACTTGGCAGAAGTCCCCCTCTGGAATGAAAAGTGCCTGATTTGTCACCCTATTGTACGCGCGTACAATAGGGTGACAAATCACAAACTTTTCAGACCAGAGGGGAATTTTCGCCCAGTAAATCAGGGTGAAATGGTTTGGAAACACTTCAGCTGGACATGTCCCTCTGGTCTGAAAAGTGTGTGATTTGTCACCCTAGTACAATAGATTGACAAATCACACACAAGTCACACACTTTCCAGACCGGAGGGACATTTCCAGCTGAATTGTTTCCAAACTGTGTCACCCTCATTTAAATGGCAAAAATTCACCTTTGGTCTGAAAAGTGTGTGATTTGTCACCCTATTGTACGCGCGTACAATAGGGTGACAAATCAGGCACTTTTCATACCAGAGGGGGACTTCTGCCGAGTAAATGAGGGTAAAATTTAAGAAAAAATTAGTTTAACTGCCCTGATGGAATATGATTTGTCACCCTATTGTACGCGCGTACAATAGGGTGACAAATCACACACCAATCACATTCTGTTGAGGCCACAGCAATGGGTACAGGATGATGAAATGGTTCCAACACTATTCAGATTGACTTCACCCTTGGGTAAAAACAATGTGTGAGTGGTGCTTTGCACTTGAGTTAAAGTTTGGTTACAGACAATTTGTGTTCTGTGGTCCAGTTTAGTTACTACTGATTTACAGAAGAGTTCCAGCTGAGTTATGGATACTTCATATATACTTGTATATCATTTCATGTTTGATTACACATATGATGTAGTAGACATTGCGCTGAGTTATGGAAAAAATTCAACTTAAGGCACTCCCTGGGGAGTGCCCCCCAAGCATCCCTGGTGCGAGGCATCCAAAAAATCAGGGCATCTCTTGGAATCTTGGCATATGGTGGGTTGCCCAATGCAACCAATGAATACATTCAGATATTGTTGTTGTTTTTTTTTGGCTTTCTTCATTGATAAAATTTAAGAAAAAATAACTCAAGCATATCTCAAGGTCTCCTACTGACCATTGGAACTAGACAGATTTCTTTTTTGCAATGCTTTCTGTGGAGCCGGAGTTAAAATTTCTATTTCATCCAAGACTGAAAGAAGCCATGCAAAAATCAACATATCCTGCCCAACAACGTGAAAAAACAGGAAAGTATTGAAAAACTTACCGTGGTCGTTACTTGGCATGAGTGCTTGGAGCGCCGGGTCAAGAATCATTTTGGTATTCATTGCTGGATGTTGTTATTGGTGGGTATGAGGGATATGATGTTCAGGGGTGTGGTGGATGGGAAGTTGAAGTTTGACAAGGTGTTTTTTTGTGTGAAAGGAAGTTGAGAAGGGGATGGAGCAGTTCCTAGTGAGTCCCTAGAAGTCCCTACATGTAGGGACTCAAGGTTGATATTTAGGGACGGCCATAAATCTTTGACGCAAATAGCGCCCGCGGTGGGTTGGGTTGAGGCGGTAAACTCCTGAAATTTCCAACTAGGGCCCTGATTTAGGGCCCGCGGTGGGAATGCTCTTAGTTGTCCGCTTTACATGTATAAAAACTCTTCAATTTCAATACCCGTCACCCAATTGAATCAACCTGAAAAATGGTTGCACCCCATCCACCCCACAAACCCACATCACAACTCATTGTCCCTAGTTGTTAAGATTACCACATCCTCTACAGAACTTGGCCCCATAGAAACAAGTAGTGAAAAAAAAAACTACTACAAACATAAATAAATAAAATTCTTGTAGGTAGATATCTTGATATTCATAGTGTGCAATGCCAAAGGCAAAATTACACTTTAAAGAAAATGGCTGGTTTCTTCATAATGGGGGTACAGCAGAAGGAGAAGAAAACCATATGTAATAGTTTTTTATCATTTTCGTCTCTCTCAACGGTCCTTCAGAAAGGATAAAATTCGATACTTCACAGACACTCCCTTTTTTAATTTATTCCTCGAATATGATTACCTATAAAGGCTGGGTTAGTTTCTGAGAATTTCTGAAATCTGCTGCCATACTTCCAAGACCACCGAGGCTTGATGGAGTGGATTCGCAGAGGGTGAATGTTCGACGTCCCACGAGCAGGCTTCGATTTCGGGCCGGTTGAGTGGGCTGAGAACCCATCTTCCGACGTCCCGCGGATCCTTACTCGGGTTAGAGGCATCCCGACCGATGCCGATACCAATCGTGAACAGGCTCTGGGGTGAATGCGCCTTGAGACTGGCAAAGACAGATCTGAGACCGTTGTGACCCTTGTGCTTTGATGACTGAGGGGGCCGTTTGAGCCGAACGGTGAGCGGTTTGAGATCAAGCTCATCGTGGATAATGATAAGTTTTGTACGTTCGCCAGACTTGGAGAGTTGTGAGTGATAAGATTGGACAATCGGACCAGAGATGTTCATTGCAGCTCGAGGTTTGAGAAGGTGGAGACTAAGGTTGTTTGGGCTAGTCCCCTGGGTGGATGATAGCTGGAAGTCGTGCCTTGCGATCCAAGCTGAATGCGGCTTGGAAAGTTTCAGGTGATTAGATAGATCCGAGCTCGACTGCATAGATTGAAGCCGAAATGGCGGTTCCTTGTCGGAAGTGGGCCAGGATGGAGAGGCTGATACATAGTTAGCTTTGTACCGATGTTGGTGATTCAGCAGGTTGTGGATATTTTCAAGTGTGAGTTGAGAAATCTGAAAAAAAGAAAAACGGAAGAACCAAAATTCAGCACATTTTTCTTGATCACCCACCCAAGACGTTAATAACCTGTGACCTCCAATGGGAGACAGACTGACTGAGTGACGAGTGAGTGGATGGGTGTAGTTGCCCAGGCCGACGACCAACGCGTTCAGACGGGACATGCTATGTTTGCGGTCAGATGAAGCCGGCCGGCCAGCCGCGGCGAAAAACAAAGGCAGCCAGCGGACGGGGGAGTCACAATTAATCCACATGGCGTTTCAGCTCCACACCCGGTTTCTCTCTCTCTCTCTCTCTCTCTCTCTACATAGCTACATAGCTCAACGTTGACAACATCAGTGGCTGGCTGTCCCTTCAACGTGCAACGGTACCTGACACATTCACCAGCTCACAAGGGCTGCTTGCAACGTGTAGTGGTATGGCGTCGCCAGTGCAGACTAAATTACCATTGCTGAATCTGAATCATCTTTATCTCGAGAAAAATGAAAGCTAAGAGTAATAATAAACATAACAAAATGAAACAATCTGAAACAGAGATAGGTTGGAGTTGAACTTTTCTTCTTAAAAAAAATGAACGGATTGGGTTTCATGATGACCGATTTCCTGAGTCTTTAATTTGTAGCTCTGTCATCTTTTTGCCGTCCTTGGTGCCGGTCGAGGCCAGCATGGCTTCGTGAGCTTCAGCCTTGGGTATCAGTTCTTCTTTGATGAGTCGCTCTGCTAATGCTTTGACCGTCTCGGCCTGCGTGAGTTCGGCCTGGGCTGAAGAACCGAAACTCTGTTGTGATCGGCCTCTTGATTTTTTCCGGCCCGTGGTTGATTTTTGTTTCTCGAGTCTTTCCAATTCGAGTTCCCGTCTCGCCAATTCGTCGACCTCTTGGCCCCATCCGATCGGTCGATAGAGGAATCTCTGAGCCTTCAACGCTACATTAGTCCCTCTGACGGCATCCGTCCTGAGATAGTTGATCCACCGATTGATCACTTCCTCGTTTGCGTCATAGGCTTTGATTACCCTCCGATGGGTCAACCGCCAGAAGTTTTCTTGAGATTTCTTGTGAACGAATCCGGACCTCAGAACGGTATGTAGTTCGGTTTTGATGGGCATTGCGGCTGGTCGGGTGACGGGTATACCGAGGTGATAGGCAGCCTGGAGCGCAAAGCCGGCGACGAGGGGTAGTTGTTCCTTTTCTGGATTGTAGGCTTCGATGACCAAGGTGGCGACATGGATCCGATGGGTCGGTTTTAGAACTGGGGGGTCGTAGAGCTCTGGATGGGCCCTCATAGCCCAGCCCGGGCTTGCTGGAACATGGATGGGTTCTTCAGCCTGGCTGGTAGATTGAGCCGGAGGAATACTAAATAGAAGGCGAGATAAAGGAAGGCAGCTATTCATTAATTTTTTTTATCAAATTAAACAAGAATAAGAAAGACTGACGGTGGACTGATCGGAGTACTCGATCCAGCCAGTTGGGTCACATAATCCTCGATCGAGCTCGATTTTTGGCGTTCAACCTGAGTTTCCGGCGTATCGGATGATGATGGCTTGGGAGGATCACCCGGGCTTGCGACTGAGTAGGTTCTCCGAGGTATTGTTGCAGATAGCCGAAGCAGACGAAAAGATGAGGAGAGCATCGTTTGGGGCAGTGTGCTGGCAGCCTCGCTGTCCCCGCTGGCCCGAACATGGGCACTAGAGCGAGGCGGGGGGCGGGTGCTGCGGACGGATGGCACTCGGGGGTCCTCACGGGGGGCTGGGACGGACTTGAGCCGGCGGTCGTGAGCAGAAATGGGCAGCGGATACTTATTGCGGATACTTTCAAGATGGCATCGAAAAGCCTTCATTCGACGCTCAGATCATCACTATCAAGGAAAACTTCATGCCTCCTCATCAGGCATGTTGCCATCACCTCCAGGAGCACTCAAGCTAACGCACAAGTCCCCATTGGCTCAACCCTCGTCAAGCGACCTTCGCAATCATCCCATCCTGCCACTCGATCAATCCCCTCTCAGACCCCTCCTTCGAAACTCTTGCCCGTGGGAGAACCTGTGCAAAGAGCCTTGACTCGTAAGCATTTTTGTTTAATTATTTGGTCACCCTCTGCGTTCAAATTACAAGCTGATGATGATCTGCAAAAATTTGATTAGGGACAAAGAAAATCCAAACCAAGGAGAAACCTTTATCAGAAGAAGAGAAAGAGAATCAGCGAATTCAGAGGGAAGTAGAACTCACCGCACAACTAGAGAAATCCTTCAGACCGCCCAAGATTCTATTCGAAAATGAAAAGGTGGTCGTGATCGATAAACCAGCTGGATGTGCGCTACAGGCAGACCCTGGATCAGAGGCTTACATTCGATGGAAGTTAATCATGGATTGTCAGAAATTTTCCCATCCTTTTCTTTAACAAATAATCATCAGGAGGAAAATAACACAGGGGCGTTTTCTCATCAAGATCTCGAAAAAAGACGAGGAAAGCTGTTCATAGTTCACAGGTTAGACAAATCAACGACTGGGCCTTTGATCCTAGCCAAATCACCCACTGCATCACGCACGCTTTCGACTCAATTCAAGAACTCGACCATCAAGAAGATTTACTATGCGGCCATCCAGTTCTTGGGTGACAGGATAGGCCCGATTCAGGATGCTAAATCCTCCGGCCAGATCGAATGTAGGATGAGGGACCGGAATGATCGGATGGTGATTGCGGAAGGTTAGTCAAAGAAAGCGGTTTTCTTTTCTCTTTTTTTTTTTTTTTTGAGTTTTCGCGGTTTGGTTAAATATGATTTCCCAATTAGCAAATCGAACTGGTGCGGATTGTAAGCAAACTAAAACAGAATGGGAATTAGTCACAGCAACAGTTTAGCTCTCTCCGCATTTCTCCCTGATCTTCATTTCACCGAGCTCACCAATCCTATCATCTTGTCTGCTCATGCTGATCCCTTTTTTTTGGGGTTTTTTTTTTTTTTGATATCAGTCAAACCATGCAATCGTCAGATTGAGACCGCACACCGGTCGGAAACATCAACTCCGGCTACATTGTTCAAGATTCTTGGCTGGGCCGATCGTTGGTGACTTCAAGTATGACTTCCGCTATCTTAGCCATCAATCCCAAAAAGCCATCCACAACTTCTTAAATCGGGAGGCTCCTGGAAGAATCTTGCTGCACTGTTCTGAAATCGAATTCAAAGTTTGCCATTCGACCTCTCATCGCCTCACTTATTCCAAACAGGGATAGCTAATGTTCTCCTAATTTTATTATCGGCATGGGTTCATCCATCATCCAGCTTTACAAGAAAGAACAGCCCCGAGAGTATACAGTTCGAGTCAGCAGTCCTATTCATGACGATTTCAGGATCGTCTGTGATCAGCTGGATCTCAGTACAACTTCGATACTCTAGCACATTCCGTCATCCTGGTAACTCGAGTCGCTCGAAGCCCAAGATTGTCAGATTAGGAGGGGGAGGGGGGCGTGAAATGATGCGGTCGACAGAAAGATGTGCTCGTCACATCAAACTTGCATCACCACCCTTGTTTCGAAAACGGAAAGTAGAAAACCACCCCCACTGCGCCCAGGATTGGTTTTCTGCCCAGCTGCACAAAGCGTCAATATCTTCTTCTGATGTAAGAGTGGGGTGATTTGATTGTTGTTGGGACGGACGGGAATGGTTTTAGGGATTGCAATCCAGCTTTCAGATTGTTTTGCCCTTGCAAAAGCGTAGTCGCTGCTTGCTTCCTTGCACTGCCTAATTATTTACAGGCGTTGTCGGAAAAGAAACGCATGGGAGGCAACTTCATGTGGGGATGCTGTCGGCTGTCAGCGCGACACAGTAAATATGTAGAATTTGAATTTTCGTGGAGATGGAGTGATGACCGTGGCAGTCTGGCGCCATGCGGGATGTCCCAGCCCTGTTCCCGGTCTGTGACAGCCCGCCGGGTATACATATATCCCGCCTCCACCCACCCCCACCCAGCCACCCCCACCCACCCCCACCACCATGCTCGCGCCCAAGACCATCCCCCTGCTGCTCTCCTCCCTCCTGCTCATCCAGGCCAGGGACTCCCTCCCGCCCAGCTCGCCCCGCAAGTCGCTCAACTATGGCCCCGAGCTCACCACCCACGCCGCCAGAACATCGCTCTACGCCCACAACAGCAACAACAACATCCACAGCGAATTCCAAGCTAGCTTGATTCGCTTCAACGCTGCATCCGCCACCTCCCTCCTGCCCATCAAGGACTCCTTCCACCAGGCCGATCCATCCTCCCTCAAACAGTTCGGTGTCAAGATCGCCGCCGAGTTCCTCCACCATCTCCACCCCGCCGCAAGCCTTAGCTTCCAGCTCACCTCTGCCCATATCTCCAAACACACCAGCGTTCTCCACGCCTACTTTGTCCAGACCATCCCGCTCGGTGATCTCGATCACCACCTCAAAGTCCACAACGCTGTCGCCAACCTCAACCTGGATCTGGACCCCCGATCGCCCTCCTTTGGACATGTGCTCAGCCATAGCGACTCGTTCCATCCGATCGTCGAACATCCCTCCTCAAGCAATGCGATCAACTTCCTCAATGCCTTCGAGGATCACCAGGACTCTACCTGCGCCCACCTCAAGAATCAGTTCGATCGCGTCCTGCGATCCCTCTCCTCGAGCCATCAACTACTCAATCAGCAAGTCATGGGTCTGTTCTCTGCCCAGTCGAGTCAGCCCTCGGCCGAGGATGAGAAGAACCTTTTGACCGATTTCAGTGAGGATGAGCTCCGCCTGATTGCCGAGTGTGAGATGTCGAGCGGCGCGAAAAAGCCCATTCGCTCTGACATAGTCGATCCCAGAATCGCCCTCGTCAGCTTCCTCACCTTGGCTGCCGACCCAGAGACAGAGAACCACTTGCGCTCCCGATCTTTGGACGATTTGATCCAGTCGATCGGCATCGCCAAGAAAGCCCCCTCTTCCTCCTTCCAAGCTACCAGCGACTCGGCCGAAGGGCCTGCTAAAGATGCCCCGATCTTCGAGTTATTCAACGTGCCAGGTGCACTCGGCCCCGACTCGCTTGATGGTTCATCCGCGTCTAGAGCTACCTCAGCCGAGCTGGCTTGGTTGAGCGTTGATGACGAGCAGTCAGACTCCCAATCCTGCAAACGCGAGCTGAAGATGGTTTGGAGGTTTGAGTATCGGAGCAACTCCAACTGGTACGAATCCTACGTTGATGCCAGCTCTCCTGGCTTGGTGCCCATGGTGGTCGATTGGGTCAATGACTTCAGACCTACTAGGTTCGTACATCATACCTCTCCTTCCACTCTCACATCCTCGAGTTGTGCCGTCTGGAATGGTGCACTGATCCCTGCTATGTCTTTCCAGCGAATTGGCGCCCTCGTACTCTCAGCACATCGCTATTCAAACGGCTCTTACTGAGGAGTTTAAACGCCTCCCGACATCACTCGGATCCCTTGGTAGGAATCCCTCGCAGCCCAAGTCCGAGGCGGATCTTCCCGTCTTACCCAAAGGGGCTACCGAAGAACGACGGTCGGCTTCATATCGTGTATTCCCCTGGTCGGTCAATGACCCCACCATGGGCAAGCGCGAGATTGTTGAGGCTCCCTCCGACCCGGTCGCCTCGCCACTTGGCTGGCATACCATCCCACCCACCCAACGTATAAGTCAACAACGCGACATCAGTCACTTGTCCGCTGGCTGGTCTCGCCATCTACCTCACCATGGGCTTCGAGCTACCGATAGCCGTGGAAACAACGTCTATGCGCAAGAAAACTGGGAGGGATTGGATAACTGGGAGGCCAACTACCGACCCAACGGTACCGATGACCTCCAGTTTCACTTTCACTTGGGCTGGAATCATACTCATAGCCCGACTGAGACCCACATCAATCCTAAACGGTACATCGACGCTGCGATCAGTGAATTGTTTTTTACGTGTAATGAAGTAAGTGATGGCCTATCTTATAAGCCATCTGGTCGATTCTAACTTGGTGGCTTGGCTTTCGTTGGTAGTATCACGACCTGACTTACCTCTACGGATTCGATGAAGGTATGTGATTCACTTTATCCTGTTTTTTTTCCCATGGTGATTCCGATTATTGATCTAATTGCCATCTCAACCCCAGAATCTGGAAACTTCCAACAACACAATTTCGATCGAGGCGGCAAAGGTAATGACGCTGTGATTGCAAATGCCCAAGACGGATCTGGATGTGAGTTCGGTTGTCCTGGCATTGTAACAATTGGTTAAACTGATTTGATCCCCCCCCCCCCCCACCGCATTAGACAATAATGCCAATTTCGCTACTCCTCGTAAGTTGACTCAACTCCATTTACGCTCGCGCTGCAAATCCCGGTGCTGATGGCAACTGCTCTACAGCTGACGGCCGCAATGGTCGCATGAGAATGTATATTTGGAATGGTGCTGAGCCATGGCGTGATGGTGATCTTGAAGCCGGGATCGTTATCCATGGTGAGTGAGATGATCAAGTAGAGGATATTGTTCTTCACAAAATATTTAATGTCGGTTGGCTGCCAGAATACTCCCACGGTGTCAGCATTCGTTTGACTGGTGGACCGGCAAACAGTGGATGTCTTGGTTGGGGAGAATCGGGCGGTATGGGCGAAGGTGTGTGAAATGGCCTTCATCAGATCCTACCCCCTCTTCCGCTTACCCCGCAGCTAATCAAGAGAGGACATCCGTTTTCTTGCAGGTTGGGGCGATTTCTTCGCAACTCTGATCAGAATGCACAAATCGAAGCCGGTTGATTTTACTATGGGAGAATGGGCCAGTGGGGTCAAGGGGGGGATCCGAAAGTACAAGGTGAGGAACCCATCGATCGAGTCTTCGTAATTTTTGGCGTATTATTAACGACCTTGCATGTTTATTTTCTCAGTATTCATTGGACAACAAGATCAATCCGGAAACCTATCAGACTCTTGACAAGCCTGGGTACTGGGGTGTTCATGCGATTGGAGAAGTCTGGGCTGAAATGCTTTTTACTGTTGCTGAAGAGTTGATTGCGAAGCACGGCTTTCAACCAAGTCGTGAGTACATATTTATTGGAGAATTACTATTTGTTTCAGTTTGCGTTGGACCTGACTGCCTTCTTGACCCGTTTGCAGTGTTCCCGCCCACGGGCGAGACGGATGAGGATGGCTTTTACAAGGTGTCCAAATTGAGTGGCAAGAAGGTTCCCAAACATGGCAACACGTTAATCTTCCAACTGGTGTTGGATGGAATGAAGATCCAACCCTGTCGCCCCGGCTTCTTTGATGCCCGTAATGCGATCTTGGAAGCCGACTCGATCTTGACTGGGGGTGAGAACCAGTGCGAGATTTGGAAAGGATTCTCTCAACGTGGCTTGGGACCCAAGGCCGCCATCAAAGGAAACACTCCTTGGGGCGGCGGTATTCGTACCGATGATTTTTCTCTTCCCCACGGTGTTTGCGAACCTTGATCCTGGAAATATCTGGGATCTCGTCCTATCAAAAACTTTTTTTTGTCTCTCATGCATTTCTAAGCCACTTTCCTTTTTTCATCTCACGCAACCGCTAGCATGGATCCCTCAAACAATCATCACAGGTTTCAAGATCCGCTACAAATGCTGACCGATCAAACCGGATCTTCAAGCAGGCGAATGTTGTTGTACACAGTCTTTGTAAAACCACGATTGATAGCTCTCATCTCTCTATTGATTGTGTTCAATTATTTCTTTCTCTTTTGTGAATATTTCTCCTTACTATCATTCACAGTACATAAATATGTACATATTTACTACATTGTTGTTTTCCTAGAAATTTCTGACCCTGCTCGTCCCTTTGATCAATTTCTCCTGGGATGCAATGTTCAGATCATCCTTTCTCGCAGTGTGAAGAGCACATCCCTACAACCATTTTGCCTTAAACTTAGTCAGTCCCTCTTCTGCCTCCTCCACAGAGACCCTGCCGGGCTCTCCTCCAGAAAAGCTTTGTTAAGCTCGATTTTGCCTCGCTTTGCATAAGCTCCAAGTGCTGAATCCGCGAGGGTAGGCGAGGATGCTGGTGTCCTGCAAGCTCGAGTACATAAAGTTCGAAATTCCAACCAAGTCCCACGCTGCTGCGAGTTCAGCCTACCCCCAGGGGCCCAAAGTCTCGAGGGACTGTGTTCAGTCGGGGTAAGATCCATTTGCATCACAATGCCCATCTTGTCTTCTGGTCGATAACAATGCTGCTCTGCGTCCATGGTGAGAGATTTGGTTGTGAGCACGTCAGATGGGGGCACTATCCAGGCCGGCTTTCAATTCGCTGTTGAACGGGACCGGTGATGAATACGCTGTGACTTCTTCTCAATCTGCTCAAGGTGGTCCCACTGGGAAATTCACCCCTCTTTCTTCATGGACCATGTGAATGTAGGACCTGATACCAACGAGACAAGAAACCGATTTTACCCGCTGCGCCTATACCAAACATTCATGGTGATTAGATGACAAAGCGGCTTGGTTGCTCTCAAAAAGAATATTCTTCATTACGGACTTGGACCCTTATAGCGTTAGCTGGGGAATGCCCGAGCCTACATCGATATCACCCTCCAGCTCACATGATGTTGGTGCTTCCGCTTTGTGGCGCAGGCCGGAAAAAAAAAAATCGGCCCACGTTTCCAGATGGTGATCGAGTCAAATTATCTAGGCCTCTCTCTGTTCGACATCTGGACTGCAAAGTATTTTCGACACTTGAGAGTAAATCCACGTGCAATCGATCGCGCAAGACCATTCGCTGACTGAAAGGGTTGTGTTCTTCAATTTTTACTCACCCAGATCACCTCATGAATTTCTATAAGTTTGAGCCCCGACAAGTTGGACATCGCTTCAAGTGTAGCCAACTCCTGAAGGACCACTCAACCATCCATCTGCATTGTAACAGGCTTGGTAAGAGTTTTCCATTACTGATTCAATTTTGAACTTCGCTAACCTTTTCACCGCCAATGAAAGCAAAAGTTTTCAGCTTTCCATACCCTCTTTATCATTATTCATTCGTTTTACAACTACACACCATCATGCGTGTATCATCTTGCTTCATTTCTGCCGTGATTTTACTCGGTAAGTCAGCACTATATAGTGGACCTCGTTGTCATTTTCCAAGGGATAATGAGACTATTGATATTGAATTTCTAATTCTCTTATAGCCGGTCAATCGCAGTCTGCCCCGATCTTTGGCCTGGATGGCGGGCTTTTGAGCACTAACGATCAGCTCCTCGGCGGCCTAACACACACCGTCAATGCGCTTCCCGTCACGGGTGAATTGACTCACGGTTTGCTCGGAGTGTCTAATGATGGTTCCACTGAGGCACGTTCCACTGACGGCTTACTTGGAGAATCGAAATTGGAGGATGTCCTTAACGCCCCGAAAACCAACAGCTTGCTCGGAGGCTCCCAATCTGGTGGATTATTAAATCTTTCTGGATACGACGGCGGCTCTTCTCTCCTCAAGACACATGGTCTATTGGGCGAATCGTCACTCAGAAAGCGAATCAGCCTGCCCTTAATTGGCGAACTGGGAAGCTTCAATGGATTTGCATCTAAAGCAAAATCGATAACTTCCAGCGTAGGTTCTAAGCTCGGTGGGCTTCTCCGCAGGCGTGATACCCGCTCGAGTTTGCCTTCGTTGAACTCCGTGCTCAGCAAGATACCGGGCGTGGGCTACCTACCGGGTGTGCCTAACATCCCAGCTCTCAGCAGCTTGCCGGGCATCAGCGACATCCCCGGGCTCAACCTCGTCCCTGGTCTTGGGAGCACAACGGCTGCCAGCGGCCTCGGTGCTACCGTCACCCGCATAGCTACCACCCACGAGAGAGCTACGATGGCTACCCTGACTGACGGCCCTGCGCAAGGCATAAACACGGCATTTACTGGGTTCTTCGGTGGCTTGAGCCAGGTCCCTGTCACTTTGGACAACTTCTTTTGAGGTCTTCTGAGGGAAACCCAAATGTCAGTGTCCGCGTTTGAATTTAACTAGATGCAAAGAAAACTCACGTGTGCTTTCGAATCTAACTATCTTCCAGCTGACAAATTCCCAGAGGCTCGGCCACGGCAGCAATGTCTTTATCACAATGACATACCGTGTACAACTTGCGCCCATGAGCTTCCGAACTGAAAATTTCGTCCAAACCGATCTCATTACTATATGGCTTGTCATAAGAACACTCGATCATTTCATCTAAATATCACATGAGCTATCCAATTCCTCAACGTTACACCCACACTGTCGTAACCGGAGATTATTTATTTTAGAGATCTTTGCAAGCCTGGCAGTTAAATTACTACTTACATTGACCATTTCCTACACGCAATTGTTAAAGATACATTTGTTCATCCTACACAAAGCCCTCTCCCCCTCACTGTAAGTGGGAAGCGTAACTGCTGTTACCCAGATAATTAAGGTGAACAAAGCGTGCGTTCATCGAGGGTGACCAGTAATAATCACTATGGGCTGTAAAGCTTCGTATAATTAGTGCACCGAATGGCAATTAGCCCACTCCCAGCCTTATTTTAAAGTGCCAGTAATAATCACTGTGAGCTGTAAAGCTTCGTATAATTAGTGCACCGATTGGCAATTAGCCCACTCCCAGCCTTAATTTAAAGTGATTGTGACTTGAGTAACGTTGAAGCAAGTTGCATGTTGATTTATAATGTTTCTTGTTTACAAAAGCTTTGCCATTTTGCACGTCCATGAATCCCAACTCGTTAATTATGAGGACACAATCTATTTGTTGAAGTCTGTATCTGATTGTATGTATGTACAGTGACTGCGCATGCACCCTGCATTATGGGGGAGATGAATCTAGCCTAAGCAATTCTGCTTTGGTAGAATCACCATGGTTATCTACACACAAAAAAAATGGTCAAGTACGTATCCTCCCACCCAGCCGCGGGCGGATCTCATCCAGTATGACCAATACCAATCGCCGGCGCGGGTATTGGTCATACTGAAACGGACCAGAATGGCCGGAACAAAATGTCCATTGAGGGGAGTAGTTTGATCCCTTCTCAATGACCGGTCGGGGTCAGCCATCGACGGCTTGGTTGGTGAGTTGTTCTTGAAGGCCGGATGGCAGGTCGCGAAGGGAGTGTGTACCTGACAATGATCAAGACAAGGTTCACACTCCCTTCAATGACCGGAATAGACGGGCCATCGATGGGAGTGTGTACCTCCTCTTGATGGCCGGCTATCGAGTAGTGTGTTGCTCTCGATGACCTGTACAAGCGCCGGCCATTGAAAGGACATTTCGCACTCCTTTCGATGGCCGGATGTACGAGAAAGTAGATTATACACACCCGGCATCAAGAGCTCTTCAGCCTTGATGACCGGTACGGACCAGCTACCCGGCCATCGAGCGTGATCGCCGACACATGCTGACACATATGTAGATGAGCGCCGAGCGGTACAACCGGCCACGGGGAGGGGTAACATACAAGTCCCCTCGATGGCCAAGTTGTTCCGGTCATTGAGCCTCGATGACTGGTCCGTTCCAGCAGTTAAAGCACCCGCTTCCCGGGGAGGCTACTCGGCATGTCGGTTGCTTTTTTTTTGTTGCACTTTTTTTTTGCTGTTGTTGCAAATCCACAACCAAATTAAATTGGTGATCTTTGTTTAGGCTACATTCAGGTTCGCTGCATTATGGCAGCAGGCGCGCGTTTTCCTGGGCAGACGCGTCCGTTGGCAGTGGCTGGACTCCTGCGCCGCGCCCGCCGGTGTCCAACTGTCGCGCCAGCTCGCCTCAATCCCTGTTGACCATCTCCACCACCAACCAACCACCAACGGAATATATAGCAACGAACAGATACATCATACACGACTACCAAACGACAGACATACGCAGGAGACATCCGGGGCAGTCCTCCATCTCATCACCCACTCCGACTCACGCTCGTCCCCCACGGGATATTCTATTCCAGGATGTTTTTCTCATCGGAGATGCTCTCGAAGCGAGGGCCACTGGCTAAGGTCTGTCTTACATTCACCATCCCACTGCCACCGAGACTGACTTGTCAATGAATTCTCTTGATCACTTTCAGGTTTGGCTGGCAGCCCATGTAGAACGCAAAGTCTCGAAAGCTCAAACCCTTCAAACATCCATCCCCAGCACTGTCACCGTCATCCTCGAACCTGCTTCGACGATGGTCTCGGCTCCTCCCATGGCCCTGCGTCTCTCTGGCCAACTCTTACTTGGAATAGCGCGGATCTACAGCAAGCAAGCCAAATATCTGCTTGAAGATTGTAGCGAAGCATCGGATAAGATCCGGACCGCCTTTCGCTCGGAAACCATTCAGGCTATGATGGACGAACCAGCTCGGGAAGACCATCTAATCCTACAGGTCCAACCTAATGTCACCGGGCGTGATGCAATCAATCTCAGAAGTGCTGCCAACCGAGACCTGTTTGATTTTGAGCTCGAGTTTGGAGAAGGCTTCGGTTACGGCTTTGGGGAAGGCTGGGAAGACTTAAATCAACCGAATGGAGCTAGTGAGATCGTACCCATCGTCAGCACGAGTAGGTCGAGGATTGACGGCAATATTGGTGATATCACTTTGACTGAGCACCAACCCTTCATGCCTGGTGGCGATCAACCGGAGGATAGACTGGATGACCTTGGAGAAGAAGATATGAACTTGATGGGCGAGGGCGCCCCGCTCGACCTCGGTCTGGTCTCCGAGACCGAAGGTTTAGAATCTGAAGCTAGAACCCACAGAAAAAATCGCCAAACACGCGACGGTTCCGCCGTTGATGATGAGAGACAAGTAGCTGATGATACCATGGAGATGGAAGTAGGTCGTGATGCGCCAGGAACAGCTGATAGACGTAGTGCTCGGGATTCGTTGGTGCCGGGACAACTGGGTGATCTATCGGTTGACAAGAGCTATGATATGCCTTCCGGGATGGGTGATATGAGCTTTGATCTTGGAGGCCCCGCTCCTGGCTTCGAACCGGCCGGTCTGGATGTGGAACCTGGCGTCGATCTTGGTTTACATGAAAACCAAGATACAGGCATGCAAGATATCACGATGGCCGATGGTCAAGACGTTGCGGCAGGTGGTAAGATCAGTTTCATTTAATGCTGCGTGCCAATAGTTGATGGTCAAACAGTATTAACCGTGCTTTGACTGCCTTCGGAATTAGATGGTCAAATGACTCCCCGGGCCACAACACCTGTACCCAACCCCATGCTCGATCAAGTTGATGTTACCCCTCGTACCTCTCATCACCTTGCGCCCCACCTCACTTCCCCAGCTGTAGGACCAGAGGGGGCTGATCAACAGCCACCCAGGAAGAAGACAAAGCATCAACTAGTCGATCGCGTCACCGAGCTTACCGGGGGAGACCATCTCTCCTCTTCGTTCAACACGGGTATCAACCAGCAAAGTACTCTCGATCCACCTAGATTCTTACCAAAAGATCGTTACCAACTTCAACATCATCGCTTGATGCTCGACCCCTCGTGTCACGAATTTCTACCCAAACTTCTTGATGTTGATGGCGAGAGCTGGCTGATGGCTGCCCCAGCGGGACTTTGTAAAGAGTTGCAAGAATTATTCAAGTTTCCGGCTAAGGCCAGCGCGTTGTCAGCGCGAGGACAGGGTACGAAGAGACTTCGAGACGATGAACCGGAACGAGAAGAGCTGGGAAGTGAACACGGCAGGCGGGCACATAGTGTTGGATTTGGAGAAGGGGATTTCAGCCGGATCGATACCGTTGGGGACGAGACCTTTGATTTGATGGGTCACCGAGAGGACGACCAGGGAGGACTGTTCGGAGCAGACGACGGTTTCCAATTCGAGTTGCCCGATAAATCACACGCCGAACAAGAATCATCCGCGCCCAACGATCCGCTGCAACCAATCGAAGGACCTGAAGCTGATTTAGACCAACCTCTCCCGCCATTACCTGCTGAGCCAGAGGTCCGGCGGCAAAGGGCCGAAGGAGAATCTTCAAAGTTGGACGTGTTCGATGACTCAGGTGATCTTCAATCCCTAACTCAAGCCGTCGAGTCAGCCGAGATACCCGGAACAGCAAGTCGAACCAAGTGGAGTAGGAATACTGTCAAGGCTCTTACGGTCTTGAAGACTGAGCTCGCAGACGGACCTCCGATGCTCAAATTTAAAGAAGTATCCGATAAAGTAAGTACACTCCCTCCCTTCCTGACAGCGATTCCTACAAGCCCCCAAAACACTAACACCTCTCATCATCATCATCATTTTCTCTCAACCTCAGGCAAGCAGACGAGCTGGCGCTGCTTTCTTTTTCGAACTGTTGGTCTTGGGTACCAGAGATTGTTTAAAACTCAGTCAATCCGAACCGTTTGGGGAGATTGAAGTCGAGAGTCAAGATCGATTATGGGAAGTTTTGGAAGAGCAAGCCATTTAACTCTGATTAGCGTTGTCCCATGATGAAGAACTAAAATGATTTACCGAGTGCTTTGAACTTAATTTACCGAGTGCTTTGAACTATAACAAATTTACCGGGTGCTTTCCAAAAGTATAGTATCTGTACGAGCATTGACTCTGGACATGGTTTGGCTTTTTGGTTCATTTGCCTTGTGTTGTGTTGTAGGAATGTGTTATGATGTAGGTTGTGTAGTAACTTTGGATGAAGATCTGGTAATGTTTGTATACCTGCATCTGATGTATCTGGGACTTATGTGTGGAAGCGGGAACTTCGGAGAGCCTGGGTCCCCACAAAGCCACAGCACAGGGAGAATTTCAAGTTTAGGAGGTCTATGTAGTGGGCATTAAAGTTTTATCCCCTTGTTAGATCACCCTGGCGTATGCTACAGCAAATATATGTGCAGCGGAAGAGTGAGATCGGGCCTCACTAACCTTTTGACGGAGTCACAGTGTCAGGTGGCTCACAGCGCATAACGAAGATGCCAAGTTATGTATGCGTCCTCTCCAAGCATCACCATCACAATGACTAAGAAAAGTGTCTATTGCGAGTGGTATTGTGTTTTTCGGCCATAATATGACATATCGCCTGGCCGGACGTCTCAACCTCTCAAATTCCAATTTGGCCAAACCGCTCCTGATGGACTGTTTCCTACTTTTGATAGGCTCTTTGGAAAAAATAAAATAAAAAAAAGGCGGCCGGTGGGAGTCGAGACCACTCACTATCTGATCAATCCGACTTATTCAAGTTGTTTGTTTGAACATGAAAGTTTTCCATCAATAGCGACATGATCCTCGTGTATAATTATGCCTCCTTACTGGGACGCTATCAAGAAGAGGAGTTAAGGCCTCGAGGAAATTGAATAGAAGACTTTACGGTCCAGCTGTGTCGCAAATTGCTGCTGCTCACACGTGTTCTCCAAAAACAAGGTAAGTCCACTTCCGATGTCGAAGTGTTCTAATGGCCAGAAAATCAGCGAGTCAAAGTCACAGGAAGTGTAACTCTCTTCAGCGCTCATGATTGCGAAACACGATAGTTTTGAGCTTCAGAAAACTATACAAATAGCTTGGGTACATCGGGGGAGGAATGCCGAGCTATGCCGAGCACGGAAGGGAATTCCATTTACCAAAAAAGTTCAAGACGGATGATCAGCGGTAAAAACATCACATGTATTCATTTAGGTGGCTAAATCACTGGGTGAGGGATGGGGATCTTTCCCGCCAAATGTTGCAAATATACGCAGTGCACAGTCACCCTTGTAAGTTTGAGGAGCTATATATCAGGTCCTGTCCTGTCCTGTCCCAAGGCATTCGGGAAAAATCGAAAGGGTTCCTGAGCTGAGCAAAGTCTGGCAAGAAAGTCAGAGTATAGTGGGCCAAAATAAAAGCCATTCTCATATTTGAAAAACCAAGTCTCCAAAGTTGGAGATTGTTGCAGTCTTTCTTGCCATTGATGGTAAACAGATGATGTGGCCTGCATCTCTCTCCATGATCATGTTTTTGGATACATCCGCAATGTTGTTTGTGGTAGACAATTTTAAATGTGAAAGATATGTGAGCAAAATAGACTTAGGAAAGTGATAATTTGTTATGAAGCTTGCATTATCATACTAGGCAAGATCTGGTTGGACCTCTAAGCTGGAACCCCCGGGCCACTTTATGGGTTACTATGTCACTGGCAAGTTGAACTGTTTCAACGTTCTAAGTGTACAATTGCTACCATAGCTTGCTGTTACACGACTTCTTGGCAATGTTGCAAGAGATCTACATCAATGACAAAAGCGGACTTGGCCTTTCTCGGGCGGTTCCTCAATTGGATGCAATCTCCTAAACACATCTCCAATGGTGCACCTAGGGTTGGAAGAGGTTCATTTACACGCATCTGGGAAGACCCCCCAGCGGCATCCCTAACAATAGACAAGGTGTGATTATACCTTGAGAATGTTAAGCCTGAAGCTTGAGGGTGGGCCTTTGACCCTCTCTGCAGGATTTTATCTTTGGATCAAATCTTTCTGGTAGGCAACCGTATCCTTGAGCTGACGCATCAATAATGTTGGCCAAAATTTGAGTTGACCCTAGTTGAAACTTGCCCCCATCAGATCACTGTTGCACTGTCACCGGCAAAGCTTGATTAAAAACAGTTTTTGATTTCACATAGAATTCAACAAGCCATGAAGCTGCTACATTCATCAAGCAACGACTCTAAAAGTTGATCCAAGTGAGCCGGGGTTGAGGCTGATTATCAGATATCGTCGTATTTTGCTCACAACTTTAACATTATTCAGCATTGTGTGCCACTATTGTCAGGAAGGCTAGGCCAACAAAAGATAGCAGAGCGGATCTATTTACTCAATGTTGCAAAGGAATCCGCACATCTAAATGAATATTTATGTGGCCATCCGTTTACATACTCTTCCATCCATTGTACACACTTCAACCACTACCAGATATCCAGTAAGAAATCCAGGATACCCTGTATCCCAAAGCACACTCTGTAATAGATAGGAGTGTGCCAAAGCACACTCTAATAGATAGGAGTGTGCCAAAGCACACTCTGTAATAGATAGGAGTGTGCCAAAGCACACTCTGTAATAGATAGGAGTGTGCCAAAGCACACTCTGTAATAGATAGGAGTGTGCCAAAGCACACTCTGTAATAGATAGGAGTGTGCCAAAGCACACTCTATAATAGATAGGAGTGTGCCAAAGCACACTCTGTAATAGATAGGAGTGTGCCAAAGCACACTCTGTAATAGATAGGAGTGTGCCAAAGCACACTCTGTAATAGATAGGAGTGTGCCAAAGCACACTCCGTAATAGATAGGAGTGTGCCAAAGCACACTCCGTAATAGATAGGAGTGTGCCAAAGCACACACTCTGTCATAGGAGCGTGCCAAAGCACACTCTGTCATAGGAGTGTGCCAAAGCACACTCCGTCATAGGAGTGTGCCAAAGCACACTCTGTCATAGGAGTGTGCCAAAGCACACTCTGTCATAGGAGTGTGCCAAAGCACACTCTGTCATAGGAGTGTGCCAAAGCACACTCTGTCATAGGAGTGTGCCAAAGCACACTCCGTTATAGGAGTCACCAGGGGGGGATGTGTTGCACTCTCTAGAGAGTGCCGGACCATAATTTCTATCTAGAATTCTGGCAGATATGTTCCATTGCCTCATGTGTAACTGAATTGTGGGTTGGTTGTATGTTTATAATCAACTCATACTGATCTTATCTGTGTCTAATCTTGTTGTGTCTGGCAAGTTAAACTGAACTAATGGGTATTTCCACTCAGTGGCAAGTGCACAAAAAGGGATTCTCCGCCAACCAATTTGTACCCGCCATCAAGTGGAGACATCCTCTGCTTTTTTACTTGGTTGGATGCCCATCAAGTGGAGGAAACCTCCACTTGATGAATGATTTAGATGATCATCAAGTGGATAAATCCTCCATTCTATGATCTTTGCTATTGACCATTGAGTGGAGAAATCTTCCACTTGCTGACCACGTATAAAGCCCATCAAGTGGAGAAATCCTCCACTGCATGGACAGTTTCTATGTTCATTGAGTGGAGAGCATCTTATCTCAATTACTTGTGTATACCCACCATTGGGTGCAGGAATCCTTCACTTGATTACAGGTGACTGGGCTGTGAAAAGACCAGCTCAACAACCAGTACATGTAGGTAATTGAGGAGTCTCTTTACCAGCCATTACTGTACATTGAGCTGTGCAATTCCCAGCTAAAAGGCCAGTAAATTCTGGCCATTTGGCGGCGCTTTTGCAAGCTGGGGCGCCACTTTATACTGCCCACAGAGCTTGGGAATGTTGGCTTGATGACCAGTATGTGCTGGTCATCGCACTAGGGTTTTGCCCATGTAATGACCAATAGGTACTGGTCATTGGTTTTGAGCTTGGATAGGCAGCGGATTGGTGTCCATGGCACTTGTCCACCACAACACTTGAGTGAACATTGCAGTGGACAAATGACAGGGGTCCCCGAGTCGGGGAAGCCCTATCCCAATAACCAGCAGATACTGGACATCGCACCGGCCTTTCCGAGCTTGTTTTACAGAACATACTGTCCAAAGAGCTCGGGAAAGCCCAGCTATAAGACCAGCATGTGGTGGTCAACAAGCCAGGAATTTCCCAGCGCGATGGACAGCACCACCTGTTCATTGAGTCTGGGTACAGGTGTTAGCTGCTGGCCAATGTCCACCCTGACGTTCAGACAAACATGAGGGTGGACATTACAGAAGTAAAAAAACCCTCCCGAGTGAATAAGGGCCATGCTGAGCCAATCCAAATTTCCTCACCCGGCCATAGCTCACTTGTGCCAACCTTCAAACACCCATAGACAATTTTTTTAATACTTGTCCTCACATAATTATGCTGCTCCTGCTATCCTAAGGCCAATGATTTTGAGTGGTCTTGATACAGCAGGTCCACAGTGCGGAATTAATAATTAAAAGCCAGTGCTACGTAAGCACCTGTATGTGATAAGAGCATTCAGTACTATTTTTTTGAACTATGCACATGGAAATAAAGGTACATGTGATGAAAAAATGCTTCAAATAGGAGAAAATTTGTGGAAAACATTTGCAGATAAGATGTGAAGATGGTCAATCCACAAGACAAAAGGTGTTACCCACACTGGGATGTGCGTGAAAATTTAAGAATTGAATGCTCACTGTGGAGTTCTCAGATCAGCTGCTGAATTATTTCTCCAGCTGGTTCCAGGAGCAAGGGAATATTGGTGCGCCTGTCAATATCCACAAATATACCCCCCTTCCCTTTATAAGCTTTATTTTGGCCTCTAGGCCGTGTGTTTTCCAGTCAGTTGTAGATAAAGTTTCAGAAATTGTACCAAGTTTAGTCATGTACGAGGCAAGATGTAGATTCCCAAATGAACAGCTATTCACACTTCCAACTTGAAAATTATTTTATGGCTCATACCTTGGTAAAAATGGGAAGGAAAACCAACTCCGGTATTTTCACATTTCATATTGCTTGGAGTGCAAGCCCACATTACGCAGGTCTTCCTAGCTTTGACACTGTTTGATACTTGAAGAATACAAATTGATTTCAAACTAATTTCTGCCCAATTTGATATGGGAATTTGCATGACATAAATACGCTCAAAGGATTCATCTCGCAGCTGGCTGATCCTCTGAATTTGCTATATTTCACAAGAACTTTTCATAATTTGATGTCATGTTTGTTTTGAATGAAAAATTCTGCAATGCAAAATATTCCCTGTCACTTGGCTGAGGATATATTTTAGCATAAGGATAGGGGAATTATTGGATAAAATTGTGTTCATTGAAGCTCAATTCCACAATTGTGGTAATGATGAACCCAGCACAAAACTTCAGCAGAGATATATTCATGCGTTGGAATTGTGTGAAATATTAATCCAAAACAACTTGAACTAAAGTTACACCTGTGTTGGAAATAAAGTGAACAAAGATTCAAAGTTAACATTGAACTAACATCAGACCTAATTCAATATAAAGTTACAGCTTGGCACTCTCTAGAGAGTGCAACACATCCCCCCCTGGTGAGTGTGCCAAAGCACACTCTGTAATAGGACTGTGCTTTGGGATACAAGGTATCCTGTATTTCTTACTGGATGTCCCACTCAGGATATCTGGTGGTGGTTGAAGTGAAGCCCAGTTTGACCCCATAACCAATCCAAAATTCTAGGCCGAAGGGAGGCCTCTAGCCTAGCTCACGTGTGCGCGGGGACTAGGCTACAAGTCCCACTTTACAATGTCCCCATGTGCACAGACCTGCACTTCTGGTAACAGAGAATGACTGTGACCCCCAAGCCCCGTAGGGGATTGGGATTTGTTTTCCCCCCTCGAGCCCGACTTCATCAACGAAAGTCTTCACGCTACCCATGGGTAGCGTGAAGACTATTGCAATATTTTCTTCCTTCACTAATCACACAGACGACCTCCTTGGGACTCAAGCAATAAGGCTGTGCCCCAAAAGAGGGTTTCGGGTCATGCCCCAGGGTCCGGGGCATCGGGATGGGCCTTAAAAATGCCCCGAACCCCGGTGCATATAGTGTTATTTCGCGGAAGGAGGATTTCTTTGGGGGTGGTGTCTTTTGTTTTTATTCTTGACATTAAAATGGCCATATGTAGTATGTACAGGTTTATTTTAATGAAACAAGTTGAGAAGCACAAGCAAGAACCCCAAGGAAAAGGGTGTAGGCACTGATAAAAGATGAAAGGATGTTACAAGGGGCCATTGAAAGCCTGGTACCATCCCTCGAGACACAGCAGGTGCTTGATGTTCCTTGGTTTGAGGGCGGATTGCTGCCAGTAGACGATTTGTCGGCCTTTGGAGAATACACGCTTGGAAGCTGCGCTTGTTGCCAGGATTGACAGGTATTTACAAGCCATTTTCAACAGGATAGGATAAGTATTGGGTTGACCGGCCCAATAGGCGAGGATCTTAGTGCCTCGCGGTTTGGGATCCTCCTTCAAGTAGCTTGGGATCCTCCGTAGCTTGGGATCCTCCTTCAAGTAGCAACTGATTCCAGAATCAATCCCCTCAATTGGTGCGGGTTGATGATAAAAGGCAGTTGGAAAGAAGTTGGAGCCTGATCCGGAGGCTGGGGATTGTGCTTGGGTTGATAACAGACTCGGCCGTCCCGTCTTGTCGACACTCCCACTAATTTTCAACTTAGAATGTTATCTTTCAGCGGCGTCATAGCTATGGGTGATAAGTCCAACGCAAATATCTGCAGGATATTACCACGAGCACGTTTAGAGAGTAACACTTTCAGAATTAAACCGTGGGGATAGTGAAAAAGGCTAGGATTTATATTGGAACTGTTCTCCCAATGGTTGAGTTTGGTCGGATAATTGGGAAGATGAAAGGAAAGTTTTTTATTTTTTATTTTTTTTTTATTTTGTTATATTTAGTCAATTGATTATTTATATGTTGATTTTGTTTCTTTATGTTGGAGGTTCAGTGGAGCTATAACAAGAAATTCTATTTGTTGATTGGTTGTGTACAGCTTTCAGGGTTTACGGGAAAAGGAAAGGAGTATGTAAGTCTGAGAAGAGCTCGCCGGCTGACTACTATGTTCAATGGTTTGGTATTATTTGTCAAAGGTTACTTGTCTGAATGCCGGCTACTGATGTCTGGGGAATGTGGAGATGTTATTGGCTTGCTGGTTGACTACTGGGGTTAACGGTGTCGGAAGAGAATACTCGTCAAGGCCGGCTACGGGTGTATGATAAAGATTTTTAGAACAATTCAAGCTGCTCTAGCAAGAGCCTCATAAGCTGTTGGAGGTAGAGCTCAAGGAATCAATGATTTCATTACATACACCAGGGGGGAATCCGTGGCACTTCCCACAAAGTGCCATATCGTAATTCCATTAGACCGGGGGACTGATGTCATGCTGGATTTAACCATAACTCTTGTATAACTTTTTACCCTATGGCAACAATCACTGAAGCCCAATTTATGCACAAATATCTGTTGATCAAATGTTTCATTAGGGATCATCTGGAGAGGACAATGTATTCATTTCATGAAGATCCCCATGTTCAACCAATGATGAGGTTGATTCTGGGCCCCCTTGGGTAAGACACAATTCAGCTTCTTGATTTGTGATTGAATCAACAAGCACTTTCCAAGCTCCTTTTGAAAAGAAGATATTGGAAGATTGAATTAGGCATCTTTGTGGACGTATCCACCTTGTATTTATACTACTGTGGCTGGTTGGTTGCTTTAAATCATCTCTAAGATTGGAGAGAACATTCTTCAATCTTGCTTCAGATTTGGAATTTCTAGTTTCAAGTCTCCAGGTGCAGATGGTCATTCCTCCTCAAAATGATTCTAAAAAGACTTTCAAGCTGTCAACACCCCTAATGTGTGGAAAGCTGTGACCCTCTGGTATGCAGAGTGCCCTGACAAGATTAATGGGGACATGATGTGCTTTAATAATGGGATTTCACCGGTGACATTCCCTCAAGATTGCTGTACCCGCCACGCTGGATCCAGGGGACACAGGCACCCTTGGAGTTGGACCACACTGTTTTGTGATCACCAAAAACAAGCTGGCCCTGATGTCAGTGTATCAAGTGAGTTCTGACCATGTAGTGTACGTTCCTTCCTTTGGGCTGGATTGGAATTTATTATTGGGTTCTTACAAACGGATGCTGAGAGGTGTGAGGGCTGATGCAGCTGATCTTCCGTGCAATGCATGTATGTTGGTGCAAAGGTAGTATTATCTGTGCGTGATAATTTCTTGAACTTACCATGGTGGGCTTCCAGGTTCAGGGAGAGCCAGCTGTATTGCACCGGATATGTCTCAAATCACTCGTCCAACGTGCGGGTGGGATGGGAGTTGAAGGGTGGATGAACGCTGTGTGATGTCCACCCTGACGTTTGCGTGAACGTCAGGGTGGAAATCTATCACACAGCTGCTTGCGGGGACTCCAGGGCATTTTCCCCATGGCCCCGACCCCGCTCTTCTTGGCTCACCAGGGTTTCTTGGCCTGCCAAACTTCCTGGACATTGTCCCCAGCCAAGAAGGTGTTAGACGCTCAACGTATGAACCCTCATGCGATGTCTGAGCGTCCTTGTGGCAAGGAGACCCAAATTGACCCCTGATGCAAAACTGTCACGGAGAATTGCCGTCTCACAGTGCAATCAGCTTGCATGTGATGACCCGTCCTCACCCCAGCAGCATGCTCGCAAAGATAATGGAGATATTCCCCAATCAAGAAGAGTTCACCCAACAGAGGCCTCTGCCTACCGCCAGAGATGTCACAGTTTTACACGCGGCATATGTTTTTTACCCATCCCCATCTTTCCAACATTTTTTAAATTGCTAAATTCTGGTTGGCTCCTTTTGTGGCTGTTGTTAAGTGCTCCAAACATCACAGCCCATCAGCAACAACCCGGTCATGCATCCTGGCGTTCCTGCACACCCCTCCAGCCTTCTCTTCATCAACACAACACCCAATCAGGACCTTCCCAGCAAACCCTCTTGCTCTGGAAACCCCCGGCGAATCATGATCACTTTGACAGACCTTCCTCAGATTATCACCAATCACACCCACAAGACTTTGTTCAATTCTTTGATTGTGGGTTCAGTAAAGGCTTATGTCAAGAGTAAATTACATACTTGCAAAATGGCTGTTGGCTCAGAGATTAAGAGCCGTTTGGATCATGAAATGAATCATTTTTTCTGTTGATGTAAAATGAATACATTTTACCTTTCCTCCCCTACCTTCCAGTAGTTTGGTTGGTTTAATTAATGCAATCAAATTCTACCATGTAATTTCCTAGTTGCTGATACATTAGTTAGACAAGACATCACTATGAATTCAAGATCATATGAACAATCCTTCAGGCATTATTTACAGATGCACAAGTAGTTGACTTCACGAGAAGTTACTGAAAAAAACTACGGTATGGCACTCTGTGGGAAGTGCCACGGATTCCCCCCTGGTGATACATATGGAATGACTCTAAATAGTATCTACAAGAGTATGTGACAGGCCACGTAGTCAAGGTCACTGTACATGTCATCTACATTTACCAAAAAGGCTGAGCTCCTTTTTGCAGGCGCATCAGTGGTATCAAGTGGCTGCGACTTGTTGGATGTCCCCCCGGTGGAGGCCTCTTCTTTTTTGGTATACCCCTTTGTCACCTGCGAGTAGGTAACTGAAGTGCTAAGTAGACTGGCAAAGAAGAAGGCCTCAGGGCCTGATCACATTCCCAATGAAATCCTCTCCATATGCGCAGCAGAGCTGGCTGACACTCTTGCTACCCTTTTCAACAGATGCATACGCGAGAACTGGTTTCCCGCTGCCTGGTGCATCGCCACCACAGTCATTATCAGGAAGTTTGCAAAACCGGATTACACCAACCCAGGGGTGTACCGGCCAATAGCCCTGCTCAACACAATCAGCAAAGTCTCTGAGTCAACCATTGCTGACCGACTTACTTTCTGGGCAGAATCGCAGAACATCATCCCCGACGGACACTCAGGAGGACGCCGAGGTAAAGGGTGCAAAGACGCTCTGCTGGCGCTAACTATGTGGGTAAAGCGGAAATGGAGGGAGGGAAAGACAGTCACGGCTCTGTTCTTAGATGGGAAGTTGGCCTACCCGTTGGTCAACCCCTGCTGCCTGGTTCATTCCCTCCGTCGGAAGGGATGCCCCACCTATTTGTGGAAGATCATAGGCCGTTTCCTGGAAGGTTGACGCACAAGAATTTGCCTCGCGTATTACAAATCAGCTGAGTTTGAAGTTGATAAGGGGCTCCCACAGGGCTCACCCTTATCAGTAATCCTGTACATCATCTACAACTCTGATCTGTTGCTAAGGCAATTTGACTTTGATAGGGATGAGGTGTCTTTAGGCTTCATCAATGATGTTTTTGACCTCTCGGAGGGAAGGACCGTAGAAGAGGCCAGGGCGCGATTGAATCAGATAGGGGAGGAGTTGCTCTTGTGGGGCAGGAGCCATGGGGCTATCTTCAATAGCCGGAAGGCACAATTCGTGATCTTCACACATTCAAAAGCGGCTAAGTCCCCTCTCCTCTTTAATGACCAGGAATTGGCCCTGCAGCGGGATGTCAAATGTCTGGGCCTTTGGCTTGATGAGAAACTGACGTTCAGGAAGCAACACGCACAGGTTAGGAAAAAAGCCGATGACACTCTAGGCCAGCTCCTTAGGATCGGCAGCTTGGCGTGGGGAATATGGGAGCAGGAGCGCGGGATTCTGATCTTGGCTGTTCTTGTGCCCAGGGTTCTCTACAGGTTGCAGGTCTGGTTCACCTCCCTGAACAGGCAGCAAGTTTCAAACATGATCTCATAGAACACTTGGCGGCACGTTTTGTGTTAGGGGCTCTGAAGTCCATGCCGGTCAAATACCTCAACAAGTATTGGCCCTTCAGATGCATCAAAACAACCGCTATAAACCGGATTACAAACTTTTACCTGAATAAGCTGACTAGGGTGACTCACAGGGCTACGGCAATAGAGCAGCAGATTTGAACTGAACTGTTGTGGACGGCCAGGGATTTCCCTAGCCCGGTCCACGCCTCCCTCAACCAGGAGGTACTGGCTGGCCTCGCGGAGAAAAGGCTCAAGGTGGTAAATTTGGACAACGTTAGCAGGCCCCCATGGCGACCCAAAAGACATGTGAAGCTTGTTGTTGACAGGGCCAGCAAGCAGGAGGCAAAACAATCAGTGGTATCGTTCCTCAAAACAGTAAACCCCGCTTCTGACCTGGTTATCTTCACTGACGGCTCTGCTCACCCAGAGGAAGGGCTAGGAGCAGTGGCGGTCTCAATAGATGGAAGTATGTCTGAACTTGCATTCTTAGGTCCGCCGGGCACGGCCTCCAACTTCAAGTGTGAATTGGTAGGCATCCAGCTTGGACTGGAGATAGGCAGCATGGCAAAGCTCCCGGTAACCAGGGCCCGAATAATCATCTTGACGGACAGCCAAGCAGCCATTGACAGGTTGAGGAACCCAAGGGCTCCAAAATCAGGCCAATACATTCTTTCTCAAATCCAGGGTACAGCTGACTCTATCCCAATCTCAACACAGATTATGGTCCGATGGTGCCCGGGCCACGTCAGGATCAAGGGCAACAAGCTGGCCAACAGAAAAGCGGCGGAGGCCAGAAGAGCTTCCCTCCTCAATGAGTCAATCAGGAGCAGCGTGTCAGCCAAGAAGACCAATTTGCTCCAGAAGGAGAAACTATGGAAAGGGTCCCTGCGAATGACCTTTCCTGTCCAGGCGGCATTCCATCAAACTTGCTCAGGGCACATCCATTTGAATGCTTTCCAATTCAAGTGCAGTCAAGCTCCATACCCAATTTGCTTGGAGTGTGGGGTCCCCAAAACAGTGGATCACTACCTTGTCTCTTGTTCCAGGTACACCAGGGCTAGGGCAGTAGCCAGGACAATCCTCCGCAACAAGAGGATCACCACAGTCACGACCAGAACTCTCCTCCACAACCCCTTGGCCTTCCTGGCCACAAAAATCCTTCATCAAACTCTTGGCCAGACTCCCTCAATTCCAACGGGAAAGCAAATTTGGGGATACCCTTTGAGATCCCCCTTCCAGCTCTTTGGACCCAACTTCTCCCCACGGGTTCTTCCCTTTTTCTTTCTTCTCTTTTAAATAAATAGCGAAGAAAAACTCTCAAAAGCAAACTCCTAGAAAGCCCGTTAAAGTTCTCCCCTCTATTTTCAATTGTAAGGCTGTGCGGTTCTGCTCCGTAGTTAAATTTGTAAGCTAGTTGAATATGCATAGTTCACAATGTTAAATCAAATCTGCACTTAAAAAAAATAAAAAGAAGCCCCTTAACCTGTTCATGGCCTGTTGTTATTTCATTTATTTTCATTGTCTGGGTGCAAGTCACACGTACAACTGGAGGTTTTATGGTAGTTTCACAATCTGAGATGTGGGCGAGACAGGGCCCAATGGATGCAAGAGAGTTGGCAGCTTTGCATCCATGATCCATTTAGCATTCACTGCCGTTTATTTCTAGTACTCTTGTCGAGGATAGTGTAAAGACATACGCCTGTGTTTACTGCGCCGATGTCAAAGCCATGCGCCTTAAAGGTGTAAATTTTCCATCTTCTAGGGCTAGTAGGGACGTTGAGTTCTCAGCTAGCCCAAGTGTGGGAAAAGATTGAGAGTAGAAAAACCCTTGATTTCCTAGCCATCCGGCGTATCAAAGGGTTAGTACTCAATCAGACTAGAAAAGATATTTTTGTTGATTGTAGAATTTTTCAAGAGAGAGTTTGAAGGCAAAAACCCTGCCTGCCCTCAAAATGGGGTGGGTGGGTGGTTAAAAAAAATTGAGTTTGAAACCTTTTTCCCCTAGATACGTTGTTGTGAAAAAAGGGTCTAAAACGAAATAGCTAGGATGGACGGTCGGGGAGCGGTGAGCGAGGGGAAGAGGTCTCTGAGGAGGATACTCTTTATCGACTCAAGACTATCTTCTTGACCAACGCTCAGGCCTGTCTATTCTATTCCGGGCGGATCATTGGTCTACGAAACACGCCCGTCCAATCCTGCGCATGGACTTTGGCACCCTCCTGCGTTCCTTGCTCGCGTGCCATCAATCTGAGATGTGTGCGAGACAGGGCCCGATGGGCTCGAGAGTGGGGAGCCCAATATTCCGAGAATCCGACCAGATATTCCGGGTTTTTACCGGATATCACGTGACCGCTACCGGATATTCCGCGCGGATGTTTGAAGTGTACAAGGTGTTTCGCCAGCAGACGGTTTGATGGCGCTGTTCCTTCGAGTCTATGTGGTGCAAAATTTGGTACATAAATCCCAACAGGCCCAGGCCTCTACTGAAGTCCCAGTGCATTTTGAGGTCAGCAAATGTGATATTCAAACCCTCCCATTCCTTGAAGTTCAGTTGTATATCAGAATGGAACTAATGCTTGTCTTGGTCAGCTCGAGAGAGTTCAGTACCCCAAACTCTGCTCTCAGTGGTACGATAGTAATGAGGATCAGCAACTTGATCAAGCCCTGAGATCGTCTTATGAGAAAACTTTAACCATAGTTGCAGATACATAATTGGTTCAGTGACCTCTTTGCAAGCATTGCTTGCCCAGGTCTCCTACCAGGCCGTTGATAGTCTGAGGCCGTGTTGTGTTTTTGGAAAAACGTAGTCCATCGGTGGCGGGTGGATCAGAGAGATGGGAGACTCCCTGTAGATACCACTTCTGCAATTAAAAAGAGGCTTCTCTCTGAACTGCAGCCCATCGAGTTTTTGAAAACTAAAACGAACTTTGTCGGGCGTTGTAGAGGTAAATATCCTAGCAGCTGATTAAGGCCGGTAGGGAGTATCGTCACCCCAGTCGCAAGCCGAATGGGGGGGGGACTTCGGCGGTAGACATTATCATCGCTCATTAGCCCAGCTTTCATCTCCTTAGCTTTACTTTCGCAAGCCCGGCTCCCTCAGACACCTGCAACTTCAAGGCAGACACAACCTTCCTCCGGATAATCGCCCTAGACCCCAACCTCTTGACATCTTCGTGAGGCTTGATTTTGTGTCGAAGCTGCCGGTTTCTTTTTCACGTACCCAGCAATATTTTTGTGTTCGTCCTCCTCCTGCATAAATAAAATACTGAGCCTCATCATTAACTGGGGAAACATATCCTCAACAGCCCGCTTTCTCATCTGATCATCTAATTGTCCAAAACTCCATCTCGCCTCGTACTGATTACTAGTTAAGCGGTCCCGAAAAAAAAAGAAAATAAGACAAGAAACTACTACATAAATAATAGTCTGTGACCATTAATCTGCAGTCTTGAGGACAAGCTATCTCAAATGAGTTTACCTGAAGCCGATGGAATCCGGGCAAGGACCAATAGCAACGGCGGTGGCAACGGCGGTGGTCGTTTGGACCATGAGATAATACCAAAGGTATATGGCGAAGATGGGTGTGAGATACCGATAGCGTCAGCTTTGTAGATTACCAGATTTCGTTGCTCAACCCACCCCAGCTCAGTTTCAAGTTCAAGTAGCTGATTTGATTTCTTCTCGTATCTTTTCCTATCTTTTCTCAGTTTCAACGATCACAGCCTCGGAGAAGAATGGTCCAGTGCGAACAATTTGAGCCGAAAGAATCCGACCTACACTGGTTCATGTTCTACTTTACTGGCGCCATCACTCGACTTGAGCAGCCCTGGCCTTGAGCTACCTGCAAACCCAGTTGTGCTACCGCAGGGCACGTGGGATCCACTCCTTTTTCCGAACCAATTGGAGCAGATGAACTTGGGGACTCCGACCTCTGAAGATTTCTTGAGGCATCAATTCGACTTTCTCAATACCAATGGCCAACCTGAGCTCTTGAGCTATGAGTATAACCAGCCAGTAATGGTTTCAAGCCCTACCTACCAGCTCTCAGAAACAGATTCGCTTCTTCCTTTCGAAAACCACTCGCACAGCAGCTCGACCTATCATCAAGCGCCGGTAGCAAATTCGAATTTCTTCGCCAAAGCGATGGAAAGTCGAGATATTTCACCATTCATGCCCTTCAGCCAAGATACCGCTTCTAGTTTGATTAGTTGTCCTTCTGGGCCACAGCCTCTCCCAATACTTTCGTCTCCCCTGGGCCTTGATTATTATAATTTAGAGACTAGCCGAGCTGCCCCGTTGATAGGTTTGAAACGATCACTACCCATACTGAATCGAGGAGAAATAAACCATAACGCGCACGAGATCAAAGAAAGCTTGCTTGGATTCGACGCACGTGGCGGCCCGAGTTTAATGTCTGATTTTAACGGCTTGCCCGATTCAACCACCTCGAATTATCATACCGAAAGGTTCCCTGAAGCTGGCGAGAGCTCTTCCCAGCTTTCATGGGATATGAGGACGCGGTCCTCCCCATCCCGTTCCCCATCTTACGATCAATCTTCGAGTGAGCCTGCGAAATACCTCGACATGAACACTTCTGCTCACCTCGGCTCCTCAGGTCTCATCTCGTCCCTGCGTACATCAGGGGGTTCTCCCTCCAAAATCGTGGCTCATGGCGGCACTCGAGAACCTGATAAAAGTACGAGTTCTGGAAAAAAGCAAAACTCGCCACAGATGACTGGAAATCGAGAATACCAAGCGAATCAAAAACGAGTAGGAAGTCTGATTGATATACATCATCTAACGAACCATGTGCCGAGAAGAAGGTTAACTGTCGAGCAGGAACAGATACTCTTGAGGCGTTTCGCAGTTCAAGAGTATCTTAGTAAACGTGAGATGGAAGAACTCGCGGAGAAGTTAAAAATACCAACAAGTCAATTGAGGACATGGTACGCGGATGCTTTCCTAACTTCTTTCCCGTTCTCTTGTTTTCTGTAGGGTGCTGCTTGACTGATTGTCCTCGGCTTCAGGTTTGGGAATAGAAGATCGAAGCTTAAAGCTGCTGCTAGACAGAAGGCAAAGATGGAGGCGGGAATGGGGCACTTGTGAGCTTTGGAACCCAAGGCGCGCAAATAGACCAAGTATTGAAGCTAACTTGGAGAATGTTCACTAGGACTGACGCCGAACTCAGAAGCCTCAACAAGAGAAGCTAAGGAGAAGATAGAATCCGATTCTTGCCAGCTTTGCTGAAAGATAAAAAAGGAGATTATGACTTTCTTCCTTTCCTTTCGAGTGAGTTAAAATCAACCCGAAAAATGAAGAGAAAGAATGATGTCCGTTCAACATATCATTCATCTGCAACGTTGATACTTCCCATCGAAATTGTTTAATTGAATTTCTATTAATCCTTTCGTACTTCCGCTCAACCCCAAAATCTCTTCAAAGGGAATCCCATGTCCAAAACAATATGATCCATAGAGCTCATTATTCAACTGATCAAATTAAGTAGCTGGCTCATAGAAAACCCCGCCTGTTACATCAATTGCTCCACTTTTCTCAAGACTTGTCTCAATATTACACTTTCAGCCCCAAATAATGTTTTTCACTGTAAAAAATAGAGAACCACCTGGGCCATGTAAACAACAAACTGAGTCTTCTTGAAGAAAAAAATAAATCATTGTCCATGGTGATCTACATGTGGATTATAAGCTGTCAAGGATGCCAGCAAACAGTACCAACAGTGGGCCGCTACATTGCACTGCGCTAAACGGACACATCGCGCTAGCGTAGCGGCGCTTGCCGCAGCCCAATTATGATGTAGTGTTAGAGATTCTACGCCGCGGGCCCTATATGGATCAAATAGGGCCACAAAAAAGATATGGGCCCGCGCAAATTCTCTTTGTCCACTGCAAGGGCTGTAATGACCGATGAAAGTCAACCAACTGGGGTTGTGGTGTGCATGAGAGTTTGTGAAATCTTCCAAGGTGGGAAGGATCATACAGGATGAGGCATTAGGGCTGGGTGTATTGAGCTGTATATATAGATCTCAATAGGGACACTTGATCCTTTTCCCTATTAGGATGGTTAAAAATCAAAATTATTCAGTAACAGAAAAATGTCAAACCAGCAAAGAACATCAGGGCCTGTAACATAGGGCATGAAAATTCAAATTTGGCAAATTTATTTCTCTCAATATTTCTTAGAACTAAAAGCAAAAGTGAAACAATCCAATACAATATAAGTATTGGTTGACACACTGTATTGTATTATTTTTTTAATAAATAAGAACTCAATACTATTGTATCAAAAAAAAACAATAGAATACTGAGTATTGCATCAAAAAAAGATACATTACAGACCCAAACAATACACCAAGTATTGGATTGTATTGGTTACCCAAGCCAAATTTATTAGATTGTATTAGTGACCCAATCCAATACTGATGCATGTGAATTGTACTCAAACCCAATCCATCCAAAATCCAATTTTGCTACCAAGCAGAATTGTTTTTTTTTTTTTTTTTGCTTAAAATCCCAGTTTTGATACTGTTTATGTGAGTATGTTCAAAAAAAAAAAGCTTTACTCCCTCCATGAATTTTGTGAATTTCAGTGATTATTTTTTGAAAAATTATTTGGCCAATTCAATCAATTTTTTTTTCTTACTTCAAGCAGTTTTGCTACCAACACAGACCAACTTCATCATGAGTATGTGAGTTGAAAAAAATCCAAAATTGCTGCCAAATTTAAAATTTTCATGAGCATCCACCATGGGAGTTTGCTTGGCACTTGCGTGCAAGTGCCATTGCACAATATTGTTTAAGAACCCTGTTAGATATATCCTGGAACTTGAGCCTCAATGTATGCTGAATTCATGATGAATTTATGTTTAAACTAGGGAAATTGCGGCTGCGCCGCAGGAACTTAGACTGAACTCAACAGATAATCAAAGGAAAACCAGTTAATGTCCGCAAAACTTGCAACCTTTGCAACATTGACGCACGGAATGCCATTACCGCTACAATGCAACATTGACGCACGGAATGCCATTACCGCTACAATTTCTTGACTCTTGAACCACAGTTATGTACCTGATCAGACACATAATAGCTGTCACATTAATAAAATGTATAGCAAACCACAAGAACAGTTGTGCTGAATAGTTTTACAATGAGTACACTTTTTGTAATGTGTCCTGGAGACTTCAAATGTTGGCAATGTTTTGTTCTAATTCCCAGTGGAGTGCTCCACATTGCAGGAATGTGTTGCTGCAAGTTTTGCGACCAAAATTCTCCAAAATATATTCTTCTGCAGTGTGGTGTGATAATAACTTGGTAACTATACCAGGGGCTAATTGAGGGATATTATGAGTGAAGATTTGAATAATATTCTTGTATTCAGAGGTGTTGAGATTGGTGATGGGGAAAGTATTGCATGCAAGAGTGTAAGGGTTGGGAGACCCTTCACTGTTTGGAGGCTGAGTGGTGCAGTGGGACAAGGCACAAGGCCTGGGACGTTCTAGAACCAACATCATCGGGGGCTATATATTTCAGGGCTAGCCAGGCGGAGAGAGATAGCGTTCCAGTTCTTTCTGTTAGTCTAGGTAAAAGCAGAGAGTCAGAAAAGAGAAGAGAGAGAGAAATACACAGCTCACCTGGCCAGGTGGAGAGAGATAGCGGTCCGGTTCTCTGCCAGGCTAGGTGGGGGCAGGGTGATGGCTGGACTAAAGTCACTGTCATTTGACATGGCCCGTGAGGCCTTGTGAAACCCGCAGGGAGTGCGGGGCTTCACAAAGAGTTGGGTACAAGAGCGTGAACTGATATGACCCTGATTAATGTATACTCCTGGTGATTGAAAAATTGGCTGCATCCCAAGAATATTGTTTTCCAGAAGTGCAATTCATCACTGGCCCACAACCAAGTTGTTATGGAGAGTATAGACTCACCCCTAAATGTATGTGATAACTGACCCAACAACACAAATCAGCAGCCGGCTCCGGATTGAGCATTGAGAAGGTTGCTCCGAGGCACAGGATTAGGACCTCATCTACACCTCACAGCATTAAATATTGTAGATGGTTTGCATTGACTAAAAATGTAAACCTGGGATGAGTGGGCTGTTTTTGGACCAGGTATGCCCCTGAATATGATTAGGTGAACTGGGTGAGATGTTACTTAAATTTGTTTGTTACATCACAAGACAGGTAGAGTACCAGGGGTATAGATGTGTGAGGCATACCTGGGTGAATATAGATACATACTCTGTCTTGTAGGCAAGCTGGTTGGAAAATGGAAACACATTAATGTGTGGGATTGTAGATTAGCTGGACCTGGTTGATAGGTTTTGTATAGTTAATTTTTGTTGGATGAAGCCATCTCAACATGGAAAGCACTAATTTGGATATAATGGCAAAAGGACACTCTGGCCACACAACCGGGATAAGAAATCCAATCTCAGTTACCAGAATTAGGCCTGGGACTATTTATTTTATGGTTTAGACTTTTTGCAGCGGTTTCTTAATGCTACAGGCACAAGTCTCATTCAGTGGGCTAGAGTAGTGCAGAGGAAGAGGTGTCATCACAATCCATCACAGGATCACAAAATTAGCCATAATAGGAACAGAGACTTGTGAACATGAAGCCAGGATATTATTCCATTTTAATTACTGGAATTGGTGTTGGTGTGGCCTGCTAAGGCCCATAATTTGGGCTAGGAAAATGGTACAATATAGGAACAGAGATTGTGACAGTGAAGCCAGGATATGGTTACATTTTAATTACTGGAATTGGTATTGGTGTGGCCTGTTAAGGCCCATGATTTGGGCTAGAAAAATGGTACAGGGCCTCGAGATGATGCAACCGGAATGCAAGTAAATTTACATTTAAATCAAATTGTACACAGTGTTATCGGTTTACGGCACATGATTTGGCGGTGGAATTGCAGTTCAGGGTTGAGTGGAGGAAAAGAGGTCAGGTGAGTTAATTTGAGCACACAGAATAGGAACATGGAATGGTAATGCAGGCAAAGCAATTTATTGGAATTGGAACAATAGTTTTGACGCGCATGGTACATAGAAATTCTGATTTGTGGAAATGACCGCACTGGGAAAAACTGCTGTGGAAACAACCAAAAAAATTGATGTGCTGCATTTGGTGTTTGGTTTCAGATAGTTCTGAGTCATGGAGATGTATCTAGAACCAAATGTTTAGAGGGCAGAGCTGAGGGGCAGGCCAGGTGGCATTAGGAATTGGGATAATGCCACTCACGTGTCATGTGCTGCATTTGGTAGTTGGTTGTAGATAATTCCAAGTCATGGAGATGTAACTACATATATCCAAATGTATAGAGGGTAGAGGGGCAGCTTAGCTTTAATTGGGAATTGGGATACTGCCACTCGCGCAGCTCTTGCTGTATATATGTCTTGTGAGGTAAGAAGCATCAGCATGCCAAGAGCCGAGGATAGTGCGAACCCCATTGGAACAACATGCCAAGAGCCGAGGGAAGTGCAACCCATTGGGCCTCAGCTCTTTGGAAAAAAGTTGTTATGTGCTCAGCGTGTGTGTCCATGGAAGGAAATCTGCAGAAACAATGGAACTATTTTGATGTATCCCCTGGACAATAAGTGTGTGATTAACTGCTGAAATGCGCAGAAGAAGAAAAACAACAGCTGTCAAACTAATTCAGTAACTGGGTCGTGTATAGCAAAAGGAAATGCTGTGGCAAGGAAATGAATGATGCGGCTGTATCAAACGTAATAAGACAGGGGCATTCAAGACAACAAGACACATTTAGATGATAGTATAACGTATTGAGTTTATCAATTGGTGCAATGCTGCAGATACCAAATGCATTGCAACAGACGTTGTTGTGATGCTTGCCGGTTTCACGAGCGGGAAAGGTGTGAGCAAACTTGGTTGGGGGTTCATTGCAGGGATGGGGAGGTCTATTTATAGCTCGGGAGAAGGTGGAGCTCGCCTAGAAGAGCATAAAAGGTATACAAGAGGACCCGAGACTTATTGGATGAGCTCGTTGGGATCAGGGAAGATAGAAAAAGAAGGCCGGACTGGATTTGTACCGCGAACGGCTATATATGAGATATTGGGCCGAGAGCGGCGAAAAAGCGAATAGGAAAGAAACGCTACTGACAGCTGGGTCTCTTACCTTAATAGGGCTACCGGAGGTCGTTTACTATACAAGGAAGTGGGAGACTTCACATTGTCATGGGTGGAGAACACCAATACGGAGAATGTCACATATAGCGGTGTGAGAACTCCTTTGGGACGGGTGGCAGTTCTGTGAGGGGGAGATAACAAATATGATATTTGCAGTTAAGCAATATTTATGTTACAGGTGGTTTGAAGGACCTGCCCCTCTATTGTACTACACAAGGATTCTGACAACAAAATTTATTTATTGTTGTGGCAAAACCTTGATAGAGATCACTATGTGCAGTAGTCTCTATATCAGACCTAGATCAAACTTGAATTCAGCGGAAAAGTGGATTTTGTAAGGGAAATGGAGTTAGAGTGGTTTACAGCAGCCTTGAGTCAGATAATGGAAATGAGCCTAAACGTAAGATAAGTTTTATATGGTTTTATATGTTTGTGATATGAAAGTGGAGATAAACTGATACAAAACTTCTGAGAGAACTGATGTTATATGTGAACTATTCAAAGTGTCTTTGCCCTCTTCCTTAACCTTCAGTTAAGAGCACAATGGGTTAAGATCACTCTGACTTGTTAAGAGCACAAGTGGGTGATGCTTGCTACTTGACTACTTAGAACTACTCTGAGGCATGAAAGATGTTGATGGGCAACTTGATTGAGATCACACTACTGGATTTTATGTGGATGTGACTAGTAACTCTGAGTGAGATGTGTGTTCTGGTTAGGATTGCCTGAGTGGCATGCTGAAAACTGAGGAGGGAAAATCTCCTCCTTTTATAGTAAAATGTGAGGGATTTTTGCTGGTGGGGATCCTTGTGAGGGATTTTTGCTGGTGGGGATCCTTGTGAGGGATTTTTGCTGGTGTGACCACCACACAGGTGTCCATGTGGTGATGGTATCCACGTGGTTGTGGTGGTGGTGTCCATATGGTATCCACGTGGTTGTGGTGGTGGTGTCCATGTGGTGTCCACGTGGTGGTGTCCATGGCGCCTACAAAATTATGGAGTTGTCCACAGGTGGAGCCATGCTGTGGTACGTGGGTGGAGCCAAACAACAACCCTGGAGGTGTCCACAGGTGGAACCATGCCGTGGTGCGTGGGTGGAGCCAAACAACAATCATGGAGTTGTCCACAGGTGAAACCATGCCATGGGCAGAGCCAAACCACGCCACTACATACACTATAAATATGTCCTTCAGTCTAATTCTATACTATGTACTATCAAGATATCTCTACAGTATGTAATTATGCTTATGAACACAGTATAATAATAGTAACTTTTGACTGAGTGCAGCTAGCCTAGTGGTTCCAGTGAGTGACTAGGGGTTAAATGACCTGTAGAATCCAATTATGCAATAATACATCTAGAAATATTTCTCCTTCTCAATATTAAACTGTGACTTTATGTGATTTGATACTTGAAACACATTTGGCACACCACAGCGGTGCAATGTTACGAAGATGGTTGAAGTCCCGGATGTGGAAATTGCACTTAACACTATGTTGCGGCAGAGTTAATGTCGCATATAGCGGTGCAATCACAAAGATGGTCGAAGTCCCGGATGTGGAAATTGCATTCAACAATGTGTTGCGGAAACAAAAGCAAAGCCTTCCGGAAGAGAACCTGGCTGCAGGAGGAGACCCTGGCTAGCTGCGACCTGAAGAATATAAAAGGAGGACGCTGACGGTCAGTTGGAACGGCAAAGCCGCTGGGGGGTATTGACTGGCAAAGCCATGATTGTTGTCCTCCCAGCAATGGTCTTTTCTTAAAGATCACTGATTACATCAACAACTCCTTTTCCTGCAGACCCAACATGGGGAAATGCTGCACAAAAAATGGGGTTGTTGACGTAATTAGGGATTTTTAATTATGCTCAATTGAGCTGAAGGCACTTTGGAAAGGATTTGAATTCAATTGAAAACCAGCTCCAACTTGACTCTAGTTATTACTGGAACTACTAGAGGCCAAGGCAGCTTTGCCGCTGCAATCTCCATGTCATAGGCTGGCCTCCGCAGCATATTTTATAACATTATAATTTACCCATAATGCACTAAGTAATTGTCAATTTATTCCCACCATCATACTGATGGAATGTTCAACACTTTCAACAACTCAAGATATGCAGGCCAATAATATGGAAATTGAGAATAAAAAATCACACATGATGATGAATGGGAATTAAGCAGGAGCGAATTGCAATGTATATCAATGGCCTCTCCATGTCAATGATTTCCTCAACAAGGGAAGAAAATAGGCTTGTACTTTAGATTTTCATTGGCAAAGCCATCTTGAGACTTGGCCCCAAAGATCCCCAATGGAGAAGTTTTGATTCATATCTGTACATGCTGTATGGGTGGGAAAACCAGATCTAACACAACAATCAGATTATCTACACTTCATCACGCAGCTTCACCAGCCAAAAAAAATATTTTGAAAATGAGAGGAAGGCTGAGAGAAGATATATCAGGAGGGTCAGGATTATAATTTAATGAGAAGCAGATGTGAAAACATTGATTCACCAGAAAACTCACCAAGCCCAGCCCAAACCTTTCAAGGACAAGGATGTCCGCTGGGCCCATGTCTCTCTCTCTCCCTTGACCCCCCTGATCCATCTCAAGAGGAACGATACCATTTCTTTGGCTTCAAGGATCCGTCTCCGGTAAGTTCCTTGATCCCCCAACAAGCGAGCGGTTCTGCATCTAGTGATGGACCAGGCTGTCAAGCTTCTTAGATATTGAAGATGTATGATTTGTACTTATTTCAACAAAATATTACAAGTTTGATTGCCTATGCAATGATAATGATGATGGTACTGATGCTGATGGTCATGAAGGCGCATTCAGACTCCACATAAGACTAAAAGTACACAACATGCTTACCCACAAAAAAAGGGGGGTGAGGGGGAAGATGAGAGATGAAGAGGAGGGGGATGAGTTCTAGAAGTTGAGAATGGAGAGGCAGTTGATGAAGCTGAGGATGCCAAAGGGGGGCACAGTGTGAGAATAAAAGCTGATTAGTCGGTGGAAATGTCCGCTGACCGCCTCCTTCAAGAATATTAGTGTCCAGGCTGTGTGATTATTGGTAACTCAGCTCCGCACTGCTACTTTCCGCTAGCCTTCAGCGCTCCTCTACTGAGCCTGATCTATAGCGTAATAATCCGCAAGTGAATGAAGCTCTGCACTTCGTAAGCACAAAATCTGCAAGTAACTCTTCAAAGTAAAGATAAGATCGCAGATAATCTCCTAATAACTCTAGTACATCTGTAGTTGTAAGTACAATCATGAGTAATCCCAAGAATGATAGGATAATAGGATAAGGCAAGAGAAAATCCCTCTGTCCCCCTTTTCCCGTCCTTCCCTCCACGCACATCGCCGTTGTGGTAGAAACTTTAGTTCTGGATGGAAAAATTCAAAAATTTCTAGTTTACATATGTAGTGTTACATTACACCATCTTTTGACACACACACTCCCTTCAGTTTACATACACAGTTTTACAAAACTGCATGTATATAGCTTACATACTACCCTTTTACATATATATGTGGCTGCGTAGCAACCAGCCAGCCTCATATGCAGCTGTGTAGCAACCACAAGCCCTTATTACAGTAACCCAGCAACCACAAGCCACATTAATAAAGCGGCATAGTAACCATGGGGCTGTGCAAGTCAATCAAGCAGACTACACAGCAATACAGAAAGCTGTGCAGCTCACTTGAGAAGATTCCATAGCAACCAGAGGGCTGTGTAAGCCACACTTGTAACTAGATCACCAGCTAAATTTGCTCATGTATACACTGCCACACTGTACATAGCTGTATTTGCACAGCATTTGTAAAGGCACACCAGACAAAACCCCTCATGTACATAGACCACCAGCATAAATGCCTCACATTTTCCTATATAAGGAGGGGCTCTCTCTTCCTTTTCCCCCCATCCATCGAAGGAAGGAGATCATTCCCCCCCCGAGATTCAAATAAATTGTCACCCTCACACTCTCCACCACATAATAAAATACTAGCTTTATATTTTGAAATACACAGTCCATTGTGAGCCACTTGTGAGAAATGTATTCAACTACACTAGACCACTGTCTTCTTGCTTCCAGCCTAGCTGGGGGTGTTGTCAGTCTTTGTCTTTCAGAGAAGCAGGGGTTTCCCCACACATACTTCTCTAAATTCAGCCATAAGAGGTGCAAACCGCTTTTGGAGTCTCACACCGTTCCCACCCAATCCCGCATGTCTGGCGCTTTCCCGCACTAGTCCTCCAGCTCCGCCCGCTATCCCGCTCGTCACTTTCCCTGACTCCGCTCCTCTCCGACGCTTGACCTCCCACCGTCCTCTGTCTAGCCCCCGCCAGTCGGTCTCTCGCCACCGCCTCCACCCCGGTTCCACCCGCTGGTGCAACCCGCTTAGGCTGCCATGGCTCACCCGCTGACGCGCCGCTGATACCAGTCCACGTGTGTAGCCCTGCCGCAGTCCAGCCCTGTCTTTTCCGCTCCAATCCGAATTAGGGATGATAATCAGGCGGGTCCGCCGACGGGCCGCCCGAACCCGGTCGGGTTTGGGCCGGGCTTGGGCAGTTGTTTTTGGTAAATCTCAAATGTTGGCCCGGCCCGGCGGACCCGCGAGAGTTCTTGGGTCCAGGCAGTCAGCCCGTCGGGCCGACCCCGTATCACCCGGGGGCAACCCCCGTGCAGATATATGGACTCCAGGAGTTCCGATTCGGAGTTCCCAAGGCCAATCCATGAACCACAACCAGAGTCCAGACTACCAGTTACTTTGACGATATTGGCCGCCACCCTCAAGTCTCGACGTCATGGCGGACTCGGAGGCTCCCGGTGAGGAAATCAACATCCAGGTTACTGCCGGCCCGACCAAAAGCCAGAGCAAATCACAAGAGAAAGACCAGCAAAGCAAAAGGTGAAAACTCACCAGCGGGGTTTGGGAGCACTTCACAAAGATAATAGGTGAGTCTTTTGTTTCTTCTATCTTTGGCTTCCCTATCAAACAAGCTCAGTCAATGATTTATTTCTGTGTCAATATCTAGATTCCAATGGCAAAGAGAAGGCCAAATGCAACTACGGCGATCTGAAACTCACAGGTTCCTCGTCCTCTGGAACCAACCATCTCCGTCGCCACTTGAAGAACTGTATAGTCAAAAAGGGTGGCGTTGAAGTAGCCAAACAGTCCCTCCTGAACTTTACCACATCAGAAGCTGCCGCTGGACAGGCCGTCTGGATTTACAGCCAAGATCAATCTCACACCCGCTTGGCCAAAATGATCATACAACACAAATACCCCTTTGCCATGGCCTAGCACAAAGGCTTCATCAACTTCATGAAAGAATCCCAGCCTCAATTCAAGATGCCAGGCCGTCAGACTGTCCAAAACAATTGTATCAAAATCTTCACCAAACGAAAGGCTGTCCTCATTGAGATGCTTTCCAAGGACGCCAAGCAGGTTGCACTGACAACCAATTTATGGACCGCCTCCAATCAGACCGGGTACATGGTGGTGACCATCCACTATGTCACCAAGAGTTGGGACCTGGAGAAGCTCATTGTTAGTTTCCGACCGCTCCCCCCTCCCCACTCGGGCCCTGCAATCGCCGACCAACTCAGCCTAGTGCTTTGTGACTGGAGGCTTATCAGCAAGATTGCATTTGTCACTGTTGACAATGCTTCCTCAAACACCGCCGCCATGACTAGACTTCAACAATATGTCGATGATTGCAGGACTAACCCCAGTGCAGCAACCTTGACTTATTTCCACTTGCGCTGCTTAGCTCATATCATTAACCTGGTCGTCAAGGATGGAATCAAATTCGCCGGCACCGCCATTGATCAACTCCGAGATAGTGTACATTACATCCATGGATCCTCGAGTCGCATGGACGCTTTCAATAAGGCCCTCATTGCGGTCAATGTTGACATCAGGTCAAAGCATCCTTGTCAGGATGTTCCGACCCGATGGAACTCAACTTATCTTATGATTGAGGCCGCTCTTCCCTGTAAGTTAGCCTTTGAAGAGCTAGCCATCCAGGACAACAAATACAAATATTGTCCAACCAAGCTCCAATGGGAAGAACTCGCTTCCATGGAAAGATTCCTTGAACCCTTTTATCAAGGTATGTTGTGTATTAGTGTCAGCTCTCTGATTAATCATTCACCTTTTTTTTAACTCATTCTTTGTTGTAGCTACCGTGCTGTTGAGTGGAACACAGTACCCGACAATCAACTATAGATACCGTGCAATGACTGCCATCGAGAGACAAATGAAGGAAACTGCGGCTAATCCTAGCAATCTAATAAACGCCAATAAGATGATCGGTCCAATGCAGGCAAAATTCAAAAAATATTGGGAGCCAGCCAAAGAACTCCTGGCCATTGGTCTTGTCCTGGACCCACCATACAAGATGTGATATCTCTGGTTTGATCTCAAACAACATGCAGCGGCTGACAAAGATGTGAATCAGTTCATCACTAAAGTAAGGTCCGCAATTTTCTCACTATGGGACCTCTATGTTCCAGCGCCATCATCTGTCACCAAACCATCTAGCAGTCAACCGCAACCGAGCTCAAAGAAAATCATCAACAAGGAAGTGACGGCTGACAGCTCTGTTTATGAAGCTTAGGGCAAAAACCCGTCAAAATAAGGGTTTTGGGCCCTAGCACTATAACTGTGCTGATGTAAACACTGGTAATTTAAATTACCAAGCTTGTTACGTGGCAAATATGGACACTACAAGGGTTTTAACACTCTGTAACAGAGGAGGAATTAATTATGTAATTAATAATATGTAATTATTAATTACAGGGAATTAATATGGCGTAAAAGTAGGTGGTAAGCGCTTAAACTGATTGGCTGCTTGACAGAGGCGGTGGTCTTACGGCAACTACTTATAAGGATAAAGCTTTAAATATGCTAATAAGGGATTTTTGATGATTTAAAGGGTTTAATCCAGTGGATTTTTACGTGCTGGGGATGGTTTATAGGGAAAAGTGGCTACAAATGTAGCAGAGGAGAATATTCACGGCAAACTTACAGTTTATGGGCGGTGAATGGTCTGGGGGATCTTTTCCTGAGGGCCAAATAGGCCTCTATTTATAGAGGGGACTTCAGTGGGCGTAAACACTGAGTCCTTTTCTCCCTATGGGAGTATCCAGGGGTGTAGCCGTGAAACGGGCTTGGCTGTGGGTAATTTAATTGTATTGTAATAGACTAATTTCCCTGACTCTGTCACATGACATGTTTATAACCAATTGTCATGTGAAAGAGCTTCAGTAGAAGTCTACATAATACTTTCACGGGGTATTTTTACACGATTAATATTACTCATTAATGTACAATAGTTTAATTTTATGTACATTGTTTGTTTTACTAAATTTATGTATGTAATACTATTTTTGGGCGCTTTCTGGGGCCAATTCTTATTTATACAATTAGTACATGAAGGAATAGGAATAAGGGGGTACTTTCAGTGGGTGACCCCCCTTAATTTATGATGAGGAATTTGATTCTGCAATAATAATTTAACAGTTATTATTATTTACTAAGTTATTGCAGTCTTTTGGATACTTGATGTATCTCTAAGGCTGACAACGGCGTTCCATCAATATATGGCCGGAACCATGGAAGCTTCTCATAATGCACCTGCGGCCGAGTTGGATCTGTACCTTGAAGAACAAAACATCCTTCTCCCTGACAAAGCCGATTTGGAGTTCAATGTCCTTAGCTGGTGGAAGATGAATGCCGCACGATTCCCATTGCTATCCGAGATCGCCCAAACCATTCTAATGATCCCAACGACTTCAGTTGCGTCCGAGGCAGCTTTCTCAACAGGTGGGCGTGTTCTTGATGATTATCGAATGCGCCTCAATGAAGACTCCGTCGAGGCATTAATCTGCACTCAAGACTGGATCAAGGCCGGCAAGCGGGCGGCCTTAAGGTGATTTTTCTTGCTTTTTCTTATGACTTTATGTATGTTATTAGCATTACCTCTTCCTGGGTATAAGCTAGAAGCGAATCAACATGCAATACATGCCCTATAGGGGGTCTGAAAGTTAAAAGTAGCTTTCTTTTTTTTTGGCTGGGGCCCGCCGGCGGCCCGCGGGTGGCCCGTGGGCTGCCCGCATATTAAACGGGTTCGGGCTGGGCCGCAATTTGGCTGATAATGGCCCGGCCCAACCTGTCCATTAACTAGTTGGGCTGTCTCGGGTCGGCCCGAGCCTGCCCGATTATCATCCCTAATCCAAATACCCGATCCGCAATCCGTGCATTCCGGTTTGCGCGTGACTTTCCGTAAGCTTTCTTAGTGTGCTTTCCTGACATCATCCTCAGTGCTTATGTCACCGGAATGCACTCTGCCTGAGCCGCTTTGTGCATTCCCGGCCGCTGTGGTATGCTTTATGGTTACCCATCTAGCCCATTTCAAAAATTCCTTTTTTCTCATATGTACACTCTCAAATCAACCAATATGGCGGCACCACTGGATTCTACGGCCAAACCTACACAGGACACCATGGAAAAAACACCTTAAACCCCTCTGGATCACAAGTTACAACCCCTTCAAGACACCATCATTCAGTTTCACACACACAAACACCATACTCAGGTCATGTAATCCGTTACATGAACCACACTTACCCAGGACATGTAATCCGTTACATGAACCACCCTGACAGCTTGTCTAAACCTTTACATATACTTTACCTCATCAGCTTCACTCATTTCATTGTGCTATGCACATGTCATGCAGTGTCATGCAGTGTTATGCACACTTGATGCAGGCTTATGCAGTCTGACAGTTGACAGATGACATCATGCAGGTGTCAAGATAGCAAAAACCCCTCATGCAGCTTGCAGATGACATCAGTTGACAGGCCAGGCCAGCTAAAATACCTCACCTCCTATTTCTCACTAGCTAAATTCTCTCATATGACATCATGACCTCATGTGACCTGTCAACCACCAGCCAAAATACCTCATTGTAGCTTTCAGGGCAGCTAAAACCCCTCATTCTCTTGTTCCCCTGGAGCTAAAATGCCTCACTCTTTTCTATTTAAGGAGGCTCTCCTCCCCCCAGTTGTAATTTCTCTCAGCAAACTACTTGCACTCAGCTTACCCCATAACAGTACAATACTTGCTCACTCTACAGTATTAGCCCCACTCTATATTGTGGTTTTACACCCTTACATACAAATTACAACCTCATTACAACACTTACACATCAGCTACATTACCATAACCCTTAAGCCACCTGCTCAAAGTAGGCTATCTTTTGATACACCTCCACTATCACTACATAAACCTTCCAATCGTAGATTGGGGGGCTTGTTTTAGTGTCTAGTGACCCAGGAAAGGCAGAGGTAACCTCATTCATCTCTTTCTGCACTCAGCAAAAGGTTCTCAGGAACGCTTTTGAGCTTTACACCGCGCTATCCCGGCGTGGACATTCTACTGCGCTTGCCTATATAAATCACCACAACGGCCTGGTTGGAATTGTGGGAGCTGATTGCGCTGATGATAGTGTGGTCGACAATCGCGATCAGGACCAAGGTGCACAAGTTGCCTACGGAATGAATAGGGGTAGAGGAGCCTCAGTTTAAGTGGGTCTGCGGACCTTAGTCTTTCTAGTCTAGGAAAACCAAGTGGGCTTTTTTGGTGGCGGTGGTGGGGAGAGCAGGGAAAGGTAGACTCAACTTCTACGACTGGGCCCAAAAGGTCTATCAGGATCATGAAGCCAGCATTGCTACAGAAAGACAGAGGCAAAGACACGGTCAATGAGCTCTGGAACAGATCTTCGAAGAGGGAGTGTCAAACCTCTGTTAGTTCTGACAGCACAGAGGTTTGCCATGGACCACCCCTTACGCGGCCAGAACAACTTCTGCCGCCGTAATGAAGCGCGGCAATGGACTCGGCAAAGCACTGACCTAGTGGTGCTGCCAAGTTGCGGTGTTGAGTAGCACAATGTGCAGTGTAGATTACTATGCCCGTCTAACAGCGGGCTGGAAGTTAGGAGAAGAAAGGATTCCGCGCGCGGAGATCCTTTCTCCCTTTATATAGTAGGGGAGGCTCTTGTCAAGAGAACTTCCCCCAGAGTTTTTGGTACCAAGCCCGCCTATATTGTTGAGCATACTCAACGATTGGGGCTTTTTATCCTTGAAAACTCGACAACAGCTTTTCTTTTCCTTTCCTTAGCTCTCGAACTCGAAAACTCCGCTTTTCTCGACCAACCTCCTCTGATCTGCTACTTATCCCCGGCTCCAGCTTTGCTTATCGGATCCTCTACAGTCTCCGACAAGGTAAGCTTGCCGGATCCCAACCTTAGTTCTTCCTAGCTATATTTGAGTGGATCCTTTGATCCCGGTACGACTCCGCTCTACTCAGGCCCCTCCATTTTGGAGGAGTGGCTCCCGCCTAGTCGGTAGAGTTGAGACGGACTTTGGTCTCCCCTTACTGGGTGTTCTCCGCTCCGCCAGCGTGTATCCGTAGACACTTAGTGTCGTTGCTTAGTTGGGTGTTGTAACATTAGAGACCCGCCCCGACAGGGGAGGCTCTTACAAGAGTACGCCCATGAAGATGATGCCCAAGATCATCCAAGCGATCGCAGGGTCCTTGACGACTTCAAAGCGCTCGATGCCCGACCGGTTGAGCAGGGGGCTGTGGATCCAGAGAAGACAAAGTGACGCGAGGCCGAGCATGGTCGTCATGAGGTTGGCGTCAAGCAGGCTGTCCTCGCCGTAGAGGCTGGGCGGCGCCGGGCCGTGCGTCCCGTTGTAGCCGACGCCACTCGTACCTAGGCTACATGAGCCCTGACGCCACCTCCTGAACCAGTTGGCCCAGGCTGCGGCGCCAGGGTGCGCCAGTTCTCATAGCCCTGGTTTCAGCCACCCGTAGTTTCTGCCCAGACCAGTTGGTCTAGTTGTACGCGCCTCATGCGCTGATGTTGTTCTTGGTTTTTGTAGTCAAAGACTCGGGTATATAAACCCTCATCTTTTCACTCTTTGTCTCTTTTCCTCAGTCATCCAGTTTCCTTCCATTGTTTTGCTTCTAGCAGCGTTTTAGCTTTTCATTTGCATTGCATTCTCCGTTCTCAAGCGCTCCGCAGCCGTAGCCCTTAGTCTTATCCCCGAGTCCGGTAGCCTTCTGGCTTCACCGTCCGGTTCCAATCTGCCCTTCGGCCGCCCCTGCTCCTCCTCCTCTCCGCCCCTTCTGATCCAAGCGGGGTCAGGGAGGAGGCCAGGTACTCCGGGTCAGCCATCTCGGTGTCAGAGCCGCTGCTCTCGTGGTGCTCGGACAGCAGCAGCTCAGAAAATCCGGACTTGGGAGGGCACATGGAACTTGTGTAGGAGTCCGACCAGTGTCAGGTTGTGGTTCTGCTACTCTTAGCTTTATCATACCTGCTGGTGTCACTCATTCATGACTTGTCATTTACAGGTCTTACCCTCAATTAGGGACCTTCATGTGACACCAGTGGATGTTCATTCACCCACCTGCAGCCATTCATATCCAAGCGTCCTTAGTACAGTGGTTAGTACACTTGACATGGATATAAGAGACATGGGTTCAACTCCCATAGGACACATAATATTTTATGGAGTTTCACAGGTTATGAGCCCAGCGCTACCGCGTGATACCTAGGATATTATGGAGTCTTGGTATGATAAACCCCTTTCATAGCACGGGGGGCTGTCAGGTTGTGGTTCTGCTACTCTTAGCTTTATCATACCTGCTGGTGTCACTCATTCATGACTTGTCATTTACAGGTCTTACCCTCAATTAGGGACCTTCATGTGACACCAGTGGATGTTCATTCACCCACCTGCAGCCATTCATATCCAAGCGTCCTTAGTACAGTGGTTAGTACACTTGACATGGATATAAGAGACATGGGTTCAACTCCCATAGGACACATAATATTTTATGGAGTTTCACAACCAGGCAATCGTGCACTTGTACCAGATCTCGTAGAGGGCGTATCCAATACTGCCGAGGAGGGCGAGAGAGATGCCGAGGATGCGGAGCTCGGCACGCGCTTTCTGGCCCTCGTTGTGGCCGGCGTCGGGGGGGATGGTCGGAGGCGAGGTGGTATTGGTTGATAGCGATTGTGCAATAGTAAAGGGCGAGTTCCTTGTTGAGGGCGCAGGCGAAAGACAAAGATACTGGCGCCGGTGCCAATGCCAACACTGATACTGATAGTGCTAATGCAAGGCTGAGGATGGAGAGGGTAGCTTGATGCTCTGACAACAGTTGCTGATGAGATTCGATGCAATTTTTTTTTTTGGTCGGACAGAATGTATGTGAGCCAAGTTGTGGTGGTCATCACGGTCAATATTACCAAGAAAGACGCATAAGACCAACCTAATCTCACACAAGGGTCTTGTTGGCAACACCTTATAGCCAGTGAGAGCACCGCCCCGCAGGTCAAGAGGCATCGGAGGGGCGTGGCGGTGGCATAGTTGTCATGGCTTGATGAATGCAGCAGTTGAGAGCATCCACATCGGTTGCGTTAAAGCCCGCGCTAAGCCAAATTTAGCAACAGAAACACCACACCGGTGTCGTTAAATCCCCTGGTATCGTTAAAAAATTTGGCTTTCGTCGACAAAGGTCGGCAAATATAGCAAGGGTTATCAACGATGCTATAGCTGCGCATTCCTTCCCCGCATCACTATCCAAGCCAGCTGTGCCAACCCACAACAAGGATACATATCGAAAGAAGGACTTTGATATCACTCAATTTCTCTACCGTCCACAGCCGTCCACCCATCCAAATACAAACAGGAGATTTCCAATGGGATGCGGTTCAAATTTCCTCGATGAAGAAGATGCTCAACTTGCGAGGAGCTGGCTTCAAACTTTGATGCACCCAATCTTTGCAAACTCCATGAAAAAGGATCAGTTTTGGGTGAAATGTGCCGAGCATTTCAACAAGAACACATCCGGTCAGCACCAAGAGGGAACACTCAAATACCGGCAAGTTTTTTTTTTTTTCAAGCTCTACCCCCAATTTCATTGCTGATTAAGATGGTCAAGTCTCAGACCTGCCATCTCGAGATTCTGTGGGATCTATTCTTCAATCAAACAAAACCCCCCCTCAGGAAGCGGACCATCAGACTGGATTGCTCAAGCAAAGATCCTTTTTCAAGATCAGACTGACAAGGGCTTCACCTTTGAACGTGCCTCAATTGAGTTGCACGATAAACCAAAGTGGAAGTCTTCACTTGAGAAGAACCCGGCACCAGCATTGATTCGAACAACGGAGGTCTCTTCACCTGCAGCAACTCCAACTCCATCAACCAATCCTCCGAATAACCCTCCGGAGAACAATCCGGACACCCCTACTCCCAGCGGTGATGGTAGCCGACCAACTGGAATCAAGGCAGCTAAACGAGCCTTGACGCACACGGAACTGCTGAACAAGAAATTGAAGCTGATGGAGACCACAGCTGGAAAGACCCATACAATGAGTCAGAAGAGATACTCAGAAATGGCGCGAGCAGACAACATCCAAGAAAAACTCGTCAACATGGACATCTTGTCCAAAGATCTCTCAACCTGTGTTGACAAGTACAAGCTAGCTTATTTCACCCAAGCAAAGAAAGACATCATCACTCAGATGGAAGCTCGCCGAAATCAGCCCTGTCCTGATTTGAATCCAAATCCGACTTCAATTGAGAACTCTGAATCACAGGCCTCATCATCTTTGGCTCCAATAAACAATCCATCAAGCCATGCTCCCAGCTTGGAGCCCAACAAAAGTCTTCTGAGATCCAACGGGGATGAATATGAACAAACCAGCCGGGAAGAAGATGAACAACCAAATGACAATCATGACCCTGGAAATGCCTGCGACAACAACAAGCTTCCAATTGATCCGGCTATTTTTTCCTGATATTTTTTAAGCTCATGTTTTGATATGCAGTCTGCTCAGATCGACAACTCCACATATTTTTTCTTGTCCCTTTTTTCAAGTTGTCTCAGAAAATAAAAGAGTGTTCCAAAGAAAAACAGCATTATCCATCTCAAAAAAACAATCTCTCCTTTTCATGTCAGGTTTAGTATGTACAAATCTGGAAACAATATAATCTAGTTTGAAAAGAAAAATAAACAGCCATATATGTTTAAGGGGGAATCAGGTTGAGTCGTTATGGGTTCCCCTTTGCTCCCACTGATACTTGATAAGTGCAGCAGTGAGGTCGCAATGGGTTCTCTTGGATTGTATTTGATTTGCAACCCTTTGGCGGTCTTCAAAAGTGTTTGACATTGTTGCTGGCTTGATTGAAACTGAAGGGATGCTTCGTGTGTGGGTGGGATCGCCGGCAAAAAATGAGTTGCGCTCCTCGACCATCATGTTGTGTAGGATTATACAGCAGAGGACAATTGAATATATGTCGTCTTCATACCAGAATCGGATTGGACTCATTAAGATGTGCCACTTGCTTTTTAAACCTCCAAACGTGCGCTTGATGTCCTTTTGTACAGCCTCTTGGATAGTATTGAAGTGTTTTGTTGCTAAGTCCGAAGCTGTTGGTATTGACTTGATAAGAAAATCCCAGGACGGATATATGCCATTGCCCAGGTAGTATCCAGAGTCAAATTGAGTTCCACCAAGTTGAAAGCTAACTGTTGGTGATTGACCGTTCAAAATATTATCAAACAACGGAGAACGATCGAGTATGTTGATGTTGTTGTTGGTACCAGTTGTGCCAAAAAAACTGTGCCAGATCCATTGGTTTCGGGTTGCAACAGCTTTGAGAACAAGTGTTGTCCCCTTCTCTTTCCCTTTGTATTGGCCAGCACAACCTGTTGGGCAGTTCTTCCAGCCAACATGCATACAATCAAGGCTTCCCAAGCAGCCGGGGAACCCTTGAGCAGCGTTTTTGTCAAGTATTTGTCGCATGTCTTCAGCAGTGGGCTGGCGGAGGTATTCAGGTCCGTATAATGAAACAACCAAGGATGCAAATATCTTCAGGGTCTCTCAAGCAGTTGTCTCTCCAATGCGAACATATTCATCAACCACATCGGCAGTGACACCATATCCAAGCTGACGTAAGGCTGTGGTGACCTTTTGCGGCGTGGAGAGGCCGAGTTTACTGGTATAATCCTGGAAGTTTGAAGACACATTTCAGCTTTACTCCAATTACCAAAAATTTCCACCAATGATCATTATCTTACCCGTCTTTGAACAAAGTAGTTTGTTGAGAGTTTGGTCTGAAAGTCATTGCACAATTGGAAAAAGATGCCTTTAGTGACGCAAAATTGGTGTTCAAATTCAAGACTACTGTACACCAAATCTTCATTCAAATAGTCAGTCATCATTTTTTCATGGCCTTCAGTTGCGTTGCAGTTTTTGTTTGGGACACGGTTCAAGATTGGCAGTTGTTCTGCTCTGCAGGTTTCATCGTCAGAGTCATCAAACATTTCCATCAAGTTGGCTTCTGTCAGAATTTGAGCTTGTCAGTCCGCTCACTTTCTTTATCTTATGGTCCTGTCCCCAGTCCATGTTCCAGTCCCAGTTCCTGTTCCTGTTTCCAGTTCCTGTTCCTGTTCCTGTCCCCAGTTCCAGTTCCAGTTCCAGTTCCTGTCCCCAGTTCCAGTCCCTGTTCCAGTTCCAGTTCCTGTCCCCAGTTCCAGTTCCTGTCCCCAGTTCCTGTCCATGTCACAGTTCCAGTTCCAGTACATGTTGTGTTCCTGTTGTCTTGTGTTACATGCTTTTAGGCCCCCTCTGGATCTTGTGCAGGGGGCTCTCTAGTTGTGTATACGTGTCTGCTCCTCGGATAAGAAATTAATGATCGAGTTTGAGCCTTAACCAACCTGACCCACCTGTGTCCCCCACCACCAGCTCCTCTTTCACCACCCCTTGTCTCCATCGCCTCATCACCTTGAGCTGAAATCTCAACAGCTTTTTCCTCACGGGCCTCTTTGTCGATATCAGCAAGGAACTTAAGGTGTTGTTGGAACTGTTGAAGATGTTTTTGAAGTTGCTGCATGTTGTCAAGACCAGTGTAGACAGTTGGTGGTGGGTGTTGTTGGCGCAGTCAAATGAGTTTAACACTTGATTTGGCTCAACCGGTGCGGAGTCCCATCCGCGTGGATTAAATTTAGCTTTAGCGATTGGTACTTTAGCTTAGCATTCAGCTGAACCGATGTGGATGCTCTGAGTTCGCTGCTGGAGTCTGGTATAACTTAACACAAGTCCCCCACTTCGGAGGGCCCTGGTACAGCCTGGGCTGGCGCGAAGCGCGACCTCCAAAGGAGGGACTTGTGACTAATGTCCACTTTTTGGTATGATGGTTTGAGGCCTTTTGGTGGGTTTTTTGTGCCATTCAAAATTTGACCGGCCCCAGGCATGCCCTTTGGATCATGAAACTTGTCTCACTCTTCCCTATCTTTTGCCGCTACAAACGTCTCTGGAAGTCCAAGCGTTCTCCTCCCATGACCCTCCAAACTTATGGTTTTTGGGGTATTCTGGGATGTATAACATGTGTGGATTGAACTGACCTCGTAAAACAGTATGCTCATTCAATTCAATTCCACAGGATCCAAGCTCTCCGAGCTCTGGTCAATACGCCTTGGCCAATCCAGCTCATGCATCCAATCCTCATTATGAGGACATGGATATGAATCCAAGATGGTCAGCTATATTGACCCTTCAGGGCTTTAGCAGAGGCTTGTCAGTTTTTGCTGTGTGGAGGACAAAAGGAAAAAAGGGCATAAAAAGCCACAAAAGCCCCAAACTCTCAGGCAAAAAGTATGACATAAGTCATAAGCCCCTCCTGCGGAGAGTCCCTTCGGGATGTGCCCCCCCCCCTCCCCCTCCGTTCAAGAGGCTTAGCTAGGCTAGGAGTCTGGTAGGGCAGTGGCGGATTGTCTATAAGATGGGCCTTGGCTTGCCTGTACTTCCAGCGTGCGGTTTGTCCTCACCCCCTCCGCTGTTGCACTTGCGCAGTTTGAGGGGCTCTACTCGGTGGCCCCCCTTTGCATAATGCCTTCAATGCGGCGCGCTGGCGGTCATCCTCTCACCATTCTTTAACCCTGCTAGACAGGGATGGATGGTGGGCCACGCTGCATCAGCTTGCTGATTTTAGGTGGCTGGGTGCAGATTTTTGCTCTGTTTTTGGTTGTTGTAACATTGTTGTTGTTTTGTTGATTTTGGCATTTGTAGAGGGAAAACCTTTCATCTTTTTTTCCTGGAGGTTGTAAAGGGAAAACCCTTGATTTTTTTTGTGATTTTTGAAGATTTGTAGGGGAAACCCTTGAAGTTTTGTTTTGTGATTCAGAGGCTTTAATAAACTTGGACTCTAGAACACATTTTCAACTACCTTGCAAAGCAATATCAAATACTTGGCAGAAACAAGGTATTTACCATGGGAATCATATATTTCTAGAGCTGGCCCCTATGATCTGTTGGCGGGTACTTGGCACCTGCGGGCAGGTACCTGTGGAAGTGCGCAGATATCCGCTGGGTGCGGGTGCAGGTGTCCAATCTGGGTCCAAATTCAGACAGGTACCTGCGCACAAATAGCCATTCTGCAAAGCTCTGCTTGCCCCTAGTGCCCATTGGCAGGTACTAGGTACCTGTGGCTGGGTACCTGTGGAAGTACGCAGGTAACAGCCAGCAGGTACGGGTGTCCATTCTGGGTAGAAATTCAGGAAGGTACCTGCACCCGCTGCGGGTACCCGGGTGCAAATTGCCAGCTCTATATATTTGATTCTATCATGTGTTTATCATAAATCCCAAAAATCTCAAGATATATTAGTGGTACACAAAAAGATACGCGTGTAAGTTTGTGTGACACATTCTTTAGTTACTGATTTTTTTCACAAAATATGAAGTTCTGGGAAAAGTCCAGCGGAAAAAACCTCATATTAATCAGGAGTTGTGTATTATTTCAGAAAATATCCCCAAAATCATTTGTATACATGTGGCTGAAGGTTATAAATAATTTTTGAAGGGTCCACCTAAGCCACTGGCTCTGAATGAGCACTCAGGTTGGCATCAGTTAGCTCAGTGATGAAAAATGTGACACACCAGCACACATGTGTAAATTTGTGTGACACATTCTTCAGCTGCTAAATTTTGTCCCAAGGGAGTTAGAATTCTGAGACAAGTCCAGGGGAGCCTCAGATTACCCAGGGTTTGTGAATGAATTCAGAAAATCTCCTCAACAGGATTTCTGTACTGATGGATGAAAATCAGATACAATTATCAAAGGATTCAGCTAATTTGCCCCTGGGATTGCGGGGCACTCATCTTGGCATGATATGGCTGGGTGATGGTCTATGTGTCACACAAACACGCGCGTGTACATTTGTGTGACACAATGTGTCACAGAAACCCGCACAAGTTACATGGTTTTGTGATAGTTGGCCCCACAGCGCCAAAGTCAAACCATAGTACCGGAGCAAAATCAGACCTCCCACTAGAGCTGACACATTGCACCTGGGGACCCGCGGCGGGTCTGGGTACCTGCCTGAATTTTGACCCAGAATGGACACCTGCACCCGTACCCGGTGTGGAACTCCTAAAAGATCAGGAAAGAGCTGTGAGGGGAAATAGTCAAGTACACTACTAATAATGTAGAAGAGGCTACAGGTGCTGGTGAGGCTGCCCTCTTGACTAATGCTGATGGAGAGGGGGTTACACTAAGAAAAAGAAAAGGGTGTGGCTGATGATTCTCTTTGACTTAGATGACTTTAACACTTTATGAGTTTGAGGTGTATCAATCCTACTGAGTGAGAGAGGAGAAGTGAGAAGGGGAGAAAAGCAGAAGCTCTTGGGGAGTCACTCTGAGATGTGAAATGAGATATATGCTGGGAGATATATTTCTATGGTGATGAAAGTTTATCTAAGTGTGATGTGTAAAGGTGCTACAGAGAGTATGGGGGGAGAGGTGCATACAAAGTGTAGTGGGTGAAAAGTGCATATAAGGGTGATGTTAAAAGGTGCTACAGAGGGGATGTAGTAGAAAGTGCATGATGGGGACACAACATCTAGAGGGGTGTTTATATATGTGAGAAGTACTACAGGGGGGTGATACATGATGAGCACATAGTAACAATATCTGAAGATGAGCAGTAATGATGGAGGTGCAATGACCAAGGAGTGTACATGAAAGGTAACTATGTAGAAGATGAAATAATGATGAGCATTTGATAATAGCTACAGGAACTATGAAGGAATGTACTGCTGATACCATATGAAGGTTAAAATGAGTAATGAAGTTATGTAAGATCTGCAGTCCTATGTAGCTATGATACTAATGAATGATGTATGTAATAATGCTAAGGATATGTATGAAGAAAATACCTGCCAAAACTATACATGCCAATAACTGCTGATCCATTTGGAAATCCTAGGTGAAATGAGTGGGTGAATAGGGGTAAAATGGGGTGTAGAATCTGAATATGAAGTAATAATGAGGTATTTATGAAGGGTTTTGGTGATATGAGGGTGATAGTATGAACAGGAACAGGGTTACCACACCGGTACCTGCTGTCAGTTACACGTGTACTTCCATGGGTACCCGCCCACAGGTACCTAGTACCCGCCAATGGGCACTAGGGGCAGGCAGAGCTGTGCAGAATGGCAATTTGTGCGTGGGCACCTGCCTGAATTTGGCAACAGTGGGTCAGCTAAGCTAACAATAGCTTTAGCATAGCGTAGTGTTAGCTGTTTTCAGCTATGCTACAGAGAAGCTACTGTTAGCTTCCATTTTTTCCAACTAACACTAAGGCATTTTCTTGAAGAAAAAAAATATCTGTTAGCGTAGTTTTATCTGAAATTGAAAAAGAAAGTTAACACTATTCAAATTCTTTGGAATTATCATTTTAGCGGTTCTAGCGTTCCAAAAAGCTATGCTAACTGTTGGTGTGGTGCTCTTTGAAGTTAGGCTAACTCTCAGTGTGGTGGTTGTGCTTTGATTACATATGTAAACACATGTTGTGTATTTTTGCCCAAGACCAGGTTCTATTTGAACTCAGTGACCTCAGACAGCATCAATTTTCACTCCTGATATACTATATGAGAGTACACAACCATCATTCAGCACACCAAACATCATTTATAATACTCATTCATCACTTTATAACTTCTCCCTCAATAAACTCTACTCATCTCTTGCTTGATTGCTTCAACTCATCACTCACCCACCCTTGTTTCTCTTCTTTTGAATGGTTTGTCTGCTCATATGTTTATTTCCTGTCTTGTTGTGATGTCTATGATAATGAAATCATGAGAGATCTTGAGCAGACATCTGCCTGGGGGAATGAGTGAACAGTTCTGCATTTTGGCTGTAATCCTGGATCAGACATGTTATGAGAAAAACACTACCCATAATGATGTTTGTGTTATATGTAACAATGGCATAAACATGGGCTCAACTTGAAGTTCATACAAAATGGATACTGGCATTACACAAATAATGGGTCAACCTTTATGCACACCAAATAAATTCCACAAGCACACAATTTTGGTGTGCACACCCGTGCACACACTCATGCACTCCAATAAATTGGGGTGCGCACCAATGCACTCCAAAAAGCTGTAGTATGCAGCCATGCACTCCAAAATATTGGATTGTGCACCCATGCACTCCACAATATTGGATTGTGCACCCATGCACTCCAAAATATTGGATTGTGCACCCATGCACTCCAAAAAATTGGACTAGTACACACTCATGCACTCCAAAAATTTGACAGGCACACTCATGCACTCCATAAACAACCTGAATTTTGACTCCATGTGTTTACACTCCAAAAGCCATGGTGTGCACACCACTAACTGATTGGTTAGTGCATTTCTTTGTATTCATTTCCCATGACTCCATTTTTTCAGCAAAATTGGAGTGCATATTTATTTACTCCAACCTTGTTTGAGTGCACTACATATAAAAGTAAGCAGAACAAAATTACATACACATCAAGACAAATAGAAAGCAGTTTGATTACTTATAAAGGAAAAAAAAAAAAAAACATCATTATTTTGCAGCCCAATATGATTGTTTGTTGACATTCAATAAATACATGTTGTAGAAATGGCACCAAGTACCCATTGGTAACTACCTGGTACTTGTAGGGGGAGTACTTGCTAGCTGACAGAAAGTACTTGTGACTGCAAGTTGACTGCAAGTACTTGCCTACGGGTTTTGGGTGTTGGGTGCCGGTGCTGGGATTTTGAGCTGAAAAACAGGCAAGCACTTGTACAAAGTATCTGCTGTACACCCACCCTTATCACATTATTCCAGAAGGCACTCATTCTGGTTAGGGATGATAATCAGGCGGGCTCGGGCCGCCCGCGGGCCAACCCAAGACAGCCCAACTAGTTAATGGAAGGGTTCAGCCGGGCCATTATCAGCCAAATTGCGGCCCAGCCCAAACCCGTTTAATACGCGGGCAGCCCACAGGCCGCCGGCGGGCCGCCGGCGGGCCCCAGCCAAAAAAAAGAAAGCTACTTTTAATTTTCAGACCCCCTATAGGGCATGTATTGCATGTTGATTCGCTTCTAGCTTATACCCAGGAAGAGGTAATGCTAATAACATACATAAAGTCACAAGAAAAACAAGAAAAATCACCTTAAGGCCACCCGCTTGCCGGCCTTGATCCGGTCTTGAGTGCAGATTAATGCCTCGACGGAGTCTTCATTGAGGCGCATTTGATAATCATCGAGAACACACCCACCTGTTGAGAAAGCTGCCTCAGACGCAACTGAAGTCGTTGGGATCATTAGAATGGTTTGGGCAATCTCGGATAGCAATGGGAATTGTGCGGCATTCATCTTCCACCAGCTAAGGACATTGAACTCCAATCGGCTTCGTCAGGGAGAAGGAGGTTTTGTTCTTCAAGGTACAGATCCAACTCGGCCGCGGGTGCATTATGAGAAGCTTCCATGGCTCCGGCCATATATTGGTGGAACGCCGTCAAGTCCTTGTTGATGATTTTCTTTGAGCTTGGTTGCGGTTGACTGCTAGACGGTTTGGTGACAGATGATGGCGCTGGAACATAGAGGTCCCATAGTGAGAAAATTGTGGACCTTACTTTAGTGATGAACTGATTCACATCTTTGTCGGCCGCTGCATGTTGTTCGAGATCAAACCGGAGATATCGCATCTTGTATTGTGGGTCCAGGACAAGACCAACGGCCAGGAGTTCTTTGGCTGGCTCCCAATATTTTTTGAATTTTGCCTGCATCGGACCGATCATCTTATTGGCGTTTATTAGATTGCTAGGATTAGCCGCAGTTTCCTTCATTTGTCTCTTGATGGCAGTCATTGCACGGTATCCATAGTTGATTGTTGGGTACTGTGTTCCACTCAACAGCACGGTAGCTACAACAAAGAATGAGTTAAAAAAAAGGTGAATGATTAATCAGAGAGCTGACACTAATACACAACATACCTTGATAAAAGGGTTCAAGGAATCTTTCCATGGAAGCGAGTTCTTCCCATTGGAGCTCGGTTGGACAATATTCGTATTTGTTGTCCTGGATGGCTAGCTCTTCAAAGGCTAACTTACAGGGAAGAGCGGCCTCAATCATAAGATAAGTTGAGTTCCATTGGGTCGGAACATCCTGACAAGGATGCTTCGACCTGATGTCAACATTGACCGCAATGAGGGCCTTATCGAAAGCGTCCATGCGACTCAAGGATCCATGGATGTAATGTACACTATCTCGGAGTTGATCAATGGCGGTGCCGGCGAATTTGATTCCATCCTTGACAACCAGGTTAATGATATGAGCTAAGCAGCGCAAGTGGAAATAAGTCAAGGTTGCTGCACTGGGGTTAGTCCTGCAATCATCGACATATTGTTGAAGTCTAGTCATGGCGGCGGTGTTTGAGGAAGCATTGTCAACAGTGACAAATGCAATCTTGCTGATAAGCCTCCAGTCACAAAGCACTAGGCTGAGTCGGTCGGCGATTGCAGGGCCCGAGTGGGGAGGGGGGAGCGGTTGGAAACTAACAATGAGCTTCTCCAGGTCCCAACTCTTGGTGACATAGTGGATGGTCACCACCATGTACCCGGTCTGATAGGAGGCGGTCCATAAATCGGTTGTCAGTGCAACCTGCTTGGCGTCCTTGGAAAGCATCTTGATGAGGACAGCCTTTCGTTTGGTGAAGATTTTGATACAATCGTTTTGGACAGTCTGACGGCCTGGCATCTTGAATTGAGGCTGGGATTCTTTCATGAAGTTGATGAAGCCTTTGTGCTTGGCCATGGCGAAGGGGTATTTGTGTTGTATGATCATTTTGGCCAAGCGGGTGCGAGATCAATCTTGGCTGTAAGTCCAGACGGCCCGGCCAGCGGCAGCTTCTGATGTGGTAAAGTTCAGGAGGGACTGTTTGGCTACTTCAACACCACCCTTTTTGACTATACATTTCTTCAAGTGGCGACGGAGATGGTTGGTTCCAGAGGACGAGGCACCTGTGAGTTTCAGATTGCAGTAGTTGCATTTGGCCTTCTCTTTGCCATTGGAATCTAGATATTGACACAGAAATAAATCATTGACTGAGCTTGTTTGATAGGGAAGCCAAAGATAGAAGAAACAAAAGACTCACCTATTATCTTTGTGAAGTGCTCCCAAACCCCGCTGGTGAGTTTTCGCCTTTTGCTTTGCTGGTCTTTCTCTTGTGATTCACTCTGGCTTTCGGTTGGGCCGGCAGTAACCTGGATGTTGATTTCCTCACCGGGAGCCTCCGAGTCCGCCATGACGTCAAGACTTGAGGGTGGCGGCCAATATTGTCAAAGTAACTGGTAGTCTGGACTCTGGTTGTGGTTCATGGATTGGCCTTGGGAACTCCGAATCGGAACTCCTGGAGTCCATATATCTGCACGGGGGTTGCCCCCGGGTGATACGGGGTCGGCCCGACGGGGGCCCGACGGGCTGACCGCCCGGACCCGAGAACTCTCGCGGGTCCGCCGGGCCGGGCCAACATTCGAGATTTACCAAAAACAACTGCCCAAGCCCGGCCCAAACCCGACCGGGTTCGGGCGGCCCGTCGGCGGACCCTCCCGATTATCATCCCTAATTCTGGTAACTAGAGCTGATCTTGTTGATTGATTTTTGACAGAAATATGACCAGGTGTTGCTGCTGAATGTTTAATTGAGTCTACCTAGAAAAACAAGGAGATGCGGGGGCTCGATTGAAGAAAAAAAATGTTCAAATTCAAAAGCATTTTACAGGCAAGAAGAAAGAAAACCAGAGATATGTAGATGACATGGTATGGCGTCTTCTTATACTCTCACATACTTGCCAGGAGAGTTGAAGCTGATGGTTGTGGTTTTGATGATTGGGAAGAACGGGGGACACTCAGTTTGCCTCCCCAGCAATCATCATTTGTCAAGGTTTAGCGGGACTCACAACTTCCGTACTATCCATACTTGAGTAAATGAGATTCCGATTAGTAACAGACTGATTCCGAGGTTAAAATAAAACTGTAATCAAAGGCAGCAATCCATCTCAGTGGTCCACGAGAACGAGTAATCAGGTACAAGGAAGACAGAACTCACGATCCGATTTTGAGTGTCTTTCACTGTTGCCGAGTTTCGGTTCTCGCGTGTTCTGGATATCAAGTCAAGAGTCTGAGAATCGGAAAAAAGGAGGCGTAGGAAGTGTGAGTGGGAAAGATCAGGGAAAGGTTGGATACCTGAAATACTTCTGAGTCCGTTGGATGTTACTGAGACTGCCGCTGAGTTTGTAGATACTTTCTTCGAGACTACTGGCCTGGTCCAGAAGACTGGTTTGTTTGAGCGGCGGGCTTGATCGGGGTTCGTTTTCGATCATGATATCGAAGTCGACGGTCTTCTCGCTGAAGGAAGACATATCGTTATTGAGGCAGAATGAATATTCTCCTATCTCATGCGCCGTAAGTACAAAGTCGCCCTGTCGCTCCTTCTCTCCCTCGAGTATTATCTTATCTCGAGGATCTGTGATCGACCAATCGATATCAAACGATCCACCCGCTTGAACTGCAAAATAGAATCCCACCTATCAAAGACACCAATCCAAGAATAGATTGCACCACTGGATCAGCTTATCAATAGGACTCGATCGAAGGGGCGCAGGCTGTACATACTGCAGTTGTAGCTGGAATTTGCCATACAATAAACAAACATAGAAACATACCTTCTCCTTTGGTTTGTCGACCCAGGCATGGAAGCAGAGTTTCTCTCCTGGTGCGACGGTAGTGGTAAGTGCTGAGGCCTCGACTTCTGGCCGGCCTAGAGAGGACATGAAAGCCAGCAGGACGCATCCAACGTAAGTTGAGATCGACTTTGTGCGCGCCATTCAGCTTGAAGGTTCTAGGTTGGATGTCTGGAGACTCAATGGATTGCCGCAACGCTTGCTCGATGGGTTGACTGAATTGGTTGGTTTCGTTGGACGTGGAGAGTGAGACGGCGAGCGTGCCCCGGCCGCTTGGCCCCCCGAGGGGGTCGATGCATAAAAGCCTGGCCGGGTGGTGGTGACATGCATATCGAGGTCTGATCAAAGGACAGCTGAGCCGCCTGGCCCCAGGAAGACAGCAACACTGTTCAATAATAATATGTAGCAGGGATGATGGTTAAAAGATATGTGAGGGCCCATCACGCTCGAAAGGAAACATAAAAAAAGAAAACGGATCCTTCTGTTCAGGTCATGAGTTTTTGGGGAGTACATATCGGGAAGCACTGTCTAAAACCAAAAATCACTTCTACAAAAACGCAGGCCAGAGGTTGTAAGGAAATATGGGTTAGGAGACATTCAAATAAGTCTCCATGAATGCAAACAAAATTCATGGCCAGTTACATAATAATTGTGTTTCCATAGAAGTGAAGGATGGATGGGTGTTGTATGGCTATATAGGGTGTGATATGGGGTTAGAGATGTTCACAGCAGCCTCCTCGGCCAGCCGGAGCCAACTCTTCCACCCAAACCTTAACTGTCGACTGCAGAGCCCTCCTGCCGATGGCTTACTCCCCCGGCTCGTCTTCCTCCACTGCCTCGTCGCTCGACGACACCTTCCATCTCCACCAGCAGCGTATCAGCAAGAAGGCCGACCAGGAGAACATGGCCTCCCCCATCATCTTCACCCTCACAAGCGCAGACCATCTTTTTCCTCAGCGCACACTCACACCGTCGGTCTCCATCTCCATCTCCTCACTGCCAATCAGACCCATCGAGCTGACTTCTCTCTCACCCCCCTCGATCGCCCGACCGAACACTGCTTGACCGTACAGTCCCTCGAGCGGGCTGCCTATCATAATCGGAAGGGCTGCTGACCCCGACAAGCAGGCCAAGTTCAAGACTTCTGCCCCTTATCAAGCTGCACCCGATAATGCAAAGTTCCACTGCCCCGTGATGAGCAGGACTCATGCCCAACTCACCTGGATCGATCACCGAGTCTGTCCTCCCTTCCTCAGCCATCCTCATCTTGCTCCCCTGCTGACACCCTCACTATCGCAATCAATCCCTTCGGCCACAGCCTTATCTTCAAGACACTGGATCCACCCATGGTACATGGTATCAACCCAACCGAGTCTTCGTTGCTGACTCGAAGGGCCGCAAGATTCGCGCCGGCTCGCATGCGGCCTGGGAAAAGATCCCTAAATCACTACCTGTGATTATCATCATATCTTAAATTCAAGAATCAAAAGAGGAAAGAGGAAGCGTCAAGAATATTGATTCATTACAATTGCTACTTTTTTCTTCCTGCATCTTCTGCAGTTACAGGAAGGTATGAGCATCCGATTCGGCAGGGCGATCACCAATCCATCCAACGGTACTCGTCACACTCCATTAGAAGTCAAGGTTCGATTCCACAGACCATCCGAGCCGTTCAAACCGGGTACCTACGGCTTAAAGGATTCGCACATCAACTCATCCGATGACAGCGGTGACGAGGATCGATCGCACAAGACTGACGATGATGCTGTCGATGGTGCTAGATTGACGACCGCCTCCAAAAACCAATCTCCTGAACGACTTCCCGGACCTCCTGGCTCAAAGTCTGACCTGATCAGCGTTGCCCGCAATGCCAACCCTCCCGATTCGAGTTTAACTGTTGGACACGCCGCTCCGGAAACCGTCGATCGATTTTTATCTAGCAATTCGCCCTGCAACTCGACGCGATCCTCAGACAAGAATCCTTCTCCACTTTTGGATAGGTCTCTAATCAAGCGTCCCAATGTCAAACTATTGACTCTCGCGGTCCAGCAACCAGACGCATGCCCCAAGCAGCTTTCTTCTGTTGCCTCCCGCGTCGCTAAGCCAACTGAAGAGGCCGCTAATAGCCAAGACAAGGCGGCGAATGAGGAAGAGCCGGGCGAGCTCAGTGATGGACTCGAAGAAGAGAATGGCGAATTCGACTTGCAGTGCACTTATGGTGCGAGAGAAGCACCAAGTCACATCGAAGAAGAGCACAGCGATGTCGACCAACAGCACAGCGCTGTCGAGCAAGAGCACAGCGCTGTCGACCAAGAGCACAGCAGTGCCGAAGAGGATGACAGCAACGACGAAGAAGAACAGAGTGAAATCGAAGAGGAAGATAGTGGGATCGCAGATGATTCAGTTGAACTTCAAGCTGCGCAAGACGGAGAAGCTGCTCCTCTAGCTTCTGTTCATCAAGAACGTGATGTTGATCCAAATGGACGACAAACTCGGAACCAAAACGAAGTATCTCAACCTGGCGCACAAGAAGCCAGTGAGGTGAGCATGGAAAACAGTCAAGAGAGCGTCAACGACGACTCAGTGTCTTCCTCAGCCTCTAGCCAAGAAGCATCTCCGCCGAAGATCTCCTCAGTCGTAGACTCTGTCCAAAAGAAACACGTCTCGAAGTCGTTCAAGGATCTCTCGGTTGTGACTACCATTACCAGCCAAACTAAATTCACAGAGTCATTAAACCGATTACCTGAGAGCCTCGCCAAAACTGTCCAGGTAAGCTTCAAGCTCAAGCCTTTCCATCCAAGCTCCTTAGGCCGAACCCTCACGGAATTTAATGTTTCTAATCGGATGCCGATTATCCATATCGATCTCGCCAAGTCTCCGAAATTCAAACGCTTACATAAATCTAGTGGCGAGCAAGAGACCGCAAAGAATCGCTCTGCTCTTACCGGGAACTCGAATCCAAGCGATGCTCGAGTGGCTCCTGTAGAAGTTGTTGACGGTAAGCCGTAGATTATCTCCCATCCCAACCATTGAAATCGAAACTCAATCCTTGATTTCAAATAACCAGGGCCATCGCCTGTCCAAGCTAAAAGAAAGAGACCAGCCGAGTTTGACGAAGAAGAGTCCGGGAATCTGTCGGCCAAGGCGCCCGTCAGTTCCCGAAAAGCGAGCAAACGTGCACCAGGGAGCGTCTGTCAACACTGCGCTCACGAAGTCCATCCGGCCAAGAAGCCCAAGCTGTCCAGCAAGCTTGTCTCGGCCGCCCAATCCCTCGCCATCTTCGCCCTCGGTGGTGTCGCTACTGTCGCTGGCATCCTCGCGTTTGAAAACGTCATTGAATAGTCCTCTTTCCCCGGACCTCTGAAATGAGTCAGTCTTCATTGCATCCTCAGCATCAAGAGAAACTCACTCATCAACGACAATCATGTTTTTTTTTTTGGTTTCCTGTCCACCACTGGGATCTTCCTCCTTCCCAGAATAACTTCTAAACTAACAATATATATATATATACTTGTACATAATCCTAGTGTTATCGCCGTTCTAAGCTTGTCCAGAAAGACGGAAATTTGTACAGAAAGCTCTTATGTATTTTTATCGTTTGATCCTTTATTTCGTTTTGGCACACATGAACATATAAAGACAGATGCTGCCCACCAGGTGATCACGCTATTTTCCTGCCCTCTTTCTCTCTCTCTCTCTCTCTCTCGGTTGTGGTATATACATACTTTGTAATCAAGTCGTTTGTTGCTAACAAATTACTCGTTGTGATAAGGTTTGGCTATGCTGTGGGCCCTGTAGCACAGGCACATGTGTTTTCGAGCTTAACTAATCGTGGTGAGCTCGAGTCTGAGTGGCAGCCCAGTCTCGCCAGAGAGGCTTACGCGCAAATGCACATAGCTTGCGTGAGCCGGACGTAATGTACACACCATTATTTCTCTCCTGGTTTCTAGGTCACTCATCGTTTTTTTTTTTTTTTTCTAACAGGTTACCATCTTGATTTTTCAGTATTTTTTTGTTGTTGCATTCTCACCCCTTCATGTTCTGAAACTTGACAATAAGAAGTAGTACGACATGGTCCTTGTCATATGTATTATGAGGTGCAAGGCTGATGTGTTCAAAATCTTGAACTTCAATAAAAAAATTTACTTGATCCAATTATCAAGATTTTATAGCAAAAAAGATGTCAAAAAATCAAGAACATGGAGATTATGGTATTCAAAATTGCATAAGATTTTTTCACATAAAATCATAAACTGCAATTTTGGCTGGGAGATGTCACTTTGAGTTCTATGTACACTGACATCTCCCAGCCAAAATTGTCTTTATGATTTTATTTAAACAACAACATATGCGATTTTGAATACCATAGACGATAGACGCATTACATATCCAAACCTAGGTGTTGTGATGGAAACAAGGCCGCTCCCACAAAAACCTTGGATCTGGCTCACACCAGAAAGGTGTTTTAGTATGCAAGGCCCTCCCCCCGTTCCCAAATGCTGCATGGCGGCACAGAGGCTGGGGCTTGTGTCAAGGTTGGTGTGTTTTCCTGGCTCTGTCAGTCAGTTGTGCGGACATGCAACAAGAATGGGAGAAATTCCCGCCAGTCAGTGAGACTACTTCAGCACCTTCACACATCATAGAGTTCTGGTCAAGAGATAGCCCTGATGGATCCAATTGATCAGATTTCCCTAGAAGGCATGGCTATTTTATAGGGGGTTGAGAAATCAACTCCCACAAATCAAAAAATCGACTCCCAAATGCAATTTACGGTGCCCGGACCGCCTCGGGACATCTTTACCAGGTCCTTGCAATCACATTTTGACCCGGGGGCGTATTGGGAGTCGGAATTGTAATTCCGCAATCCCAAACGGGAGTCAGGATTTTAATCTTACAAAAAATCTCAGAAAATAAAGAAATATTTGTATCTCCTCACTGGAGCACCCAAACGCTCCCAAAATTTTACAGCAATCTAGATACACTGTCTAGAAAATATGTTGAGATTTACAGCAGTAGAAAACATCAGGAAGGCCTTGATGAACAGGGGGATTAATTTGGCGGATTTCCTACTAAGGCAAACCCCCGAAACCTTATCTATGGTGCTCCAAATGGTCTCAATTTCTTTCTACCACAAGAATACACTCTTTAAAACATATGCTGAGCTTCACAGCATTATCACACCTCAGGGACACCTTGTGTAGCCGGGGGGTGATTTGGCGGATTTCCTACTAAGGCAAACCCCTGAAACCTTATCTACGGTGCTTCAAACGGCCCCAAATTTTTTCTGCCAGAAGAATACACTCTTTGAAACATATTTTAAGCTTCACGGCATTAGAGCTCCTCAGGAAGACCCTGTGTAGCTGGGGGGCTGATTTGGCGGATTTCCTACTGAGGCAAACCCCCAAAACCTTATCTACGGTGCTCCAAACAGCCCCAATTTTTTTCTGCCATAAGAATACACTCTCTAAAAAATATTTCAATCTCCAAGGAGGTAGTACACATCAGGAACACCTTATATTGACCATGGTGTAGTGTAGCTTATTCTTGTGGCAGAAAAAAATTGGGGCCATTTGGAGCACCTTAGATAAGGTTTTGGGGGTTTGCCTTAGTAGGAAATCCGCCAAATCAGCCCCCGGCTACACAAGTTTTCCCTGAGTTGTGCTAATGCCGTGAAGCTCGGCATATTTTTTAAAGAGTTTATTCTTGTGGCATAGAAAAATTGGGGCCATTTGGAGAACCATAGATAAGGTTTTGGGGGTTTCCCTTAGTAGGAAATCCACCGAATTAACCCCCCTGTTCCACAAGGCCTACCTGATGGTTTCTACTGCTTTAAATCTCAACATATTTTCTAGACAGTGTATCTAGATGGCTGTAAAATTTTGGGAGCGTTTGGGTGCTCCAGTGAGGAGATATAAATATTTCTCTATTTTCTGGGATTTTTTGTAAAATTACAATCCCAACTCCCGTTTGGGATTGCAGAATTAAAATTCTGACTCCCAAAACGCCCCCGAGTCAAAACGCGGTCGCGAGGACCCGGGAAGGACGTCCCAAGGCGGTCCGCGCGACGTAAATTGCGTTTGGGAATCGATTTTTTAATTTGTGGGAGTCAATTTCTGAACCCCCATTTTATATCAAGAAAAATTCTCAAGATCAATTGTATTTAATACTTGAGAGTGCTAAACTGATTTAGAAGACCTGTGCAGGTAAATTGAATTGATTGCACATAGCTTAGACATGATTTACATACAACTACAAAACTGTTTTGCTACATGCAGTCCTGCAATTGTGTTGGGATTTGAACTGAAGACCGCAGCACAACAGAACACAGGGATGAGGCTATGGGCTTGAGAAAGGAAAATGAGGGTTGATTGCTCACCGGATTGGCTCAGATTGGAGGTGCAAAAAAATGGAGGAAGAACCAATGGGTTTGATTTCTTGATACTTGGTGTGGTAGACGGAAAAGTGGAAAAATAAAAAGTTTTTCCTATGCAACATAATTACTCATACTAGGCCTCAAGATACCACCAAATGGACCCCAGAAATGGATTATACGGTCAATCTCACCCCTAGTCACCAATGGAAGCCCCCCTGGGCCCCCTCTAGTGTGGAAGTTACACCTCATGGACAGCTATCACACGGCCAGCCCCAGTAACCCAGCTGTTACCTGCCTCAAACCAAGTTTCACAGTAGTACACTTATACATATCACAGGATACAAACATACATCTCCCTGTCAGGCTACACTCATTACATATTGGCTAAATACACTCCTTTATATACATAGTATGACATCATTTACACTGTTTCTGCAGCCTCAGACTTTGTGTATATACTAAGGGGTTTTAAAGTAGACCCGCACATGCAACTTCCAAGGCAAGGCAAGCCGGTGTTCAACTCAAATGTTGAAAGTCAACTTGCAGTCTCCCCACAAAACTGGGTTATGCAAAGTGACCTGCATGCACCCGCAGGTCTAATTTGAAACCCCCTACTAATTACTCCTGTATGACAGCTCATGCAGTCTACTGTCACTTTATGCATGCATTAGAATGTTCTGTTGTATATTCTGACATTGTGTATGGGCCCCTGGCATGTTTAGAATGTTTTGCTGTATATTCTGACACCATTCATGCGCCCCTGAGGGGTTATGACATCATTTGTATCTAATCCCACCAGCTAAAATGCCTCACCCTGTTGTCTAGATTAGCTGAAACCCTAACCCACAAGCCCCTCTGGGGCTCCACTTTTGTCTATACAAGGAGCTCTCTCCACCCCCAGTGGTCTGCTCCCCAGTTCCTCACCCAGAACTCACAAGTCACCCAACACTCATCCACACTCAAATCCTAAAACCCTTATAATAAAGGAATTCAACCCTTATAACAAAGTAATTAAAACACTTACATGTTGCCAGTCAAACAGATTTCATCTGGAACAGACCAGATCTATCACTTAATAAAACTTGCCAAGCAGAGCTTGGTGGTCAACAGAAGGGCAGAGATTGCAACTCTATCATACCCTTTGAAATTCAGCAAAAGGGTTTCATTACCACTTTTGAGTCTTACATTGGCTATGATATATAGACAAGTAAAAAACAGATCAAATTGTGGGTGACAACATACTGAATATAAAGAAAAATGAACAGAACACTCTAGAATCTCAGAGAAGACTATCAGAGGAGACTAGTATCTGTCACAGGCAGAGAACGCACACACAAGGAAAGCTATCAGTCTATCTGCAAATTTTCCCAACCATTTGGGTTGGAGAAAATGTCAACTTTTTTTTGACAGAATGGTACAGTAAGCCCCCATTTGGCTGTGCCCAGCGTCATATGTGGAAATAAGCTGCTGCATAATAATCCCAAGCAAGTTTTATGAACCTTATTGGGATTATTACCAGGCTTTGATTATTTTACATGGCCGTTTGGGGCAGCCACCGTCATGAGCGCTGAGGCTGTGGTTTGAGGCAGGTGGGAAGCGGAAATTACAGGGAAATTTTGGGTCGGACCAAAATATCCCTTTTGGCGGGGGGAATAATGGAGCCTCAACTCCGGTTGTCAAGTTTATGAAGCTCAGTGGGATGCCAAACAGGGACATGGGATATTGTCATTTCCCCTGTCCCCCCAAAAATAATCTGCATATCTGCTTATTACACTCTCACGTTTTTGGGGCCGGCCAAACGGAGCCGAAGAAAAATTCAGCTAAAAATGAGCTAACCTGAGCATGCTCAGCACCAAACCAAAACTTGCCAGACTGAATAGACATACATTCTACTCAGCTTGAAGTTTTTTCCTGAGGATTCTCAGTATAGCTGAGTTTTTAATTTTGGCAAATTTTTGCAAAATGGGTTGTAGATTTTCCACGCCCCCCAGGTCCTATTTTCTTTTGGGTCATGCTTTATGCACTACCAAAAACTAACACATACACTCCAAAAATTAGTGCATCCTGCACAATCAAAGAATCTTGCAGTGCAGGATTCTACACTCCAACAAAGCTGGTGGATCTTTTGCGCACTCCAAAGGCAGTCTAACCCTGGAGTGTGCAAGATAACTCCCGCTTTTTTGAAGTATAGCATCCTACACTCCTTGCTCATCTGAATATGGCATCAAGATAACTCAAAGTCCGTCTTGATGACTGGAAGTGGACCAACCAGTCACTGAGAGGACTCACCACTCTCAATTACCGGGACTGACTGGTCCTCCCTCAATGAGACTCAGCCCTCTCAGACTTGATGAAAGGGACCTGCTGTTCATTGAGAGGGTTCACCTCAATCATTTTCAATCATCCCCCAAGTAAAATGGGACCTTTGGATGGGGAAAATCTATAACTAATTTTGCAGAAATTCACCAGAAGTAAAAACTCCGCTATACTGACTATGCTCAGTTTTTTTTTTACAAACTGAGAAGAATGGATTTTTACTTAGTCTGGAAAGTTTTGGGGTGGTTTTTAGCATGCTCATTGCTCATTTTAGCTCATTTTTACCTCAATTTTCACTACTGTGCCATTTTGTTAAAACAATTGACAACAGACTATTTTTCTTGGGGAAAAATTCAAGATGATTTTAGTGGCTTTATCTTATCAATTTCCTGTCTTTACTGTTCATTGAAAGTGTTGAGTCCCCTCAGGCTTGATGATTGGTCTGTACTGGCCATAGAGAGGGCTGAGTCATTTTGATGAACTTTCTGTACCAGTCATTGAGAGAGCTGTATGTTCTCAATGACCAGCCTGTACCAGTCATAGAGAGGGTTTTATCCCCTCAATGACTGGTCTACTGATCATTGAGAAGTTTGTATGCTCTCCATGGGTGGTATGACTATGGATTGGTCATTGAGAGGGATGGTAGTGTGTACTCTGTCAATGATGTCCTTGTGTTGAAAAGGTGCCACAACCAATTTACCAAAGGGGGTTGAGAAATCAACTCCCAAAAATTAAAAAATTGACTCCCAAATCGAGGTTACGTCGCGCGGACCGTGTTAAGCTTCATGGCATTAGCACACCTCAGGGAGACCCTGTGTAGCCGGGGGCGGATTTGGCGGATTTCCTACTAACACAATACGCCATGTCCTGAGATAAGGTGATCCAAATGCCCCCAAAATTTTACAGCACTCTAAATACACTCTCTAGAGAATATGTTAAGCTTCACGGCATTAGCAAACCTCAGGGAGACCCTGTGTAGCCGGGGGCGGATTTGGCGGATTTCCTACTAACAAAATGTGCCATGTCCTGAGATATGGTGATCCAAATGCCCCCAAAGTTTTTCTGCCACATAAATACACTCTCTAGAGCATATGTCAAGATTCACGTCATTTGAAAACCTCAGGGAGACCCTGTGTAGCCGGGGGGGTGGATTTGGCAGATTTCCTACTACTTATCCTCACTTGAACCCTCTATATCTTCTGATCAAGAAGAGATAAAAAAACGGAGGGCACTCAAAGGATTCCCCGCCCTCCTATCTACAATAACCAATACAGACCGCAAAAATATTATCTCAGGACATGGCGCATTGCGTTAGTAGGAAATCCGCCAAATCCGCCCCCGGCTACACAGGGTCTCCCTGAGGTGTGCTAATGCCGTGAAGCTTAAAATATGCTCTAGGGAGTGTATTTAGAGTGCTGTAGAATTTTGGGGGCATTTGGATCACCGTATCTCAGGACATGGCGCATTGTGTTAGTAGGAAATCCGCCAAATCCGCCCCCGGCTACACAGGGTCTCCCTGAGGTGTGCTAATGCCGTGAAGCTTAACATATGCTCTAGAGAGTGTATTTAGAGTGCTGTAAAATTTTGGGGGGCTTTGGGTGCCCCAGTGCGGAGGTATAAATTTTTCTTTATTTTCCGGCATTTTTTGCAAAATTAAGATTCCGACTCCAGTTTGGGATTGCGGAATTACAAAATTGACTCCCAAAATGCCCCCGGGTCAAAATTGGGTCATGGGGACCCGGGACAGACGTCGCGCGGCGGTCCGCGCGACGTAAACTCGATTTGGGAGTCGATTTTTTAATTTTTGGGAGTCGATTTCTCAACCCCCTTTACCAAATCATGACGCGTAGAATATACTGTGACAGGTTCAGCATTGGTTGCGTCACCCCGAAGAAAGGACCCCACGACATGCACGCGACATCTCACTCGCCACAGTCACTCTTGGAGTCTTGACTGTTCGATCGCCATCGGATCATTGCCAACGACAAATCGACTTTCATAGAAATACCAAGCAAGATCCGAGTGACAAGAAGTAAAGATGACTCAGACAGATCATGAAGCTAACTCGAACGGCTTCGACTTCTCCAATCATTTGAGGAACTCGCACCTTACCTCGGCCTCTGGTCCCTCCAAGCTCGCTTTGCCCAAGGCGACCAGCACTGGGACGACAATCGTAGGCTTGGTTTGGGAAGGCGGGATCTGTCTTGGTGCTGATACAAGAGCAACTGAAGGCCCAATCGTCGCCGACAAAAAGTCTGTCTTTCCCTCCTTCTCCTTCATAATATACTTTTGAAATCGATACCCACCTAATGTTCGATTTCTCTCCACTCCTTGCCTATTGATCGTCTCCAGTTGTGAAAAGATCCATTTCATTTCTGACAATATCAGATGTTGTGGTGCTGGTACTGCGGCAGACACCGAATTCGTCACAGCAATGATCTCCAGCAAGTTGAGTGAAAATCAACACCTCGTCCGGATAGCCAATCAGCTCAATCCTATTTCCATCATATTCGAATATGTTTAGCATCCAGTTGCATGCACTCTCGACTGGGCGCAAACCCAGAGTCGTAACGGCAATGACAATGCTCAAACAGCATCTCTACAAGTGAGTTTGGGCTCTGCCTGATGTAGTCTGAGTCTGTAAACTGACAGGATTGTGTGGTCTGTAAATGTGTAAAGGTATCAAGGCCACGTCGGTGCAGCTTTGGTGATCGGAGGAGTCGATCCGACTGGACCCCATCTCTTCACTGTCGCACCACACGGTTCGACGGACAAGCTACCCTATGTCACGATGGGTTCTGGTTCGCTGGCAGCAATGGCGGTGTTCGAAACAAAATGGAAGCCGAAAATGGCCCGTCAAGAGGCTATCGATCTTGTCGTCCAAGCCATCTATGCTGGAATCTTTAACGATCTTGGATCGGGAAGCAATTGTGACGTATGCGTCATCGAGGCCACTGGTACTGAAATGCTCAGAAACTATGCGATGCCAAACGAGAGAGTTGCAAAGGAACTCAACTACACTATGCGTCGAGGGACTACCGCTTGGATTGTGAGCCATACAACTGCTTTCTTATTCTCATCCGCTTTCACTAAACGTGCTCAATTGCATATTTCATTTTTTCCCCTCGAATTTTATAGAAGCAAGACATTAAAAAGTTGATCGTCTCCGAATCTATCACTCGTATCGGTGGTGGAGTGGTTGAAGGCGGACCAGGTACGGGTGCTGGCGCGGCTGAGGGCATGGAATTAGACAAATAATCCACCAGTCTCAATTGAAACTGCCGTTGTATCAAACACTGAACGATTATATTCGCTATGAACTAAGAGCTCCTCTCGATCATTTGATGTCAAGTAATGATTCTTTTGGGCATTTTCTGAGGCACGCTGGTACATCTCCTTCACAAAGGCGACGCTATCTTTCCAGATGCGTGTATCACATACATTATGTGACAGATTCAATAAGACTTCGATAGGGAAAGCCAAACAGATATTTTGAATCAAGTTCCACGTAGAGATTGGAAAGCTGATCAAAGAGATATTAGGTATGAAAATCAAAAACAGGCAACAACAGAGAAAGAAAGACAGAAGGGTGTGTGTTATGCCCGTGTGGTAGTCGGTGAATGACCAGAGTTGACAAATTCAAGCCTTCGAGTGAAAGTTTCAAGACTCCGGCGATGCCTTTCGGCGTAATTTTTTAGTGGGTGATCGACCAACGAAACCTCCAGGATAGACTTCAGGGGCAGGTTTGGCTTTCACTTTTTTAGATCCTGACACGCTTGTTCCTTTTCTTTTCTGTCTTACAGAAGAAACCGTGATCGCTGATCTGCTTTTGTGAATTCCGCGTGACTGGTGTCTGGTGGAACTGGAAGGTATGAATAAAGAAAAGAAGATTAGATTGATAGATCAGGGATATATGACCGTCATGACTGAATTACGCACCTTGCTACACTTTTAGTTGCACTGCATGATGGCAGAGGCGGTAATTTTCGACTCTTAGCAGCCAACGGCCTCTCTGAAGAAACATGGCTATCCAAAAGCTGGCTTGAATATTCTGCAAATTCTCGAGAATCGGTTCCCGAGATGGTTGGTTCACGAGATCGCTTTTGTTTCGAGATCACAGCGGTTGAATGTGCATCCCATGTGTAAGCTGGGACTGACGGTAAAGCGATATCTGCCAATGAAAGATCGGGCCTGAGGCCCAGGGGGATGTGGGACTGGGCCTCTAATCCGACGAGTTTTTCGTCATAGTGCTCCATCTCATCCTCATTCACCAATCGCCCAACTTCATTCCATCGTCCCCGAGCTGAATCTTGTCTGACTCTGCTGTGGGCTGAGCCCAGACTGCTGAATTTGGTACGGCCGCTGATGCTGTCCTTTAACCGAGTGAGGAGGTAGGAGACTCCTCCAGTCGGAGGTACATCGCCTTGGTTTGAACTGTACTGGTCATAATCAAATGCGCTGGAAGCACGAGCAGCATAGTCATAGAACAGTTCTTCTTTCTCTTCCTTCTCCTCATACAGCGATTCTCCTGGCGCCATGGAGGTTGCCTCGTGCGTCGACAGCTCGGGTACATCGACCGACCGGCCCACGGCGTATTTGAATCCACGGGATGTGTGGGAACCATATTTTGAGCGGTACTTGCCGACGCCTAAACCTGGAGTTACCAAACGAGTTAGGTTATCTTTGGCAGGTCTAGTCCCCCATAACCAACCTCGTTCCTCGTCAACTTGCTCGACTGGGCCGGCGAATGAAGCTCTCCCGATATGAAAAAAGGTTTGCAATCGACTCTGTCTTGGGACGCCGCGTTCGAAGGGTTCGGCCTCTTTATCAGCTATTAAACCGGCGGTGGATTCTCTCTGGGAGACTTCGCCCATTGATGAAGTCGGTCTTCCTCGTGCGACTTTCCATTTATTTTCTGGGTAACGGGACCAATGTTTCTCCTTCCATAATCTGAATCTTTGGCTGGTAAGGAATCCAGAGATAAAAATGATCCCAAACACAGCCACTATGATAAACACACTGACCACCACTGCAACGGTCGAGCCATGTTGGTTGGGTGGTTTTACTACTCCGATTGGTCTGATGGAAGTCCCGGATGGTGTTGGGATTGATGAAATTGAGGTGGCAGTAGATTGGAAAGAGCTAACGCTCTGCAAGCTGGCCGGACTGCTGATCGGGGAGATCGGTGAAACAGCAGGAAAGTTTGCAGGTGGAGGTTCCGGGATGGTTTCTGGGGCCGGGGCTGCTGCGACTGGTGTGGCCACGGGTGTTGTGGATGCAGGCTAGTTCAATCATTCAAGGAGATTTCTCAGATAGCTGTCGGTGGAGATGATTCAGATCGCTCCCACTCACCGTGACTGCCGGTGCGGGATTCGGAGGGTGGTAGAGGCCATCATCAAAGGTAGGGGTTGTTATAAGTGCGGCCATTTGTAAGGAAAGTGGGAATGAATGGGCGGGGGTATGAAGGTTCTGCTATCGGAACAGATTGGAGTTGCTTGGATGAGAGCAGAGTCAGACTAAAGTGAGGGTAATAGCGAGCGTTTATAAAAGACCTTTGAAGATAGGAAAATGGTGTGGCCGAGTGTCAGACACGAAAGAAACTTGCAGATAGCGGAAGAGCGTCGAGAGGAGATGGAGGGGTTTTATAGAGACAACTCAGGCTCAAACTGAAAGCAGGGACACTGATGCAGACCGACCAGCCATCTTCTTCCAGGCCTGCCCCAAGCTCAGCAGTCGGGCTGGAAATCTTCAAGGCGCGGTGTATGTACCAGAAGCACCCCGGCCCAACACCGCCAGCCCATTCCAACACCGACGGGTTGCAGAGCAGCGGAGGGCGAGCCAGGCTTGCCATGAGAGGCAACCAGAAATCACCCGGAGAGCCTGAGTGACCGGAGACTCGGTTACCAGACCAATAGGATCAACAAGGGCCCGCCGATCCCACCGAGCTCCGAGCTGATGAGGTGAGTGTGAGGAGGAGTCTTGGGTTTCCTTTTTTTCGTTTTGTGCTGACCCGTCCTGCTGTGTTTTTCCAGAGGATGTGGCTGCTATGTTGTTTTGATTGGGTTTTGTTGTTTTGATTTCGTTTTTTGTTTTGATTTCGTTTTTTGTTTTGATTTCGTTTTTGTTTTGATTTCGTTTTTTGTTTTGTTTTGATTTCGTTTTTTGTTTCGTTTTTTGTTTTAATGTTTTGATTTCGTTTTTTTGTTTTGTTTTGATTTCGTTTTTTGTTTTGTTTTGATTTCGTTTTTTGTTTTGATTTGATTTCGTTTTTTTGTTTTGTTTTGTGTTCGTTTTTTTGTTTTGTTTTGATTTCGTTTTTTGTTTTGATTTGATTTCGTTTTTTTGTTTTGTTTTGTGTTCGTTTTTTTGTTTTGTTTTGTGTTTTTGGGGATGAACCTCCACTTCGTCTTCTTCGTGCTCCTCAGCCTGGCCGTCGCCGCCCTCTGTCTCTTCGACATCATCCGCCAGACAGCCTCCGCACTCCGCCCGACGGCCATCCAGCTCACCGCCATCGCCCTCGGCTCCTGCTTCCTCGTCGTCCGTCGCTTCTCTCCATCCCCCCACATCCACACCCACACCCACTGACCCACACCCTTCCCATCCCATCCCATCCAGCTCGTCGTCTCCTTCTTCACCTCCCTCTCCCGCTACCTCACCGTCAAACATGCCCTCGCACTCATCCCCAAGCCATACATCCCCATCTCCCAGCTCGACCTGCCCCGCCCAATCGCCCAGACCATCAACCAAGAGTACGCCCGCATCGCCATCATCGCCCACCTAGCCAGCAAGCCCGACAACTCGCACCCCCACCAACGAGGCGGACTGGCCGGATGGGGCAAACCCGGGACGATCCACCAAGCCAAACGGTTTTCCGATCAGATCCTGAAAGACTTCGCCTCAATCGGTAGGCACACCCCACACCCAGCACACATCACCCCATCTCCTGAACCTTCTTGACTCTCCCTCTCGCTCCAACCACCAGAGCGTGCCCTCGATGGCTTGTTACCCACCCAACCCAAGCCACCCATTCCGACCCGCCAATCCGCAACGCTCGACGGCCCCCTCACCCGATATCTCGACATCCTCACCCCATCCTCACCCACCCAACCCACACCCATCCTCCTCACACCCCCTCAGAAACTCATCCTCAACCGATACGCACTCCTCATCCAGAAATCTCTGTCCCCAACCGCGATCGTCTCCGAAGCCGACTACCAGGTCGCCTGCAAATGCCTCGTGATCCTCGTCGATCAGATCCAGCTCTCCCGCTCGCCTGATTGGTCTAACCCGGAGGGATTCGGTCCCAAAGGACATCCGCTCTACCAGGGCATCAGGTTCAAGGACGCGATCATCGAAACGGCGATCAAACTAGGTACCACATTGTACTATCATCTCCCCGCTTGACTTGCATATTCATCATGCCTCCTCTCTCGCCTGTTGGGATTGGATTGGAACGATCGTAGAGAAATCATTAGCACAGAAGCTCATGGCTCAATCGACCAAACCGGGCAAGCCGAGCAGTCTCACGCCTCCCTCGACGATGCAAACGAGCCGGCCGGGGAGCGGGATGCGGACGACGGTGGCGGGAGGGGGAACGACGACGAGCGGGAAGGAGGCGATCGAGAACCTGCTCAAGAAGATCTTCCCACTCATCTATCCCCCCTTCCTCCCCAGCGCCTATGGTCCGATCATCACCGGCTACGAAGCTCTCATCAGGGATATCTCCTTCATCCATCCTCACTTGGAACGCTCGCTTGAGGAATACGAATACGCACTCAGGTGTATCGGCTCACTCATCTCGCACGTCCATAAAACTTTGTAGGTCTTATTCATCAACTTGATCAACTAGCGCTTGTGACAGTCAATCTTTTCTAGTGTGTACATACCTACATCCCCCGAAGAGAGGCTTCAAACAAAGATTCTGGATTTCACGGCATCGCATACTTGCTGAACGAAATCAAGTCAAAACCATGAGAGGAATGTAGACAAATGATAAAATAACTGCCAGAATCCTCCCAGGGGCGAGGGAAAAATCCATCCCGCCGAGTAGGTACAAAGATGCATGTGTCTGCTTGGTTAGCCAGGCACCCAATTGGGAAGTGCGATAGCTGAGGGTGATCATCCCGCAGGCACATATTCAGCTAAGGTGGATTGGGCAAAACTGGAATTGCTTTGGTTATATTCAGCCCACCCCTGCCAAGATATGATTAACACCGAGCAGTGCCTACCCTCACTATGCTCAAGCAATGCTGTTGCTCGATAACAAGAAAATCCATCACTACATAACAGTCTTGTACTGTTTTCTTTTTGAAGCCACCCCAACCAATCGCCGAGGCTAGATTGTTCTAGCTGGAGTGCTGAGAAGGGGATGGACTGATCATGAGCACAACGATTCCCCGGATGTCTATCTGAGTTAGCGTCTTGTGATGTTCTTCTGATAAGAACGGCCGGGCCGGTCAAGAGTCAGCTTGGAGAAAGATACATAGATACATGCATACATAAAAGCCGCCACTACTGGCCATTTGGCGCGATGGATGTATCCTTGAGCCGGCCGATTGTAATTACCCAGATCTTGCGGTGTGTTGTGGACTGTTTAGCGAGCGGCTGAAGCCACAATCTCTGCCACTTGGCACTGCCTGCCGGTAGATACCCCGCACTCCTCTAGCCTCCTCTCAAAACCCTCCGCTCTCACCTCTTGCCATCATATCGCCTCTTTATTTTCCCCTTCTTCTTCTTCTTCTTCTTCTTCAGACAGAAAAAGGAACTTTGTCCAAGCACAACCCAACAGAACAGCGCCCGAAACGTGGCTACGCCCGTGTACAAACCAGGACCCCTGAGCTCCTCTTACAGGCACCTCCCACCCCCCCCCCCCCCCACCCCCGGTTTGGTGACGACTATGACGATCCAAAAGCCTTCCCGCATCGTTTATTTGCACGATCTCAATGGTTGATGGTGATGGAGATTGCATTTTCCAGTGAAGATGTTAAGATTGGATTGCAGTGAACATGTTAAGATAAATAGGTTAGATACACCAACACAGATACATACGCATTGACATATTTAAATAAATGAACAAATTGACCATAAATATTTAGATATGAGATAACTTGACCTCTGTAACCCAAACATGGCCGTAGTAAGACGATTCCGTAAGACACAGAAATTTGCTTGAAATGTAAATATAACTTTTAACCAGCCATCCTCTCCCGGCCTTTAGCGCATGGAGGGGCAAGCAGATAGTATACATACAGAATCAATCTGGTTGGCTGTTCTAGATATTTATTGTAAATAAACGTATGCACTGGGTGAGCTTGTATGACGGTGGTTTGCCTCTTTTTTCATGCTCTCTCCTTGTCGGTTGAGATTGGAGCGCTTTTGGATATGCCAAGTTCTGTTTGAGATTCAAGCGCCCCTTGTCTTATTTGTAATACGTACGATGGATTCCAAACAGCGGGTTGGTTGCAACTCTCAAGAGCTTGTTGGTGAAGGAGATGAGATCCAGTCGGAATGAGCTGAAGTTGAGGATGAACCCTGTATCTGATGATGCATACATCATATATCTTGATCCTGCAGCCCAGATCCTTTTTTTTTTCTTCTTTCCCTTTTCTTTGAATTCGAGCCAGAAAGAAAGAAAGGAAACCACCGGCAGCTGGAAAGTGAGGGGTTTTGTGGTTGGCGTTAGGGTCTCGGAAGTATGTATACGATAAGATGAAGATTGGCGATAGAGATAATATTTATTTATGTGTATTGGTTTATGATATTATTTATTATTTACCAGATATTATGATTGTTGGAATGGGTTCATGATTTGAGTTCAACCGCGTCCCGGCTCAAAGCGCTGTCGATGTCAATGCTTGTGAAGCCTTGGGAATCAGAAGCTGTAAGGAAAGGAGCTCAATCGAGTCGGAGTCCCACACACATCTCGTGATACATATAGTCGTTTGAGTTTGGGGGGTGGAAGAGAGAGAGAGAGATGGGTTGATTGGTGTCTACTGCATCGCAGGGGAGTTGAGCGAGCCGGCTTGTTGTATGTATTACTTTTACAACTTGAAGTGACCGTGTGGATTGAGGTGCTGGCGAAGGTGTGATTTGTGGGTGTTTAGTCCGGTACAGGTCGATCTGGAAAGTGCGCTGAGATTGATGGTTGCTGTATTCAGAGTTTTAATGCATTGTTACAGGCTGGCAGTGGCAGGCTGGTTTCACCTTTTGTATTTTGTACATGCCGACACCAAAACACGGCAGAAATCTCTAAAAAAAGTATAAAAAACAGCTACAGGACGGTCGATCACTCTCCGCCCCGATTCCCGAGCAGATAGTATACTCGCCCTCTACCTTCCGCCAGCTCTGGATGGTCAGCAGCCCTTTCCCTCTCCCGATCTGGATACTGCATATTGCAGTTTGCAAGCACGATCGAGCTTCTTCTTCTACTACATCATAGCTGGGCAAGTGCAGGCACGGCCAGTCGAGGGCCTGGCTGAAGAGGCTGCCGAGTGCTTGATGCCATTATAGATTTCGTTCTGTTGTACTGTTGTTGTATTATCGTCGATCAGCGCTGGTTTGAGTTGGCTTGTGCTGTGAGTGTGGTGTTCTGAGTTCTTCTCTCCGATTTTTTGTGATTCGCCTGCCGATGGCATCCCATTCCCATGAGCTGGTGAGTCCCTCTTCGTATTTTATTTCGTGAGTCCTTCCCCCGCCAGGCCTCGTCCTCGTCCTCGCCCTCGCCCTCGCCCTCGCCCTCGCGCTGCCGCCCCCAGCCACTCACTGCCCACTGCCAGGCTCGAGCACTGAGCCCATCCAGCTCCTCGGCGGCGGCTTGTCGTGCGCTGCCGAGTCCGCCAACTTCCTCCACCTCCCTCTCGCCTGCTTCCCTCTCCTCCCGCTTCCTCCTCCGCCGCACTCTGCCCGTTCCACTCGATCGGCCACGGCCCACCATCCACTCACTTCACTCTCCCTCTGCAGCCCTTCTTCCCCTATCACGCCCAAGCGCAAACTCGCTCCCTCTCCCCCGTCAAGCAAGTCAGCTTACTCATCCATCCACCCGCTCTCTTCTCCGCTGTCTCCACCCCCACCCCTGTCAGCCCACCCAGGCCAGCATCCTCGCCATGGACCAGGCTGACAGCCTCCCCGAGCACCACCACCACCACCACCACCACCACCACCATTCTCAGTCGCAGCCGCAGGAACAGCCCTATCAGCAGCAGCAGCAGCCACTCCACTCCCCACAGTCCTTCTCTCTCTCCTCCTCGCAGCCCGCCATGTCCCCCTCTGGACAAACCACCTCAACCCTGGCCAGCTTCACCCCCCATCCCGATGACCATCGCCGCCGCAAGAGGAACCGCACAATGCAATCCTGCCTGCCCTGCCACACAAACAAACGCAAGTCAGTCCCATCCACCCACCCACCCACACGCATACACACCCATCCACGCTCAAGTCCGACAGTTTCATTGACTTGCCCCCCCCCCCCCCCCCCCTTGCCTTTCCGGATCACAGGTGCAACCGAGGACGGCCGTGCGAGCGATGCACCTCGCTCGGGATCACTGGAAATTGCGTCTACGAGACCGAGGATCCAAGCGTGATCAAGTAGGTTTATCATTGATTATTATTGATGATTATCCTTATTATTACTATCATTACTATCCTTATTATGATATATATATCTATCTATCTATCTATCTATCTATCTACCTATCTATCTGCCTACCCCAAATGTCCCCCACCCCCATCTCTCTACCTGTCCATCATTCATTATTATCATCACTACAACAATGCCCCTCCAACAATGTTTTGTTTGCAACAACTCAATTCATGCCCCTTTCGATCTCTTTCCAGAAAGATTGACCTCAAAGACCCCGCATGCGAGATTGCCCGTCTGCGGGATCGTATTGCTGAACTCGAAGGGGTCGTCCGGATCCTTAAGGGAAGACCCCATCCCAAGCAACAGCGTCACCCTAATGGTTCCATCGGAGCCCAATCCAGTCTGAATAGCCCAACCCTCGGTCCATCAAGTCCAACTTTCTCTCGCTCCCACTCTCAATCTCTTGGTGCCTGGAGCATCCAAGATGACGGTAATCATCCAATGTTAGACCTCTTCCAATCTTCTTCTTCTCATCGGAATCGGGACAATGACAGCTCTGAGCCCGTCTCACCATCCTTTGGTGGCCTGAACTATAGCCATACGCGCCCGACGAGAAGTTCAAGCTTCAGGACCGATCTGGGCTCACTAGTCGAAGATCTCAAAGAAAACCAACGCCTCGAAAATATACCCTATCTCCGACAGTCAAGTTGTCCACCCGGAATGAAATGCTATGGAGAAGATCAGAACGTGATCGAGGACGACGAAGATGGCCGGAAGATGTTTCTCGGACACGCAGCAGGGGGATCACTGCTGCGAAAGGTCAGGAATTTCTTTGTTCTTCTTTTCCCTTGACTTATATAATAAAACTGATCTTCGCGTGTTTGACCTGCCCAGCTCCAAGGTCTAACCTCTCCCGAGCTCAAACCTCATACCTTGGACTCTGACACCAGCCCGCCACGAAACGAAATGATTACTGCAAAAGTGGCCTACATGGGTCTTTTTGGTGGTAAAATCGGAAAGCGCTGGGCCTTCGAAACACCCGGATCAGTCACTAGCAGTTCAGATATGAGAAATGTATTACTAGATGCTTTGCCTTCCACAGCGTGCGCCCAACAGTAAGTACCTCATTTAGTGAGATAGTGGACGAGGAAGTCAAAAATCCTGACCGCATCCTTTTCCCGGCAGGCTTTTGGAAGCATTTCTTCAGGACGTGGATTGTTTTTACCAGTAAGCATGAATTCTATCTCTCAATTTGACAAGCATCAGACAACTAATCTCAGCTTACCACAGCGCATGGCATACCCCAACAATCATCGATCTATACCAGGGATTCTTCTCGTCATCAAGGTCGGAACAGGAGCGACTACCTTTCAGCAAATTGAGTGTTATCCTCAGCATTCTCACCGCTACCTCCGACCTTGCGAGTCATATCATAGATGCCCCTCCAATGATGGTCGGGGAGGCCAAGGAAGACTACCAGAAGAGGTTGAAAACATGGCGTTTCTCCTTCTCCAACAAGCTTGGTGAGTTTTTCCCGCTTTTCCCTTTGCTCACCGGTCTACCCTATCTTTCTCATCCGTTTTTTTCTTTTTCTTTTGTGTCGAGCAGCCTCCTGTACGGTCCATTCTCTCAAACTAGCCTCCTATTTGGGGCACCCATCGATCGAGTGCATCCAAGCTCAATTATTGCTCGTCCTTTACATGGTCAATAACGATCGTTGCACTGGTAGGCTTAAAATCACCTCCCAACTAAACTCTTCAGTCAGCCATTCTAATCGAACTTGGTCCTGTCATAGATGCGTGGTGCTTTATTGGCGGCGTAATCAAACAGGCTCAGTGTTTGGGCTTACACATCGACCCATCAAAACTCAATCCACATATGCCCGTCCTTGAGCAGGAATTACGTCGCCGGGTTTGGTGGTCAGTTCAGACGTGGGATGTCTTCCTAGGCATTGCATTTGGATGGCCAGCTGGTGTCACCTTGAGTGATTCCGATCTCCCCTCCGATCGAACTGAGGACAGTTTGATGGGACAAGCTCTGGCTACCCCTCCCAGCCTACCTCCACAAGGTGTCACAGAGCTAACGTTTCATGTCTTCAACTGGTAAACCGCACCCAAAGACATCTGTTCAGGCTTCCGTTGGACACTGATATCATCTTGCTTGCTCTTTCTTTCAGGGAGACTTGCCTTTACGCTCGTAACATGATGGATAGAATCTTTGGACAAGCTTCGTGGGGCTGGTGCAAGACATCAGAGCCACCGAAGGGGCCAAAGTACGAACATGTCGTCGAATTGGATACGACCATCAAGGTATTGTCGAATCATTGTACGGACTCCTCCCTTAGCCGACAGGTACTTATTTGATTTTGTTACTATTGTTTTTTGCGCTAGACATGGTATAACCGTGTGCCAGCTGCGATGAGATTTGAACCAGACCCAATCGAAGAGTACTCAGCCACCAAGCCAAGCGGGTCCTTTCAGCAGACGACCAGTCAAGTTTTTCAACCCTCGTCCACTGGTGTGGGTATAGATGATATTCGGCGGCGTGAACCGATGCTGGCCAAACAGGCACTCTTATTATCGATATCTCAGAATACAATCCTTTTGCTGCTACATCGCCCGTTCCTTAGCCTCTCATTGGAAAATTCAGCCGGTGCCACAGGACACCAAATGTCGGAGGAGCAATGCGTCAGGTCATCTCAAGTGATCATCGAGGCCCAACGTTTGCTTGTAGAGCTCTTCCCGGCAACTCGAAGGATGTGGTACGGCTGGTACCTCACATTTCATGCTGCAATGACATGTGCTTGGATATCCCTTCTTCGCACTCCAACCCATCCGATGTCTGGCCTGTCGCGGAAATGTATCACTTTGGGAATCGAAACCTTTGAGCTGGCTATCAAGACGCCCGAGAGCTTGCCCGAAAACTACCTTCGTGCCTGCTCTCAGCTACGAGCCATCCGAAATTACAGTAATCGCAAATTGAATCCTCCCAAGGCAATCACTTATTCCACGCATGTCTTCGGGCCCACGAGCTCTATCTCACCACTTGCTTATAGCCTTGCCCCTCGCGCCATGAGTACGCTTGCTAGAAATATCGACAAGTATCCAAACTTTGTAGAGCCTTCGGCCCGACTAAACTTCGGAAACGAGCAACATATGATTGTCTTCGACGACCCGGCGAGCTCTTCACACTCTTTAACATCCAAAGCATCATCCTATCCCAAGGAGTCCTCCTCCCATCATAGTTCCTTATCAAACTCTGATGACAAAGCAAGCTGTTTAGACGAACCAAGTTCAGATCCCCAACTCCACGCCCCAGTCCACCATCCACCATTCCGCTTTGACTCGAATAACCAGCAAACTTTTACGCGGTTCACGCGATCCGCGGAAGTTGGAAGTCAGGATCACAATAACGATTTTTCTGTCGGCTCTGATCCTTTGCACCGATCTTCTGATTCCTCAACCAAGCATCGGTCCCATCTCGCTCATCCGGGATCCATGCACCCTCTCGACTCTTATTCCACCATCGGCCATTTGACTCAGCCGCAACTCCCTCCAATCCATGGATTTTCCTCTCCCGCCTCCGGTTCTGGCATCGGCTTTTGTTCGGGGACCGCCTCTAGTACGGCGCCCCCGCTCTATGCGGCCCAATATGCAATGAACTCTCTTCAATACCAAGACGTCAACGTGAATATGAACGTTCCCCTCTCGATGTTGGTCATGCATCATGTCAACTCGGCTGAAGAACATGGCGAATCCCATCATCCCAACGAGCATTATTCGTATGACTCGGTGGGACAGATCCGAGAGGAAAACCCGGCCAATAACTTACTTTTTGGGAGCTATCTTGGGGAAAATTGACCGACTCTGTGTAAATATTAGCTGGCCTTGGCGATCCACTTCATCTTGCTCTCTCCATCTTGTTTTCACTCTTATCCGGATGCAGCATTGGCAATGTTCTTGTGATTTTATGAATTGGTCATTGATCTATCTTCTTCTATATTGTACCGGGAAAAAACAATTCAAGGGACTTCATGCTAACATAGCTAGTCAGATGGCTATTTCCTTCTTCTTGTTCTTCTTCTTCCTCTTCTCATTCTACAATCTTGGTTCATCCTTCACCAGTGGATTCACACATATGTAATACGTCCCTTGATCAATTGGTCGATCTTATTATGCTATTATTCTGTTTCTGTCTTCTCCCCATATCAAACTGCCCCGTTTATCTTCAGAAGCTGTTTCATCATTGATCATCATCTTCTAAAAACTTGACACACTATAGATCTATCTATTGCTTTGTTTCTTCCCTTCTGGGTTCTCTATTCTTCATCCGTTGTTCTTTTACATATTTATACAAAACTATATAAATATATAAATATATATATATATATATATATATATATATATATAAACACATATGTACCTTCTTAATCTGTTTCAATCTGTTTTGGATTGTCTTTTCTTCGTGACATTTGGCTATAATGGAAAAAAGGGGACCAATTGTGATGAATGGATGTTTTTTTTTGTATGTATCTATAGTCCACACAAACACTGAAACATGCATGGTTAATTTATACATTCATAGATCTGTTTGTTATATATATATTTTCAATGGATAATCAAGACAATTGTATACCTTATTGCTGAGCCTTTGGAATGCTATTGGAGAGTTGAGGCCCTTGAGGTGCATCCAGCTTCATTGGGGGCTGTCAAACAATATAAAGCTGTGTTCCATCATCATGGTGACAGGGTGGCCAAGTGGTTAAGGCAGCAGTTTTGAATTATGGTGTGTGCCTGGGGGATCATCAACATTCTAGCTATTTCACTTTGTGAGTGTGAGTTCAAACCTCACTCCTGTGGAGAATTATTTTTGCTTGTCTGTCCCTCCAGATACATCAAGAGCAACTCTTGCCATGATTGGGTTACAGTGATGTGTGCATGGTAACTGATTTTGTGGTGCTAAGGAATTTTTATCTTGTGTGGATTGGTGCTTTTGTTTTGTTCAGTCCAGCAGCTACAGACTACATATGTAAGCCCGCCAGATCTATGTCCCCCACAAGGAATGGTTTCTGGAAGTGATCAAAAATCTCTTTTTGTGGTGTTGAACAACAGAGTACCATTTAGAAATTTTTGGCCAGTTTGCAAGAAATGCTTTGAAAAATTAGGAGATTGCACCACGTACTGGCCCACTTTGGCAGATTTCATGCAAAATCTCCTAATTTTTCAAAACCATATTCTTGCACAAAGTGGACAGGAAATTCTGAAACACTTGAATATATATCCATAATGATCTAGTAATTATTTGGAATCTTTGACATGCAGGAACAAGAATTCCAGGTCCCCAAATGACTGTACTTGTTTTGCTTCTTAATGGGTGTTTTGAGTATACAAGAAGTGAAAAGACTCCCCAAATAAGGAAATAGGACAACCAGAGATTCACCAAAACAAAACAAAAAGCTCAAAAAACTTGCTTCCTTCACCCGCAGAGCAAGAAATGCACGCACTGCACAGTGTGCAAAGAGTTTCTTGCAGTGTGCAAAGAAAGTCCCTAAAATCATCACAAAAATTAAGACATATGGCTCTTAATTTATTTTACTCTAGACTTGTAGTTCTAGAAAGATTTAAATGTGTAGTTCTAAATAGTTTTTACTCCAAACATGTAGCTCTTGAGTAGGCTTGAGTTCATGTAATTATCTGTCACAAGTGTGACAGGTCAGCTTGATTTATATTTCCACCTGAAAAATTAAATCAGGAGTCAGTGCAATTTCTTCTGTTGAACACCCTCAACTTGTCAAGAAGTCATCAAGAAAATCAAGTAACCTATAAGCTCCTCTTTCACAACCCCTTCCTCATCATCTTTCACAACCCCTTTCTCATCATCTTTCACAACCCCTTCCTCATCAGGAGCTTCAACACATGTTACTGAATTTCACAATAACATCTTGATGATGCGAGCAGCTCCAACTAATGCAAGGAGCAAAAGTAGGTTCAAGGATAATCCCACCCAAAGGTCTCTGTCCAAGAGAATCACATCAAGAGCCAAAAGTAAGCAGAGTGATTATGCTCAAGGACAGCTGATCAGATAGTAGCTAATTCCCTATCCAAGGCACAGGCCTATCTGAGTAAGGACCTCAGTAGTCTCCTGTCTGTAAAAGGTGGCATGTTAGCTAACACTATCCTTGTTTAATCAGATTAGATTGCTCCAATCCCCTGAAATTTCAGTTAAAAGTTTCTATTCTCACTTATATTTTCTTCAAGTACAGAGTGGTCAATCTCCTCCTCTTAGGTAAAATAAGCTTGTCATTTCATAATCTGTTATTTTTAAATATGAATAAAAACAGTTTTCTAACTAAGAAATAAATCTTAGTCCTTCATAATCTTTCACATACAACATACCTTAGATAAGCTGATGTTGCATCTACTGCACATCCTACAGTGGTTAAGCCATATAATCTTTACATTCTCTTCATTATTTTCATATCATTGAGTTGCTCCCTTTACTTTCTCTTTATGATTTGTAATTTTTTCATTCTGTGCTTGAGAGAAATCCAATAAAAGCCAACATTACCAACACATTTCCTCTTCATCCTCAGATACATATCTGAATCACTTCCTGTACACTATGAAAAGAAAAATCAAGAAACTGAAGCCAGTTGATATGCAATATTACAAAGTTGCCTTTGTATTATAAACTGGCAGGATTTTCACGGGTTTTTTCATAGTGGAAGATTGCAAGCTCACAATCAATAACCAAATCACTGTCATAGCACCGTCTTTGAATTTATCATATCATCATCCAAATTTCACTACCAAGACACCAGCTGACAAATTCACTGCAAGAATATCTTGTGCAACTGATGCCATTCCACATGCAAGATGCTCCTGTGTAATGGTTGTTGTAGTGTTGGCCAAGGAATCAAAATTTGTTTTTGTGCAGATGTGACTGTGCATTGAAGATTGGTGAACAAAAAACTTTTGACAAAGGCTTTTGTAGCACCACAAGCTTCTTTGGAGCTCTTGAATTTCAACTGGCATCAATTCACAAGCTATAATTGCAGTGATTCTGATCAGATAGTACCAGTTTGATAAAACACTGATAACTCATCAGGAAGGGCTCCTGAATATATTTCTTTAATGATGAAGCCCTAGAGTAGAAGGTATTTTTTGGGGTCCTTTAAGGTTTGCTATGTAGCATTGTAGCTTCATGGCTGTTAAGGTACCACATCAAATTGCTTGAGGGTGGAGGCTGACCCAACCACTGTAAGGATTGATTGAGTCTCAAAAATGGAAATTTTCTGATACTATCAATCACGGAGAGGGATATCCAACTGACTAGAGCTGGACTCTATTACTCACTGGCGGGTACTAGGCACCTGTGGGAGTGTTTTTGAACCCACCAATGGGTGCCAGGTGCTGGTGCAGGTTTCTGGTCTGGGCGGAAATTCAGGTACCTGCACCAGCCATGGGGACCTGGATGTGAAGTGCTAGCTCTAGAAGTGACACTATGTTCAAGTACTGTGATTGGATTTTGCATCAAGATATGAAAATCCCACATATAGAATTTCTGAAAAAAGTGATGATCATCTTCACAATGAGCAACACTTGTACTAGGGGTGGGCCCTGGGTCTTCCTGGCCTTCCGTGGTGATTGTCTTTGGGCCAGGCGTCATCCTGCCCTCCAACCTTGTTGAGTCAAGTTATACCCGGATTTTGCCCCAACCAAAAGCCCACCTACGCTCTAGTGAACCGCTGGTGCCAATATTTGTGCATACCTGTTGACACTGTTCTTGGGTCCGACTCCCAGCCCTACTAAAAGATAAATTGCTTAAACATTCTTGCACAATTCATCTATTAAAAAATGATTCTCTCAAGGAAAAGATTGCAGTCTATTTCAAGAAAAGAAAATCCAAAAATGAAAAGCGCTGCTTGCGGTATAGCTCCGAAACGCGCCCTCGCCAAAGACGTCTCCGTGGCGCAATTGGTTAGCGCGTTCGACTGTTACCGGAGCCACTGGCGGAGTGACATCGAGAGGTTGACAGTTCAATCCTGTCCGGGGACGTTAGCTTTTGCCCCGACCTGTGGGCCCTCCTCGCCACTGCGTATGGCAAGTCGGGATACCTCAGTGACCACTGCTGATTGACCTGTCGTGTTTAGTTTTGCCTTCCTGATTGCAACGGTCGCAATGCGGAGTTGTCACATGCCCTTGCTTGATTTCAGATTGCATCACAAACGCAATTGAAGAGAGATATCAATTACACTGAACATATGCACAAAATATCATGGATTTGCAAAATCGCGTGACATGAACTATTTTCTCAGCCAGTGTTGCTCAAGCTGAATAGATGCTACAAGATAAGCCGGAAATCGTAAAGCAAATAAAGAAATAGCTGGAAAGGGTCTGGAGTGCCAGGATTACAAAGTAGTTGAAAAAACGAATTGCGTAATCGGGATAGAGATGGTGGATGGAGTAATGCAAAACCAACAGTGTGGCGCTACATGAATGATAAAAAGAGATGACTCATTTGCCCCAAAAAGGTTGACATATGTACAGAGAGAAAAGTCCCCTTAAAAATTGGTTGAAGCCCGGAAGTTACCGTACCACGATTTCGCCCTCTTGATAACGGTGCTGGTCGAATTCGAAGCGACCTCGGATATTCTGATCTTCTTGTTCTGGGGGCTGTCAGAATCCGGCGACACCACATGTCTTGTGTCCAGCCGGATGACGATCGGGCTGCAGAGAGGGGTTGACGGGACTTCCTCGCTGTCGACTGATGTGGTGCGAGTGGTATTGCAAGAGGCGAGGGAAGGCGCTTGACGGTCCATCAAGCTGGGCTTCTGGCTTGATGGTGTGGGCAGAAACGGGGCACACATGGCCAGAAGGTAATCTTCCTCCACTCGCAGTTCGTAATCGAGGAGCATCAAAAGCTCTTGTTCCTAAGGGCCGAAAAAATGTCAGCCAATGTCTTCTCGTTGTACTGGATTCTCCGGCCACATACCATCAAGTTGACCTCGCTGAGCGTGAAGAGACCACTCCATTTAACCCAGTGAATATTCCTGGGGCAGCAGTCGTTACAGTATTTCGCGGCCGCGATGAGGCATGCGAGGAAAAGTCGATGATATGTACACTGCATGCCCTTAGCAGCTTTAGCACCCTTCAACCTTCTGCGAAGTCGGTCGAGGTAGACGAGCGTCACGAGCAGGGTAGGGGCTTGGGCGTTGGATTGCGAAGCGGTAAGCTTAATGAAAGTGGTTAAAGAAGGAACTGATGAGCCGTTTGAGGCGTCTGGTACGGTAAGGGAATTCTTTCCAAGAGAATCAGGGGACAGAGATTGGCGGGAGGTGCGTGACATGGGCAGGCGAAATGAAGCTTTGACCGGAGTGCTAGGGGGCGTAGGTAATTGGACAGGATCGGTGGGGGTTGCAACTACCGCCAAGGTGCGTTCGGCAACGTATTCTGGGGGTGATTTCTGGTCAGTATGTGTAAAGAGTCAGGTCTAAGTAGGGCAAACTCACCAATGAGATCATCATTGACTGGTGCCTTCAACAAGCCAAGGAGAACAGGGTCGTGCATGTGACGAGGAATCAGGGACGCAGGGTGCCTCCGAAGCATATTGGCAGGAATGGGGGCCGGGGCAGAAGATCGATCGTCGGAACCAGCCGATGACATGGAGAGAGTGCTCTTGTTTAGAGAGACGGCCATCGCTAACAGATTTTATTTGGAGAGTGGTTGAGGAGAGGAGATGCTTGTTGCGAGACACGGAACAAGGACAGAGGCCTGAATTATAAGTGTGATGAAAGATCAGGAGCAAGGAGCGTAGACAATGTTCCTGTGATTAAAGCAGAGGGAGGGATACAATGCGGCAGGTTGAGCAGTGGCGAAAAGCTAAGGTTTTTGAGGTTTTGACGATGGCAGGGAAAGGGTAGGATTAGGTCTGATTTGGTGGGGTTTGGTGAAGTTTTAATCTAGGAGCCGGCTCGAGGGAAAGAGAGAAAGCCGAAAAGGGAGCAAAGAAGGGTGACTATTTGAGCAAATGGGAAAGATTGTCTGTAAAGGTGGGCGGCAGCCGATCAAACGGTTTGTGCCCGAGAGGTCAGCGGACCACGCACTGCTACCGAGCGTCCTTAGTGGGCTTGCGCGAGGGGCCCAGGCCACAGTGAAATCCCGTGGTTTTCGCTGGTGGAAGTCGAGAAATATGCACCAGTTGTGAGCTCGAGATGGCAAGATTTGTGGAGTGGTCTGTGTGAAGCTTAGCGGCTTCTGGTCCGGGCAGATTTTGATTGAGTGGATGGTGGCGATTGATGATGATATGAACTTGAGTATTGGGGGGCAGGTGCACCGTGCCTGGCTGCAAGGGTCCAGAAAGATGCTGATGTCGCGCTAGGAGCCTGAGGTGTCTGGGGATGTTTCCTTCGACTGGCCGATTGGAACGTGGACCGCGTTAAAGCAGGCCTGGGGCAGCACACAAAGTAGTCTTGGAGCTTTCCTCTCGGGCGGGAGTCCGCATATGAAGTATCCAACAATTTCCAGCTCGGTGATCGGGCGAAGGGGCTCTTTAGTATGGATCGACGCAACCAATACAGCCCGTAATAGGCAACCGTCGGGTTTGTTCGCGTCCGATTGCATCGCCCGCGAGTGGTGCTTGTACCACCTTTTCTTGTTGCTTGCAATACTGAGAAACGACCCAGTTCTTGGCTTGGCCCAACGCCGGAACAGGACTTGGTTGTCCCCAGCAGCATCTCCAGCCACCCGCGATAGGCCGCGCCAGCCAGCCCCCCGCTGGAATTGGCGCAATACAACACTCATGGAATCGTACTTCCTATTCCTAACACATGCCTTTGCATGGAGATGGATAATTCGTCGACATGGCTACACGTGAGAAATACAATGTCGTTTGTTCATTCTACTCCTGTTGCCTCACTAGCTTCGGTATGCCTGCCCGTCAGCTGCCGCCCGTCGTTGCGATAAGCTCTTTAATGTAAGTATAGGAGCGGGCCCCAAGGAAAATTTGTTATATTCTTCTCATGAGGTTCATAGAGATTCCTACGAAAAGCTCTGCGATCGATTGAGGCGTCCTAACCAGTTGCAACTCGACACCCAGCCCTTGTCTCACTTCCAGTCACACAGAAAGAGCTCCGCAAATTAATCAGCAGTTGAGATGTGCTTTTGGTTATAGTACGACCGAACTGAGTGCCCTGCACATTCCTGAATCGCCAAGGAACAGCGCAATCTGGCAAAGCAAAGCATACATCTGCCAATGCATGGATGGGTAGATAGGCACCTATCAGGCGAAAAAAGTTACTGGTCGTGAGTGAAACGGACTTAATGGAGAATTTCTTGTCAAATTGCCGCGACCTGGTGACCCTTTTTTACCCATGAGGGCCGAGATGGTAACCAATGTTTGCTCGAGGGCGATGAACCAGCTCTGGAGTAGAGTCTTTGAATCGTGTATCATTGTTAAATTCCGGACTCCTTGACCGACGGACGCTCTACAGCGCTCTACAACGCTCCACAACTACTTGGCAATCCAGTCCTCATCGGGTTGCCAAGAACCCGAGAGAATGCCACACACATGAGTTTCGTCGATTGGCGAACAAGTCGCAAGGAAAGGTGTCGGACGCAGCCTGCTGGCTGTGTTCAACACAGGCTTATATAGCGGTGTTGCCGACGAAAGTTGACCATCACCCACCAACACTTCAATATTTACTGCCACTGACCCCTATACACAGTTACTTCCTACTGAGGCTGTCAACCTTCTTATTGATCTTTCGTTTTTACATCACGTTGTCTGTGTCGACAGTCTGAAATCAACACACAGATTATATTCGCATTCCTTTGAACAACTTCACATTCACTACTCGCCTACCTGTAACCCCGATCGTTTGCGCAACTTCCTTACCACCGGATAGCTTATCACAGAAGCATCGCCACCCTCAACAATTATAATTTGCGCTGTGAACTACCTCGGAGTTGATTGCTTCCTTGTAGCCGACTCGGTTTCGAGGCACCGCCGTCGTCATCATTTCAATTCAAGTCATTCATTATTCCAACTGCCCTTGCCTCTCTAGATACATTGATATAAAGCATTCAAAAGCACGCAAGTGATTTTGCGAAACCCTGCTGGCATCTAATCCACCACTTATCCTGGTAAGTTCTATCTGGGAATGGGAACGATTTGAATTTCAGGTGGTCATCCTTGTTTTGTGTTTGCAACCATCAGATATGACGGCCGACAATCCCCAAAGCTTAGGCTCGCGGGCCCATCAGCGCATGTCGCGTATTAATCGCCGTATTTCTGTTCTACCTGTTCCCACTGTCTCCAACTTTTCTAAACGAATCCATGGTATAACCTGGCAAGCATATGTGAGTCAAAATATACGCCTTCTGTCTATGTATGCATCTATATGTTTGCTTGGAGAAGAGCTGAACAATTTTCTCCCACTTTGCGATAGCCGGTCGGTCTGGGTAAGTTCATGCCGATTTCTCATCGAACTCACCAGCTGCTGATAATGGTTTGTTTCAGGTACCGCGACCGGATACATTCTACTGGCTAATCTCAAGCCCCATCTGTCTTTCCTCACTCCAATTGAAATCGGACTTTTTATCCTGAATATCATCGTGTTTTCCCTAACCACCGGATTGCTAGTCGTTCAAGGTATGTTCACCCCGCATGATTGTCTCGAAATTTCGGGGTTGATCCTTTTCTTTATGGTAGCGGTCCTATATCCCAGGCAGTTCAAAAGGGTAGCGCTCGATCCAAACAAGAACTCCTTTATACCAACCTGCGTACTAGTTTTGTTGGTTCAATTCACAATTATCTATTTTCTGAAGCGTAATTCTAACATGAGATCTTTTATGTAGTGCAACCATTATCGTTGGAACTGTCAACTATGTAAGCCTCACACAGATTTTCTCCCCTATTCATCTTGTCACCTCCAGCTAATAATTTGGGTAATAGGGTACGCATTGTTTTGTTCTATAGGTCCATTGGACATTGTTTCGGGAAAATTTATTTTTTGGTCGTTTTGCGTTGGATTTGACATATTTTATTACCAGGGTACGCAATCTTCTAACCTTCCAAACCTCGAATGGAAGAGCCCGAACAGTGACTAATGCTACTCTGACCCCCCCCCCCCCCCCTTGACACATATTTTAGTGACCGAGTAGGAATAACGGCCGATGAGCTCATTGTTTTCTTTTGGATCTATGTGACAGTGGCGATCATGTGTGTATTTGATCTGATATCATTTATCATTATGATCTATGCTTACTATTCCCTTGCAACTTCATCTGAATTTAGTGTTGCGTTTACTGTTCTGACCATATGGTTTTCTTCGCCGAGAAATCGTAAGTTTAGTATCTGCCATTTTGATAAATCCTTTGATTTGATATGTGATATTTCTGTCTTAAAACTGAATGATCTTCTGATTATAGCGACCGCTGCTATGACTCCTGGTATGTTGACCTTGGATTATACACCTGAGCTGTTCAATGCGTGTAACATTAATCTGAATTCTTGGGGCTCTTTTTCTTCTTACAATCAGCCTGGGCATTCCCTGTGTTCCCATTGCTTTTGACGGGGGTTGTCACTTTTAACGTACTTCGTATCGTGCCATTGACGGATCCGAGGGCTGTGTCAATTTTTGTGACTGGTCTGTTCATGTTTGGGGCTGGCGCTTTCATGTGCATCTTTTACTTGGTCAGTCGCCACCAGAGGAATATCGTAAAAGTGAAGAAAGGCAAATTGCTCAAGTCTATGAGAGTATTAGGCAATCTTCCTCCTCCGGATCATGACGACTGGGTTTCTGGACGGCCATCAGGTAATTGCATTTTTTTCCTCTCCCAGCAATCGGAGATAGAACCTCATGATTACACAATCCTTATCTTTTATAGGCAAACGGAGCTTTTATCGCTGCCGGACCACCCGTGCGTCCTTCATTCTGTTCATCGCATTGGAGTTATACTAATTTGGACGGCTCTGTTTATCTTATCTCATACTATCATCGATTCTTGCAGGGATTTTCCGGTGAGTGTTGACATTTAACACATATCCGATGATTGTAAGCGACGTAGCTCACATGATGATTGGCTCGTAAACCAGCCCTCGTACTTTTCAATATGGGCAAAATTGCCTCGAAGCTGTAAGAGACCAGCTCCAAACTTCACATGTTCAAGTGATGAGGCTGACAATTCTATGTTTCTGTAGTTTCCCGATCCATTCTTTGATATCACCAAACGCTGGCGAAATCGTTTTTGTAAGTTGAAATAATTCTTGGGCTGACATCAATTTGAGCACTGATCCTTCGAGGCCGCTTCATCTGTTACCTTATTTTCTTTTCTTTGAAAAGGGTGAGCTCCTCTGTCTTTCGCAGGTGATTTTTTTTTCCAGCGAAGACCAAAATTAACTTATTTGATTCTATAGCGGGATGTGTATTTGTGGGAACAATGCTGACAGGCTGTTCCGCGGTTCTTTTCATCATGGCGGCAATCCCCTATTGGACAAGACTTCGTCAGTTTTTACTGAGATATGCGTAGATTGTGGTGAAGACTGAGACTCTGTTTTTAATATTTCAGACAAACATCTGAATGAAATTCTTGGATGCTGGGCGACTACATTTCCGAATATCGGCCTCATTCTATCGCTCAAGTTCCTTGGAGAAACCTTCGACTCGAACGTTTTCTTCATATTTCAAACGGGGCTAACAATCATGGTCTTCTCTGTCTACCTGATTGTTTTATTCTTGACGATCCTGGCGATTTGGAAAGGGCTTGTGTTGATGTCCGACGATAAATCCGTTTACATGGATAATATTGGGATTTCTGATGAGAAGACCGATTTGGAGAAGGGTGGACACGGTTCCGATCACGAATCGGTCCATAAGCACTAGCTATAAAAGGAAAAAGAAGAAAGAAACATCAGCCCTCCCGATTACTGCCGCCCGGACACCGCTGCGCGGGCTCTGCACTCTTGGATCCAACTTTCGAAAGGACAAGCCGAATGGGAAGTAGAATGGCCTGAGGATGACGAACCGTTCCAGGGGCACTTTTTAACAATAATGTAGATTTTTTCAGCTGGATTAAGTTTTTTTTTTGCTATTGCTGGTATCACAACAAGAGCTGCGCAAGGACAAGCATCAGGACATTCCTCAACCAATTTGCTCAAGTTACAATGTAGATAGATTTTACAAGGACATGAGATTCTCGAGGCATAAAGCTATTGAAATCACTATTATTACTAGATTCAACGTCCTGATCATATTGTTGGTCGAAACTTTTTGAATGATTCGAGATTTCAGGAGGTGCCATGCGAGGTCCTTATAGAGGTCAATCATTTGGCTAGCCAATGATTCTGAATTTCTACGAGTGGGATAAGTTCATACATCAAATAAATCTCTTGCATATTGTCAATCTGCTTTACCGGGTCGACTTGTTGGCAAATGCATCAGGGTTTACATGGAGGGTTGACGATCCTCTTTCTACTGGGAGTGTGAGTCCCCCATCCTTGATATTTATAGATAAGCGGCTTGGAGAGCAGGACATGCGATGCATTAATAAAGGCGCAACTCAGACGCAAATGATTGAGTTCTATAAGAACGACAGCAACAACGAAAAGATCTATATAGCTTGAAAAGGATATTCTTCTGCGGAGTATATATGGCAGCGTGGTGAAAAAAAAAGAAAAAATCAGACATAGCAAATTATAGAAAAATCGAAACAAAAGGAAACATCAGATATGGACAGAAAGTTACAAGCCATAAGTCGTTTCTTAACCTAGGTAGTTTGTATGAGCATATATTTAAAAGCACAAAAACGAGGCTGATAAAATTGATACAGGACGAAGAGATGATGAGATCCACTCTGCTCCTCACGGCGCGCCAGAATCACCTGCAGTAATTCGGGACTGCATGCTCCCAGGGGGGCAGCAAGCTTCCTGGTCACATGTCTCGTCGCATTGTTGCAAACATCCATCCACGTCGATGAACTGTCAAGACATTTGGTCAATCAATGTCGTCAATAATTAGCCATACGTTGCATAAATAAAAGTAAGAAATCAGGCCACTTGGACTGGCTCATCTTAGAAAAAAATACTTTACATTTGAAACATTGGTTAGTGGGGCAGAGTTTGGACGCGATCGAGCGGGGGAAGGAACCGTGGAGCTGGTCGACACTGCTCTTAGACTGTTGACTTGCTCCTCGAGAAGGATCTCGGGTTGGATGGTACTGCGGGAAAAATGAGACATTCAGTTAAGGTGGAGATCCTCGACCTCAAATGTGCTTTACCTGGAGTGAATGCCATAATGATGAAGACATTTTCGGATGTGGCGACTAATCGTGACAAAATCGTCTTGGTTTTTGATGAGTACGTGTACCGAGGCGACTAACTTGAGTTCAGATAAGCTCCAAATGTGAAGTTCTGCAATTGATTGCGGCTCGTCAGTTCTCAGGTGCGGTGACTAACACGTAAGAAGAGGGAGGAATGAACTTACCGTGAACCTGCAAAACCCCTTTGATGGCCTCGAGTGATTTTTGAACCCTACCAAGGTTCACATGGGAAGGGGTCCCTTGCAACAAAATCAAACTTGCAGATCTCACTGCGCAATGAAGGGCAAGTCAATATTACTGATACCGCTATGTTAGAGCGCTGCCAACAAAAGAGAATGGAAGATTGTTTACCCAACGGGAGTGCAGATGTAAAGATGATTCCGGTGATCACCAAGCTGATTGCAGGATCAGCGTAAACGATCCACCCGTTCTTTCCAACGTTTCCGTTTTGGTCAATCCTGGGTACCAGCCAAATCAGCAGCCCTGTCACGATCACACCCACATTACCGAGGGCATCCCCCAAAGCATGCAAGAATATGGCGCGCATGTTCATGTGCGAATGAGAGGAGTGGCCATGTTGATGAGAAGCCTCGGGATCGGTGGTGGTCTGAGCAGGAGGCATGCTGGGATTGTCAGTCTTGGGAGGAGGCTGGGTGCGCGAGCTCGAATGATGGTGACTGAGCTGGTCACGCTGTAATTCAGCGGCTCTAAGGATGTTGTTTCTGGTTTGAGCAGGATGGACACAAATCAAGGATTGGCGCTTGTCGGGTTTGGGTGAGATGGTACCGGTTGACGAGGAGTCGTAGGATGAGATCGAACTAGAGGAAACTTGTCGGGCCAGTGGGGAAGACGAGGGGGCTGAGGCGGAGAGTAGAAGTGGGGTATGTTCATCAGCAGATTCGGGCTGGGGGGGTTGTGAATCAAGAGTATCGATGTGTTGGTGCGCCGGGAGTGGGAGATGGTCTGGATGAGAATGAGAATGAGAGTGTGAATGTCCATGATGTGAATGTCCGCCTCCATGGGCATGGCCATGTTCTGTGGCATGAGTGAATGATGGTCAGTAAAGTTGAACCATTCAAGTTGATTTTGATGGGTTGGACTTTACCATGAAATAAGAGTAAGCCAACAATGTTAGAGGCCAGACCCAAGGAGCCGACCAGCACGACCAGTGGTGGTTTTGAGATATCTACAATGGCAATGTCGTTCCAGTTAAGAAAAAGAAAGAGAGAGAGGAATACAGAGAGCTGCTCACTGATCGGATCAAAGACCCTTTGGATAGCTTCGAGGAAGATCGAGAAACACAGTGCCAGCAGGAATACACCATTGATCAGGGCACCTGAGGTTGGGATGGGAATAGATCAGTTATCGAGGTTAGGATCCATCTGAACCGAATTGGGGGCACTTACCGAGTACCTCTGCACGTTGCCAACCGTAAGAATATTCGTGACTCCTCTTCGAGTTCCCGGCCAGTTTGATGGCATAGAGTGCAACCAATAGCGAACAGACTGGATTGAATAATTAGTCAGTTGAGAGTCTTAAGGCGTGAATTCAAGGCCTACGAACCATCGTTGAGCATCTGCGAGAGTGGCAAAAGAGTTGGTTGGTTCATCAGCAAAATTATTCGAGTACCTATTGAGAAGAAAAGGAAGGCTGACATGAAAGCTGTCGGCAACAAGCGCCAAGCTCCCGACGGAGTAGCCGACTGAAAGAAACATCGCAGTCAGCCTGTCTGATAGAAGATAAGCCCAAATTTGGAAGAAGGCGGACTCACCGATGAGTTCGAGGAAGAAGAAGGCAGTATCGATGAGAAGTAGGATCTTGATCCTCAGCGATCTGGATGAATCGAGTCCCATCGCAGCGTCGGGCGAGAATTTTCTGTTCGCCGGCCGTCGTTAGGATTGAAGAATCGGGGTTGGATATATGTATGCGCTTGAGGTGGAAGCCGGCAGGAAGTTGGTTGAGGACTGCTTTCTCCCAAAATGTTTGACTGCAAGTCCTTGCACTTATGCTTACATAATCTGTAAATATGTAATATGGATACATGTATGTGGTTGAATGCATACATAAAAAGAGCCATGTGTAAATACATATTCATACCAACCCTCCTTCGCCAAAACTGAAAACCCTGAGACCTCCTGATCCCCAGAAAACATCCACTTTCCTGGCTGGACAGCAAACAGAAATTTTCCAGGTCCAGCTTCAGCCTCCGCTGTCCACCACATAGCCCGGCCCGGCTACTTTCACCCAGTGTGGAACTTCTTGCGGCAGCAAGACAAACTTGAATGGAACTTCTCACAGAAGTAAGGTGAGCCTAGTGGGCATTGGTCATACTCATGAATGGCTGCACTGAAAAAATGTACCATTATTAAGGTGCTTGGAGGGCTTCCCTCTAAGGTTCACAATTGAAATTTACAAAACTTTTGGACACATTTTAAGGTGAGGCTTGGAAAAACAACTCCAAAATATTGGGAAAACAGCTCCAATTATCAACCAGCTCTGGACGTTGGCCTAGCCCCTTTTTGAGCAGTTGTTCTCCTACAACAATGGGCCTTTACTATACAGGTAGGGAGTTGAAAAATTGACTCCCAAAAATTAATAAATCAACTCCCAAATGTTGCAGACGTCCCAAAGAGCGCAGTTTGACGTCCACCTTGGTTTGCCAGGACCCCAAATAGATCCAGGATTTTTTTAGGAGTTGGAAAATTAATTCTGCTATCCAGAATGGGAGTTGGGATTTTAAGTTAACAAAAAGTGCCAAATAATAAAGAAAAAAATATACCTCCTCACTGGGGCGCCCAAAGCCCCCCAAAATTTTACAGCAGTCAGAAAGTTCTCTTAAGAGCACATGGTGAACTGCACGACATTAGCACACCCCAGGAAATGGGTGTGCTACTGTGGGGGATTTCCTACTAAGGAAATCTGCCAAAGCATTAGCTATGGTGCCTCAAAGCCCCCAAAAATTTTGCAGTGTGCAGAAAGACCTCTGAACAACACCTTGTGAGCTTCTTGGCAGTAGCATACCCCAGGAAAGCTACAGTGCTGCAAAGTGCACCAAATTTTGAATAATTCAAATACTCTGTACCCAAATAGCTAGCTGAAATGCATTAACCCACCAACAGATATAATTCTGGGGCAGCTGGGGCTTTTGGTCATATCTACTACTAATTGCCTTCGCCACAGTTATTGTCCCTCCGCCACAGTTATTAGTCCCTCTAGTGCCAGTTAATAGTGCCTCCGCCACAGTTATTAGTCCCTCTGAAACAGTTATTAGTCCCCCTGCCACACTTATCAGTTCCCCGCCACAGTTATTAGTCCCTCCAGCAGCTATTAGTCCCTCCGCCTATTAACTGTGGTACATGGACTAATAACTGCGGTGGATGGACTACTAAATGTGGTGGATGGACTATTAACTGTGGTGGAGGGACTGAAAACTGTGGAAGAGGGACTAATAACTGTGGTTGAGGGACTAATAGCTGTGGCAGAGGTAATAATAACTGTGGTTGAGGGACTAATAACTGTGGCAGAGGGACTAATAACTGTGGCAGAGGGACTAATAAATGTGGCGGGCTAATAACTGTGGCAGAGGGAATAATAACTGTGGGGGAGGCACAATCAACTGTGGCAGAAGCAATTAGTGAAAAACTCCAAAGACACCAGGGGAGATATGTTCCCACTCCCCAGGGAGTTCCAGAGCTGAATTTGATGTGAGTTTTGGTTGGATGTGAGCCTGATGTGCATCAGTAACTCATCCCTAAATGAATTGAAGTGGATGCAGAAGTGAGTCAAAAGTCAGTCAGAATTGATGTGGGAGTCAACACAATGTTGTGTAGAATTCTTTTGTTTTCTAGGTACAACTAGAGGAAAAAATATGATGAAATGATATTTCACCCAAGTCCAACTCATCAATTGCTCCTGTTTAATGATGTCAAAGGATAGGAAAGCAAAATTGCCATTCTTGAATGTAATTCCTGTAAAAAAATGAGTTTCTTGTAATTCACATTATATGCCCTCATGTACAAAATTAAAGTAAAAGTCAACTTGGTATTATTGGATTTAGAATTTTGGAATGTGGTAATGTTGCAGTAAAATTAGTGAAACCCATTTTCTTGGAAATTCTGTAATTAATTTGAATTTGGCTAAAAAAATGGTGAAAAACTATTGTATTGGGGTGAAAGTCTGAGGTAAGTCAAGGTTGGATTGCAGTGCTACCCCAGTTTGGCCACATATCCTGGCCTCTTCACAAAAATGATTGTTGTTGTTTTTTTGCTTTTCAAAATCCACATGTGCACATGCAAGTGAACTTTTTTGCACTTTGCTAATAGTCACCCTAATGTACGCGCGTACATTGAGGTGTAAATATCACAGGATGGGCCTTTCACAGCCACATGAAAAGTAAAAACTTTGTGTTGAGACACCAATTGTCCCCCTGATGTACGCAAGTACATGAGGGGGACAATATGACATACTGCGCCTTTCACATCCCCATGAAAAGGACACACTGGTCATGGAGCCAAGAAAGGCCTATATTTTGGATGAGTTCTGGATGAATTCCAGATGAGTGGATTATTCCTTGGCATGTTATGGTTTATTTCAGGATGATTTCCAACTGATTTCAAGCTGACTTCCAGTCTTGTTCATCCCTATTCAATATTTCTTTACCAAAGGCCTCCAGCACAGTTATGGAAAAAAGTTACAGTAAGGCACTCCCTGGGGAGTGGGAACATATCTCCCCTGGTGAGAACTAAGAGATTTTATTTTAATCAGACTGTGTAACTAGAAGTATGTACAATAGTTTTATGGAAGAAAATAAAGCTGAAGAATGAGGAAATATACCTAAGAGAAGGAATAGGGATGCTCTCTACTAGTTAAGATAAAGTATAAGAAAAGGAAACAGTCCTGTTTCGGACCTGCAAGACAGAGAGTGATATTGTGGTGTTAGCTCTTTCTCCCAGCTTGATTCCTCTCTTTTGTTTCTCTCTAAGCATTTGGTCTTAATCGGTGTAGTCTTTTGACCTGTGATATCCCTCACTAAGCGTCGTCGAAATTGGGAAGCAGTTGAGCAATGTTGTCTGCTTCAAGACATAGTTGCATCAGCTGCTGCCTTTGGTTTGCGCTTAGCCTTATAACGCGGCACACTTACCAATAGGTTTTCCAACTCTTTGAGTGGTTATATTGGTGCAGACGGTCTGATTGCCTTTGACTATTTCGTCTAGGAAGAAACAAGGTAGTGCGTTAGCTTCTATCTGTCTAACTTTGTCTTGGGAACTCAGCCGCTTACCTTTGGCGCTGGCTGAGGTTCTTTTGACCAGCGGTTTTTGTCCGGGATTTTCCACGTGCCTGATCTTGCTGGCGGATGTCGGATCTGCTTACATCAACAAGATGAATTTAGTTTCACAACACCACTGCACAGACTTTGGACTGCAGAAGTGGTTTGTATTTGCTTACCAAATTCCGCAGCTGGGGTAGCTCCCAACGTCTTACTCAATTTATGAGTTTGACGCCGCTTGCCTAGACTGGAATTCTCACAATCAGTAGTAGATATGACCAAAGTCCCCAGCTGCCTCAAAATTATTTCTGTTGGTGGTTTAATGCCTTGAAGCTAACTATTTGGGTACAGAGTATTCAACTTGATGATCCAAAATTGTTGGAATTTTCAGCACTGATATGTAGCTAAGGTTCTGGCGGATATCTGTAGTAGGAAATCCACCAAATTAGACCCCCAGTTTCACATGACTTTCCTGGGGTGTGCTACTGCCAGTTTAAGAAAAGAAAAAAACACCAAATACTATACAGGCCACTTGCAACAAGGGCCAATACTAGTACAGTTATTAGCATAGGTTGGTACACCCAGCCCTATACACTAACAGAACAGCCCGGTTATTGTAGAGTATATTATAGGCCCATTGTTGTCTCCTAAAATGAATTTTCATTTTGACTTACTTTGCGCAGCAGAGGAAAACTCTTCACGTACACAATTAAACATCTCCTGACGTTGACAGTTGCTGTGCGCGCAAGCTAAAAATTAATTTGCACACAGAAAAGAAGGAGTGCATAATTCCCACCTTTTTTTTCTCAATCAAAAGAGGGGGTTTTCCTTACCCCCCTCAAAATGTTTCATAGTTTTTGGAGGAATTCTTGTGATGCAAAAAAATGTATAAAAAGTAATAAAAATAATTGGGTCTACTTTGTGCAGCAGCAACGATTGGAAGTTACATTATCCAGTTTGCCTAGATGTCATTCAGTTATCCATTCCTATGTGGTGTGAAATCCAACATAAATTGAATCTGTGGGTGTCAAGAGAAAGGTTTAATGTTGTTTAAAAATATGGACCCCAATTTATTCCAAGGAAATCCTATTTTTGATGTTAAAATAACGCTTTTGTGACCAAATATCAGTTATCTGGTCTGAGTTACCCAGATAACTGATTTTTGGTCACAAAAGTGATATTTCAACATCAAAAATAGGATTATCTTGGACAAAAAGTGGAACCATACTGTTAATCAACATTCAGCCTATCTTTTGACACCCACAGATTCAATTTATGTTGGATTTCATACCCCAGAGGAATGGATAACTCAATCACACCTAGGTGAACTGGATAACATAACTTCCCATTGTTGGCAGCAGAAAAAAACTCTTTGCGCACAGAATCAACCGTCTCTTGACATCAAGGCCCGCTGGGCGCGCAAGCTGGCTTCGCGCACAGCGTTCTCCCCCAAAAGAAGAAGAGGGTTTTTTTTTTTTTTTTTTTTGATAAATCAAAAGAGGGAGTCCTAATTATCCCCTCCTAAATTTAGTGCAAAGTTTTTGCACCACACTTTGGCTTTTCAGAAACATTGGGGGTTTGCTACTTTTAGAATTAGTGCATACTGCAGCACCCAGCCACTGGCAATTTGTCTAATGGACCTGGTGCTGTAGCAAAATAGTGCTGTCAGCTGTACTTCTATAAAGTGTGTGATTTCTGTCCTGCAGCACAGTGATTTGCCCTTGAGGCTTGCCGCGGCGAAGCCGCCTTGGCCTCTAGTTATTCATAAAGCACATAAAATCATTTGACAAAACCATTATGTAGAATATAGCAACTTTAAAGGTTCAGCCAACTGTTATACAAATACTTGCATATTTCTGCTGTGCCTATTTCTGTATGAACTTGGGAGGAAATTTGAATTTCTATTCTTTCAAACAGTGCCAAAGCTGGGAAAATCGGTGACCTGCAATTTCTCACCTGGAATATGAAATGTGAAAAATACTGGAGGCATTTTACCCTAACACTTTAGCCAGGGGATGGACCATTTCATGAGGGTAAAGTTTGAAGTGCCATCAGCTTTTCATTTGGTACCACGCAAATGGAATACAGGAATACACATTGCAAAATTTTCATAACTTTACCTCAACCTGATTGAAAAATGCAGTGGCCAAGGGCAAAAAGACTTGAGCTTCTCCTGCAAAAGGGAAGTAGATTGGTGGATATCACCAGGTGTATCATAATATTTCAGTGATCCTGGCAGCAGAGGGAGAAATAATTCAAAGGCTGGCCTGAGAACTCCAAGTTGAACATCCAATTCTGAAATTCCCATGAAGATCCCAGCAATATAAGTCACAAATTTTTCCTTTCAATTGTGCATATTCACATCTTTTACCTGAATGTTTGTCAATTTTTTTTAGTTAGCATTCCTTCATCACAGGTACCATTGTGTTCATGTGTATTGTGAATTTTTTTTTGTTGATTGCTCTTATCAAATTGTACTTCAGTAGTACTGGCTGTCAGATAATGATGATGCACTGTGGACATGCATTATCCAGACCAATGAAAATCATTGTCATTGAAGTAATGGAAGTGGTACACATTTGTGGTGAAAAAATAAAATAAAAAATGTCAGGAAGCTTCAAGCCAGGCAGAAGTCAACTACGGTGGCGGGGTGGAAAGGTGGATGTGCTTGGTATCCCTGTGTTTTCCTGTGAAATGTGTTGTTTCTTTGTGAAATGTCCACCCTGATGTTTGCGCGAACATCAGGGTGGACATTGACCAGTGGATTATGTAACCTGGACTCAATGGACACTGCTTGATGTCATCAAGCTCCAAAAGCTCTGCTCATTTGGAAAGCTCCGCTCATTCAACAGTACCAAATACTGGTCATTGAGCCTGGCTTTTCTAGGCTCAATGGCCAGTATGTACTGATTTTGAGTTCGGAAAAGCCCAGATCAATGACCAGTATGTGCTGGTAATTGGTCTGGGGCTCACGAACTAAATTGCTAGTAAACCTGGTCATTGATCTGGGAGAGGCCGTGCTTTACAGCCATAATTCCATTAAAGTCATCAATCCACAGCCACCCCGAAATCAAATTTGATGACCAGTAAATAATTATCATCAAAGCAGGCAGACCCTAGCTCAACTACCAGCCCATTCTGGTAATTTAGAAGGACTTTTGGAGCTTTTTAGCCTGCATATACTGGCCACCCAGCTTAGAAAAGACCAGCTGGATGGTCAGTATATACTTTCCATTGAGTCGGGAATTTCCCAGTGCGATGGACAGTACTTACTGGTAAGTCAAGCTGGGAAAGGCCTGGATCATGGACCAAAATGGAGTAATGGACATTGAACTGGGATTTTCCCAGCCAAGTGCTCTGTAATAAAGTGGAGGGTTGTTGAATTTTGAATTGAATCCCGCAAGTCCAGCAAGAGTGTTGAGAAGAGAAGAGCAAAGTGGCTCGAGAAAAATGGGTGGTGAGGATGAAGTATTAACCGGATGCTGCTCAGGTGGGCCACAAAAATTTCTCTCCACTCAATGGCTGGTAATGTATATGGTCATCAGGTGGTGACACCCTCCACTCAATGGAAATCCAAAAGTCATCAAGTGGAGGGTGTCTTGAGTGTAGGGTGTCTCTACTTGATGGCCAGTACAATGTGTTGAGTTGTCTGTTAGTCTGCTACCATGATGTATCACCACAGTATGGAGGGCTGTTGGATTGACCCATGAGCACTACCAACCAACCACCCAGCTGGCAGCCACAAGCGTCTGTAGCCTAGTTGGTAAAGGCAGCACTCTAGTATGTGTCTCAGCATAGCTGAGGTCATGAGTTTGAATCTCACCAGACACATCTTCATTTTACAGTCTCTACACAATGTTGGTGTAGAATCCCAATGTGCACCAACCATGGAGTGGATGTACCCTCCACTGAACTAACAGTATGGCCACCATTGGTTTGATCAAAGTTCAGCCTCAGTTGAACATAACATCAAATTATTTGAAGCCAAAATCAAACATGTTTGAACAGTTGATATCAGGAAGGGTTACAGAAAGAAAATATGGTATGGCACTCTCTAGAGAGTGCCACACATTCCCCCCTGGTGAAATCTATCACTAACACTCATCACTATGATCAGATTAGTGTGCATTGTTGGTACTTGTTGTATCAAGTGTAGATACTACCATAGCTACCTTCTAAAAGTTCACTGAGTTCATTAATTTTGGGGAGTGTGCTGGTTGGTGCTGGCAAAGAATGTGTCCAAAATGTGAGCTAGTGAGGTTCAGTGCCTTGGCCTCTAGTTTTTCATAAAGGCCTGAAAATTGGCTCTAAAGTTTGATTTCCATTCTAGTGTGATTCACAGTGAGTCTCCCTAATATGATAAAAACAAAAATTTCGAGCCAATTTCAAGGCCTTTTTTATGACCCATAGCACAGGCTCACAGCCTCCCATGTACATGTTGCAGACAGCACTCTCAAGGTTTGAGAGTCTAAAGATCAAGACTGCTTCCTCATCCTTCAATCTACCATCTTGAACCAGAACCCCAGAAACCCAGATCCTAGACTCTCTCTCTCTCTCTTTCTCTCTACAGACTAGACCTTTTTTATGATCCATGGTGCGGGCTCCACAGCACAGGCTCCTATGTACATAGCTTACATGTACATGTCACAGACAGCACTTTCAAGGCTTGAGAGTCTGGAGATCCCAGAATGCTTCCTCATCCTGCAATCTACCATCTTGGATCCAGAACCCTACTCCCCAAATCCCATCTTCCTCTCTTAAGACTTGACCATAAAAACCTTAAAATATTGCAGGCTCTATAAAATGGATACAAAGAGACTGAACTGTAAGAACAGCAGAAGCCAAATGTTATGAGCTGCACCCGCGCACCATAGCCCATCCCTAGACATGTCTTGTAGTTACACATACATGTCACAGCTCCTCAACACAAGGAGGAGCTGGGGGGAGATCCTTACACTCTCCCCATCTAGCAATTTGCCAACTAGCTAGGAACCTCAGACCCAGATCCCTCCTTCCCCTCCGCCAGAGCCCAGCCCTTACACCAAACTGATTGCCTCTGAAACCCTGAAAATCCCAAATCCAACTCCAAAACCTTGTCTATCCCTACTCCAAACCTCATCATCTCCAATTCCATTCTCCCAACGCTGCAATCAATCCAATCCAAGACAGGTATTGGCAATACCGTGGATGGTATTGTTTTTTTGATACGGAATTGCTTCGCGCACTGCAAAAAGCTCTTTGCACACTGCACATGAAGGGCGCAACTTTATCAAATTACTTTTTGACCAATCAATAGACAAGCTTATTATTGTCCTCTGTGAATTTATTTGGAGTTTTTTGAAGCTTCTCTGTATGCTTAAAAATTCCACCAATAAAAAGAACAAGTACAGTCATTTGGGGACCTGGAATCCATATTTCCACCAGCCAAAAACTCCAAATAATTTAGTGAATCATTATAAATATGTATTTGAACTTTTCAGAGTTTTTTTGCCACTTTGTGAAAGAATCCAAGTTTATCCCACTTTCTTAAATCCACAAAATCCTAGACCTCTGGATCTAAGTTTTGGGGTGTTTTATTTACAAAACCACACAAAAAGAATAGTGCACACAAGTTGAAAATCCCCAAAGACCCAAAGGCCCTATGGATAACCCTCCAGCTGTGCCGCAGCAACGAGCAAAAGTGGGCCGGTTGTTAGAGTAGTCCAGGAAGGCCCTAATCAAGTGATTAGTGGGCTCCCAGGGAGGGGGTAGGACAAAACCGGAACCCCTGGGAGGACAATGGACACCAACCCACCCCTCCTTAAATATTCAAGCTGCACCCCTTCGCCTGTGAGACTCTGACTTGGTAGCTGCCTCGGCGCCGCGCACACCTTATCCTTGCCAACGCCTCGCCCAGCGCCACACCACTTGTACCCTTGCCAGCGCATCACCCACTACCCTTGCGAACGCCACACCAACGCTCACGCCCGCCGCGGCAAACACAGATGTCTCCGACAACCGGCTGTTCAAGTGGATCCAACCCTACGGGTAGCAGAGCATTAGTAGTCTGGAAATGGCGTGAAGTGACGCGGATCGTCCAGCTTGGTGAGTCTCTCTCCCCCCCTTCTTTTATTTGTCTTCTGTAGTGTATTGTGTAGGTCAACAGACAAACCCGTCTGCGGCCATCTCGCTCTTTGGCGAGACGTTTAGTAGTTTCCAGGTGAACGGCGTCATCCGCTGCTTCAGCATTGTCAAGCGGAGGCTTGTCTCGCAGCACACGGTGCAGACAAGCTACAAGCGGGGCCTGGACAAGCCTTCCCCGGGCGGCGAGGTTTTCCAGTTACGCTACCCTCCCCCTTTCACCTTGTTTCCTTCTGGCTGAAGAAGCTGGTTTTTTGTCTAGATGGTTTGTGGCCGAAGCCCAGCGGGTGATCATCAAGACAAAAACAAAAATCTTCCCGCTGGAGTACAACCTAAATTTGACGGGGTGCGGGGCTGATGGGCTGTTGAATGTGGACTTGGCCCCGCCCCACGGCTCATCTTTCGCACGCCCATCACCCACGAGCTTAACTCTGGCACCCTCGACGTGCTCAAGCGCATGTTTGCGGCCGCACTGAGGTCCGCCACCCGGCTCGGGGACGACATGCGGATCTGTTTGTCCCCACTTTCTTTCGCATATCTATGACTCACTGATCTTTTCTTTGCAAACAGTCATTGGCCATCTGCCCAAACATCCTATCGACCAACAAGAGGACAATGTAGACGACCAGGAGACGGATGCCAATGGATTGTAGCCAATGGGCGGGAAATGGCTTGACGCCAACGCCATGGTCGGGTATCTTTGCGTGTGTGTAGACCACAATGATTGCGTCGTCCCGCTCCTCAGCTCCAAGTACGTCCAGCTTGGTCTTAAAATCAATCAGTCATTCAACCATCCCCGCGTCTTGTTTTGCCTCATCCTTGCCCCCGCTGGCTTTTTCATCCAGCTTTACCCCCGTCAGCTTGATCCACTGCGGAAACTTGTCCGGAGATGTTGCAATGGTCGCTCGCCAAGTCTGGTCAGCAGCTTGTAGAACCACCCAGCAAAGCAGCCGCGGCCTCATCGGGGAAGCTTTCCAGGAGCCTGACAGGCCCATGGGTGACTAAGCTGTCGAGATGAACAAGGATAAAGTTTGACTCGACCAGCTGAAGGTTACCTTGAGGAGTTGGCCTTTCAGGGTTCGGTCGGGAGCAGACGCTGTTTAATAGCTCAACCTTTGACTCAAGTCGGTTCTTGATGTTTTTCAAGTATCCCATTGGTCCGCCAACGCTCAAGACGTTTGACTCGACGTCATGGGCGCTTGCCTTCCTGACTATAGAAGGACTCCTTTGTTTGTTCCAGAGACGAGCCAATCAGACTGGAAAATCCCATAGCCCCGAAGGCCGTGAATGCCAGCTGAGTCAACGCCTAAAGAAGCACAAGCGGTATTGTCTGGCCTGATTGTTCAAGGGTGATCTGCACACAAATGACAACTGATAGCAAAAGGAAAATTGTATTTCATGGTCGTCCAATCATGGTCTTCCAGAAAAAATCCAAACCAAGTTCCCTATTAAAAAAATCAAAACAGCAAAACAAATAGAATTATAGTAAACACTTGAGTCAAAATCACAAGATCAGTTTTTTTTGTAAGTTGAAAAGAATACAAGGTTAATTATTATTTTTTTGTGCATGGAAACTGACCAAATGGGGAGGATGTCTTGAGATCAAGCAAGAATTAAGCAATTGAGATGAACAAGCATACTTTGGATGAGACATCAATATTGGTTGTACCAATATTCAGCCACACGGTATGAGCTTTTTAAAACCAAGAGTGACAACGGGGTTGATTGAAGAGTGCAATAGATGGCATGATATTGACAGAGTTGGAGGAGAGCAAGGAGTCAAAGACCGGGTTAGTGGGCTAATTTGTTATTTTGCTACTTTCTAAAAACTAAATACCATGTGAAGAGTGTTTTGATGTGACTCCTATTATGTGAGATGATCAAGATTAAGAAGGCTTGAATAGCAAGGGAGGTCAAACATGCCAAATTTGAGAAGTGAAGTGTTTTCTTTTTTCCTCTATTGCTTTAGGGCCAAGTTTGAAAATATCTAGAACCATGATTTACATGATTGCATTAAAGTCTCCTGGATTGTGACACACCCAGTCCCTGCTTGCCCTGCTGCAGGAAGACTTGCTGTTGAGATTTTTCTGGGGCAGGCAAGTGGGGGGGGAGGAATATCAGTGAGTGGTGACCCATCTATTGGAATGCTGATGAGGTGGCTTGGGTAGCTGTTTGGTAGAACAGGAGAATGGATCCGTACCCTGAGCGGCGGAGCCGCCTTGGCCTCTAGTTAAATTCACAAAAACACAGCAAGAAAGATCTAAGTTTTGGCGCGCAGCCACATGATGGCCACTGTTGAAAAGATTATCCCCAAACACTATGTGCCACGGATAGACTCTCCAGCTTGTGACAGTGCAACAAGCAAAAAAGAGTCGGCATTTTGTTGTCTCAAGCAGGGGCCTAATCAAGCAAAGTAGGGGGCCTGCAGGGAGGGGCCAGGACAAAACCGGAACCCCTGGGGAACTCATCTCAGTCCCCCCCCCCCCCCCCTCTATTTATAACAAACGGACCGGCCTACTCGACCATCCTCAGTTGTCACTTCACCCAAGCCTCACCTTACCCTTCACAATGGTTGCTGGAGAGCCCAAACAATCCCCACCAACGCAAGCCACTGTCTTCCAAGCAAAGGCAACAACCACAATCATCCCAACGAGTTGCTATGACCACGCTCAAGCCCGCAAGAAGAAACTCTCTGCGACCAGAAGAGCAGTCAAACGGGATCATGGGGCCAGAGAAACAGAGCATTCTCAGGATCATCATGCTGTATCCAATCTCGAAACCATCCCGCCTCCTTCCTAGACCTCATCGCCTACCGGTCCACCAACCCTCCTTGATGTAGCCCTGCAAGGGCATCCGCAGTCGCCGCTGTCTCGCCGTTGTGCCCCGTTGTCAGGCCATCACCTGTCCGCCTCCGACCCCTACTTTTGTACACCAGTCTCAGAAGTCTCAAGGAGATCGACTGTGCAATACCAGAGTTCAAGGAGGCCTTTGCCTGCGCCAGGTCAGTCGCTCTCTCTCATCCTTGGTTTCTTCCTTGAGGTCTCCGCGACACTGACAAACTTTCCCTGTTTGTGTGGGCCAGGCAGCCCAGCTCGCCGCTCAACCCAACCTCCTCGGCGCCCGGTCTTCTGCTTCATCTGCTCACCATCCGGTACCAAGGAACGTTATGGAGCTGGACTTGTCCAGGAACCTACTAGGAGATTGTATCAATGTCTTGAGTCACCTCAGAAACCTCCAGAAACTTACCAAACTGAACCTTTATGGATGCGGGCTCTTGGATAGGATCTTTTGGTTTGATTTAGAAGGAGATTACGACCAGCTAGATAACGAAAATAATGGCCCATTCAAACACTTGGCTGAGCTTGATTTGTCTCACAACGCGATTGATTCTTTAGAACCCCTGGAGTCTTTCTTCGATCAACATTGCCCCCGTCTGCCAAGGCTTGACTATGAGGGATTGCCTCGAGAATTGGTCAAGGTCGTCATCCAACATGGACAGGGGGCGGGAGAGGTGGAAGTGATGATCGGTAATAACTTCCTACGCGATGAGGCTAGACGGCGTTGGAAAGTCAAGATGATGACCGCTCAATCCAGTCCGAAACTTGTTGAGCCCGCTGACAGCGCTCCTGGTGCGGCGGTAGGGATAGAGAAGCCTTTACCGGAAGATGAAGAGTCGAAATCGTCTCCGGAAGAAATTAAAGACGCAAGAACGGGAAAATCATTGTCATCATCCTCAAAACAAATTGACATTGCGCCGAAACCGATTGAAACGATGTTGCTCAAACACCACAGCCCAAAGACGTCTTCACTCAACATGAGTTTGCTTCAACAAGCTACTCACAACCTAGCCCTCTTCGACGCCCAGACGAAGAAGCTTGTGGCGCTGACGGCGGCGGCGCCTGAGGCCCGTCTGGTGGCCACCATCAACACCCGTACTGGTCTGTTCCTGCGCGACCACATGAGCCTGATCTGCTCCTCAGGTCTGCTCGGCACACACTTCTCCCCTCACCCCCCTCCTCCTTGAGGCCGGGCCCGCCCCCTTCTCCTCCTGCTCGCGAAACCTTGCACATCAAGACACTCAGCGCCGACTCCTCCGTTGACGCTCATCAGCCCGCTCGCAACGCTCAAGCCTCCCTTGTCAAGCTCAACGTCCTGCTCGAGCAAGAGCTTCAAATCAAGTGCTTCCTCGCCACCGCCCGTGCCAAGCGCCAGCCTCTTTGCATGCCTCATTGACATGTACGTTGCCTCCTCCTCCTTGGGTACCCAACCAAACAAACAATGAAAACCTAATCTGCTCCCTTCCTCAACCTAAAAAAGTTTTTGTCAGCGGTTGATGTCCTGTCTTACACCACCTGCTCTATACTATTCACAATATCACCACTCACCACCCCATCCCCCCTCATTCCATTTGCCTGCTCATCATCAACTCCATTTTCTGCATGGCCTCCTTCCTTTTGGTTTGTTTTAATCTTCCATGTATTTGTTGTGTATCTTTCCTTGATTATCATTTTATGGCTTTATAATATTCCTGTACTACTTTGGCTCTCTCCCACTCTGTTTTGTTCTCTTTTTTTCTCATCCTGCTTGTTATTTTTTTGCTTCTTTTTCTTCTGATTGGGAATTGTATCATTAAATCAATCAAGTGAAGATGTTTATACACACCAGCTAAATATATATATGTCCATATTTATGTATAGACAGATTCCTTGGAGGAATTTCATCCAGTCTACACTGTACTGCTAACAATTGATCAATCATAATTCCTCATGTGTTTTCTTGCTACATCAGAAATTTGTCTACTTGGTCCACTCTGCTCACCTTGCCTTCAACTGATCCATGGTTTCTTGAATCCTGGCTCAATACTCTCTTTCTAAATTCTTTGTTGTTGATTGGTTGGCTATAGTTTCTCTTCCTTTTTTTATTGGACATCATCCTTGCCATCATCATGATGGTCTGGCATTTGTGTTGTAGTCCAGTTGGATCAGCATAGCACAACTTTGGGGCATAGGTGAAGAGATGATGAACTTCTTTCCATGCTTGAAATTGTGCTATGATTGGATCATTGGATGAGCAAAAGGCCATCAGTTTCAGCAGTATTTTCAGTTAGACATGATTTAGTCATGGACATCAACATAAATCTTATGAGTTAAAGTGAGCCATAGGAATGTTAATTGTTCTACTTGATCTTTTACTTTGGGTAGATTTAATTGAATTTGGGGATGAAAAGAACAACTGGTCTACAGAACCCCAAGCATTTCAACAATTGTTGTCATCAAAAAACCTAAGCCAATAAACAGGGGTCATAGTAACAACACTAATCAATTGATTTTTTTGTATCTATTAGCCTAAGTGTGCCTGGCTGTAGAGGTCCTAATGCTCACTATTGTGTGTCAATGGAGACTTGAAGGCAGAGCTCAAAATCGATGTTTCAAGTTTGCCTGAGCATTATGAGCCAAGCTGACCTGGCTACCTGTAATGTAGTTAAATCACCTGTTTGACCTGTTGCAAATGGAGATTTGATTTAGGAGTAGCTGCCTGGAAGTGGAGATTAGCTTGGGCAACCCGGTGGTAGAGGGATGGGTGCTTGCAGCGGCGGAGCCGCTTTGGCCTCTAGTAAGGCTTTCAAAAATTAGGAAAGTTCATCACTTACTGGTGCATTTTGGCATATTTTGAGAAAAAGTTACTGGTTTTTGAAAGCCTTGTGCTTGTACAAAGTGTCCAAAAAGTTCTAAAACTTTTGAATACATATTTAATATGATTCCCTAAATTATTTGGATGTTTTGGCCTGTGGGAATATGAATTCCAGGTCCCCAAATGGCTGTACTGGTTTTTCTTTATTGGTGGGATTTTTAAGCATACAAGGAAGCTTCAAAAAACTCCAAATAAATTCACAGAGGAAGATAATAAGCTTTTCTATTGATTGGTCAAAGAATAATTTGATAAAGTTGCGCCCTTCACGCGCAGTGCGCAAAGTGTTTGCAAACTTCGCGCACTGCACAGTGCGCGAAGAGCTTTTTGCAGTGCGCAAAGTAAGTCCGTTTTGATATGCAATGTAAGAGCTTCACCCTTACTGAAGCTAGAACACACATGCATATGCAATTAGATAGCACACTCTTCTATATAAGCTTGTAGTACAGAACATGCTTTCTTTTCCCCAAGCTGGTCTTCATCCTTCTCCTTCCTCTTATTGGCCAATCTCAGGAATTCACACTCTTTTTATAGACTTCTGGCCTTTGGCCCTCCGTCCCTCCATTCCTTCCAGTGAGGGTTCACAGAACCCTTACATGCAAGAATTTGATACCTTGTATTGTATTGGCAAACAGATACAATGTGATGGTATTGTATTCATTTTTTTCTCTTCCTTTTCTGGGCCATTTGGACAAAATCCAATGGGCCACCCAAGCAATATGTTGAATATTGGATTGGGGAACCAATCGTAGTATATCAATACATCTGGATTGTATTGGCTGGGAGATTGTCAGCCTCGGTGATGCCAAGAACAGTGTTCTTCCAGCTACACCGGGTGATAAGAGATAACTTTAGGGTTTTTGATAGAATAGTTTTGTTTATTTATTTCAAAGAAATAAATATAAAGAAAAAAAGGAGGGGTCCGACCTATCGGGGGTGGTTTGATCCCTCTGAGATTGGTTGCTGGGGCCTGATAACAGGTTTGGTTGTGTTCCCAGGCTTACAAAAAGAAGAAACAAGGCGATAATGTGAAGGGTTTATTACTTACTAATAATAACCTATCAATTATCGCGACAATCTTCAAAGATGCGGACGGAGAAGGCGGCGTTTAGACAAACGAGTTACTGTAAACTGTATTGATTGGTTTCAGATACGAATTCGAGTCAATAGAGTAGTCAGTTGATTGTTTGGTGTGGTATACAAAATGGGAAAAATCAAAAGTTTTTCTTTCATTTGTGTAATTAGTCATAGAATGCCTCACGGTACGACCATATGGACCCCAGAAATGGAATCTACGGCCAAATTACCCCCTAGTCCCCACTGGAAGCGTAGCCAGAACCCCACTACACTGGAAGTTAGCCCTTTGGACAACCTGTAGCATCCCATCAAACCCCTGTCACGCATCTCAAGTCACCTTTCCCTCACTATACACATACACACCCATATGTTCCCTGCTACACTCTAGCTCCACTGCATATATTAGTTTGTATTTGTTTGCCATCCGCATTACATCATGTAGCACTGCCCCTGCGGCTGTGCCCTGCAACCCCATTGTTCCCCGCCTCATTTATGCACCTCCTTGCATAAATTAAGCACAGCCTCACTCATGCACGCACCCCTTGCATAAATTGTACACAGCCACTCCTGTATTTGCACAGCCCCCCTGGAGCAAAAATCCCTCACATTTGTCTATATAAGGAGCTCTCCCCCCCCCATTTTTGTTCCTCAGTCTATTAATGATCAGTGATTTACTCACCACCTATACTCATAACACTTAAAACTTACTACTACACTCATAACAACCCTTACATAGCAATACAACCTTATACTGTGTCTCGAACAAACTCATCTTGAGCATACCACACCTATCACCTTATTAAAACTTGCCAAGCGGAGCTTGGTGGGTCTTGTAGCTGGTAGTATAGAAGGGCAGAGCTTGCAACTCCTTCATACCCTTCTCCATTCAGCAAAAGGGTTTCACAACCACTTTTGAGTCTTACAAGGGAGTCCCCAACATGATAGGATAAATTTTTTTCGATCGACACCGTATTACCGATTTCAACGACTCGAACTAACGTCAAAGGAAACGACTTCTAGCGGCGAAAGGATTGAATTCATCAACAAAATCTACAAACTCAACGGCATATTCAGTTATTCTGTTGGACAACCAGTCAAATAATAGACACCATCTTACAAAACAAATTACGTACCTCTGAAAAGAAACGTTACAACCACTTTGAGACGAGGATCTTGAAGAAGCAGTATAACTTATTAAACCAGGAGACGGGCAGAACGACCTTAGGAATCTGGATAAGTTAGGGGTCTGTTGAAGAGAACTCTGGAACTACTCGAGGTGCAGCTTGATTTATTTTTGAGAAGACGGGAAAGAGACCCTACCTTCTGGATAAATTGGTGAACCGTTGAAAAGTACTTCCCATAGTGTTAAGTAAATTTTGATATTTAAAGAAAGAAATCCCCCAATTTGCCCTGGTAAAGAGACCAGAGACCAGATATTATTGTTTCTTTTTCAGAGCACAGTAAAAACAGTTATCAACAGATCGTGATATTACAAAACTAGGAATCAACAAGACAACATGAGTTTACCGTTCAGCGCACCAGATTTGGAAAATGGATTTGCTCCTCCCTCGACCCCTTTTAGGAACAGACCTGCGGCTGGAACTTCAGCCTTGAATTGGAATACAGATACGATGAATCCACCTGCACCACCCAGAAAAGACAAAGGGAAGGGAGTCAACCTTCAACTCAGAGACCAATATGAAGATGAATTGTCAGATTCAGACAAAACTCCTCAAAACAATATCTTACCGCAACGTAACAATACTCCACGTCAACCTATATCTGCATACGGAATCCACAACACAGAAAATATTCGAGAACCTATGTATCAACCTCAATTTCAACAACAACAACAGCCAATTCCACCCCCACCGGTTCAACAACCACCTATTCAGCATCCACAAGCTTTTTATCCGCAGTACTACCAACCACCAGCAGTCCAACAAGTCAAACCGGTCATTATTAAGGAACCTGGTCTCTTCTATGATGGCAACCAATTCATGAAGTTCTTAAAACGTTTCAAAAGAACGGCCAACGCTTTCCAAGCAACGGATTACAATAAGGCGCTTCAGATTGGACGATTTGTGCGGACGGAGGAACTCAAGAGCGAACTTGAGGAGATGGACGGATACAACGACTGCAACTGGAAAAAATTACAAAAAGAAATGGTCAAAACGTGGGGGGACTTAGATAACACCATTATGTACACCACGGACGACCTAATCAAATTGGCTAAACAACAAGCCAAGAGCGGGATTACAAACTACCGAGACTATAAATCTTACCTTGGAAAACTTACCTCAATCCTCAAGTATCTTGTCATGAATGATCATATTAGCAAGGAGGAGGACGCGGCCCTGTTATTCTTGAGTGCCTTTTTGAACGAAAGTCAAAGAAGCATTAAACAAACCCTAGTCAACAAAGGGCAACTCCCAAAAGCCAAGGACGGAAGCAACAAGGCACCCAAATGGGAAGACCTTGTAGCAGCGGAAGAAACCAAAATCCGCATTGACAAAGGCTATGTTAACTTCTCAAGCTTTTCCAAATCAAACCAAATAATGCAGAAGTCTCTGGACGCAAAGAAAGGCGATAGTCAACAACGAGATCAAATGGTTGCGGAAGCTCCCACTGCAAAGGTGGTAGACAACAAAATGGATGAAGTTATGCAAGAGCTTGCTACACTTAAACAACAGCTAAAGAGTGTATTACCAGTCTTGTATAATTGATCTGGACCTTCTGACAAACCTGAATTCGCTCGTGGAAACACTCGACCAGCAACACCGTTATACAAGAGCAAGACTTGCTTTTATTGCCTTCGGGATGGACATCTGACCTACAAATGCCCAGATTTAGCCAAGGACAAAAGTCAGGGTTTAGTTGCTCGCAGGGGGAAGGACTATTACCTGCCAAACGGGCAACAGATACCTTGGGTATCCTCCCGACCTATACGATCAGTAGTTGCAACAGCTTCGGCAGATCCCCAAATGCAAGATGCAATAAAGAATTTGGTGGAATCCAGACAAACTGGAAACACCGCAGCAGGAAGTACTCCAGTAATGCAAAGCTCCGCACAGACCATTGACTGGCAACCACCACAAATTGGGGCTGAGAACTATTTGAAGACTCACGCAATTACTTGATCGGAAGCCCAGAAGGGTCGTCGTAACGTCAGGATTCAGGAACCAGACAAAGATGATATGGAAGTTGATCAGGAAGACGAGATAGCCGACCTCACTCAAAATGAAACTCCTAGAAGAGCGCCAGAGAAAGTTTGGAGTCGAGCCCACACTCCACCTGTTATCAAGAATGATTCACCAGAAGACGCCTTGCTACAAGACTTAGATCATGTGAAAATCCCAACAACATTTGCTCAACTCACCACAATTTCACCGTCTTACACGGAGCAGGTCATTGCTAGACTACAGGGACGCCTCCAAGGCAAGAAAAACACAACTTACATGGCTACGGAAACTACCAAGGTTGCCGCGGCAATGGCCAATTCTCCGCAAGAAGAAGATCCATCAGACCCTTGTTACTATAGCTGCGCTTTAGGATACGTAACAGCCGAAATTGGCGGAGCTAAGGTTGACTTTATGGTTGATTCCGGATCCATGGTTAATGTCATGCCTCAAACTGTAGCAGATGACTTGGACCTGGAAATAGTATCAGTTGACATACCTATGAAAGGAGTCGGCGGAGCTAGGTGTGATATAACCGGTGTAGCCAAAAACTGTCCAGTAGGAATCGGTCAATTCTCCGGACCAGCCCATCTTTTTGTTTCGCCAAAAGCACAGGACTGTATTCTAGGAAGACCTTTTCTTTTTGACTACAACTGCACTTTGGAGTACCACAAAACCGGTGAAACACTCTCTTTCCAAGGAACCAAAGGCAGGAGAATATCTGTACCTTTAGCTGGGATTGGTCACGGAAGAGGCTGGGATAACAGGAAGGAACTTAGTGCCAATGTAATAAGGCCGTTTACTGGATCAACTCCTAACCAGGCGGATAATGAAGAACATCAAATGTTTACAAAGAAATCTATTCAGCATTTTTTATGAACACCGGTGTTCACTTAGGGAATAACTCACTGAAGCTAGTCAAGCGGGTTATATCTCGAACGCCGGGTTTCCTAGACTGGCTCAAAACATTTTTTCTTGACTTATTCAAAAAACTACCAAAACAAACTAAAAAATATTTCTTTAAATTGATGCTATTAAAAAAGAACATATCAATTATTTTCCTTCTACTATTAAAAATCTGTAAAACAAGTGCGACTCGACTTACCAATACGAAAACGATAAAACACGATAAAAAATTTCAAACTTCCAAGATCTCTGGTCCAATTTCATCTATCAATACTGTACAATTATCTCCACCAAAAAAGCCAATTAGCTACCAAGAGATGGGACGACTATTTGCAAAGGGCCTAGGATTAACTGTTCAAACCAAATTATGCCAGAGCTGGAAATACGGAAGCCTATGGTGCATGACCAAGTACAAACCTGTTGCAAAGAAAATCCGGCCCATCAACCAACCCATCCCTCAAATGCTAAATCCACCACTTCAACAACCACCACTCTCACGAGATCCGTACAAGACACCACTCACACCAAATCCACCAGAATTCAAACCCACCGCCAGGATTACAGAGGATCGCCTGAAGGTAGTCAACTTTGGACCAGAAGGATGGCTTTGGGAAGAAGAATTAAAGCTCTTGAAGCACTTAATTGTAATTCGGGAAAAGGCCATAGCATTCACCCCAGAGGAGAGAGGACTCTTGAAGCATTCCTATGGTCTACCGTATATTATACCAGTGGTGGATCACCAACCTTGGCAGAAAAAACCAATCCCAATACCTGCGGCCATTAAAGACGAATATGTGGAGCAAGTACGGGAACGTGTACAAAACAAGCTTTACGAACAATTGACATCCAGCTATTCCAGCCCAGTTTTCTGTGTCCTCAAGCATGACGGAAAGCTAAGAATTGTTCATGACTTACAAGAAATGAACAAGGTCACCATCAAGGATGCTGGGCTACCTCCTGCGACAGAAGAATTTGTGGAATCCTTTGCAGGGCGCGCCTGTTACGGACTAGGCAACATCATGGGCGGCTACGACGAACGGGAATTGGCCCCAGAGTCAAGACCCTTAACCACCTTTGATACCCCACTAGGAAGATTCCAACTTACAAGGCTTCCCCAAGGAGCAACAAATTCTGTGGCGGTTTACCAAGCTCAAATGATGTGGATCCTCCAGGACGAGATACCGGAACACGTAGGCGTATTTATTGACGATGGCGGTATAAAAGGACCTGTTTCAACATACAATGATGAGGCACTAGAAGAAAATCCGGGAATTTGGCGGTTTATTTGGGAATACGCTCAAACTCTTGAAAGAGTTTTATTTCGGATTGAAGAAGCAGGACTTACCATCTCAGGAAAGAAGTTTGCGTGTTGTGTACCTGCTTTGGACATTGTTGGACACGTGGTCTGCAGAGAAGGAAGGCGTGTTTCATCCCAGAAGAAAAACAAAATCTCAACCTGGCCTACTCCAAATAATGTCACAGAACTCCGAGGCTTCATGGGAATAGTAACCTATGTCAGAATTTTTATTAAAAATCTGTCAGAGATTGCTGCACCTCTCAGGAAACTCACGCGAAAAGATGTCAAATGGGCCTGGGACAAGGACTGTGATCAAGCTTTCAACCGTCTCAAAAAGACCATTGGAGAAGACATCACCTTGAAAAGCCTTGACTATTCTGAAGATGCCGGACTTATTATCTTAGCCGTGGATTCCAGCTTCATTGCGGCAGGAGGAGTACTTTCTCAGCAAGAACTACAAACAGGACTTATTCGACCAGTTCTTTATGAATCAGTTGTCTTCTCACCGGTGGAATCAAAATATTCCCAGCCTAAGTTAGAGCTCTGTGGCGTAGCCAGGATCCTCAAGAAATTACAGACACTTCTTTGGGGCCAACACTTTGAGTTACAAGTGGACGCCCAATCCCTAATCCAAATGATCAACTCTCCTTCGCTTCCCAATGCACCTATGACCAGATGGGTGGCTTTCATTCAGCTATTCTCATTTGATATGGTACATAAGCCAGGGAAGACGTTTACTTTACCGGATGCCTTATCAAGATGCCCAATAAGCAATGACGAGGACGAATTTTATAACGATTCAGACAACTTTGATGAAGAGGAACCACTGATTAAAGTCTGCTCCCAATTTAGAACATTCTCAATTTCCACAAAAATTCTGGAATGGGAATCACCTGGATTTTGGAAAGATCTGAAGGACTATTTACAAACCCTGTGTAAACCACAAGGATTGGATCCTGAAGAATTCCAGAAACTCAAACGAAAATCAGCAAATTATTTTATTCAGGATGGACGACTGATGCGCCGGCACTCTCCAATGGCGCAACTAGTAATCTCTAACATCTCGTACCAAATCTGAAGAAAAAAGTTCGCTTATGGGTACAAAGCTGTGAACCCTGTCAAAAACGGGACCCACTAGTACCTAGGGAAATTTGAAACCCAACTGGTGAAAACACTTTATTCGGACGAGTAGCGTTGGACGTCTGTCACATCAAGGCTGGAAGATATAAATATTTACTTGTGGCTCGAGATGACTTATCAGGATGGGTAGAGGCAGCTCCTTTGGTCAAACTCACAGCGGCAACAATTGGAAAATTTATCTTGGAGGAATGGGTTTATTGGTACGGGGCAATCAAGACGGTTACGGCAGACAATGGACCCGAATTCAAAAATGAATTTATCAAAGCTGTGGAAAAGATTGGTGCAACTTTCAAACCACCTACACCTTATTATCCAGAGGCCAACGACATGATAGAAAGAGGACACCGACCAATTAAAGACACATTGATCAAGATGTGCGGCGAGTCTGGAGGGAAATGGAGAGAATATCTACATCTAGTGCTTTTTTCAGACAGGATTTCGACAAAACGTACAACAGTTTTCTCACCATTTGAACTGGTTTTTGGACAAAAAGCGGTGCTACCTGTGGATCTAGAAATGGACACCTATCTAGGAATTGATTGGACAACAATCAAAACTACGGAAGAACTCTTGGAAGCCCGAACAAAGCAGTTGGAACAACGGGACGATATTTTGGCAATAGCTTACGAGAAACTAATGAAAGTCAGAGAATCCTCTTTCAGGTACTGGGACCGAAAAATGGTGGCAAGACTTTGAAATCCTCTTGAACCGGGCGAACTAGTTTTAATTTACAATAAAAGCTTGGAGGACCAATGGGGAAAGCTTTTTCTTAATCGATGGAATGGTCCTTTTAGAATCACTAAACAATTACCAAAGGGGTCGTATATCTTGGTGGAATTGGATGGTGTAGAACTTAAAAGGGCTTACGCAGCTTCTCATATCAAACACTTTTACCCACGTGGACGTGAACTTGAGGAGATTCAACAAGACAAGGACCCAGATCAACCTGATTTGTTGGACGAGGACAACACGGGTGAAAATTTGCATGAAGATTCTGATGAAGAACTGGACAACAATCTGAATTGGTGCCCATCTCCAAGTTGGGGGAGAAAACAACATTCTATTTGAGAATGTTTTAACACTCTCCCTAGCAAAAATGTTATATTTAGATTTGAAATTTTTCTCTTTGGATTATCCTTGAACAACACATTTTCTTTATTTTGAAGTCATTCAGAACACTAAAAACTCACTTCTCAGGCAAGGTTGAGGACAACCTGTTTAAGTTGAGGGAGGGGTGTTGGTATATATATTTCAAGCTAATAATAAGAAGAGAATAAAAGAAAAAGACTAGCCTACTGTACAAGAGATAAAAGAAAAGAATAATACATTTTTTTTTGGTTTTACCTCATATAAGTTTTTTTTATTTTTTTCTATTATCTATCGATTTTTTTGGGTTGTGTGACAATTTTTACCCCAGGAAACACGCGGCATAGGCGCTCAAAGAAGCAAAACAAAAGCAAAAACAAAAGCAAAAAAAAAAAAAAAAAACTCACCTTTTGTCATCAGTCATTGACAAACGTAGTGATCAGCGGCAAGGTATTGATCGGCCCAGGCCTGGAACAAATGAATACGCTCTATGTGATCGAAATCGTTGGGAGACGGGCTGCGGTTTGAATATGCAATGAAGTCCTCGACTAGCCCGGTATAGAAGTGAAAGAGTACAGCCGGCTCAACGGTGATGGGAGGCGCGGGAACAGGATCGTGGCGACGGTTGAGAAGGGCCTCAATCTGGTGAGGGCGAAGAAAAGCAAACTCGGTGATACCGTAATCACCACGAACCGCGGGCGAAGGAATGCGAGGGTACTCGGGGTTACTACGGTAACCATCTTCTGATAACCCGTCATGCTCATGATCGGAACTAGTGGGAGCAGCCTCCTTACCGCTCTGAGGGAGGTCAGGATGATTATCAACCTCGATTGGCTGATGATCGGCAGGCTCAGACTTGCAAGGAACCATTGGTTTGGACATCCAGTCTGGCAATTGGGTCCAAGAATCGTCGAAGGCGATTTTGTTAGATGAAAAATCCTGGAGAAAGAAAGAATTCAACAACTGAGCATCACATGCGACGGTCAAACAGCAAGCAATAAAAGTCTACATACTGGGACAGCAGGACTTTCCAAAACCTTGGCTGGATAGACCGGAGAATCAGCAGAAGAACGACGACCGGGAGTTCGAGGTTGATAAGTGGGCGACTCCCACGCGGAAGCGGTTGTATCTACAGAGATGGCAGGATATGGGGTTGGCGTTCGGTATCAAGGATGAAGGCCAACGAGGCCAGGCGGTATTGCCAAGCCGTCGACCTCTGAGGAAGGAGATGGGTGAAGCACTCTTTCATTGCTCGAGGGAGCAGAGACATCTTGACCCGAGTTCACAACCTGAAGAAACAAAATCAGCACCCAAAATCATATACAGAAGTAATGTGGAACTTACTCTCTTCAAGGTATCCATTGTTGCATCGCCAACGATGATCTCGCGAAGAGCTTCTGGGGAGTCGGAGCAAATATCAGACATCACCAGCGACTGGGTGAGGTAGTCACGGCGCTCTTGGGTCCAGTTCATGCGGCCAGACAATGCGCGAGCTGCTTGCTCAACGGGGGTAGCATCAGCATCCTGGGAGAAGAGAGATCATTATCAGTTTTTTCTCTCTAAAAAGACAATAACAAAACGTGAACAACTTACCCCAGGGAACGGCTGCCCTAATGGATGATGATTAAGCAAATTGCGATCAAACCCGAGGGGATCGATGGACGGGTAATCAATATATGAGCAGGAGAGCACCTCAGTACCAATCAACGAGTGGTGTTGAATAAAGAATGCACTCTAGTTGTAACGGAACTTGCACAAGGGCGCAAGCTGTATGGATGAGATGCGCGGTCTGGAAGAGGAAACATGACTGCTAGTGAAGACTTTGATGCAGAGGTTGTGTTGAATACTGTTGCAAACGAAGGGAGGATGATGAGCTGCTCTGATTGCCAGGGAAAGAGGCCTTTTTATAAGCCAGCCCCTCAAGCACACACCACAAAAAAGAAACACAACTCACCCAGCGGCATCTCGACGACAAAGGGCTGTTTGGCGATGACAAAGGGCTGCAGGCCCCGCGATCTGGACCTTTGATCTTGAAGAGGCGGGGTAGTTTTGAGGTAATAAAGACAAATGCCTCTGCAGTTAAGCAGGGCATGACCTCGACAAATCAACCTGGACATAGGGACTATGAAAGGGAAAATCAGCGGGGTCAAGCAAGCAAATAAGCAATATAAACAAATAAATACGTACGTCGTGGTGCACCCGGCTCCGAATGTTTGGACTGTCGGCAGAAGATCGCAGAAGGCGGTCGGTTGGTTTGGGTTTGTTGGAATCAGTCTGGCGGCGAAATCGACGGATCGGCTCTGAGGCACCGCGGGCGCCTCAAAGGAATCCGTCCCAGGAGAGGGAGGAGGTGGTCGGCGAAGTCGGCTTGTGAGTTGTTGGAGGTCGTTTGGATTGAGAAGACGGCGGAAGGGCGCGAAGTTTGGTCCCATGCAGCTCGAGGCTGCAGAAGCGAGCTCCAATTCGATCCTGAGGCTAGCGGTGGTAGGACCCTGGAAACCCCCTATAAATGGGGTAATGTAAAATCCAGAATTTCGCCAAAATTCATACATTTTGTGACTTGATTCATACACAGTTCATGCCTACACTCAGGGGATTTTTCAGTTTTTCATACATTTTTAATGCCTACCATTGCTGCCAAGGGGGGGGGGGGGGGGGGGGGGGGGGGGGTGGCGCAGAAGAATAAAATCTTGCTTCAATTTTGCAAAGTTTCCATTTTTCTTGTCCTCTATGCAAAAAAAGAAAACAATAGGAGGGTTCAATTGTGGGCTTAAGAATGCCTTCTGGTGATTTTCAGCTTAAGTTTTAAGAAGTATTGAGGGAAATAAAATTGGTAAAATTGACTTTTGATGCCCTATGCCAATGGTATAGGCCCTAAGACAAGGGGGGCTGCTGAGGGGGGGAAGGGGCTTTTCTGTTGCACTCTCAGGAATTTCATACATCTTAGTTACTACCCTCCCTTACCCAGGAAAAAATTCATACACTTGAAGTGCTTACCATTGAGGCCAAAAAAGCCCATTCATACCCTTTTTGTGCCTACCATTTTGGGTTTTTGCCAAAAAATTCATACATTTTCATTACCCCCATTTATAGAGGGTTTCCAGGGTCCTGCGGTGGTGGAGGCGACGACAGCTTGATGAATCGTGGGCAACGAAGTCGAGTATTCTCTCTGAATCTGGGAACCCCACTGCGTAGAGGGTTGCGACAGACTCTGAGAGAATACCCCCAGCTATGTGTCGGGAGGATTATCTACTGTTGTGATCCGAGTCGGACCTCAGGTATGGTCGGAGCCAAACACGATCGGCCGGCATCGCAGACGGGGGGGGGGGGGGGTCAGAAAGACTGGACGGGTAGCTCGCGTCCCCGATCACTACTCGACAACAGAACGGGCGGGCGCGATCAACACAGAGCACCCAGGCCCAGGGCCCGTTTACTCAGGAACAGCGTACGGGTCCCCAATCAATACTCGTTGACCTGGGCTTGCGGCTTCAAGCGCGCGCACTCTGGAGTTCTAGCGCAGCGACTACGTACAACGGCGACACAAAGTCACATGCTGCAGAACTGCGCAGCTGCGCAGCTGCGGACTGCGCACAGCACTTCAACTCCCAGACATGAAAAATTTTCCAGCTCACAAATCAACTCAAAAATCACAAAATCCAATTTTTGTGCAAACTTCACTCCATGGTACCCCAGCGACAAAAGAAAGCCAATATTCCAGAATTCTGGAATGACAGCTGTGCAAACTCAAATTTCAAGCTTTCAAAACTCAAAAGGTAGCACTTTTTCACGGCAAATTGTCTGGGGACAGACAATAAGTTGGGGGAGGATGTGGTATACAAAATGGGAAAAATCAAAAGTTTTTCTTTCATTTGCGTAATTAGTCATAGAATGCCTCACGGTACGACCATATGGACCCCAGAAATGGAATCTACGGCCAAATTACCCCCTAGTCCCCACTGGAAGCGTAGCCAGAACCCCACTACACTGGAAGTTAGCCCTTTGGACAACCTGTAGCATCCCATCAAACCCCTGTCACGCATCTCAAGTCACCTTTCCCTCACTATACACATACACACCCATATGTTCCCTGCTACACTCTAGCTCCACTGCATATATTAGTTTGTATTTGTTTGCCATCCGCATTACATCATGTAGCACTGCCCCTGCGGCTGTGCCCTGCAACCCCATTGTTCCCCGCCTCATTTATGCACCTCCTTGCATAAATTAAGCACAGCCTCACTCATGCACGCACCCCTTGCATAAATTGTACACAGCCACTCCTGTATTTGCACAGCCCCCCTGGAGCAAAAATCCCTCACATTTGTCTATATAAGGAGCTCTCCCCCCCCCATTTTTGTTCCTCAGTCTATTAATGATCAGTGATTTACTCACCACCTATACTCATAACACTTAAAACTTACTACTACACTCATAACAACCCTTACATAGCAATACAACCTTATACTGTGTCTTGAACAAACTCATCTTGAGCATACCACACCTATCACCTTATTAAAACTTGCCAAGCGGAGCTTGGTGGGTCTTGTAGCTGGTAGTATAGAAGGGCAGAGCTTGCAACTCCTTCATACCCTTCTCCATTCAGCAAAAGGGTTTCACAACCACTTTTGAGTCTTACATCGGTGTGTCTAAGCTGAGGAGAGAGGAAAAGAGGGATAACTGACCTCTTTAAATATCTTTTGCTATCTCCTGGTTCGATGGGGAAGTCTCTTCAATGACTACGGACTGGGGCGGTCCCTATCGCTTGAGGATCAATCAACTTGCAATGGTGCTGTCGATATCTGTCCGTTTATTCTTGAACTCGATTGGGGTGGTTGTTTATTGATGTCAATTGGTTTATAGCGCTCAAACTCGGATGGGATCTTTGGTTGTCTGGAGAATCCTAGTTGGGGATAATTTCTTAGTTCTCAGACATCATCGGATAAGTGACACCTGTCACTTAAATGTCATTGACAGGAATTTATTTAGCTCTTGCGCCCGAGTGTAGTTTAGTATTCACCCGGACTATATTTTCAATACTCACTACTTTTCAACTTAAACTATATGTACATATAGTTAATATGTATTTATTATATATTTATATTATCAGTGACATGTTACATCTATGTCTGTCACAAAAAACCCATGAAATATTAATTAATATTATTTATAATTATTTAAACAAGTGTTACACTGGCTTGCGTTGCTTAGCCGGCTGACAGAGATCCAATACAGATACAATGTATTGAGTGTCAAATGGATCTGATATCAATCAATACCAATATGTGTATTGGATTGGATGCAGCATTGCATATGATCTGGCAAACAAACTTTGGGACTAGGCTAAATTTTTTCCTTGAATGAATTTGCAAGGGTTTGGATAGGACCCTGGAAAGCCCCTATGGAACACAGTAACAAAAATTTATGAATTTTTGGTCACAAAACAAAAAATGTACGCACCCCAGATGTATGAATGGGAAATTTGGCGGATAAGGTACTCACCCCAATTGTATGAAGTTTTTTGGGGGACAAGGGGGGTAGTAACCAAAAATGTATGAGAATGAGGATATGATGCCAGGGTTTTTTTTGCACCCCCCCCCCCCCCTATATTGGTCCAGCTCTTCCTGTATCAACCACATATCCCAATTGCGGCTGGTTTCTACACTTCCTTGCCAAGTTCCGGGATTTTTGTGCATCTTGAAGTAGCACATCTACACCATTTATTCCCAGTCACCAAAGGCAATATTACGGATGCTGGTGGGAATTGTGTATCCATCTCCCAGAGATTACATTCTCTTCTTATTACAATGTCTCAAATTGCTTTTCTAGAACACTGGCAGAAAATTTTTTTGAAGATAAAAGCTCTCAAAAAAAGCAATAAAAATGTAGATGAAGAGTAACAATCAGTTGTTGATGATAGTCTATGCATTTTTCTACTTGAATGTGAAATTTAAAATATCTTCTTCTTCCATTTTTTACCTTTGTCACTGCTCCTCTGGGTATTTAGCAGAAATGGCTACTCAAAAAAGTATTCCTGGGAGTATTTCTTCACGCCCTGGCAAAAAAAATGTACGCACAAAATTTGTATGAATTTTTTGAAAAAGCTCTGCACCTACGCACAAAACGTGTATGAATGGGCTCAAAAAATTAGAGTGTTCAAAGTTGACTTGCATAAAATCATAACACCATAAAATCATAAAATTCTGAGCTGAAAAAAAAATGTACCACCCAACCACTCAAATTAAAGCAACATTCCTAGAATGGTACATATAAAATCATCACTTGAAAGTTTTATGATTTTGTGATTTTATGTATTGAAAATTTTATGATTTCAACTTTGAACACCTTAAATGTATGAATTTTTCAAAAATCTTGGAATTTAGGTTACTGTGTTCCACAGGGGCTTTCCAGGGTCCTGTTTGGATCAACTGTGACAAAGATGTACTCTAATGCCCAGAAGATCACACTGCGGACATCTAAGTGTTGCTGCTGCCTGCCGCAACATCATGCACCTGACCGGTCCTCATATTCCCTCCTTGAAGGATTGTTCCCGCACGCGCAGGAGACATCCTTCAAGGGTGTGTTCCACCCAACCAGCGGCATACAAAACTTGCCAAACATAGCGGTTTGGCTGCCATTTACAGTTGATCAACCTTGCAAAAGTCAATCAACTTTGTTCCTCTTGTCAACATTTTTTCATATCCCCCCAAGGACCTAACCTAAGAGCTGGTTGGGGTGGTTGAGAGGGATGTTGTCAGATTCCGACTTCGTCAAAATCCAAACTTCAAGTCGCGCGAGGTATGGCAGCCAAACTGCCATGTTTGGCAAGTTTGGCATGCCACTGGTTGGGTGGAACACACCCTTGAAGGATGTCTACCGCGCGCGCGGGAACAATCCTTCAAGGAGGGAATATGCCAACTTCTCAGGTGACATCATGTTGCTTACATTGGGGGTACATGCGCAGTCACGCGGGCCTGATTTGTCATGATGTTGCAGCATCCGGTGTAAGACTCAAAAGCAGTTGTGAAACCCTTTTGCTGAATGGTGAAGGGTATGATGGAGGTGCAAAACTCTGCCCTTCTGCTATCAGATCACAAGACCCACCAAGCTATGCTTGGCAAGTTTTAATCAAGTGATAGGTCTGGTCTAACTCCAGATGAAGTTGTTTGATGATAGGTATGTGAGATTTGAGAGTGAGTTCAGTAGTTATTTGCAAATATACGGGATGTAGTGATGTGTGGTGGTGATGGTAAGTGTGAAGGGTGGTATGTAAATAACTGGTGAGTACTGAGCTGGGGAGGAGAGAGCTCCTTATATAGACAAATTTGAGGGATTTTAGCTGAAAGGGGACCCCTGGTTGAGGGATTTTAACTGGCCTGAACAGGGGTTTGAGGGATTTTAGCTAGTGGGAGTAGATACAAGTGATGTCATGATACGTCAAGGGTACATCAATGATGTCAGAAGAATGCAGTAGGGCCGCATGAAGGCTGCGTAAAGTGACAGTAGACTGCATGAGTTGACAGGTGGATGCAGGGGGTGCATAAATGAAGTCTGAGGCTGCAGAGTCAGTGTGCGATGACATCATAATATGGAAATAGAAGAGTACTTGATAATATGTAATGACTGTAGTCTGATGGGGAGATGTATGTTTGTATCCTGTGATGTGTACAAGCATAATGCTGTGATCCTTGACTTGAGGCTTGTGACAGGCTGGTGACTGGGTATGTTGAACGTGTGATGGGTGTCCAGTGTCCAAAGAAGTGTAGGTTCCAATCCAGTGGGGTTCAGGTGATGCTTCCAGTGGTGACTAGGGGTAAAATTGGCCGCAGAATCCATTTCTGAGGTCTGTTTGATGGTATCTTGAGGCGTATTACGAGTAAATATATTTATGAGAAAAACTTTTGATTTTTCACTTTTCCGTCTACCACACCGGGAACCAGACCAAAGTGCCCGCAGCGGCAGGTCACACTGCGGGCATCTCGTTGTGGCTGCGGGCCGCAGCAACATCTGACGACTCAGTGGGGATTCAAACTGTGGGGAGCTGGGGGTACCAAGATTGCAAACCGTGGTAATCAGAGTGACATATACATAACCTTACTCATCTTATGGTTATGCATATATTCATAGTTGTCATCTGCCTACTGCGGCTGCGGCCTTGTTGAATGTAGTCTAGCTCGCCGCCTGGTACCGGTTCTACTCTTTCCTCACCGAGAGTTGGATTGATACCAGGCGTGCTCAGAGCTGATCAGCGGCATGTTTCTTGTTGTCAGGTTAGTAATCATACCAAGAGTTGGATCAATACCGGGCGTGCTCAGAGCTGATCAGCAGTGTGTTTCTTGTTGTCAGATTCACATCCTATCAGCTTCTTATAGGTTAAAAGCCGTATTCTACCAGCCGCTAACCGTGTGTTGAATTCATTTCTTGGGAGACCAGCAATTGAACGGTCGGAAAAGGAGGAAAGATAAAAGAAATCAAAGAAAAAGCGATTAAAGAGACTTTATAAAAACAACAAATCAAAAGAGAAAAAGAAGAAGAAGAAAGACTGCGGACAATCCGACAATTTGAAGAGAATCAGAAAAGATTGTACAAACAATTCAACCAACCTGCACAATCATCCTCCTCGGTAGATGTTGAAATGGCTGGACAACCGTCTGCAGAAGACTACTATCATCTGAAAGCCGAAATCAATCAACTATTGCTCCTGATCCCTGCACCTATACAACAATCTGAAGGGAACAGCGTCCTCAATAGCTTCCACAAGAAGCCTTTCAACCTTCACTATATGCACAACCCAAAAAAGACCCGACTTGCAAAAGGAAAGGCTAATTTCAAGGTCTGGGATCAAGAAATCAACCAAACTCTCAAGTACATGTTCAAAAACACCAATTAGTTTACTGCTGTAGAATCAAATTTCAAGTCCAGATCCGCCAAGGACCAAGCAGCCATCGCGTGTCTCCTACGGTTGACAATCGAGACATCTCTACTTGATATTGTGGACGGAACTAACTCGGACAACCCGTGGACAATCTTCACAAGCCTCAAGAGCCAATGCAATCAATCTGATCAACAACACAAACTCGACCTCATTAGTCAGTTCGCAGACTTCATGGCAAACCAATTGATTCTGGGAACTGACGTCAACCTAGCGAAGTGGAGCAAGGTTTGGGCTGAGATGGCTCAACTCAAGATATCTTTTGAGGAGATGGGCGGGATGTGCTTACAAAGCAGCTTCTCAGCGCCAGCCGGGATTGATCCAAAGACGTTTGAATTCGTGGTCGGCCAAAAACTCGAGACAGTGACTAACGTTTCCATGAATGATGTCATGACGTTAATCCAAGCAGCGACCGGGAAATCTCAGCAGAAATCTAGTACAACCATTGAAGATCACTATACCCCAATGGATCTAGATGCTATCAATGCCGTACGCACGAACGCCGGTAGATATGCCCCGCCACATTGTTGATTCCCTCAGCAATACCCGCAAAACAATTGTCAACCCGGGCCTCAGCAAAACAGATTGCCGACGTCTCAACCTAAACCACAGCTTTCAATTGAGAAAGCAATAGCATTTCGTGGTGTTCCCCTCAACAGTAATCTCACGGACAAATGGGGTATCCAATGCCACTACTGCAAGCAGAATGGGCATTGGTACAACAATTGCCCATTATTTTGGGAGTTATTCAACCTCCTCCTGATGGACACAACACCCCGGGTTTGAACTACTTACCTCCAGACCGCAATTTTGGCAAACACAACCGATTGCGTCAACTCAATGTCCCAGAGGTTAGTAACAGAAAAATTCTGCTAGACTTGGGTGCCTCGACTCACGTGAGTGGCTCGCTTGACATGTACATATCCCGTGAAGAACCCGCCATACCTAGGCACATCCTGCTTGCGGTGGCTGACTGCTCCGTTGATGTCAGATTCAAGGGGACAATCTCCATCCCGACGTCAAAGGGAACGGTGACGATTGAGGACGTATACTACTTCCCCAGTGTTGACAGTGTCATCCTCTCAGTCGGTTGTCTGACAGAAGTAGGATGGAAATTTAATTGTCAAGGAAGATCTGCAACGTTAACTAGCCCAACCAATGTTATCTTCAACACGTTGTATTGGAATTTCTGCTGGTTTTTGTCACATCTAAATCAATCTTTGAAATTAAATAAAATTACTCAACACCCTTCATTTGATCCATTCTTATGGCATCGGAGACCAGGACATGTTTCTGAGGAAGTTGTCCGAAAATACCTCAAAGATCATTACCCGGACGAAGTACAAGGCAAAATGTGGGAGTCCTTCTTCTGTACTCAGTGCGCAAAATCAAAGAGTCTTGACAAGAAATCCCCAGGTGGCAACTCTCTAATACCGCACATTAAACCGCTGGATCTACTTGTATCCGACGTAGCTGGCCCTTTTCCCCATGACATGTCTGGAAAACGGTATGTGTTAACCATGAGAGATCACGCTTTGACATACCTATGGTGTGACGTAATGACGGAGAGGAGTGAAGTCCCAGCAAAACTCATGCCTTGGCTTAATCACATCAAGAACACTTTTGGCCGTTTTCCCAAGAATTTGCGCTGCAACAATGCACCCAAATACACGGCATCATTAAAAAAACTCCTGGTCCCAATCGGAGTGGGTTTGGCGCTGTGGAACTACTCTTGGGATGAATAGAGCTGGAGAGGGAATGGTGCTTTAATGGGCTGCCTCTCTGGGAACAAGAAAAAGATGTAAGAGTGTGGACTCTTATGGAAAGGTGTGGCTATAGAGGATTCTTGAGGTATGTCTTGAGGTTTACTTTTCTACTAATCTAATATTTTGTACACAGATAAAAAGCTTGTCCAATCTGATTTATTGACATAAGCAAGGCTAATGATAGGTGACCAGTGATCTGAATTACTTTGACAGGATCTGATGGGGAAAAAATGAAGAGGAAAACAACCCAGTTTATATACACAAGAAAGAGGAGCTATGAGGAAACAAGGATAAACTGAAGGGAAGCATAGAACATTCTACTTCTATAGGATGAAAAAGCCATGTGGTCAGAGTAGTGGGTCAAGGAGTCACATGATGGTGTAATAGTGGATGGGGATGATGCCATCTTCTGGGGGCTATGGTGCAATCTTCCTAGTTGGAGGAGGGGATATGCGAGACATAACAGGGGTAGAATATTCTATGATCTAAGATAGGAGGAGTTAGGTGTTTCAGGAAGTGTTTCAGGAAGACGTAATCTAAGGATCTAAGATAGGAGGAGTCAGGTGTTTCATCAAGTGTTTCAGGAAGTAATAATCTAGGTGGGGTTTGGGGCTATGTCTGGTATAATGTGTATCATGTTGGGTTTGGAGGGTGAAGGGTTTCAAGGTTGCTTATACATCTTTGAGCACATGGTTCTAAGGAAACACTAGAAGAAGGGGGTAACATGTGATCTGGGTAGATGTTTGAGACTAGGGAGAGGGTTTATCCAAGAGAGGGGGAGTGTGGGAATAGGAAATACTATTATCCAGGGTATGGCCATTGAGTGGGGATGTTGAGGGCCTTGGGCTTTGCTGACAAGGGGGCCAGAGGTATGGGATTTAGTCTTGAGGTGTGACAGCCTTGTGATTGATGGTTGCTGGTTTTCTGGGTAGATCAGGATTGGCTTACCACAGCGCCGGTACCTATTTATAGTCCAGAGCAAAACGGAGAAGCAGAACGAGTTAACCATACCCTGGGCGATATGGCAAGGACAATGCTACACGAATCACAGATGCCACAACCTTATTGGAGCTATGCGTATAAACTTGCCGCTCACATCCACAACAGAGTACCAAACAAGAAGATTGAATCCTGCCCAGTTACTGCGCTGTATGGAATCGTCATAGACCCCAACACCCTGTATCCATTTGGTGCACAGGCAATCGTACATGTTCCAAAAGAGAAACGAGACAAGCTGTCCAACCAAGCAATTGAGGGACAACTGATTGGGTATCTGGTTTCAGGAGGCGGTTGGCTTATACACTTGAATCACGACGGGCGGATTCTCCACTCAACATTGGTTATATTTCCAGAGTTCCAGAACTTACCAGTCAAAAAGAAAGAACCAAAGAAAGGCAATCTAGATTTGATCCTAAATCAAATTGTATTGAAACTCGGCAAAGAAGACACGGAAGTGAATGCAAAGGCTGAACAAGAGGCAATGTCAAATCTTCCGGTAACCCAAGACAGACAACTACCCAATAACATCAAATCAGCACTAGCGAACCCGGAAGCAGCCAAATTGATCCAAGCGGCAAATCATGAGATTGACAAGTTCTTCAAACTTGATGCATGGGATGTTGTCAAACCGTTTGGTGGTGTGAAGCCTTTGGGATGTTGATGGGTGTTTGTCATTAAACCAGGCAAGAGAGAAGGTGACCCAGAGATCTTCCGCGCTCGGTACGTCGCAAAAGGTTTTAACCAGGTGATGGGCCGTGATTGCAATGAAACATATGCGCCCACAGCTTCACTGGTCACTCTGCAAATGCTAATCTCACTGGCAATCAAATACCATTACCCAATGGCGACTTTCAAAGTCAGCTTGGCATATCTCTAGAGCCCAATTGATGATGAAGTGTACGTCCAACCTCCCGTGGAATTCAGACCGGAACTCAAAGGAAAAATCTCAAAGCTCAAGAAAGCCATAGTGGTATTCAAAATTCACATCATAAATTCAATGATGCATAAATCATAAAAACTGATGACAAAAAATTTATGGACCCCCCGAACCCCTAACCTCCCCCCCACATAAATCATAAATACATACGTCCGCTCCACCCTCCAGCACCACAACTTGTCCGCTCCACCCTCCATCCCAGGTCTTTGCCTCTTTTAGTCAACAAACAAATCCAAATTGCAATGTCTGAATCAATCCAATTGCCTCTATTGACTCAATCTCAATCACGGTCCGTGGACTCTATGTCAACCAGCTCAGCGCACCGCCGTCGCCAACAAGCTCGTTCAGCAGAGCGCAGAAACACGAGGGAATCAAACGGTCCCACCTCAGGCGGGCAGAGACCCATGGTCTCATGGACTCGAGACCGCAACGCGGATGGAAAGTCCAGCCTTGATCTCATTGTTGATTGGCTGACTGTACAAGGCAACTACGACCTCTGGCGCAGCGGACGAGTAAGCAAGCAAGATGTTTCTGAAAGGATTGTGACTTACCTTGTCAACAATGGTGCAGCACAACGTGAATGGCGCGGAGTCGAGCAGCAAGTGTGTACCCCTAGTTCAGCTTATGTGATGCTTGCAATTGATTATCTGAGTTTTTTTGGGCTGCCGGGCTTTTAGATCTTGACCCTTGAGAGAAATTTCCGTAAGGCTCTGGCATTTCAAAATCAAACTGGCCAGGGCATCATGGATGAGGCAGAACTAGAGCGGGCGCGGCAAGACGAGGCGGATTTAAATATGTCAGACATTGAGGACCATGTGGAAAATGCACAGAATGAAATCGAGGTGAAAATTCAAAAGAAATGCAAGTATTTCTATGAATTAGAACCAATCATGAAAGACCGGCCATCTTCTAGACCTCTGGACTTGCATGAACTTAGGCGAGGGGACAATACGGGTCTGGAAGAGGCACTCAATGTTGGGGGCACACAAAATCACCAGTCCACTCCCTCAGATTGGAGCAACAGCGGTCGGGAGGGCAATGATCGCCCAAACGATGATATGCATATTGATGAGAATGATGAGGGAATCAGACCCAATCAATCTCAGAACACTGCTCCTGCTGGCTCAACTGGCACACTTCCTCAAGGTTTGGAATCCTCCTCAGGCAGAGTTCAGTCAGCAACAGGCAATCTTGCAAGCCCGACCCCTCAACCTTTGCAATTGGAGAGTCGCACTCAGCCTCAGTCTCAGTCTCAGTCTCAGCGGCGCCTGAATTATGCCAAGCGGATTACCGATTGGATCTTCCCCACCCGCGAGGAGATGATGGCTCAGTCCAATGCTCAGTTATCCTTGAATCGAGAGCGCTTACACTCGGACATGCAAATGGTTCAGACCAACATTGAGCTGGCCGCAGCGTTTTGCCAAGGGATGCAAGCCGATGCGGATAACCAAGAACGGATGGCACTTCAACTCCAACAGCTCCACTTGGATATTGAACATCGACAGCTTCAAATCACCCGAGAGCAAGCAACCCTCTGTCAGATGGAGGAACAGTTGACTGGGCTGTTTGCACGAGCAAGGATGGTTTGAGAATTTCTTCAATCTGGCCTCTCTCTGTCTGAGCCAGAATCACAATGAACGGATTCTTTTGGTGAGCTTGCAGTGATCATTTGTCCTTCACAATTATCTATCCTGTGAAGGGCTTATTCTGATTCATTTTTATCAATTATGTTCTATCTGCAAGTCAGCTCAGTCTTGGCCAATTTATTCTTGAGACACAGCTTAGCCAAACACGTTGAAACAAGATAGCTTTCTCATTTTTTTTTTTTACAAGTCATCTCGGTATCGGTCCCTTTGTTTGGGAGACCAAGGTAATTAAAAAATATTGAAATGTCATGGTCATAGAGTACTGTGTTGTGTCTTATCAATTATCAAACAATTTAAGCCGAACTCAACCCATTTCAAAGACAGAATTTGCGAAAAAGGGCATCACGAAATCTGGTGTCTTCGCCGGAAACAGTTTCATCCTCCGCGTCATCATTCTGTTCAGAGTTTAGTGGCTGCCAAAGGTCGTCCCAGGTCGTATCGTTCTTTTGGATGAGAAAATTATGTAGGGTCACACATGCTCTGATCCAACAATTCAGACGCCGTGTATCTGCAGAGAAACTATCTTAAGGGACTGCCAACAATTTTTTAGCATCCCAATTGTATGCTCTACGGTAACTTGTTGTCGACTTGGCCTTGTTGAATCGCTGCTTCGGCTCGGGCAGAGATTGGCCACCCGACCGTTTGAACGCTGGTACAACCGTCGCCAATGCTGTGTAAGCTGAATCAGCCAAAATGTATTCTCCTTGAGAAAAGAAATTTGTGGGTTGGATGCAGAGCTTGTTTAAATAAGAGCGAATAACATTTTCAGCCGCATACACCGTTATTGAGATAAGATCAAGCTCTCTTACCTGAGAGTTTTTAAAAACCCTTTGATCGTGTGCACTTCCACACCACCCGTGAACGGCATAGATAATTCTCTTGCTTGAGTCACAAACAAACATAGAATTTACGGCGTATACCATTTTTCGCATCCAATAGTCTTCCTTGTGCTTTGTTGGAGCACTTGCAAGAGGAAAAATTGTGCCATCCACGAAGCCGACACATTGATTGAAGACAGTCCTTCCTTGACGTTCTGAGCAAGATATTGCGCGAGCTTCCGGACTCGGCCAATACACCTGCTGCTCTTCGAGTTTATCGATGATCGCCAAAATACAGCGGTTCATGTAATTTTCAACTGACCCCTCTGGGGAAACAACCATATGAGCTTTGGAAAAAGTACTTGGGCAAAGCCCATGTTATATCACTCACCACAGATATTGAAAAGCTGGCCAATAACAAGTGGCAAGCCACCATTTCCGGAGAGGCCAAGATGAGATAATGCGACTAAGAGCTGCCATTTGACTGGGGCTTGGGCATGGTTAGAATTATTGTAAAAGAAGTGATGGTCTTCAATTGCAGATACAAGGCTTACGAAACTTTCTAGGGACATCCGAGCCTATTAAAATCTTATGAGCTCGCATCAACAATGATCCAATGCATTGCCTCAGAAAAAAGACTGACCCATTTCATGAACATTGTTCCATTGGTCGCTGTTAACACATCAAATGTCCTTGGGAGTGTGTAAGAGCCAAAGCTCTTCACTGGGCTAGAGGGTTGGCACAGGGGAGACGAGGGTCTCAGGAGTTCTGATACCAACGTGGGGCTTGTATTGCACGTCTAGCTCAGGAGAGATGAGTAGTCAGTCGGGATCTCTGCTGTATATACAACTAAGTGGAAGGGAAATGGAAGAATGAAAAGGGGAGGCTCACCTAGCTCAGGAGAGATGAGTAGTCAGTTGGGATCTCTGCTGAGCTAGGATGAGACCGGGGAACAGGCTATATCGGATTGAAGTGGAGTCTTGTGAAAGGCTTGTGAAATCCGCGGCGCCTCCGGCGCGGGGGTTTTATAGTCTCCCCCCCTATATTGAAAGGGAAGGAAGCTTGAGTGGTTGATTGGGACAAGGGCGGTTGAGCGGCACGACGGTATTTTTGTTGGGTCGCAGAGGAGGATGGTCGCGAGCTTGCAGTGGTTGGAGTAGTGGAAGGCGGTGCGGTGGGGCGCGTCGCGGGGGGCTTTGGTCGGTCGCGAGTGTTTTTAGTGGAAACGGGCTTTTTGGTCGGGTGGGTAGCAGACAATTTGATGGTCGGGTCTATTGCGCAGACGAAAAATGTTAGAATTTTTGAATGGAGTCGGATGGTGAGCGTTCTATCGTGTGGAGTCAGGCCGGTTGTTGGCGCTAGGGGTCGCCGGTGCAATCCTGGTGGTTCAATCCTCCGACCTGTATGAACAGCGCCTCGTAAGCACCTACCAGCGTGGAACTGATGGAGTCTCGTCTGCCGGGGTGAATGGGGCCGGACGTACCCATCATCAGCCGAATCATCTTTGGTGAACTCCGCCGCCAGCTCGTTGAGCAAGGCCGGGTTAAATCCTGGGTAGTCCAGCATGAGCGCCTCGCCTTCCATGAAGGCTTGGCGTTCCGCTTCAATGATTGAATCCGTCGCTGTAGCAGCAACGGAGCCGAAGGACGAGCCGGGCGGTCCGACGCCTGTGTCGTCACGGAGGGAGGACTCTATGTCGTCAACCGTTGTTATTGCCGCCGCGTGATACTCATCAAAGTCGGTGTCGTCGTCGATCACGGCCGTTGGGTCCAGCAAGTCGTCCCCCTGGTCGGCGACTGCCGCTACTCCTGCCGGTTTACCAGTTGGGCGCCCAGGTTGTGAGAACCCGACCTTGGCTCCGGTTGCCTGCGGTTTGTTCCACGCCCTGGGGGCCACATAGTCTGCTGGCTTCGGAGGCACGATGAAGGAGGGAGGAACGTCGACGGGGCCGCGGTAGGCCGGACCAGGGCAAGTGCCGGCCGCGTTGCCGCAATATTGTTTGCAATGATGGCACTTACCCACCGAGTCCAGGTACGAGTGGATCCGCCAGATGTATTCCTCTCGGGGCAAGGAGCTCAGGGTTGATCCTTGTTGAGCTGTCGAGTTTGATCCTCCGAAACGGGAGCGTGGGGTCTTCTTAGGCATTGCGTTGTAACAGTTCCCTACCCTCCTGACGAATTCTTTGAATTTGAACTCCTCTGGCTTGAGTATGTCCAGCTTCTTGACTTTGTTCTCAAGCTCTTGGGGAAGACCAAATGTCATCCCCTCCGCGAGCTGGAAGTCGGTGAGTGAGGTGCCGTTGAAGTTAATCATCCGCTGGAGCGTCCGCGCGCGGGTTGTGTACTGATTAAAGGACTCGGAGTCCATCATCTTGAGGTAGCGGACCTCTCTCTGAAGGTCGGAAAACCATTGTGACGGTAGTGCCGCGTCGAACAGATCTGCCTTTACTTCAGCCCAAGATCTTCCAGTCATCTTCTGCGCCTCGGCTTGAAAGAAGGACAAGAGGTTCGTTTCCGAAATTAGACGGCCGATGATGAGGAGTTTGTCGTGGTCGTTGGTGACGTCTTTTGACGTGAAGAAGATCTCCACGGCGTTGATCCAAAGTAGAAAAGGCTCTACCTCCATGTAGGGACCTACGTACTTCGGCGCATCGGTTGTGTTGAATCGACGGTGATCCACTCGGTCCCTTGGTGTAGCTGTGAACCGACCCGAAGCCAGGGAGCTATCCAGGAGGCTTGCGAATGCCTCCTCCAGTCGGGCTGTACGATTGGCGGCGGCCTCCTCAGCTCTCGCCAGACGGGCCGCATATTCCACCCTATCCGCGTGAGCCTGAGTAATGCTGGCGTGTTGGGAGGACATCAGCATCTTCATGCAATCCCTTGTGGAGAGGCTGCTGGATGGTGGGGGTGGCGGCGGGGGGGGGGTTGGTTTGGAACCCTGTTTTGGGGTCTGTCGGTTGGCCTGAGTCCTTCGGCTTGGTTTCCTGTCCCGCTCCAGGATCTCCCGAGGCGCCCGTCGTAGTCGTGTTCGGCGGGGCTTGGAGGCTAGAGTCGGTCATGGAGGGGGGAATCATTGGGGAGGAGTCTTCCGCCGGGTCCTGCGGGTCCGGGCCGGGTGTGGGGAGTGGTTCTTGAGGGTCTACCGTGAGGGCGAGTTGTACACCAGAAGGGAGCGACGCTGGTGCGGAGCCTACTATCAGTGGAGCAAACGCGTGGGGCGCGATCGATTTGGTTTCCGTGGCTTCTAGGGGACTGTTGAGTTGGGCCGCGGTCGACGCCGCTTGCTGAAGCCTCCTTTGTTCGGCTCGTGCCCGCCGTAGGATATCCTCGGGATCGGTCAAGGGAAGGAGTTGATCGGACAAAATCGTTCGTCGAGTGGACATGAGCTGTCCACCGTTGAGTGAGGAGAAGAAGTTGTAGATCGGCAACTTTGGCTGGGGTCAAGAGGAAGAGTTAGGAGAACTCGATGAGTCCAGGAGTTCGTGAGTTCGGGAAAAAAAATGCGGGCAGTTCGGTAGTTTGTTTAGTTCGTGTAGTCCACGCAACGGAGTAGTCAAGATCCCGTCGTCAGTCGAACGGGTCCGTTGTGATCAAGTTCGGAATGAGTCGAGAGAAAGGAAGAAGAAGAAAAAAAAAAAAATCCTTCGTTGGGATCAGAAAAAAAAAGTGTAAGAGCCGAAGCTCTTCACTGGGCTAGAGGGTTGGCACAGGGGAGACGAGGGTCTCAGGAGTTCTGATACCAACGTGGGGCTTGTATTGCACGTCTAGCTCAGGAGAGATGAGTAGTCAGTCGGGATCTCTGCTGTATATACAACTAAGTGGAAGGGAAATGGAAGAATGAAAAGGGGAGGCTCACCTAGCTCAGGAGAGATGAGTAGTCAGTCGGGATCTCTGCTGAGCTAGGATGAGACCGGGGAACAGGCTATATCGGATTGAAGTGGAGTCTTGTGAAAGGCTTGTGAAATCCACGGCGCCTCCGGCGCGGGGGTTTTACAGAGTGAAGCGATTCATGGGTCGAGGAACTCGAGAAACCAGATATTGAGTTCTTGAGAGGTCATCAAGGAAACTGAGCAGCATGAGTAACCGGTTATTGCAGAGAAGATCATTATATTGAGCCCAGTTCCGTTCAAAAGCCAAACTCAATTGGCAATACTGAAAATTAGCCAGCATCAGGTAGCCATGCTGGCTGATGACGTTGTCGGGGAATTTCATCTTTTTGAGAATAGCGAGCTTCGTGAATGAAAACGAGAGTTTGTTCAGCGGATTGGACCAAAAGGGTTTGATAGAGAGGCAATCGGCCATTTGCATCTTCCATAGGCTTGTGACGAGCATGAATTTGACTTCCTCGTGGAGGTGTTGACGATCTGTCTTGTGAGACATAATCAAGGAGAAAGGTAACAACTGGCCGGGGTTGAAGGTGAGAGGTTCCCGCCTTCCTCCACTCACTCTTTTTCTCTCAACTATTTTTCTATTTTACCATTCTTCTCCACCTCTCTTATCCACTCACAATTCCAACTCAATCCATGTTGAGTATGTTACTCAGGTTTTAGTCTTGTATCTTTTATTCTGCTTCTCCCATGTCCCGCATCTCTCACACACATGTCACAAGATGTATGTAGTCTATCTGAGGCAGCAGGCGTGGAAGGATCCTTTCACTATCCTTCCACGACTATCGAACACCGCCCCGTACCGTGCCTGCTGTCCTCAGGTCAGTCTCTCTTTTCTTTTGTCTTTTGTCTCTTTCCCTTTTCCTCTCTTCTTCTTCTTTGTTTTCCATTCCACTTCATTCTGATCTGCAATTCACCATCCTTCCACGACTATCGAACACCGCCCCGTACCGTGCCTGCTGTCCTCAGCCCGTCTCTCTCTCATCAGGTTATGAGCGCCAGTTAGCCTCCGGCTAATTCAGCTTCGCTAGACACGTTAAATATTGGCGATTACGGTGTGACGAATCGTGCTCATCTCAAGGATCAACTTACCATTTCACTTCCCTTCCAACCCTCATGTCTAACGACACAAAGGGAGAACCCTCTTCTACTCATGCCGAGTTCGGCAACAACTCTCAAGTCTCGTCTGTAGCCTCAAAGATCTCCATCGCAAGGCTTCCCATTCTCAAATCCCCCGGAAACGACTTGAACTATCTTAACTGGAAGAAAGTTGTTCATCGTGTTTTCACCTGTGTCACTCCAATTCTTCGGTCCCAAACCGAAGAAAATATGGTCATATCATCGGTTTGGGACCGTATAGCGCCCAGAGCTGAGGGGGCCAGCTCTCCTTATTGACGGTTTCAAACCGAATGGCCCCCAGAGCTGTGGGGGCCAGCTCTCCACAGTCACAGGAGAGCCAGGCAGATGAAATCCAATTAGTCAGCTCACCCAGCTCCTTCAACCACACAGCTTCACCCAGCTCCCCCAGCTCTGTCCACCACCCAGCTCACCTAGCTCCCCACACTACACATATATCCAGCTCCCCCAGCTCCCCAGACCACACATATACCCAGCTCCCCCAGCTCCACTACAACCTGCTCACCCAGCCCCCCAGACCACATATATTCCCAGCTCACCCAGCTCCACCAACCTCACCACTACACCCAGCTCTCCCAGCTCCCTGGGCCACACATATACCCAGCTCACCCAGCTCCACCAACCCCACCAACACCCCCAGCTCCCCCAGCTCCCTGGGCCACACATTTACCCAGCTCACCCAGCTTCGCCAGCTCCCAGGAACACACATATATCCAGCTCACCCAGCTCCACCAATCCCACCACAACCAGCTCACCCAGCTCACGCAGCTTCCCGGACCACATATATACCCAGCTCACCCAGCTCCACCAACCCCACCACAACCAGATCCCCCAGCTCCCTGGGCCACACATATACCTAGCTCACCCAGCTCCACCAACCCCACCACCACACCCAGCTCCCCCAGCTCCCTGGGCCACACATTTACCCAGCTCACCCAGCTCCGCCAGCTCCCAGGACCACACATATATCCAGCTCACCCAGCTCCACCAATGCCACAACCAGCTCACCCAGCTCACGCAGCTTCCCGGACCACATATATACCTAGCTCACCCAGATCCACCCACCCCACCACAACACCCAGCTCTGCCAGCTCCCAGGACCACACATATATCCAGCTCACCCAGCTCCACCAACCCCAGCACAACCAGCTCACCCAGCTCCCTGGGCCACAAATATACCTAGCTCACCCAGCTCCACCAACCCCATCACCACACCCAGCTCCTCCAGCTCCCTGGGCCACACATTTACCCAGCTCACCCAGCTCACGCAGCTTCCCGGACCACACATATATCCAGCTCACCCAGCTTTAACAACCCCACCATAACACCCAGCTCCGCCAGCTCCCAGGACCACACATATATACGCAGCTCACCCAGCTCCACCAAACCCACCACAACACCCAGCTCTGCCAGCTCCCAGGAGCACACATATATCCAGCTTACCAGCTCCACCAACCCCACCACAACACCCAGCTCTGCCAGCTCCCAGGAGCACACATATATCCAGCTTACCAGCTCCACCAACTCCACCACTAGCCCCAGCTCCCCCAGCTCCCCCAGCTCCCTGGGCCACACATATACACAGCTCACCCAGCTCCGCCAGCTCCCGGGACCACACATATACCCAGCTCCGCCAGCTCCGGGGATCACACATATACCCAGCTCACCCAGCTCCACCAACCCCACCACAACACCCAGCTCTGCCAGCTCCCAGGACCACACATATACCCATCTCACACAGCTCCACCAAACCCACCAGTGCCACAACGAGCTCATTCAACTCCCCGGACCACATGTATACCTGGCTCACCCAGCTCTACCAACCCCACCACTACACCCAGCTCCCAGCTCCCTGGGCCACAAATATACCTATGTCAGCCTACGTGATGCCAAGGATATTATCCTTCTAGCTACACGTGGTGCAAAGCAAAAGATTAGAGTTATAAAACTCTAAGACAAGGTTATAAGGGTTAATTCCAACGTAATTGTTGGGAATTAAGGCGTAAGAATAAGGCAATTTGGGCCAATTTGGGCCAATTTGATGTAATAAAATGAATATATGTAATTTTAAGAGGGGCCTGATAAATCAGGGGTGTTTAATCCCTCTAGAATAAAGAACTGGGGCCTGTAAACAGGGGTGTTTCAAATCCCAGAAAGAAATAGCGGAGAATCTCAAGAGAAGGGGCTTAAACTTACTAGTATAAGACCCTAGGGGCACTTGAGGTTCTTCAGGCGTGAAGTTGGGCAGTTGGAGGCGCTCAGAAGAGGTAATCTTGAGGGCAGGGTGGTTACTGGACAGCTTCAGGGCGGAAATTGGGGCTAAAAATCACGAAAGTAGGTATTTTACCTGGCAAATCACAGGCTAATGAGGCTGTTGAAGGCGGGTAAAATTCTAGTAGGTAATGTAAAGCTGGGGAATCTCTTTTTGGTCGGAGAAAGGGCCCTTTTTATAGCCTAGGCAGGCCTCCAGGGGCGCCCAGGGGACATGGGGACACTTGTGGGCGCATTCTGAGGCAATTTGGTTGCGCTAGAAGGCGCTGTGGGTCGTGGAACCTTGGGGCTTGGATACAAGGGTTGCCAAGGATCATTTACAGAGGTTCTGCGTGATTTTACACATGCCTTCCACGTCATGGGGGCTGGTTTGGGGGTTCTGTGACGCTCATTTCCGTGGAAATGTGCCACAGAAGGTACTAGAACTGGCTTCTGTGTACTTGTACACGTGTAAGCAGTGCTTTATACATGTTCTGGAGGCGCTCATTGATTGCTCCAGTTCATTTGACCCCTTCTACATATTTACTACAGTTGTAATTTACGTGTAGTGAGGCTTGGGAGAAGCTGGGGCGCTTTCTAGTGTCTCCTGTGCACGCTGCAAGAGCTCTTTTCAGTCTAGAATGTTTTCATATTGAATGATGTGGTAATTACATCTTGTTTGGTGATTAATTACATGTTTCCAAGCCCCATAACACATGTAATATTGTTATTGGGGCGTATTCTGGCCCATTCTTACTTATTGGTAGCCTGAGCGCTTTGATTGCGGGCTAGTTTATGCATTATGCATATATGTACACTATGGGCGCGGGCTTGAGCTCTAGGCAACAGAACACGCGGGCTTGGGTGCGCCACACAACAAATAAAGCTATCTTTTGAACTGTACACAACACCTCAGTTACGTCACTGAAAATGGTTGTAAGTATATGTAGTTATATATATATGTGCATACAATGCACTTGTGTAAACTTTGTAGTTAGTTTACACAAGGAAGGGGTAATAATTAAGGGTACTTGTAAGTGAGGTACCCTAGGTTATTTTACCCGTAGAATAAGAATCTTCTATAATATTTTACATATTAATTACATAAAGCTGAGTAATTAATTAATTATATATGTATTTAATGTTTTTGCGTAGTTTTACATATGTAAGAGTAATAATGTCTCTTTCATATGTAAAACTACTTTTTATATTTTTATTTTTCACGGTGGCTCTGCCATAGTAGCCAGCTGACAACCTAGCTCACCCAGCTCCACCAACCGCACTAATATGTACAGCCATCTCTGCCCACCAAACATTTACCCTGCTCACCCAGCTCCCAGCACCAGAGATATACCCAGATTGTCCGGATCTCCAAATCACCCATCTCTGCCTACCACACACATCAATGGTAGGCTGCTATGCTACACCACGCTACAGGGCCACTTGGTTTCAGTGTAGCAGCACTAACAGTGTCCACGTTTCCTGTAGAGTTAGAATAGCAATGTGCTACTGCCAATAAGCTACATTAACTTCTCTATGGCCCTTTTGGTGGTCAAATAGGTCAAGATAGGCCAAAAGTCTGCTACATGGTGCAGTAGTGCAACATATGCACTACAAGAAAAACTCACGCATACAAAAGCAGTTGTTCTAGCTCCACCCAGACACTTGACAGTCTTTTTTTGCACAGTAACTGTGCATCATGCACAGTGAATGTGCATTGAAGGTTGGTCAACACAACTCAACAAAGGATGGAGTAGCACCAAAACTTTTCCCAATGCTCTCACATGTGAACTGCTTGAAGGTGCGCAACTTTTTCTTGCAGTGAGGGTCACTTTTTTGCACCCTGTGTGTGTAGCATTAGCAAAGAGATGGCAGAATTCTGATAATGCTACACTCAAAGCTAGCACAATTCTGCTATGCTACAGTTAGCATAGCTGGCCCACAGTGTCACACATGCTCAGCTCCGCCTAGCACACACATACCCAGCTCCCCGCACTAATGGCTGTGATACAAACAGAAAAGCAAAACTGTCAGTGTGGCAACTTTTGGGAGGGCTGCACTGCACTGCAAATCAGCTGGTGTAGCAATGTGCTAAGCACTGATTGAAATGACTGGAGAACTTTCTTGAATTTCAGCTTGCTCAATCAGCAACCAATCAGTGGCACAGTGATTTGAGCCTCTGCTCACACTGTTTCCAGTTGAAAACTACTTGTGTCAGTGGCAGAACAGTGGGAAAACAGCTGAATGGCCACTGACAGCTGCTGAACACCACTGACGGCTTTTTCAGCATCAGTGAGCTGATTTTTCTGTGTCTGAATGTGGTTATAAGGTCCAAGGGTGGCAAAGGGTGATAGGAAGATTGATTGGGGGAATGCAGCAGTGGCAGACGTCCAGATGCTGGTGGCACTGCTGCAGCAGTAGTTGTTGCAAATCAGCTACACTATAGGTTAGTGTAGCAGGATGGGTGTCCCCATAGCATAGCGTAATAAATTTTGCCAGTCTAGGACAGTAGAAACTGGGAAGAAACAACACTCCAGTTGGTTTTCCTGTATTTGCGTGAAAACTGGGCTGTTGTTCCTGCCCCTCCATCCAATGAAGCCAACTCTGGCACTACAGAACATCTGTATGGCCTCAAGAAATTACAGGGGTTTGTCTCATGGAACCAGACCTGTAGGCCCGGTCAACACCTTCAAACGCCTCAGCTTCAACAGCCTCCCAACACCCTATCACTCCATTTTTGCCCTTTCCACTGTCTTTTTTTGTCTCCTGCCCAGTGTGCCCCCAACCAGTGTGCCCCCACCCAGTGTGCCCCCACCCAGTGTGCCCCCACCCAGTGTGCCCCCACCCAGTGTGCCCCCACCCAGTGTGCCCCCACCCAGTGTGCCCCCACCCAGTGTGCCCCCACCCAGTGTGCCCCCACCCAGTGTGCCCCCACCCAGTGTGCCCCCACCCAGTGTGCCCCCACCCAGTGTGCCCCCACCCAGTGTGCCCCCACCCAGTGTGCCCCCACCCAGTGTGCCCCCACCCAGTGTGCCCCCACCCAGTGTGTAGCTCAACATGCCCAATGAGCCCACTCTCTGGCTGGATGCCTATTCCCACCAGACACTGTGCAAGCTCCTGGACAAGTGAGTGCTGGTGATTGTGCTTGAAGGTTGCTGACAGCCGCGGACAGTTGCCAACTCATAGAGAATCTGCTGTTGGACCCGCGGCAGGTACCCGGCACCTGTTGGCAGGTACCTCCGGCACCCGCCCCGCACCCGCGCGCGGGTGCCTGGTGCGGGAATCCCTTCCGGGAGACGAGGCTGTTGTAGCCTCGTCGTCCGGGAGGAATCCCTTCCGGGAGACGAGGCTGTTGTAGCCTCGTCGTCCGGGAGGAATCCCTTCTGGGAGACGAGGCTGTTGTAGCCTCGTCGTCTGGGAGGAATCCCTTCCGGGAGACGAGGCTGTTGTAGCGTCGTCGTCCGGGAGGGATCCCTTCAGTGAGACTAGGCTGTTGTAGCCGCGTCGTCCGGATCCCTCGCGGAGGACGAGGCTACAACAGCCTCGTCTCCCGGAAGGGATCCCTTGCGGACGAGGAGGCTGTATCTCGTCGTCCGCAAGGGATCACTTGCGGACGACGAGTTGTAGCCTCGTCGTCCGCAAGTGATCCCTTGCGGACGACAAGATACAGCCTCCTCGTCCGCAAGTGAACCCTTGCGGACGACAAGATACAGCCTCGTCGCCCGCAAGGGATCACTTGCGAGCGACGAGGCTGTATCTTGTCGTCCGCGGATCCCTTGCGAGCGACGAGGCTGTTGTAGCCTCGTCGTCCGCGGATCCCTTGCGGACAACAAGACTACAACAGCCTCGTCTCCCGGAAGGGATCCTTTCCGGCGGCACCCGCCGGTACACCGCCGGTACACCCGCGGCACCCGCCGGCAGGTGCCGGGTACGGGTGCGGTGCCTATTTTTCAGGAAAACGGGTGCGACACCTGGGTGCCGCGACCCCCACAATCTTAACAAACTGGAGTATAATTGGGGACCGATGGGCCACAGGAGAGGAAAGTATTAGGAAGTTTGGAACGAGTTGCACACTTGTAGATCACATACATTTCTTTCTTTTTCAGCTAAAGCAACTACATATCTTCTGTTTGGTTAAATGGGAATGGATTTTCGTGGAATTGTAATGCTTCATCCTCTAAAACATCCTCCTCCTCTTGATCATCCGGTGTTTCAAACTCCATCATAACGGTTTCAACACCAATTAGTTTTCTCCATATTTCCTGGGAGTTCATGATTAATAAATCCCACTGCTCCTTGAGATTTTCTTCAGCTTCGTGTGCAGTTTCAACAAAGGGGCGACTCCATCTCAGCAGTTCCAAGCAGTGGCAATTCCACGACATCCAAAGACGACAGTGAGATTTGGCGAGGTTGCTGAAAATTGATTGGAGTACAGTCACAGGGAATCCATTCTCTGAACAGATTTGCTGCAATTGATCTTGTCCCTCTGAAGAAGGAACGACATGGCCTGTCTGATCTATCATAGACAAAGATGTAATGAAACTTCAGTTTGGATTTGAAGTTCGGCAAAAAATATGTGTACCCACAATCTTGTAACAGGGCACCAATATTGTCAATTTTCTTCGATTTTTCAATTGCCCATTGCATCCCCTGCCTCGCCTCCCTTGCAATTCAATGCAGCTCATCCTGGCAGTTAGTAACCTGAAGATATGCACGGATTCCATTTATTGTGTTCAAATCGACCGCCCACGGCTCAGACGGATGGTTTAGCGAGCCAAAATTCCAAAAAGGATTGTCGATCTCAAAAGCTTTGACATCATCTAAAGTCGGTGTCTCTAACAGGTTTTCAGGGGTGAAAGTTGAATTGTGATGATCTGCTCGGTTATTATATGCAACCAATTTCTTCCGCACAAGACACATCTTAGCATTCATCAGCTTTTTAAATCTGGCTTGGGCTCGAGTTCCTAAAGTGTTGTAAACTTTTGTCAGCTTGAATCCTTGTTGAGAGGTTGCTTGATAAGTTAAGCCCTACCGGATCCCCTTTGGTCCCACTTCCTTTGAATCTCAAGGACACCAACTTTGGCTTCGTAAAGTTTTGACTTGCTTATTTTAAGCTTGATCAAAGACCTTGTTTGTGGATCTACATTCAATACATACTTGTGAGTAACAACTTAACAAGTAAGCTTCCATTATTCAAGATTTAAGATCACAAACCAGAGCCGCCAGCCAAATTCCGGAATTCGTCAGAGCCTAGTGTCTCAATTGCTTGCTCTATCTCACTTTCAAGACTTATTAATGTATCTGGAAGTTGTCCTAATTGTTGTGACTGTGCCTCGGTACGATTTCGTCTCCGGGTCTGGCTAAGTTGAATCATATCATAGCTGGGTATTTAACAAATGGAAATAAAATATCGATTCCTGGTGCAACAAACAACTAGATAAGAGATAAAAACCCAACTGTGTCTCTCGGAGTTTGTCCTCCAGCTCAACAAGGGCTTCCACTTGTTCTCTCATCTGTTTTTCAGTATCGGTCTCAATTGCTGAAAGCTGGATTTGCCTCTGCCGATCCCATTGCTCCTTGAAATAAGACAATTCATAGCCAGTTTCATCCCGTATATCTTGCAATTCCGCCTCGGATTTTTTCAAAATCGTTAATATATGCTTTGCCCGATGTAACAACAATCGGACTGTTTTACGGGATTAGTATACAGGGATTCATTTGTACAAAAATGCGGAGTATTCAAATCTTACATGAATAAGTCTTTCCTATCTTGTTGTGATGTTCCAACTGAATGTTGACTGCCACAAGTCTGTGGTTTTTTGATGAGTATCGAAGTGGGCCAATCACAGGGGACAAGGAAGACCATCTCCGTTCTAAGCCCTCGCCATCAGACATTCCCCAACCCTTGTTCAGCCTGGGATTGTATTTAAGCTGGCAAGACCACTCATGTACATAAGAATGGAATACACTTGTTCCGAACATCAGAAGATTGGATTCTAGTTCTTCTGGGAATTGATTTCGCTAGGAAAGAGGAATAAAAAAATCTGTAAGAAAATTATAAAACAATCGCTCATTTTAATTTGCTTACTCGGACTATACCCTTTTCAACATGACACCCAATATCATACAAAAAAGCCAATTTCTTCCGACTGAAGCCCTGTTTGGTAATTTCTATGAGGTTATTGATCATAGTCATTGGGAAATAAGCCCTAATGATTGGTTGGATTTGATCAAAGGGTGATTAAGTTACTTTAGCAAGACAGAGATATTCAACCCAACCAACCAAAGACTTACTTTTCACCGCTCTGAACAATGTTGATGATCCGTATCATCTGATCATGTCGACATGCCATTCCAAATAAACCGGTATCGTCACACTCCTTCCAGGTTCCGCCAGTCCTTGCATCATCCGCAGCTGTGTGGCTCTGACCACACGGATCCTAAATGAAAAAAATTAACATTAGCGATCAACACAATGTGTTTAGCCTTGAGTAATTTTTACTACAGTATCCCTAGGATTGTTGTTTCTCTGATAGGCTCGATTCATGTACTGTTCCATTTCAGCAACCTCTTTGGCAGGTACAAAGAGGCTTGGGGTCTTGAGAGTTTCAGGTATCTCCAAACTAGCTTCCTTATGTCTCCGGTGCTGAAAATTTCCATCCATGCATACTATGAAATCGGGTTCATGGTCTTTCTTCCCAGGAACATGGGGACCATAACACACTGGACAGATATCAGCCAACTTGTCCATGGATCCCATACCAAAAAGCTGGTCGCATATGAGTTTTTCCCTCCGTAACATTTCGCGAAAGGCATCTACAGCTGAAGAAAGGGTTCTTCTCCATTGGCGAGTCTGTAGAAATGGGCTGGTTAAACACATAAAATAAGATAAAAGAGGAATAAAACTTACACCAACAGAGATTTCAGGGTCATCTTCATTTTTCTTTGGGATCAAAACGAGTGGATTGTTTGCATCCAAGAACTCGTCCAGTGCTTTAGAAAATGGTAACATAGCCACTGCACTATTCTTCCATAGTATATGGTGAAACTGTAACAACCGAATCGAAAAAGCTGTCCTTGGGAACTTGGGGGAGCCACCTATGTAGCCCATCTGGATGAGGCGGACTTGATCGGGCTGGCATTTACAAAATTGGACATCCGACTGCTTTCGAGCTGAATAGATATGTGTGAAAAATTCCAGTCTCAGCCACTGCTTTAATGATGTCAAGGAAGGAAGTTTAGAAAGGCAGCAGAACTTAATATATCAACCAGAATCATAGGTCGAGTTTGACTTTCTGCGCAGTGGCATCCAGGCTTCCAGTCATGATCCCAGTTTTCAAGATTCCCCCAAGTGTTTGTTTTAGCTGAACACTGGTAGAACCAGGTGAACATCTGATTATATACCTCTTCCCAGTTTTTTTCTTCCAATAGTTTCCTTCGTTTGTAGTTTTGGCTGGTCAGGTATTCGTGAAGCCCCTGCACCTGAGGATCAGCTTCATCATTCATGGGTCGATCATCATATTCACCTGGATTGAGGTCGATTCCTTGTTGTTGAAGATTATGGTGATCAGTACTATAAGTTTCTTCATGAAGGTTCAAAGGTGGGATGTGTGTCCTATTTGAAGCTATAAAGTTCTGGCTGGCCTGTTCGGATTCCTGTATGTATTGTCTGCCTTTCTCCGTTCGTGGTTTTTTCCGCCGTCGAGACTTCTTGCCACCCTCACCTTCAAATCCACGCATTTCGAGTTGAACAGTTGAAGGTGACCAACTCTGAGTTGAAAGATTCAACTTGAACTGTGTGAGAGAGATAGTTTTGATTTTAAATCTCCCAGGTTACAACCTGGTTACAACTCCCCGTTGTGGGGTCTGCAACCTGACCAAGAATTCATTCTCTGGTCAAGTCATGAGAACAAAGCCCTGATTGAACCTAGCCAAACTACCACATGAGATTTTCATACTAGAGTGTGGTTTGGTATGACCTCTGGCAGGTACACATAACTGTCCTAATGGTCTGCTGCAAAAAAATGAAATATTATCAGTAGGTATCTAATCTGACATTGTAATTATATTCCGGATCCAGTGCATCTCACATGATGAAATATAAATTATTGATTGAGATAAAGGATTGCTCTTCTGTGATGTTTTGCACAGTTCATTACTTCTGATAATTTTTTGAGATCAAAATATCCAATTTGATTCCCAAATAAAAAAATAAGACAAAAAAAGTGCATGTTGCTCTCAAAGTGGTTAATCATTGAAGTCTGAAGATAGTAAAATCATATTAGGCCCTGTTTGGCACCAATATAATTATAGGTGATATATAATTGCTGATTATTTCAATAAAAAATATAAAATTCAACATAAAGCCTCCAAATTTTTTTTGTGGGCAACCTACAGTGCTGGTCTCTTCAAATCTGAAATCAGATCTAACTGATTCAGCCATCTTCAGCCCCATAATACCATTATATCACTTTTGACCAATATGAAGTGATATAATGGTATTATGGTGCTGAAGATGGCTGGATAAGTTGATTCTGGGTTCACAGTTGAAGAGACCAGCACTGTAGGTTGCCTACAAAAAACATTTGGAGGCTTTATGTTGAATTTTGTATTTTTTATTCAATTAACCAGTGATTATATCACCTATATTTATATCAGTGCCAAACAGGGCCTTAGTTGCCAGTGGGAAGTCTTTGGATTCAGAATCATTTCTGCAAATCAAAGACATCCTTTCATTTTTGTCCAGCACTGTTAATAGTTCATCCGGAAACAATTACCAGTCCCAAAGGAACTATTAACAGTGCCAGAGGCACTATTGACAGTTCCGGAGGAACTATTAACAGTGCCAGAGGCACTATTGACAGTTCTGGAGGAACTACTTACTCCTGTAAATATTTCTAAATTCTGCAATCTAGTGTTAAATAATGTTCAAAACCTTGGCAAAGATTCAGCAGAATGTTGGGAGTTTACTGCTGCATCTTTTGATTTACAATCAAGTTAGACCCTTTCCTGATTTGGTTGGTATTTTTCAGCAACAGCAGCCCAAAGCTACAGTGACAGTCTTGAAACAAGCTATATTCCCAAGTTTCTCCTAGTTAGTTGCACCTCTTCTGAGTATTAATTGGGACCACAAAATCATGATTTCAATCCCAATCCCAAACCTGTTAAGGAGTCACTAACCAAATTGATGTTGGTTTTTCATGATGAAGGTATCAGTCTTGTGTGTCTAAAATCATTGAGGGATTCTTATCAAATCTCAAGATCCTCCATTAATCACTTTTTTTGGTGACTTTTAGGGAAATCTACCAGTTGCACTTTTTCTCTTGACACCATTGCAAATAAAGTCTAGATATTTTTGTCTTTCAGAAAAATAACAGCAATTCTTTTTGTTTGATTGGACACCTAATTGATCAGTTGAATAATTCACTATTGGTGACATTGTTGTTAACAACAATAGCTTTTTGATGAATAAATTATCATCTACCCAAAAGGAAAATTTTGATCAATTCAAATTGTCTTGCATTGTATCTGCAGGTTTGCCAAACATAATTATCTTTTTTTTGCATTCCTTTGCAAATTACTCTTGAATTGCCAAAGAGGAGGACTTCAATATCAAGTGTTGGTGTATACTGGTCCGGGGGCAAACTCCCCAGCCGGGTGTAGTCGGGCAGGCTACAAGGCTATGAAAATGGGCCTGCGGCGGAGCAAAGCTACACGCGGCTAAATGACAAAGAAGAGGTGTCTGGATTTCCAACGACAGGGGATGGATGCGGGAAACAGACATACAAGAGAGGCCCTTTTATAAGGGCCGACAATGGAAAAGAGAACCAAACAACAAGAAGAAAACGATGAATGATAATTCAACGGTACAGACAATATGGGCGTGTACAGGTCACGCCTTGTCTGAGAAAAGAAAGAAGAAACAAAACCAACAACCCCTTGCGTGCAGTACGCAGGGGCTTCGGCACCTCTAACTCCTGGCTCGTGCGGAGCCGGAGCCGGAGCCGGAAAAACCTAACACGCGTACAGCGCGCCCCTAGTATGGGCGCCTGTCGCGTAGCCAATTGTAGCACGGCTACAACCGCCCCCCCCTAGACAGGGGCTGCCCCAGCACCTTCCGGGAGCAGCTGGCCGTCAAAACAGACGCGTATCTTCCGCGCCGGCTGAGCCGGGGTAGCCGGAGAATCAGTAACCGACGGGGCCGGAGGCCTTCCGGCGCCTTTAACCTTTTTAGCCTTTACCGGCTTAGATAACTTTGCCACCGAAGTGGTCTTCTTAAGCAGGGCCTTGGCCACGCGGGCCTCAGCCTGCCGCTCCCGCTGAGCAATTGCGGGGGGCGTCGCCCACATCCCATTGACCACCAAAGATCGTAGGGACACCGGCTTCAAGCTATTTCCGTTCACGGGCCTCGAGTATTCGTCGCCATTTTGGTCGTTAAGAATATAAGCATTATTCGGCAAAATTGCCTTGATCTCGAAGGGGCCGAACCAACGTGGGCTGCCCTTCGTGTGCTCCTCGTTGCGAAGTTTAACAGATTGGCCCACAACAAGGGCGTCTACATCGCGAGCAAACCTAGTTTTATTATCGAAAGCGGCTTTATTGGCCTCGGCGCGAATGGCAGTATTACCTGCTGCCGCCAACCTGAGCTTATTAAGCTCCTCAATCCTGGCAGCTAATTCATGCTCGCCAGGACAGGCCTCATCTGCGGCGACCATGCGTCGCTTATCACCCAACAGCCGTGGTTTTACACCATAAACAAGCTCGAAGGGCGAGAACTTACTACTATCACTTGCGTGAATCCTAGTAGAGAATAGAGCAGCGGGGAGAAAATCCTCCCACCGTTTGGGGTCCCCAGTTGTATTCAGGCGGAAAAGAGCCTTCTCCAGGATACCATTAAACCGTTCACATTTCCCGTTGGTACGGGGGTGATAACCAGAAGTATTAAGCTTCTTAACTCCTGCCTTGGCCAAAAAGCTGGCAAACCCGGCAGACAAAAAGTTAGACCCGCGGTCCGTGAGGAATTCGCGAGGTAACCCAAAAGGGGTGATCACATGATCAAACACGGCTTCTGCGATAGCATCTGCCGTAGCGTTTTTTAGAGGGATGGCTATTGGCCAGGATGTACAATGGTCGACAATAGTCAAGATCCAATTGTATCCCGCCTTATAACTCTCCGGCATCTTAATGAAGTCGGAGGACCACCGCTCAAACGGCATCACCGCAGGCAAAGGGACCTGAAGTCCTGTTTCCTGCGACGCGTGCGCACGCTCATGCACTTGGCACGGCGCACAAGTGGCAATATAACTTTTAACATCCTCGTACCGTCTGGGCCACCAACCTCGGCCACGCAGCACCTGTAGTGTGCAGTCACGGCCACGGTGACCTAAATCATCATGAACCGCTCGAAGTAGATCGAACCGGTGTGCTAGCGGGATAAACGGTGAGCGTTCGAGCAGTCCGGGACGCCCCAGATAGATCAGGGTCTCGTCGTCCGAGTCATATTCAAAGGACTTCAAATTCTGCTCCGCTCTCATTACGAGCCCCTCGGGGACCCAAGCTGGAATCTCCCTTTTATCAATCAAGTAAGGGATTATCAAAGGCCAATCGGTCTCATCAAGGACGTCGCCAATATCATCCACGAGTGATAAATCACTCCGTCGGGACAGCGCGTCAGGAACAATGTTGTCAGCGCCTTTCTTATAACGGATTTCAATGTCCATTTCGGCGAACTCCTCCAGCCAGCGGCAGAGCCGCTTGGACGGGAGCTTCTGGCATTTCAAATAAACCAGGGACGCATGATCTGTATACACGATGGTTGTGACAACAGCGCCATCTAAATAAACATGCCATTTCCGCCAAGCGTGGATAATGGCCAACAACTCCCGCTCTTGTGCCGGGTAGTTAATCTGGGCTTTGTTGAGCTTGCAGCTCTCGAAAGCAACCGGGTGCAGACGCTCATCGTCGCCATATTGCAACAGTACCGCGCCGACAGCAAAGTCTGACGCGTCAGTCTCCATAATGAAGGCCTTAGCTGTATCCGGGGTAAGGAGGATTGGTGTAGACACCAGAGCCTCTTTAAGAAAAACAAACGCCGCGTCATGGACGGGCAACCACAAGATCTTTTCGCGTTTCTTTACGCCTCCAGCCGTCAGGCCATGAAGAGGGGTAGCAATTTTCGCGAAGTTTTTAACATAACGGCGGTAAAACCCGCACAATCCTAAGAAAGCCCGGACGTCATAGACAGTCGTGGGGCGCGGCCAAGATTGAATACATTCAATCTTTTCTTTCATCGGACGGATCGTGTTAAATCCAACAACGTGGCCTACATACTGCATTTCACGCAAGCCAAAGGAGCATTTAGCTCCAGAACACTTCAACTCTTCGTCTCGAAGGACTTGGAGAACCGTGCGCACATGCTCGAGGTGCTCGACCTCGGACCTAGAGTACACCAGGATGTCATCCAAGTATACTTGGACGAACACATCGATGAATTCCCTCAAGATGTGGGTCATCATACGCTGGAAAGTACTGGGCGCATTAACCAAACCAAAGGGCATTACGAGCCACTTGAAGTGACCGTATTTAGTCCCGAACGCAGTTTTGGGTACATCATCAGGGGCTATCCTCATCTGATGGAATCCTTGCTGCAAATCAATCTTGGAAAAGAACCTCGCGCCGCGAAGCGCATCAAAACACTCTTGAATTACCGGCAGCGGGTGCCGTCTTTCTTCGTGACAGCATTCACCTGCCGGTAATCAACACACAACCTTACCTTCCCGGAGGAAGGATTTTTAACAAACACAATCGGTGAAGACCACGCCGACGTAGATGGCCGGATAAATCCGGCATCTTGAAGGCCATTAAGTCTCTCTTTCAGAGTACCCAGCAGAGCTGGCGACAGTTGTCGGACCGGCTGATAAATAGGCGCGGCCGTACCAGTATCAACAAGATGCTCGATCACGCGTTTGCGTGTCGAGGCTTTAACAATGGGGGAAAAGAGGTCCGAGAACTCGGCTATTAGCGCACGAAGCTCTTCACCTAACTTCTCCTTCCCAAACACAGTGGGCAGGTCGGCCGGGCGTTCTTCACGCGGGCCTTCCACGCCCTCCGATTCCGTGAGCGCAAGCAGCTTTTCTGCTGCACCTTCCCAGATGCCACGGCGCCTAAAAAATTTGGGTAACAAAACTTCATCCTCGTCCGTCAGCGGCGCGAGGACTGTCTCCTGAATCAAGGAGATAGCGGGCAAGGAAGGCTGAAAAACGACAACATTACCGCTTGGCCCCTTAAGACGCCACGAGTTGTGCTCCCAATCCGTCGACGAAACGTGCGTTGCGATCCAATCACGACCAAGTATCACGTCGTAACTAGCTAACGGCGCGATCCTGCAAACACAAACAAAGTCCACTTCAGAAAAGGAGAAATGGACGTTAGCAAGCCGGTTATCTTTAATTTTATCACCAAAAGCGCCGGCTCACGGGTCCGTCGAGATTCATCTGCCCAACAATATGGGTCAACATCTTAACAACGTCACTACTATTCGTCGTAGTGTGACTTACAGCATCATTATCGTATCCGATGAGATCCTCCTGGCATTGAGGGAGGTCTCTGTGGTTATCGTACCACAGACGCTTGGCTGGGTTCATCGCCTCGACCTCGCGTTTCGAGTATCGGACGCCATCCTGCGGGGGTTGAGGGACAACCTCGCTGCCAACGGTAGGAAGAGGTTGCTTCCCACTTGGGGGACTATGACCAACGGGCATCTAATCACGGACAGAAACAAAAAACAAAAGGATAATTTCGACACGTCAGTGACTGTGAAGAAAAAACACCAGACGAATGCGCGCGCAGCACGCCAAGCAGGACCCTGCCCCAGAGGACCAGTCGACAAGAGACTGGGGACTCCAACTGAAGCAACCGTGACCCAGACCAAACCAAAGAGATGTCTAATCTTACGTTTTTTATTTGCCGAAGCGCAAAGAAAAAGACTACGATTTTAAAGGGTTGTTTGATTGGTATTATAGGGAAAGCGGTGCCGAAAGTGGAGTCCAAAAAACGTCGGAACGTAAAAAGGAACTCGCTACCACTTGTAGTCGGGCAGGCTACAAGGCTATGAAAATGGGCCTGCGGCGGAGCAAAGCTACACGCGGCTAAATGACAAAGAAGAGGTGTCTGGATTTCCAACGACAGGGGATGGATGCGGGAAACAGACATACAAGAGAGGCCCTTTTATAAGGGCCGACAATGGAAAAGAGAACCAAACAACAAGAAGAAAACGATGAATGATAATTCAACGGTACAGACAATATGGGCGTGTACAGGTCACGCCTTGTCTGAGAAAAGAAAGAAGAAACAAAACCAACAACCCCTTGCGTGCAGTACGCAGGGGCTTCGGCACCTCTAACTCCTGGCTCGTGCGGAGCCGGAGCCGGAGCCGGAAAAACCTAACACGCGTACAGCGCGCCCCTAGTATGGGCGCCTGTCGCGTAGCCAATTGTAGCACGGCTACACGGGGGCCCAATCCACTTCAAACCAATGTGGGCCTACATCCATGGACCACATTCATTGCCGGCTTCGAACTATCAATTCCTGGGGTCAAGCAACCTGTAAGTATTTCTTAATTTCACTTATCCTGTCCCCTTTCTACCCCTCCTCCCTCCCACCATCTTCTTCTCTTCTTCCCCCTAGAACAGTTTCAGATTGGGTCGTCGAGGTGAGGTCATGGCAAGCGGCGGACTGGCTGTATGTATGCTAGCAGTCCAGTCCACCCCATTTCCGAGATGCTCTGGCGGCAGGACTTGAACTCAACATGTGGCGGTGACCGGACCCACATCAATCAGGCAGGGCAAAGAATGTAAGATATCCCACTTGTAGATCAGAATCTTTTCTTGATGATGGCCACCCCCGTGAACTGAAATCGTACCAAAATTGAACAGAAAACCCATCTCCCTCGCCACTACTGACAGACCTCTTACCCCGGACGACCGTCACAACGCCGCCCTATCAAGCACAATCCCCCTCGACTGGATTAACTTCTTCTCCACTGTCATGAAGAAGGGGTAAAGCTCGGGACGATCGTCAAAGCCCTCTAGAACAAAGCTGTTCGACTGGAAGCCCAGGGTCTCAGACCCCATGTCGTTTGCATCAAACCAGGTGCAGTCGGCCTCCTCGCTGACAAAGACACATTCGGACACGCGACTGCGTCCCGGAAACCGCCCGGACCGACCATCAGCGCCGACGCCGACGCCGGGGCAGCATAGTCCAAGGATCCGACGAGGGTGCACGCACCAGCCCACGAGGCTACGGACGGACGATGCTTGCGTTCGTCCACCACCACCACCACCTTTTCCTCTTATCCTGAATCTTCCTCCATTCATTCACTCACTACCTTCCCTACACCTCTTAGATTAATCTCAGATATGGTGTCGTGGCTGGGGAAGGTACTGAGACATGCACGGCGGGCGCCGGCTCATTGCTGCTCGAGTTCGCCACGCTCTTGCGACTAGTCGGCGTCCCGATCTACGAGGTCCGTCCTACGCGTGATCGCCTGGCTCAGGCCGGCGGACAGTACAACCTCATCGATTGCACACCCTCCTTCAAACGGGATGTCTATCATCTCTCGCCATCAGGTGAGTATCTACCAATGCATGTATCTGTCTGTGAACAATGTACAAACTCGTCGGGCTGACTTTCTCCGACCCTCTGATATTTTTCCTTGCACCCAGCCAAAAGGTCAAACATATGCTCGCGTTCGACTTGGTCAAATCCGACAGATCGCGGGCTCAATCCACCCCCATCACCGCCAAGGGTACCTTATCACCCCAACCACTAACGCTGCCGAAGGTATGTAGTTTGTCTACTGTGGGATCGATCGGGCTTGTAGGCCCAAGTTGATATGCTCGCGTTCGACTTGGTCAGATCAGCCGGATCATGGGCTCAATCCACGCCCATCACCGCCAAGGGTACCTAATCACCCCAACCACTAACCTCGCCAAAGGTATGTAGTTTTTCTACCATTGGATCAATCGGACTTGTAGGCCCAAGTTGATTTCTCATTAAGATCATGGATTATTTTGTCTTTTCCAAACACCGTTGGCCCCGGCCTATCATGGACAGAAATCATCCGCAAGTACCTCAAGCACAATCCTGATCAAGCTCGTAAGTGGCTCTTGGTCCAGCTCCCTCTGAAAGCTTCGATTGGTCAGGAGGGCAAGCGTCGGCTGACCGAGGCCGTCAGTCCCCAGAAGGATGTCAACGGCTTTCATGCGTACAACCTTGGACTGCTCAGCTCCAGGGGCTCCGAGCCACTCTTTAACCCGTGCACCCCCGCCAGGGTCATCAGATTGATCGACTCTACCGGCTTTCAACTCTCCTGTAAGCATGCCGTCGTCTTGGGCCGGAGTGATATTGTTGGCACCCCAGTCTGCTCTCTTCTCCGTTGCAAAAATGCCACCGTCACCCAGTGCCATAGGTACACTCAGCACCTCCCGACAGTCTGGAAAATATGTAGGGGTTGTTGGGTATGTCTATCATCTGTGATCGAGTCCAAGCTGGCCAACCAGCTGATTTTTTTACTGCACCCACACCCACAAACAGTATTACACCTACTCCTCTAGGAGAAGGTAAATCTACCAATGCTATTGGCCTGGTCCAAGCCCTCTTTTGCAACCGTACGACAGCCTTCCCAGGGCCCAACATTCAGAATCAAAGGTGGCGCGGCTGGCAGTGGATACAGTCTGTCAAGAAAACCGATACAGTTTGACTGTAATTTAATCATGCACGCTCTATTTCTTGTGGCAGAGAATCTGAAGTTTTTTTTCTTCTTTTTTTCGAATGTTTTGGTTGAATGATGAGAGATACAGGTCTGAATCAAATACACGAGGTCACAAAAGTGCCTGTCTCCCACAAGCCACCCTCATCCAAACAGTACTATGGATCCCGATCAGTCAGCCAATCCTCAAGCCATCCGCAGCATCCAGCCCAAACGAACTCCAATCAGATTGGATTCCGAGCATACACTGATCAACTGATTCCAAGCACCCCCTCCCCCCCCATTTTCACTTACTGCTAATTTCAATATCTTATTGTGGAAGTAACCTCTTTTGGTGTTCTGACCATAAATTTAATCATTCGCGCAGTTAGTGCTTTTAGATTTATCAGTGCAGGTAGTTAGCCAATCAACTATACAATGGTCAAAGTAAGCAACTTTTCATACATACAAAAAAAATATTTCACAGGTTGGTGGATGTTGTCAAGGGTGCTGTGTGATGGCGGGATGAAGTGCGAAACCTCACCTGCCACCACATGGTGGGATCAATAACCACTTGGCGCGAAGACAAGGGGTTATTGATCCTTACCCCACAACAACACTTACACCAACTGGTGGCGTTGAAAACTGACCCCGAATTCAACCAGTAAGATGGATTCTAGCCAATCACAGGTTTCAGTTGGATTTGAACGGGGCTCCGATTACAAAGACACCTCCAGCCTCAACTCGCAAGCACTCCACTTCTTGCAGAAACAGCATTCTTCGGCGATTACAAAGGTCGTTGACTTTGATCTACTGGCAGTCTTTCTAATGCAGGGATTTGATGCTGGACATCACATCTGCAAGATCATCGGAATGGTTGAGGGGGCTTTTACTGAGGCCACCCCACCTCAAAACATGCTGATGTATCAAATTGTTAATGCAGCAAAATTGGTTAAAACTCGGATTCAGACGTACCAGGACCAATTGAAGACTAACCCCAGCACCAGAAAACCTTTTTGCCTCCGCTTTCCAACATATGAATTGGTTCTACAGCATTCCAGCAAACTCGAAAAGATGTGCGAAGTGTTGCCAACCGACGTCATGGTTGTGCTGATTGATGAGGGTGGTATTTGTGTTGGAGTTGGACTTCCACCAAAGCCTCCATCTGACAAGACCGGCCATATGCCCTGTGATGTATGTAATTCCACAATTTGTTGTCAACAGGATGGAATTGATTTAACCCATCAATTTCTTTGCCAATAGGTGCGGGCCATAAAGACGCTGGATACGTTTGTATCCAAAAATGTTGTTAAAATCAAAGAAGATGAGGCTGTCCGCATTGGTCCAAACGAAAACACTGCTCCACATCCGCAATCACCCTTTCCACTCTCATCCAACCCAAAAGGCCTTGTCCGTTCTGCAAAGGGGGCCAAGGATTCAATGTGCTCTTATCAAACATATGGATTTGGCTTAGGCAGTGTGAGTATTCTTCTTTTGGACAACGTTTCAATAACTTACACAACATTCACTGCAAGCAGCCACTCTCAGCCGGAGCTGCCGACAAGAAGATTCCATGTTCAACTCACCAAATCAAGACTGAAGAGTTGCAGGGCCATGGTGAAGAATGGAAGTCTGAACCCGAACCTCACCTTCCGGAACCAATGCGGTCTGAAACTGGTGCAACCCTTTGTGGCTTAGTTGAGCTTCGATATGATACTGTATTTTATTCAAAGCTTTCGTATTGGATAAATCGAATCTTCCTACCCGAATCATCTGCCGTTGCCGAACGTGCCATTGAATTTTTATCCAAAAATCGATCCTCGGCTGTCAAAGAAGCAATTGAACAAGAAAACAACCGAATTGTTGCTTGTAAGTCTTCTACAAGTTCATCCTGATTATAAAATATACTCCTGAGAATCACTACCTCCCAGCTCGAACTGTCTCAGTGAATGTGCAGCCTTACACCCACCACGACATTAATAATGCCCTCTTAATGGACAGCGTATTCTTTTTCGGGAATCATCTTGGTGGGGAGTTTATTCTCCCATCGCTTGGGGTGGCATACTGTGGATTGCATGGATACTCATTCCATGGACCGTTTGGTATCCTTTTGCATGGTGTGGCACAATATTACTTCTTGGAAGAAGTCAAGGAACCTAGGCGCTTTTCTCTGGCTATGTGGAGCAGGGCTACGACTTTTTCAGCTATTGCTCGAGGGGCTGCGTACAAAGCCGGTAATCAAGTAAGCCCCTTTGTGAATAACTATGTCCTTTTCAGAGCTAAGTCTGACACTTTATGGTACAGATTTTTAGTGATCCGGCATACTGGCTACCCCTTTATCCGGAATACTCATTGGAAAAAGTTTGTGATTTGTTCAAAGAAGAATGTAAAATTGATAAGAAAATTAGGAAGATAGAATCAATCAAAAACAAGCAAATGATTCCTGTTTAGTATTTAGTTTCTAATTAAAATCATTCGGGCTTATTAATTAGTTTCTAAATTTTTACTCCATTTCTGATCATCTGAATGTTAAGCTCAAAATCGGTATATTAAATCAGTTCAAAACTTTTGTTTCTTGAAGATAAGCAAAATGGTTTAAATTTGAGATGAATATGAATTTTTAATTATATCAAAAGCAGTTAAGGAAAAAACACTATTTGGGTATTTGAGGAAGGATTTGGAAAGCCCCACTCTCAATATCATTAAGCCATTTTTCTCTATATTCTGAGTGCATTGATTCTAATCCGACCATCAATACTTCCTCACTTAGAGTGCAATCTTCTGATCGGAGAATCTTCACAGTAGGATAATCCTTAGATACAATTGACAAAGGATCCCTTTGCTTCGGAAAATTGACTTTGTCGCGGCCTAGAGCTTGAGCTGTGATTTCAAAAATCAGCATTGCACAGAGATTAATGGTGGTTTGATTACTCACCCAGCAAACTGTTAAGTTGAGCACGAAGCTGGGATTGTATTTGATCACTACGTTTGGGCCTTTTTGCGTGGCGAGGATTGGAGGGAGCTGAGGGATCTGATTCAGAGGCTTGTTGCAAAGAGCATTGTTGTACAATTTTTTGAATATCCCGTCCATGACTAAATGCTTCAAAGGTTTCCTTGGCAACCCAGTAGTCTTTTGCCACTCCCAGCCAGGACTGATCGTTCAATAACTCTTTGCAGAAGCTGCCAATTCCTGGATTTCTGGTGGCAGACAACAGATAGAAGGTCAAGTTGTAAAGGTTTGAAATAGTAAAGAGCTTTGAGGGCATAGGTCAGTATCTCAACCAAGTATTCCAAAACAAAAGATTTGCAATCACCTCTGCATTGATTCGCATGACATGCTTGAGGGCATTTTTTTCGTCTTTGGTGCCAAGCTCAGGTGGTTTGTCGGCAACCAATGCGACCTTCTCATGGTTAACTAAATCTTCGTAGAGGGGTCTATACAAAACCTCTTCCTCTGGAGTAAGAAGATCAGCAGGTTGGTTTTCCTCATCTTCACCATCTTCCATATTTTCATCGTCATAGTAATGGATTGGAAGTTTGGAGAAGAAACCAAATATCCGTGCATCGAATACCATTCTTTCAGTCGGGGATCGTTTCTTCCACGCTTGTCCTATTTTAACATTCCTTTCCTCCCATCCAATAGAGCAATGTCGTGGAGGCACTGAAGGAATACAACTTTGTCAATCTTTTGATATTGAAACAAGTTTATAGAGGAGGTGCCAACCTGGTATCTCGGCACTGTCCATGCTGAATGCCACATAGCAATTCCAGTTGCTTTTTTTCGTGGTGGTTGATTTTCACCCCTGTGATTGTAATGGAAAGTTGTTAGTTGTTGCAAAGTAGGTGAATCAGTTTATTCTAATTGAACACACAGAAATGAGTTGACCATCTTTTCAGAGATGTTACCAATGCAAGCAAGCATCAACTTTGCCTTTATGTAGTTCCTTTTGTGGAATCGAAGTGCCTCTTCTATGTTGGTTGGGATTCGGTTTGATGGTTTGCTCTGTTTTTCTAAAACTTTTCGGAGTTGGTTTTTGGTCCAATTGTTTAATTGACTCTCATAATTTTCCAATGTTAACTCAAAAGGTAGGGGCTCTTCTTCTTGATCGTTATGTTGGTGCCTACTGGTATGGTATTGGTTGTCCCCCGATTCAGATTGGGATTGTTCCTGTGCCCGTCCGCCTCCTTCGTGTGCCGTTCCGACTCCATTAGGTCCTTGTTCTTGCCCTTGAGCTCGTTGACTGCCTCCACTCCCTCTGTAGCCGCCTCTACCGCCTCGTCCTCCTGCTCGTCCTCCACGACTCCCTCGTTCGACTCTTCGGCTGATTCCACCTGTGATGACTGTTCCTCCTGTTTGGGCCTGGTTTGATCTAGTTGCAACCATTTTGAATTGTTGGAAATTGATTAGATGGTAGGCTTGATGGGTGGGGTGATTTGGTTGAGACTTGTGTGATGAATTGTGGTATGTGACTCAGTCTTGTGGTGATGGCTGCAGCTTTGCTGCGCCGTGCTGTTTCTGCTTTGCCCGGCTGTGCTGTTTCTGCTTTGCCATGCTGGCCTTTTCTGCTACAAGCAACACATAACACCACTCCCATGCATGCACTGCAAAATAACTCAAGCACATTATTACCAAACACTGCAAATATTGTGTGTGTGCTGCTAAAGCATAGAATTGAGATACCAACAACTAGTCGTCAAACTGTTTATCTGTCCTAACCCTAACCTAACCCTAACCCTGTACCCTAAATTTTATTCCTCTGGTAAATGGGAAAAAATGTGTAAATAAGAGATGTTTGTGGATGTGTCAGAACACCAATGGAAACATAAGAAGTTCCAGGTTACTATGTGGCAGACCTTATTTGTATACATAGGTAGAAGAGGGATCAAAGTTCTTTTCCATGAAAACAATGTTGCAAACACATAATATGAAGAAATCAATTGGATGTGTGGTGCGGGATATGTGGGGCGGGAGCTAGGTGCGCTGGGTATTATGTGTTGTGCGGGAGCTGGGTGAGCAAGGTATTATGTGTGGTGTGGTAGCTGGGAGAGTTGGGTGAGCTGGGTATTATTCGTGGTGTGGGAGCTGGGTGAGCTAGGTATTATGTGTGGTGCGGGGGCTGGGTGATCTGGTGAGCTGGGTGAGCTAGGTATTATTTGTGGTGTAGTAGCTGGGAAAGCTGGGTATTTTGGGAAGCTAGGTGAGCTGGGTAGTATGTGCTGTGCGGAGCTGGGTGAGCTAGGTTTTATGTGTGGTGCAGGAGCTGGGTGAGCCAATGAGCTGGGTTTTATGTGTGTTGGGGGAGCTGGGTGAGCTGGGTGTTATGTGTGTTGGGGGAGCTGGGTGAGCTGGGTGTTATGTGTGGTGGGTGAGCTGGGTGAGCTGGGTGTTATGTGTGGTGGGGGAGCTGGGTGAGCTGGGTGTTATGTGTGGTGGGGGAGCTGGGTGAGCTGGGTGTTATGTGTGGTGGGGGAGCTGGGTGAGCTGGGTGTTATGTGTGATGGGGGAGCTGGGTGAGCTGGGTGTTATGTGTGGTGGGTGAGCTGGGTGAGCTGGGTGAGCTAGGTATTATGTGTGGTGTGGTAGCTGGGAGAGCTGGGGATTTTGGGGAGCTGGGTAAGCTGGGTATTATGTGTTGTGCCAGAGCTGGGTGAGCTAGGTATTATATATGTGTGGTGTGGGGGCTGGGTGAGCTAGGTATTATGTGTGGTGAGGGAGCTGGGTGAGCTGGAGATTATGTGTGGTGCGGGAGCTGGGTATTATGTGTGGTGCGGGAGCTGGGTATTATGTGTGGTGTGGGAGCTGGGTGATCTGGGTGAGGGTGAGCTAGGTATGCTGTGTGGTGAGGGAGCTGGGTGAGCTGGAGAGTATGTGTGGTGCGGGAGCTGGGTGAGCTGGGTATTATGTGTGGTATGGGAGCTTGGTGTGGGAGCTGGGTGATCTGGGTGAGGGTGAGCTAGGTATGTTGTGTGGTGAGGGAGCTGGGTGAGCTGGAGAGTATGTGTGGTGCGGGAGCTGGGTGAGCTGGAGATTATGTGTGGTATGGGAGCTTGGTGTGGGAGCTGGGTGATCTGGGTGAGGGTGAGCTAGGTATGCTGTGTGGTGAGGGAGCTGGGTGAGCTGGAGAGTATGTGTGGTGCGGGAGCTGGGTGAGCTGGAGATTATGTGTGGTACGGGGGCTGGGTGAGCTGGAGATTATGTGTGGTGCGGGAGCTGTGTGGGCTGGAGATTATGTGTGAGCTTAGGTATGATGTGGTGAGGTAGCTGGGCAAGCTGGGTATTTTAGGGAGCTGGGCGAGCTGGGTATTATGTGTGGCTTGGGAGCTGGGTGAGCTGGGTATAATGTGTGGTTTGGGAGCTGGGTGAGCTAGTTATTATGTGTGGTGGGGGAGCTTGGTGAGCTGGGTGGGTGAGCTGGGTACTATGACAGGTGCAGGAGCTGGGTGAGCTGGGTAGTATGACAGGTGCAGGAGCTGGGTGAGCTGGAGATTATGTGTGGTGCAGGAGCTGCATGAGCTGGGTGATCTGGTGTGGTTGGTGGAGCTGGGTGAGCTGGATCTGTGTGGGTTGGGCAGAGCTGGGTGAGCTGGCTACAGTGAGGTGATTCTGTGAGCTGGGTGAGCTGATGATTTATTTCATTGGGCTGCTGTACTCTCCTCAGAATGTGGAGAGCTGGCTCCTTCAGCTCAGGTACCTATACGGTTAAAAACCATTGATGTGCAGAGCTGGCCCCCTCAGCTCTGGGAGCTGTACGGTCGCAAACCAAAGATGTGATCACTTTTTCTTCGGTTTGGGACCGAAGAATCCGTTTGCCAAAACTCCGTGTTTTCAAGTCCGCCAAAGTGAGTCATGTGCTCACACCGGTGGATCGTGCCCGCCGACCAGCGACGTGGGAAGAGGACAACGATCTTGTTTGCGCTATTCTGGTGCAGATAGTCGACGAATCCAACCTTCGCCATCTTGCCGACGAAGATAACGCCGCAAAGATCTGGGAAGACTTATCGCGGGCCCACCAGGATTCCTCGTCTGGCGGCCGTGTTTACTGGATTTGTAAGCTCCTCAACACTCGGTTGGAAGGTGACGACATCCATGCGCATATCGAGTCTCTAGCAAAATCTTACGAACGTCTGGATTCTCTTGTCACTCCCGAGAAACCACTCACACCCGAGGACGTACACAATGCTGCTCTCCTCAGCTCCATCCCACCCAATTGGCTCCATTGCGTCTCGGGCCTCATGAACCAGGAGGGAGTCAAGACTGAAACGATTGTTTCCGCCTTGAAAAACGAAGCCATTCGCCGTGATTCCCAAGGCAAGATCATATCCGTCTCCTCTACAAAAGCCACCGCTTCTAAGCCAAAGAGTTCTCCTAACCCATCAAAGAGCACCCACAACGATCCCTCTAAGAAAACCCGCCGCTGCCCTCTGTGTAACAGTGATTCCCACGATCTGAACTCCTGCAATAACACGCGCAAGCTCATCGCAGAGCACAAGGCGGCGCAAAAGGCTCGTTGGGAGGCTAGCCAACAGGACAAACCACCCTCTTCCAACAAGCCCACGGCTCGGGCCGGCAGAACCTCCGCCGCAACTCTCGGCCAGTCCTCATACAACTACGACGAGGATGAACACTCTGACTACTCAGGATCTGAACTCGAGGTGACGGCAGGGAACGCGGTGGCAGCGCTTTCTATCCCAGCCGATACCCCGCAAGGGGGGGATGCAAACATTGATTCAGGATGCTCCATGTCGATGACGCCGGACGGAGCCGCTCTCGCCGATCTTCAAGTGGATAATACTCCTGTTCGTCTGGCCGACCACTCAGTCGTTGAAGCCACTCACCGTGGCCGTGCTCAAATCCCAATCAAAGGAGGCATAAAAGTCAAAACACTGGTCGTACCCGCCCTCCATGAACCTCTTCTCTCGGTAGCCGGACTCTGCGATGCAGGTGTCACGGTAGTATTCTCCAAAAACGCCTGCGACTTCTACCACTCGGCCACCATCTCCATCAAAGGAGAAAAAACCGGACGCGGGTACAGGAGGGGAAACCTGTACTATCTTCCCTCGGAGCCTGTGAGCTCCTCCTCCTCTCTCACTCTCACTCCCCCTGTATTTGATCGCTCGCTGCTTGGTTTCCACAACCGATTCTTGCATATCGGTTTGAAACCTTTGAAACTCCTACTGAAATCGAACGGCATCATCCCCACAGCAATGAACGAAACGGCCGTCCAACAGTGCCCGATTTGTGTTCAGGCGAAAATGCCACGCAAGGCCTTCAAATATCGTTCTCCTCACCGCGCGACGTTTCCCGGACAACTTATCCACTCAGACGTAGGCTCATACAAGGTAAAATCACGCGAGGGATATTCATATTTCATCACCTTTGTAGATGACTACTCTAAATTCCTTGTTGTATTTCCCATGAAATACAAAAGTGATTCATTTTCCTGCTTCAAACTTTTCCGGGCTTCGTTTGAGAGAAGTGGTGCCCACAAAATCCTGGCTCTACGCTCAGACAACGGTGGGGAATACGTTTCAAACGAGTTCTCCTCTTATCTTTCAACGGCGGGTATCCAACATGAGCCCGGCCCTCCTCACTCTCCTGAGTTAAATGGCGTAGCGGAAAGGACTAACCGGACGATTAGCAATCTGATACAATCGGCTCTCATCAGTTCACACACACCCAAATCCTTTTGGGCGGATGCGCTTCGTCACGCTCTATTTGCATACAACTTGTTTCCATGCAACACACCGGCGGGGTTCCAGTCTCCCAACTCAATACTCAATCTGGCCTCCGTCGATCTGTCATACCTTCACCCATTCGGGTGTCTTGTATGGTATAAAGTCCCCAAAGCTAATCGCAAGAAACTCGACCATAAGGGTCGTGCGGCCCTTCTCCTTTCCTATCTCTTGGACGGGAACGGCTATAGGGTGTGGGACCTTGAGAACCGGTCCGTAGTTAAGACGAGAGATGTTATCTTTCAAGACGACACGTTTCCTTACGGCTCTAAGCTCACGTCTTCTCCTCCTCCCTTATCAGCTGAGATTTCCTGGCCCATCACCCCTCCCTCCGGTCGCAGCACTGATAACTCGAATCCGGTGGAACCTGCCGGTACCGCCCCTTCTCCACCTGTCCAATCAACTATCTCCCCGACTCCATCTCCCCCCCCATCTTCGTCGCCAACCACTCCAGCACCAGCTGTCGCCATCCCGTCTCAAGCACAACCGCCTATGACTCACAGACAATCAATGTCAGAGGCTCCCCTCAACATTCCGCTGAAGCCTAGATTTGACAGACGACTCACAGCCTCTATCCATGCACCTGGGAATGCTCCTCGACAGCCGGATGTCATCACGTCTGATTCGGACAAATCCTTGTCCGAATCCTCGTCAAGTGACTCGCCCATCCCCTCACCCGATATCTCGGTGATCTCTCTGCCGCCACTTTGTCTTTCCCCCTCCCCACCCCGACAAACCTCTCCCCCTCCTCCCATCTCTTTGCCCCCATCTCCTCAACCACCCAAATCCCCATCTCCACAACCAACGCCTCCTTCCCCAATCCCTCACGTTGCCCCGCCTCCTCCGACCAGACCAGCGTCTCCTCCTCGCCGCCGCTCCGCCCGTGACCGTAAAGCACCCAAACGCTACGGTAATTGGGCTAAGAATGCTACTACTGACTCTGATATCGACACTCCAAAGACTTGGAAGCAGCTCCTGAAGTCCCCAAACAAACATCGTTGGATTAAAGCGGCTGAGGAGGAATTTGCGTCTCTGCTCGGTATGCAAACTTGGAAAATTGTTCCCCGTCCCGCGAAAAGGAAGATTATAAAATCGAAATGGGTCTTTAAAGTTAAACGCCGGACTGACCAGAGCATCCAGAAACTCAAAGCACGACTAGTAGCCATGGGGTACTCTCAAGTTCAAGGCCTGGATTACAACCAAGTCTTCTCCCCTACGCTCCGTCTAGAAACCCTTTGTCTGATCCTTAGTCTACTGGCCAGCCGCAGTTGGAAGGGCCGCCAGGTCAACTTCAAAACAGCTTTCCTCAACGGCCATTTGGATGAGCCGGTCTACATGGAGCAACCACCGGGTTTCAAGGACCCCCACCACCCAGACTGGGTATGTGAAGTAAGTCAATCCTTATACGGCTTGAAGCAATCTCCGCGCCAATGGAATATTGAACTTCACAAGGCCCTACTCGAGATTGGCTGGTTGAATTCCACCTATGACCCAACTCTTTACTTCAAACTCTCCTCAAACAAACTCGTCGGTGCGCTAACCACACATGTGGATGATCTCGCGATTGTGGGCGAACCAGACGTTGTTGATTCCATTATTGACTCGATAGGCCGCCGATTCAAGATTGGGGCCAATGAAGAACTCAACCATTTCCTCTCCCTCAAAATCACACGGGATATAAAGAACAAACATGTTTTTCTGAACCAGGCTCACTACATCTCGGAGCTATGTACTCGATTTCTGAATAACAAACCCGTCTCAGTTCCTACTCCCACAGACTTTTCCTTCAAGAACCTCGGGCGCCGGCTCGCGTCAGATCCGTCGTCTCCAGGCCCCTATCCCCAACTCATAGGCTCGCTTCTGTGGGTCTCTCAATGTACAAGGCCGGACGTTTCGTTTGCGGTTCACCGCCTCTCTCAACATCTCCGGGATCCGTCCGAAGCGCACTGGATGGCTGGGCTCAGGATTCTCAATTACCTGGTCTCAACAAAGGACCTCAAACTGCGTCTCGGCGGGGGTCTTACATGCTCAGGATTCTCGGATTCTGACTGGGCGGAAGATCGCAATGATAGGAGATCCACATCAGCATATACCTATCGCATCGGCGACGGCGCCATCTCCTGGAAATCCCGGAAACAGGCCACCGTGTCCCTCTCAAGCACGGAGGCCGAATATAAAGCTCTCTCAGACTCGTGCAAAGAAGGGATGTGGCTCCGTCATTTGCTAACAGAACTTCGTCTCCGCCCGGATTCCGCTATTCCGCTCCATGTCGACAACGAGGGTGCGGAGGCCCTCGCCCTGAACCCCGAACACCATGCAAGAACAAAGCACATTCACGCTAGGTATCATTTTATACGAGAATGCGTCCAGGACTCCGAAATCTCACTTCTTCATGTCTCAACCAAGGACATGCTGGCGGATATGCTCACCAAGCCGCTGCCCTGAGTTCTGCTGGAAAAACATCGCCAAATGTTCGGTATCATCGAGTGACCCTTCCCCGTCTTTTGTTCTCTTTCCCCTTTTTCCTCCCTGCCCTATCTTTTTCTAACCTCCAGTCTCTTCATCCCTATTTCTTCTTTCCCAATCTCTTTCCTTTCCCACCCTTCTTCTCCTACTTTCTTTTTTTTTTTTTTCTTTCTTTCTTCTTCCTCTTTTTCTTTTTCCTCTTTTTTTTCTCTCCATGGTTTCAGCAAGGGGGGGTGTTGAGTATGTTACTCAGGTTTTAGTCTTGTGTCTTTTATTCTGCTTCTCCCATGTCCCGCATCTCTCACACACATGTCACAAGATGTATGTAGTCTATCTGAGGCAGCAGGCGTGGAAGGATCCTTTCACTATCCTTCCACGACTATCAAACACCGCCCCGTACCGTGCCTGCTGTCCTCAGGTCAGTCTCTCTTTTCTTTTGTCTTTTGTCTCTTTCCCTTTTCCTCTCTTCTTCTTCTTTCTTTTCCATTCCACTTCATTCTGATCTGCAATTCACCATCCTTCCACGACTATCAAACACCGCCCCGTACCGTGCCTGCTGTCCTCAGCCCGTCTCTCTCTCATCAATCCACTCCTTCAAAAATCACACTCTTTTTTTCATTTACTTTTTTCTTGGCTTACTCTAACCTCACTTTCTTCAAGGTTGAGGACAACCTGCTAAGTTGGGGGAGGGGGCTTTCAATTCCGTCTTGGATTCATTTTATTTTATTTATTTATTTATTTTTAGCAAAAGGGCACTTTACAACGGCTTAATCAATACTATCTAACACTTTACTCGAATTGGATGGACTGCTTGGCGTCAGTCGGATTGATCACGAAAGCGCTGGTCACTATCCGGGCGCTGGTCAGTATCTGGGCATTGGCGGCGAGTACAACGGGCCCGCAAATCAGCGGATTGTTCAAAGGGATCGAGCCAATCAGTAACCAGTAGTTACGGGGCGGATATCCGTATCAACCTGGACCCAACATGGTCGGATAGAAAAGGAGAAACTTACTTGTTTATCCTGATTGACGGCGGACGGATCAATTAGTATCCAACGGTTGGTGCAGACACGAAGAGCACGACAGGCTCTCGAATCCGCGGATCGATCGATGGCGTTGAGCTGGGCTTGACTCCAATGAATCCAAGAAGATTAAAGACAGAGACATGAACAGCCGGTAATGGAACACAAAAACTAGTAGCTATGATAAAGAGACATACTCGGGACGTGGCCCAGCGGTGGACGCTCTGTTCAAATAGGATATGGATTAGCACGAGGCGAGTATGGTACTGGTGGGATGAGGAGCGAGTGAGGAGAAGGGGCTGGGAAGAGGCCTCTTTTATAGCTTACCAGTCCCTCAGGGGATACACATTTACCTGAATTACCCAACGCGAAAAGCAAGACCCATGGCTCCAACATCATACGACAGCTGAGCTCAGATTGGGTCGAGACGAAAGCGGTCCAAGCTTGAACAATATTGGCATTTGTGGCCGCAAAGGTTAATCTGACAGCTACACATTTACACACAACATGATTGAGACTACTGCCTACTCAGCCAGAAAAAAAATAAGAGGAACCAGCTCGCTCGACAGGTGACGACAGGTGGCGCTGGTGGGGTGTTAAGGCTGCAGATCAAGGATCGAGTCTGTCGAGGTTGGCGGGATCGGAAGGTGGTCGAAGACGTTGGCTTATACCCATACCCCCTATGGGGTACACCATATCCATACCGGGACAGGAGCGAAACCCACGGACAGGACCGGCCGCTATGTACATCGCAGGCTGGAAACAAACCTTGTCGGCGAAAGAAACCCCACCAGAATCCCAAAGACCTGTCAAACTTGGTGGTGCGGGTGGTAGCGGTAATTAATCGGACAGCTGCATATCAAAAATCAACCAACATGGTCGCCCAGTTATCAAGGAATGACGCAAAGGACTCACCTCAAAAATGAACTCTGCTCACCAGCAGGGTTCAGGCTAGTTGTTGGTATGGTTGGGGCGAGAACCCAAGGGCGCCAGCGGTCGACCATCGGCAACCGTGACGTATATATTGGAAGATCGGTGAAGTTGTGTATGGGCCTTGAACCCAAAACCCATACGCACTCGAACCCCTGAAAACCCATACCCTCCGAAGAAGGTACGGCCATATCTATACACATACCACCCCGTGTACCGGGGTAGGGGCATACACACTACTCGGACCCCTGACAAGCTTCATAGACATGAACGGGCGGGTGTGACCAGTACAGCACACCCGGGCCCACAAGCCCGTCTAGCTATTGGTCAGGGACGGTCCACCGGTCCCCGATCACTACTCAATAAGCGGGACTCGCGGCTCCAAGCGCGCGCAATCTAGAGCTCCTGCGCAGACACTGCGGACGCCATGACTTCGCAACGTCAACTACTGCGGAACTGCGTGACTGCGCAGCTGCGGACTGCGCGCAGCACTTTGACTCTCAGAACAGACAAAAAGTTCTTGTCAAGAAAAATCCCAAAATTGACAAAAATCAAATTTTTGGCCAATTTTCACCCTGCGCAGCCTCTCAAGCCACGTGGCCCAGAAGACGTCAAAATGGCCAATTTTCCAAGGATCCTGCAAATCACCACATAAATTCACCATGTCACAGGTTCAAAAGTTGACAAAAAGCACTTTTCACGTCAAAATTGTCTGAGGACAGACAATAAGTTGGGGGAGGATGTGGTAGACAGAAAAGTGAAAAATCAAAAGTTTTTTCTATACTACATATTTACTCACAATACGCCTCAAGATACCATCAAATGGACCCCAGAAATGGATTCTACAGCCAATTTTACCCCTAGTCACCACTGGAAGCGTCACTGGAGCCCCTCTGGATTGGAACCTACACTTCTTTGGACACTGGACACCCATCACAGGTTCAACATACCAAATCACCAACCTGTCACAAGCCTCAAGTCAAAGATCACAGCATTATGCTTATACACATCACAGGATACAAGCATACATCTCCCCATCAGACTACAGTCATTACATATTATCGAGTACTCTTCTATTTCCATATTATGATGTCATCACACACTGACTCTGCAGCCTCAGACACATTTATGCACCCCCTGCATCCACCTGTCAACTCATGCAGTCTACTGTCACTTTACGCAGCCTTCATGCGGCCCTACTGCATTCTTATGACATCATTTATGTACCCCTGACACATTATGACATCATTTGTATCTACTCCAACCAGCTAAAATCCCTCACACTGTTGTCCAGATCAGCTGAAACCCTAACCCACAAGCCCCTCTGGGGCTCCACTTTTGTCTATATAAGGTGCTCTCTCCTCCCCAGTTGTCAGCTCCTCAGCTCAGTACTCACCAGTTATTTACATACCACCCTTCACACTTACCATCACCACCACACATCACTACATCCCGTATATTTGCAAATAACTACTGAACTCACTCTCAAAAGTTACACATACCTGTCATCGAACAACTTCATCTGGAATTAGACCAGACCTATCACTTGATTAAAACCTGCCAAGCATAGCTTGGTGGGTATTGTTGACTGATAGCATAGAAGGGCAGAGTTTGCACCTCCATCATCCCCTTCTGCATTCAGCAAAAGGGTTTCACAACCACTTTTGAGTCTTACACCGATCTGCCCATGGGGAACCCCTTCTGGATGACCAGTACGTCAATTGTCGGCGCCAACATGGCCAGACACCTAATCAGGCCGACTTCTTGCAACGGGAGCGGTTGAATCATCAGGCGCACCCAGAACCGCGACCCAGGCGAGAGGAGGACGACTTGTCTCTCATTGTGGACCAGCGGGCGGTCAATGGACTTGTAAAGGTGGCGATTGACAAATTTGGTGAAGCAAATTTCTTACATTCGGATGGTTCTAACTATGTGATTTGGTTACAGAGCTTAGGAGGCATTGGTCAGAACTTCCTCGACAACCGAGATTTCTTCAGTGGACCATGTGTCAGACCGAGGATGGTGGGCGTGGGACGTTGGATTGTTCTGGGGGCCATCAACCCAACGATGAAATCGGAGTTCCAGGACATGGCGACAGCATGGGAAGTCCTGGAGGCGATCAAGGCAAGGTTCGCCGGCGTGACGAAGGCAAGGATGATGCGGGTTTTTCAGCAGTTGTCCAGAGTGGCGGTGGACATTTCAACGAACCCGGCGCGAGTAGCGACGGAGATGAAAGCCCTTCTGGACGAATTGAATGGGATGGGTACCTCTTTTCTGTATGACGACCTCCTCCCCATCTTAATCCACGAGAATGTAGCTCCCGGTACTGCCCTTTGTTTCGAGTTTGACAGGTGTGTGGATGCGGAGTTCTCTCTCAATGGCCACCAACCAATCACCTTTGAGAAGACGTGGAAGACATTGTCGGCGGCGATTCATCAGGTGCGGTCAACTGAAGCTCTGGAAGCCAATCAACAACAGAAGGTTTGGTTCAATGCAGCTGCGGCGAATGTTTGAGAAGATTCTGTTGTCAGCCATGAAGACAATGTGTATCTCATGGCCGCAAACACAACCACCGGCAAATACAAGTGTTTTCGGTGCAAATTGACCGGACATCTCATCAGCGACTGTCCCCTTGCAAATGGTCCCTCACAGCCACATCCCAATGCCCCAACGTCGAACCCCACCCGCCAAACTCACACTCCTTTCCAGGCTTTCTACCCCATCTTAGCACCCTCCGGTATGAACCCCATGTACTACCCACCGCGACAACCCGTCAGCAATCCCAACATGATCCCTCTCCCTCGACCACGCGACACTTATCGACCAGTCTACCACCCCAACCATTGACCTTCCTACGGCCCACCCCAACCGTCAGCTCGAGCGGCAGAACCCTCTTTTAATCCCCAACACCCTTCCTTCAACAACCTCAAGCTGAACGGACATCCTGCAGGTGATGTGAACCCACAAGAGACCTTGTTTGATACGGGGGCTTCACACCATTTAACTGGTGATAAGTCAGCGTTGTTTAATCTTACTGTTTTACCTAAGCCCATTCCGCTTAGAGTAGCTACTGATGGAAACGTTCAATTCATAACAGCTCAGGGACACCTTCATTTTATTGGGCCCAATGGAATGAATGTGGTTGTGAAGGAAGTGTTATACTGTCCTTTTGCGAATGTCACCCTGATCTCACCGGCATTGCTCCAACTGCAAGGCTTTCACTTCTCCTTTGACATCACGACCGATAGCTTTTTCATTTTTTTGAATTCTGTTGTATGGGCGGTCTGTCGCCTTGATCCTTCCAGCAGAAAGTGGTGTTTTCCTTCCCTCCTCAGATCCCATCTATCTTTATCGAAACCTCATTCTTTTGCCTTTGGTTCCTTTCCCGGTTTCTTTCCCATTTCACCTAATACTGTTGTTTCCTCATATGTTGAACACACCTTCTCCGACTCTGTCAACCTTTCTCTTGCTCAACCCAATGCTCCTGTTACTGTCCCTGTTTTCCCTTCAATGTGCGCAACGGACGCCCCTCTTAATGAAGAGCCTTTTTTAGTTACTGTGCCAGAATCGCGCGCACCTAACTGGCAAGCTCCCAGCCTGACAGAATCTGAGAAACACCTTCTGTTTCTACACAAAAATTTCGGTCACGTAAGCCATTGGACGCTGAGAAGGATGATTGCATGCAAGGTAGGCGAAGGCCTTCCGACCAGCCTACCCCCGGGCAAAATTCATTGCTCCTCTTGCTGGATCGCAAAAAGCAAACATGTTCCGACTTTGAAGAAGGAGGGACGAGTATTTGGACGTCTAGAGGCTCTCACTGTTGATCTCGTGGGGCCATTCGAAATCCCAACGTTCAACGGTGGCCGGTGTGAGATTTCACAAGACTAAGATTTCATTTAACTAGTGAGTATGCGATCAATCCTAACACACTAGGAGATATAATGAAAAGAGATGAAAGAAACATTCATGTACCTAAGAGTGGATACAAGACCAACTCTAGAAAAGGAAATATGAAACTGGATTAGGGAAGGGGAACACTGCAGTGCAGGCTAAGACACGTGATCGTGCTAAAAGAAGCGTGGTTCTTTTAGGAGCAACTGATGTCTATGTCAGTGCCTAGACTCAGTTTAGCTCAGAGTTAAGGGAGCAAGAGATGTCTTCCTTAGACTCGAAGGAGCTTAATCCTTACGGACTCCAGATATGAGCTGCTAAGGAAATGGAGCAGCTGTCGTCTAACACAGAAGTGTAACAATCAGTCAGCTCCTGATCCTTGCTATGGAGTTGGGCTTCTGCAACGATCTACTCACCTCAAATGGAAGGATCCAATATTTGATCGTTGAGGCTGTAACCTTTTTGGTCTGGTTTGGCGTAGGGTGCAAGCTTGCTGCAACATAGTACCATTAGGTACGCATCAGCTTCGGCACTACCTAGCTATGACAAACCCTACACAAGCGTGACTTACCTGCTTGAGGGTCCGCTTTGCTTGGGTCGCTTGGGCTCTTTGTCCGGTTCTGACGTGGCTAAAGGAGAGGAACAGAGTTTGCGCTTTTAGCTTCAAACTTCTGTCTTGGAGCCACATGCATATGCATGGGCCTAGAGAGTACGTAGACTCACCGCTACCCCTTTCGGGGTTAGGGTTTTGATCCTTGCGCTTTCTGTGCGCTTGTGCACCACCTGAGTCTTGACAGCCCGCCGTGCTTTGAGCCGGTAGGCTGGAAGCAACTGATGACGAAGGTTTGATGCCAATGGTTTCGAGTGCTCTTCGAATGTTGATGCGCCCGACAGGTTTGGTGAGGAAGTCGGCCGCATTCGCTTCGGAGCGAATGTAACTAAGCTGGATCAACTGCCGGACCACTAGTTCCCTAACAAAGTGCAATCTGATTGACATATGTTTGGTGCGAAAACTATTTTGAGATGTTTCACTTTTGGCGAGGTTGATAGCACCACGGTTGTCCACCAAGACTTGCACGTTCTGCAGATCAGGCCTCGTTTTCACTTCTGATGTCAAGTTTGATAGCCATGCTAGTTCCCGACCTAGATCAGATAACGCCTTGTATTCCGCTTCAGTGGTGGACAAGGAGACTGTAGCTTGCTTTGATAATTTCCATGCTAGTACGTGAGATCCCGCCAGAATAGCGAAGCCAGTTGAGGATCGTCGAGTGTCGGGACAATTTCCCCAATCAGCATCTACATACGCTTTGAGTGTGTTGTCGCTGTTTTTTAAGAATGTGAGACCCAGATCCTTGGTGCCGGCTAGATACCGGTATACCTGCGCCGCCGCGTGGTAGTGATGAATTCCGGGATGTTTGAGGTACTGAGACAGTGAGCTGACGGCGTAGGAAATGTCAGGGCGAGTCAAGTGTTGGGGTCGGTCTTGGGGAGAGGCTCGGTTCTGGGTCTCCAGGTTAAGTAGATAGATTGCTGGATGGGGAGAGTGTGAGGATCTCTCCCCGGGTTCCCTATGTGTGTCTGGGAACTGTGACATGTAAGTACAACTGTAACATGTCCCTGAGGAGGCTATGGCGCGTGGGCGCAGCTCATAACACTACCCCGCCCTTAACGCCCAAGCCCCCAGCTCTGCGCTCTGTCCTAGGTAGCATTAAAAAACCACGTGGGTAAAAAAGCTTAACCTGTCATTTAAACCGCCTTCCCCTCTTGTGCCGGTCCGTCGCGTGTGGGAATTTTTTTTCGAAATCTTCAATCAGCTCCTTGCAGTTGGTGAGGTTGCCTTCAGGTTCCCAAGAGTTTGATTCCGGTCCGTATCCCTTCCATCCAATGAGATATTCGCGCCGCTTCCTCCTCTTTCGACAGTCAAGAACCTCCTCCACTTCCCACTCCTCTTCGCCCTTGATTATCACTGGTGTTGGTTGCGCCGCTTCGCGGCCTCCAATCGCGTCCGCTTCGAATTTCCTAAGCAAAGAGACGTGGAAGGTGGGGTGTACCCCTTGCATTGAAAGAGGCAATGTTAGTTTATATACCAATGGCGACACTTTAGATGTAATGGGAAATGGCCCTAGCCACCGATGGGAGAGTTTGGGACTCGGCCGGGTTGTTGAAATGTTCTTGCTGTTAATCCAAACCAAGTCTCCAACCTTCCAGTCCGGCGTCTTCCGGACCTTCTTGTCGAACTGAGTCTTCATTGAGGATTGCGCCTGTTCCAGCGCTGATTTGAGCTCCGTCTGGACTTCAGCTATCATCTGTAGTCTTGCCGCCACCGCCGGTACGCATTGTTCCGAAGAGGGTATTCCGCCGTAGGTCAGGTCGAACCCATAATTTGCTCTGAATGGGGACATCCCGGTGGATGTATGCTGGTTATTGTTGTATGCGAATTCGGCCATCGCCAGTAGTGGCTCCCAATCATCCTGCCGATATCCCACGAAGTGCCGTAAAAACTGTTCTACAGCCTTGTTCACTATTTCGGATTGGCCGTCAGTCCGTGGGTGGTACGCTGTCGATGGGCATAGCCGGATCCCCAACCTCTTGCTCAGTTCCCGCGTGACCTGAGATATGAAAATGCTTCCCCTGTCCGAAGTGATGGTTTTAGGGGTTCCATGCAGCCTCCAAACGTGGCGGAGCATCAGATCTGCTAGCGTTTCTGCTGTTGTGTCCTTGCGGCATCCTATAAAATGGCTCATTTTTGTCAATTGGTCCACAACCGTAAGAATGCTGTCGCAGTTGTTCGAGAGGGGTAAATCTGTTATGAGGTCGTAAGAAATATCGGTCCACGGGCCCACCGGTATGGGGAGGGGTTCTAGTGTCCCAAAGGGCTTCTGGGTTGAGGACTTAACCCTTTGACAGGACCCACATCCGTCCACGTACTGGTGCACGAATTTCTTGATCCCTGGCCAATCAAAGCATCGGCGTACCAGATCTAGTGTCTTCGATCTTCCGGGGTGGCCTGCTAGTCGACATTCGTGACGACTCCGTAGGATCGCTCTTTTGAGTTCGTCATTTGCCGGTACTTGGATCACCCCCCTCTTGTACACCACACCGTCTTTTAAAACAAATGTTCGGCCTTCAGGTCGATTGTTGCTCTGTTGTCTGTCGACAAGTTCAGTCAGCCGAGCGTCAGCGCGTGTTGCGTCACGGATGCCACTTATCAACTCAATATCCGTCAGAATTTCTGATGCGGCCCCCTCGCTGTCCGCCGTTTTGTCTTCGAGTCCCAGAATATCCACCTCGAACCAATGTCCCGCGTCCTCTAACTCCACCGACTCGTCCTCAAACCACGTGTCGAACGCCGCCACTTCCGCAAACATTTCGGGTGTGATATTTTCTGGTCGTAGCAGCTGTCCAAAACTTAGCTTGTCCACCTTTGACGGCGCCAAATCGGGTCGCCTGGATAGCGCATTGGGTTTTGCTGCCTGTCGCCCTGGACGGAATACAATGTCGAAATCAAAGCACCCTAATGTCTCCGCCCATCTTGCCTGGCGTCGAGTCAGTTGTTTGGTAGTCATAAAACTTTCGAGGTTACGGTGGTCTGTGTAGACGATAGCCTTCAGTCTGTTAGGGTTACCTTCCAGGTAATGGCGCCATTCTTTGAAAGACGCCACTATTGCCAGCAATTCCTTGTCAAAAATTTCGTAATTCCGCTCCGCCTGTATCAATGATCGCGATAGGTAAGCGACTGGGTGGAGGAGATTATCTTTGGTACAGACTTGCGACAGAACCGCGCCAAGGGCGAAGTCAGAACAGTCGCACTCCAGCACAAATGGTTGGTACGGGTCAGCTATCTTCAATATAGGGGCCGTGGTAAAAGCCGACTTTAGCGCATCAAACGCGGCCTGACAGCGCCCGTCCCATACAAATCGTGTCCCCAGCTTAGTCAGATCGTGCAGTGGTCGTGTCGTTCCTGAAAAGTGATTGATAAAACGCCGGTAAAAATTGGCGAAACCTATGAACCGTTGTAGCTCGGTCACATTTGCAGGCGCCGGCCACTCCGTTACAGCTTTGACCTTCGTCGGGTCCATCCTCAGCCTGTTGCAAGATATCAGTAGGCCTAGATATTCGACTTCCCCTCTCAAGAACTCGCATTTTTCGGGTTTGAGCCATAAATTATGTTTGCTCAGTATGTCTAGAATACCGCTAACCGCTGCTTCGTGGTCGGAACCTTTTTGCGTGTAGATCATAATGTCGTCTAGATAAGCCGCGGTGTCCTTGCCGATTCGACCCAACAGTATGTCTTGCATAAAATATTGGAAGAATCCTGGCGCGCCCGTTGGCCCGAATGGCATCGTCAGCGGCGCAAACTGGCCCGCACGACAAATGAATGCTAGCTTGTCTTCATCCCCTTTGGCCACCCGAAGATTGCCATATGCATTCCTGAGATCTAACTTCGTGAATGTGTCCGCATCTAGGAGGCTATCGACTAGATCCATTGTAAGGGGGAGTGGATACTTGTTCTTGACCGTGACCGCATTCAGCTTTCTGTAATCAAAGCATGGCCGTAGGTTGCCGTCTTTCTTTCCGGTAAATAGCACCGGCGCCGCCCAAGGGGATGTAGTACGCCGTATAGTTCCATTATTTAGACCCTCCTTGACCAATGTGTCTAGCGCCTCATTTTCTGCTGGTGACAGCGGGATGATGCGGCTCGCCTGAGGGGTCGCACCCGGTATCAGGTCCACTCGGAAGTCGTACTTGTGGCGAGGCGGGAACCATTGCAATTCTGACTTGCGGAACATTCCCAGGTATTGGTGGTACCGTTTTGGGACTAGCTCCTCCGCCGTCCGTTGCGGGTCTGTCTTCTTTGCTTGGGCCGCTAGATGTGCTGATGTCGACCAAGATGTCTTTGCCGCCGCGATGTAGGGTTGGTTGGAAAGTTCTGAAAGGGAAGTTCGCTTGCCAGATATTCCTAACACTAAGGGAGGAGAGAAATGCGCGGCGGACTCACATCGCGGGGGTGTTTTACCGCACGTAGTGCGCACCCCCTCGTCAAATACCCTTGCTTGCCTCCCTACGGGCTCCGCCCCGTTGCTGGAGGATGTTTTTGGGTAAGACGAAACCGTCTCGACGATTGCGATGCCGTCCCTCGGTTTGGCTACTTCCGGTGTCGTCCCAGTTTCATGTTCTAAACAGAGTGGCCGCTTGCCAGTGGTTCTTAACCAATCGGGTTCAGAGTGGGAATTGGGGAACTCACATCGCGGGGGCGTTTTACCGCACGTAGTGCGCACCCCCTCGTCAAATACCCTCGCTTGCCTCCCTACGGGCTCCACCCCGTCGCTGGAGGTTCTTGTCGGGCACGACGAAACTGCGTCGGCGGCTGCGATGCTGTCCTGTTGCCTGGCCGACGTTATTGCCTGTGCTGTCTGATGATCCAAAAAGTGTACCCGCTTGCCAGCGGTTCCTAAACAGTCTGGTTGAGTGTGGGGAATGGGGAACTCACATCGCGGGGGTGTTTTACCGCACAAAGTGCGCACCCCCTCGTCAATTACCCTCGCTTGCCTCCCTACGGGCTCCTCCCCGTCGCTGGAGGTGTTTGTCGGGAAAGACAAAACCGCTTCAGCGGCCACGACGTGATCTGAGTCCGAGTGTTCTGGATGCTCCCGTAAGCGGCGCTCCTTCCAGTCGATCATGTGTCCATATTGGCGAATCCAAGGCATGCCCAGGATCCCGTCATAGGAATCCTTCAGCCTAGTGACGATAAAAGTCGTTGGAGTTTGGTCGTCGTCGAGTCTTAAGTCGATCTCCCGAGAAGTCCTGCTCCTCGATCCGTCGAATCCAGAGATAGTTCTCTCACTCAACGTCGGTCTGCACCGCAGACCGTGTTTTTCTATGAAGTTGTCACTCATGACGCTGTGGGTGGCACCCGAGTCGATGAGGAATGAGGCGCGATGGGTTGTGGCTCTGAGAGAATTTGTAGTATTGATTACTAAGGAGAGGAACATTCGGGGGTCTGAGGTATTAAGAGGGGAAATACTACTTGTTCCAAGTTCTGCTACTACTGTATCTCTGATGCTCGGGGGAGGCACAACCTTCACTCCCGAGCATCGCCATTTTTTGACTCTTCCGCCCGCCCAGCGCTCTCGCTCGTCCCCTGTCCCGTGGTCAAACGTCGAACTTGCTCTTCCAACTCGGCGATCCGGACTGCCGCCTTCCCTTTCCCTCTAAACTTCTTCGGGCACTCCCTCGCGATGTGGCCCTTGTCGCCGCAAAAGAAACAGAGCCCAGATCTCATCATTTCGGCCTTTTCCTTGGCTGAGAGTTGCCCGCGCATCGCCGACAGGTCCATGGCGTTAGGGTCGGTTGTCGGGCCCGTGTCGACAGTGGTCATATTGGCACCGTTGATTTCATTGTCGATCTTCAACGCGAGGTTACTGAGATCGGCTAGCTGATTGAAATGGACTCGCGCGAGGACTAGGGCTAGCCGGATGTCTTTCTTCAAGCCCTGTTGATATTGACTCATGAGGGTCGTCGTTTCCCACCCGGCGTCGGCGGCGTACTGGTTGAAGAGGAAGGTGTAGTGCGCTACAGTCTTCGTTTGTTTCAATTGACGTAATGCTTTTTCGGCCCGAGACTTCTTCTCGGTGTCGTAAAACATCATCTGGAACGCCGTTGAGAACTCGACGTAGGAAACCGGATGGCCGGCAAATAGCTTAGCTGTGTATAGTTGGGCCCAAGCACTCGCCTGTCCCGTCAAATACAAAATCGAAAATATGACCTTGGTGCGGTCGTCCGGGAATAGTCTGGGGTTTGAGATAACGTAAAGGCCGATTTGAGTGACATACGCCTCCGCCTTCGCTCCACGGGATCCATCGTACTTGTCCGGGGTCCCTATCTTGGGGCCTTTCGCTAGTGCTTCCGCCAGTGGTTGTTGCTGGTCCTGGCGTTGGTCTGGGACAACAGGTACGACCGCTGGGGCGACCATCCTGGCTCGAGCGGCTGCGAGATCGGCCTCGGCTCGTTGGCGGAGTCCCCGTTCCTCCTGGATCGTGGCGGAGAGTTCATCCAATCGTTGGCGCAATGCTGCCGCCTCGTCGGCCATCGGGTCGTAGTTGGTTTGGTTTCTGTTCTTGGTTCTGGTTCGGTTCGATTCTGGTTCTGGTTTCTGGTTTGGTTCGGGTTATTTCGATTCTGGCCTTGTCCCCTGTATAAGATCCAGCAATATGTTGGGGTCGGTCTTGGGGAGAGGCTCGGTTCTGGGTCTCCAGGTTAAGTAGATAGATTGCTGGATGGGGAGAGTGTGAGGATCTCTCCCCGGGTTCCCTATGTGTCTGGGAACTGTGACATGTAAGTACAACTGTAACATGTCCCTGAGGAGGCTATGGCGCGTGGGCGCAGCTCATAACATCAAGACACTTAAATAATTTAGCAAGCCTATGAGAGCTCAATAGTTCACCCCCGTCTTGCGGAACTCTGAGATTTCTTGCTGTGTTGCCTTCTTCATGTAGACTTTTGGGTTTAGCGGAAACGAAGCTGGATGTAATTTGTTAAAGCCAAATTCCTCAAGCTTTCGTTCAACGAACTGAGATTGATTGATGTGTACCCCGTTTTCAGACCGCTCAATATTCATGCCCAGCAAGAACTTCGCCTCGCCAAGGTACTTAATCTTGAATTCCGCTTCCATTTCTTCCTTGACAACAAGCGGCCGCTTGCTGACAAACACCAAATTGTCAACATGAGCAAAGACATAGGTGTCTTCCCTGCCCGGAACACCCCGCCGGTAGAAGACACAAGGATCCGCTAGAGAGATTGTAAACCCAATTGATTTAAGGTATGTTGATAGTCTGTTATACCAAACTAGCGGAGCCTGGCGCAAGCCATAGATGGCTTTCTTGAGCTCCAGAACTGAATTCGGCGGAAACTCAAGCCCAGGCGGCGGCAGTAAGGTGACTTCATCATCCAATGGACAAGTCAGAAAAGCGCTCCGCACGTCGAGCTGATGAATTTCCAGATCGTTGTCCACCGCAAAAGATATAAGCAGCCTAAGCGAGCAAGGACGGCCGGTTGGTGCAAACCTAGCGAGAAAGTTCACTCCATGCGTCTGAAAAAATCCCTGCGCACATATCCTCGCCTTGAACTCGGTGACCTGGTTCTCCGCACCAAGCTTCTTCCAGAAAGCCCACGTTGCCGGTATTGGCGAATCCGAGGGGAGGCAAGGTCGCACTAGCCAGACTTTGTGTTGATCCATGTTCGCCGCCTCCTTCAGTTCCGCCTCTCTCCATCACAAGGATTTGGGAGACTGCATAGCCTGGCGATGATTTTGCGGGTTGGTGACCACAGTTGTGTGGAACATCTGACGTCTGCCGTAGTTCCAAATGTTCGCCGGGTCAATATCACCCGTGATGAGCGTTGGATGTCTAGGTCCAATCACTTCCAACACCCTTCTAGACGTTGGAGGAGCTGGCGGAAAATGGTTCAGATCTTGCTGATGTTGTTTGGACACAGGACCCTTGGGATCACCCTCCTCTTCCTCACGCTTGTAAAAATCACAGACATATCACTTGTGTGACATTCACCTTTCTGCGTTGTGTCCGTTCATTTGTGTCCGCTCATAGTTCAATCTTGATTCTCAGCTCTCTCCTTATTCCTTCTCGACTTCCTCTCGACTCCAACCCTCTATCAACCCTATCAACCTCAACAACCTTAACTCACAACACTCTCAACCTTCAATCACACCCTCGATCTCATTCTTTCTTCTTCTTTCTTTCTCCTCTTTACTCAAACTCCTTCCACTCTTGTCTGGTGAGATTTCACTTCAACACTATACTCGACTCTCGGTTCTTCACTGATGTTATCCTCTTTCAGTTCTGTCCCTATCTTGTTCTTTCCATTCACCCTATTCTATCCATCCTCAACAACTGCCTTTCATATGTCTCTGTTGATCACAATGTTGGTTCCTCTCTTATTTCCTCATTATTGTTTATTCTTCTAAATTGTCTCTCTTCCAAGTGTGTCGGCTTCAATTAGGTAATAAATCTGAAATCAAAAATCCTTTACGGTTAAAAGCCTACGACCGATTGTTCAATGCCAAGTGAAGCCGGCGCAGGACAACAGCAGATACCGTCATTCACAATAACCGATACAACGGGGATGGCAGTTTCTTCAAACAATGATGGCTTCCGGCAGGCGATGCTCAAAACTGCTCTCGAGACCACGCCACAACTATCGGAGGAAAACTACTCAATCTGGAAAGACAAGATGACCGCCCTGCTAGAGCTACGGGGAGTCCTTGCGGCACTTGATTCACAACCTCCGAATGCCATAGCTCTAGCGGACGATGTCAACGCCGAGCTCAAATTACTCTTCATCTTGAAGATGGACAGCGTAACGCATAACAATATTGTTACGGCAGACAACAGGGGTTCTGCAAAGGACCTGTGGAAAGCTATCAAAGATCGATTCGCCTCAGACAAGTCTGCCAATTGAGCGAGGGTGTTCAACGAATTCCTATACGTCAAATTCAAAGAAGACGCACTGGAAGCCTTCGTGACAGACATCAAGGTAGCAATTAAGAAACTCGTCAATGTGGGGATCGATCTCCCTCAGGATATACTCGCGTACCTTATCCTTTTCAAGTTACCAGACACCTTGCAACTTCTCAAGCGGCAAATCATGCATTCCGACAAAACTCTAACGGTCCAATTTGTATGCAATCATCTCACCCAGTTCAACAACGAAAACCGAGCCGAAGTCAAAGAATCCTCTGTCTCTACTCAAGCTGCTCTAGTATCCACTAGAAATCAAAAGCCAAATCAAAAAGGAGGACAAGGAAACTCTGGATCAAACGGAGGAAAGCGGTGTACGACGGGATACCATAATCCAAAGCAAGATTCTAATCATTCATCGGACTCTTGTTGGCACCTGCACCCTGGGAAGGCACCCGAATGGTGGCAAGAAGCTCAGGCCAAGTGGCAAGCAAGCAAAAGTAGCAACAACAACGTCAACTACTACTTGTCCTTGGTGACACTGTGGACTGAAATAAGCAATCCTAGATTCAAAATCGTCCTCAATAGTGGCGCATCGGCGCACATCTTCAACGACACCAAGTTCTTCGACAGGCTCGAACTAGGTGATCGGGACGTGATCAGAACCGGCAAGGAAGGGGCGACCCTACCGATCAAAGGTGTGGGCCGAGTTACTCTACAGTGGGGATGGTCTACTATCTCCATAGATGACTGTCTATATGTTCCCAACATTGTCATTAATCTCATCAGCGCGGGAGCTCTACTGGAAAAAGGGTGCGAATTAACCGCCAAGAAAGACAGTTTCTACGTCTCAAAGGACGGTATCTGCCGATTCGGAGGAAAGGTGGAAAACAACCTCTTCGTAGTGGATAATCCAAGTGCAGTCGGAGGTACAGTCAAATACTCCGTCAATTTTTCTCAGATGGCAACGGACTCACTCCGATTGATCCATGAAAAGTTCGGCCACGCTTCCCTACAACGCTTGGAGCAGTTCATTCCTTCCTCAGTATCCAAGGCCAAAAGAGAAGACTTCGAATGCAAGGCCTGTACTCTCTCAAAAATTACCAAGCAGTCATTCAAAGGAGAATCGGAGCCAGCTTCAAAGGTATTCGAACGAATACACCTTGATATTATCGGTCCTATCACCCCGGAGTCGAAGATAAAGTCAAAATACATTCTCACTCTTGTTGATAATCATTCCGGTTATCTCGCTGGATTCCCTCTCGGAAAGAAGGATGACACAACGGATGTCTTAATCAATCTGCTTGAATCCGAAAACAAGCGCTGAGGATACTTCCCCAGTTTAATCTGCTCCGATGGAGGAGGGGAATTCACGGGGAATAGGTTAGTTAGCTTCCTCGAAAAGAACCACATTCAGAGGCTAATCTCCAAACCGTATCATCCCAAACACAACGGTAGAGCGGAGCGTGCTAATTGAACCATTGTCGAATCAATGCGAGCTACTTTTCGCTCCTCTGGTATCTCAAAAAATTTCTGGCATGAAGTCGTCAAGTCGTGCTGCCTCATGCTGAATCAAATCCCTCGGAACGGAAAAGCTCAGTCTCCCTGGGAAATCGTTCACGGAAAATCCCTACCTCCCAACTTCATCAAGCCCCTTGGAACCTCGACAGTGGTCTTGAACACGAACAGAGTGAAGGGGAGGAAATTTGAAGTCAAAGGGCAAGAGGGAGTACTCGTAGGTTTCAATGTCCTGCTCCACTCCTATAGAATAATCACGCAAAGCGGAGGAATCGTTGATTCCAAACATGTTCGCTTTCTCAAAATGCCTCAGATCAATATTCAATCTGCGCCCTCCGAATGGGAAGAATTCTATCCCAATCAACTAACTGAGTTACCAGATGCGGATCAGTTGCGACAAACATCAAATCAGGAAAGTCCTGTCGAGAACTCACAGTTGATGAGTCAGGAAGAGATAGAACCTCGTCAAGACAATGACAACAATGACTCATCAGACTCAGAATCTGACGACGATGTCACTCAAATGCTGAAACCAAAAAATCTCGAGCAACCAATTGAACCATCAACCAGAACACTTCGAGACAGGTCAACTATCAAACCTCCAGAGCGATTTGGTTTTCATCACTATTACGAACCGAACTCGTTTGAATCTGCTATCCGATGCTCAGACGAAAAATTCTGGAGAAATGCCATTGAAAAAGAAGTCTCATCAATTGAAAATCACAACGTTTGGGACAATCACTACAACAAACCTCCAAATCCACTAGACACCACATGGGTCTTTAAGATCAAGGATAATTGCCACGGCGACCCCCTGAAACACAAAGCGCGACTGTGTGTGCAAGGGTTTGATCAGATCAATGGCGTCGACCATGGCGAGACCTTCGCCCCAACCGGAAAAGTCTCAACTCTCAGAATGATTCTTCTGTACGCATTACATCAAAATCTACCGATAACTCAATTCGACGTTCAGGGAGCTTTCTTGCATGCTCCACTCACCGAAGACGTCTACATCAAAACGCCAAAAGGAGTTAGTTGAGAAGCTCCTTACCTCAAGCTCAAGAAGGCACTGTACGGCCTGAAACAAGCACCCAAGAATTGGTACGAAACACTCGTGGCATGGCTAGAATCCGTCGGCTTTCAAGAGTCCAACTGCGATCCCTGCCTCTATCTGTGCGATGATGGAATTTCACGCTTGTTCTTTCATGTGGACGACCTAGTTCTAGTCGGATCAGGGAATAATTTCAAGGAGAAGTTTGAAAACCGATTCTCTAATTCTTCGTGTCACGAACCTAATACCATTCTAGGTATGAAGTTCGAGAGAATAGGGAACAAGATCCTTCTCTCTCAACCCAAGCACATCACCCATGGCTTAGAGGAACTTGGACTATTGAACTCAAAGCCATCCAGCACACCGCTCACTCCCAACCTCAAGTTGAGAGAAGCAACCGATGAGGATCATGCTCTGTTCAAAAAAGAGAACATCAATTATCGGTCTGCGATTGGTCTGATGAACTACATTGCTGGCTACACCCGACCCAACATCAGTTTCGCCGTCTCTAGTCTTGCTCGTTTTTCGATCAAACCCGGTATGACACACTGGCATGAGGTTAAGAAAGTGTGGCAGTACATAAAACACACCAAAGACTTGAAACTCACACTCAAAATTTGGAAACCAGATCAACTGCTTGAAATCTACAGTGACGCCTCATGGGGAGACGACCCCATCTTCAGAACCTCACAATCCGGATACCTATGCTACTTGTTCGGAGCTCTAGTCTCATGGAATAGCTCAAGACAACACAATGTAACCTACTCATCCACTGCAGCAGAACTCAACCCTCTTGTCGACTCCTTTCACAAAGGTACTTGGCTGAAGGCTCTGTTGTCCGATATCTGGAATCTCCAAATTGAGGCAGCTACTCACTACATCGACAACGGCGAACTCAATGAATGCCTCATGATGGACGAACTTGAATTCAAGGAAAAATTTGCCAACTCCCATTACATCAATAACAAGGGCCTCGATGACAAACTGAAGAAATTTGGTTCTAACCCTAAAACTCGACATATTGATCTCAAGACCAAGGGCATTTGTCAAGAACTCAAAAATAAAAACATCAAAATAATCCTCATCCGAACCTTTGACATGATTGCCGATGCCTTAACCAAGGCAGCTCCTAAATCCTCCGTCACTAACCTCACAAAGACTGTTGACCCTACCTTCTCCGCTCCTCTAGTAAAATCTCTCCAGCCACGGGGAGTGTAAAAATCACAGACATATCACTTGTGTGACATTCACCTTTCTGCGTTGTGTCCGTTCATTTGTGTCCGCTCATAGTTCAATCTTGATTCTCAGCTCTCTCCTTATTCCTTCTCGACTTCCTCTCAACTCCAACCCTCCATCAACCCTATCAACCTCAACAACCTTAACTCACAACACTCTCAACCTTCAATCACACCCTCGATCTCATTCTTTCTTCTTCTTTCTTTCTCCTCTTTACTCAAACTCCTTCCACTCTTGTCTGGTGAGATTTCACTTCAACACTATACTTGACTCTCGGTTCTTCACTGATGTTATCCTCTTTCAGTTCTGTCCCTATCTTGTTCTTTCCATTCACCCTATTCTATCCATCCTCAACAACTGCCTTTCATATGTCTCTGTTGATCACAATGTTGGTTCCTCTCTTATTTCCTCATTATTGTTTATTCTTCTAACTTGTCTCTCTTCCAAGTGTGTCGGCTTCAATTAGGTAATAAATCTGAAATCAAAAATCCTTTAACGCTCTTCACCATTAAGTTGCGGTCCAGGAGCCAAGTTGCCGAGTATCTGATGTATGTCCTCCTCTTCTTCGTGATTCAGCTCCTCATCCCGTCTTGCAAGTTCTAGCTCTTCCTCCTCAGTGAATGGAAGCGGCTCGTCATTGGTGAAGGCCGGTAGCTTATGGATGCCGTAAGCAAAAAGACTGCGATGTTGCGCTGGGCATTCTGGAAAGGTAGATTCGTCGAAATGCACATGCTTTGACGTTACAATGACTTTGTCCTGAGGTCGATACACCCTGTATGAAGAGAAGTCATTATCATAACCGAGTAGAACGCCGTCCCACGCAATGGGTCCGAATTTAGTGCCTCGATTCTGTTTTGGTTTGACAATCCAAGCTCGACATCCAAAAGGCCGAAAGAAGCGCATGTTTGGTTTGATTCGGAATGTTGAGTTGAAGCAACATGTCACATCTCAAGAGTGACATCTGCAATGTGAGGTGGAAATACTGCGGCCCAGCTTTCTCTCTATATTGCTTAGGTTTAGAGCTTGTATTTAGTTCCAGCTGTTCCGATCTTGTATTTCCTTCTTTTTCCTTACACATTCCTGTTGTCATTCTCGTCGCACCATCCTCAGGTGCCTATCTCACTTGTTTGCTTCTCACACGGTCCCATCATTCGGTCCCGTAGCTCACCGCCGCTGTCTGGCATTTCATAGGTGCCTATCTCACTTGTTCGCTTCTCACACGGTCCCATCATTCGGTCCCGTAGCTCACCGCCGCTGTCTGGCATTTCATAGGTTATGAGCCCAGCGCTCCAATAACGATTGAAGCCGACCTAAAGAGCTCTTGACCGATAGGACTGTCTTCCCCTTCCTATCATCCTCGCGCGAACCTTTCGACCACTGTGGCTGAACCACCAACTCCTGAGTCCTCGGTTCCTCCTCCCGACTTATCGGAAAACTGCATCCTTATCAAATCAGAGGAGGAGCCTTCAACCTCATCATCCTCGTCATCGGATTCTTCTGGAGATACTATTCAGCTATTGAAATTTCTGACATCATCTGACTTTCCCATCACTCAATCCTCCATCATGTCGGAATCTAACACCTTTGCGACCATCAAACACTACACTGAAAAACTCAATGGGACCAATTTTCCAACCTGGAGACGCGAACTCTACACTGCTATCAGTACTCTGGAACTGGACGACTTCCTCGATTAAGATTTGGAGAAGCTTTCTACCATGGAGGAACACAAGTCCACCCTCAAGAAGAAAGCAAAACTTGTTACCAATATTATTTGCTTGCATCTTGATGGAGAAAACGCCTCTCGATTCATTGATGATGACGAAATCCGAGTCTACAAGCCCAAAGAACTCTGGGACTCAATCTGCGGACACTACGCCACGAAATCCATGGAGAATGCTGCCAAGCTCATGAGACAGCTCACCGACATCGACTTCTCTGACCTGACCACCAATACGACTATCAAGGAGTTCAGGGGGACCTTCAAACTTTTTGTTGAAGTGACTGCGAAGAGGTTCGATAAAAAGACAGTCGAAGCCTTGTGGATTTTCTGGGTGTTGATCAAGCTACCCTCCGATCTAGCGCTGTTCAGGACACTCCAATTTGCCGAACTTAGCAAGACTGACGCTGTTTTCTCAATGAGCAGCTTTCTGGGCAATCTTGAACAGGAGATCAAACGCCAGGGATAATCGCCTCCTACAGCCAATGCTCTCGCCGTGTCGAATCAAAAGCAGCAAGGGAAGTCGAACTCTCAAGGACAACCCCGAAAAGGTTGTAAAGTCTGTGCAGACGGTGTGCACAATCCAGATACATCTCACTCAGCGGAGGACTGCTATCAACTTCACCCGGCGAAGGCCATCGCCAAGTATCAGGCCGCGCTCAATCGTCAGAATGGTGGAGTCAACCCAAAATCTGGACTCAACGTGGTGCTTGGAGTCTCTGACGCTATTATCCTCGATAGCGGTGCCTCCGGTCATTATCTCAAAGATCGGAGCTACTTTGTGGATCTGAAGCCCATCAAATCCTCAGTTTTCGCTGCCAACGGGACTGCTATTCCGATCATTGGTGCTGGACCTGCCGTCATTCACACTTCAGTCGGTCCGCTACAAATCAAACATGCCTTCCTTGCTCCAGAGCTCTCCAACACTCTTATCCCTTTGACCTACTATCTTCAAAGAGGATTTTCCCTGATTCCTACTCATCAAGGATCTCGTTTCGAATGTCGATTGTCTGAAGGAACTTTGTTCGTGGGATCGACAACTTCCAATGTATTAATAGTCAACCAAAATCCGCTCAAAGCCCTATCTGTTGGTCCTGCCATGGCTCTCGATCTGCACCGGGCTTTAGGACATCCCAGCATCAACTACTTGAAAAAGGCTTATCCGGACATCTCTTTTGATCGTATCGACTGCTCGGTCTGCGACCTATCAAAAATGCATCGTCAACCCTTCTCTGGTTCATTTCCAAAGCTCATGGAACCACTTGACAGCGTGCACATGGATCTGTGTGGACCGATTACACCTGCGTCAAGGGGAGGAAATCAATACTTCCTCAAAATCATTGATGGATATAGCAAGTATCGTTTCGTGTACCCGATGCGTTGTAAGTCCAACACTTTTCAACTCTTTGTCACTTTCCTTAATCAAGTCAAAAATTTTACCAACCGGAAACTCAAATCGGTAGTGTCGGATAACGGGGGCGAATTTGTCAATGCCCAGTTCAAGAAGCTGTTTGACGAAAAGGGCATTGTGCATCACACTACGGCGCCCTACACCCCTCAGCAAAATCCCTTCGCTGAGCGAGGCAATAGGACAACCATAGAGAAGGCGCGCACTCTACTATTGACGAGCGGCTTGGCCTTACACTGGTGGGGTGATGCTGTCACTACAGCGGTTTACCTAGAAAATCGGACACCGGACAGTTCCATAGGATGGGCATCCCCGTACGAGCTTTGGCACCAGCAGAAGCCGGACCTGTCGCGCCTGATTCCTTTTGGATGTCGTGTTGTTACCTACGAAGAGAAGAAGTGGAGGGACTCAAAGTTCTCTCCCTCGGGCATCGAAGCCATTTTTCTCGGGTACCACGAGGGTCATCATACCTACAAGCTGTGGGTACCCTCGAAGGATCTCATCAGGCATTCACACCACACCAAGTCCTTTCCTGCCACATTCCCTCAACTTTCCGTCAACAGCGAACCCGTGCCGTCGAACTCTCTCTTTGATTTTGGTCTGCCCTGTCCCAACGTTGGTCAATCAACTCCAGAACCCGTGCCCACCCCTCAACCCGATGAACCCGAACTCGACCCTCTCGACTCTGGCTCGATGGCCCCGGAGGGCAGCACTGCCTCTTTGGGTGATGGGGAGTCCGATCCTCCCCAGGAGGTTCCCTCTGATCCTCCCATCGTTGAATCTGAAACCGAGTTGGCAGTTGATCTCGGGGGCTCCAAGAAAGGCTATGTTTACATGCCGTTCTATGACACGGCTCCGAAGAACATTTTGGGCAACATTGACCCGTCGAACATCGTGGCCGGGGGTCGTCGCCATATGGCAATGCTCCTGGTTGATGAGCCGGCATCCCCCAAGGACCCGATCACTTACGCGGAAGCGATTGGGAGACTGGACGGGGAGGAGTGGCTGGTAGCCATCGAGGTGGAGCTCAATAATATCAGACGTCACGAGGTCTGGGTTGTTGCGCCCCTAGTCCCCGGCACCAAGGAGCTCAACACCGTCTGGGTGTTCAAGCGCAAGTACAACGCTGACGGTACCCTTCTGAAGTACAAAGCCCACCTTTGCGTTCGGGGTTTTCGCCAAATCGAAGGGTTGAACTACAACCATACCTTTGCTCCGACCGGAAGGGTAGCATCAGTCAGAATTCTCTTTGGATTGGCGGCTGCCCGGAACTGGGACATCCAGCAAATGGATGTAAAATGCGCCTTCCTGAACGGCGTTCCAGACGAAGACATCTACATCAAAGTTCCAGACGGTGTCGATATTGAGCTTCCTCCTGGCCATGGCCTCAAGTTAAAGAAGGCGCTGTATGGCTTGAAGCAGAGTCCGCGATGCTGGTATCGCGCTCTCAAGGATTTCTTCAACTCCGTCAACTTCAAACCGGCCGCGGCTGATCCCTGCCTGTTCATCCATCAAGACCCCGATCGACCATGCTTCGTCTTAGTGCACGTGGATGACATGGTGATGTTTGGACCCGATGTCCAATTTCTCAAAGAGGCCATCAAGAAACGCTTTGAAATGGAAGACCTGGGTGATTGTACGTGGGTTCTAGGCATGCGGGTCACCAGGGATCGATCGAAAGGGACTATAGCGCTGTGTCAAGACAGGTACATTACGGAGGTACTGGATGAGTTTGGTATGACCCACTGTTGACCAATAACTGCTCCTCTTCCGCTAAACGCGCTCACTTGCCCAGTATCGGATACACCGGTCAGCCCTGGTTTTAACTACAGGAGAGCTGTTGGACTACTCAACTACCTGGTACAATGCACCAGACCCGACCTTGCCTTTACCTGCAGTTTTCTCTCACAGTTCCTTAACGCTCCAACCAAAACTCACAAGAACTTCTTTCTTCACACCCTTCGATACCTCAAGTACTCGACCTATCTCAGCCTCAATCTTGGCAACGTACCGGGTGACCGAAATCTGGTCGGTTACTCGGACTCAAGCTATGCTAATGGCGTTGACGCTACCTCCTTCCCAGGCAGCCTGGTTCTTCTGAATGGACCGGTGGGCTGGAGGTGTGCCAAGCAAGACAACGATGGACCAGCACTATCCACCACCGAGGCAGAGTATCGTGCCTGCTCCGAAACTGGTCAAGACCTGCGTTGGGCCGAACAACTTCTCGAGGACATCAATCCGATTGCTAACACACCTCCCGGCGGAGTTCGACTCTACTGTGACAATCAAGGCTCTCTAGCCCTCCTTGAAAATCCGATATACCAACATCGCACTCGCAACGTCCTTGTTTGCCACCACTGGCTTCGCCATCACATCGCTGCCAGTAACTTCACCGTGTCCTATGTCTCCACTCAAGATAACCTGGCAGATCTTCTCACGAAACCTCTATCCCCGATCAAGACTCGCCAAATCGTCAGGAAACTGAACATGGTCATTCCACCATGCTAGGCACTGCCTGCCAAGCACGGGGGGCTGTTGAGTTGAAGAAACATGTCACATCTCAAGAGTGACATCTGCAATGTGAGGTGGAAATACTGCGGCCCAGCTTTCTCTCTATATTGCTTAGGTTTAGAGCTTGTATTTAGTTCCAGCTGTTCCGATCTTGTATTTCCTTCTTTTTCCTTACACATTCCTGTTGTCATTCTCGTCGCACCATCCTCAGGTGCCTATCTCACTTGTTCGCTTCTCACACGGTCCCATCATTTGGTCCCGTAGCTCACCGCCGCTGTCTGGCATTTCATAGGTATTGCCTTCATCTGATTGCTCTCATTTCTTTTCCTTTCTTTCTTGTTTTTCTGTTGCTTCATATTCCTTGTCATGCAATGCTCACACATTCCTGTTGTCATTCTCGTCGCACCATGATCCTCAGGTGCCTATCTCACTTGTTTGCTTCTCACACGGTCCCATCATTCGGTCCCGTAGCTCACCGCCGCTGTCTGGCATTTCATAGGTGCCTATCTCACTTGTTCGCTTCTCACACGGTCCCATCATTCGGTCCCGTAGCTCACCGCCGCTGTCTGGCATTTCATACGGAACATGATCTCCATCGGAGAGGCACGGCTTTTTGCCAGGGAGGGCAAGCAGTTGGTCGTGGCAGTAGCCGCTTCACCCCACCACTTGGGCGCCATATTCGCCTGCATCATTTGAGTCCTGGTCATTTCGATGACCGTTCTATTTGCGCGCTCTGCAAAGCCGTTGTGTTGCGGCGTGTACGGCGGTGACACATTATGCTGAATACCAGCGTCCTTCAGAAGTTCGCTGAGGCTTCTGTTGACAAATTCCCCGCCCCCATCAGTGACCAGCTTCTTGATAACTTGACCCGTTTGTTTTTCAAAAAACATCTTGTATTCCGTGAACGCCGAAGCCGCCTCGCTTTTCGCCTTGAGGATTTCGGCATGAATATAGCCTGAGTGCTGGTCGACTAAGGTTAAGAAATATCTTGCCCCACCGTTCGTAGCTGGTGTGATTGGGCCGACGAGATCGGCGTGTATGACTTCCAGAGGGGCTGCTGCTTCTTTGAAGTGACTGGTGAATGGCTGTCTGGTAATCTTGCCCTTCATGCACGCCTCACATGCCTTAGTCGGTACAGGGGCCATCGGTTTGTCAAGCATTGATTGTATTCTCTTCCTGCTAGCATGGCCCAGTCTCCTGTGCCACAAGTCGAAGTCGGTGACGCTAGAGGCTGCAGTGGCTTCAGTTAAGTTTGCAACTGGTTGCTCTTGAAGATCACGCAATTCAACGAGCTCGAAGATGTTGTTTTCCGTGCTGATGCTTAAAGCGCTTAAGTTGTCGATTTTCACTTCAAATCCGCAGGGAGCAGGAGTGATGGCGGCCGAATTCTCCATAAGCTGGGCGAAAGAAATCAGGCTTCGCGTGAGATTCGGAAGGTATAAAGCATCTTTCAAAGTGACCGTTCCACCGTTAGAGAACTTCAATGTGGCGTTCCCTTTTGCCACCGCGAAGAGCTCCTGTTGGTCCCACTTGTTACCAGTGGAGATGCTGATTCAAACAGGGGATGTAGTGTCGAACATTTCAAGGGTATTAAGCATGTGATGACTGGCGCCCGAATCCAAGACCATCTTTAAGTTGTTTTCATCGCCCGTTGGACCGGTGAGATATCCAAAGGTAGGTCGAGCGATGTTGACGGAAGGTTCAGTATCTTGCTGGGCAGTCGTGATGAAGCCAGTTGGCGGTGGCGCTTGCTTTGTCTTCTTGAATTTGCTGGGATGTAGAGTCCAGCAGTCTTCCGCGGGATGACCGGAGAGAGGATTGTGCTTCCCTTCACGGCAAGGATGTGGATTCACCCAGCGGCGCTTCTTCTGGTTGTGGCGATACAGTCCAGAGAGGGGCTAGACCATCGACTGCGGCAAGGCGGCTGAGTGAGCGGATCCGGTACAAACCTTGGTCATCATCATTAGATTAGGTTTCATGTATCTAGCTATAGATTAGTGTTGTATCGTCTCCTGCTCTCTTTCTTCACTCATCCTATTTGTCGTCAATCCTCACGCACCTCAATAGGTGCATAAGTCTCTCCTCTCTTTCTCTCGTCTCCATCGGCCTCCCATCATCGGCCTCTTAGCTCACAGCTGCTCACTGGTGTTTCTCAGGTACTTGTTTCTTCTCTTTTTCTTTTCCCTCTCTGTTTCTATCTCTTCCTGTGCTCACCATGCAATGTCACACTCATCCTATTTGTCGTCAATCCTCACGCACCTCAATAGGTGCATAAGTCTCTCCTCTCTTTCTCTCGCCTCCATTGGCCTCCCATCATCGGCCTCTTAGCTCACAGCTGCTCACTGGTGTTTCTCAGGTGCATAAGTCTCTCCTCTCTTTCTCTCGTCTCCATCGGCCTCCCATCATCGGCCTCTTAGCTCACAGCTGCTCACTGGTGTTTCTCACTGGTTGTTACCGCTGTTGAACGCCGACGCCTGGGTCGCCAATGCTGTTGACGTACCCTCAGCGATCGTAGAGTCTCGCTGCATGGTCGCTTCGACAGCGTCATGATGAGCGATATCGCGAAGTTTAGCTATGATCAGTCTGGGCTGAGAAAGTTGATTGGCATTGCTGATCAGGGTTTGCATAAGAGATGGGCGCTTTCGAGAGATTCGAGCAATAATTGTGCAACTGAGAATCGTCGGGGGAATGTCTAATCCCATAGCTGCAAACTCCGCAAGAGTTTCTTCAAGTTTGGTGACGTAGGAATTGATGTCCTCCTTGTACTGAATGTCCTCCCACTTCCGCCAGACATGATAGATAGCGAGGACTGAGGAGGAGGCATATTCACCCTTAAGCTCTTTCCAGATTGCGAAGGCGTCATTCTCGTTCTCGTCGGTGATCACGTGATTGTAGATGTGATCTTTGATGTGCTGACCCAAGATGGCGGCAGCTCGAACATATTTGTAACCCCCCCCTTCGGAGGTGTCACAAGCAGGATCACAGGATCCCAAATATTGATCCTGCTTATAGTCTCGCTCTTCCCCCGCCCCTCCTGACTCGGCAGAGATCGTCTTGACATCTCTCCCGAGTCAGGTAAGCTCAGTCCCTTCCTACCTCTTCTTCCCTCTCCCCTTATATCATGTATCTAGACTAACGCAGAGATTGTCTTGACATCTCTCCCGAGTCAGCAATTCATCCCGCCGCGGTTCTAGAAACCGCTCGAGGCCCTGCCTCTGTGTCCCTGAGTCCTGCCCCAGTGAAGAGCCCCGCCCCTCTGTGGCGGCCTCTTACACTTTTTTTTTCTAGAACCTCGAACCAACTCCATCATTCTGCCCTCGATACCGACTGCACTTTCAATCTGCCCTATCTGAATCTGAACCAAACCATCTGAATCTGAACCCGCCCCGACTACACCTGAATCTGCCTCACCTGAATCTGATCTGCCTGACCCTGCCACTTTCCTCGCCTTTCCTTCCCTCTCCTAAAGCGTCCGAGACTCGACGCCCCCTCATGTCCACGAGACGAACTGTCTCGTCAGACCGACTACTCGCCATCACCGACACCGAGGCCCTTATCCGAGCAGCGAACAAGGCGAAACGTCTTGCAAAGGCCTCGTCATCCAAAGCCGCTCCCAGCCCCAGTGACTTGGAATCGACGACCCCGGGCCCACTCATTGCACCAACCAAACCCCAAGAGACCAGCTCCTGTCCGGCGTCACTCGCCTCATCCTTCACCCTTCCCCCAGCGATCGGCTTCCAAGCCCCACCAGAACCATCCTTGTTCTCCGCGGCACCCGCGGATCCACCGAACGTGCGAGCCTGGGAAATCATCCCCCCGCCCCCGCCAAGCGGCCCGATTTACCCACTAATCTCGGCCCCACTAGCACTTCCCCCCCCACATCAGACCATGAGCGCGCCGGATCCCTCAAACACCATCCAGACGGCGTCGCACAACCCAATCGGCCCGCCCCCACCAGCCAAACCCTTGACCAGTGAGCCAATGCAGGACAACGCCGGCCTGGGACCAGATGACAGCCTGACACAGAAACCCGCGAACCCTACAGCGGAACCGGCTTCCAACATCGCCCCCCCTGCGCCACCCGCACCGACGGACCGATCCATCATGGGGATATTCGCTGAGATGCAACGAATGACGTTACAGATGCAGCAAGCGAACTTCGACGCCAGGCTAGCCGCGGAACAGCAAGCCCGAGAGGACCGTAACCGACTGAGGCGACTAGAGGAGGCAGTCACGAAAGTCTTGGTGACCCCAACCGAGACTCCCCCCACGGCACTGCCACGCGACGGCCGAATTGACTTGCAACGGTTCCGCACATTGGACGGCCCGGTGTTCACAGGTCCATTTCCGGACATCGAGGTTTTCTTGACCTGGATCTATGGCCTAGAAATCTTTTTTGGCACAAAGGCCGTGACCCTGGACAGCGACAAAATCCGGATCGCAGGGACTCTGATCAAGGAAACCAATCTCTTGTCCTTCTACTCCAACAAAGCCGCCAATTACCTCACCCGGACTTGGGTGGCCTTTAAGGAGGCCCTCTTTACGACCGCGCTCCCCCTCCGTTGGCGACGAGAAATCAAGGGACAGATCCGAAACCTCCGCATGGCAGAAACGGAGACATTCACACAGTTTGAGACGCGAGCGCGGACGCTCCAGCACATGGTGAACTTCGCAGCCGACCCGCTTGTGATGCCGGACAAAGAACTGGCCGACTGGATTGTCCTAGGCCTCTCGGCAGAGCTGCGGGGACAAGTCCACATGTTTGAGCTCCTCGAAGCGGACCCCTTCGAGTACGATCACTTTGCCCGACGAGTCAGGACTATCTACGATGCCATACCTAGACGAGCGACAGGAGGCCGCAACCGCCCAGCAGCGGCCCCGCACACAAACACTGACGGCCCCGCAAATACTGAGGGGAGGTACAATGGCCTACCTCGGGAAGAGTACTTCTGGCGCATACACTCGTATCTTGACTCTGTCGGCCTCTGTCACTTCTGCAAACGCCACTGCGGCACGACACCCGGAAGCTGCCCGGGACCAATGGACCGCACCAGAGTTGTTGTCCCGACGGACTTCCGGCCTCCAGTGAAGCCAGACAACTATACAAGACCCAAGGCATGGAGCAGCCCGCGGGGACCCTCCACGGCACGCAACACCACTGGACCGGGCCGCCCGACAGGACAACCGGCGGGAGTGGCAGGGGTTGTGGAGGAGGACGAGTGGCATGAGGACAAAGACGACCTGTTCCCCCATCTGGACGTGACCTTGGCTGCAGCATTGGGAACGCTGGACGCACACATCCCGTACACGGCCGCGGACGTCGCTGACCTGGTCACGGAGGACATGGAAGAAACCGCAGTACAGCGGTTAGCCAATTCTTCCCCGTATTTTGACGCCGCTCTCGAAGCCCGCGTAGCAGCCATCCTTGGCCCCTTGCCGGACGAACGGTACGTACACCCCTCACCGTCCCCCACAAGCAAGCTTCACTTATTGCACAAGGGCAGGTGCTTACGGGGACACATTCGCACAGTCCGACCCCCTCGACTCCCAGCGAAGCACCCACGGATCCATCGAGCACCAATTGATCAAGATCAAGCCCCGCGCGCCTCCACCCCCTGCCCCCCCTTTCTGATCCCCATGCACACGCCCACCCCCCTCTTCATACTGTGTGCACCTACCACTGTTGATCTGGCACCACGGGGCCCTGCGGCTCCGATACCGACACACACGGACGAGTCGACCCCGCCTCGCCAATGGCACAGCTCCCCTGATCCTCAGACTACCACCCCTCCTAACGCCCCACTGACTTCTACTCATTTTACACCTCTAATAACATTCAACCCGAACCACAGACACCGCCCGCTACACAGTTCCGGATCTCCCCATAGGGGAGGAGATTGTAACCCCCCCCTTCGGAGGTGTCACAAGCAGGATCACAGGATCCCAAATATTGATCCCGCTTATAGTCTTGCTCTTCCCCCGCCCCTCCTCACTCGGCAGAGATCGTCTTGACATCTCTCCCGAGTCAGGTAAGCTCAGTCCCTTCCTACCTCTTCTTCCCTCTCCCCTTATATCATGTATCTAGACTAACGCAGAGATTGTCTTGACATCTCTCCCAAGTCAGCAATTCATCCCGCCGCGGTTCTAGAAACCGCTCGAGGCCCTGCCTCTGTGTCCCTGAGTCCTGCCCCAGTGAAGAGCCCCGCCCCTCTGTGGCGGCCTCTTACAATATTGCAATTTGACTTCTTCCGAGGCGTTGAGAGGCAGTGGCTGTTTGATACACTTCGTGAGACTTTTTACGGCTAAATAGGTCTTCACCTTACGTTGCCAGATGGGGAAATTCTTGCCAGTGAAGTTTGGACATTTAAAAGTGTCCCTGTCGTCGTTGCTTATAGCAGGAGTCGCTGCAGGAGCTGCCGGGGCGGGGTTGCTATGAGAACCGGCCATTTCGATCCACTCTTAGTTTTGCAAAAATGAGGTAGGATGGTTTGGCTACCGAGACTGTAAATCTGTGAGATTTCACAAGACTAAGATTTCATTTCACTAGTGAGTATGCGATCAATCCTAACACACTAGGAGATATAATGAAAAGAGATGAAAGAAACATTCATGTACCTAAGAGTGGATACAAGACCAAATCTAGAAAAGGAAATATGAAACTGGATTAGGGAAGGGGAACACTGCAGTGCAGGCTAAGACACGTGATCGTGCTAAAAGAAGTGTGGTTCTTTTAGGAGCAACTGATGTCTATGTCAGTGCCTAGACTCAGTTTAGCTCAGAGTTAAGGGAGCAAGAGATGTCTTACTTAGACTCGAAGGAGCTTAATCCTTACGGACTCCAGATACGAGCTGCTAAGGAAATGGAGCAGCTGTCGTCTAACACAGAAGTGTAACGATCAGTCAGCTCCTGATCCTTGCTATGGAGTTGGGCTTCTGCAACAATCTACTCACCTCCAATGGAGGGATCCGATATTCGATCGTTGAGGCTGTAACATTTTTGGTCTGGTTTGGCGTAGGGTGCGAGCTTGCTGCAACATAGTACCATTAGGTACGCATCAGCTTCGGCACTACCTAGCTATGACAAACCCTACACGAGCGTGACTTACCTGCTTGAGGGTCCGCTTCGCTTGGGTTGCTTGGGCTCTTTGTCCAGTTCTGACGTGGCTAAAGGAGAGGAACAGAGTTTGCGCTTTTAGCTTCAAACTTCTGTCTTGGAGCCACATGCATATGCATGGGCCTAGATAGTACGTAGACTCACCGCTACCCCTTTCGGGGTTAGGGTCTTGATCCTTGCGCTTTCTGTGCGCTTGCACACCACCTGAGTCTTGACAGCCGGTACTTGCTCACAATAAGGGATATTGGGACTGGGTATAATGAGGTCAAGGTTATTGCAACAAAGGATGAGGCTACAATATTGGTAATGGAGACTATTATCCGTTTGGAAAAGGCGACAGATCTTCAGGTAAAAATCCTGCGGTCGGACAATGGAGGCGAATTCAACAGTAAGAATCTGGCAACCTTCCTCAGGACAAAAGGCATATCAGCAGAAAGAGCAATTGCATACCATCATTATCAGAATGGAGTTATCGAGCGTTTCAACCGCACTCTTCAGGAAACTGGTCAAACGTTACTCCTCGATAGTGGACTTCCAAAGCCTTTCTGGGGTCTAGTGTTCCAATGGGCAAGCATGGTGCTGAATCGGATCCCAAATAAAGCGTCTGGCGACATAACTCCTTACAAAAAACTTTATCAACGGCGACCCATGTTTGACGTGCTGCGACCTTTTGGAGCAAAAACTTACGTCCACGTACCAGCAGAGAGCAGAACAAAACTGGAAAATCGGGCGGTGGAAGCGGTCGTCGTAAGCTGTCTGTCGGAGAGTAAAGGATGGTGCTTCTGGGTCCCCTCAGAGGATACGTTTGTCAACTCGGTGATTTCTTGTTTCCCGGACCTGGAAGACAAAAATCTAGTTCCTATTGACACTAATATACCAAAGATACCGGTTTACCCGACAAACAACTCTTTTGAATGCATAGTGAATCGATTCACACTTGGTGATTTCTCAGACAAAATTGAGGTAGATAAGCAGGATGCATTAGTCGCTGCCATCCTACGGAAACCAGACAGCGGAACAGTCCCAAAAACTTATAATCAAGCTATGAAAGGCAGGAATGCGGCTATCAAAGAAGAGTTGAAGAATCTCCACGATCTTGGAGTCTGGGACGTACGCCTTGTTCCGGACAGGACAAGGGTACTTGGGGCTCGGTGGGTGTTTGCGCAGAAGTTTAACGACGCTGGGGAAATCATACGGTACAAGGCAAGATATGTCGCAAAAGGGTACTCACAGGTAGAAGGTGAACAGTTCAAGAGCACTTTTGCACCAACTGCGACGTTCATCTCAATGCGGATAATCCTCATGATTGCGGCAAAGAATGACTGGCCTGTTCACTCGTTTGACTTTGTTGCGGCCTACTTGAATTTGCCGATTGACGAGGAGATCTGGGTTGAAGCGCCGAAGGGACTCAAGGTACCAAAGGGTTTTGCTTGCAAGCTAAAAAAGGCGCTCTATGGCACTAAGCAGGCCGCACGCTGCTGGTGGCAGCATCTCTCAGGAATTCTACTTTCATTAGGTTACGCCTCTTCTCAATATGACAAGAGTGTTTATTGCCTGACAGGAACAACTAACGGTGGCGCGATTTGGATACACGTTGATGACGGTATCATCACGGCACCTAGTGTAGTAGAACTACAAGAGTTGCAGGAGAAACTGCAGGGTTTGATTCAAATTAAATGGGCAGCTGGTTTGGATAACATCGTTGGACTTTCAATCAAGCGTGACGAGTACGGCTTTGCGTTGACACAACCTAATCTAACAGCGAAAATCCTAAATGAAAGGTGGGATGGAGTGACGACAGCTAAAACACCTTTGCCCAACGAACCGCTTCCCAAAACAAACACAGGTCCTGGAGAGGATGCCGGAACGTATTACCATGTGGTGGGGTCACTAAGCTATTTGGCCGTAGCAACCCGTCCCGACATTGCTTTCGCGGTAAATTTCTTGGCAAGGTTCTCTGCCAATCCATCGACTTCGCATTGGAAATGCCTCATGCATCTCATAGCTTATCTGGGCTGTACAAGGGACCAAGCCTTGTTCATCAGGCCAGAGAAAAATGCTCCGGTTTTGTCTTGTTACGTGGATGCCAACTGGGGGGGTGAGTTCTCTCGCTCATCTCACGGCATGATTATCTTCTGCTATGGATGTCCGGTGGCGTGGATGTCGAAAAGACTGGCGAGTGTGGCAAGTTCGACGGCTCATGCAGAGTACATGGCGATGGGAATTGGCGTAAGGGAAAGTCTGTGGATCAGGAATTTGTTGTGTGATCTCACCGGTAGAGAGGATGTAGTGGACGTCTTTTGCGACAATCAAGCTGCAATAAAGATAGCCACCAATGATGGGTCCAACAAACGTACACGTCACACGGACAGGGACTTTTATGTTAGCAATCAAGCATACTACAGAAAACAGATCATTATCCAGTGGGTCGACACGAAGTCTCAATTTGCCAACATCTTTACCAAGAACTTAAGTCCTATACTCCATCAGCTACAATCCAGGGTAGTATTAGGGGTGACTCCGTTGAGTGGGGGGGTGTTGTAGCACAGAGTAACCTTGACTATAAGATTACTCTATACTACTATGTAATAGCATGCACATACTATTACATAATACTCGACTCCGTACTCTATGGTCGGACCCCTTGTATTTACATATATATATCATGTATTTCCCTATCATGATATTCCTAATTGATAATATCATTCCTATTTCACTTCATGCTCTTATATCAATCCCCCCTGCCATTTTTTTTATGATTTTATGAATTTATGCATCTATGAATTTATGATGCCAATTTTGAATACCACTCATGTACGGTGCACGGCAAGCAGCACAATGCTGGTGGCTATTCTTCAAGAGTAAAATGGAAGCCCTAGGGTTCACAGTTTCAGAACTCAAACAATCCCTTTATACGTACCGCAGGGGAGAAGATTTCATCATCATCTGGCTTCTTGTGGATGATGGTCTGGTAGTAGCCTCAAGAGACGCGTTGATGACAGAATTGAAGGATGCAATTACCAAAGAACTCAAAATCAAGCGGTCGGACAAAATCTCAGGTCTAGTGGGATTAAACATCAATATTTCTGGACGTATGGTTGAATTGGATCAAGAAAAACTAGCACAACAAATCATCAATGACTACCCGCGCGCGATTTTCACTCAACGTAGCACACTTTCAGACACAAACCTTGAGGTAAATGCGGGAGAACCGGTAGACCAAACTCAGTACAGGTCTGTCATTGGATCTCTAATGTACCTAGCAGCAGGGACTTGACTAGATCTATCTTATGGCGTCAATCTACTGGCTCGGTATTCACAAGCAGCTTCTCAGCATCATTGGAAGGCACTTGATTTCCTGGTTGGTTACGTAAAGCGGTCAACATCAATGAAACTGGTTTTAAAGGGCGGAGGCGACTTGTTGGACTTGTGGTTGGATGCAAATTGGGGTGGAGAGCATGAAAGGTCGACTTTGGGGTTTTTTATCAAGCATTTAGGTGACTCGGTGGCGTGGGGTGCGAAAAGGCAAACAGTGGTAGCACTCTCGACGTGCGCGGCGGAATACGTTGCGTTATCTGAGGGGGCTCAACATCTAGCGGGACTTTTGATGGTGCTTGAAGAACTCAACCACACGGTCAAGATGCGGATCTTCTGCGACAATGAGGCAGCGGTATTAATTGCGGTTGATAATGCATCCAAGAAGAAAACAAGATATTTAATTAGGGTGTTTTACTTCATTAATGATTTTGTGAGAGAAAACAAGATCAAGATCCAATGGACCAGCACAAAAAAACAGCAAGCAGACATTTTTACGAAGAAACTCGGACCCAACAAGATGGACACGGCGTTGGAAAACCTCGTTGGTGCTGATCATCGAGGGGAGTGTGTACTCCTCTCAATAGTCGGTGCCAACCATTGAGGGGAGTGTTTATCCTCTCTAGTAGAGCCTGACAATGGGAATATGTATTTCGAGAGAAGTGAACAAAAAGAATGAATGAGGAAAATACAACAACAGAGGAAACACAAGCTCTATACACACATGCTATTATGTAGTATGTATGTAATAGAGGAAAAGCTATCTATTTGAGGAAACATGGGAAAGTCCCTTGTCTACGTTAAGTCATGACAGATGACTTACCCTGGAAATGTAGGATGTAACATAATAATACATTATGTATCATACTACAACACCCCCCCCACTAGACAAGACCGCTCCAATAGCCACCCGGACTTGGTATTGATGAGTCATAGGCGGCAGATTCTTCGTGAAAATATCTGCAAACTGGTTTTTTGTGTCAACCCAGGAGAGAGTGACCTGTTTGCAAAAGAGGGCCTGATTTTTAATGTAGAACTTGCCATCGGTGTGACGAGTATGTTTTTTAGATGCCTCGTCCGTCGAACAGATTTTTACGGCTGCTTGATTGTCACAGAGCAAGCGGCCCATAGGTTCAGAACCAGTCATATCTGTAATTAGATGGCGGATCCAGAGTAATTGTTTCATACCGTTGTAAGACTCAAAATTGGTAATGAAACCCTTTTGCTGAATGGTGAAGGGTATGATGGAGTTGCAAGCTCTGCCCTTCTGTTATCAGTCAACAAGACCCACCAAGCTCAGCTTGGCAAGTTTTATTAAGTGATAGGTCTGGTCTGTTCCAGATGAAATCTGTTTGACTGGCAACGTGTAAGTGTTTCAATTACTTTGTTATAAGGGTTGAAATGTTGTTATAAGGGTTGATTTATTGTTATAAGGGTTTTAGGATTTGAGTGTGGATGAGTGTTGGGTGACTTGTGAGTTCTGGGTGAGGAACTGGGGAGCAGGCCACTGGGGGTGGAGAGAGCTCCTTTTATAGACAAAAGGGGAGCCCCAAAGGGGCTTGTGGTTTAGGGTTTCAGCTAATTTAGACAACAGGGTGAGGGATTTTAGCTGGTGGGAGTAGATACAAATGATGTCATAACCCCTCAGGGGCGCATGAATGGTGTCAGAATATACAACAGAACATTCTAATGCATGCATGAGGTGACAGTAGACTGCATGAGCTGTCATACAGGGGGAATTAGTGTATACACAAAGTCTGAGGCTGCAGAAACAGTGTAAATGATGTCATACTATGTATATAAAGGAGTGTATGTAGTTAATATGTAATGAGTGTAGCCTGACAGGGAGATTGATGTTTGTATCCTGTGATATGTATAAGTGTACTACTGTGAAACTTGGGTTGGGGCAGGTGACAGCTGGGTTACTGGGCTGGCCGTGTGATAGGTCTCCATGAGGTGTAACTTCCATGCTAGCGGGGGTCCAGGGGTGCTTCCAGTGGTTACTAAGGGTGAAATTGGCCGTAGAATCCATTTCTGGGGTCCATTTGGTTTTATCTTAAGGCCTAGTATGAGTAATTATGTGGTATAGAAAAAACTTTTTATTTTTCCACTTTTCCGTCTACCACACCGTGGCCCAGAGCCATATATTCGGCATGTGCAGTCGACGACGCTATGGTAGCCAGTCGACGCGCCACCCAGTGTATGGGGCACCCATGAAACAGAACCAGAATCCCATAGTTAGAGCGGGAAAATTATCCCCCCCAATTGGCGTCCGCAAAGCATACAAGTCGTGGGTTAGCAGGATTTGGCTTGAGTAGCAACTGCTGGTCTCTGGTTGCCGCTACATAATTCACAAGGTGCTGAAGACATTTCCAGTGCTTGGTACTGGGGCACTTGGAGAAACGAGATAGAAAATTCACACCAAAAGTGATATCCGGACGTGACCCAGCGGAGAGATAACTCGAAAAACCAAGAATGGAAAGATATTTAGATGGGACTAATCCCGGACCGTTGTGGTGCTCCATTCCAAACCATAAGTAGTATTTTATTGCTTTCTTTTACATATATTCATCATTACATTGAACATTTCCCCATAAATCTTCACAAATACCTCATTATTATTGCATATTCAGATTCTACATTAAATTTCACATATAGTCACTCATACATAGTATACCCTTATCTTCAATGGTTCAGTAGTTATAGAGGATATAAGACTTACAGACAACCTACAGTCTTCATTAGTTACAATACTCAATTCATTAGTAACTTAATCATTACAGTACATTACTTCTACATAATTACTTTCACATCCTAAACCCTTTACATACATTTCTCATTATGTACTATACCTATTGTACACATTACATCATTAGATCTGTGCTTACTTCTTTCAGTAGTGCTCATCATTACAAGTAGTTACTATGTTCTCATCACTCTTCCCCATTAGTACATTCTTTTATTCCCATAACCAGCATTTCCCTTTCAGCATTGCTCATCATTACATACTGTTACTATTTCACATCACTCTTCCCCATTTGTACATTCCTTTATTCCCATAGCCAGAATGCCTCCACTGTCTGTGCTCATCCCTCCTTACTATAAGACTGTCTCCCCCCCCTCACTTTTACCTCATGCAGAATTGATAGATAATTTTAGATACAGAAATTATAAGTGCCCATTCTCATCAACCCATTGCCATTGAACCATTGCCCATTGCTTTCCCCCCCTTCAACCATTGCTTCAACTCTCTTACACTCAGTAGTCAGTAGTTAAGCTCATAGTACTAGCTCCTAAGATCAAGCAGAAATCAGCCACACCTTTTCTTCTTTTTCTTAGTGTTGCTCTCATCCCCTCAGCATTAGTCAGGAAGGCAGCCTCATCAGCACCCTTGCATAGCTTACATTAGTACTATTGTTGCTATCCATTTCCCTTCCAAGCTCTATTCTCCCCTTTGAGTAGTTCCACAAGTGGTGTCCCAACAGTGGCCTTTCTATACTTCAGATATCTTCAGCTCTAGTAACACTCTTACCATCAGCTACATACTACTTTTACCTACACTCCTCATACTCTTTTCTTTATAAATCAACTCCCTGCTTTTAGAATCAACTTCAACCAACAATAACACTATCAGCATCTCCATTATCAACCTTCAACACCCTTCAGGTTTAGATTCAACTTATCTGCTTCAATCATGTCTGCCCAAGGATCTCCCAACACCAATGTTGCTCCCAGTCTTTACCCTCCAGTGGATCCTTCCAGTAATGCTGCAGTTCAGGACTTCACCACTTCCAATGCTGGTCAGACTCAGGTTCCTCCCACTGGTCCAGGTTACCAACCTTCTTCTACTGGTCCAGGTCCACAGGCTTCTTCCAATGCTCCAGGTCCACAGGCTTCTTCCAATGCTCCAGATCCCCAGGGTTCTTCTACTCCACAAGTCAACGCCAGTTCTTACAGACCTCCACTTGGACCTCAGACTTCCAGTATCCCTAGATACACAGGATATAGAGATACCAATCAGCCTTCAGAAGATTCAGAAGATTTAGATGCACCACCACCCCGTTTTCCCAGGTTCCAGAGCCAAAGGGACGACTCAACACACTCCACCAGGTCCAACACTCACTTTTTAAATAAGGAACCAGCTATGCCTAGGTATCAGGATCCTGTCAGCAGAGGAGTAAAGATCAAACCCATGGACAAAGAGCTCTTCTTTGATGGAACCAACATGCCTGTGGAGAAATTCATTAGAAGGTATGAAAGTGCTGGAAGAGATGATGGTGCTAACTCTAAGGAACTGGCTGGACAAATCATTGCTTTTATCAAAGGGTTGGACCTTAAGGATGAAGTGGAAGACATGTCAGGCCATGAAAACTTGGATTGGGAAACCCTGAAGAAACAGCTACTCACCAGGTTTGGAACCTCTCAGCCATTGGTCAGATATACCAGGGAGGATCTCAGGAAACTAGTCTACAAATCTGCTCAGGATGGAGGTATCAGCACCTTGGAAACCTTAAACACATTCAGAAACAAGTTTGAAACCATCACTCACTACTTGGTAAGAATGGGGTACAGTACCAGCCTGGAGGAATTCAGACACCTTCTTTTGGAAACTCTTCACAAGGATCTGGATCAAAGGGTTACTAGGAGCTTGATGAAGGACAATCAAATGCTAGCCTCAAAGGACGGAGGTGATATCTTGCCAGACACTGAAACTCTTCTTACCTACATTCACCAGGAAGTTTACTCAAGATCAGTGGTCAACAGAAGGACTGAATGGAGGGCAGAAGAGAAATTCACTTTGGACAACTCACCTAGGACCTCCAAACACACACCTGCTACTCAGGGAGCTGCCCCTACTGCTTCTACTTCTCTGAACAAACAAGTGGAACTCCTTACCAAACAACTTGCATCTCTCACTGCTGGCAAAGGACTACCACCCCACATGGACAAACCTGCTAGGACCTGGCCATTCAAATGCTATTATTGTCATCAGGAAACCCATGGAACCAACAGCTGCTCTCAACTTGCCCAGGACATGTCTAGTGGTGCTGTTATCAAGGATGGAAGAGATTACAAACTTCCAGACAAATCAGTCATTCCCTGGATTCCAAGCAGACCAATCAGAACCCCAGTGGAAGAGTACTCTAAAACTAAGCTCACATCTTCTTTTGGCCAACTAGAGGAGGACCCAGTCTATTATCTGTTGAGCTTGGCTCATCTTGTTGTCTGCTTCGATCTTCTTTCCTCTCTGTTCATCACCTATCACACACTTGTTACCGGTTTCACAGTTCATCACTCGACTACATAACCTGAGGCAGCAGACAGTGGAAAGGCTTTCTTCATCCTTTCCAACACACTCACCATCTCGTGTCTGCTGCTTCAGGTCAGTTCTCTCTTTCTCTTCCTTTTTCCTTTTTCATATGAAATACATCATCCTTTCCAACACACTCACCATCTCGTGTCTGCTGCTTCAGTCTTATATATTTCATCATTATCAAACCCACAGTTATGAAGCAGACCTTGGAAAGAGGACCAGAAACAACTCTAAGGATCAGGATGAAGAGGAATCAGCCAAGTCAGACAAAAGGATCAGGAAGGAAAAACAGGACCTAATGGACATGGATACAGAGGACTTACTTCACATGACACAGCCCCCCACTCCTAGTGCTTCCAAATCCCCTACTTCAAAAGGCTCCCCTCAAGTCAGATTCCAGGATAAGGACAAGGATTCAACCACTGCACCTAAGGACAAACCAGTTAAGAAAACCTATTTGGAAAAGACTTTGGCCAAGGAGTACCCAGGAATTGAAGAGGAAGTGGCTAGTAGGATGTTGACTGCAGGAAAGATGGAGTTGGCCTTTGGAGAAATCTTTGCTATATCACCAGGAGTTACTGACTGTATCAGGAAGAAGATAACCAACAGAAGGGTCCCATTGGATGGTGTCAAATCAGCAAACTTCACAGACATGGAGGATGAAGAAGAACCAGCACAGGAGCAACCCACTACTCACTACTCTTGCCCCCTTGGATACATCACCATCACTATTGGAGGAGAGAAACATCAAGCACTCTTGGATACTGGCTCTATGGTCAACATTATTCCTGAAACTCTTGCACATAAACTTGGATTGGTACTCACTGCTAAATCTATGAAGCTCAAAGGAATTGGAGGCCACCTTACTGATATACCTGGAATTGCTGAAGATGTGGAGGTAACCATTGGGAAAGTAGTCAGGACAGTTCATTTCTGGGTAGCCAAAGGACCAGTTCAGATGATTATTGGAAAGCCTTTCTTGATGGATGTCTCAGCTAACATCAACTACAATGGAGCCAGAGGAGAAGCACTTTCAATCATGGATTCAGCTGGCCAGACTTTTTTGGTTCCAATCATACTCCCCAGTAATCAGAAGTGGGAAACCAGCATACCTTCCAATTCTGGACTGTTAAATTTTTTAGATTGAGACCAGGTTTTCAGTTCCCTTCCCTTACAACTGCAACCCTGGAAAACAACCAAAAGCAACAAACTGTAGACACTCATTCAGCAAAATATAAATCAACTCTAAAAAAAATAAAACCAGTAAACCAACCAATGCCATTATCTCTCAATCCCCCATTATCAAGGCCACCACTCTCCAGAGATCCTTACCTCACTCCTTTGAGCCCTTTTCCTCCACCATTCACTCCTACCTCTAAGATTACTCAAGAAAGGCTGGACCTCATCAACTTTGGACCTCCTGGATGGCTCTCTCCTCAAGAATATCTCCTGCTGGTATGGGTAATTGTGATTAGACAAGGTGCTTTGGCTTTTGTGGAAACAGAAAGAGGCCTTCTTAAACACACCTATGGACAGCCTTATATTATTCCAGTCATTCCCCATGAACCTTGGCAACAGAAACCAATTCCAATCCCTGCACCCATCAAAGACCAGGTTATAGAATTGGTAAGGGAAAGACTCAGCACTGGCCTCTATGAACAATCCTTTTCCAGTTATTCCAGCCCTATATTTTGTGTAAAGAAGCAGGATGGTAAGCTCAGAATTGTACATGACCTTCAGAAACTCAACAAAGTCACCATTAAGGACGCTGGACTACCACCAAAGACAGAGGAACTCATTGAATCATTCACTGGAAGGGCTTGCTATGGACTAGGTGATATTATGGGAGGATATGATGAAAGAGAATTAGCTCCAGAATCCAGACCTTTGACCACCTTTGAAACACCCCTTGGAAGATTTCAACTTACCAGATTACCCCAAGGAGCCACCAATTCAGTTGCAGTTTACCAGGCCCAAATGATGTGGATACTCCAGGATGAACTACCTCAACATATGGGAATCTTTGTGGATGATGGAGGTATAAAAGGACCAACCTCTGACTACAATGAAGAAACTCTAAAGGACAACCCCCAGATTAGAAGATTTTTCTATGAATATGCCATTACTCTGGAAAGGATTCTTTTCAGGATTGAAGAAGCTGGACTCACCATCTCTGGGAAGAAATTTGCTTGCTGTGTACCTGCTCTGGATCTGGTTGGCCATGTGGTTTGTAAGGAAGGCAGAAGGATATCCATCAAGAAGGTCAACAAAATTGAAACCTGGCCAACTCCCACCACTCCTTCAGATGTCAGAGGATTCCTAGGTATCTGTGTATATGTTAGAATGTTCATTAAAAATTACTCAACCCTCACTGCTCCACTCAGAAGACTCACCAGGAAGGACTCCTCTTGGGATTGGACTGAAGATTGCCAGGATGCCTTTGAGGACCTTAAAAGGATTGTTGGAACTGATATCACCCTAAAGAAATTGGACTATGGACCTGATTCTGGCTTAATCAAACTCTCAGTGGACTCCAGTGTTATTGCTGCAGGTGCTGTTCTTACTCAACAGGATTCTGATGGATTGGATAGGCCTGTGTTATATGAGTCAGTAGTCTTTTCACCCAGGGAATCAAAGTACTCACAATCCAAAGGATTAAACTCAGATTTTGGTGGCCAGGTCTCAAGAGAGGTGTTACCAAGTGGGTCCAGTCTTGTGAAACTTGCCAGAAGAGGAGTTCAAAATTGCCAATGGAACCCAAGAAACCTACAGGAGCAGCAACCATCTTTGGAAGAGTCAGTTTGGATACAGTTCACATCAAAGCTGGCAAATGGAAGTACCTGGTAATTGCAAGAGATGACCTTTCTGGATGGGTAGAGGCAGTTGGACTAGAAAAGATTCAGGCAAAGAAAATCTCTCAGTGGTTCTTGGAAAACTGGATCTACAGATATGGAGCCCCTTGGTCAGTCACAGTGGATGGAGGCTCTGAATTTGGACAACAATTTCAAAAATCCCTTCTGGAATCTGGAATCAAAATCAAAGTCACCACCCCTTATTATCCTGAAGCAAATGGTATGGTAGAAAGAGGACATCAGGCAATTAAGGATACCTTGGTCAAGCTCTGTGGAAAAGAAGGCAAGAAGTGGAGGAATTATTTACCTTTAGTTTTATTTGCAGACAGAATTTCCACCAAAAGATCAACTGGGTACTCACCTTATGAACTAGTTCTTGGACAGCCCCCCATCTTACCCATTGATTTAGAATTGGAAACCTTCTTTGGAGTGGATTGGTCAAATGTAGAATCAACTCAGGATCTTTTATTGGCTAGGACTCAGCAACTTGAAAACAGGGATACCATCTTGCAGCAAGCACACCAGCAGCTCATGGATTCCAGGAAGAACTCTGTGGACTATTGGAACAAGAAGAAAACATCAAGGCAGCCACTAAAGAAAGGTCAATTAGTAGTAGTGTATAACAAATCTTTGGACTCTCAGTTTGGCAAGCTCTTTGAAAATAAATGGAATGGCCCTTACAGGATCAAAGCTCAAAACCCAGGAGGATCTTACATCTTGGAAGAATTGGATGGCACAGAATTGGCCAGAAGGTTTGCTGCAACTCATGTCAAGGAATACCACTCCAGGTGAAAACAATAAATAAGGAATAATCAATTCATTTCTCTTCTCTTTTCTCTTTCTCATCTTCTTACACAATAACATAAAAACAAAATCAAATCAAATCTATAAACAAATCAGAAATAAAATCAATAAAAATCATTTTCAAACACTCAAATAAAATAACTAATTATAAAATTAAAAGCTCACCTCTTCTTCTTTTATCACTACATCACCCTCTTCCATTTCACTTTCCTCCTTCTCCTTCTTCTTCTCTTTTCCCTTCTCCTTATCTAAAAAAAGAAAAAAAAAAAAAAAAAAAAGAAAATTAAAGCACAACATTAGTAAAAGTCCTCAATAAAAAAAATTAAAATAGAATATATTAGAACTTACCTTCAGCTCTTATCCTCTCCATTTCTGCTTCTATTCTCCAACCATCTTCCTCCTCTTCCACTTGGTCCCTCATCCTTAATAATTCCAGGGCATTCCTCTCCTCAGTTTCCTCTATCATGGCATCTATTATGGAATGAGTATCCATCTAAAAATCAAAATAGAAACAGGGGGTAGAAATGTTAGTATTATAATCAACTCTCTCTCCTCTAAAGATTTCATCATATACACACAGAATCCAGTCTACATACATGTGCAAAAGCGTTGTGGAACCGGCTATACAACTTAAGGCGGGCGTTTCGTGCGGTAACCGGGTCGTCAAGGTCCTCCCGAGCAAAGGCAAGAAGTCCTTGTTGGATATAGCGGCGCAAGGCATCGACTTCTTTGGGTTTAAAAGAGTCTCTCATACTGGCGTTGTACGCGTGAACGTTGTCGACGAACGAGTGCGCTCTGCGAATAGAAAAGGGGATTTCATAGGAAGGTCTAATAACGGCCTCTTCGTCGAGCTGCGAAGATGATATGGACATATTGGACAAATAATCTATCGAGTTTTCAATGATATCTTTTGGCGATGAGGGCGTGGAAATGGCGCTGGAGGCAAACATTACGAATATCGAACGCTATAGCAGAACTTTTCTGTTGGCCGATGACCTGGAACTTATAAGATACTCATTCTTTTTCATTTTATGACGTCATTATGGACGCCTTTACCCTTCAGAGACGTTTGGCGCGGTTATTCTTTCATTTCTTTTAATTGTTGACTCTGGTGTTCGACCCAGTTTAATTAGTTCTTGGATGGCTTTTGGATCGCTTTCACGTCATTCTTTTCGCCTATAACCTTTTCCAGTCGAATTGCCAGCTTCAGGAGTCTAATCGGACAGCTCCTTGGCGTTACCTTAAAATTATTTCATGTGCGCTTACCGGGAGCGCAGCGGGAGGTGGGCCGAGTCCAAGGGACAGCGGTAGTGGAGCCATCGTGAGGCGTGCGCGCTGGGGCAACCGCAGTGCGCAGCCAAGCGCGCCCGACCACACCCAAACCTAGTTGGTCGAGGGGCAACCGGTACCGGCTAGAGACTAGCACACCGGGACCGGCAACAGAGCACACAACGCCGAACACGGAAGCGCCGAAAGATTGGAAATTTTCGGCAAAACTTAAGTGAAACTAGGCTAAAACATTTCAAACTAACCGTGATGTTCAACTCAATTGCAGCAGCCACCTCGGCAGTGAAAGTGGCGGCAGGCCTAACGAGCAACGGAGGGAACGGACAAGCAGAGGGGGAGGTGATCGGTCAATCCCAAGAGATAACCGGAACGCAAGACGAGTCGGCGGTACCAGGGGTACCAGGAATTGAGCAGCCGGCCGAAGGAGGACCGGAAGACCAACCACCAGCCCCTTCGAAAAAGCAAAAGAAGGTCTCCGTGAAGGCACCGACACAAAGGTTGACCCGGGCGGCATCGAAGAGACCCGGAGAACAAGAGAAGGAAGGCGATAGAGGAGGAGAGGAGGACCGAGACGGGGAAGGAGAAACAGGGCTGGGAGAATTCGGGGAATTGTGGGGAGAAGGGGGCAGAGAGCTAGGAAATCGAGTAGGAACCGGTGAGTATGGGAGGAAGTCAGAAAGGTGTCAGGAATGGAAGGGGACAAGGGCTGACGGATTGCGGCGCTTTACCTCGCTTAGCAGAGAATCCGGTAGATGCGGAGGAACCGATTAGGAGAGGAGGAAAGGGGAACGGCAAAGCAGACCTCCAAAGCACGATGCTCGAGGTCATCGGGAGGGCGCTGGCAGCCAAAGAGGCAGGGCAATCCGGGAAGGCGATCATGTACTTCAAGATCTGCGAAGGTTTAGGAGGTACCATCGCGAGCAACCCGACAAACTCGGAACAACAACCTTTGGCCCCACCACTTGCAACAACCAACGCGCCGGGGCACACAGCCATTCTCCCTAGGCTCCCCACGCCGCAAGCCCCACCACCGACCTCAACTCCAGCGACCCCGGCTCCCACCAGTCTGATCCCAGGCTTCAGAGTTACAACCCCAGCGCCGGCGGTAAACCCGAGGATCAGAGACCATGATGAGATGCTAGCATCAACAGGGCCGGAAGCAGCGATCCTCTTCGACAACGCAGCCATCCCGAACAACGATGATATCGGACTCCCCCAGTTCTTCGCCAAAAACCTCCTTGAGTTCCGGGCACCCCTGCCACTAACAATCTTCAACGAGTGGTGGCAGGAACAGGCATTTCTCCACCACGCAGAGAAGAGGAGCAAATCGGATGACGCTAGTGGAGATCGGTCCCGGTACAACGGCTTCCCGTACCCGAGCGAATACCTGCAGACGTATCAAGAATGGTCCGTCAACCACCAGGGCTTCCTCCGGGCGGTCAGCAAAATCCCCTCGCATGCAAACCTGGCGAATTGGTTGGTGATCCACAAGAGGAACGTGGATGGGATCATACGGAGGGAGGGATTCATGACAGCGCTCCGGTACGACATCCACGTGCGGATGAATGCCTTATGCCACAGGGTACCGGTGCCAGGAGGACGGCTATCGGTCGCAAACATCTCAATCTTCCGCACCGAGATCGCCCAAGAAGTCCACACCAAAACAGTTCGTTTCGGGGAGACGGAGTTCACGGATAACCCCTATGCAGCCGGCGGTTGCAGATTCGGCTGGGACCCGACGACCGGACAACAGACAAAGAAGAAAGACGAGCCGGCGAACCGGACCCCTCTTCACCTACAGCAACCGGGTAAACAGTTCGCTAACATCATCAAGCCTGGACCAGAGACCCCCAAAGGCCCAAGCAACCAGAAGGAGCCGGGCGGCAAGCAAGGAGGCGTTAAAGGGGGCAAATGGGGGTCAAGCTACGACCAAGAGGGGGGAGGTCCGAGCAACGGAGGAGGAGGGAACGGAGGAGGGGGAGGGGGAATGGGGAGCGGTTATGGGAGGGGGAAAGGTTACTAGTTAGCGGTTTCTTGTCTAGATCCCTACTTTCCATTTCTTGGCACGCTGGTATCCTAAACTGTAGGAACCAGCGTAACACCATTTGTTTCTCTATTAAATAAGAAATACACCATAACTTACTGGCACAACATTTGATATAATTTATAATGGGTGTGAAGTGAGGAAAGTCGAGAGAGAAACAGCTACAGGACGGCAGGTGTGCAATGCGGACAAGTTATGCGTTCAAGAAACCAGCATACAGCCGAACACGCCTATCGACCCATTGGGGCACGATGGCCGACAGGAGTCTCTTGTGAGATGAACGTCGAGGCCTGGGAGGCGGCGCTAAAGCGCGCGGACCTCCTTCCCAAATTTCAAGACGTGTTGGACGGGTTCAGGGACGGCTTTGACCAAGGGATCCCAGAACACAGGTTGCCGGACGAGGTGCCCTTTTTCACATCCGCATTGTTAGCGAAATCCAAGATCGAAGACTCCATCCGCAAGGAGCTAGAAGCGGGAAGGATGTTTGGGCCGTTCACATACAACGAAGTACGCGAACGGTTCAGTTTCTTCAGGACAAACCCGCTGGGTGCCGTAATCAATGGCGATGGGTCCTTGCGGCCTATTAACGATCTTTCATTCCCGCATGGAGAAATAGGAGTCCCGTTTGTGAAAGCTGAAGATTTCCAGACGTCTTGGGACGATTTTAACGCAGTAGCAAACTTCCTTAAGGAGCAAAAGGAGCCAGTCCTCTTGGCCCTTTTTGATTGGGAAAAGGCTTACCGCCAAATCCCGACGGCGCCAAACCAATGGCCGTACCTTATGGTACGAAACTTTGACGATCAGCTGCTACTGGACACGAGGATCACCTTTGGCGGTGTAGCGGGCTGCGGGTCCTTCGGCCGGCCAGCGGATGCATGGAAGGAATTGATGCTATCTGAATTCGACGTGCTAGATGTTTTTCGATGGGTCGATGATAATTTATTTGTCAAAAGGCCAGATTCAGCAACCCTGATGGCCGACATTGTAAAGCGGTCGGACGAACTAGGGGTAAAGACAAATAAAGAGAAGTACTCACCATTCTTAGAAGAACAGAAATATGTCGGTTTCATCTGGAACGGCACAAATAAAACAGTACGGCTTCCGGACGCGAAACTCGCTAAAAGGATCAATCATATTCGAGACTTCCTCGAAATAGGCGCGGTCTTCACATACAACGACGTGGAAGTCATTGCAGGAAGATTAAACCATGTCGCATACATCTTACCACAGTTAAGATGCTATTTATGCGGAATCTATAGATGGCTGAAAGATTGGGTGCACCGGGAAACAGCTTGGCCGATACCCCCAGACGCCGAAGAAGACCTACACATGTGGCTGACAACGTTGTCTAACTTCCAGCCAACGAGACTGATCGCGAGGCAAGAACCAACCGAAGTAGGTTGGGTTGGCGATGCATCAACCGGGTTCGGAATTGGCGTGATAATTGGCAAAAGGTGGGCGCAATTCCGCCTGAGGTCTATGGCAGAACTGGACAAGGATATCGACATAGAGAAGAAAGAAGAGGAACGGATCTCAAGATTAGAGACCATTGCGGTGCAATTAGGGCTGCTAATGCTAATAAAACTCGGAGCAAGAAGGGGGAAGACATTCATTGTCTGGACGGATAACACCACGACGGAGAGCGTCGTCACCAAGCGGAAGTCAAAGGATCGGTTTGTCAATGCCGAATGGAAAAAAATACAAGCAAGGCTGATCGAGAGTCAGATTAATCTCATCGCGAAACGCGTTACTTCGGCCGAGAACCGCGCCGACGAGCTGTCCAGGGGGATTAGACGGAACCATCGCTCCCGCTACCAACTACGGGTCGAGGTCCCGCACGACTTAGGAGAGCTGATAGAACAGGTAACAGAAGGAGGAGGTTGTTAAAGGAGCCTTTTGCGCAGGCGAGGACGTGCAATGAATACTTGTTTCATTACATCATAGAGGGAAGGGAGAGGCACCTAACCTCCACTAGGACCAGGCTTCCTGGAGTGTTGGGTCTGAGCAGGCTCCAGGACACCTGGAGTAGCGGTTCGGGCTCAGACCCCCACAGCTTAGTGCTCACAGGGGAAGAGGTGTCACACTCCCTAGGAGCAGTGATCACCCCCCCCCCCCAACTCATCTCCCCGTCGCGCCAAACCCTCCGTCACAGAGAGAGGAGGCGCGACAGACTAGAAGGGAGATGAGAAGAGATCCCTTTCCCATACTCAGGTGACTTGGGGAGTTGTAAGGACAGCTCCCGGGCCACCTAGGCAATCCTGGACAACACAGGATAGCAAAGAGAAACACACTAGGGCTGAATACCAGGAAGGATACTCAGCCCAACCCTACGCGAAACGGTAGCGATAGGATTGGATCATGTATTCATTTCCTTTCAACTCCTATACGATGAAAACCGCGGGAAATAATGATGACACTCTGAACGACTTCAACAACCACGCGGCCGGTCACAAAATTAACATTCCCGGTTTTAGAATTAATCTTTCCGATCTTGCCTTTCATTTGAACTCGGTTCCAGTTCATTCTATCGAGTGGTTCAAAGGTTATACTCGCTCCAAGTTCCCTTAGTATCTCCACGGTCTCATTTACGGCTTTCATTCAGCGTTCACGGCTGCCCATCGGCCGAATTAATCTTTCATAATCATCGGTTGTCGTTTCATCTCCTCCTTCTTGCCTTTCTAATGAGCGCGGAATTAGAACTTTTCATCAACGGAAATCCAAGTTATACCCGAAAACATGTCGCCTTATATTTACGCGGTGTTACTACTATGCGCGCCGGCGGATTTTTTCCTGGATCTTTAAACCGGCCCTACACAATTGATAATCAACCCTTAAAAATAATTAGTATATACCATTTTGATCTATGGAATTGGCTCTTTCGAATGGGCTTGGTTCCAAGAAAGTTCATCGAGCCGTTCCGAAGATACAGGTCGACCATTTCCTTTCTTTTTTTTGGTGTTCCGCACGCGCGCCTTCCGCATGGAGCCCCCGCTCAGACATCAGGACCCCTCTTTCGACAGTACACGCGGATGGACACATGTTCCATTCCCCATCTGGACAAAATCAAGGCTTTTTTTCGTAGAAAAGGTGAATTCCAAGTGCCCAGTACTGAAGAGGGACCATGAATCATTCATTCCCCCCCATGATGAGGAGAATTATGGAAAAATTTTCCCCAGCCATTCATCCAGGGAGGAATCACTCACTCCTCCATCAATCAATCCAATCACCCATCATCATTCCTTACCATCCCATAGCAATTACTGGACATCCAACCACCTCAATATTGTAGAGACTGTAAAATGAAGATGTGTCTGGTGAGAGTCGAACTCACGACCTCAGCTATGCTGAGACACATACTAGAGTGCTGCCTTTACCAACTAGGCTACAGACGCTTGTGGCTGCCAGCTGGGTGGTTGGTTGGTAGTGCTCATGGGTCGATCCGACAGCCCTCCATACTGTGGTGATACATCATGGTAGCAGACTAACAGACAACTCAACAAATATTGGAATTTCTTCATCATCTTCACCCTGTATTCTAGGAATTATTCAACCAACAATCCAATCATTCATTCCTTCACCATTATAATCAATTTCTTCCAACACATTGCAGCTCAGAAACCACCCAATTTGAGCAAGAATATTCTTTGGACAGCTTATCAACCTCCCTGGACTTCAAATTCTCTTCACAGAACTTTACATTATATATTCAGACACTCCAGAAATTCAGTCATTCAACTCCAAATCATTCACAACCTTCAGAAATTAAAATTATCAACCCCATCATTCATCATCATTGCATTGGATTCTTCCTTGGTCTCAGTTAGGCAGGAAAATTATTGTATTCTTCAGAGTGGAATTTAGTCTAATATGTGTCTGTCTCAAGGATATTGCCTTCAGCAGAGTTAGACCTTCTTAAAAATTCACCCCTCATTGATAATTGGACCTTCTTTTGGAAACTGGACTCTTTGGATTGGATACTGGACTATGGATACTCTGGATACATAGGACTATTGGACTTTGGATGGGACTTGGATACCTAGGACTCAGATATACTGGACTTGGATTATACTTGGATTCTATTTGGCTTTGGACACTGGACTCTTTCTCCTTGGCTTTGGACACTGGACTCTGGATTTGGACTACTACCAACGTTGTAACAGCTGCGCTGCTTTTAGCGCAGCGAAGCGGTTAGCGCAGCGGTTTTTTGTGCCGCTGCGCTAAACGCTGCGCGCAGCGGCCAGACCGCTGCGCTAACCGCTTTTTGTTTTCCTGGAAAAAAAAAGATAATTTTAGCGCGCTGAAAAAAGCGGTCACATAGCGCTGAACCGCTGCGCTTCAGCAGTAGCGCAGCGGTTTGAAAAAGAAGAAAGAAAATGGTCTAAATCATGTTAAAAGAGGTTTAACATGCAGTTAAATTCCGCTATCCGCTAAATTAGCGGATAGCGCAGCGGATTTCCACTTCCGCTGCGCTATCGCTAATTGCCCTGGGTGGGTAGCGGTCAACCGCTGCGCGTAGCGAGTAGCGCAGCGGTTCTTTCAACAGCTTCCGCTACTTGCCTCTGGGACGTAGCCATGTGACCGCTGCGCTGCGCTAAATGACCGCTTTTTTTTTGCGCAGCGCAGCGTTTACAACGTTGCTACTACTCAGGACTTTGGATTTCACCTTTTGGAGGAAGAACACTGGACTTTGGACTTTGGGCTCTTGGACTCAACATTCTTCAACTATTTCTGGATCACTCTTCTCTTTGGTGCATTGCCTGGGGACGGACAATAAGTTGGGGGAGGATATGGTGCTCCATTCCAAACCATAAGTAGTATTTTATTGCTTTCTTTTACATATATTCATCATTACATTGAACATTTCCCCATAAATCTTCACAAATACCTCATTATTATTGCATATTCAGATTCTACATTAAATTTCACATATAGTCACTCATACATAGTATACCCTTATCTTCAATGGTTCAGTAGTTATAGAGGATATAAGACTTACAGACAACCTACAGTCTTCATTAGTTACAATACTCAATTCATTAGTAACTTAATCATTACAGTACATTACTTTTACATAATTACTTTCACATCCTAAACCCTTTACATACATTTCTCATTATGTACTATACCTATTGTACACATTACATCATTAGATCTGTGCTTACTTCTTTCAGTAGTGCTCATCATTACAAGTAGTTACTATGTTCTCATCACTCTTCCCCATTAGTACATTCTTTTATTCCCATAACCAGCATTCCCCTTTCAGCATTGCTCATCATTACATACTGTTACTATTTCACATCACTCTTCCCCATTTGTACATTCCTTTATTCCCATAGCCAGAATGCCTCCACTGTCTGTGCTCATCCCTCCTTACTATAAGACTGTCTTCCCCCCCTCACTTGTACCTCATGCAGAATTGATGGATAATTTTAGATACAGAAATTATAAGTGCCCATTCTCATCAACCATTGCCATTGAACCATTGCCCATTGCTTTCCCCCCCTTCAACCATTGCTTCAACTCTCTTACACTCAGTAGTCAGTAGTTAAGCTCATAGTACTAGCTCCTAAGATCAAGCAGAAATCAGCCACACCTTTTCTTCTTTTTCTTAGTGTTACTCTCATCCCCTCAGCATTAGTCAGGAAGGCAGCCTCATCAGCACCCTTGCATAGCTTACATTAGTACTATTGTTGCTATCCATTTCCCTTCCAAGCTCTATTCTCCCCTTTGAGTAGTTCCACACCGTCATTGCAGGATAATGGTAGATTTCCTACCAGGAGAGGTGTCTTGGCATGACTAGCGCCGTCCCAGTGTAAAGAAAGTAGCTTAGACACGAGTTTAGGTTGACCAAGACTGAAACCAGATGAATCCCGATCTACTTTGAGCCCAACAATGTCGGAGAGTGAAGATGACCATTTAATTTCCAAACTGTCCGAAAGAGCCAACTCCAGGTCCCGTAGGATCTGCAAAGAGGACCCAGTTACAATCCCATTGTCCACGTGTATCCATACAACACAAGGGCCATCACGTTTGCAAAGGACATAGACGCTATTATCAAACTGAGAACGTTCATACCCGAGCCTGCCAAGAGTCGCCAACAGGTGCTGCCACCAACAGCGCGCCGCATGGCGGGTACCTTAAAGAGCCTTATGCAGTAGACAGGCGTGTCCAGCGGCAACTTCAAGACCATCAGGAGGGGCGACCCAAACTTCTTCATGTATAGGAGAGTTAAGGTAGGCGGCCACAAAATCAAAGGTATGGACCGGCCAACCATTCATGGCTGCAATCAACAACACAAGGCACATAGAGAAAAAAGTTACCGTAGGTGCAAATGTGCCGTTGAAGTGTTCTCCTTCCACCTGTGCAAAACCCTTCGCCACGTACCGGGATTTGAAGCGGAGTACGACGCCAGTTGCCAAACGTTTTCTGGCAAATACCCATTTAGCACGTAGTATCTTAGTACCCTTTGGAACCGGTTTGATTGACCAAACCCCTAGTCGATGAAGATTGGACAGCTCTTCCTGGATGGCAGCAAGCCATTTTGTGCTGTCTACATCCTTTGTTGCTTGTTTAAAGGTTGTGGGAACCAATGGATGCATCTAGGATTTCTGGGGTGGAGTTACAGATGAAATTGACCATTTTGTCTTGTGATTGAACAAGCACCTCATCTTCAAAACTTCCCAGTTGTAGAACTAGGGTGTCGGCGAATGAGAAACTCGGGGACGACAAGATAGAGCTTGGAAAATCGGGGAATGTAGCAACCGCCGAATGGCAATAAGATCCGAGATCAGAGACCCAAAACCCCCAACCATTTGATTCAGGGAGGTAAAAGACGGCATAACCGCGTAATGCACGGTCGTCTAGTTTTTGTCGTTTTTTGGCAGGTTTGTGGACAAAAGCCAATGAACCAAACGGCCGGAGGCGATCTACGTTTGGTTTGATACCAAAAAAACGCTTGAAAGGCCTCATCTCACCACTGGCCGCGTTAGGAATACGGTTGAGCATATAACAGGCCCATACAAAAGCCAAGCCCCAGAATTCCTTAGGGAGCGTGCTGTCCAATAGAATAGTGCGACCCATGTCTTGGAGAGTACAATTGAAACGCTCAATGGTGCCATTCTGGTAGTGGTGGTACGCAACAGATCTTTCAGTGGTGATTCCCTTTGCTGCCAAGAAATCACCCAGAATTTTGCTGTTGAACTCCCCGCCATTATCAGAACGTAGAATTTTCAAACAACGACCCGTACGGCGCTCAAGGCGTAAGATGGTGCCTTGCAGTACACCACAAGCCTCGCTGTTCTTTACCAAAACCTTTACTTCAGCGTAACCGGAACCAATATCGCAAATAGTTATAACATATAAGCCGCCGCCAAGTGCCGGGAGCTCAAAAGGCCCAACCAAGTCGACATTCCACGCATCCATGGGCTGGAAATCACGATGATCCAAAGTCAAAGTGTTCCGGTTCACACTTTTTGAGATCATGCAGGAGGAACACTGAATGTCCCCTTGGGGAAGTGTCTTAGGGAGGCCTAAGGCCACACCAAGCGCCATCATTCTTTGGATAGTCCTGAGACTCGCATGTCCAAATTGTCTATGGACGTGCAGGATTAAAGATTCATCTGCAGTTAAATGCGGCATTTCAAAAGGTTGGGATGTTGCAACAGGAACAGAGTATTCGAAAGGAACAAATTCTTTCTTCACGGTCACAGCAGATACATCAACAGGTGATACAATTGACAAAGCAGGAAAATCTTGCCTTGAGACAGAAGATGCAACAGACGGAGAGGGCATAACAACGGGCAGAAAATGAGTGGCGGTTTGAGTAACAACAGGATTTGCTTGAGACACAACAGCGCGGGTCGCAGGAACAATGGAGGGGGCAGACACAGACAAGTGAGGGGAAACAAAAGAGTGTAAAGGAGCCGGGAGATCCCATTTCCTAGAAATGGGGTTGAGGGTTGAGCAAGTCCAGAAGTGGCGACCACGAGAGATGTAAAAGGAGTTGGCTTGAAAAGAAAGGGAAAATCCGGCCAATCACAAAGCTGCCGGTGAAGTGATTGTGTGCGCTGCATCAGGGCAGTAAAGAACTTCATCAATCAGTGTAGGGGTTGAACTTGCCCCCGGGAAAGCTAGTGTTCCCTTTGCTGTAATGAAACGAGGGGGGCCATTGGTGGCTACACGGAGGGGGATAGGTTTTCTAAGTAGCTTGAAGTTTGTGAGGGCTAACCTGTCACCAGTCAGGTGATGAGTTGCTCCAGTGTTGAAAATTGCGGGACTGTCTGCATAAGGAGCCGGAGATGCAGCCGAGAACAATAAATTGCCGAAACAAAGGCTGAGCCGCACCGACATCACAATCCATCTCAATCATTTGAGCTGACGGTTGCATGTTGTTCATCGTGGGCGCGTCTTGAGGCATTGTGTACATCTGGGGGGCCGGCTGCATGTTGAACATCGCAGGTGGATCTTGAGGCATGGTATACATTGGCGGGGCCGGTTGCATGACGAACATCTGAGGCACGTTGGGTGGGACCTCTGCCAAAGCTTCACGCGCTGCAGGCCGGGGTTGATAACCTTGTGGGTAAACAGGCCAACAATTATCATCTGGACGTCCTGGGTTTGCCGGGCTATTACCAGTATGAACTATTGGCTGATAGAACTGTTGGAAACCATAACCGGGAACCGGCGGGGCTAGGATTGGATAGTAAGCCTGGTACTGGGGCGTTTGCAAGCGGTTCTGAGCCAGATGATTGGCCGCCAAAGGTTTTGGAGCTGATTCTGGGGGGACTGAACAGGCACCAATCAGGTGACTGCTGGAACCACAGCAAAAGCAGTTTCTGACTTGAGAAGGCAAATTCTTGAACTTCGCAGGACGAGTGGCCATTGTGTAGACATTGTCCGGGTGACTCTCTATGGAATTGCTGCGAAACGCCGTTGGATTCGGTTCAGCCGCAAAAGTCAAAGGGCGTACCGAACCTAAATGAGCTGCTTCCCAACCACAGACTTTTCCTTGACAGTTGTTCAATAAATCAATCATTTAGACGAAAAGCAGCGGAATTTGACGGCGTGCGGCTAGTTCTTGATCGACCCTGTAGTTGAATTCCTGTTGTAAGGGCAAACCTTGGGCAATGGATTCTTGAAGCATCATGCCGAAAATAGAATCCTGGGTTAAAGATGCACCTGACTCCTTGAGGTCCAATAATCGTCGACGGTAAGTGGCTGCGACAGTTGTGGCTGGAATCCCTTGATCACACTCAACAGATCTCAAGGCAGCCCATTGGTTGATTTGAGCCGCACGACTGAATGTCGTAAATTGTTGCCGGATAGAGATCACGATGGCATAACATGAATCCGCATGATTGATATCTTTTTTGATCTCGTCGGATAAGGCAATCCAAAAAATGACACGAGCAATGTGGTCGACCGGATGACAAGAGAAGTCCTTGTAGTAATAGTTGCGGTAGTCGAGCGCAAAATCGGCGAGCTCCTCCATTTTGGTAAGCCAGGTATGAAAATTTGCGCCGGATGGTACGAGTTTCTTTGCGTCCGGAAACAAATGGTATGCGTGTTTGATGATGTGATCCTTGTTCTTTGGGTCCAATGCATACGCAAAATCCGGTTGAGGAGGGAGAGCCTCATCCTCTGGTAGGTTGACCCTAGAACCTGGTTGACGTGGTTCGTCCCGAGGAGCCCTAACTGTATCAATATCATCGTCTGAGGAACTGCTGACCGCAACCCGCTTGCCGGCCGCATTGTTGCTGGAAGCCGCCGCTGCCGCGTTGGAAGATCGAGTGGCAATGGAGCTCGGGGATTGGTTAACGGGAGCCATAATGTGAGAAAGTTTGTTGAATATAGGAGAGAGGAAAAAAAATTTGGGATAAAACTGAGTAACACTAAGACAATATAAACACAACACACGGAATATCCACACTAGGATTTACACTATGCCACTATCACTCTGATACACAAAACACTAACTCAAACAATAACTATGATTTCTTTGGTAAAAACTAATTGTAAGACTCTGTATAATGTTCTAACTTTTTATAAGATGCGAGAGAAAATGCTCATAACCTAATAGAGCCTGACAATGGGAATATGTATTTCAAGAGAAGTGAACAACAAGAATGAATGAGGAAAATACAACAACAGAGGAAACACAAGCTCTATATAATATATATGCTATTATGTAGTATGTATGTAATAGAGGAAAAGCTGTCTAGTCGAGGAAACATGGGAAAGTCCCATGTCTACGGTAAGTCATGACAGATGACTTACCCTGGACATGTAGGATGTAATGTAATAATACATTATGTATCATACTACAACACTCTTGATGGCCCGTTTGTACACCACGGGTGCAACAAAATATTTGGAAAACCAGTTTGATTGGTTTTCAGAATATTTTTTTTAATTGAGTCCGGACGTCCTGAAGAACGAGTCGGACTAACCATTTTCAGATATTTTTAAAATATTTCTGGAACCACCTGAGGTCACCAGGGGAGATATGTTCCCACTCCCCAGGGAGTGCCAGAGCTGAATTTTATGTGAGTTTTGGTCGGATGTGAGCCTGATGTGGATTAGTAACTCATCCCCAAAATAGTGAATTGGATGGAGAAGTTAGTGAAAATTCAGTCACAATTGATTTGGAAGTCAACACAATGTTGTGTAGAATTCTTTTGTTTTCTATGTACAACTGTGGGAAGAAATATGATGAAATGATATTTCACCAAAGTCCAACTCATCCATTGCTCCTGTTTACTGATTTTTAAGGATAGCAAAGCAAAATTCCCATTCTCAAAAGTAATTCCTCCAAAAAAATGGGTTTCTTGTAATTCACATTATATGCCCTGATGTACAAAATTAAACTAAAAGTTGACTTGGTATTATTAGGTTTAGATTTTTGGAATGTGGTAATGTTGCAGTCATTGAAATTGAAACCCATTTTCTTGGAAATGCGGAAATTAATTTGAATTTGGCTGATAAAAATGACAAAAAACTGTTTTAATAGGGTGAAAGTCTGAGTTAAGTCAAGGTTGGATTGCGGTGCCAATTCACTTTGGCCATATATCCTGTCCTCCTCACGAAAATGATCTAGTGAATTTTGTATTTTTTTGCTTTTCAAAATTCACATGTGCACATGCAAGTTAACCTTTTTGCACTTTGCTAATAGTCACCCTGATGTACGCGCGTACATTGAGGTGGAAATATAACAAGATGGGCCTTTCACAGCCACATGAAAAGTAAAAAATTTGTTTTGAGACACCAATTGTCCCCCTGATGTACGCGAGTACATGAGGGGGAAAAAATCACAGGCTGGGCCTTTCACATCTCCATGGAAAGGACACACTGGTCATGGAGCCAAGGAAGGACTATATTCTGGATGAGTTCTGGATGAATTATAGATGAGTTCTGGATGTTTTTTTTTGCAAATTATGGTTTATTTCAGGATGATTTTCAACTGATTTCCACGCTGACTTCCAGTCTTGTTCATACCTATTCAATATTGCTTTACCAAAGACCTCCAGCACAGTTATGGAAAAAAGTTAGGGTAAGGAACTCCCTGGGGAGTGGGAACATATCTCCCCTGGTGGGTGGTTTTAAAAATATTTTGGAAACCAATTTGGTTTGAAAAATATTTCCAGAACCATTTGAAATGGTTTTGGGAACCATTTGGATGCTCCTTCTCTCACAGTACGGTTTTTGGGACCTTTTTGGCAACGGAATTTGTCCACAAACCAGATTCAGACCAATTTGGTTCTGACAACCCCTATCCAATCAATTTGGTTTTGATAACCATGCCAAAAACTTTTGGTGCACCCGTGGTGTACTGGCCATCGAGGGGTGTATATGTACTACATATGTACGTAAATACTCCGCCAATGTCCAGCCCTGCACCGGCCATCGGGGTGGTTTGCGGGCTTGTGCAGTTGTCGCTGCAACTGACAAATGAAAATCCTTGTGCAGCGTCATGATGTCGCTGCGGGTCGCAGCGACATCGAGATGCGCTTACTTGCGCAGTCACGCGGGCCTGCAACGACAGGGTGTCGCTGCATGGGAAAGCGACAGCTACATGCCTGTAGTGTCAGCCAGACAACGTGGCCGAGCGGTTAAGGCGATTGACTAGAATCATCTCAGACTGACGGGTCTATTATCAATTGGAGTTTCTCCGCGTAGGTTCAAATCCTGCCGTTGTCGCTTGACAAATTTTTGGGCATGCACCGTTTTTTGGCTCATCATGCAGCATCCAACACACCAACAACAGTGAGTCAACAAGCCGTTTGTGCATGGCAAGCCACCCTTGGCTCGGCTTTAGTTTTCATTGCGATTGTGTTACAATACAGAGCAACGATGTTAAACAAACAGAATAGTAAACCCAGTTCCATTAGGTATCCAGATGTGCAGATGTGAGAATAATTAATACAGGGGGGCGAAAAACAAGTTCCACCGTTGAACATCGGCAAAAACTAACAAGTATGTATTGGTCTGCCCGTTTGTGGAGTACGTGATGATTGTTTATGATGCAGCATAATCTATTATTCTGTAATAAAATGAAGATGAAGATCAGATGTGATGAATTCTTTTTTCTCGCCTCAATGGCTCGAACATGAGGAGTGGAAGAAAGAGGTCAAGGGAGTGCAATCACCTTCTAAATCTTCAACTGCACTCAAGGCCGGCTTAGAATCCCTAGTTTCTATCGGCAATTTGCACATCAAAACAGCAGCAAAAATGAATACTAAAACGGTCATCCAAAGAGCAGCTTGAAGGCTCGAAATTTTCATCAACAAGCCCACAATAAGTGGCCCGATCATGCCTGATAATCTACTCAATGCTGATGCAATACCATAACCTGTACCTCTGATGGACGATGGAAATACTTCCGGAGTATAACCTGTTGTCGTTAGGGAGCGAAAAAAAAAAAATTGCCGAAACAATTGGTAGGTTTTTCAGATATGTGTTTGGTTCTCTGTTAGATATACACAATAGCAATTCTCTCACCATATATAACCGCGTCTAGCTCCCTCGAAATGTATTTTTTCCAAGAATTGGCGAAAGTAAACAAGTTAGACTGAAGTATGACTACAAATACAAAACAAAATGAAAGCTAAATTCACTGACACATAATGGTTGCCATTACCGCAATGATCATGCTACTGATTTTGATTCCGACATCACTGCGGATTTTCAAAAACGCAAGAATGGCTGCTGAAGTACCTAAAGCACTTAAAACCATTGTTTTCTTGCGACCTAGCCTAGTTTCGATCATCCAAGAGGCCAGCAAGCTAGCTGGACAACTTGAAGGCAGAAAACCAGCGAGAAATACGCTACGGTTACTTTTTTATCATGATGAATTAGTATTTGTTCCAACTAACCCAGCGATTGTGTAGAACAGATACTCCTTCAAGGTCTCTTCAATATCGATCTTTTCTGGATGCCGTTTCTCTAGATAAGCTGGTAAGAATACGTTGAATGAAGTACTGTTCAAGTTTTTTCGGATCAGTTATAGGAGAAGCAGTTATTATCCTCGTAAACATGAAGAAAATGTAACCCACTAAGCAAATGACACCACTGCCCAGATTGCCCAAACCAAGAGCGTCGTTACTTTCAATTCTGGCGTCATGAGTAATCCAACCCGATATTTCAAATTTTCGATTCCCCGTGCGATTGGCGCTTTCCAACCTTGTGATTCGTCTGATAAAAGAGTCTTCGATCTCGGGCAGGGGCTGGTGTCATTTGGCTGGGGGCTGTCTCTCAATGGACTGTATTGATGATGCGCTAAAGTCTCTTCAGGCGAATCATCTTCTACATCAGCCTCTGTGATCGTAAGGCCCGTCCCATTTTGTGCTGAAATAACCTCCAAAACTAAAACTGCGTCGGCCGCCCGGCCGTTCGAAATTAAGTATTTTGGTGATTCTTCTATGCTGAATAGCGCTACTCTGCAAGCGAACATTATGAATGTCTGAGTTGAAATATTGAAAAGGCAGGTTGTCAATCAGCACGCTTCTGGTAACATTGCCTTGTAGTTGATCATACACGTGGAGTTGAGCAAAAGAAAAAAAAAAATGATAGAACAAGTACTGACAAGTACACCCAGGGTGATCAGCAAATATCTCCAACCACGATTCTCGACTTCGGAGTTACACAGCAAAGTTTGCCCGGGAGGAGGCTCTTTACAGCTCGATCCAGGAAGGATCAGTAAGCCCAAAAACGAAGAGATGACTGCTCCAAACGAAAAACTGCAAAAGATAATATCAATAATAAAAGTTATAAACGCTGCATTCACCGCATGAAATACGCGCAGATTTTGAAATGATAGCTTACAACACGGAGAGCCCAGTAAGAAGATAGTGTCGTGTTTTCGGAATATTTTCCAGAAACAATGTGCCATCTGTTGGCATTGAGCCGCCAACACCCATTCCAAGGCCGATCAGACAGAAACACAGCCACCCAAAACTAGGCGCGAAGCCACAGAAAAGTCCAAAGACCGCAGTCATCAGTAATGTTCCATTAAAAGGTCCTCGACGACCATACGTATCCGAATCTGAATAATGCAAATAAATAAGATCCGAAAGGTCAAATTAACACCCCTTCAGTTAAAATAAGCTAAAAAAGAGAGACAAGAAGGAAGTCATTACGGACAGCTCCCCCATATCCATGCTCCAATCATCATTCCAAAGAAAATGGAGGTCGAAAGTAAACCGATCCATCGATCTGAGATCCGAAAATGTACTAAAGCAGCATGAGGACCATCAAGTCATCAGCTTTAAGTCTACAAGACGAAGGCAGTTAACTTTACAATACGCCAATGGTATTCTAAAGCCTTGGAGGTTTGCCTGGCAATTATCAAACAAAATTCTTTCCAGCATTCACAAGCTAACAACAGACCTTGAACCCTGGGCAATATCACAGCCACCGATTGAAGCCACATCTATGTGGGCCAATTCGATTTCCGTTCGAATGTTTCGCAATATGAATCAATATTATTACCACAGAGCATTGGAGATTTTCAAGATTAATGAGAAAAAAGAAAGTTAAATTCTCTGCTCTTACATTGTCACAAAGCCAGCCAACTAGGCAGTTGAAGTGAAGATCGGTCAACCAAACCCGTAAAATCAAATAAGCACATGAAAATCAATTGCGGGCAAGTGTCGATATGCAAACCCAAAAACAGATAAATATGCGATCCTCAACTTACAGCCACATAAGACTCTGATCAAATGCGTATGAAAATAGCAGATCAAGAATTCCAAATCAGTTGAGATACAAGGGCGAGGAACAGTCAGATTCAAGTTTTCAACAATGCTAGTCAACCCTCAGTATGCGGCACATTCGATAGATCTTTTGTTAAGGGTATCGATTTGTCATGTTCTTGATTCTTATTATTGATTTAGTTCGCAGCGTCAATGCGTACAAAAAAGGGCAGTAAGGAGAATATAGAATGGGGATGAGTAGTACCAGAGAAAAAAAGCATGTGGGAAAGAACAGATTTTGAAGGTAGAGAATAAGAGAGAGGTGCACTTGCAATAGTTTCCATTGGTATGCACCCATGCCGACTTTCTCGAGGGTTAAATCGAGTGGAGTCATCGCTGCGCCCATGTTGAAAAGCTGTAGGGCTGTAAACCAATAAGGATGATGCTTAGACCGTTTTCTTTCCGATATCGTTTTTGTTTATCTAGCTATGTTTCCGTTCCTCATTCGTCGCAAGCTGCCAGAAGTTTTTGAGAAAGCTTGATGGTGCAGTGTTGAGTGGGTTGTGTTGGAACGGTCAAGAGAAGGAGCGCATACATGTTCATGTGTAACTATGGTGCCCAGTGACGGAGGGTTGTGAGTCCGCACCTCGCGGGGGATGACCAAGCGGTTCGGGGGAGGGATGATGACATATTTTTGGACAACTGCACTGCGCAGCCGCAGGACAACAAGTTACAACGGCCTGGGAAGTCAAAACATGACGAAAAACGAGACAACTTGAGACGACCTGGGACGCGGACCCATTCGTCTATCTGCTATAACTGAGGACAAGGTTTCACTCTAGACCGGAAAATCCATGTTGAAATGCCATGGAATTTGAGCTTGATAAGCTCCTGCAGTCCCGATTTTGAACGAGGCAAAGGCCTGCTGGCAGTGGCACCTATTTATGTAGGTTGACTCATTGCCGCTGGACCTAACTTAACAAAAGTCCCCCTGGTGGGAGGCTTGCTGTGGCTGGCCGGAAAGTGGCCCCTCCTGCAGGAGGGACTTGCATATTATCCCCCAATTTCACAGGGGAGCAGAAAGTACCAAATGACTATAAGGTTTTTTAGCTTTTTAATAGCTCTGCCCCCAGCACCTCCAAAGGTCTGAGCCACTTTCTGACCCTTTGGCATCTCCTCTACAATTCTGTCTCCTCAAAATTTTTCTATCACCATCACTGTATTTTGAATAAATTTTTGAAAAGTGACCTCTCAAGAAATGGATCTGCAAAAGGATTCACAAGGCTGTATTGCTTGTAGCTCCTGTGGATCCAAAAATCTGCATGCTTCCTAGGTTGTATGTAGATTCTTGACACATTGTATGTACACAAGATAAGATCACCACTATACTTCCCTCTGGCCAAATACGGATCCACAAATGGATCTTCCAAACTTAAGACATGGTTTGGAATTTTGTTTTGCTGCCTCAACCTAGATTCCTGGACACTTTCGCCACTAGGGATTGCAGTCTTTGGATTGAGAGGCTAAAAAAGCTTTCAAAATTTGTGTATTCATCAATGCTACAAGACTTTTCATTCAGTTTTTTGTTGCTGTTTTTATTACACTTTATAGCACTTTATTTTTATTTTTTGCACTGAGTATCCCTTCTTCTCCCGCCAAAATTGAGGGATAGCAAGTAAGCCCCTCCTACGGAGAGCGCTTCGCGCAGGTCCCCCGGACCTCTGTTTGAGTGGCTTTGTTAAGCTAGCCGCTGGACAGAGTGGTAAATCACTTGTTGCATTGCACCGGCCGGAGGGAGGTTGGAGATTCCCTGAGGGACAGTGGCTCTACTCAACAGAGGTACCTAGTTGAGTTAGGGTAGGGGTGTAAATGGGTCGGGTCAACCCGCAAAGACCCGCAACCCAATGGGTTTTGGGTCGGGTTTGGGTGCATTTTGGGTGAAAATCACATGGCCCAAACCCAACCCAACCCAACTATTAAAATTGTTGGGTTGGGTTTGGGTAGCTTTTTCTCTAATTGGGTTGGCCTGCAACCCAATTATGATGCCTCCAATAGTTGAGTTGGAGATCCTTGGCGCCTAATAGGTTGGGTCAACCCAAGACCTGTCGGGTCATCCCATGACCAGAACCCAACCCAACCCAAAAAAGTGTGATGCTGGGTTGGTTTTGGGCAGCATATTGTAAAATCTGCCGCTACACAACCCAACCCGGTGCTCATGTTGGGTTGGGTTTGGGCAACACCGCAAGAGCTACGCTACACAAAGTGGTAAGCGTAGCAAAAGCGTAGCGATTTGGGTCCCACTTTGCTGCACTTTTAGTAGCGGACTGGGCGCTACACTTTTTGCTTTTTTTTTCAAGCAGAAAAGATCCGCAAAAATAGCAAGCTATTTTCAGCTGTGAATAGTGGAATTCCGCTACGCTTATTGCTACAGTAGAGGAAAAAACGCTACTTTTTCCACAGAAAGGCGGACTGGCACGCTACACTTTTTCAAGAAAAGCTGCCCCATTCGCTACGCTTTTGGCGCTACAAGGCGCTAATAGCGCCAAAAAGCGCCAATTTCGCCGCTACGCTCAGCTTTATCAAAAGCAGAAAAAAATTCGCTGCGCTACGCGCTAATCATATTTAAAGTAGTGGTACTGGCGCTTCGCTACCGCTTTAAGTAGCGGCCTTCCGCTTGCGCTATTGCTAATTGTCATTTGAAAAAGTGGTACCCCCGCTTCGCTACACAAAAGCACCTCTTTTTGTAGCAAAGCGTAGCTCTTGCGGTGTTGGTTTGGGCACCCTTTTCTGACCCAAATCCAACCTGTTTACATCCCTAAGTTAGGATAGCACTACACATTTTCCCTGCCCACTATTTTTTGTCATTTTTTAATCCAAAAGAAGACTCAAAACCATTACTGTCTTTTCACTCTTTGCTTTTGTTACTTTGTTGTTCAGTGACTCATTCAATGCACACAGCCTGGTGTTCTAATTCAATTTGTAGTGTGAATTTGCCTGCAAGTTCCAAAGTTGAAGGGTTAAAGTGGATCAGGCGGGCTACTATAGGGGTGTTGTTTGAATTTGAAAACATAAACTTTTGAGTGCAGATTTTTATGTAGAAATATTGCTCTACTTTGAGTGTTTGGCTGGTGGCACATATTTTTGGGGGCTTGATTAATCAACTCCCTAAAATTTGACTTTTGACTCCCAGGATGTCCAGGAGACCATGTTTTGACGTCTGGACCCAGTCCCCAGAACCAAAAACTTGACCCGGTGGAGTTTGGGAGTTGTAAGTTGAATTATTCAATATATATAGTCTGGGAGTTGGAATTGATATTTTCCAGAAAATGACAGAAATAAAGAACAAATAATAACTTCTCACTTGGGCACCCAAATCCCATCAAAATTTTACAGCAGGAAGAAAACCCTCTGAAGAGCACATGCTGAACTAGATGGAGTTAGCAATTGAAAGGAGTGTGCTACTGCAGGTCTAATTTGGCGGATTTCCTACTAAGAACATACCGCTTTTTGGGCTGGCCGCGCAGCGGTTGCCCACTGCACTGCACTAAAAAACTGCTTTTTTGTACTGCAAAGCAGCATTTCAGCCTTGTCTCTACTACTAGCAGTGCTGGGGGAACTGCTAGCAGTGCTGGGGGAACTGCTAGCAGTGCTGGGGGAACTGCTAGCAGTGCTGGGGGAACTGCTAGCAGTGCTGGGGGAACTGCTAGCAGTGCTGGGGGAACTGCTAGCAGTGCTGGGGGAACTGCTAGCAGTGCTGGGGGAACTGCTAGCAGTGCTGGGGGCACTACTAACAGTGCTTGAGGCGTTACTAGCAGTGCTGGGTCACTACTAGCAGTTCTGGAGGCACTATTAAATTTTAACAGTACTGGAGGCACTATCAAAATTGCTGGAGCACTATACACCAGGAAAAAAAAGTAGTCACTTGATGGCAAGTGACATGATGTAGCTTTGTTTTCAGCTCCAACACTACTCCAATGCTGCTCCTCTCCAACAGCACATCTAAGGCTCACATGACAGGTGTCAGGATCAAAGCACTCAATGTGACAAAACCAGATGATGCTCAGCTTTGGCCCTGGCCCAGCTGATGCTCAGCTTTTACCCTGACCCAGCTGATGCTCAGCTTTTACCCTGGCTCAGCTGATGCCCAGTTTTTTCCCTGGCCCAGCTGATGCTCAGCTTTGGCACCAGCCACCTGATGGTCATCTTTGACCCTGGCACAGCTGATGCTCAGCCTTGGAAATGGCTCAGCTGATGCTCAGCTTTGGCGCTAGCCTAGCTGATTTTCAGTGCTGGTCCTGTCCAAGCTGATTCCCATCTTTTTCCCTGGCATGGCTCAGCTGATACTCAGCAAGCTGAGCATCATCTGGGACAGGACTAGGAAAATGCTGAGCAAGGACTGGACAAAGCTGATCATCAGCTGTGCCAGGACTAGTACAAAGCTGAGCATCAGCTGGGCAAGGACTGGTAAAAATATTTTATTCCAATTATGAAAGTGAGCTGCGTGAAAAAGCTTATGAGCTGAGCAAAAAATCCGAGTATGAGCTTGGTACCAAAGCTGAGTATCAGCTGGACAGAACTTAGGATCATTTGGGCTCATCAAAAACTGAACAGGACCTCCTTGGTAAATTTTGGAAGTTGAGGAGACAGTTGGGAGATTGTGGTAGATAGTGAATAGATATTGGATAGATGTTGAGTAGCTGGCTGGAGCTGGTGTGATGTCACTTGTCATCAACTGACTATTTTGATTTCCTGGTGATAGGGACTATTACAAAGTGCCAGAGGTGTGAATGATCAAATTAAAGGAAAGAGACAGGAGGTGATTGGAGAAGTAAGACAGCAACAAAAAATGAAGAAGCAGAATAAGCTTGATGATGATTTAGACCAATGATGAATTTTTCCCACAGTTCTGGTAGTTTTTCTTGTTAGGAAATATGCCTAATTAGACCTGTAGTAGCACACTCCTTTCCTGATTTGTGCTAATGACATGTAGTTCATAATATGCTCTTCAGAGAGTTTTCTTCCTGCTGTAAAATTTTACTGGGCTTTGGGCACCCCAGTGAGCAGAGAGGTTATAATTTTCTCTTTATTTCTGTCATTTTTTGGAAAATTTAAATTTTGACTCCCAGACTATAATTTGAATTCCAACTCCCAAATGCAAGCTGTCTGGTTCAATTTTGTTGGTCTGCCAACTAGGGCCAGATTTAAAAATATGGTCTTCCAGACATCCCATACCTTTGGGAGTCAGAAGTCAAATTTTAGGGAGTGAATTAATAGGGGGGTTCACAATAGGATAAAAATAAAATGTTATAGTAAATTTTAAGGCCTTTATCAACAACTTTTTAAAAATATGGCAAGATGTACAGGCATGGATGTCCCCTGAAGATCAGAGCAACTTCTTCATTTTTTAAAAAAAATTGATCATATAAGGGCCTTAAAATTGGCTCTAAAGTTTTATTTTTAACCTATTGTGAACCCCCCTAATGGAGGACTTCCTGTCAATCTGTAGCCTACTGTAGAACCAGATCTGCTGTCAGAGAAATTCAATTTTTGTGGGGACATGCTTTCCCAGGGGCTGCAGATCTGATTTTGCAGGGCCTGTAGATCTCAATGGGAAGTCCTCCAACCAAGTCCCTATTGTTCAGCTTGAAAGTTTATGACTTTATGGCAAGTCAACTGATCATCTGATGAACACCCCCTCAGGAATTTTGGGTTTAGGTTCAACCCATTTGAAGAAACACTGCATGAGGTAGCGACTCAACTGTGCTGTAACAAGAAGGTAAGTGTACAAAACTTTCCATAGTTGGCAAAGCCAGTCTCATAAATGTTTCCACTAGGACTGAATTGACCGAGACAAGCAAGAATTAGATCAAGTAACATGCATACCCATGGTTAAGTTTGCAGAGCTAGGCTGCAAAACTAGTTGACATTGTGAATGGTTTTGTGCGCTAATGGTGGATCAACCAGTACATTGTGCATGAAAATCTCCTGCAAACGTGACAACCTCTATGTATAGAGTCACCGTCCCTGCAGGAGAGGCTCAGTACTTCACCCGGTACGTCGAAATTGCAGATACAGCAGCGGTGTCAAGCTTCGATTTGTTCTGCCTTGTATTCTAGTATTTAGATAAAATGAAGACAAGAATCTCTCCTCCCCCCAAAAAGCAAAAAAAAAAGTTATGCCAAGTCTTCAAAAAAGCGTAATAGACGAAGGAAACAGAGAAAAAATCTATCTGAAAAAGAAAGAAAAATTGAAAGTGGAAAGCAGGGAGAGATTGAAAGCTAAATTCACACACATGTAAATTTGTGTACCTTGCTAGAACGGTTTAAACTTATACGATCATTAGAATCATGAGTAGGAATTAAGAACAAAATAGTTAGATAACGCACTTTTCTTCTGAAAGTGCCGATTGAGCTTTTTGATTTTTGATTTGATTTAATCTGCTTTACGAGTCCACTGACGGGGAGAGTTCAGGTTGATAGTGGGAGAGGAGGTAGATGAGCGTGATTTACTGGAAGCTGAGGAAGGAGGGCGGCTGGGGCCTTTTCGGAGTTGATCTAATTCGACCGGATCTGTCGTCCGATTTTCATTGAGATCGCTGAGACGAGTAGGAGCGTTTCCAGAAGCGAGAGGAGTGTCGTTTGACCTGGTGGGCTCGGAAGGCTCGTTCCAGTAGCTGATGAGTTGGAGTGCGAGAATGCCGTTTAAGATCGAGCCGCAGCTGAAGTTGACCAGAAGGGTCGGATCGCCAGTCTCGGTCAGGGTGGTGAATAGTCTCGCCAGACAGCCTAGGAAAGAGCTGAAGATCAAGAAGCTCGAGAGTTGGCCGGTGGATTTCTTCTCGAAATTGATCATGATCTGTGGGATCTTGGAGCTCAAGGCTAAGGGAATGGAGAGCGTCAAAAGACCCTGTAGTAAGGATGCCGGGACCGGCGAATTCGGCACCAAGGTGATTGCTAAGAGTAGTGCCGGCGTTGAGATCGCTACGAAGGAGAGTAAGCCTGCCTTCGGATATCGTGATGATAGGATTATTAACGTCACTATGATTGTGTTTTGAATTAGAAGCAGGAAACTTTCGCCTGGATCGTCAGGAGGGGAAGAAAGATGAGAATGAGATCAGTTTTTTCTCAAGTTTTTCAAGTGGATGATACGAAGGAAGGATAATTGCATAGGCATCATTCTAGAAATGAGGATTGTTCCTTTTTTTTTTTTTTTTTTTTTTTTTTTTTTTTTTTGAAAGTGAAGACCTGTGCACTACCATAAGTTGAGATAGGAAAATCGTGCCGGTAATTATAACAAACGATGATGACCAAGCCGAGAGAGTCGAGGAGGAAGCCAACCAGGCTGAGGCCCCGGGCGGATTTGGATTGCAAGATTTTGATGATCTGAGGTACTTTGACGATCCCGCTTCCGAAGACGATTGCCAAGCTGAGAAATTTCGAGATTCCGTATTTGAGACAGTGGATCTCGTCCAGTTGGACGTTGTAGATTAAGTTTGTGTAGCATTCTGTTCCTAGCAGGGCGATCGCCGGCGTGCGGATGAACCTGTTGAAGAAGAATTCCAGTCAGTTGAATGAGATTTCGAGTTTGTTAGACAAATAAAGCAAGGAGAACAGGACGGACCAGGGGATGTTATGTGTGATGATATGAAGCCAGGACATGATGCCGGTGAGCCAAGTGAGGATGCTGAAAGAAGGAGGTAAGAAGACCTCGTCTGGTGATTCACGAGGGACGTAGGACGCCACGTTTTTTCCTCAGTGTGAGTCCCTGAGGTCGGCTGGGAGGGTGGTTCAGGTCTTGAGGGTCGATCGAAGGGTGCAAGCCGACGCTCTGATATGAATCCGGCGTTCCCGTGCCTGTTTATGGGGTGGCAAGCAGCCGTGGTCAGAGTCGAAGAAGGACTGGATGGATGGTGATCGGAGATGAGAGGATCCTGGGTGGGTCTGCATCTATAGCTCGATCGAGTGGGGTTGGCTGGCGAAGGAGTGGTGGTGATATCAGTAGTTTTCCATTGCTGGCCGAGGCGGACAGTCTGGACTGGATCAGGCTGGCTGGCGGAGCAGCTGAGGAGGCCAGGGCTACATACATATAGTTAATCACGACCCCTTTCCACACAGAAGTACTCGAGATACAGTGGTACATCGCAAACAAGCGGGAAAGCCACGTGGTATTTGTTGCTAGGAAACAGAATTGGGCAGACACTCCTGTATGGAATTCAGTGCACCTCCTGGCCGATGTAGCTACAATCAGATTACAACCAGGAGGAAACATGATCAAGTGCTCATCTCAGAAGCCTACCATGCACTCAGCTCTTAGGATATATTAGGGGGGTTCACAATAGGATAAAAACAAAACTTTAGAGTCAATTTCAAGGCCTTTATCAACAAATTTTTCAAAATCTGGCAAGATGTACAGGACTGGGTCTCCCCTGAGAATCAGAGCAAGTTCTTCATTTTTTAAAAAATTGTTTATAAAGGCCTTAAAATTAGTTCTAAAGTTTTATTCTTATCATATTGTGAACCCCCCTATTTAGCTTGAATGCCCAATAACATTTGTTTGACCTGTTAGTCCCATCCACTCTTCACACTCTGCATGATTCAAATGTATGACAAAGTCAAAGAAGATAACACCATATGCCAAAAAAAATCAATATTTCACTCAGGATCAACCAGAGAGTTGGATCAACCCTTGGTTCAAGTTGAGACAATGGAGTATGTACCACTTGGACCCAGGTCCAACACCAACATTTGCAAGTGGGTTGCAAGCCAGTTTTTTTACGGATTTACTTTGCGCACGGAGGGAAACTCGTTGCGCACAAGAATTTCTGTTGACTCAACGTCACATGACGTTGGGCCCCCCTCCGTGTGTGCCACCAGCTCTCCCCAAAGAACTATCTGCACATGGGGGTGCCGTGTGTTGACAGGTGGCCTTGAGACACTCTGGCCATCTGGAGGAAACAATCCCCTCGATGACCGGCACACAGAGTGTCTCAACCCGGTGTGGAACTACTCTTGGGGATGAATAGAGCTGGAAAGGGAATGGTGCTTTAATGGGCTGCCTCTCTGGGAACAAGAAAAAGATGTAAGAGGGTGGACTCTTATGGAAAGGTGTGGCTATAGAGGATTCTTGAGGTATGTCTTGAGGGTTACTTTTCTACTAATCTAATATTTTGTACACAGATAACAAGCTTGTCCAATCTGATTTATTGGCATAGGCAAGGCTAATGATAGGTGACCAGTGATCTGAATTACTTTGACAGGATCTGATGATGAACAAATGAAGAGGAAAACAACCCAGTTTATATACACAAGAAAGAGGAGCCATGAGGAAACAAGGATAACCTGAAGGGAAGCATAGAACATTCTACTTCTATAGGATGAAACAGCCATGTGGTTAGAGTAGTGGGTCAAGGAGTCACATGATGGTGTAATAGTGGGTGGGGATGATGCCATCTTCTGGGAGCTATGGTGCAATCTTCCTAGTTGGAGGAGGGGATATGTGAGACATAACAGGGGTAGAATATTCTATGATCTAAGATAGGAGGAGTCAGGTGTTTCAGGAAGTGTTTCAGGAAGAAGTAATCTATGGATCTAAGATAGGAGGAGTCAGGTGTTTCAGGAAGTAATAATCTAGGTGGGATTTTGGGGCTATGTCTAGTATAATGTGTATCATGTTGGGTTTGGAGGGTGAAGGGTTTCAAGGGTGCTTATACATCTTTGAGCACATGGTTCTAAGGAAACACTAGAAGAAGGGGGGAACATGTGATCTGGATAGATGTTTGAGACTAGGGAGAGGGTTTATCCAAGAGAGGGGGAGTGTGGGAATAGGAAATACTATTATCCAGGGCATGACCATTGAGTGGGTATGTTGAGGGCCTTGGGCTTTGCTGACAAGGGGGCCAGAGGTCTGGGATTTAGTCTTGAGGTGTGACAGTCTTGTGATTGATGGTTGCTGGTTTTTTGGGTAGATCAGGATTGGCCACCGGTCACCTGTCACCGCACGGCACCCCTGTGTGCGGATAGTTTTTTGGGGGGGAGCTGGTAGCGCGCACGGAGGGGGGCCTGACATCATGTGACATTGAGTCAACAGAGATTCCCGTGTGCAACAAGTTTCCCTCTGTGCATGAAGTAAATCCTTTTTTTTTTAACTTTGACAACTTAATGCCAGAAAATGTTTCTGATGCAGTATGCATGGAAAATTCAAATCTAGAAGAGAGAAAGGCAAGGACTGGGGTTTCTGGATCCTAAGTTGGTAGATTGCAGGATAAGGAAGCTGTCTGAATTTCCAGCCTCTTAAAATATGAGTGTGTGGTTTAGGCAGGAGAGGGGTTTTCCCTCTTCTGGCCTCGACCAGGGTGTGAGAAATGAAGCTGATTCATTTCGGCAACTGCAACAATGACAGGAGTAGGGTTCAGGCGCACACCCACAACTCAGGGTTTCTGAAGGAGCCTGAGCCGCGCGTGAACCCCCAAAACTCCGGAAGAAAAAAAAAAAAAAAAAAAAAACTGCAGAAAGGCAAGAAGCCGCCGAAAAACCCCCCATCACCCCACATCAACCCCGTCTTCCCTCATATTTACGAGGATTGCCTTTGTACGTTTAAGTTCGGCCGCCTCGTATGGCCGTAGGTACAGCTTGTAGCACCGCAAAGTCCACCTGCCCAGCGTGCATAGATCCCCGCTGGACATTCCCAAAGCGTGTCACAAAGAGGCCCCGCTGACCCGGAAACTGTGTCCAAGAACACTGGGGTAACCCCTCTTCTCAAGTGCCGCCTGGACACGCAAGACTACCTCCCGCCGGTGAGGTGGAACCGTTCACACCCACGTGATAGCCGAATAAAGACGTCCTGGTCGAACCTACTTTGGCCAAGCAACTTTTGAGCGCGTCCACGGGGCATAGGATTCCCTTCTGCTTTGTGAGAACTATGATATGTGACAACTAGATCCATGAGGGCAACAATGGGCTGCTATGCTACACTACGCTATTTCAGTGCTACATGTTAGCTTAGCAGCAAAAAGCGGCCACCAATTTCAAATAGTGTTAGCGCCGCTATGCTGCACTAACAGCGCGCCAATTCATTGTTAGTGTTAGCACACCGCTACATTTGCTAAGCTACGCTGCGCTACAACGCTTTTAGCGGAAAAACAGGCCTTTTTTACGCTAAAGGCGCTGTAGCACAGCGTAGCCCACGCTCTTTGGCGCCCTCTGTGTGTAGCGTTAGCGCAATTGCTCGCATCTGCGCCAACGCTACGCTAACAGCTAAATTAGCTGCGCACCCTGTGCACGTAGTGTTAGTGCGGAGACGGTGCAATTCCGCTAATGCTATGCTAAAAGTGAGCGGAATTCCACTACGCTATGCCATGCTGTGAAGCTCAAAAGTGTTCCTGAGAAACGTTTGCTGAGTGCGGAAAGGGATGTATGAGGAAACCTCTGCCTTTCCTGGTTCACTAGACACTAAAACAAGCCCACCAATCTCAGATTGGCAGGTTTAATGTAGTGATAGTGGAGTGTTATCAAAAGATAACTGTTGTTATAAAGTGGGTGCAATGAAGTTGCTAAAATTTGTTATGAGTGAGGAGTCTGGACTTCAACCAGATGATAGTTGGTCAAAGAGGACCCCTCAGAGGTTTGTGTTATTAAATGTGAGTGTTGTGTAGAGTTTTTATTTCGTATGTAAGTGTTTTGTAATGTGTGTAAAACCAAAATATAGGGTGACTGGTATATTGTGGAGTGAGCAGTTGTGTACTTTGTTATAGAGGAAACTGAGTGCAGGTAGTCTGCTAGTAGTCTGCTGGGGGAAAATTACAACAGGGGAGGAGAGCCTCCTTTTATAGACAACAGTGAGGGATTTTAGCTCCAGAGGAGCTCCACATGAGATATTTTAGCTAGGTACATGAGAGTTTTTGGCTAGTAAATATACTGAATGGGTGAATGTGATTGGTCAGGACTGTACATGTGATTATGGGTTATGACCTGCAGGCTGAATCAGGGGATGTGATTGGTCAGGACAGGATGTTAGTGTAGTCATGCTGTAACCAGGTCACCTGCTGTCGTTATGCAACAAAAATCCACTAGCGCATGCAGCTGGTGCATGCAGCTATCACATGCAGCTAGCACCTGCATGAGTGCCTGCATGTGTACACTGTATGTATGTAAGTGATGATGCAGCTATGTGTAAATATGTATGTAGTAAAGATGGCTCCGTCACACCCGGGTACCCGCGGCCTGTTTTGACTGGATTCTGACATCCGTACCCGCATCCGCACTCATTGGCGGGTACCCGCCGGCCTGGGCGGGTACCTGCGCGGATATCCGCGGATACCCGCTCCTTGAAACTCATCTCGGCGACCGGAAGGGGCCCCTTTTGGTCGAAGAGGGATGACCTCGGCGACCAAAAGGAAGCCGTTCTGGTTGCAATAAGACCTCTGCGACCAGGAGGTTTTCTTCTGTTCGCCGAGGTAACTTTGACGACCAGGAGGTTTCCTTCTGGTCGCCGAGGTAACTTCAGCGACCAGGAGGTTGTCTTCTGGTCGCCGAGGTAACCTCGGCGACCAAGAGGTTGCATTCTGGTCGGCGAGGTAACCTCTGCGACCAGGAGGTTACCTGCTGGTCGCGCGCTGAGGTTATTTAACCTCTGCGACCAGGACTATTTCCTCTTGGTCGCCGAGGTTTTACAAACTTCGTGACCAAGATAGTATCCTCCTGGTCGCCGAGGTTTTGTAACCTCTGCGACCAGGAGGATTTTTTCCTTCTGGTCGCCGAGATACAGCCCTGGTGACCGGAAGGAATCCCTCCTGGTAGATGAGGTTGTGTGTCCTCGGCGACCAGGTGGGTTTTTCTGGCTGCCAAGGCTGTAAAACCTTGGCAACCGGAAGAGATCAGGCCTTCTGGTAGAAGGGATCAGGTCTTCCGGTTGAAGCGGTGGGCGGGTGTGGGTTGAATTATCCAGGTACCCGCCCACTTTTTCCCGGAATCTCAGACATCCGCACCCGCACCCGCACCCGCACCCGCTGGCGGGTACCCGCCGGCCGTGGCGGGTACCCGCCAGCGGATAGCAGGTACCCGCAACGGGTTCGCCGGGGCCATCTCTAGTATGTAGCTATGTATGTAACTGTGTGTGTAACTAAGTGTTGTAAATGTGGATTGTGTAACTGTTTGAGGTTGTAAGGGGTATTCTGAGTGTGTAAGAGTATGTAAATTCTGAGTGAGTGCCCTTATGAGTGTTCTGTAAGGCAAGACTAGGGGTGAATTTGTCCCTAGAAGCTGAATCTTGAGGAATATTAAGTGATTGATAAGAGGAAAAGGGAGATTAAGAGTAAAACTAATAGAAATAAGAAAGAAAAGCAGAAAATTTTGATTTTGGTATATGGGATACCATAAAGCATACCACAACGCTAATGCTACGGTTAGTGTAGCTGGCCCACCATTGATTAGGGGGCTTCAAACATGGTTTGAAGGGGGGTCAGGCCTGCAATGGAGGGCACGGAACCCTCATACTTAAGTGGAGTCTTGAATCAGCACGGAGTCAAATCATCAAGAAATGTCAACACCTGTCAGGTGCGGTCATGCCAAGAGTACACGTACTCCTCTAGCTACACCGGTGACTGTGCAAGGGTGTGATCATGCGCGCGGCAAAAGTGCATAGAAAATACAAAATAACTTTTAAGTTATTTTTAATAAACCCAAAAAAGGGGTTTAACGGAGGGGCCAGGAGCTCCTGGGGTGTTTAAGTGCCCTCCAAAAGTCTTACAGGGTCTGCGCACCCGTGCGCAGAGGTTTTTCTAAGCCTGTGACGTCTGGGGCCCAATTAAGGGGGCGGTTTGAACATTGGAAACGTTCCCAGGAGATAGATTTGAGATATAATCCCTATAGAAAAGTGAAATAGCGGACTTACTCGTGAAGAGGGTCCACAAAAAAGACAACAGGCAACTCAACAAACCAAAGTCGTAACACTAGCAGGTGGGCAAACAAGTTGGGTAAACAAGGGCGGGGCTGGCAGGGCGACGAGGTGGTTGGTATGAATCTGGGGAGGCTTTTACTTGCTCAAAAGCCTCCCTTTATATATTCTTGCTGCGACCGGTAGGGTCACAGTTCTTTTTGCAAATTTCTCACAGCTTCTCAGCCGGGGGAAAGACCAGTTTAGACAGGAGTGATGGAGTATTCTACTACTCACATCACTCCTGTTCATTGTTCTTGATGATGTGGTGTGCTCTTCCTTGGTCAGAGCAACGGTGGGTAGTTACGATAACCATGAATCCTCTTCTTTGGTCTTCAATTCAAAATTAGGAACCAAATAAAATGTTCTGTCAGCTAGATCAAGAAGTCAGAGCTCTCCTCTAAAAATTGGTGAAAGAATTTTCCATTTTTGTCAAAAGAATAAATTGATATCCCTTATTCCGTGTCAAATTTTGCAGTTACTAGTAACTAAAACCAGTAACTAAAAACTGGAAGTGTAATCAAGGATATCCAGGCAGTCTTTTTACAAAAATGGAAAATTATTTCACCAATTATTAGAGGAGAGCTATGACTTCTTGATCTAGCTGAGAAAAATCATTAGGTGGTTCCAAATTTTAAATTAAAGACTGAAGGAGAAAAAAAACTGATAGTAACTGTTATCGTAACTACCCACCGTTGGTCAGAGGAAGAGTTCTGTTCTTGACTGTTCACCTTTGGCCGGGGGAGAATCAGTAGTTCACTTCATTGATAATCTCCTCTGGCCCTTTCCAATTGATCTTTTGATTGACACTCCTTTGTAAAAGAAAACTGGAGATTAACTGGCAACCCGTTCTCTTAGCTTGAGAACAGGTCTTAACCAATTCATTGCTTGTTATCTGGCTATTTCTTTTGGCTGGAGTTCTGCTATTTATCCCTCAACTTGTTCTAGGGTTTGAGGGGGGATGTATTGAATAGTTTTTTTTGTTCACAACGCTTTGCGCTGCTATTGCTAGGTGAATATTGACCAAAAAAGCATGTGTTTATTTTTCTTCTCTTCAGCGGCCTTTTGCGCCGCTACTTCTTAGTTTACATATGATAGAATAGTTAGCCGGGCTCTAACTTATTATAGTAGCCTGGCTGACAAAACCCCAGAGACAGGCTGGCACTGGAATTCCCTCCAAAATCTTTCACAATCTTTGGTCTGGACATGTTTATCTCAATGCCTTCCTGTCACGCTGCAAGATATCCCATTACCCAGTCTGAGACATGTGCAATGTCAAGGAAACGGTGGAACACTTCTTGATTTATTGCTGACTTCACTTGCGGCACCGGCAACAAATGCGCAACAATCTGAAGTCCCTGAAATTACAATCAGTCTTGCTGACAGAGAGATATCTCCTAAATGCCCCCAGAGCCACTTTAGCAGTAGCTCAATTCATCCACAACACAAGCCGTTTCCCAGAAACCCGCAGCTGTATTCTACCATTGACAGACATGTTGGCTCTTCCCCCCACAAACATATAGCGCTCTTGTGGATTCCAGTTTGTCCTTTTCCCCCTTTTCCTCCTATTTAGAGATAGTCATTTGGGACCTGGGTACCGCACCACTTTTTGGCCAATTTCAGGTACCTAGTACTGCACCCGGCACCGCCTGGGAGGTACCACGGGTACTGCGGGTACCATCCGTGATATTTTTTGGTGTGGCAGCGTCCTGCTGTCCTGCTTGCTCCATCCAGTTTGTTGCCGCCCTTTGCAACAAGCTGGAGGGCAAAAAGACCACTGTTCGCCGGGAGGCCGGAGGGACTCCTGCCCGCAAGTACTGGCTCTCCTCTTTGACCGGAGGAATCACTCCGGTTGAGGAGGAATACACACCTCTGACCGGAAGAATTGATCCATCCAATTGGAGGCATGTACACCTCTTTGACCGGAGGAATGGCTCCAGTCAAAGAGGCAAGTCCACCCAGCGAGCTGGATATGCGTCCAGCTCGCCCGGTGGACATCTCTTGCCAAGCTGGATACATAATATGTATCCAGCTTGCCAAGATGACTCATCCCTCACCAAGATGGATACACAATATCCAGCTTGGCTAGCAAGGTCTCACGGCGAGCTGGACACATCCAGTTCCCTTGGAAGATTCCTCTCAGCAAGCTGGTTACATATGTGTGAGACCCCTCCCAAGGTGTCACACAAATATCACAAGACACAGAGCAGGACCCTTATAGTCTTGACTCCTCCTCACCTACCTAGCTCTGCAGAGATACTGATCTCTCATTGGTAGGTATGTACTCTCTCTCTCTTTCCCTTTCATCAACACTGCAACTGTTCCAATCCGTGGAAAGGTATTGGTTGGTATTGGCCCAAAATCCGGGCCAATAAACTGGATTTGTATCGACTGGACTGGCTGAAACGATCCACATTATTGATGTCAAGTGTATTGGTCCAATTGGTCTAATACACCAGCCAGGGTCTTTGTGGATCGGGACTACCGATTTGATCCATGTAAATACCAGGGTGTGTTTTGATATTCTCATGTGCATCGGGTTAGGGCTTGGATTGACTGGGTATAGAGGAGCCCCAACCCACAATTTGCATAAAAATATGCAAATGCACCTTATCTACCGACGTGATTGGGAGATTGCCAAGAAATTGAACAATATCCTTGCTTTAAGTAACACCTTGTATTTTGTTTATCACTTATTTGTTGAAAAAACAACAACTTAAACTGATTGGTCCCTCATGTTTTAACTAGGAATTCTATTTCATCACAAAGAAGATGGAAGCCGATACCTCGTCCGCATGCCTGATGCTCACCGAATACCAATACATAAAGGAGATCATCAAGAAGAAGCAGTCCGCACCCGAACCAGAGTTCCAGGCTATGTTCAACAAAATGGCCTTTAAGACTGAAACTTATCTCTGCGAGGCCCTCGACTGCGATGTAATTCTTCTTGCAATAGTTCTCAACCCAGCATATTGGCTCTCCATGTTTCAGGCATGGTTCCCGAGTCACCAGTACGACACACCGAGTCACTGATCCGAGAGAAATATGAAGCTCGGAAATCTGAAGTCGATTCAGCTGCAAGGGAACATTCAATTGAATGCTTGGCTCCGATCCCAAAGAAGTCCCAAGGCAGCAAGCATCACTGCCTGGTGGCGGATGTGGATTTTTTCCCTGAGACGAACCATGGCCCATTGGACGACGTGATGACCGTTTATCTTGGGGGTAAATATAAGCTGCACTCATCTGATGCCGACCAGTGCCTCGACTGGTGGAAGGTGAGCAACAACCCAATGCTATGTAGAGCTACTCGAGAACGTTTGAACTAAATATTTACATGTTCATTGATTCAGGAACATGAACATGAATTTCCAATCTTATCAACATTAGCCCGGGACTACTTGGCTTGCATTGCAACATCAGCTAGTGTTGAACGGACTTTCTCTGCCGCTGCAGATACATGTGGACAAGGCCAAGGTGGTTTGGCTGCGCAAACGATCAAGAGATGTGTTAGTTCCCATCAGTGGCTCAAGCAGGGAGTCAAACCCAATGGCTATTTCTCCAAAGCTCAACTTTTAGTTGAATCATGTATGGAAGACACAGAAATGATCAAGACCAGAAAGGTGCCCAATCTCCCTATTTCATCTTCTATCTATCCCGGCCCATACCATAGTCTGTCTCTTATGCAGAGTCCAAGCCCCATAATATACACCACTTTTACTAAGGGGCCACATAGCTGCTAGTTAAATATATAAATAGTTACAATATACAAAAAGTAAAGCTAGTTAAATATCTAAATACAATATACACAAAGTAAAGAGTTAAACTTATACACAAAGAAACCATGGGGTAAAGAATTATACACACAAAAAAAAGCCCTGCGATCCCGGATCGGATTTTTACCGGTATTGCAAGACAATCCATGATGTGAGCTGAGTATGTATTGGTTTGACAGATCCGATCCCATGGATTGGATTGCCCCGGCTATCCGTTACCCTGCCTTGGGAAAACTATGGAACAAAATTAAATCTGATCCATGGTATTGCCGATACGATCCACGGATTGGAACAGTTGCAGTGTTGCTTTAAGTTTCATTCTTCCATTTCCACCAGTTGTAGATACAGAGAGATACTGATCTCTCATTGCTAGATCATCCTTATCTGCAATTCAGCATATTTGGGCACTATAACCTTTGAGACAAGTTCTCCATGCCATCCAGTCAGCCTTCAGTGAAGAGTCCAAACGGGACTCATACACTTTTTTTTTCTAGCCCACAACAGCAAACCTGGAATTTTGTTTTACAGCCTTATCCTTCTTTTGCACCCAATCAACCAGATTGTTACCCTCCTTATAATATTGATCATCGCCCCTTTCCTTTCGACCCGCTCAACCATCACCTCCTTTTTTTCCTTGCGACCTTGGACTCTCTGCTAGATCACGAACAAACCAAACTTGCCACCCGTCCTCCTTGTGCAGCGGACAACTTCATACACACCGTATTGACTTCCTCCCATCTCAACAAATCTCTAGTTTTGCCAACGGCTTCTTGATCTCGGTGACCTATCCAATGTCAACCCTCCTCACCAACTTAATGGAGACTAAGCCGGGGGACCTGAGACAACAGCGTATGAGCTGTGAGCACGCGAATGAGCAGACACGACGACCAGTGGTGGATGCACACCTGAGACAACAGTGTATGAGCTGTGAGCACGTAAATGAGCAGACACAACGACCAGTGGTGGTTGCACACCTGCGGACAACCGGGAAAGGGAGTTTGGAGTGAGTGGGTGAATGATATTGTAAATTAGTGATGAATGAAAATGCAAGACAACAATATACCAACCTGAGACAACAGCGTATGAGCTGTGAGCACGCGAATGAGCAGACACGACGACCAGTGGTGGATGTACACCTGAAGAACACAAAGAATGAGATGAGAACACTAGAAACGGGGATGAGAGTGATAGAAGTGAGTGCATACCTGCGGACAACCGGGAAAGGGAGTTTGGAGTGAGTGGGTGAATGATATTGTAGAGTAGTGATGAATAGAGTACAACGTGGAGAGTGAAAGTTGAACTAAATACATCATGGTTAGGTTTACAACATCATGGTTTGCTCCGCAGTAACTAACTCCGGCGGCCACGCCGTTATGTGCCTCAATACCCCCCCTCTCTCATTGCCGGTTAATCTTGAGATTGGCTAGGACGTTGAGGTGCTTCTGCCTGCCAAGTGCCTTTGTGCACATGTCCACCTTCATCTTGTTGGTTGAAATGTAGTTGATGTGAATGAGGCCGGTGTCGTGTATTTTGCGCAACCAGTGGTATAAAATGTCAATATGCTTGGAGCGCTGTTGAAAGATTGGATTTGTTGCTAAGGCGATGGCACTCTGATTGTCGACAAAGATCTCGAAGCGTTTGGTATGTTTGATTGATAGACTGGTGAAGAGATATTTCAGCCATACAGATTCCTGAACTCCTTCAAACATCACCCTGTATTCTGCTTCAGTTGTTGATGTCGAGACTGGTTGCTGCTTCTTAGAACGCCATGATAGAAGGTTGCCCCCAAAGAGGGTCACGTAGCCGGAATAGGATCGACGGTTGTCGGTGCAGTTAGCAAAGTCTGCATCTGTGTAGACCGATACATCTTGCAAGTTGCTTGTTCCTTCTAGTAAAATTCCGTGAGATTTTGTGCCGGCGAGATACCTGAGCAGGTGTTGAACTGCTTTCCAGTGGGAAATCCCCGGCTTTTTGAGGTGTTGAGAAAGTTGAGAGACGGTGAATGAGATTTCCGGCCGTGTTGAGACGGCTATATAGTTGGGCAAGCCCAGCGCTTAGCAATAGTTGATTTTGAGCTGCAAGAAGGATTGATGCTGCCTGTCCAACCTTTTTACCAAGCAAGTTTTTTGAACCATGGGCGTCGAGGTTGGGTGGCAGTTCAACAGTCCGTAATTTTCCAAGATTGATTGAGTGTAGGTTTCCTGGTTGAGTAGGATGCTTGATTTCATTGGTCTTGATAGTTTGATCCCCAGAATATGCTGTGCTTCGCCAAGATCTTCCATGCAAAATTTGGCTGAAATAAGATTTTTGAATCTATTGACATCATGACTGATGATTATCATGTCGTAGTCATAGACATGAACGAAGCATTCCCATCCCTCCACTTGGGAAGTGAAAAGACAGGGATTGGCAGGACAGGGTTTGAAGTTGATGGAGACAAAAAAGGACTTCAACTCCGCGTACCATACTCTGGGCGCCTGTTTTAAACTGTAGATAGCTTTGTGTAGTTTCAGACAGTAGCCTTTGGGAATGTCCAGCCCAGGTGGAGGTTGCAGATAGACTGAATCTTTGAGTTTGCAGTTAAGGAATGCATTTTTTGCATCCATCTGGTGAATTGAGTATCCCCAAGATAGTCCAACAATGAGGGCGGCTCTCAGACTTGTAGAACAACCGGTTGGCGCATAGGTGAATCCGTAGCCTTCTTTTTGTTGAGAACCCTGCGCGCAGAGCCTTGCTTTGAATTTGAAGACAACACCTTCTGAGTTTTTCTTCTTCCTGAAGACCCAGACTGTCCCAAGTAGGGACTCGTCTCCAGGAAGAGTTTCAATGGACCATACTTTGAGATCCTTCATCGCCGCTAGTTCTGACTCCACCGCATGGGTCCAGGAGGACGCATCCAATGACAGCATTGCTTCTTTGTGAGTTTTGGGGATATTTGATGCCGCAAGGGCCATTGCGAGGTTAGCTCTTTGTTTTGTGTGAAGAATGTGGGAAGGATCAATGTTCAAGCTGATGTTTTTCGGGACAACGTTGGAGGTAAGCAGAATGTCGTATCCTGGACGAGGCGGAGGAGGCGCAATTGGTTGAGGCGGTGGGGCAGGTGGCGGATCGGTTTCTTGAAGCCTGTCAGCTTGCTTGTTGACTTCAGGGTCGTGGAAGAAGGAGTTAGCGTCTATGAATGGAGGGTCAGGGTCCAGTTTGTCTTCAGCGGATCTCCAGTCGAGGACGTCTTGCATTGCAGTTGTTGAGGGAGATTCGTTGAGAGGTGGCTCTTCAACAAGTTCATCAAAGTCTGATGGAGTGAGAGGATCAAAGTGGGAAGATGGATCAGCTGGGGAGAAGGTGGAGACTCCTGGGAAGTCTGTCACGTTGAAGGTTACGTTGTGACAGCGCTCCACTTTCCCCCCTGGGAGGAGGACATGCTGTAAGACTCAAAAGTGGTTGTGAAACCCTTTTGCTGAATGGAGCAGGGGATGAAGGAGGTGCAAGCTCTGCCCTTCTATACTACCAGCTACAAGACCCACCAAGGTAAGCTTGGCAAGTTTTAATAAGTGATAGGAGTGGTTAGCTCAAGATAAGTTTCTCGTGACACAGTATAAAAAGGTTGTTATTCAGTATGTAAGAGTTGTTATATGTAAGTGAGAGGGTTGAGTGGGTACGTAAGTGTTTTGGGTGATGGGTGAGTATAAAACTTGATGAGTAATAAACTGAGGAACTACAAATGGGGGGGAAGAGAGCTCCTTATATAGACAAATGTGAGGGATTTTGGCTCCAGGGCAGCCCCTGAGTGAGGTATTTTAGCTTGCCTGGACTGTACAACATGAGGGAGTTAAGAGTGAGTGGCTGTGTACAATTTATGCAAGGGGTGCATACATGAGGAGGGGCTGTGCCAGATGATGTCATAATTTATGCAAGGGGTGCATAAGCTGTGCAGGGAATGATCATGTGATGTAATAAGACCAAACAAAGTGGAGTTAGAAGGAACTAGAATGCGGGGAACCATTCAGTTGAAGGGGCACAGCCTGCAGGGGCAGTGCTGCATGATGTCATGTACATAACAAACAAAACCAAACCAATATATGTAGTGGGGATAGAATGGTGCGGGGAATGTGACTTGAGGCGCCTGACAGGTGGTTGACTGGGTGCTACAGGTTGTCCAGAGGGTCTAACTTCCAGTGTAGTGGGGCTCCAGTGATGCTTCCAGTGGGGAATAGGGGTTACTTTAGCCGTGGAGTCCATTTATGGTGTCGAATGGATGGTATCTTGAGGCCTTCTGTATGTACACAAGAAAAACTTTTGATTTTTTACATTTTTGCGTACCGCAACGCCAGTTGTGTGTCCCCAGCTGATAACCAACAAGTAGGCCCTTTTTTGCAGTGTCGCCAAATTTTCTGTTGCAAAGTTGTTTTGGAATATTCACGTAGGCTTGGCAACCGAAGGGTTTGAGACGTGAGATGTTGAAAGGAGAACCAAACCACAGGTTGTGGGGCGTATCCCACTTGAGTTTGCGCATGGGAGTTATATTCTCAAGTAGAACCGCCGTTGAAACTGCTTCTCCCCAGTACTCAGACGGAAGCTTCGCCTGTTTGAGCATACATCTGGCTTTCTCTGATGTCAATCTGTTCCCGCGTTCAGCAACTGAGTTTTGTTGGGGCATGTATGGAGCAGTTACTTGCACAGTGATTCCTTTTGATTTTAAGAAATTGAGGAACTCATGTAGAGACTGTAAAATGAAGATGTGTCTGGTGAGAGTCGAACTCACGACCTCAGCTATGCTGAGACACATACTAGAGTGCTGCCTTTACCAACTAGGCTACAGACGCTTGTGGCTGCCAGCTGGGTGGTTGGTTGGTAGTGCTCATGGGTCGATCCAACAGCCCTCCATACTGTGGTGATACATCATGGTAGCAGACTAACAGACAACTCAACAACTCATTTGAGTTGAATTCCCCACCACCGTCAAAGATGATAGTTTTGATGTTGCGAGAGTGATAATTTGTGACTTCTTGGTAGTATTGCATGAAAAATGAGAATGTTTTGGATTTCTTGGAAAGCAAGTACAGATGACTATATCGGGTGTAGTAGTCTGTGATTTTAAGATAGTATTCCTTGCCTCCAAACAAAGGTGGATTGATTCAACCGCTGAGGTCCATGTAGACGTACTCTAGTGGTTGTGAAGCTTCAGGAAGAGAGCCAGGGAATGGCAATCAATGAGATTTAGACAAAGAACAAGCTTCGCAGTTAATCCTTGCGGCTTGGATGTTAGGGAACATCTTTTTCAAAGCCTTGAGGTTTGGGTGGCCAGCAGATCTGTGGAGTGTGTTTGCGTCAACTGATGTTGCTTGTTTGGCGAATGCTGGATGAGGAGACTGACCTTGAACGCCAGGGGCTAGCTTGATGTTGCAAACTCCTCCTAACACTGCCGCTGAAAGAATGACAGCGTTGTTGCGAACTAGATCAAAGGTCTTTGGTCCAGTTCTTGACATGTCACAGCCTTGTTTGAAGAGTCGTCCAAAGCTGATCAGATTTCCCGCTAGATCAGGCACATGGAGCGCTTTCAGCTTGAGGGAGGAACCATCGTTGGCAATGATAGATACGTAGCCTTCACCGGCGGACTCAAGTGTATTGCTGTCGGTAAGAGAGATGAGGGTGGATCTAGTGTGGTAGTCCGTGAATCTGGATTGATCACTGAACATGTGGTGACTTGCTCCGCTGTCAAGGAAGCAGACGTCGGTTGATTTTACTGCGGCGAGGGCTTGACGGATGCACAAAAGCCCGCTGCTTGTGGTGCTGACCAAGGAAGAGTCCTTGTTGTCTTGGGGATTCGTAGAGGTTGCTGCGTTGGCAGCCGGCTTCTTCTTCTTGAGTTGGAGACACTCGGAGGCTGAGTGTTTGGTCTTTGGATTGTGGAAGCCAGGAGAACAAACCGGCCAGGAAGGTGCTTTTCCAGACGATGAGGAGGGAGCTTTTCTGGTTGATGATGCCATAAGATCTGATTCCTGTTTGATAGAAGGAGCTGTGGATGACAATGAAATTGGTGCTTGGTCTCCTTGTTTTCCTTCTAGAAGATCTTGAAGAATATCCAGAGTGAGGGGACGCTTGGTGATGAGAATGTCTTGAAGGTTAAGCAACAAGGGTAGTCGGGATAGCCGGAATTCTGACATCCATGTTTCATGGAGTGTAAATTCTACTGGAGCTTTCACGATTTTAACTCTGACGGCTTTGATGCTGCTGAGGCAATCATTGAGGTCGGTGAGGAATCCAGCGACATCGTTTAGCGTTTGAATGTGATCGAGAAGAACTCCTGTACAACCTTTGCTTGATTGTCACCTGTCTTCGCCTCGAAATGAGCTTTGATGAGGAGCCAGATGGCTCTGGGATCATTCTTGTTGGTAGGCTTGACAAACTGGGTGCAATACTTGGTTCCAAGGTAGAGAGATAAAATACCAGCTGATTTTCCCATCTCTTTGCTGTAAGTGAGTGCGGCAGTGGCTTTGGTAGGTACAACAGTTGTGTTGTTGATGTACATTTTGAGACCTTGTACTTGGAGATACGCCTTAATCTGTCCCTTCCAGGTAGAGAATGGGACGTTGTCGAGAGATTGAAGGGCATTCTTGTGTTTGGACATGATGAAGGTGTCGTTCTGTTGTTGCTCGTAATAGGTCTGGTTACGCTTCTGGGCTCATAACCTAATGGAGACTAAGCCGGGCGACCTGAGACAACAGCGTATGAGCTGTGAGCACGCGAATGAGCAGACACGACGACCAGTGGTGGATGCACACCTGAGACAACAGCGTATGAGCTGTGAGCACGCGAATGAGCAGACACAACAACCAGTGGTGGATGTACACCTGAAGAACACAAAGAATGAGATGAGAACACTAGAAACGGGGATGAGAGTGATAGAAGTGAGTGCATACCTGCAGACAACTGGGAAAGGGAGTTTGGAGTGAGTGGGTGAATGATATTGTAGAGTAGTGATGAATAGAGTACAACGTGGAGAGTGAAAGTTGAACTAAATACATCATGGTTAGGTTTACAACATCATGGTTTGCTCCGCAGTAACTAACTCCGGCGGCCGCGCCATTATGTGCCTCAATACAACTTGACCTTTTATTTTGTCGGCCCGCTTCCCTCAAATGGCGAACTCAACATGATCCTTACGTGTGTCTGCAGGGTATCGGGGCTCGCAAAGTTCATTCGGTTTGAACAGGCTGATGCACCTGAAAAAACAGCCAGCCGCTTCTTCGACAGCTGGATGACCGCATTCGGAGCTCCAACCACCTTGATATGTAACCTTGACGAAACCTGGAAATTTCGATTGTCTGAAACCCTTCTGAACAAGCATCAAGTGAAAATTCACATGTTATTGGCCCCTCCACAAGCCAACAGGTCCAAGAACGGTGGGACAACAGTCAAGAAAATTGTGCAAGACTTCACAGCCAAGCGGCAAAGCAACTGGCTAGGAACTCTACCTGCTTTAACATTTGCAATCAACACAAATATCAACCTTGCTACGGGGCTTAGCCCATTTGAGTATGCTTTTCAAAAAGAGCGATCTAAACCTCTACTGCGACCCGCCGCCGCCCCCAAACCTCCGCTCCCAAACCTCCGCCCGCCAACTCACTCGCTCCTCAACCTACCATCGCCAGCCCAACCGCTTCAGCCTCTTCACCTAGCTCGCTGAACCTCTTGACTACCTACTTACAAGCACCAAACTCCTTAGCACCAGCCTCCTCGGCCACACTGGCCGCCCCTTTGTCCAAAGACTCAGCCCGTTCAGCCTCTTCACCTAGCTCACCGAACCACTCAACTACCTACTCGCCGCCTGTACTTCCTCCGCCACGTACCCTATTGCCCATCATGGCAAAACCTGCCTCCTTGGCCGCACCGGCCACCCCTTTGTCCGTAAACCCAGTCCATTCAGCCAACCAACCCGTTCCCAACCTACCTTCCATGACAGTTGTTGTCAACTCTGACACTGCGCCATTGCCCTCCCCAGTCTCAATTTTCTCGCCTCGCCGGTGTGCCTTGCCACCATTGTCTGACTTGGCCCCTTCCTCTCCTTGGCTGTTAGCTGCTACACTGGCCATATCAGCGACCTCATCAACTCTGTGCATCCAACATCGCTCGCTGACCCGTCAAGAAGTTGGCTCACTGCCTCCCTCCTTGCTCCCATCAGTCTTCCCTTCTCCTCCATCCTTGCGCGTTGCATCCCGTCAACTTCACCCTTGCTGCCCCTCAAATCGCTTGGCCTTTGCCAGAACTTCCTCCACCGCTGCCCTTACTCCCAAAACGCCGTTGATCTCATCCACACTACCGTTGAATGGTTGCTTTTCAAAACCGTTCGCCATTTTTTCACCACTCCTACAAGCAACGGGACCGCCAAATCTTGACAAAATACCGTGTTCTCCTGATCTGCTCCCATCTGGTCTTCCAGATCCGCCCAAGCCACAGGACTTCCTTGTCACCACTGACAAGGACCGCAATACCAACCCATTGAAACCCTGCCGCACCTCAAACAGTCTGAGAAACCTTGAACAATGCCTCTTACAGATACGAATGCTCCTCGGGGACCGATTTGACCGGTGCCACCCTCCGCAAGCAGCACACACCCCACATGGTTCTTCCGCCCTTTTACCGCCAATATCTTCTGCCCCCCTGTCTCTGACCTCTTCTGCTTCACCTCCAACGGTGGGCTGATACACTAACTGTATTGTTAGTTTTTTCCACTGCACTACACAAATAATACTGTTATCCTTGATTTTATTGCAATAACAATACATCTTTTTGATGTTATTCTTTTTGGCTGTTATTGTATTGTTAGTGTAGCTGAAATATGCCAGGTTAACAATAACCAAATCCTAGTTTCATGATTGTTATCTGTTGTTATTCCTGATAACAAATACAATAACTGTTGGTTTATCTCTGCAATTAATGATAAAATTACTTTCAGTGTATTGATATTTTTGGTAGTAAAGTTGGTTTTGTGTTACAAAAAAAATAAATCTGGGACATGATGTTTTATAAATCATTTTCTAGAGGCTAAAAACCATGAAATAACAGATACTGTAGTGCAGAAGATTGTGATCCTAACTCTTATACACTAACTTTCAGGGAAATGTTGGTTATCCAAAATAAATACACTACCAGTTAGTGTATTTTGAGTGTATTCTGGATAACAATACCCAAGATCTTCAATGAGAAACTTTGGATACACTAACTTTTAGTGTATTGGGCTATAATTGGGGAGAAAAATACCCCAATTGTCTCGCCAAATAACCACGGATACACTAACAGATATTGGCCCGTAGCGTAGTGGCCCATTGTTGCTCCCTCTGCCCTTAAAATGACACAACAAACTCAACTCCATCCTGCCATTCCACACACGAGTCCCCCCTTTCCTCAATTACCCTTTTTGCCTTACCTTACCCCTTGTTTTCAACCATTTCTTTTCCCTCCTTTTTTCTTTTTTATAGGAGGGGAGACTGTGAGAACCCTCCCAAGGTGTCACACAAATATCACAAGACACAGAGCAGGACCCTTATAGTCCCGGCTCCTCCTCACCTACCTAGCTCTGCAGAGATACTGATATCTCATTGCTAGGTATGTACTCTCTCTCTCTCTTTCCCTTTCATTCTTCCATTTCCACCAGTTGTAGATACAGAGAGATACTGATCTCTCATTGCTAGCTCATCCTTATCTGCAATTCAGCATAGTTGGGCACTAGAACCTTTGAGAAGAGTTCTCTGTGCCATCCAGTCAGCCTTCAGTGAAGAGTCCAAACGGGACTCTTACAATATGTATCCAGCTTGGCTAGGGGACTCCTCTCCAGCTCATCAGGAGGTTCTTAAGCATCCGCAAGCTGGATACAATATATGTATCCAGCTCCGTGGGAGGAGTCCCCTTGGCAAGATGGATACGCCGAGAGGAATCCTCCCAGCTTACTGGGAGGCATTTGCCAAGCTGGATCTACCAAGTCCAGGCTCTCAATCCCCCGGTGTGGTAGACGGAAAAGTGAAAAATCAAAAGTTTTTTCTCATACATATATTTACTCACCCTAGGCCTCAAGATCCCACCAAATAGACCTCATAAATGGATTCTACGGCCAATTTTACCCCTAGTCACCACTGGAAGCGTCACTGGAACCCCGCAGGATTGGAAGTTACACCCTCTTGGACCCTCATGGACATGGCCAGCCTCAGTCATTAACCTGTCACACCCCTCAAGTCACCTTTCCCAGGTATACGCATACTCAGCCCCAGAAAAACACATACTCTTTTCTATCCCTCTTATCTCCACTGCATATGCAGGGGACCAACCCCATTTCTTCTGTATTTGACATGTCCCCGCTTCATTTATGCACCCCTTGCAGCTGCATGCAGTCTTCTGACCCCATTTCTGCACTCCTTGCATTAGTCTGACACCACTCATGCACCCCTTGCATGAAGTACCTCTGTATTTGACATTTCCCCGCTTTGTTTATGCACTCCTTGCATAGTATGACCTCATCTTTCATTTCTCACCCCACTTTTTGTCTGTATTTAGTATCTTCTGACACCACTTGTATGCAGCCCACCAGCTAAAATCCCTCATCCAGGGTCCCCCTTGTAGCTAAAATCCCTCACATTTGTCTATATAAGGAGCTCTCTCCCCCAGTTGTTTTTCCCTCAGTTCAGTACCCACCAGTTATACAGATATCACCCATTAGCCTTTATCATCACCCTTACACTTTATAACATTACCATATCATCCCTCTCATCTGCAATAACCACTGAGCTCACTCTCATATTCTCATACTCTCATATCTTCTGGTTGCATATCACGCACCTGTCACGAGTTACCCGGTTCTTGGTTCAACACCCAACTGAGACATATACCCTTCTCAGTCCAGACACTCCTCTCAACTTCTTATATCACCCTCTTGAGGACCTGTGTTCAACCCCCACTGGAAACATCAAGTCAACTCTCACCCTTTCTGTCATCATAAACCCTCTCAACTCTCACATACCTGTCATCAAACAACTTCATCTGGAACTAGACCAGACCTATCACTTGATTAAAACTTGCCAAGCTTAGCTTGGTGGGTCTTGTTATCTGATAGTATAGAAGGGCAGAGTTTGCACCTCCATCATCCCCTTCTCCATTCAGCAAAAAGGGTTTCACAACCACTTTTGAGTCTTACACCGGGGGGTGGGAGGTACTTGTAGGCAGTACCCGGGTACCGCACCGCTTTCCGGCCAAAACCCGGTACCTAGTACCGCACCCAGCACCGCTGCTTGGGTGCGAGGCGGGTGCAAGGGGGCACCCGCCAAGCGGTACTAGGTACCAGCCGCGGGTACCGAATGACTATCTCTACTCCTATTCTTGTATCCTTTTTTTCCTTTATCCTTTTTCTGCCTATATTTGCTGGTTTGCACTTGTGTTGGAATTTTTGTAGTCCTTAGGGGCATCCTTTATAGTTAGCTCAAGGCGTGTCTTATCTTTTTTTGGTACCTCATAGTGCGCAATGTCAAATCAAACTGCACTTTGAAAAAAACATGGTGCAGGTCCTGTTTCAGGAACTCCAAATTCAGGAAATTGGTGCAACTGCAAGACACCCACATACATGGTCCCAGTTTTACCCAAAAAACATGCAGAAATAATTCAAAAATTCTTTGTGCAGGAAATTTGTTTCCCTGGATTTGGTTTCCTGAACTGGGACCTGCGCCATGTTTGAAACCCCCTGGAAACCGCACTACAGCTTGTAACAAATTCATTGAAAATTTGGTTCAAATAAGGGGATTCATGTAAGGCTGATTCCAAGAACAGAAATCAAGCCTTGCTCAATAATGGTGGGCTGTCCATGCAGCTCAATGCAAGAAGTGCAAAACTGGGCTGCTATGCTAAAGTGGCAGTAGCAGGTGCTATCTGCTAGTTTAGTGTTGAATAGCTCCTGGCACAATACCATTAACAGGAGTGCAATGACGCTACACTATGCCAATGGTTTCTAACAGAGCTAGCTTCTTTTTTAGTGGTTAAATAGCACTGCTAGCACTGATAGCACAGTGTAGACCTATGTTGTGACACTGTCTTAGATCTCAACTGCAACACCTGCCACAGGCTTTGTACATAGATTAGATAAATCTCTTGTATCACTTCTGAGGAAAATCATCAGTTTCTCCAAGCTCACTCTCCAAAAACCTACTCAAAGGGGAGAATAGAGTGTGGAAGGGAAATTTTTAACTACACTAGTACTAATGTAAGCTATGTGAAGGATTAGAGAATGTCAAAATGGACCCGGGTATATTTTACACCGCCAGTACCCGCGTGTTTTTTTCCAAAAATAGGCACCCGGCACCGCATCCGGCACCGCCTGGCGGGTACCAGCGGTCTTTTAGGCGGGTGCCAGCGGTACCCACCAGCTTTTTTTCATCAAAAACGTCACCAAGAGGTGTCCTTGATGACCGGAATGGACGCGTCATCAAGAGGTCCTCCCCTTGATGACCGCAACAGGTCGGTCATTGAGGGGAGGACCTCTCAATGACAAGAAAAGCAATGACCAACCTGTTCCGGTCATCAAACAGGTCGGTCATGGTCATTGAGGGTGCTCCCCCAACGACCAGCACGCACTTGTCATCGAGGGGAGTGACAACTCCCCTCGATGATTGCACCAGGGACCGTCCTCAATGACCGGTCCTGGCCAATGACCAGTCTATTGTTGGTCATCAAGGGCAGCTCAGAGCGGGCCAAGGGCCGGGGGTCTGGGGGTTACCCATTTAACCCGGCGGGGGAAAGCAGTACTTGGGGGCGGTACCCGGGTACTGCACCGCTTTTTCCGAAAAAACGGGCACCCGGCACTACCGGTTGACATTCTCTATGAAGGATGCTGATATAAGAGTTGCCTTCCTGACTAATGCTGGTGGGGATGAGTGTGACATGCAGAAAGAAAAAAAATTGGATGTACTTTGCGCACTGAAAAAAACTTGTTGGGCACTGCAGAGGGCGTCCACTCAACATCCCGGCCACAGTGTGTGGTAGCGTAAAACACTTTGCGCACTGCAATACAAAAATTTTTAATTTTCAAAGTTTTTTGCTATCATCCAGCAGATGAAATTTTTCTCCTCCTTCCCTTAATTTTTAAGAATTTTTGGAGCCCTCTGTTTGATGCAAAACTAAGGGGAAAAATAATCTGAGTGCCTTAATGACGGGCTCCTGCTCCCCCAGTATCACCCCCTGGGTATCTTTAACCTGCCAAAACTCAACTGGTTGGGTATGCAGCCCCTTGAAAACAAAGTTTGAGGGGCAGAAGCTCCGGCTACACCCCAGCTGCCCGGACCGGTTGGTCATCAAGTGGAGGTTCCTCCGATGGCCAGTGTGGTAAGCCAATCCTGAACATGGCACCAAAATAAAGTCTTTTCCCCTCTGGACTATTCAAGGCCCCACCTCTCTCAAGGACCAAGGCCAGGACAACTCATACCCATCAACAGGCCCCCCATTCTCTCTGTTGAGATTTGAACTCAGCCAACTGCACAGAGAGAAGAGCTTCTGAGAACAGTGCTCAAGAGAGGGGCAGTGAGGATGGGGAGCTCACCGGATGCGGCTCAAGGTACGGCGCGGAGTGAAGAGAGGAAGAACCAATGACTGCATTGCTTTAGAGATAGTCATTTGGTACCCGCGGTGGGTACCTAGTACCGGTTGGCGGGTACCCCTTGCACCCGCGCAGCGGTGCTGGGTGCGGTACTAGGTACTGGGTTTTGGCCGGAAAGCGGTGCGGTACCCGGGTACTGCCTACAAGTACCTCCCACCCCCCGGGGGATTGAGAGCCTGAACTTGGTAGATCCAGCTTGGCGAAGGCCTCCCAGTAAGCTGGGAGGATTCCTCTCGGCGTATCCAGCTCGCCAAGGGGACTCCTCCCACGGAGCTGGATACATATATTGCATCCAGCTCCCGGCCGCCAAGGAACCTCCTGATGAGCTGGAGAGGAGTCCCCTCGCCAAGCTGGATACATATGTATCCAGCTTGCCGAGAGGAATCTTCCAAGGGATCTGGATGTGTCCAGCTTGCCGTGAGACCTCCTTAGCCGAGCTGGATATTGTGTATCCATCTCGGCGAGAGATGAGTCATCTTGGCGAGCTGGATACATATTATGTATCCAGCTCGGCGAGGGATGTCCACCCGGCGAGCTGGATGCATAACCAGCTCGCTGGGTGGACTTGCCTCTTTGACCAGAGCCATTCCTCCGGTCAAAGAGGTGTACATGCCTCCAATCAGATGGATCAATTCCTCCTCGACCGGAGGGGATTCCTCCGGTCGAAGAGGAGAGCCAGTGCTTGCCGGGAGGAGTCCCTCCCGGCAAACAGTGGCTTGTTTTCCCTCCAGCTCGTTGCAAAGGATGGCAACAAACTGAATGGATCAAGCAGGACAGCAGGACGCTGCCACACCAAAAAATATCACAGGCAGTACCCACGGTACCCGTGGTACCTCCCAGGTGGTGCCGGGTGCGGTACTAGGTACCTGGAATGGTCCCAAAAGTGGTGCGGTACCCGGGTACCGCTTGGTACCCGGGTCCAGAATGACTATCTCTAGATTGCTTGTATCAGGCTAAACTAATATAGACTAGATACAAGAAATCAATTTGTGGTTGTGACCATAATGAATATAAAAGAGATTGAATAGAAGATTCTCAAACTCTGAGAGATATCACAAATGATTCAGGACTGTCACAAGCAGAGCTTGCACACATCAGAGAATAAGGGTAATTGGGAAAGATTGATAATCTAATCTTGGCAGGGAACAAGGCCACAAGGCAAGTACAGATACAATCATGACCACTAACTCCACCAGATCATAAGATGTGATTGAACATAAGAAGTGAAAGAAGGTGAATCATATGGAATCATTTGAGAGATAACTGTGTATTGCAGAGTCCAGGCTATCGTTTCCAACTTCCCACAGGAACAATAGACCGAGTAAACCTCTTCTGTGCAAAACGTGATTCGTACTGCCAGACGCTATATTGTAAGTACCACTCAGCGAGCCAGCGTATGGGCCCGTTGAAGGATGCAGAGAAAAACATCTGGTGCATGGGAAGGAGAACGGTGAAAACCTATGCTGCAAACATTTCACAGACACAAACCCATCTTGTCCCGTCCAGGGGACGACCTGCTGCACTGCACCGACCACCGGGGCCAGTGATACCAAAGTATTCAAATATTAAGCCATTGGAGTATCAAACAAAGCAAAAGAGAAAGTTAAGAGTTGGAGCACACATTTCAAAATTTATTCATTCTCCGGCAAAGATGAAAGCTCAACTCAACCATTCTTACCGGCCGGCTCATCCTTTGGAGCCGTGTAGTTGTTGTCATATTACATACCAAACCAAAACTGCACCTGAAGGTTCAGAGATAAGGAGTGGAGAAAAGTCCTTATCCATGAATGTGAGAGTTTTTGTCCGAAAAAAAGCCATGCGTTATGTACAAGGATAATGGGCCGAGTTAATTAGTCGTGGGTTCCCTGCCCCCCAATCGATGGCCTAATTTTCTTTTAGCACTGCTCGACTATGGCTTCATGCAAGAGCTGCTAGCTGGGATTTAACTGCATGTATTGACCCCACCTGACCCCACCAAGTGGAATTCCCGCGTGCACTCATAGTCTCATCCCGAGCAATCATCCAAGTGTACGTATTTCCATGTTCATTCATCCTGATGGTCTGATCACCGCTCAGCTATAAGTTCAACCAGCTACTTACATATATGTCTGCGCGTGAGCAGCTCTGAAGGTGTTATGGCACGCGCCAAAAATATGAGTAAACCACCATCTACCCATATAAATTTTTGCAAGAGTTGCGGTGCTATGCTACTCAGCTAGCTGTCGGCGTCGATTACATATGAGACCCGTCGATAGTGGAGAACCCTCATACCTTTCAAGCCCCATGATCCTTGATTTTGGATGCAAGATCCGACTCTTGTGAGCCAGTCTGAATTGGTTCCGCAACTCATGAGAGTCTTGGCAACAGTGACAGATCACCTGTAGAGTCTACATACTCCTTCTGCAGTTCAGGAATTCAAATACACTTTAGTTTGCTTTCGGATCGGACTTTCAAAAGCTTTCAAATCATCGAAAGATATTTCTTCTTTATACTCAATTATTTCTAGGATGGACATCCGTGACGATAAGAATGCCCAGTTGGATTCCGAAACCTCAGACCACTTCATGAGGGAAGAGGAAAAGTCGCACAGTATCCCGGCCATCAAAACACCACAGCAAAAGCGCGCCTTACTGAAATTGGATCTATTGTCAGTTGGAATCCCATTCTTACAACATTTTCCATAGTGGGTTCATGGAGCCATTCTGACTTCTTTATTATTAAGTACAGGCTAATCCCTATCTTGGGTCTGTTCTACTTCCTGAGTTTCTTGGATCGATCAAATCTTGGTGTGTTCAGTTTGATTTGACTGGCTGGCTGAAAAAAAACGAAATAATCTGCAATTCACTTACAAATTTACTTACCTTGGATCGGAAAAAACTAGGCAATGTACGAATCATCGGTGCGGTACCGCTCAATCTATCAAATTCCTGTGACCTGACCGAATGCAGATTGCCGACTAACTCTTGCCACCTCATGACACTAGGCCTCCAGAAGGATCTTAAAATGACCGATTATGATTTCTCAATGGCATTGACTATAACATTCATGTGATGTTTTTTTCATTTTTATGTCCAGTGCACGATTGAAACTCCTGATGCATAACTGTATCATTTTAAGGCTCACATTTTCTTTTCTCTTTTTCCGAATGGCATAACAGACCTTACATAGTTGAGTTAATTTTTTACCTCAGATGAAGAATGAATGGTAGACTTACAGGTCTCCATTGGGCACAGCTTATCGAGCTCCCTTCAAATTTATTGGTTAGTTTGCGAAAAAAAGAAGAATCTCAAATCCTGACGTATTTTTTCCCCTGAGCTTACGTCTGAACGCTTTATGTCTGTTTGTTTTGTTTTGTTTTTGTGATACAAAAGGTAAAAAGAATTGGCGCTGGTATTCTAATCCCACTGATTGTTACCATTTGGGGACTGATAACTTGCTTACAAGGCTTGGTTACTAGGTAAGCACGAGCTAACATTGCCCTCCAGTGTTTGATTGCGATTTTCTCATGTATTTATGTCGCTGGCAATTACTTCGGCAATCAGTTATCAGGGACTTCTTGTGTCCAGGTCAGTCAGCAGTTTCAAGTTCAAGAATGAATTTCGAAGTAGTTGTGTATGATGTGGAAAGGGGAAGTAACCAAAAGAACTGTTATTTCCACTCTAGGTTCTTTTTGGGCTTGGTTGAGGGTGAGATCAGATTTAGAACAACGACCATGGCACTTGAATTCTGATATGTTTTGTACACCTTGGAAGGTGGACTGTATCCGGCTATTATACTTTACTTATCATCATTTTACACCAGGTCCGTATAGCTCTGTCTAGCCTGGGCGACTGATAAAGTTTTTCATCATCATATCGTCTTTGGAATCCTAGGACCGAGCTACAGTTTCGTATTGCCTTGTTCTGGGGTACAATCTGTATAGCTGGAGCGGCGTCAGGATTGCTGACATTTGAGATCATTAAGCTGCACGGTCGTTGGGGGCATCCTGGTTGGGCTTGGGTATTCCTGGTAAGTCTCCACAAACTGTCATCTTCGCCTGCATCTCACTCAATCTGTTCACTTGATTTGGGCAGATCGAAGGTTTTGTGACAGCGGTTTTTGGCATACTTGGATTCTTCGTTCTGCCATCACGCATTGAGAGAGTGTGGATTTTAACAGAAGCAGAAAAGGCGTCAGTTTTCATTGGTTGTTTGAAGTGGTTATACAAAGCCTCTGAAGCGTTTATCTTTATTCACAACTGCCTAGCCATCTTTTATCGAGACTAGAGACGGCCTCGTCGTCTAGTTCCAGTCTGACGCTTTCGAATTCCTTCATCGAAAATTATCCCCCCAAATCAACCGGGCGCCAGGTCTGGGAAGCTTGCAAAAGTCCTCATGTTGTCCTCCTGAATGTCGCACAATTTGCATGCGCAGGTAACATCTATAGTCTGGCTTATTTTACACCTACCAGTAAGTAAAATTGGTTTATGTTCATCAGGCAAACTCTTCAAACTCGTTGACATGCCTGGTTCATTTAAATCTTTGCAGTTGTCAATTCAGTCAGTTTCTATCGCCCAAGTCGAGAGTGTTGCCTATTGCAGACTGACTCAACAGCTTGTTTTCAATAGTTCGGTTACTCTCCCTCAGCCACTCAGTTGTTCTCGGGTATTCAAGCTCTCCCTTTGGATTTCATGACGTCAACTTCATGGAGTCCTCGACTAATGATTCTCGTTTGAAATCAAATCGCAGTCCCACCCTTTGCGGTAGCTTTCGTATTCCTCCTCGGGTTATCATACTGGGCGGACTCCCGACAGTCTCGGGGTGTCGCGTGTAACATTAGCGCAGCACTTTCAATTGTCGGGTTTGCAATCTTTTATGTTTCTGGCCACGAAAAAGTGAGGTATGGATCCTTGTTTTTATCGGTTCCCGGAGCATATGGCGTGTCACCAAGCCTGTCGGCTTGGACGGCGGACAACAGCGAACCCCACATGCGCAAAGCAACCGCTATCGCCTTAGGAACCATGGTGGGAAACTCAGGCGGACTCTTCAGCGTTTGGGCGAGTCTGCTCTTTCCTTTTTTTCCCCTTCAGGATTAGGTGGTTTAACCGCAAAAACATTTTTCACTGACTTCAATTTTCTTGTGGACGTTAGATTTTTGTTTTGGGTCACAAGCCAAGATACTACCTTCCGACAGCAATAAATCTATTCCTGTAAGTCAGACTATTCGATTAGGAATTCAATGAACAATTACGTCTTCAAATCCAGCTGATGCAGCTTGGCCGTCACGATGATACAACCAGTGGAGTGTTGATCATAGCCTGCTCCATATTGAACATGGTTTGGCTCAGTTATGCTCAAAAACAGAAAGCCGCCAGACGGAACGACATTCTTCAAAAGTTTAATTCTGGGGAGGCCGAGCCGCAAGACACAAGCGAACAGGACCTAGCAGCTGCCCAAGCATGGGACCATCTGGGTGACCAACACCCAGATTTCAAGTACACATATTGATTCAAGTGAATAATTACAACTGATGTTGGCCATTGACTGTGAATACGTGATTTTATTACAAATGTTATGCAGAAAATTGTACCACTTGAACCAACATCCACTCTCATATCTCACTTGAATTTTGTAATCGCCCTATCTTATCTCCTGCCTGTTCTGACCTGTTACTTGTCTTTTATTCAAAGTTGCTTGAAGTTGTGGGGGAACGCAAGGAAGTAGGCCCAAGGCAAGTTCTTTGCACTGACGTGCTCTCAGTATTTCATCATCCAAAGCCTTTTCAAGGCCCAAGGGCCAAGACTCAGTTTCAAAAAAGGAACAAAAAAAACAAGTTTACGAGTACGTTGTGCTCGCCATCCATCTCACTGCTTTCAAAGTTCGAAAGACCCTGGCCACCAGTCCCTATCAACTGTGAATCTATAGGGTTATTGTCTCAATGTCGCTTGAGATCCCGAACCCTTCAATTATACCATCAAAAAGACTGTTAATTACGGTTTTCAAAATTGAAAACTTCAGAAGAAGAAACGGGCTTCTTCCGACAATAAGGCAAAAACATACTGATTGGATTTTTATGACCAGAAAGTAGACCTGTGCATGAAACAAGCAAAAGTTGGATTGCTTTCAGTGTTTGACGTGATGTGACCATCAAAGTCATTGGAGTGGAAATATTTGTGTAATGTTTTATTTTCTTCAACGTAAATATGTAAATAATTGACAAATGTCTGCTCTACTTGATTCATCTTCCTTTGCTGGTATGATTCAGAGAGGAGACTGATACCTTGAACAATCCAAAGAGAAATGAACCATTTCCCTCCTCAAGGAAAATTACACGTCCAATCAAAGTGTAGCAATAGAGAAAACAATTAGAGAAATGTACCAATCCAGACGCGCTTTGTGGTATTCTGTGTCAACCTCGTAAACTCATATACATCACGTTTACCAGCGTAAATCTGTGTAAGGTCTACGGATGCATGGTAGGGAAATTGTCGGTACATTCCTCATCCATCTCATCATTTTCTGTGGACGACGAGTAATGAGCCCATGTCCCTGAGATGCGGTGAAAGGTCTCCCTTGAGGTAAAATTTTACGATGTGCAACAAGTACGTTGTAAGAGAAAAAGAAACAGGTATTTAGATATATGTGTATCATATGTATAGGGGGGTTATTCTTATTTGTTTTTGGCGAGAGCAAGTTTGTTTTAATATGTATATTAAGACCAAGCTGTGTAATAGTAACAGTATAATAGTAATATCTGATAGCGATAGGATAAAAATGGAAGCAAAAAGAACGAAGACTAATAAGACAATTTTTGTGTTTTTGATGTGCCTGTGTTTTTTATTATTCAAGAAAATTTCACAAATCATCATCATTAAGAGTAGACGAAAAAATAAAGAAACTCTGCTTGAGTCAAGTCGAGTGATGATTGGGATACTCGGGTTGCTTGAAAGAAGGGTAGAAGGGGTTAGAACCGCAAAGAACAAGGTGTAGAAAAGGATAAAGTGATGGACGAGCTGGCTACAGTCTTGCCGTACGAGCCTAGTGAAAAAGTATAAGGAGACAAGCGGACTGAGAAGGAATGGAGTCATCCACCGGCACCTTCTTCCTTTTTCATCGCGTGAGAGGAACCCATCTGACCCCAATGTGAAGCTGCTACGAGGGAAGATGGAATGGGGGTTAGGAATGATTCCCTCTTCGAGCAATACAAGGAGCGGGACGGCAGGGGTCGAGGGATGGGTGAAGAAGAATATCACTGACCTCCATTGCTATTCTCACTCATATGCAGGCCACTTCCATTGGGCCTGTTCTGACTGTTGATCCTCGGCCCACCCCGCGCCGAATCGGCACTACTGTTACTGATCTCTCCGGACAGGGTGGCCATAGCAGATCCACGGCGAGCGGGGTTGTTGAACTGATAGCTCGAGTTCGGGCTAGTCGATGCCGGGGGGTAGAGGAACGAGCCGGACTGCGTGCCAGCGGCGGAGGAGGCTTGGCCGGAAGAATTTGTAAGCGAGTTTGTCGAGTGGGACGATGAGCCGTACGCGTGGTTTTCACGCTCCGGCAGTGCAGACCCGCCGGTGGTCCCCCGGAATGTGTTGTCCGCCACCGCCGGCGAGAGATAGCCACCGTAGCTTCCACCGTGGCTGCCAGTTGCTGGTGATAATCTACTGGTTTGTGGCTGGTTGGAAGAGCCTGTGAATTGATAATCGCCAATCGTCCGTGTCCCTGTGCTCGAGGACGGCGAGCCCGGTTGGCCGCTGGCGCCGAGCCGATTGATCGATGGCAGTCCATACGAGGGTGGTGGGACTGACGACGATCGGTGTGAGTTGTTGGCCGGGTCAGTGATAGTATACTGGGTGTAGAGGCACTCACCCCCAACATTAGTCGAGGTGGCGGGTCGATAGGTCTAAGGCAAATTAAAGATTATTGGACGATCAGTATATCTTCACAGAAAGTTGTGTTGGTCTACTGGCGGCTTCTGCGCGCTAACTCACTGCTGATTCGTCATAGCCACCAACTTGCCCAACAGACTCCAGATTGCGACCGTCGTTAGCTGAAATTATGAAGTGCCCAATCAAACTTAGTCAGCACTTCAGGTTCTGAAAAAAAGAGTATCACGAAAAATCACCAACCCGATGAATCATTACGGGTATTACGATTATTGCCCGGTTGTTGGTCTGAGCCAACGAGTGGTGACGCGTGGGAGTCGGAAAGAAAGGAGTGAGTTGAATAGCCGTTGAGACCACCTGTGGTTTGATTTGGGCTGAAATAGTGCACTGAAGTCTGCTGATCGGTCATGGTACTGTTGGTCGTAGATGAAGCGGAGAGCGGCGGAGAGCGGGCGGCTCGAGGGTAAGGCTCGTATCGAGTCGAGGAGGCTCCGCTCATTGTGGATGACCGGCCAAGGGGACCGGAACCGGATGATGTGGACGTATTGTGGCTGTTGTGGACGCGAGGAAAGCTGGGTCGGCCTCCGACGGTGTTCATGACCGGGCTGCGGGGTGCAGCACCTGGGTTGTTGAGATTAGACGTAGATAGAAGAAGAAATGAATGGGGTGATGTGGGTGATGCGGCACTTGGTGAGCCGGTCGAGCTGTCCGATGAGCCTGGCCGGGAGAGCGCGGCGGAGGTGATTCCCTCTGAAGCGTCGGGGCGAGCTGGTGGATGCGTGGTGCGAATGGCCTGAGGAGGATTAGAAGAAGTCGATCCAGACGCAGGCAGGGGCAAGGCACCATGCCTGGGCACGTTGTGGAGTGACGGAGCGGCGGAACTGACGGTGCTAGGGATCGATGTGGTCTCTTCGGGGCCTTCTTCTTGGATCCATATACGCCCGTTGGACATGTAGTATTGAGGAGGGGCCCTATAAAAACTTGGGTTGAGCAAGTGCGCTACGATCTGGATGTGAAGCATACTCGCATGGGAGGTCGGGGTACGCAGGCGACCAGAAACTACGTCATCAAGCTTATAATAGCTGATCATATGCATCCCAGCAATACTGATTGTCTTCTTCACCAGACCATCCTGGCGGAATTTGTAGGTTGAAGTCAAGCTGCCGACCAGAGATCGTTCTCGTTCACGATTCATTGGGCGTTGATTTGAAGCTGGTGGATCTGAGTTTTCACCAGCTGCAGCTTGGGTTTGCTCTTGATTCTCATCCTTTGGAATGCTAGACTTGGAGTCCAAAGACGAATGTTGATTGGAATTGCGGTTTTCAGTCTGACTAGCAGAGTGGCCAGCGGGATTGGTTGAATGATGGCGGTTATACTGAGAGTTGGATTGGGATGGTCCGGCTGGATGGTGGGAAGCGGCAGAGGTGGTGGCGCTCTTGAGGTGATTGCCACTGTCTTCTTCATGTTTGGGGGCGGTATTGGTGGTTGGGGCGGAAGTGGTTGGAGGGGGGCCAGCGGTAGAGCTGGAAGGATTGCTAGCCGAGCCGCCGGGGTTATTAGTGTTGGCGGTCGGACGTTTCTGGTCGATCTCCCGATAGACCAGAAAATTGTTGAGGATTCGGGATGGGCTCCAGACCCGGCCGTCCGTCCAGCGTTTGATTCCAGCCTTGGTCTCGTCGAAGACGTAGACGGACCCCGAGCGGATGGAGCGCCGCTCGCGTTCGTGCAGCCTGCGAGAGACCATGGGGAAGTCGCCGAGATAGCAGCCGCTGAAGATGATGAGCGCATCATGGGTGCTGCCGATGTAGCCGCTGTAAGCAGGTTCTGCAGAGCTCTTATAGTGTTCAATGTTCGATCGCTGTTGCTGCTGGCGGTCTAAGGGGTCGCGTATCGGGGCGGGATTTGAGGGGTGCTGCTGATGCTGGTGGGACTGATGGGGAAGATGCGAGTGGGCAGGAAGGGTGTGAGCGGGGGGAAGGTGGGTATGGCTGTGGAGGGGATGGAGAGAGGGTTGCAGTTGGGAGACCGAGTGGGAAGTTTGATGATGCTGGTGAATTCCCGAGGGATTGTTAAGGTTAGGATTCATCGTCACACAAGATCTCGATGGGTTGACTACAGCGTGCAGCTAGTCAGAGATAGGGGGAGAATGGAGGTGTATATTTTTTGCTTGTTCTCTGTATATCAAGGTTCCAGGCCAGGGACAGAGAGAGAAGAAGAAGTCGATGATAGATCGTGTTTAGCAGATTGTAGTGTGACGAGAGTTTCTCCGACAAGAAGGTTTCCCCGCCGCCCGTCTGCTCGGTTTCTGAGGAATTTGTCGGAAGTTAGTTGAACTGAGGTATTTCTGTTAATGCAATGAGCCCAAGTAGACGACGCCGACGCGCTGGAGCAGTGGGTTTTGGTGCCCCTTTGGCCACGGTCGAGCTAAAAACAGAAAGCGGCAAAGGAGCGCGTTTGGTTAGTGATGATTGGCCAGGGAGTGGACATGAGTGAACATAAGAACCGGATCTTGAGACAGATGCGAGAAACAATGGGCGGGGGAAGATGAGAAGATTGCGGTATTCCGCGAACAGAAAACGCCGAGATTAGATGGATGTGATGAGAATTGGATGAATACGGCACAGAAAGACTATCGTATTGTATATAAATCAATATGCATCTTTATCGGCACGTACGTAGCTGATCGACCAGAGCCTGAGGTGATGGCAATGGGGGTACGTAAACACAGGAATTAGAAAGACGCTCTCTTTCGCACAACGAACACCTTCCCGGGAACACAACCTCACCGGGAGCGCAAGGCACGTCGGAGTGTAGATATATGCCCGCTGTGAAAAATGGGCAGGCTGGCTGGAGGTGGCAAAGGGAGGATGTGTGCAGAGTATGGAAATAAGATGAAATGAATATGCACAATCAACTTTATATTTTTATTGATGTACCCTCTACAAGTCTCGCAAATTGATGCAGACCTGGTTTCAATGTGCGCGCCAGTCTAAACGGTGCTGGGCTAGGAGACGTAGATCCGAGTGTTGAGGTTTGTGAGAGAGCGAATGGATCCAAACTGAGAAGACGAGACGCGATTAAAAAAAAGGGAAGATGCGGAAGTTTAAAAAAGAAGGTGCAGAAGTTTAAAGGAACAGAGAGAGAAAAAAGTCAAAGGAAGCTTCAGACGGATCGGAAGGAATTGGATGGTGGCGGAAACGATTATTGTGTGGATATGGGGAGAGAACAGTGTGACAAGCAGCTTACAGGTCCCTTTGGGAAAGGTATTAGAATTAAAGTATTACCCCAAATTATTGCCTCACTGTGGTACACTGTTCAGCCACTCTGGAGAGTCTCGAGTGTAGACAATCGGTGTTGATAGGTATTATGGATATATGTATAATAGAAATCGCGATAGGTTAGGTTATATTAATGAATCATCAGCGTGGCCGACACAAGCTCATGGAAAGTGGGGTTCTCGGGGTCTTCTCTGTGACTGTGAGGGGTAAATAAATATGTTAACGAGCACAGTCGATGATCTGGTCGATCAGCTCCAAACCCGAACCCTGGAACAGACACCATCCCATCAAATTCATCGACGCCAGTTTCCCGCAGCAACAGATATGAAGCTCCCGCCAGGGTCAGATGACAGGACTGGGTAGATGGCTATGTTCAAAATAGCTGGGAGAATCAACTGATTCGTGAAACTGATGGGTAGATACCATAGCAGCAGATGTACCGAGGACAGCAACCAAGTCGGCGTCGGTGCGAGCCGGAGGCTACGACCCAGGGTAGAGGTCCTCTTGAGGCGACGGGTATCGAGCAGATGAGGACGAACCGTATAAGATATATTCATATAAACCGAGAGAATGCGTTTGCAGAGCGGCTTGTACAAGAGAAAGGCGAAACAGTGAGAGCGACGGTAACAATCTTTGTAAATTGTAGGCCTTTGCGCAGACTCTCCGGGGCAGTTGATCAAGTCTGCATGGCAGAGGGTTGGGGCTGTACCACTCCTTGGATGTTTCAAAATCCTACACTGCAATCGATAAACTGGAGCATGCTATTGAGGATTTCTGAGACAAACTTCAGAGCATTTGCGCTCAATGTGATCTGTCTGTATCGTGGGCGAAGGCCTCGTCGAAGGGAGCTGAATCAGGCTATCGCACCGGGCGTTCCTCATGTCCATCCAATTCATATATTTAAATATATAAATATTTATTCAGACTCCCAGTCTTGTTTCAAGACCTTCAGCCAACGTCAAGTGCATGTGCGGGTGTCAATGGGGGAGGGAAAAAGGCCGGAGGGAGGCAGAGCGGCCGAGAATGGGGAGAGGGGTAAAGCTGGACTGTGCTCGACCGAAGAAGAAAAGGAAAGGGGAATTGAAATCGGACTGTTAAAAAAAACTGGTTGGCCGCCGCAGTGTTCTCGATGGCAAGACTCGCCCCGCCCTCGGGCATTTTCCGACGCATACATTCAATCATCGGCGCTCGACTTGACGTAATAGCGCCCCTTGCCAAGAATAAAAGCATCGGCAGACAAACACACAGACCCACTCCAATAAAAAAGAGAGAGACATGGGTGTGAATGGTATGTACCTTCCGCGGTAGATCCGATGTACATCTGCTTGCCGAGAGGAATCATCCGATGACCATTTGAGTGTTGAAGAGTGCACACCCAAGAGGACATCGAGGGAACCAAGTCGCTGGGCGGAGATACCAGATTGTCTGGCGTGCGTCGTCACTTGATCACTCGGCAGCGCCGACGTGGGCCTTGTGAAGTACCACACCGAGCCAGTGGCAAATTGGGAAGAGGTTGGGCGGAGAGGTTCGGGGTTGTGGATGCTGGCCAGCATGTCCTATCTAGCTGGCCTCTCCCGAGCTGGGAAGCTCTGGCTGGAGGCCGATCCTTAAAAAAGGAAATTTGCTCGATGCAGGAGAAGCCAAACAGCCCAACCAAGTTAAATCTGGTGCATGGGGTGAGGATTGGCGTGACGAGTGGGCGAGGGAGGAGTGGAAGAAGACAAGAGAAGAAAAGGAAGGATGAAGATGAACAGATGCGTGTAAATCAAGAAATATATGATAATGAAGATTGGCATATAATCAATCATGAAGACTTCAATCAACCTAATCTCTGGGCAAGAAAGTTCAGAGGAATCCTTCAATCTCTTAGGTTACAGTTTTCCTGCTTCCGGCTCAGATTCGACATGATCATCGCCACCCCGGCTGGATCAAAGTGGGCGGCATACATCCAGCGCAATGGATAGTTGCAGGATATATGCTCCAGTTTATGATCATCATCATAAATGAAGCAAGAAATTCACAAAAACAAAGGCAAGAAAGGGTATCCAAAACCGTAAAGAAGCCAAGGAAAGAGGAAATATGTAAAGAACTCTGATCAACAACTTACAATTTTTTAGATTCCGCGCGAAAAAAAAGTTTAGTAAGTGAGTCTTTCCACTTGGGTTTCGGATTAAGCTTTCCTGATCAGCACAAGGATTTCTCTGCGGCTCGGAGGCAGATCAGAACGCCGGTCAATCGATTCCAGACAGCTTCCTCGGGCGCGTTGAGATGGCCTCAAGCCGGGTGACGATTTTCTGGGAGGGTCGCTGGATGGAAGAAGGAATGGAGGGCGGAAGCAGGGAGAGACACAGACCGTCAGAAGCCGCATACACACAGAAAGAGAGATTGAAGAGCGAAGCAGAGAGAGAGAGGTACAGTGAAAGGATAAGAGGTATACGAAGACAAACAGGAATCGATGAAGCCGGACAGAGTTGAAAGCTTGAGGTTAATGGTGGTGATGGATTTGGGAAAAGGGATTTCTGGGATAAGGTATACCGTAGCGAAAGGGAAGAGAGAGAGAGATATAGTAGTATGAGAGAAGGGAAGGTTGAAATCTTGATAGCAGATGGAAACCAGCAGATATATCCACAGGAGATATACTCTGGGTCCAATTATCATGCGAAAAAAAAGAGCACCATGCAATTGAAAATTTGGGCCTTCTTTCTGGCGAACAACTATTTGGCATTTGGATTTGGATTGGCTCATCAATCTCTGGATTCTAGAAGGTATACCCCCCAATAAGCAACTGATAAAGTTGATCTTCAAAGTACCTCGAAGCTCAAACTGTGAAATCAATCACAAGATCTAGAGCGCACTTGGCCTTGCAGTGCACATTATAGGGGGACGAAATCAGGGCGAGGGCTGACTGCCTATTATATAAGCACCGCACTGCCAAAAGACTGACGTGCTGGCAAGATCCTCAGTGAACCCACCACTCGGACATTATGAGCCGCGTCCCTCCAAGATCATGAACAATCATCGTTCGCGAAAACGCAGAGATACAGCCAAAACAGGCCCCAAAGGAGTTGTGTGGGCTAGAGCGTTGTTCAGACACAGCAGCTGGGGTTGGATGCGTGGACCCCTAGAGGCTTGAGCCAAGCCCACAGAAACTAACCTGAGCTGCGATCGAAGTACGTGATTCCGGACGGCCGAAGAGCCCCAAGATGCTGGGGGAGCGGGGCGCGCTGGGGAAGATTACGCGTCGGCTCGCGCTTGCAAAGACGCGTTTATCGAAGTGCAGCGACTTCTGATTGAGTTGAGAGTATGTGTGATGAACTCAAACGGGTGATTAGTAACTAGAGTTTATCCTGGAGCTAGAGCTTATGCTGGGCGTCCAGCTCGAGTCTAATCCAATAATCATCAATGTATTTATTTACCTTTGTCCGGAGTCGTGGGTGTCTCGAAAAAGGCAGCTCTGCGGACTGGGATCAGGGTGCAGGTTGTTCGCGAGACGCCGGGGTGGGGAGGGTAGGAGGAAGCAACTTCTGGCAGGCCGAATCGAACGGGGTCCAGTGATCGAGCGGCGTCTACAGCGTTTAAGGCTGTTTGGCAGCGGCGCTTTCAGCGAGCAGCAGCTGCTGCTGCTGCTTGCGTGTTGAGTTCGAGCGACCTGCGACGGGTGTGCTGAGGATTCAAGCTTCTGACAACTCTGACAATGACGGCGACACTGGGCAAGACACACGATTCATCATCGAGAGAGGAAAACCGGCTGGAGTGTGCTCATGTCTCGGAAGCTTGGTGATCATCAAATCCCAAGGCTCTGCTCATCCTTTATAAGTCCAACGCATACAAATATTCGTTTGTGCATAAATAACGATTTATTTATTTACAAGCTATCGTTCCATTTTGGGTGTGCAAGATTGGTGGCATGCTCAAGAGGATGATGTGAGCTACGAGCAACGTTTTACCCACATTCATTCAACATGATTGTTGTAGATGTCATCTCATTACGCCACCTATCAACAAATTCTTTTCTCATAATAGCCCCTCTGCAGAACACTCCCAGTCCGTGGCCGGGCGCCCCAGCTAATTGAGAGGGAGGCCGGCGCGGCCTGGAAACAATGGCCAAAAGCGCGCTGCTGCACATGGTTTATAAACGTCACTCTGCAGAGGCACACAAATGTGAGAAAAGTCGGGCAGTCATTTAGTTATGTGAATATATGAGATGCACTCTCAGTGGGGTGGGGCCGGGCGATTGGAGCCTCGCAGCATCTCTCCTTTCATCCAACGTCGGGACTGGATCCAGAAGAGCGGTATGGATTGAGTTTTTGTTTTGTTTTCTGCCCCCTTGAAGGAATAAATTGTACAAGTCTCCATAGGAGATCAAGGCCTGGAGAGGCCGGAGTCAACAAGGCCGGGCACGCCGGACGCACGAGGACTTGAAGATAGGTGGTCTGGTTGCAAACAAACATTCGTGTGTGTCACTGTGGTGGCCGGTGCCACGAGTGATCTATGGGAGACCTAGCGATCACCTCATGAAGTCTGAATCCCAGATGTCGTTTATAGCCTGCGCATGTTGATACATAATCATCACTGAGCTGAGAGTTTTTCTAATTCGTCTACTCTGCTTCTCTGCCGGGCCACCAGTCCACGCGCGTGTTCCTCGCTCGCGCTGGCTATACAACAACAATCTTGATAGTGGTGGATTTGGGGACTGGGGTTTTAGCACACACCCTGCGCGTAGGTCCGCATCTGGATCCGGGATGCAGCCGAGGACTTGGTCGAGGACACCGATCTTGATGGATGATCGCGTTTTACGCGGTGATCGATGGCAGCCGTCGATATGTCAGGTCAGCCTTGCCGAGTTTGCCGGGCCTGTTGACGCCACTGACTCCGGGACCTCTTGGCGGTGTTCTCTCACCCTTCGATCTGCCGAAAGTCGTGGGAACCGGTGGTATCAAAGCGGCAGAGAGCGCTGGCTGGGAAGGAGAATCCAGTGAATCACAAGATCACGGAATAATGGGGCCCAGAGAATACCAAGTCGTCGATCAAGGTGTCTAACTGTCTTGCGAGTAAAACTTTGAGCCTGGGAATAGGAGGGGCGTTAACAATGAATGCGTGCCAGGGTCCTGTCCAATGTCCCGTGCCGGCGAGGCCGCGCAAACCCCTCAGCGTTGTGTCCATGTTCTTGTAGGACAGTCGTGCATGGTATACCTGAAATTTGAGGCCGAGATTCGAAAGCAAGGGCTGGGGCGCAAAAGTGTATTTGCTCTATTTCTTATGATATATTATTTATATAAAATGGGCATCAGATTATGCATACTTATTGAAGTTGACAACAAAGCGCACAAACTGGAATACCGACTTCTACTACTACTAATATAAATTGCTTACTTTTGGGGAATGTGTGAGTGTATTAGAAAGACTAGAGATAAGTGAGTGAGCAAGCAGGAAGAACTGAGAGGGGACCCAAAAAAAAAAAGAGAACGAAGATTACAAAAATAATAATAAAAAAAAGAAAGGAAATGAAAGAAGATTGCATAACATAAGGTCAATAATAATATGGTACATATTTATGCTCAACGATCACAGACAGACACACACAAACACACGGAGAGAAGAGTGGGGAAAAAAAAAGCGGAATAATCGTACAGTTAGAAAAAGGAAAAAAATGTCCATAAAGTAAAGGTAAGAGAGATAGGGAGGGGGTGGGAGGTGATTCAAGACTCAGAAGGCCCGACGGCCAATTCGACGATCAATCTACACGCACACTCCAGGAAGAGGAAAGGTGAGCTCGTCGCCCCGCCGCCCATGCTCGCCGCCCGTCTCCTATTGGCCGCAGCCTCTTCCCGGGTCGTCGCTGTTTGGGCCGAGGGTTCGATCGGCTTGTAGCCCAGATTCCTGAAATCAACGAGGTAGTTGTTCACTTCGATTTGGTATAGTTGTAAGTCCATCCTCACCTAGAAATCATTCAAAGAAAAGAGAAAAAAAAAAAAAAGAAAAACCGTGTTGAGTTAACAAATAATCAAGTTGGGGTCTGCTTAGGGTCGTGTAAAGACTGACTACGACATTGTCTAATCTGCAGCGAGTCTCGATAAAGTAAAGATCTTGAGCTTGTTTGACTTTCTCTTCCTCGGCCTTCCTTCGTCTCCTCCTTTTCTCGCCCTCGCTTTCAGCTGGAGCTTCTTCAGGCGGCTCTTCGAGCGCGCTAGAGTGGAGATCCTTGCGCTTGAATTCGAATCCGAGAGTCTGCAAGGTGCGATAGATCTCCAACATGACCGTCATTGGGGGCGACTTGGAGCGGATGCCGAAGTGCCATTTGGTCTTGGGTGCCTTCTTGACCCTCCCGCTCCCAGTCAAGGTGCGATGGGAGCTTTCGGCGACCCGATCGGTCGGCCGTTTGCTGGGCTCGGCGGGTGTGAACGGTTTATTGAGATTGTTGAGGGGCGAGGACTGGGTGTTCATTAAGCTTTGCTTCAAGCGTGAGAGGCCGTCGCCTTGTCCAGACACTGCTGTCGGCGGCAGCGTATGGGGAAGGATTCGGATATGCGAAGGTCCGGTGTCCTCAGGCAAGTCCAGGGACGCATTCAGTGGGCATTCGCCGGTCGTACTACTTTGCGACTGGGGAGCGTTGAGAGATGTCGAGAGTCCGCGGCTTCTGAGCGAGTTGGAGCGTCCCAAGGGGGCCTCGTTTGAGTGTGCGACATCGTCCATGTACGCTGTGCCTTCCTTCATTCTTCTGTAATCTCGAGCAAGCTGGTATGAAATCTTGATATTCTTGTCAAGATCGTTCATCAAGGCATTGTAGATATCATCGGCTGTGATCCTGTCGCCTATCAAGTTACAGAGGTCATTAATCACCCTCGGATCGAGGATTCCCAGTCCAGGTGCACGGATCTCATTTGAATCGATCGGGCTGGTATCTTCAGGTTCGTGTTGAGCTTGGTGGGAGGGGTCGGGCGTGTCGGAGATGCTGCTTTTCCGGGATTCGTCAAGGTTGACGATGATGGGTCGCGCGGTTTGTTTGAGATACTCTGGAAGATCCTGTTTGAACCAGTCAAGTTCGCGAATTTCGGGGATGGTGATCCGCTTGTTGACGTCGACTACTAGCATCCGACTGAGCAAATGTCTTGATCCAGATGAGAGATGAGGGGGTAGTGAGTACAGTCCACCTGTGTGTGTATACATATGTGTGTAGATTGTAGCAGATCGTTTATCAGTTGTAGCTGGGCGGGTGGGTTAGGGTCAGGGTGACGACTCAACTGTTAATTTTTTTGAACAGCATCGGGATATGGTCGTCATCAAACGGGAGCCTCCCACATAGCATGACGAACAGGATGACCCCGCAGGACCAGATGTCGATCTCGGGGCCGGCGTATAACTTGCCACTGATCACTTCGGGTGCGGCGTAGTTTGGGGAGCCACAGCTTGTCTTGAGGAAATCACCATCGCGCATGATGTTCGACAGACCAAAGTCGGCGATCTTGACGTTGAGGTTGTGATCTAGTAGCAGGCTGAACAGCAGATCCCCTGAATCAATCTTGATGGCTGATCAAGGAGGGTGTGATGAGGAGAGATCAGACCTACTTCTCAGGCTTCAAGTCGCGATGGACGATGTTGTGTAGATGGCAATATTCGACAGCACAGATGATTTGTTGAAAGAACCGCCTGGCATCGTGCTCGGGCATTTTGCCCACCTGACATAGTGCTTGCTGGTGAGCTTCTTCTTGTTTGATGTATGGCACTAGTTCAAAGACTGACATGGACAATATAATCGAACAGTTCGCCCTTGAGGTACTCGATGACCATGACGATATCCGTATTATCCTGAATGACATCGTATCTGGAGGAAGAAGAAGAAGAAGAAGGTCAGAGAGCAACTGATTTTCGGAGACTGTATGGGTGGACGAACAGCTTGATGATGTGAGGGTGCCTGAGAAAGCTGAGATACTCGATTTCTCTCTTGACCCGATCCCTCATCTCCTGGGTGAGGATCTTCTTCTTGGATAGAAACTTCATGGCGACGTTCAGCCGGGTGAGTTTGTGTTTGGCGACTGAATTTGGACAGAAGCAATCAGCCCGAGTTTCACAAGAGGGAGGGAGGGAGAGCTGAGCCTGACGCTTGACTTTTCCGAAGCTGCCATGGCCGAGTGTTTTGACGATCTCGAATTCGCCGATCGACTTGGTTGCGGCTGATTCCCTCTGGGTGGAGAGGCTCTCATGGCGCTTGCGGCTGCTGGGTGAGCGGGTGGCGGTGGTTGAGGGTGGCATTAGGAGGGCGGCGAAGGAGTATTGGGGGCACTGGCCGAGCTGGTGCTGGCTGGAGTCGAGTCGGGTGCTGGCTGATTTAGAGTTTGGGTGCAGCCGCCGGCACCGCGGGCGATTGCGCCATCGGAGATTATGTAAGCATCCACCCAGCACTCCCACACTCGTCAGCCCTCGGAGGGAAGCTCGGGGGTTAGCCCGGACACCCCTCCCGCAAACTTGCCCCCGTGCGCAGAATGAGGTTGGGCAGCGATTGGTACATATTTCTTGATCTCATTCAGATCGGAGTGGTTTGAAGAATGCTTTATGTACGGCTACCTAAATATTGAAATATTTGAAGTGTGCACAATCCTGAGTGGGGGCTGGTGCGGACTGCGCAGTGGGACACACATGGATATGCAGAGTGCGCAAGTTTTCCTCCCGAGGGTGGACAGCCCGCCGGCGGACTGAGGGCAGAGAACGCACACACCCGAGATGGACAGCCAGCTGCTCCGACCCCAGCCGATCTGGTACGACACCAGCTACCTGCCAGCACTGCCCGAGCCCAAGAACACGACCCCGATCCCAGAGGAACAGGTCCAGCTGCTCAAGAGCCGCGGCGACCATGTGCTCAGGACCATCAGCGACCACTTCGCCATCTCCATCCAACCCGCCAAACACTCCGGCCTCAAACCCAAACCAGCTTCCTTCACCGGGCTCTCCGAGTCTGACAAGGCGTTCATCCACCGCATCCTCACCTCGGGTACCTCGACCGACAAGCTCTCCGCGCTCACCCTGCTCGTCTCCTCAACCCCGCTCCACTCCAGGAACCATCTCTCAGCCCTGCTCAGCCTGGCCAAGAAGAAGAACCGCGAGGAGGCCGGCCGCACCCTCCGCTCGCTCGTCGAGTGGCTCAGAGGCCCCGGAAACCCACAGGCCGGCGGCCTCCCCGCGCGGAAGCTGAAGTACTTCAGAGACCAGCCCGGCCTGCCGGTCATCGCCCAAGCCCACGGCCTATCGAAGAGCCGGTGCAAGTTCAAGCCTGACGACGAGAGCCGCAAGGAACACGACGAGTGGCTGGCAACCTGGGCTTTCGAAGATTGGCTCAAAAACTGGTATCTCGATCTGCTGCGGGTCATCGAGGTCAGTCAGTCAGTCAGACAGACAGCCACCTCCAATCTCACCAAACCACTCACTCTTCACTTTCTCTCAGGCATTCTCACATGATCCGATCGTCAACACACGCTCTCAGAGCCTCACCCATCTATTCTATCTGCTCAAGGACAAGCCAGAACAGGAGCAGAACCTGCTCACTCTACTGGTCAACAAACTCGGCGATAGCAGCAAACTGATCTGTTCCAGATCATCACACTATCTGCTCCAATTACTCCAAGTTCATCCTTTCATCAAACCGATCGTCGCCAGAGAAATATCTGCCCTAGTCCTCAAGCCGATCATCCAGCCCTCCACTAAAGCCGCCGACAAAAAGAGTAACAACGACAAGAAGGCTTCAGACGACCCCAGCCTTCGTCATCACGACCATGCTCGCTACTACGGTACGATCACCCTCAACCAGATCCCACTCACCAAGGGAGAGCACGATGTCTCGAACAAGCTCATCCATCTCTACTTCGAGCTCTTCAACGACCTCTTGGGCAAGGCTAAAGTCGAAGAAGAAGAGAAAGCACCAGAAGATCTGAACGAGAAGAACGAAGAGGACCTCGAGGCTGAGCATCTCGAAGAGCAACAACTAGCCCAGAAACATGCCAAGGGTCGCAGCAAGAAGAAAGCTGGGAACCCAAGGCCGATGTCCGCCAAGTCAACCAAGGCGATCGCTGAAGAGGAAGCCCTTGCAGAAAAAAAAGCAAAGCTGGTCGCAGCCATCCTAACCGGCTTGAATCGTGCATTCCCATACGGATCGATCGAGAGTAACATCCTCAAAGGGTACATGGACACCCTCTTTCGAATCACGCACACCGGTGCATTTAGTGTCTCTATCCAAGCCTTGATCCTAGTTCAGCACCTCTTGAAGTCTAAACCGGATCTCACCGACAGATTCTACAGAGTGCTCTATGGCACCCTCATCGACTATCGCTTGCTGACTGCGCCATCCAAGCACGGCCTCTATCTAAACCTACTCTTCAAGTCCATCAAAGCTGATCCCAACCACTCTCGCGTCTTGAGCTTCGTCAAACGAGTCGTCCAGATCCTTCCTTACCATCAACCGCCGTTCATCTGTTCGGCTATCGTCCTACTCGGCCATGTGAGTGCCTCTCCTACTTCCGAGTACACATTTCGGTGGGTTAAACTAACTTCACCTTTTTTGCTCTTCTTAAAAAAAGCTATTCTCAACAAATACCAAGTGCAGTCAACTCTTCTCCAAACGTCCCGAAACGGAAGAATTAGCTGAAAGAGATCAGTATGATGGCCGGAAACGCGATCCGAGCTACGCTAATGCCGACAAGTCTTGCCTTTGGGAACTGGTACGTCATCCACTCTCTGCACGAAACTCGTATGAACCTCAAGCCGACAGCTTCACTTCATCTTTTAACAACTGACTCAATCAACTTGACGAACGAACAGGTGCCTTTATTGAGCCATTACCATCCGGCTGTTAGTCTGAACGCAAGCCAACTCTTATCCGGGGAGCCCATCTCATCCTCGGTCGACTTGACTCACCACACACTCTCGACCTTCCTCGATAAATTTGTCTACCGTCAGCCCAAGAAGAACGTCACCCAAAAGGGCTCTTCCATCATGCAGCCCGATCTCCATTACCGCCTCGCCGACGTCGTCAAACGTCGCGCTAACACTCAGACCTCCTCTCTCGATCAAAAAATTCCCGTGAATTCTAAGAGTTTCTTGTGTCGTAAGGAGGAAGAAATTCCCGCTGATGAGGTAAGCAGGCTCCTTTTTTTGCCCTGTGTTGTAACCGTTGGAATTGGTTCTTTGGGGATGCTCACCTGACCATTTTTCCCTGCTCAAGGTATTCTTCCACAAATTCTTCAAGAAGAAGGAGATCAACGAGCAGAAACACCAGAAGCAGAAAGAGCAACAAAAGTCGAAGAAATCAATCACGGAGGACAACGATTTTGGAGGGAAAGGTGGGTCGGACGATGGGTCATCAGAGGAAGAGGAAGAGGAAGGCTCAGTCCTTCCCGGATACGATGACGACGAGGAGGATGGATCGGGGGAGGAGAACAACGAGGATGAGGTATGGGCGGCGATGAAGTCGTCGATGGGCAAGGAGCTGAAAGCGGCGATGCCGGACGATGATGGGTCGGAGGACGACTGGTCGGGGATGGACCCGGCAGAGTTCCAAGACAGCGATGGGGACTCAGAGGAGGACGGCAAGCTGAAGCAGCTCCTGGCCGACGAAGAAGACGACGAGGTGTCGTCGTCATTCGAGAACGAGGAGATCAGCGTCTCCGGCTTAGAGGACGACGATGACGAGGAAGATGACGAGGAGGAGGAGGATGGCGACGAAGAGACCGCGAAGACGACCTCCTCTCGCAAACGTAAACCTGCCGCTTCCACCGTTCATCCCCCCTCTAAATCCGCTAAGAAATCAGACCAAGGACCGGCCGCTAAGAAACGGAAAACGTGGAAAACTTTGCCCACGTTCGCCTCTGCTGATGATTACCAGCATCTCTTGTCTGAAAATGAGTCTTTGCATTAGTATCTACACTTCAAACATTGTTGGATTTCCCGCGCGGAATATCCGGTAGCGGTCACGTGATATCCGGTAAATACCCGGAATATCTGGTCGTCTCGGATTGGGCTCCCCACTCTCACACCCATCGGGCCCTGTCTCGCACACATCTCAGATCATGGATGCAAAGCTGCCAACTCTCTTGCATCCATTGGGCCCTGTCTCGCCCGCATCTCAGATTGTGAAACTACCATAAAACCCCCAGTTGTATGTGTGACTTGCACCCAGACAACATGAAAATAAATGAAATAACAGCAGGCCATGAACGGGTTAAGGGGCTTCTTTTTTTTTTTAAGTGCAGATTTGATTTAAGATTGCGCACTATGCATATTCAACTAGCTTACAAATTTAACTACGTAGCAGAACCACACAGCCTTACAATTGAAAATAGAGGGGAGAACTTTAACAGGCTTTCTGGGAGTTTGCTTTTGAGAGGTTTTTTTTTTTTTTTTTGCTATTTATTTATTTAGAAGAGAAGAGAGAAAAAGGAGGAAAAAGATGGGTGAAAAAGGGAAGAACCTGTTGTGATGAACAAAAGTGGTCACTGCGTAGAAATGTCAGGACCCTGCCACTCCAAGATGATTCCCAGGTAAAGTCGGGTGATCTGGAGAAACTCCGCTCCAAAGCTCCGCCGTGTTGTAGGGCTCTGAGTGGGATAAATAAAGTAAAGCACATAAAATACTCTAGCTCCGCAAAAGTAAACAGTAAAATAAAGCTCCGCCGCATAAAGAAGATAACTCCTCAACAACCGCAAGAAAACAGCCGTAAAGCAAGCACAGAACTCCGCAAAGCACAACCGTAACACATAAAGCAAGTCTGCAACGTAAAAACTCCGCTCCGCAACGTACACAAAGTAAAAGAAGCACAACAATCCGCAAAGTAAAGTAAAACCGTAAAAGAGAGTCTGTGGGGAGTATGATGATAAATCCTCCCTCCCGGAAGAGAACTAAAAGATATCCCCGCCCGCCTCCCACGCACGCCATATGCTAACTCCGTTCACACACACACTTGTCATCCACCAAGTGCTATACACACGCACGTCATCCGCCAAGCTCCGCTCTCATGCCAACTCTTGTTGTCTCCGCCACTTGCCTTCGACCGCCGTCAAACTCCCCTCTCTAGCTTCCACACCCCTGTCTAGCCTATGATGTCAGGATCCCACATGCCGCCCTTCTGGCTGCCACGGCTTCCCCCAATCACCACCTCCACTATCCAGTCCGTGCTGGCCTGCTTAGTCTGAGTCCAGTTCCGCCGTTGAGCTCCGCGCGCCGCTGCTTTCAGTTGTGCGCTCCGTTCCACACCGTTTCCGCACCGTTTCCGCACCGCCTGTGCGCCGCGCTGATTGCTCTGTGGACAATTTGACACGAGTTCCGGAATTGATCACCACACCGTGGGGAGAAGTTGGGTCCAAAGAGCTGGAAGGGGGATCTCAAAGGGTATCCCCGAATTCACTTTCCCGTCGGAATTGAGGGAGTCTGGCATAGAGTTTGATGAAGGATTTTGTGGCCAGGAAGGCCAAGGGGTTGTGGAGGAGAGTTCTGGTTGTGACCGTGGTGATCCTCTTGTTGCGGTGTGGTGAGCGCAATCAACGCGCACAGCGTGCAAAATAGCCAAAAAACTTAACATTTTTAACATAAACAGGTGTAAATATACTTTATATCACTTTCACAAAGATGTTACATAATTTTCTCATAAATTTAAGCGCTTTAAAAAGGTATTTTCTGGCTATAAATATAAGAAACACTCAATATATGTAATCCTTCTGAAATAGCCACTTACATATACAAAAGTAGTATAGAAAGAGATTTACAGTAATTTTCTTTACACTTCAATCTAGTATTCACTTCTAAGAATTTTTTAACATCTTTGAGAAGTATTCCAGACTAAAAATCATTCACATATAGAAAAGCCAAGGCTCATATGTAACTACAATTTCATTACATAGTTGTAAATCTTCTAAGATTAAAAGCTAGTCTGATATTGGTTCTTTTGTCTATAAAAGAAGGCCATTTTGGATACTATTTCTCCCCATGCTTGCATTAGATAGTAATATTATAAATTACTAGCATTCATCACACTGATAATTTGAAATTGATAATTTAACTGATAAATTGAAGATAAATTGAAATTGAACCTCCTTGAAAACTTGTAATCCTCAATTCTCTTCAAGCTGCGCCATAAGAGCTCATTGATCAGAAGGTATTCAGACGTAGCAACACCAAGAAAGTTAAGAAAGTGCCACATCTTTATTTTTCTTTGTGTTACATTCTCCCAGAGTTATTCCGGAAGGCAGCCCTTCAAGCATTTTATTCCCTTCCAAGCTCATCTCCCCGCCGTGAGAAGTTCCACAGCGGAGGATCTTCCTGGCTACTGCCCTAGCCCCGGTGTACCTGGAACAAGAGACAAGGTAGTGATCCACTGTTTTGGGGACCCCACACTCCAAGCAAATTGGGTATGGAGCTCGACTGCACTTGAATTGGAAAGCTTTCAAATGAACGTGCCCTGAGTGAAGTTGATGGAATGCCGCCTGGACAAGAAAGGTCATTCGCGGGGACCCTTTCCATAGTTTCTCCTTCTGGAGCAAATTGGTCTTCTCAGCTGACACGCTGTCCCTGATCGACTCGTTGAGGAGGGAAGCTCCTCTGGCCTCCACCGCTTTTCTGTTGGCCAGCTCTTTGCCCTTGATCCCAACGTGGCCCGGGCACCATTGGACCATAATCTGTGTTGAGATTGGGATAGAGTCAGCTGTATCCTGGATTTGAGAGAGAAGGTATTGGCCTGATTTTGGAGCCCTTGGGTTCCTCAACCTTTCAATGGCCGCTTGGCTGTCCGTCAAGATGATTATTTGGGCCCTGGTTACCAGGAGCTTTGCCGTGCTGCCTATCTCCAGTCCAAGCCGGATGCCTACCAATTCACACTCGAAGTTGGAGGCTGTGCCCGGCGGACCTAAGAATGCAAGTTCAGACAGACTTCCATATATTGAGACCACCGCTGCTCCTAGCCCTTCCTCTGGGTGAGCAGAGCCGTCAGTGAAGATAACCAGGTCAGAAGCGGGGTTTACTGTTTCAAGGAATGATACCACTGATTGTTTTGCCTCCTGCTTGCTGGCCCTGTCAACAACGAGCTCCATATGTCTTTTGGGTCGCCATGGGGGCCTGCTAACGTTGACAAAATTCACCACCTTGAGCCTTTTCTCCGCGAGGCCAGCCATGAGTACCTCCCGGTTGAGGGAGGTGTGTACCGGGCTAGGGAAAGTCCTGGCCGTCCACAGCAGTTCAGTTCGAATCTGCTGCTCTATCGCCGTAGCCCTGTCAGTCACCCTAGTCAGCTTAGTCAGGTAAAAGTTTGTAATCCGGTTTATAGCGGTTGTTTTGATGCATCTGAAGGGCCGATACTTGTGGAGGTATTTGACCGGCGTGGACTTCAGAGCCCCTAACGCAAAACACACCGCCAAGCTTTCTATGAGATCATGTTTGAAACTTGCTGCCTGTTCAGGGAGGTGAACCAGACCTGCGCCCCGTAGAGAACCCTGGGCACAAGAACAGCCGGGATCAGAAGCCCGCGCTCCTGCTCCTGTATTCCCCACGCCAAGCTGCCAATCCTAAGGAGCTGGCCTAGAGTGTCATTGGCTTTTTTCCTAACCTGTGCGTGTTGCTTCCCAAAAGTCAGTTTCTCATTGAGGCAAAGGCCCAGACATTTGATGTCCCGCTGCAGGGCCAATTCCTGGTCATTAAAGAGGAAAGGGGACTTAGCCGCTTTTGAATGTGTGAAGATCACAAATTGTGCCTTCCGGCTATCGAAGATAGCCCCATGGCTCCTGCCCCGCAAGAGCAACTCCCCCCTTATCTGATTCAATTGCACCCTGGCCTCTTCTACGGTCCTTCCCGCTGAGAGGTGAACAACATCATTGATGAAGCCTAAAGACACCTCATCCCTATCAAAGTCAAATTGCCTTAGCAACAGATCAGAGTTGTAGATGATGTACAGGATGACTGATAAGGGTGAGCCCTGCGGGAGCCCCTTAACAACTTCAAACTCAGCTGATTTGCAATCCGCAAGGGGAAGTCTTGTGCGTTGACCTTCCAGGAAACGGCCTATGATCTTCCAAAAATAGGTGGGGCATCCCTTCCAACGGAGGGAATGAACCAGGCGGTAGGGGTTGACCAACAGGTAGGCCGACTTCACATCTAAGAACAGAGCTGTGACTGTCTTTCCCTCCCTCCATTTCTGCTTTACCCACATATTTAGTGCCAGCAGAGCGTCTTTGCACCCTTTACCTCAGTGTCCTCCCGAGTGTCCGTTGGGGATGATGTTCTGCAATTCTGCCCAGAAAGTAAGTCGGTCAGCAATGGTTGACTCAAAGACTTTGCTGATTGTGTTGAGCAGGGCTATTGGCCGGTACGTCCCTGGGTTGGTGTAATCTGGTTTTGCAAACTGCCTGATAATGACTGTGGTGGCGATGCGCCAGGCAGCAGGAAACCAGTTCTTGCGTATGCATCTGTTGAAAAGGGTAGCAAGAGTGTCAGCCAGCTCTGCCGCGCATATGGAGAGGATTTCATTGGGAATGTGATCTAGAGATGGCACTTGGCACCCGCCGGCGGGTCCCCGCCACACTTCAGCACATAATTATTTGCGCTTGCAGGTACCCATTGCACGCGTGCAGCTCCCTGCATATATTTTTACTAAAATAGAACCCTTGGAACCCGCCATGGACTCCTGCAGGCGCATATAATTATGTGCTGAAGTTTGACGGGTACCCGCCGGCAGGTGCCAAGTGCCATCTCTAATGCAATCAGGCCCTGACACCTTCTTCTTTGCCAGTCTACTTAGCACTTTAGTTACCTCGTCGCAGGTGACAAAGGGGTATACCACAAAAGAAGAGGCATCCACCAGGGGGACATCCAACAATTTGCAGGCACTTGATACCACTGATGTGCCTGCAAAAAGGAGCTCAGCCTGCTCCTTCTTGTTCAAGGTGAAGGTGCTATCCGGCCATCTCAGAGGAAGGATGTCCCCGCTGCTTCTGGGTTTGGTGAACTGGAGGGCCTGGAAAACTTTTGTTGTGTCGGTTGAAGCTAGGAAATCCTGCTAGTGTTGCTGCTTGAGTCGGTGAACTTCCTCCCAAAACCTGCCATTCCAGTAGTTATATCGGTCAGTGTTAGTCGGCAAGGGGGACATCACTAGGAGACGTCAACACTTGTTCCTTGCTTTCACGAGGGGACCCAAGATATCCTTGTCCCACCACTTCTTGACTTTTCCTGGATTAACACGGATCTTCTTTCCCTGGCCCTGCCAAGCACCAAAAATGCATGAAGTGAGTCATTCTTCCACTGAGTCCACATCCAGCCGCAATGATTCAAGACTTAGCTGGTTGAGCTTGCATTCCAGCACCCTCCTCAGTTTGTCTTGGTCCAACTCCGCCGGCCGAGGGGCCACTGTGCGGTATACTGGCTTCGGGGGGGAAAGCCTGAGAGCCGTAACAAGTTTCTGGTGGTCAGAGATGTGGTTATCCAAACAAGTATTTGTCCTGTGGATCAGCTGGGAAGCGAGGAGGTTTGCCCAAGTCAGGTCAATCGTCGTCCTGGTGCCCCGGCTGGAAACAAAAGTGGGAGAATCCCTTTGAGAGACCAATCTGAACCCGCGCCTTCCACACAACAAGACAAAGGACTTAGTGTCCTTGTGGACATGGGAGTAGCCCGGCGGGTTCCAGGAATGGTGATGCAGATTTGAGTCCATCCCAATGAGTGTTGCCACCTTCCTATTGTTGGCCGTATCCAGCAACCCTTGTACCTGATCCAGACCTGTTGTGGTACCTGGTGGGTTGTAAACATTTAGGGCCCGTAGATGGGCCCCGGTCAGTAGTGTCAAATCCAAACCAATAAAAAACTTACCACTGCCTCCCAGAAATTTAATATTCTGGGATGCAAGTGATTTGCGGACGTAGGAAACCACCCAGTGCTTGTCCTTGAGGTCCTTTGGCTGGTGCTTGGGGCTGTAGAAAGTCCACCATGCCTCATGGTCAGGGGGAAGACATGTCAGCAGGTTTATCCAAGGCTCCTGAATGAGAAGGGAAATTACTGAGTCCGGCTCAGTGTTAAGGATACTATACGTGGTCGCTTGGATATTGTGACAGTTCACCTGCACAATATGTTGAGTTGTCTGTTAGTCTGCTGCCATGATGTGTCACCACAGTATGGAGGGCTGTCTGATCAACCCATGAGCACTACCAACCAACCACCCAGCTGGCAGCCACAAGCGTCTGTAGCCTAGTTGGTAAAGGCAGCACTCTAGTATGTGTCTCAGCATAGCTGAGGTCGTGAGTTTGACTCTCACCAGACACATCTTCATTTTACAGTCTCTACACAATAAAGGAGGGCACAAAGTCTTCATTGCTACAAAGGGAAGAATGTTTATCTACAACAGAATTACTAGGAACATTAGGGGTTAGTGTAGGGCCTAAATTATTCATGACATAAGTGAGTTTTAGAGACAAGCCATGCCTGTTTCACCTCACACACCTTATCAAAAGGCATGTGGGTTTCCCAAATTTCCTTGCCCTTTCCTGTGTCCCTACAAATGACACATTGCTTCCCTGTTTGGTAAGCCATGGCCGGACAATCCCTTGTCTTGTGCTTCCCGCCGCATTTGCCGCACTTGGGATCCACTTGGCACCATTTTCTAAAATGGCCCATCTGCAGGCACTTGAAGCACTGTGGCGGGAGCTTCTTGAAGCATTCAACCCTGTGGAAACAACCATTCAAAAACATGCCCCGCTGCTTGACCAAGAGATCAGCTATCGCGGGTTCTGTAAGAGCTATGAAAACTGTACCAGCCTGATGGGGGTCCATGGGATCCCTGGATCCTCCCAACTAGTGCATCTTGAAAATTTTGTTTGAGAGGAAGTTGTTGTCCGACACAATGACAATCTTGCTGGCAGCCGCATCGACATTGAATGCCTGGGGGATTCCATGAGGTAGGATGGAGTAGGTGCTCAGTGACACCTCCAAATCACACTCTTATTACGGAGTGTGCTTTAAGATACAGGGTATCCTGGATTTCTTACTGGACATCCCACTCAGGGATATCTGGTAGTGGATGAAGTGCTATCATCTTTATTCTTCTGCTTCTTTTTCATTTGCAATCCATCTGTCCTCCAAAAAATCAAATAAAAGATCAATTGATAACGTTTGAGATCTCAATCAGAGGTACTGTCTGCTCAAACACTATTTGATTTTTATTTATATCTTCCCGGAATAATCTTCAGCCGTGGTTGTACTCCTGTCTGTCGCCATTGGGTCCTGGCCCAAGAGGAGCTGTCAGTCCCTCAAGCCGGGGTATTGGGCACAATAGTTGTCGCCTAAACATTTCAGATACTAAATGTTTATCTTTCTGTAATTTATATTGTGCTGGTCATACGCGCAGCATTGCTGCCGCAGATCACTTGGCGCTGGTGGGGATGAGTTTTACGCAGTCCTCAAGACGAAGACAAGCATTCACCAGGTGATTCTTTGCAAGGTTCTACGGGACCAACTCAGACTGCCGACGCAGTCGGGTCACTTTAAGAGGCTGGAATGACCAGGCTCGGGTCGAGCTTGGCATCTTCGTCGAGTGCACGAAGTGCGGGAGAATCTTAACTTTCAAAGTCCCTCAATGTGTGGACTCAGACCGTCCTCCGGCTTCCGGTCGGCGGCGCACTGCGAAGGACCGAGGTCCGACAGGGTCCGACGGAGGAAGGTGGGTGCTGCGCGCAGCACGAGTCGTCGGGCCGGCGGGAGTCCCCCGGGGGCTGAGTCGGACTCGGAAATCGCAGGCGGATGGTTGGTCTGGGCCACCACGTATTGAAGATGTCACTCCTCCAATCGATCTTCAGAATTACAACGTCGGTCAGCCACTGTCTCCGAGGAGTGGCCCATTTCCCAGACGTAGGATGTGAGTACAAACCGGTCTGGAGAGAAGAAAAAACACGAGCCGGCTCTGACGTTCTTGTTGTTACTGTTTTTTGCCAATAAATCTACTCCTAGTCGGGCTTCAGATCAGGACAGCCACGAAAAGAGCCGGTGGTTCGACAAAAAACAATCGCGGTTCGGCGGGTCGACGGTTAGGTGTCAAGAGATTTGGAGGCAAGTGTCCCGCTCAGCAGAGGCTCCGAATCGACAAGATGAATCAGCTGATTTCCGATCCTCTTTGCCTTGCCTCAGGCCAAAAGGTTGAACAGGGAGAAATCATCATTCGCCAACGTGGACAACGGTTTCATCCTGGTCAAGATGTCTACATCAGTAAAGATCATACCCTACATGCAGCAATCCCTGGCTTTGTGAAGTTTTACCAAGACCCACGTGGGGATCATGTCGGGTATAGGGCATTGAGTCTGAGGCGTCAGAGAATGAGGAAGTTTGTAGGAGTCGTCGCGAATCCAGATGAGTAAGTAATATGAAATATCATCTAAATCAACTCGTCATCAACTAACCCATCTTTGCCGTCATGATTGGCAGACAACTTCCAAGGAATTTACCAGAAGAAGGACGGGCACGATACTTCGACTTGGTCGATTTAGCTGCCAAAGAGCGGAAAGCTGCCTCCAAGCCAGCTACACCCCGAATCCCCCAAACGGCCTTTGCTCGCCCGGTGGCAATTGATCCATTTTAGCCAGTGTATATTCAGGTCTTCACTGGAGGACTTCCCTTCGATTTACACGGCCGTGTAGTCAGATCTGGCACTTGTAAAGCCAGATCTGACTCACCTTGTAATTTTTAGCTTCACAAGCTTTTCCGCAGGCTTGAGATGCCAGAATACCTGCCAGATTTACACCCCAGGTATTCCAGCAACTCGGGCCTCATCCCTCATTGTTAACCCGGTCATCGAAAATACATTCGATGCCCGGTAGAGACCGGCCATCGAGAGTACGCAACCCTCTTGATGACCAGTCAGTACCAGTCATCGAGAGGATTCAACCCTCTCGATGGCCGGTACAGACCGGTCATCGAGAGGACACAGCTCTCTCGATGACCGGCCTGTACCTCGAGAGGACACAACCCTCTCGATGGCCGGTACAGACCGGCCATCGAGAGAGAACACACCACCCTCTCGATGGCAGATCTGTGCCGGTCATCGAGAGGTGTCCTCTTGATGGCCTACCCTCTCGATGACTGGTACAGAGGACACATCTGTACCGGGCATCAAGAGGACACAACACCGGTCATCGAGAGGACTCAAACCTCTCGATGGCAGGTACCCCTCTCGATGACCGTACAGACCGGTCATCGAGAGGGGTGTGTCCTCTCGATGACCGGTCTGTACCGGCCATCGAGAGGGTTGTGTCCTCTCGATGACCGGTCTGTACTGGCCATTGAGAGGGTTGCGTACTCTCGATGGCCGGTCTCTACCGGGTATCGAGAGGGTTGCGTACGCTCAATACCCGGTAGAGACTGGCCATCGAGAGGGCTGCGTACTCTCGATGGCCGGTCTGTACCCGGCATCGAGATGGTTGTGTACTCGGGATGGCCGGTACAGACCAGCTATCGAGCGAGCTTAACAAAGCCCGCAAGCACCGCAAGTTGTGTAGGTGCAAGCAGGGCTTATGACCAAAAGGAAAGAGTTCGCATGAGGCGATCTTAAAAATAACTGTGAAGATTCTCGGTTTCCAGCTCACACCTCACCCTTATATTGTCTTTTGCTTATCGCTTGGACTTCGCGAAGAAGTTCAAGCGGTAAAGTTATGTGGTTATCGGGCACAGCACAAGTTTAAGCTGAAGGATTCTGCCCGTGCCGCCCACAGCATAGGAATGGTGACGTCATCAATACCCAGCTGTGGGGATGGCGACATCCAGGTTGGTCAACAGCCTAAATCGCCCTCCCCCCTACCGTTCCGGCTTCCTGTTGAATTATATTCAATATTGGAAGACCGACAAATCATTCTGAATACGCAGCAAAGGTCCAATTCTCACTCGCATCTTGAATATACCAAATCTTAACCTAAACCTAATCGAAATTCCCCTGCCAACAAAACCGAATCGACAAACCGAGCTTACTGGTTTCTTCTTCACGCGTTAACATTGTCAAACTTGTGAAGAAGAGACTAGTAAGTACCATCCCTTCAAAACCAATCGTCAACAATCAAAGGCCAGAACTAACAACAGTTATTTTCCTTATCTTCTATTCTCATTCCCCTCATGTTATAATATAGATCAAAAATCTCTTTGCGCGTCCTTCACCAAATCCCAACCCATCACCCAATCCACATCATCATCAATATCACTGCTTTACGCAGGTATACCTCATTGTTATTTTTTGCGATCTTTATTTTCATTCTTATCTAACTGATACATGTTCCTTCCAACTGTCCTTCCTCACCTTTTCCAAGAGCAGCAACAGTAGAAAGCAGACTTCTAGCAATTTATGGCATATGGGAGCCTATAGTGTCATCACAACCCAGTCGTGTGGTTTCTTTTCAATAACCATGGCCCATGCCAAGTTTGGACAGTTATTTTGCTTGCTAGGCAGTTCTTCCACCATATTGCAGTGCCCACGCTTTGTGAGGTCTCAAAATAAAGAGTCTCTTTTCATCCAATTCCGGTTTTTTTGACTAAACTGTGAACACTTGGTCTTGATTTCATGTGATATAAAGTGGCCAGTTGCAGCGGAGGTAATCAAAGATGGCAATTTTCATGAGACAAATATGATAAAATCAAGATAAAGTTTACTTCAAGGCTTTAATTCATGATAGAAGTGATTGGAGAAGACTGGGTAACTGTAAGGCTACAATGGGTTATCTTTTGGAAATTTAAGGCTACAATGGGTTTTTATTTTTGGAAATTTAAGGCTACAATGGGCTATTTTTTTAGGGTAAATGCTGGATGATTCTGTGAATAAGGAAAAAAGTGATAGAAATCTACTCAGAAGATTTAAATTTTTCAAACTTGTGGACATTGTTGTGCAACTGGGCAACAAAGACATCAGGTAAGCCCCATTGTCTCATTATATCTCAAGTTATATCTTTTGATTGGAAAACCTTGGGATTTGTTGCCTTGTTCTGGGTAAGAATGGCGATGATACCTTCTCTATCAGACGCCAGTATCTTGACAAATGGAAGATACTTGTTGAGGAGGTTCAATTTGAGATTGATTATGGACGCGCTGTCAGAATCGGACTCGGGGCCGGGGCTCCAGTGGGTAGACAGATTCTGGAGTTTGCTTTTTTTTGATGTGGAAAACTTCTTGAATTTAAAATCAGCAGGGGGGGTGCGAACGTCTACTCCCGCCTTCCCTTCAACCTGCAAAAGCAACCACCTGTCAGTGTTATGAAAATTGATGGGAAAAAAAGGGAAAATACGGACAATGGCATGGGCCCATTGTTGGACCATAGCAGTAGTCAGAGGTATATATCGAGTGGGATCGGTTGGGTTGATATGCACAGGCATTCTTGGTTCGTACTTCACGTTGGGTGGGTTTGCAGCAAATATCTGATTAGTGTAAAGATTGATCACATTGAAATCACCCGCCACGGTGATTGCTGAAGGATTGGATGGATTGGTGGCCTTCGACGATGAGACTGATATTGCAGCCTTTTGGGTCAAGACATGTTTCTTGATGTCAATGGCGGCCTTAGCTTGCTTCTTGGCGGTCTTGGGGTTGATCATGAGAAGTTCCAATGACACCTTTGTGCGGTCCCGGTGTGGTACGCAAAAATGTGAAAAATCAAAAGTTTTTCTCATGTACATACAGAAGGCCTCAAGATACCATACATTGGACACCATAAATGGACTACACGGCTAAATTAACCCCTATTCTCCACTGGAAGCATCACTGGAGCCCCACTACACTGGAAGTTAGACCCTCTGGACAACCTGTAGCACCCAGTCAACCACCTGTCAGGCGCCTCAAGTCACATTCCCCGCACCATTCTATCCCCACTACATATATTGGTTTGGGTTTGTTTTTTATGTACATGACATCATGCAGAACTGCCCCTGCAGGCTGTGCCCCTTCAACTGAATGGTTCCCCACATTCTAGTTCCTTCTAACTCCACTTTGTTTGGTCTTATTACATCACATGATCATTCCCTGCACAGCTTATGCACCCCTTGCATAAATTATGACATCATCTGGCACAGCCCCTCCTCATGTATGCACCCCTTGCATAAATTGTACACAGCCACTCCCTCTTAACTCCCTCATGTTGTACAGCCCAGGCCAGCTAAAATATCTCACGCAGGGGCTTCCCTGGAGCCAAAATCCCTCACATTTGTCTATATAAGGAGCTCTCTCCCCCCATTTGTAGTTCCTCAGTTTATTACTCATCAAGTTTTATACTCACCCATCACCCAAAACACTTACGTACCCACTCAACCCTCTTACTTACATATAACAACTCTTACATACTGAATAACAACCTTTTTTATACTGTGTCGCGAGAAACTTATCTTGAGCTAACCACTCCTATCACTTATTAAAACTTGCCAAGCTTACCTTGGTGGGTCTTGTAGCTGGTAGTATAGAAGGGCAGAGCTTGCACCTCCTTCATCCCCTTCTCCATTCAGCAAAAGGGTTTCACAACCACTTTTGAGTCTTACACCGGCCAGTCAAAATGACGGCAGCAGTCCAGTAATCGAATGAAGACTCATCCGTGATTCAGTAGTCAGCGGACTTCTTGAACTCGTCGCCATCATCAATATTCATCAAGACTTTCCACTCAATCCGTGGTGATCCTTTGATAATGGCGTTTTGAATGAGATCGCCGGCGCCGTCAAACTGATCATTGCACTTGCTTGGAACAAACTCTTGGAAATCCTTGAGGGTTGACAAAGCGAGGAATTCAATTGGGAAAAGTTTTGGCTTCTTGGATTTAAGCATCGCCCACGTTGACTTGTTAGTTGATGAAAACTTTTCGTAGAACAACCTGAAACTAGTGTTGCAGTTAATCACCTGAGGCTGAAGACCAGAAAGGTGTTTCAGTATCACTTTGATCTAGAGACAAAAAAAAAACTTACGGTCAATTGCGCCGGTTGGGGACCAAGACTGCAAATCCGCCACAATTCAGAGGCTGAGAAGTAACCTGCGGGAGGATTTTCCCTATTGAAAAGGTCAAGTCCAAACCGGGACATGTTGTTAGCAATAATGAAAGGAAAAAACTGAAGTCAATTGAAGGATGACTTCAAATGACTGGATTGTTAGGCAGAATCCTTCCGAATGGTGGGACAGGCCACAGCATCCTGAATGGTAGAACTAGGCACAGCCTTCTTGGCTGCCGAGGCCGAAGTGGAAATGATCAAGATGATCTGTATTTCACAACACAAGGAAAAAAAAAAAACAATAAATACAAATCATGGAATGCCATGATTTTTTCACAGCAAGCAGGACCATCCGTCCAAGCTTTCTGCAAAAGACAATATGTACTTCGGTTCTTACTCTACGCCAGCTAAGCGCTGGCATCTCAGCTATCTTTTTGTCTGCTCAGCTTCTCTCTAACCCTTTTCGTATTTTTTCTATCTTTTTTTGAAATCAACGACTTCTTCAAGTCTTGTAGGCCCTTTACCGTTTTTTTGCTTTTTGCACCTAGGGTTTTGGCAGGAAGTTGAGGTAACTGACCACTGCCAACCAGATGAAAAACCACAATACAAAGTTTGGAAAGCTCAATTGGGAATTATGGAGAGGGAGTGGATAAATTCTGAGTTGGCAGAATTCACAAGACTATACTCAAGAACCACTGGCCAGGAGGAAAAATGAAATTGGTTCAGACTGTGAGCGCTGTGGTGGAATAACATCCTTCACCACCAAAAATGGTGAATGCTCTCACACCAACGTGTGCTGATAATTCATAAGTCCCCTCCACACCGGAGAGATCACAAGTGCTCACATCTCTCCCCGGCCAAGCCGCAGTGGGGACGGTGTGGTAGACAGAAAAGTGGAAAAATAAAAAGTTTTTTCTATGCCACATAATTACTCATAATAGGCCTCAAGATACCATCAAATGGACCAAATAAATGGATTTCACGGCCAATTTAACCCCTAGTCCCCACTGGAAGCACCCCTGGACCCCCTCTAGTGTGGAAGTTACACCTCATGGACACCTATCACACGGCCAGCCCCAGTAACCGAGCTGTCACCTGCCTCAACCCAAGTTTCACAGTAGTACCCATACACACATCACAGGATACAAACATACATCTCTCCATCAGGCTACACTCATTACATGTTAACTACATACACTCCTTTATATACATAGTATGACATCATTTACACTGTTTCTGCAGCCTCAGACTTTGTGTATACACTAATTCCCCCTGTATGACAGTTCATGCAGTCTACTGTCACCTCATGCATGTGTTAGAATGTTCTTTTGTATATTCTGACATCATGTATGCACCCCTGGCATGTTTAGAATGTTCTGTTGTATATTCTGACACCATTCATGCACCCCTGAGGGGTTATGACATCATTTGTATCTACTCCCACCAGCCAGACCATAGCACGGTGGTATTCGACGCGGTTTTTGGGCCCGTCAAATACTGATTTGTTGAATATTTGAGTATTCACAGATATTTGACTTCAAAACTCCCAAAAATTGCCAAAAACACAAAAAAGACACTTGTGGCTTTTTTATGAGTTTCTGACAATCCAGAATTCAATTCAGACAGTTGTGCATTCAATTTAAGACGTATATTTATTCAACTTGGAGTGTATTTACTATCATGTGTAGATTTTGGAGAGGAAAAGTTCATAAACAATTGAGAAGAAAAAAAATGAAAACTATTTGTCACTTTGAATGGACTTATATGCCTTATCATGTAGCCAAGATTGCATACACATTTTAGATTCAACTGAGTCGCCGGAGAGAGAAAGCCTTTTTACAGCAACTAGATTACCTGACTGAGAGAAAACCCACTCACTTGCTGCTGAACTGGCCGGAATTTCAAGGAAGTCCTTGGCTATCATCAAGAGTGTTGGAAGCACAAACTGATTATCTTTCCACCAATTGATGATGTCATTCTTGAAAGGTGGTTCAGGCATCTGCAGATAGGTTGAAATTTCATCGGTAGGAGTCTTCTTTGATATCTTCTTGTATTTTTGTAACGGGTGGAGCTGAAGCTTGTCGTTTGTCTTTGGGGAAACCAATTCAGAAAGTGATTGATCATTTTTTGATTTCTTATTGACGGAAAACTTTGCTGAGTAATCATCAAATGCTGCTTGTAAAACTCTCATCGCTTTGTCTTTGGACTCAATCTGAGTGTTGCCATTTGTATTCATATTGTTGCTGTCAGAATCAAGTGGTTGTTTGAATAGAGTGAGCTTGAAACGTGGATCCAAAACAACGGCGAGTATTGAGTGTTGGGAGTGGACTGAATAGTAGCCTTGAAGCTTGACATTAGCGCTCTTAGCTGCCTCAATCATGACCGATCTCGATGTGCGGCGGGATTTTGTGAACTTCTTTATTGTTTTGTTGCAGTGGTCAAGCAATGCCTTGTACCACGGGATCACAACCGTCAGAGTCGCATAGAATTTGCCCTGGGTGTTGATCAATGCCTGTTGGAACTTCTCCAAGAATGAATGAATCCACTTGAAAAGGTTCCAATTGTCATCCTGGATGACTTCCTGTTACATAGAAGAAATATATTATATTAGAAAGCAAGCGGAGACTGAGTGACACCAAATAAATTGAAAATCTGAAGGAATTACTGACCAGATCTTGAGTTTTCTTATCATGAAAATCACGCACCGCATCGATGATTTGAGATTTGCCAGAGCTAGTTTTACCCTTCTTCTTTGAATTAGATTTCTTGTTTTTCTTCTTTTGACCAGATCGGTTAGTTTTCTTGCAAGAGGCGAGAAGGTTGTCAATTGCCGGTCTTTGAATAAGAGCAAGATCAAGCATGTTAAATGTTGAATTCCAGTGTGTGACACTGTTGATGATTGGCCTTGATTCTTTTACATTTTTTTCCTTGCAGAGCACCTGAAACGATCTATACACTTGATCGGACTCTTGGATATGTAAAACAACTGCTCGAATTTTAGTTAATGAAGGCTTGAAAACGCGGAGAACTTCATTCGCCGCAAGGTTGAGGATGTGGGCAAAGCATCTGATGTGAGCTTCAGGAGTGATCAGCAGTTTGGTTTCAAGGGCAGTCTAGATAAATTTATTGATGTTTGAAGCATTGTCCAAAGTGATTGATATGATTCACTTTCCGAGATAAGAGAGATCCACTTTGCCAGCGGATAGAGCTTTGTTCTCCTCAGGTTGGCTATTTTCATCTTCATTGGTATCGGATTCAGAAGCACAAGAGTTTTTGTCTGAAGTATCATCAACTTCAATCAGTTTTATTTTTTTTGAATTCAAGTAGAGATGGCAATTGGTACCCGGGTACCCGCCGCATGTCCAGGTACCGCCTGCTTTTTTGGCCCAAAACAGATACCCGTACCCGTACTTGGCACCCGCGGCGGCGGTACCCGGGTCTTTCTGGCAGGTACCAGCGGTACCCGCCAAGTTGTTTTTTGTAGATATGTGCCTGCTTGCCAAGAGGGATCCCTCTCGGGCTTCTGCGAGCTGGTATCAGTATACCTGCCGCCAAGAGAGGATTTATACCTGCTCGCCGAGAGAGATTTCTCTTGGCGAGCACTGGTATACACACACCAGCTCGCCGAGAGGCATTCCTCTTGGCGAGCTGGTGGGTGTATACCTGCTTGCCGAGAGGAATCCCTCTTGGCGAGCTGGTGTGTGCATACCTGCTCTCCGACCTCTCGGCGAGCTGGTGTGTGCATACCTGCTCTCCGACCTCTCGGCGAGCTGGTGTGTGCATACCTGCTCGCCAAGAGGAATCCCTCTTGGCGGGCTGGTGGGCGTATACCTTCTCGCCGAGAGGAATCCCTAATCCCTCTCGGCAAGCTGGTGGCGCTGCAGCCGGGGATATCACACAGGACTTGCAGGAGACTGCAAGTCCAGAAGGGGGTCGGGGACATACACAGCTGAAAAGAGGTAGCAGTATTGGCGGGTATCAAGCGGCGGTACCCGGGTACCCGCCTAAAAATCACACAAAAACCAACACCTGTACCCGTACTTGGCACCCGTAACCCTGATGATTACCCGCCGGCGGGTGCCGGGTACCGCCGCGCAGGTACCCGTTTGCCACCTCTAAATTCAAGTCATCCGCATCAAGTTTGTGCTGCCAAAAAAACTCCTCGAGGATCTGGAGGAGTTTGTTGTGGATGTTGGTGCCGGTGTGACTTTCTCGGAAGGGTTTGAAGCCAATCATGGCTGAAGTAGCCTTCCAATCTTTTGAGATGAAATGACAAGTAAGGGAGATGTACGGGGTTCCGCCAGCTGAGGACCAGATATCAGTCGTGAAAGAGAAGCGCTTGGATTTGCTTTTCAAGAAGCTAAACACTACAGGCTTACTATCTGCGTACAGAGCCTTGATTCGCCAAGCAACTGTATGTTTGCTGAAGATGGTGATGCATGGATCAATTCCTTGGATCATCTTGATGAATTTGGGGGTTTTGATTTTTGCGTAAGGTAGTTGGTCTTCAATGATCCAGTTGACGATATTAGATTCAAAGTTGGACTGCCAAGTCTTGAGCATGATTTTTTTGAGGGGTCCTTTGGCTTTAGATGTTGGGGTTGGCTGAGAAGGGGCCGGGCTACCAGAACTGGGGGGAGGTTCAATGCCGTCTTTGGCAATTTCAGATGCCTCCAGTGCAAGTTTCCATTTGCCAGGGTGCTTATGAGCTATATGGTTCACAAAATTCACCTTAGTTGTATTGTTTGCCACTAGCGCATCGCCACAGTTCTCAATCAAGCAGGTACGTTTTCCTTTCAAATCAGGTGGACTGAAAAAAGAACTGGCTGTCTCTGATTGGCTAACTCTGATGGATTTACGTCTTGATTGCGGATTTTTTGGGGTGGGATCGTTTTCATTTGCCATGATTCTGCAGCTGCTAGTGTAATTTGTCAAATCATTATCAGTCATTGATCAGGATCTGCAGGGATCAGAAAAAAATCTACTCTTATGCTTCAGAAGCACCTGGTGGGCAGGAACCAATGTTGGCCAAGGTCCAACAGTTGATGGTGTTATGTAGTTGGTGGCGACTGGCAGACGCGGTGGCAGCGGTCTGATGCCCAGGATATGTGATATCAGCAGCCCCAGCTCCGGGTTATGTATGTATATAGTATATAGTATATATTCCGGTGCTGTATAGGGGCCCCCAGACCCATAGCGGGCCTATGCAAGCTCCTCCGGGGCCCAGATAGATATGTATGGAAATCTGAGAGACTATTTGATTTCATGTGAATATTTGACATAAAATCTACTCCACCATTATTCAAATCGAATCAAATACAAATACAAATACTCGAATTGATTCGATTGAAAGTGCTATGGTCTGCCACCAGCTAAAATCCCTCACCCTGTTGTCTAGATTAGCTGAAACCCTAACCCACAAGCCCCTTTGGGGCTCCACTTTTGTCTATAAAAGGAGCTCTCTCCACCCCCAGTGGTCTGCTCCTCAGTTCCTCACCCAGAACTCACAAGTCACCCAACACTCATCCACACTCAAATCCTAAAACCCTTATAACAATAAATCAACCCTTATAACAACAATTCAACCCTTATAACAAAGTAATTAAAACACTTACACGTTGCCAGTCAAACAGATTTCATCTGGAACAGACCAGACCTATCACTTAATAAAACTTGCCAAGCTGAGCTTGGTGGGTCTTGTTGACTGAGAACAGAAGGGCAGAGCTTGCAACTCCATCATACCCTTCACCATTCAGCAAAAGGGTTTCATTACCACTTTTGAGTCTTACAACGGGGGCTTAGTTAAGTTTGGCTATCAAGAGGGTTGTGTACTCTTGATGACCAGTCTTTACCGGCCATTGAGAGGGATGTCCTGGTTTAATCTAGCCACTGAAAAGTGCGTGTAAAACCAGGGTGTAAAAATCTGGCTTTAGAAGTGCCAGATCTGACTTTACACGGCCGTGTAAATCAAAGGGAAGTCCTCCACTTTTGGAGATTCTGATAAATTTGCGCCCGTAAATCTTTTTCACATAATGGTACTGGATGTAATCCTGTCCTGCTGTCCTTGTTAGTGTAGGGCGTCAGATTCAAGATTACAAACCCATAGTCATGTACTTAGACATCTAACCTAGTTAGTGAGACCGGGGATTTTCCCCCGGTTAGGGCTTGTTGCATGTACTTAGCCTGGTCGATCCCGCGCCCCGGCTCCAATCTCTTTCCTCACCGAGATTGGAACCGGGATTCGTCAGAGCCGACAGCTGACCCGCGACGGGACTGTATCGACCAGGTATGTGTTTTTTTTTATTGTTTGTTTGGCAATCCTCACCGAGATTGGAACCGGGATTCGTCAGAGCCGACAGCTGACCCGCGACGGGACTGTATCGACCAGATCCCATTTGCCTTATCAAATTTGGCATCTTATAGGTTAAAAGCCTGCTTACTGAGCTCTGCACCGTCTCCCCGCGTTTTCATTCCGGTCGTTTGATGAACTGGATCGAAAAGAAGAAAGAACAATTGAAGAAAATTGAAGAAGAACAACGATTGAAGAATCGAGAAAACCAAATCAATCAGAGAAGAACTGAACTCCTGAATCAACCACAACCCCAACCCCAACCATCTTCCTCGTCCTCTTTTACTATCCCTCCATCACCGTCGACAAGCGAAAACATGGACGATGATCTTACCCCGGCTCAGGCCCGTCAAATCTTTGCGGACCTTTGTGAGGAAATTGCGGCGCTTCGGAACACCCAGTTCCAGAATCAAAATGTCCAGCAGCCGGTGTTCCAACAACATCGCCCCCGTACCCGACAAGAGCTCATCATGGAGAATTTTGTGAAGAATCCTTTGCAAGTTCACTACCAGCTGAACCCTCGTAAACCAGTTCTCCTTTACGAGGGCACTAACTTCCCCGTCTGGGAAGCCGCGCTGGATCGGACCCTCCGTCATATCTTGGTCCGACAAGAACCTTTCACCGACAAACCGGTGAACTTCGACACCCTTACGATGGACGAAGCATCGACCGTTGCGAGTCTCATCCGCAACACAGTTGCAGACGGCCTTGGTGATATCCTGGACAGCTCTCATCTCACTTCGCCTAAGGAGATCTTTGTCCTCCTCCAAACGAAGTGCTCCAGATCTGATCGTCGCCGGAAGATCGAACTCCTCAATGAAGTTGTGACCCTCCTCAACAACAGAGCCCCGGCGACCGAGACAACCTTGTCAGTCTGGGCGAAACTTAAGTCTGAATTATCCCAGCTCAAGATCACCTGGGATGAAGCGTTCGGGATCTTCCTTCAGACTCGGTAATTTGTCCCTCCTGCCAATGTCGAGCCGATGACTTTTGAGTTCACCATCAGCCAACAGCTCAACAACAAGGAAGCGCCGCCGTTTGATGATGTCTCGACCATCATCCAGTTTGCGGCGAATCAACTTCGCAATAAGTCTGGTGTGCTAGCTCCCTCGCTCCCTGCCCCAACTGCCGATCCCATGGCGATGGAATTGGACCGGATCCAAGCGGTTCAGTCTCAGTCTCGCTATGTCACCCCCCATCGCCGTCTAGTCCAACCTCCTCGACCTCAACCAGCCCTTTCTGTTGATCGAGCTGCCCATTTCAAGGGTAAAGGCCAGTCTGAAGCTATGGTCGCCAAACATGGCAGCCACTGTATCTACTGTGGTGACGATGGCCATTGGTACTGCGACTGCGTCCATTTCTGGCGTGATGTTGCAAACGGGAAGATCAGTCCTCCAGACCCGGACTACAAGACTAAAGGTTCAAAATATCGTCCACCCCCTCGCCCTGAAGGCTCGGCCAATTGCATCCGCCAAGTCAACATTCCCAACGTGACCGACGGTGTCCTACTCGACTCTGGGGCATCGGCGCATGCAAGCGGCGACTCTCCTCTCTTCCAAGTCGACAAGAAGCTGACAACTCCTTGTACCTTCTACTTGGCTGTCTCGGATTGCAACATCACCGTTTCTGAAATCGGAAGTGTGACGATCCCGACTCCGAAGGGTCCGCTCACGATTAACGATGTGTACCACTGCCCTGGTGTGGACGGGATTATTTTGTTGACTGGCCGCCTGCTATCGGAGGGATGGAGACTGGTTTATAATGGCACTCAAGCTACACTTTACGACCCTTGTAATAGTAGCTACGAGACAGTATTTCACAACTACTGCTGGTCACTTAAAACTAGTGCCATCTTGCAATCAAAAAAAGTTTCCGAGTCTCCCTCTTTTGAGTCCTACATCTGGCATGTTCGCCTTGGACACGTCTCGGATCAAGTTGTCAAGAATTTTCTCCGGACGAATTATCCTGAAAAGAAGTTTACTTGGAAATCCTTCTTTTGTGAGCAATGCGCGAAGTCTAAAAGTATGGATAAGAAGTCCTTGGGTATGGAGACACAAATCCCTCGCGACAACCCCCTAGATTTCTGTGTCTCCGATGTGATTGGACCCCTCAACCTCGACATTAACGGATGCCGGTATCTTGTTACTCTGCGCGATCATGCAAGCACCTACACATTCTGTGCTCCGATGGCTAACAGGAGTGAAGTCCCCACTAAGATTATGGCATGGATCCGACATCTGAAGACTGTTTTGGGTAAAGCTCCATCGTACCTACGCTGCGACAACGCACTCGAATACACGAAGAGCCTGAAACCGCAACTTGAAGCAATTGAAACAACTCTGGCTCCTGTCACGCCTTATTCACCTTCTCAGAATGGCGAAGCGGAACGTGTTAACCGAACCCTCGGCGACATGGCTCGCACCATGCTTCACTCCAGTGAACTTCCCAGTATCTGGTGGAGTTTTGCGTACTCTACGGCGGCGCATCTCCATAATCGGCTTCCTAATTCAAGGACTGGTGATAAAACCCCCTTAGAAATACTCTACAAAGTCCGACCAATACCAGAGACGCTGTATCCTTTTGGGGCGCGCGCAATAATCCACATTCCGAAAGAGAAACGCAAGAAGCTTGACGAGCGTGCTCGAGAAGGTCAACTCCTCGGTTACCCGGCTTCTGGTGCAGGTTGGATTTTTTGGGTGCCTAGTGAGAAGCGTATGGTTCATTCGACAGCAGTTAAGTTTCCGGATTTCCAAAAGCTCCCGGTTGAAAAATCCTCTGCACAGACGGCGCCTGATCTTATTGCGGTTCCGGATGAGCAAGAATCTCGTGTCGATTTAATACTGAAGCAAATCATGCTCCGGCTCGGTGAAGAAAAGACTTCAGAGATAGCGGAGGAAGAAAGACGACAAATGGGCCTTCTATCTACCGCTGAAGAACATAATCTGCCGAAGACGATCAAGCAAGCTCTGTCGGGGCCTGATGCTCATCTTTGGCGCGCAGCGGCCGAGTATGAAATGCTGAAGTTTGGTCAACTCGAGGTATGGATCCCTGCAACGGCACCGAAAGGCTGCAAAGCTTTGGGTGCGCGCTGGGTCTTCTCAATCAAGAGAAAACCGGATGGATCGGTCGATAAATATCGGGTGCGCTATGTGGCGAAAGGCTTTAATCAACAACTCGGCCTTGACTACAATGAGACTTACGCGCCGACGGCTTCCTTGAACACGCTTCGCCTCCTCATATCGATCGCTATATCCCATAACTGGCCAACCGCGACCTTTGATGTAAGCTCCGCTTATCTATACAGCCCCATAGAGGAAGAGGTGTATATCCAACCCCCGGTTGAGATCACTCCCTCACTCAAAGGGAAGGTAATGCTCCTGAAGAAGGCGCTTTATGGTACGAAGCAGGCGGCGCGATGCTGGTGGAAATTTTTCCAGAAGACCGTCCAATCCCTTGGTTTCGAGGCGAGCGAGATGGAACCTTCGCTGTACCTGTTCAGGCGCCAGGGTGACTTCATCATCATCTGGCTTCACGTGGATGATGGGTTCGCGCTATCCTCAAATAGATCTCTGTTGAATGAACTGCGACGCGGGATGGAAGGCCAACTGGAAATCAAATGGTCGGATAACGTGCAACGACTGGTGGGCATCGACTTTGTCTGGGATGGAGCGCATCTCAGGCTCAACCAATCAATTATGGCGAAGCAAATTGTGGAGTCATACCAGCGGAAAATTCACGGCCATCATTGCCCTCTGCCGGAACTCGATCTAGAGACGTCGATGAGCGACCCCATTGATCAGACCAGCTTCAGGTCAACTATTGGGTCACTCATGTACCTGGCATGTGGTACCAGGCCGGACCTGGCGTACGCGGTTAATCTCCTGGCGCGTTTCTGCTCGGCTCCTTCGGCAACTCACTGGATGGCACTCGATTGGTTGATTGGATACTTGGATCGGACGACGGCGAAGGCGCTGGTGTACACGGCGGGGACAGGCGGTTTGAAACTGTGGACGGATGCGAATTGGGGTGGCGAGCATGAAAGGTCGACGACGGGTTATCTGCTCACCCATGACGGAAACAGCATCGCATGGGGTTCGAAGAGGCAGACGGTGGTGGCGATGTCGACGTGTGCGGCGGAATACCTGGCGTTGTCGGAAGGAGCCCAACAATTGGCTCACCTGCTGAATATCTTTGAGGAGATCGGGTATCAACCGAAATTGTCGATGCACTGCGACAATGAAGCCGCAATTCTCATCGCGACGGACAACACATCCAAAAAGAAGACCAAATATCTCCGTCGGGCTTTTTATTTCGTCAATGACTTAATTCGGGAAAACAAAATCAATGTCACGTGGACAAGTACACATGATCAACTAGCGGATGTGCTGACAAAAAGACTCGGGCCAACAAAGATGATAGGCGCGCTCAATCAATTAGGCGTAGGCGGGTAGTGTTTGCAATCTTGGGGGGGGGTGTTAGTGTAGGGCGTCAGATTCAAGATTACAAACCCATAGTCATGTACTTAGACATCTAACCTAGTTAGTGAGACCGGGGATTTTCCCCCGGTTAGGGCTTGTTGCATGTACTTAGCCTGGTTGATCCCGCGCCCCAGCTCCAATCTCTTTCCTCACCGAGATTGGAACCGGGATTCGTCAGAGCCGACAGCTGACCCGCGACGGGACTGTATCGACCAGGTATGTGTTTTTTTTTATTGTTTGTTTGGCAATCCTCACCGAGATTGGAACCGGGATTCGTCAGAGCCGACAGCTGACCCGCGACGGGACTGTATCGACCAGATCCCATTTGCCTTATCAAATTTGGCATCTTATAGTCCTCCACCCCCCTCGGCAGAATCTGGAACTGCACAAGTTCGGCCCAGGCTGCAAGCACTCATGCCAAAGATATGCACTGCAGTCACAACAAATGAAAATGATACAGTCAAAACAATGTTGCAGGAGCAACAACTTTGTGAAAGAACTTGATGTCACTGCCCAGTTCCGTTTAATGTACGTGGACAGAAAGCGACGCATACAAGAGCTCTTTCTGCTTGTGAAACTCACGTTTACCTTCTGATCATGATGCCTTTTTCTTAATAACACCAACATTTTTTTTTTTTTTTTGTGATCATCTGAACCAACAGCAACAGCACAAGGTCTGCCCAAACTGATTCTGAATCAGGTTGCAGTGACGGGACTGCTTTGTAATCAAGTCATGTTTCCGCTCCTGCGGGACGCCGTCTGGCCGGCGACCTGGATTCACGGGTGCGCACGCACACCCACGACTCTGAACTGGGCAGCCATGGACACAGTGTGATGGGGTGTTTCCACTCCGATCGAACGGTGTCTGGCCGGGACCTGGATTCATGCGTGCTTGCGTACGCCCACGAATCTCAGCCGGGCAGTCATGAACTCGGTTTGATAAGGATATTTGCGAACTTGCTGACGTGTACGCTGCTGAGTTCGATGAGGTGCTGTCGTTTGGCAGCTTAAAATCAAGGACCCCTTTTGCATTTTCAAAATCAATTGATCATCCCTTCATTCCGCTTCAAAAACATAAACAGAAAATTGTTTATAAAATGATAATTGGTTCCGCCTTTCTACGCCTCGGGTGTATCCTCTTTCTCTTACCCTATTTCTCTCGGGCCGACTTTCTTCGCAAGTCTCTGTCAGATTGTGATGATCATGTCGAATTAGAGGCCTCTGTGCCTCTAGCTGGACATAAGCGCCCTTGTTCATCCCTCGGGGAATCATCTAGTTCACAAAGGTTCCCCATTCCATCCCAGAACCAGTTGACAGCCTCCAATTCACCATTCCACAGTGCAGATCATATGTTGTTGGACAAGTCTAGGTTGAGTACCTGGCATTTAACTTCCCAAGTTCAGGATCTAACAAATAAAAACAAATTGTATTCTTGCAGAATTTCGGGAGCAGCACGAGAAGTCGGAGCGGGATCACAGAACTATAACCATCGCGGGTCAGAGAGCATCCAGTTGACAGGTCCGATTCCCGTAATTGACCTAACGGGTAACCGTGACCTTGGTCACAGTGGTAAGTTATACTAATACTGACCTCGTACTTAATTATGAGGTGGATAATAATCTGACTCAGGATGTAAGCAGCTTCTCACATGAGTTTATTCAGTAACAAGAAAACTCCCCAGTTAGTGGACTTAACCGCCACGGGTGGCAGTGACTCGGGTCACACGAATCGGGATGTAATCGACCTAACGAATGAGGATATAATTGACCTAACCGGTCGAGAGGACAGTGAGTTGGGTGACAATGGTAAGTCCCACTAACCTCGCACTTTGGGCAATTATTTGACTTGGCACATGAGTGGCTTACCTTATGGAAAATTTGCGGACAATACGAAGCAAACGACTCAAATGTCGTGATTGACTTAAGGGATCAGGATAACAGTGAGTTGGGTCACACTGGTGAGTTCTACTGATCCGGCACTTTGTGAGGTGGAAAATAATCTGACTTGAGGTGTTAACAGCTTCTCATCATAAAGGCTCATCCAGCAACTTAGACGGCAGAGTCGATGGGCAAGTGGAACACCGACATACAGTCATTGACACATCCGCGCACTCTGGTATTTTGAGAGAGATGCGAAGTGAAGAACCATTGGCGAAAAAGATGCACTTGGGAGGTTCATCGATGGAGGCGCCCATTGAACACTCACTCGTCGGGAAGGACCCAAGAAAAGAGTCGGCCCAAATAGGCTTGGGACGGATAGCGACTGAGACACCTTCAACGGAGCCCCACCAGGAGCACCGACTTCGTAAGCAAACCGCAATGTATTTTGATTGCTCCAACATACATCTTCTATTTTCCAACTTCTACTCCTATTGATCTTTCAATTTTCCTCTGCAGGACCAGAAAGCTCGGGGAATGTTTCTTCTAAGGATAGTGGGCTGCAACCTAATCTTTCACCGGAAATCATAATCGAAAAAAAATCAAGATCACCTCAGGAAGAGTCTAGTAACGGCGGGCCTGTCCTTGCCTTGAGTGCTCCTGTGGCTAAACTTAACGCAGTCCAGGCAATTGAACCAGAGAGAAACACTGAGCCAATCAATTCATTTCAAATGAGAAATGACAAAAAAACAAGACACTCAGCAATGGTACAGTTGGAAATGGAGAGATTTGTAAAGGATTGGCACGGAAATCTGTATCTTGTTAGCAAGACGAAAGGTATCATCACGAAAAGAGAGAAGTTAAATGACAGGTTGTTAGCCTGTGCCGCAATGATTTGGGAAGATGTTCCAGGAGAAGTAATCAACGAGGCATTGGAAAGTGGAAAAACATTTGCATCTGCCTTGGAGGATGCTATTGCATCCAGGAATTTGCCATTGCACACTGAACAAGATTATAACCTTTTCCATCCTGAATCTACTTTAGTCCCACTTGTCCGTCCGCTGGAGGAATTTTCAAATGCCCTCTGGTGCATCAATTCCCATGTTTTGGGTTTCTGGGGTGCTGGAAGTGGCAAAGATATTCATATCCAAGAACAAAAAGCAGTGCAAGATTGGGTTTTAAAGATTTTATCAGCAGATGAAGATGATGCAGTGATAGAATGTTTTGATGAAGGTCGCCTTCAATCTCACACTACACCAAAAACAACAGGCATCAGAGATTTACTTCTTCAATATGTCCTTTCTAGTGAAAGCCATGTGCGTTATCAAGTGCCGAGTAGAAATTCCAAAGACTTGGCTTTTGAAGTTTCTGAAAAGGATATTGCTCTGATTCAAACTGTGGAGAAGATATTAATTCATTATTACAAGACCCAAAACCGGGGAAGATGGCTGAATGTTTTCCAAGATGATGATTCCTTTTTAATTGAAATTATAACAATCAAAACAAACCCAGAAAATGATTTACCCAACCCTGCATTAAATCTCATGCCATGGAAAATCCCAAAAGAATCAAGCAATTTAAGCATTGATTCTCCCCGACAAGAATCAAGAAACTTGTTGCTACTGGAAAAATTGAAAGGTAATGTTAAGCAGCCTGGAAGTCTCACAAGTAAACAGTTTTTACCTCTTAGAGTTGGAAATATAAAAGTCTTTTGTATGGATGTCTTAAATTCAAAACTTTGGGAAGATATAACCAAAATTAAAACTCATAAACTGAAATTGAAGAAGGAAGAAGAGGAATTCAAAAAACAATTATGGGAGAAAAATATGTTACCATATCTGAGAAACAATTTGAGAGTTCTCCCAAATACAGAATGTGTGCTTTTGAAGTCCCTGATTGAGAATGTTAAGGAATTTTCAAATCTACTTTGGACATTAAATTCAAGAAGGTTGAGTCTTTGTGGAGCTAAATCACTTCATTCTTATCTTGCAGAACAGCAGGGCCTCCAAGAATACTTGTTAAATCTCTTTGAGAAGAAAAAATACTGGATAATATTGGATGACCACAGAAAAGCGGGTACAATTGCTATTGAAGATTCTGAGAAACTTTACAAAGATTTTGTTATAAACTCAATTGTATCAAGCAGGAGAGAGCCAATCTATGTGCGTGTCAAGTTTGCACGGAAGTCCAGGGTACAACAACAAAGAGCAAGGTTTTCACAACGGGATGTCAGGATGAGTCAAGCAGCAATTTACCTCATTGGATCATACTCTAAGATGAGAAACCCAGGAGAATGGAAAGACACCTTTAAGGAGGATCCCAAGTTTTTGGAACAATTCATCAAAATAGAACAGTTGCTATATTCAAGATCAAAAATCCTGAAACAAAAAGAAGCTCAACTCAATGAATTTGATGGCATTGAAAAAGGATCTTCATCACGAATCAGCCACTCAGGATAGTACAATCAATTCTCACATTTTATCTGCATCAAATCATTCAAAACAGATGACTGTTACTTGAAAATTGTTTTTGTTGATGTTTCTCACATTTTTCCCAGATGAGTGATCAAATAATCTTACTTTTTAAATACAAATGCTACACAAAAAAACAAATTATCATTCTTTTAATATTTTATTGCTGCTTCTTATCTCGTTTTTCACTCTCTTATCATATTCTTAGGATCTAGCATAGTAAGCAAATAAATTATGCTACCCCAAAACTTTCACCAAAGATACATGATACAAATCAAGTTCTGGAAATAATTTTTACTTCTTCAGTTTTTGGATCTTTCTTCAATAATCAAGCCCTATTCCTCTAGTATTGCCTTTTTTTCCTTCCCATGTTTATCACTTTTCTGTTCTGGCTTTTTTATCTCTTATCCCAGATATTTTTTGTGTGAAGCACGGTGACTTCCATTAAAAAAAATCTTTTCCAAGAAATTAAATGGGTTGTCAACAGCAGTGAAACTGATATTTCATGCAATGTGTATTGTGCAGTACCATATTGAAATGCACATATTTTTTTGTGTATTTGGTATCCAATACTTATACAATACACATTATTTTGGTTTGGACTGCTCAACCCTGTGTAATTCACTGTGTATTGGGGCAAATACACGTGTGTTGTTATTGTAATGTGTTCTGATACATTTAGCTCCCAATACAATACACAGTTTTGGGAAACTGTGTACTGCCAATACAGATAAAATTAAAATAATACATGTATTGTATCTCTTTCACCATTTTTGTTAACCAAAGTTCTTGCCTAACTTCCTGATTTTGAGGGATTTTTATCCCTCTTTTGAAAAGTTTAAAACTGCCACATGGTGATGTTTAATGCTGGTGAAATCAAGAAAATAGAATAAAATTAATTGTTGGTGCAAATGTTGTTCCCTACACCAACAGTCATAATGACTCGTCAATTTTGGTATGAATACAGTGACCCTGCCATGTAATCATTCACGATGTAAGCATAATCACAATGTAAGCATAGCATAAACATAGATTTCCTGGGAACATTCTGTTGGTTTTGCTGGGAGTTTACCTTGATAAGAAGCATACCGCGATGTAAGCATAGGATTTTTGTCCACCATCCTTAATACGCTTAGATGGCAGGGTCACCGTAGATGCATTTTGGTCCACTTGATTGACCTTTCAAAATAATGGGCTATAAATCAGTCCATTGTGAATGTTTTTGGAGTTTGGGGTGGTCAAACTGTACATTGGGAGTATGCAGGAGTCAAGAAGTTGGGGAGGAGCAATGTCAAGGCAAGCATTCTCAAGAATTCCAGCTAAAAGAAATTTCATTCTGTGACTGGACCAATCACTGCATAAAACCCAACTTAACACAAGTCCCTCAATTCAGAGGGCCGCGTGGTACAGCCTGAGCTGATGCAAAGCGCAACCTTCAAAGGAGGGACTGGCTAATTTTCCCAAACTGGCATGAGAGATTATGATCTTCCAAAGTTTTTTCCTGGGGTTACTGTTCCTTTCAAATTGCTTGACCATGTTCCCAAAGGGCCTGTGAATTCCGTTTGAACCATGAGACTCGTCTCACTCTTCCTTATGTTTTGCCACTACACATGTTCCTGGAAGTCAGATAATTCTTGTCCCATGAAACTCCAAAATTGTAGTTTTTGGGTTATTCTGGGCTGTATGACCTGTGTATATTGGACTGACTGCCAAAAACAGTATGCTAATTCAATTCAATTCCACAGGAGCCAAGCTCTGGTTAAGATGCCTTGGCCAATCCAGATCGTGCACCCTCTTATCATTATGAGGACAGGGGCTTGAAGCCAAGATGGTCAGCTGTCTCTACTCTTCAGGGCTTTGGCAGAGGCTGGCTAGTTTTTGCTATGTGAAGGGCAAAAGGAAAAAAGGGCATAAAAATCCACAAACGCCCTAACCTCTCAGGAAAAAAGTATGAAAGAAGTCAGAAGCCTTCCCCACAGAGATACCCCTTGGGACTCTGTTCCCCCTTTTCAAGAGGTTTAGTTAGGCTAGGCATAAAACCTACTGCAGACTGCTTGAACAAGATTGCCTGAGCAGCTGTTGGACACTTTTTTTCCCAGGAGTTCAAGTCAACTTTCATACAATGATGATACCATGAAATAATAAAATTATAAGCTGAAAAAAATATGTACCACCCAAACACTCAAATTAAAGCAGCATTTCTAGAATGGTACATACCAGATCATCACTTGAAAGTTTTATGATTTTATGATTTTATGTATTGAAAATTTTATGATTTCAAATTTGAACACCTTAATTGAGCAGATGTTGAGGCAATTCACTGAAACAAAAGGACACAGTGTGAATTTCAAGTTTGTGGAAGCATGGGGAAAGTAATTTTCCAACTGCTGCTCCACAACTACTGTACATGTGACATGTCACAACCAATGAAATGGAACTGAAATGTGACAAGCAAAAAAAGGCCAAAGACCTCAAATACAGGTTGACAGCAGAGTGCAGAAATTGTTGCACAAATTATGCTTAGAAGCCTCTTGGAATAGACTACCAAAGCAATCAATTTCTGAAGTGGAAGTGGATTTTTGGTTCAGTACTTGGCCCAACTTGTCTCTCTCTCTTATCCCAGAGGCCAGAGTCCCTCATGGTGCAGCTCTCCTATTACATAGTGGATCTTGGGTGTGGCAACAGTGAAAAAATACAATACAGGACCAGTATTGGCCAATACTACGTATAGTATTGTTTTTTTGATACATCAGAATTCAATACCATGTATTCTATTGAAAAAAAGATACAATATGGTGGTATTGTATCTAAAAAAACAACACCTTTTCTGGGCAATTGGCGCTAAATCCAATGGCCCCTCCCAGTAATACACTTTTATTATATTGTATCAGAATGTATTGGCAATACAATACCATGGATTGTATTGGTTTGGTGACTTGATCCAATACCAATACAGTGTGTTGGACCCAAAAAAAAAAACCAATACATGTACCATACTGTTTTGCCGTTGGGTGTGGGACAAATAGGACCAATACACTCCTCCAAACAGACATTCACAAGTAGTCAATACTTAAAAGTCACAGTGCTATTGGTTAGACCATTCACATTGGTTCCTTTGAAATTCATGTTAGAAAACCTGGGTTAGAAGTCTGGGTTAGATAACCTATAGTACTATAGTGTCAAACACATTTTTCTAGGTTAAATTCTGGGTTAACAAATCCAAGAGGGCTATTGGCCCACCAGTAACCTGGAATCAGGTTTGGTGGTTGGGTTAACTTGACTTAACCCAGCAATTTAAACCAACCAATGCAAATGCTCTTACTGGTAAGATTTTTCTGCTAATTGAATTAAAATCCCTTTGGCTTGAGTTGTATCTTTTGTTTCTTGAAAGGAAAAGCCTATCAGAATCTCCAAGAAGAAAAAAGTACCTTTGAAGTTTGCACACACAACAGGCAAAAAATTTATTCCCACAGTTTGCATTGAACATGTTACAATCAGCGCTTTTCTCAATGCTGATCCTCTTTGTTTTATTTCATCTCAACATGTCAGAGGAGATGTGTATCACTTGGCCTATTTCTTGTGCTACTGTCACTGCAAAAAAAACTGTGTCAACTGTGAGCAGTTGACATGCGGTAACTCTGAGGAAGCTTGTGGTGTTACACCAGCCTTACCCAAGGTTTGACTCAACCAAAGCGTCAATGCACAGTCACTGTGCACCTTGCACAGTGACTGTGCCAACAAAGGCACTTGTGCATTCAGGTGGAGTTACAATGGTAGCTTGGCTTGAGTATCCTGCATGTCAACTGCAAGCAGTTGACCAAGTTTTTTTTGCAGTGTGTATTTGGCAACCAAGAAAAAAGAAGACAGGACAGAAGGAGCAAAGAATTGAGTACAACCTCAGAATCCCCTCCCAAGAAACAAACACAATCAGAAGCAAAGAAGTTCAAAAAAGCCAGTGTATACATAATTATGCATTTATATATTTATCCAGGTTTCTTTCTTTTAATTTTTTTGAACCTTTATATGTCGTCTTTTGTTTTGGTCATGTGTGATCAAAAGCAAGGAAGGAAGAAAGAAAGAAAAAATACAAAATTTCATGTTTCTTAGTTTTTGAGGAGACCAGATAGTACCATATATAGGGGATTAGAAGATGAGAAGACGCGCCAGAAAAAGAAGGAGATACATGAATAGATTGCCTGCGTTTCCGCTCCTTCTTTAAGCCCTTGATTTTCTATCATTTTGATTGTCGAGAGAATTTTGAAGAGCGGAGTTCATGATCAGTATTTGTCAGTGTATGTGAACAGATGATCGGAGGATGGTGATATTTCGGGCGCAGAGAAGGAGTCAGAAAGGATGCGGAGTCAGCCTACCGGAACTCAGCTTCTGCCGTCACAGCGGCATCTTCAACTTCGCCGATCAAACCCTGGAGCGCATCACTGGCGGCCAAATGATAGGCTTGCTGAGCTTTGACAAGTTGGGCAATAGCCCTGATAGGTTCGGGCTAAACGGGCCAATGGAAAGGTCGGATCAGTTCGTGCGCGTATGGATTGACAGGTGAACAAAGAGCTTACGTCGTCCAGGACTCGCTTCATTAACTCGATCGCTTCTTCTGTCGCTGCCACTAGCTTCTCTTCCGCGTTGTCCACTTCTATACGTGCCTGCTCTTTCTTAGGTCCCTCGGGGGCATTCTTTTGAGCTAACCGAGCCGCGTCGAGCGCCAATCTGTCAAGCGATGTAAGATATAACGTCAGTTGACCCTCGCCTAAACGTGTGGGACATGAATCATTCATCTGGGACCAAAAAAAAACACATATGTGGGTCTTTGAGTTGGTGTTGGATTTGACGATGTACCTAGCACTTCGGACATTCTGACGACTTTTCATGGCCGCTTGTAGGCCGAGATTGAGGCTGGTTTGCCAGGGCTGCAAGAAGCCAGTTTGGATAGCGCCATCCTGAGCCAATCGTTCGTCGCCGATACGAGCTTGAACCATCGCGTATGATTTGAGGACCTTGGCCATCAGGCCAGTGATGTTTCCGCCAGAGTTGTCTGCAGCATTGAGATTCGAGGACCCAGGCGAACCCAGCTCGAGAGCGCCGGAGGTGGCCGCGCGGGAGAGCGCATGAGACAAGGTTTTGTGTTCGGTTGGGACCTTCTCGGGTACTTCGATCGGCGGTAAATTAGTGCCTGATCATCGGGGGGTTTTTTTTGGAGGCAGGCATGTCAGTCAACCCTGGACTGGAAGTAAAAGAAGCAACACAGATAGACAGAGGAAAAAAGAGGCGCGACTGGTTGTACCTTTGGTCGCGGCAGCAGCCCAGCTAGTCAGAGTGTGGGAAATGTTGGTGGCAGTTTCGGTTAAAGATTCGTTGATTTGAGTCGGATAATCGTACGGCTCGCTTTCTATGAATAGAGAGGCCCCAGGTTCAGATGGCTGAGACTCTCCCTTCTACACATTGGACTGACCATAGACCTTCGCGACACGAAGTAGGGAGGAATGAGTATTGCGCAATGCGTCCACTCGGCGTTCCAAGTCCTTGTATTCTTCGGGGAGCTCTGTTGATCGACAAAAGGACGGGGAAGAAGTGATGAGACAGGCGAATGGAAGGCTTGAACACACAAGATAAGGATGGTGTTGGGCTGTTACCTGTCACATCATCCTGGTCCAAAGTACCGAGACGCTCGCGCGCAGTTTGGCTAAATTCCTGTGATACGCACGTAGGAGCGAGATGGAAGATATCAAAATCAACAAAACACGCCCGCTAGCAAGGTGGGGAAAGATTAACTGACGGCAAAGCTTTTCGAGAGTTTGCCTGTTTGTTGGGTGATATTTAATCCAGCAACCCCTTGTTGCACGTTTTGGCCGAGGTTGCCCAAGGTGGATTGGATGGTCTGGAAGAAGAATGCCATCGATCGGTTCGAGGAGAATGATCAATCTAGGCTGGTCTGATTGGAGGGAAGCGACTGGGCTGACCTTCCAAGACATCTTCCTGTGTTCTTTATGTGTAGTTTGTTCCTGTTGGAATTTCTTGATGGTTGGTTCGAAGGCTGTGAAGGTCATCAAGTGGCTGCGGAAAGCTGCCTGCCATTTTGGACACCCGCCCCTGCGGGATTATGTAAGCCGCGCCAACATCCACCTCGGCCCTGCTCCGTCTCACTGGGGCTGGAAACACACTCGATCGGATTCATCGAAGCGGCGAGGACACGGAAACAGAAGCTGACTGATAGACCAAGGGCTGGAATCCATGAGGGCTTCAGAAAAAGGATGCTGGAAAAACAAACCAAGGAGCAAGAGTTCTGAGAGCTTGCCGCTTTTCATCTTGCCTTTAACGTTTACATATCCTGACAAGTCTGACGGAAAGGCGGACGCCAGCTCACCCGATAACCGAACTCTTTTGATGTTGTCTAGCGAGATATGTTCCTCGTGGCTACCGATTGTATCTCGCCATTCAACCACGGGATGAAGAACGTAAAGTGGAATGTTAAATCACCCTGGTATGCGATTTTAAGAGCGAATCGCCCGACAATTGTTCCATATTATGATCAAAAACACCATCCTTTTTCGCCCGTTCACTCATATGGAAACAAACTGGCGATTTTGGCCAATCTTAATGGGCAATGTCAGGAATCAGGAGCGGTACACATGTGCATATTTACATACTTGTTTTTTATTGTTGCAGCCGAGAATCCAGCTTAACAAGTAAATACGTAGAGTTGAGATGCCCACCGATGGAAGCTGAGAATGAGATCGCAGAACTCGAGGAGTGTGTATTTACAGCCCTTCCAAAAAAGGATGGCGCTCGAGAGGAATTACCGCCCCTCGCTTGTGCAAATCCTTGCACTTCGTGATCCAGGTAAGTTTGCAGTGGAGCTTAAGCTTAACCATGTAGCCACATGCGATGTCCGACCGGACCAATTCCCCCCCCCCCCCCCCTCCAGCAGCCGCCAGATCCTGCTTCCCCCCTCAATTCCATCTCTCCCGGATCCTCGAATGGCTGAACCCTTTTCCACCCACCCTCTCCTCGCTCCGCGGAACTCGGCAAAAGGCGACTCCCGATCTACAGGAAGACAAATTGGACCGCGAAATCGGCGGAAAATTGTAGGTCTCTGACGAGTTGTTGATTCTGATGCCAGAAAGATTGAATGGAAGAAAAGAGCCGTCGGAAAGAATCTGATGATTGTTGGTGATCAAGCCATCGCCGGGAGTGATAGGAATTTTTCAGGTGCGAATAAATCCCTGTTAATGAAGCCCTAGTCAGCTTTGTTTGCCTCAGCCCTAACAAATTTCATCAGGGATTTATGTCTACGTATCACCATGCAGCAGGCTTGAAGGGATATCAAAAAATATTCCGGCCGATTTCGTCGCATAAGGCCTCCTTCTCTGGGGCCCCGTACTACCTCTCAAAATGACACAAGAAGCTCAACTCCAAAAAAGCTCAAATTATCATTGATGGTTTTATGGGCCTCTAATTTTCGTTAATTTTTAGGCTTTTTCTGACTTACATGCAAGGAAAAATCAATGTAAAAGTTTTAATCAAACTCCTTATTATTAATGCTGTCATGTTTGTTTTTTGAATATCATCTCTGGGCAAACATTTTTTTTCGAAAGCATGCAATAAAATAAGGCTATTCTCCTTCTTAATATCAAAGAGTGCTCTCGCTCAAAATAGAACCATGATTGACGAACAACCTGGTTCCTGTTAGGCTGTTGTTCACATGGTTTTGGTTAAGCTTATTTGCGCTATACAAGAATGAAGAACCCTTCGCAGTATTCAGTGAAGAAAATCCTTCAGGGAATACTAAAACATGTCGCGACTTGTCTAGCCTATTAGAAAACCTCAGCTGGTGTGGTTCCGACGAAGAAAAAAAAACTAGATCATTCCCAATTCTCCTTTTGGAGGAGTGCTAGGGCTACAGTTTTCACAAGGCGTGATAACCAGATTCGCCTGGACCTGACACATTTAGAGCAAACAGGCTCATTGGTGGCACATATTTTCCCAGTGAAAAGAAACAAGATTACCTTTCACTGCAGATTGCTGATATCCTACCAGAATTACGATTGAATGGATGAATGGAAATGATCATTGAGTTCTGAAGAGGGCCTTTCTCTTTACAGCAATCAAATACAATTGTAAAATACTGATGATGAAAAGAAAACTATTTCTCAAACTTGCTTTCAATTTTGATAAGGCTGGAACAAAAAGAGCAACAATATATGGCTATAAAGCAGAAGAAGAAAGTGAGAGTACAGAGACCATCGCCGTCCAAGGCTTATCGCAAAGTGTTGGAAGACGCGAAGAATATCAGTGTGAAATTAAACCGAATAGATTGGAATATAGTGCCTTACCTTCTTTTCTATTGAGATACTTGGTGTTCAGGCATATTCAGGACCAATCATGGCATGACAACTGATGTTAGTGGAAAATAAGGCAGGCAAACGGTTTCTAGCGATCTTCTTTGAGCCGGGGGAGGTGGAATTGAGGGCGGAAGCGGCCGCTGCTGGAGGGGGCGAATTGGTCCGGTCGGACATCGCATGTGGCTACATGGTTAAGCTTAAGCTCCACTGCAAACTTACCTGGATCACGAAGTGCAAGGATTTGCACAAGCTGCGAGGGGCGGTAATTCCTCTCGAGCGCCATCCTTTTTTGGAAGGGCTGTATGGTGTTCAAAATTGCATAAGATGTGTTTACATAACAGCATAACATGTGATTTTGGCTGGGAGATGTCAGCGTACAGCTAACCCAGGAGAGCTTGCAACTTGGCGCGCAAACTCCGAGACTTTGTGCCGCAGCGGCCAGACTTGTCCGCAGCTCCAGACATCCGTGCGCGCGGACCGTGCCCGGGGGAACCCGGGGGAGGAGCCTGCAGGAGAGCTGCCTGCCGCCGACCCAAACCCTGCCTGCCGCCACCACCAACCCACCACCCACCACCGCCGAATCGACTGCCAAGCGACGCCAGCCTGCCACCGCCACCAATTTCATCCATCCCCGTTGTCCATTCCATCCACCGCCGCTGTCGAATCCAGCCACCACCACCATCATCAAACCCAGCAGTCGCCACTGACATTGCAGCTTGGATTCTCTCACAGGTATGTTCCTATTTGATTTCCCTTGAATGTCACAAAGCTGATCCCTCCTCTAGACACCATGTTTGTCAAGTATTCAGCCTCCTTCAAATTCATCGTTGTTCGGGCAGCCCTTGATGGAAAACCACTCGCCGAAATCAACGCGGCAAATGGATCTGAGGTTAGTTCTGATTCCCTCCAACGGTGGTGTGTTCTATACAAAAAGACTCGTTCGGTTGTCGTCGATCCCAAAACGTACGAAAAAAGGGGGCGCCCTTTGGCTCTCAGTGAAGAAGAACGATTGTTTCTCTTGGAGCTAGTCACCGACAACCCAACGATCTACCTACAAGAAATTCAGCAGGCACTATCCACCGAATGCAACCTCCAAATCTCAGTCCAAACCATCTCAAACGAGCTTCATGGACGCCTCCAAATGAGTCAAAAAACTATGCGTAAGGTAAATCCGAATCAAGACCGGACTCAACGAGCCAAGTACCTCCTTTTGATGGCCAACTTTGAGCCTGAATGCCTCGTCTTCACTGGTCAGTTTTATTTCTTCTCTCTCTGAATTTTTATTTGTATATAGTAGCTAACACCCTCCCTCTCTGAAAGATGAAAGCGGGGTATGTTTGGATGCAGTGATCCGCACTCGGGGTTGGGCTCAAGTGGGTGAGAGGACATCACGGCTCCCGGTAGCGCGGGCTACCCACCGCTTCAATTTAATCCCAGCAGTGGCCCTGAGCGGGCTGGTTGCAGTGATGATACAGTCTGAAACTGTCAAGCGAATCGATTTCGAGACATACTTAGAGCATGTGTTGGTGAGTAGCTTGATGGATTCTGCGCGCGGCATCCTAACTGACCACTTTTTTTTTTGAAGCTTCCAAATATGAATCCATACCCAGGACCCCAAAGCATCGTTGTGATGGATAATGCGCAAATCCATCACAACGGGAACATCGAACGCATAGTCGAGGATCACGGCTGTCTGCTGATCTATCTTCCGGCCTACTCCCCCGACCTGAACCCAATTGAAAAGGGTTTTAGTGTGTTAAAATCATCACTCAGACAATATGGCGAACTTGATGGGGGCGAAACCAATGGGGAGGCAATCGAGGCCTTTGCAAGGCTTGTTTTCACCGACGAACTCATGCGAGGCCTGTTCCGAGGGTCTGGTTACACCAATTAATGGATCCCCGGACTACCGGCTGCCTGTTTTTTTGTATTGATAAACAACTTGCTCAATTCTTTATAACATTACTTTGTAATCAATGTGCTCGATTCTTTGACTTAACATTTGGTTTTTCTGCATATTTATCTGACTCCGGATGTAATTAACCACAAGATTGAGACTTCATTGGGAAAACGGGTCTGCTGAGATCCACCACAAGATTGAGACTTCATTGGGAAAACGGGTCTGCTGAGATCCTCCCGTTCCAAGAGCCTCCCATTCCAAGAGACCCATGTGATGCGCAAACTCATCTTGGACCAATCAAATGGACTATTGATTGCTCCTTCAAATGGACTATCGATTATAACAACGTTAACCAGTTTTATTTACAAAAAGAGATGGTCGGAAGGAGGTTAGAATTTACATAAAGAGATGGTCGGAAGGAGGCTAGAATGCTGGAGCTACAATGTATTGATGACTTTGAAACAATAAGGAAAAGGAGTACATAAGAATGGATCGGGGGAGTAAGATACTTATTGGTTTCTAGAACCCTGGTTTCTAGAAACCTTCATTAAGTGATGCGCATATTTCTTTGCAGATGAGACAATGGATCGGGCGGGGCCTTTGGGGATACCTCTGCTGGCAAGCTCGTCAGAACTGAAGGACTTGAACATAGTCCAGTGAGTGATCCCAAGGGTTCCGATCCCCTCAATGACTCCGGGGGAATCTGGATTGACGTGTGCAAATTCGAGGAAATCCTCGAGGCTGTGGTCCTCGCCGCTTGGAGGGGTTATTGGTGACAAAGCCCGGGTGGGATGTTCTGGGGTGCTGGGGCCGGTCGGGCCGGTCATTGAGTTCGAGGCGGCCAGTTGCGAGGCGGCCAGTTGCATTGGGTTCAAGAACACTCCCGGAGGCATTGAAAATCCAAACTGTGTTGGATATTGGAATCCGGCCGACGTTGTTGGATACTGAAACGCGGCCGAAACGGGAGCTGGAAGTGTGGGGTGAACTGGAGCTTGAGGCGGCGGTACATCCTCCTTGGTCTGAAATTGAAAGCTGTCCGATTTTGGGGGAACACGGAGGGTGACTTGGCCGGGGTTGGTCTTCTATGAATCTCATGAGCAGTCAGATCAGATCCTCAGCCATACATCCCAAGGGAATAAAGGGAATAGAACACACTCACAATCGCTTTGGCCCACATAGCAATTCGCTTGGGAGTCATCTTGAAAAACTCGTTGGGGTTCTCGGGATTGATGAACACGCCGACCTCGTGACTTCTAGTCAGGTGTTCAGCGGGTTCGTGGATACAGCCAAGTTGCTGCACCAAGTCCGTGAGGGAAGCCGCTTCCTGTGCACCTGCGGAGGGCCCATCGGATGGAGTTTCTTCAGAGCTGGGACCGGCATGCATGGTCCTGAGGTGTTTGTAGGCAGATTCTTTCTAAAATATCACACAAAATGAGGTCAATGAGACATTCCGACTGGGTTGAGGTGGACAGGAAAAAGCCACTTACCTGAGCTACAACTATCGGATCTTTCTGGACCAAGCGACATATAATCTGGCGGCTTTCCGGAGTGCCCTCGGCAACCAGGAGGAACTGGGTGAATATCTCATCGGAATCAATTCTTTTTTTTTGGGCTGCTGAAAACACGCGTCCATTTGGGATAATCACATTCCAAAAAATGTTACCTTTTAGAGCTTGGGCTCGGGCAAAGAATCCAAGCCCCTCGTCTTCGCTGTGTTCAATCTCATTGATTGCCGCAGCTTTGAAACTCTCGAGATCGTAGTTGTGAGTGTCCCAGTTGATCATCAGCTTGCCAGGTTCCGATTCGACTTTATTGTATTGGGGGCCAATGGAACCAGCTAGGCTTCGTCGCTTGCGGGGGTTTGCAGCAGGAGGTTTGGGAAGGGGCGTAAATAGGATGAACTTGATACTTATGGGAACCTCAGGGCGGCCCGAAGTGGATCCTGCACGATTGGGAAGTGCCTGGCTGTGTTGTTGAGAGTTGGTAGCCAATGATTGAGATAGTATCAAGTCGCTCGATTGGCTGGTGGCTGCGCTCAATCGGCTGGAGGTAAGCCCGAGAGTGATGGGTCGACGTGAGACGGTCTTTGCTGGCTTCGTATGAAGGCGTCCCGGCGGCGGTTGCGATCCGCGACCAAGTGAGCAGTGCCATCAAAAAGCGAGGGCACGTGTCTGTCGGCAGGCGGCGTCAGTGGGTGGTGGAACCATTCGCGGTATTCGGACGGTGAAACTGAACGATAACGGGAGTTATTGTCCATCCCAAACCTGCTACTTTTACGGAAATGATCAATTGCGGCATAGAAATTAGTTCGTGGTGAGAAAAGGCCCACACATGATGATGATAAACCAAAATAACTCACGCGTGTTGGATTGTTCCCCAATGGCACAATGGTTCCAAAGGACCGTTGTAAGACTCAAAAGTGGTAATGAAACCCTTTTGCTGAATGGTGAAGGGTATGATGGAGTTGCAAGCTCTGCCCTTCTGTTATCAGTCAACAAGACCCACCAAGCTCAGCTTGGCAAGTTTTATTAAGTGATAGGTCTGGTCTGTTCCAGATGAAATCTGTTTGACTGGCAACGTGTAAGTGTTTCAATTACTTTGTTATAAGGGTTGAAATGTTGTTATAAGGGTTGATTTATTGTTATAAGGGTTTTAGGATTTGAGTGTGGATGAGTGTTGGGTGACTTGTGAGTTCTGGGTGAGGAACTGGGGAGCAGGCCACTGGGGGTGGAGAGAGCTCCTTTTATAGACAAAATGGGAGCCCCTGAGGGGCTTGTGGGTTAGGGTTTCAGCTAATCTAGACAACAGGGTGAGGGATTTTAGCTGGTGGGAGTAGATACAAATGATGTCATAACCCCTCGCACATGAATGGTGTCAGAATATACAACAGAACATTCTAATGCATGCATGAGGTAACAGTAGACTGCATGAGCTGTCATACAGGGGGAATTAGTGTATACACAAAGTCTGAGGCTGCAGAAACAGTGTAAATGATGTCATACTATGTATATAAAGGAGTGTATGTAGTTAATATGTAATGAGTGTAGCCTGACAGGGAGATGTATGTTTGTATCCTGTGATATGTATAAGTGTACTACTGTGAAACTTGGGTTGGGGCAGATGACAGCTGGGTTACTGGGGCTGGCCGTGTGATATGTGTCCATGAGGTGTAACTTCCACACTAGAGGGGGTCCAGGGGTGCTTCCAGTGATGGCTAGGGGTGAAATTGGCCGTAGAATCCATTTCTGGGGTCCATTTGATGGTATCTTGAGGCCTATTATGAGTAATTATGTGGCATAGAAAAAACTTTTTATTTTTCCACTTTTCCGTCTACCACATCCTCCCCCAACTTATTGTCTGTCCCCAGACAATTTTGACGTGAAAAGTGCTTTCTGTCAAATTTTGAACCTGTGACATGGTGAATTTACGTGGTGATTTGCATGATCCTTGGAGAATTGGCCATTTTGACGTCTTCTGGGCCACGTGGCTTGAGAGGCTGTGCAGGGTGAAAATTGGCCAAAAATTTGATATTTGTCAATTTTAGGGTTTTTCTTGACAAGAACTTTTTGTTGGTTCTGGGGGTCGAAGTGCTGCGCGCAGTCCGCAGTCCGCAGTTGCGCAGTTGTGCTGCTTGTGCTGTGGTGGCGGCCGCAGCTGTTGCTCTAGCGCCTTAGGGTGCGCGCTATTGAAGCCGCGGGCCTCGGGTGTCGAGTAGTGATCGGGGACTCGACCCCGCCTCTGATGATTGGCTGGTCGGGCTTGGGGCCCGGGTACACAGTGCTGATGGTGCCCGCCCGTCCAAGCTCTCGTTCGGTCTCGAGTGTCTTACCCCGCCACGGGGTATGTGTATGTTGTCGACCTTACCCCATAGGGGGGATCGATCTGGATCAATATGTTCTCTGCCAGCAACCAGCCCTTCGACTTCGCCGATCTTCCGACCTCTTCGACTACGTCACCGGCGCTCAATGTCAACTCAGTCTTTCCGTGGACTCGTTCTCGCCTCGGACCACTTCTTGGAAGTGGGTTCTTTCTCTTTTTCTGTTCAGGCAGTTCTTTGATTTGGGAGCGCCCTCTCGACCTTGGTTCCAAAGAAAAGAAGACGAAAAAAGAAAAAAATCCCTTTGTGTATACAAGATCTGACAGCTGACAGCCCGATTTTGCTTCAACAGCACGCGTCGTACTACCGCCGCTGACCGTCGAACGATTGCTTGCTCAAGACCCTCCACCTGATCATATTGTCTAGAACCTGCTGGTGAGCAGGGCTGTGGATGGTGAGTATTTATACTAAACTTGCTGCAGAGTTGCCTATTTCGCGATCTGCAGCTGTCAGGTTCATTAACAGCCCCACTCGTACCACCGATTTGACAGCTTTGACATCATTTATGGACGTTCTTGATTGAAGTATGTACATCAAGAGATCCTCCTTTCTATTTTTACATTAGCCGGTGATAAGGCGGCGAGACTGACGACCGTCTCTTTGTCTTTATTTCCTTTGGCTCGGTTCCATCTTGGATTGTTACAGCCGGGTCGAACGACATGCTCGCCTTCTAAATGAGCAGACCGTTCGTTTCATTTTGGCGAGTCTGGAAGTGGGCCCAAGTGCCCTACATATGGACCGGTAGGTGCCCGCAGAACCCGGTCGAGTATAAAAGAGCTCCCTCCCCTCCTGATTTTTCTACCATCAACCACCTTCTCACTCTCATTCATTCTACAGTATACCTGAGTTCCTTTAGACTATCCTCTGAGGAACCGAGGAGTATCCAACGAAACGTTGGCTCGTGTGAGCCTTTGTTGTCTGTGTAGCTACACATTTAGCTTCCTTAGCCACTGTGTCGCTGACCCGTTTGTTTGTTTTTACTGTTTGCTAGCTGGGATTCTCCATCCACAATCCCATCCTGATCATGGATGGATCAATATATCGAGGAGGGACTATCACCCCTGCTTGGTTTCAGTGGACCAGTCAGTGAATGGAGTCCGTTAATCACACGGACCTCGGTTCTGTGCCGAACGAACTTGAGAGGATCGAGCTGCTGGAGATAGGGCTGCTCCAACCGAGCACCCATTCACTGTCGACCGAGGCGGTCGCTGAAGTGGCAGAGTTTGACTTTGCCGGTAGATTATCACCCCAGGTCACCGTCCGGGTTCCCAGGTCATCGCCTTGACTCCGTCCCCGTCTTGGGTTAAACAAAATAAGTCTTTCATCTTTTATCCGATCTTGTCGGCTCCTGGCTGATCCGGATATCTGGTCCGTAGCTACTGGGTACTGGGAACGCTCCCCCGGCTCCGTCAAAGTTTGAACCAGGGTTGTTCAGCTTGAGCCATTGCTCTGCAGCCTATTATCTATGGCATTAGTACTCTTAGACCTGAGTATCATGAGCTCCCTGGTTGTTTGTTATGTACAATGTAAGATCATCGCTCCGATTCCAAAATAGTTGGTTCAAGAGTGATCCACGTTAACCAAAAGAGCCCAATCCGAGTCGAAAAAACTAAGAATCTGATCCAAGATGAGAACAGGGTTATTGATTGTCCCAGTGCCGCAGTTGAGTCTGTTGTGAAGTTTTGTGATGATCCAGCCAAAAAAATCTGAACCCAAAAATGAAATGAGAGCCCCCTCCCCCAACTTAGAAGGTTGTCCTCAACCTCAAAGAAAGTGAGTTATTTGTAAGCAAGAAAAGAAAAAAGAAAGTAAAAAAAAGAGTGTAGTTTTCAAAAACGAGTGTGGATAAGCCGTTTAAACTCTTGCTGAGGAGGTAGATTTAGTGGAAGGTTTCCATAGACTTTTGAGATATTCTGAATTGTGGCAAGTAATACTGTGAGATTGATGGTGGGAGGATGGTGATAAAAGAGTGACTTTTTGAAAGAATGTGAGTTCCTCCCCCAACTTGAAAGATTCAAGCCCCAAGAGTTTCAGAATTTAGAGCTGATATCTGTTTGTGATGATTTAGAAAAGAGAAAAATGATAATTGTTTAACCAATTCCAACAAGGAGCCTTGGGCGGTTGAAGTGTGTCTGAAGTTGTCCAAAGCGGTCGGGCGGAATCTCCAGTGACAGTTGAACCAGGAGCTTCCTGAGTGAGTAAAATAAGTAAATAAATTGATTCCTTTGTGATTCAAGATGATATAGATCATTGATTGATCTTTTCAATTCTTGTTTAGTTTCTGAATGGTCTTCATTGAGTTTGCTACTTGAATTTGTTGTTGTTGAGTTAATATCTGGTGGAACCGGCGCAGGCGGCAAGATAAAAATGTCTTCAGACGGTGTACTGATTGGATTTTGTGAGTCTGTTGGGTTGAGATCTGTAGTAGTACTAATACTTGGGTTGCATATACTGATAGTCTTGCCTTCATTTTCTCCAGGGTCTGTATCTGTGGGTCCTGGGGCTTGAAGGGACAGTTTGTTGAAAATTTCTTCTTGTTGATCCAAGTGAGGTTTAAAGAGGTGCTTGTTGAAAATCTTGCTTCCTGGTTTGTTGATATCTTCAATCAAAGCTATAGTCGGGATGTGAGAAAATTGAGGATCCTGAACTGTTGTTTCTGTAAGGATAGAATCTTCAATTTGTGAGTCATGGGTGTTAAGTTGATGTGTCTGACAATCCACAGTTTGGTTTTGTTGACTAGATTGATCCAAAATTCCTTCCTGATCCATGCTGATTGCCATATCCACATCATTGGAGCCAGATTCTGGTATGTCAATAACAAAGTGTTTAAGCTCCATTGGTGTATCCATTAAGTTTGACACTGTTTTCTGGTTTACCACTATATCCTGTAGATGAATTGTTGAGGCCGCTTGTTCAAAAACCAATTCCTGAGAGTAAGTTTCTGTTTCCGTAATAGGTTCTGAATTATCTGTTATTGGTTCCAAAACATCCATAACAGGTTGTGTGATTTTCATGGCTGGTTCATGTTCACTTGGTTCTTCTGTGAATTTGAGTTGCTGGTTGTAATCTGGAGGTAAGTCTAGTGCCTTTGCTTGTTTTTGGAGTTCCAAAAGTTCTTGCTGCAGAGTTTCAATTTTTCTCAAGAAGTATTCCTCTATCTGTATAACTTCCATTTCCGCAGCGGCAACCAGGTGATTCCATTCAGTAACTTCATATTTCCCACTTTTCCCTTTTTGAAGCTGGCCGTTATTGAATAAGGTTTGTTTGATGTTGTCCTGACTTTCTCTTGAAAAGGAACTTAAGAATAAAAAACTGGCTTCTTCTTTCTTCCAAACCTGGTAGGATTCCATCATGTAATCAAGTATTGTGTTGAATTTTCCAAGATATCTTCTGTAAGCCTGGTAGGTTAAAATTCCTTGTTGCGCCTGTTGTTCTGCTACCTTGAATAGATCCTTCTTGGTGTACAAAACTGAAGCATCAAATTCTCCCCAGGTGTCAATCATTGCCGTACGCAGGGTATCCCAGTTGCATTCTTTGTAACCGTCCATGTCCTCGATTTGGCACTTCAGTTCCTCTGTTTGTATGAATCGTCCAATCTGAAGAGCTCTTTGAAATTTTGTTGAACCAAACCAATCTGCTGCCCTTTCGTATCTCCATAGGAATTCAAAGAATCGATTTAATCCATCGTAGAATAATTCATAGTCATCAATGATTCCTGGTGGATAATCGGATTCTTGGTATGATAGACTTGGTTGTTGATAAGGTATTGGTTGATGTTGATAATATGTTGTTTGTTGATATTGATGATGTTCTGGATGTTGTCTTTGTTGAAATTGGGGTTGATCTTGATATTTAGGTTCTTGAATGGCTTCTTTCTTGTTGATTCCATAAGCAAAACGTTGTTGATGTGACACAGTGCCTCTGAGTGGAATATTCCGGTTTTGTTGAGTTTCATCTGAGTCACGTAAGTGTTCTTCAGAAGGATCTCTGAATTGATTCTCTCGTCCTTTCCCTTTGTCTTTCCTTGGCCAAGTTGACATTGTATTTTCCATATTCCTACTCATAGCAGGAGTCCCCGTGAAAGGTCTTGTCCTTGAAGTGGTTCTTGAATTAATTGTATCTTCAAAATCTGGTACGCCAAATGCTATATTCATGTTGATTCTTGTTGATTCCATAGTTTCATTATACGTTCGATCCTTGGTAACTGTTACTGTGCTCTGAAAAAGAAACAATAATATCTGGTCTCTGGTCTCTTTACCAGGGCAAATTGGGGGGGTTTTTAATATTGATATAAATAACTTTACCGTGCTGGGAGGGTTCTTCAAACAATATCCTAATTATCTGAATCCTTAGGTACTACACACCGTCTTTCAGTATATAATTGGCTGTTTCCTTTGAGTGGGCTCCAGAGTTTTCTTCTAACAGTATCTAATTATCCGGATCCTTGGGTACTACACACCGTCTTCCAGTATATAAATAGCTGCTTCCTTCAAAACACTCCTTTCAGGTTTGGTAGTTATGTGTTCCTTTCAGAGGTTTGTAGTTGGTTCCTTAGATGGTTCCTAATAGTCGACTAGTTGTCCAACAGAATAACTGAATATGCCGTTGATTGTTCTAGATTTGTTAATAAATTTGATTCTTTTCTCCGCTAGAAGTTCAGATCCTTTGGCAAGTCCTTCTGGTTTGAGTTGAAATTGGTTCCTGGGATGGTTCAAAAGTTGACTAGTTGTCCAACGGAATAAATGAATATGCCACTGTCCGTACTAGAGTTGTTGATGGATTGATCCTTTTTCACTAGCACAATTGTGATCCCTTCGATGATTACTTTGGGTTGAATTGAAGTTCGTTACACGTGGTTGATCAAACAAGATTATCCAATCACGTTGGGAACTCCCTTGTAAGACTCAAAAGTGGTAATGAAACCCTTTTGCTGAATGGTGAAGGGTATGATGGAGTTGCAAGCTCTGCCCTTCTGTTATCAGTCAACAAGACCCACCAAGCTCAGCTTGGCAAGTTTTATTAAGTGATAGGTCTGGTCTGTTCCAGATGAAATCTGTTTGACTGGCAACGTGTAAGTGTTTCAATTACTTTGTTATAAGGGTTGAAATGTTGTTATAAGGGTTGATTTATTGTTATAAGGGTTTTAGGATTTGAGTGTGGATGAGTGTTGGGTGACTTGTGAGTTCTGGGTGAGGAACTGGGGAGCAGGCCACTGGGGGTGGAGAGAGCTCCTTTTATAGACAAAATGGGAGCCCCTGAGGGGCTTGTGGGTTAGGGTTTCAGCTAATCTAGACAACAGGGTGAGGGATTTTAGCTGGTGGGAGTAGATACAAATGATGTCATAACCCCTCGCACATGAATGGTGTCAGAATATACAACAGAACATTCTAATGCATGCATGAGGTAACAGTAGACTGCATGAGCTGTCATACAGGGGGAATTAGTGTATACACAAAGTCTGAGGCTGCAGAAACAGTGTAAATGATGTCATACTATGTATATAAAGGAGTGTATGTAGTTAATATGTAATGAGTGTAGCCTGACAGGGAGATGTATGTTTGTATCCTGTGATATGTATAAGTGTACTACTGTGAAACTTGGGTTGGGGCAGATGACAGCTGGGTTACTGGGGCTGGCCGTGTGATATGTGTCCATGAGGTGTAACTTCCACACTAGAGGGGGTCCAGGGGTGCTTCCAGTGATGGCTAGGGGTGAAATTGGCCGTAGAATCCATTTCTGGGGTCCATTTGATGGTATCTTGAGGCCTAGTATGAGTAATTATGTGGCATAGAAAAAACTTTTTATTTTTCCACTTTTCCGTCTACCACACCGTTGGGGTTGATTTTACTGGGGGTGGCGGTGGCGGGGTTGATGGATTCGGCGGTGGTGGGTGGTGGGTTGGTGGTGGCGGCAGGCAGGGTTTGGGTCGGCGGCAGGCAGCTCTCCTGCAGGCTCCTCCCCCGGGTTCCCCCGGGCACGGTCCGCGCGCACGGATGTCTGGAGCTGCGGACAAGTCTGGCCGCTGCGGCACAAAGTCTCGGAGTTTGCGCGCCAAGTTGCAAGCTCTCCTGGGTTAGCTGTACATAAAACTTAAAGTGACATCTCCCAGCCAAAATTGCAGCTTATGCTGTTATGTAAAAAAATCTTATGCAATTTTGAACACCATAATTCTTCGATTGACATAGCAGAGCCTGCGACACCCTGCGTTCGGGGTTGAGCACCCAGCAAGAATATTTCCACAGCAGCTTCACGACATCCCCGACGATGAGAACGGACAAAGTCAGGATAGCAATCTGTCAATTCGACTCTCACCAACCAACGGCTGCCTCATGTTCACCAGAGAGCCTCGAGCCATCCCCGTCGTTTGCCGAACATGAGATCAAGAACTTAGCCAAGGCCAAGGAATTCATCGCTCGAGCTGTTCACGACCGGGCCGATCTGATCATCTTTCCTGAGTTAAGAGCTCCATCTTCTCATTCAACTAAATTTTATCAGCAGAAGAGACTAATTGAAGTTGAAGTATGACGTCATATACAGATATTTTATTACCGGAGTAATCGAAGACCATTTACATCTAGCCTCCAAAGAATCCAAATGGATCAAGGAGTTCCAAAGCTTAGCCATCGAGCACCAGATCGACATCATCCCGGGCACGATTGTGGAAGAAGCAGAACAGGAAGAGGCCGTCGATCGACGCGACTTATTCAACTCGTATGTCATCAAGCATTTACGCCCTCCCTTCTGAAACCTGATGTGGTTTGGAGTGATGTGAATCACCTCATGACAAGCTTGCAGACTCCAGCAGACTCCAGTGTCTAGCGAGCTGGCGCCTAACCCAGTAACTGGTTTACCCAAGCCCGGGCTCTGAACTGAACCTCCGTTTCTCATCTTTCCTGGCTCGGTAGGGCTTATTACGTCGATAAATCGGGCCAGATCCTCGGAAAATATCGAAAGAAGAACCTGTGGTATGTGATCCTGATCATGCGTATGCAATATTTTAGTGAGCTTGCACTGATAGACTTCTCCCCTTCAAGGCACGCGTTAGTTCTGGATTCCTACACGTTTTGTTTCAGCCAGATCCCTTCTCACACATGCTTGTCGATTTCGGACCCACGGCCTTAAAACACACACACAGAGAGAAGGTAAGTTTGTGTCATCATTCGAGGATTTCTTTCCTATAACTTGCGAAAAAAGTAGAACATTTGTCGAAAACATACTAAAACATTTCCTGCTGCTCGGTTGTCCCATATATCGTGCCAAAGTACCTCACGCCGTGTCCTAAGACCAATCAAGTATTCGAAGCGCTAGGCGGCTTAAGAATTGGGATGCTAATCTGTAAGCTTTCTCTTGACAAGAAAACGGCGAAGATATGAATAAAAATAATTATTTTGATATGATTGTTGCAACGCGTGTAGGTTGGGATTTGGCGTGGCCAGAAGCGTTTCGCGATGTACGTCCCGGTTATTTTTTGTCGTTTGGAATACGAAAAAGAGAAAAGGGTTGATGTTTGTAGAGATTGGTGTGCATAGTTGATGAAACAAGATGTGGACATGATCATTGTCCCAAGTTTTTGGACTCTAGACCAACCGGAGTCCAAGATGATCAAACATGACCCGACGGGCGTCCACGAGGCCAATCTCATCGACGGATTAGTGACCAGTAGGGCTCTTGAATCCGAGGCTTGTGTTGTTTTTGTCAAGTTGAATTGTTATTCCATATCTCAACCTCATTCTTCTTCCATATCTCAACCTCTCTCTCTCTCTCTCTCTCTCTCTCTCTCTCTCTCTCTCTCTCTCTCTCTTCTCTCTCTCTCTCTCTCTCTCTCTCTCTCTCTCTCTCTCTCTCTTTCTGTAACTAACCTCCTGAATACTAACACTGTTTTTTGGCGGTAGTTGTGGGGGTAAGAAAGAGGAAGGCTTTTTAGGAAGATCGTCGATAAGTTTACCCTTGAAAGGACACCTGGTCAACTTTGTCGAACCAGACGAAGAGCTTCGGATAGTTGACGTGGACCTCTCCGTCCTAAAAGTTTAGTTTAAAATCACTCTTCCCCTACCCTTCCTTACATACTTTACTTCAAGCTGCGAGGCTAATTCATCCAACCCACCCGCCCCCTGTTGCGTTTGTTTTTGCGTAGGATGCCAGGAAAGTTTATAAAGTTCGAGAGGAGTACTATTCCAAGTCCTTTTGAGAGTTCATTCAAGTTTTCCATATGTATATCAGCTTGGAGAAGCTTGGAAACAAATACAACTGATGTGCCATGATAGTATAATAAAATATTATGTAGAAGAGAGCAAGAAAGGACCATTACACAACCATTTAAAGGAAACAGTGGGCGGAAGCTCATGACATTCTATTGCCTGGTGACTTATCAGGAATCTTTGCATGGAGAGAGGGGGGGCGGGGACCAAACGAAAAAAGGATGTGCTTTACTTGGTGGTATTTTTGTGCCTACCATTTCAGGGTTTGGCCACAAAGTTCATACATTTTGCTTAGATAGGGGACCTCAGCTTTCCAGAGGGCCCTGTATGTGTGTCTATTTCTGCTTATTTCTGTTTTGGAATGATGACGAAACCAACTTCATCCTTTATTTTCATGTACCTCTATTTACAGTTTTACCAAGATAATAAAATCTTGTTATTGAGAATTGAATTGTACCTAAGTAGTTGCCCGACAGTGCAAGCTCAATCTTGCCTGCCATTGAGTAAGACAGCTGCCGATGGCCAGTGATGCTTGTTTTGTCCAACAAGCTGGCCTTTCCCCATCGGCATCCTCAGTCTTGTTCATATGTATTTAAACATGTAAACACAAGCGAGAGGCTTGAGTCGATTCCCCGCCCCTCTCCGGTCGATTCGATCCCCGCAGTCACTCTCTGGATCGAAATCTATCGAAATACACCTGCAAGGCTGTCACCCCCCCTGTCACAGCTCTCGGCCCCTTGCCCCTATAAAAAGCCCCAGGACTACTTGGCTGGGGAGTTGTCCCCCGGCGAGAAAGACGAAACGATGAACAGCCAACCTATCATCCAACAGATACTCAACACCACCTCAGCACTGCTACCTTCGCTACAGTCCTGGGAACAGTTCAGGCTTGAAAACAAGATCGAACAGAGCCATCTCTACTCGGGCTCAAACCTCGATTCCCTGTCGATCTTCGAGCAGCTCTGGTTGAGATGGTACCTCTACTTCCCCAACCCGATCATCGCAACCGGAGTCATGAGCTTCCTCATCCACGAGGCTAGTAGTCCCTATATCCTAAGGCCGTCCGCCCCAAAGGACAACAAAAAATTGACACACTGCACATCCATATCATACAGACATGCTACTTTGGTCGTTGTATTCCCTGGATGATCGTCGGCAAAATCAGAGCATTCGATAAATACAAGTTACAACCCAATAAAATGGCCAGTCGAGAAGATCAATGGAAATGCATCAAATACGTCCTCTGGACACATTTCACAGTTGAAATCGGACAGGTATCTAGTCAAATATTCCCTCTTCAATACAAACATGGAAATCCTGGATCATGTTTTATTTACTGCGGTTTTTGCTTTTTTTTTAGATCTGGGGTTTTCATCCTCTGGCAGAATACTTTGGTATGGCCACTCACTCGGTCCCGTTCCCGTCGATCTCCACGATGGCCTATCAAATCATATTGTTCTTTGTCTTTGAAGAGTTAAGCATTCTCCCATTTCCCCATCAGCTTTCATCTCCATTCCCACTTTCTGACCCCTTCCCATGTCCGACCCGTATTTTTCATCCTCTCCAGTTTCTTCCACTATTGGGCCCATCGAGCATTACATACTGGTCAACTGTACAAAAAGATCCACAAACTTCACCACGAGTTCTCAGCCCCATTCGGTCTGGCTGCTGAATATGCACATCCACTCGAGATCCTCATCCTGGGTATCGGGACAATCGGAGGCCCGTTACTCTGGTGCGTACTCACGAAAGGAAACCTCCACATTTTGACGATGTACATTTGGGTTATCCTTCGGTTGTTCCGTAAGTACTGCTTTGTTCATCCCATCGGGGAATTCTACCTCGATTTTCATTCAGAAGCTAGAAAGGAATAGCCCCCCTCTGATCAATCTTGTCCTTCTTTCTTGGCGAAACCTCGTTTTCAGAGGCTGTGGATGCTCATTCGGGCTACGATTTCCCCTGGTCATTACGCAACATCTTGCCCTTCTGGTCTGGGGCCGACCATCACGATTACCATCACGAAAAGTTCGTCGGATGTTACTCAACAAGCTTCAGGTGGATGGACCACTTCTTCGGCACCGACAAGGGATATCACGAATATCGCAAAAAACAAAAACTTGCTAAACTTAATAAGGAGAAAACTCAATGATGATGCTTTCCTTGGCCCTTTTATCTGGTCAAAAGAACTTATACCGCACTTTCCCTATCCCTTTTTTCTCCCTGCACAATAGAAACTATAAAAAAACAAGTATCCCTGCTCAAGTTATTATCTAGATTTTCATATCGAGAATCAACGTTTCAGTGCATGTGTCACAAATATATATCTATAATCTTTTTCCCTTTTTCTAATTGATTGATCCGTATTGGTTCGTTCTTAAAACTAGAGAGGGTGAGTGTAACGGTTCAAACAGCCCCTAACTGATTGCCAGCAAGGTGAAATAATACTGGAATCTATGTACATAGAGTGGGTAGACAATTGTACACACCACACCATTTTTAGACCATAGAAACTCAACCACTTCCCATCAATCTAGCCCCACAATCTATGCATGGCATGCATGTTTTTCAGAATTCTTTTCAGTCCTGTGTATAGAAAGAAAGATGCATAATGCTGGCCCACCTTGACTTCCTTGTTTGCGCGTTTGAGCTGGACGCGGAGGTTCTTGAAATTGAAAGTTGCAAAGTCGTCGGAGGGGCTGGTGGTGCGAGCGTTCAAGTTCTGGGTGGTTTGAGCGGAGCTTTGTACTATTGGCAATGGACAGTAGAAAGTACTTTTGGAGTTTGTTGGTGTACAGGCTGGATACGCAACAAAATCAACACAGCAGGTAAGAACAATACACATTGGGTATCTTGTTGGATGCAGTAGTATCATGTTCCCGGCGGGCCGGGCACAGACTCGCAGTACACACTATGAAAAAAACTCAAGAAACTGGTGTCAGTTGACATGCAGTACACTGGAGTTCAGTCCCCCTTGAAACCAGCCTGATACAAAACAAATCCCAGGGTGGTGCAACCTGGAATATTTGGAAGTTGCTCAACAGCCCAGGCTAAGCAGTATTTTAAGACTCTACTTAGATCAGTTGTCCGGGAGGGATCCCTCCCGGTTGACTATTGTATGAACCTCTTGACCGGGAGGGATGCCTCCCAGACAAATATTCCCTATATCAGTTGAACGGGAGGGATCCCTCCCGGACAACTGACACATATAATAGTTGACCAGGAGGGATCCCTCCCAATTGACTGCTCCACACAACAGTTGTCTGGAAGGGATCCCTTCCGGACAACTGTTCTATGTATCAGCCGTCCGGGAGGGATCCCTCCCGGACAACAGGTTCATACAATAGTCCACCGGGAGGGATCCCTCCCGGACAACTGATACATACAATAGTCGACCGGGAGGGATCCCTCCCGGTCGGCTGATAGGTCAACATGGGCTGGTCAACATGAGTGCCCTTTCATCTAGCCTTGTCGACCCTGCCTAGGACAGGAGGGATTACTACTAGTTGACATGGGCACATATTCTGGTTGACCTGGTGGAATTCCCTCCAAGGGCTAGTCAACAAGGGCTTGTATTATGTGTATGGAAATACATCCCCTTGTTGATGACCAATGAGCACCAGTACAGCTCAGGAGCTTGGCACATGCAAATACTGAGCAACAATGCTGAGCTAGCTGAGCTGCCCTGTGATTAATCAAGGAATGAACATGGATGTCCTGGAAGTCTCACTCTGGATTGCGCATGTCAACTGACAGTGCTTTCTTGAGTTTTTTTCACAGTGACATATATCAGGTCAACCTTTCAGTGAGACACATTGTGCATAATGGAGTCCTGAGTTGTTGAAAACTCAGAACTGTTTATGATAGCATATGCAACTTTATTTGAACTGATCAATGGCAGCCTGACAAACATATGTAGGAAATGGAGAATCTAAAACGTATTTGGCGAACTAAGATGTTGCAATCCAAATCGTATTCGGCGAACCAAAAGAAGATTCCAAGGGCAGGATTTTGCAAAAAAAAAAAATGCAAGTGAGACCAAAGTGGAGCAAGTTTCTGGTCCAGTGTGCAGGGTACTCACAGCCGAGCGCGCGTAGTCAATATTGTACTGCAACCCTGAGCTCCGTGGCACATGCGATTCATATGAGTGGTGAAGGCAATGGTGGCGCAGCCAATGATCCCAAGACAGTGCTAGTGGCGTGGATTGGGCGGGCAACAGATGTCAGTGGAGACGAGGTCAGCTGAAGACGGATATGAGCTGATGCAAGGCATGCGGGTGGATGGGTATTTAATGGAGGGAGGGATGGGCAGTGCAGGGTACTCACAGCCGAGCGCGCGTAGTCAATATTGTACTGCAACCCTGAGCTCCGTGGCACATGCGATTCATATGAGTGGTGAAGGCAATGGTGGCGCAGCCAATGATCCCAAGACAGTGCTAGTGGCGTGGATTGGGCGGGCAACAGATGTCAGTGGAGACGAGGTCAGCTGAAGACAGATATGAGCTGATGCAAGGCATGCGGGTGGATGGGTATTTAATGGAGGGAGGGATGGGCAAGTTCCCCCCCCCCCCCCCCCCAGGGGATCCAGTTTTGTCCGCCCCCTCCCTGGAAGCCCCCTAGTTGCTTGATTAGGCCCCTCCTTGACAGCTCTTTCACAGAGTTTTTCACAACCGGCCCTTTTTTGCTTGTTGCTTTGGCACAGCTGGAGGGTCATCCATAGGGCCTTTGGGTCTTTGGGGATATTTTCAATGGCTGTGTGTATTGTTTAAATTGTGTGCTCTTCTGTTGTGTTATTTTTTAATTGAAAATACGCCAAAACTTAGATCTAGATTTCCACGTTTGTGTGGATTTAATAAACTTGGATTGTTGCCTTCTGTCTATTCACTTTTCTCTGAAAAAAAGAATTAAGCTTGCAAGAAAAACTTGCTTTTTTCTAAAGAAAAAATTGAAAAATCACAACTTTGTTTTTTCATTTTTATTTTTCATATTCATCTTTGGAAGCCTAGTTTGAACAATCTAACCAAAAGGAATGACTTGAAGTAGGTGGGGGGAGATTCTAGAGCCCAAAACAGTGTGGTGGATACAATTTTCTACCCATTGTACAGTGCCCAGAAGAAAGTTTTCATTACTTTTTTTTGGCTAGAAAACTTATAAACTATGTAAAGGGAGGACTTCCCGTCAATCTTCAGCCCCCTGAAGAGCCAGATCTGCAGCCAGAAAACCTTAATTTTTGCGGGGAAATGCTGTCCCAGGGACTGCAGGGTCTGTAGATCTTGATGGGAAGTCCTCCAATCTCCTCAGTCATGAGTTTTTAAATACATCTGCAGGCTGCTTACATGATGTAAAGCCCCCAGTCAGAGTACAGCAAGTGGTGCCATCAAAACTGAGCACTTTGAAAGTCTTATGATGATATAAAAAAATGGTGAGAAGGTTCAAAAATGATCATACATATCCTAAAAGATGCAGGAGAAGGAATGGGTCATTTGGCTCAACGGAAAATTCATGCTATTCCTCGCGACTGAGGAGGTACAAGCAATAGAATGGAAAACAGTAAAAAAAAGAGTAGGGCAAGCACTGGCACATAGTGTATAATTCCCTCTTTTGGAGGGTCCCTGCGGGACGGCTTCCTCCCTCCACACAGAGAGGGTCTCAGTTAAGCTAGGCAATAGGGCCAGTCCCTATTGGGCTATATATATACAACTCAAAAGGGACTTTTAACTGTTGTCCCTATTTTGGGCCCCACATAGGGACTATGGCGGCTGTGGTTTTGGTACCCACGGTCCCTATTTGGTTGTGTAGGGACCTGAATAGGGACCAGGTCTGCGGTGTAGATGGTTCAATTACCCAGCCTGCGCCATTGGAAACCATATGCACAAAAGGTCTGTACATAGTGAATAATAGAACCTTCAAAAGAATAAAAATAAACTAAAGATTAGAAAGCAAACAACAAGTTAAATGAGGGTAAAGAAACAAGTTGGAAAAGGATTGTTGTATTCAAAAAACCCCTTGGGGATACATTGCTCCGCCCCACCCTCCTCTTGACAACTCTACACTCCAAATGTGGAGTTTGCACACCCCACTCCACTACAAGGATCTATGAACCACATGTTGTTGAAGCTGAAGATATTTAAGGACACCTAGCCCTTGACTATTTCTGTTCTCCAGTACAACATCAATCACAACCTAGAGGCTTAAAATGAATCTCTTCATTGCAAATATTATAGCATTCATGACATCAGCTGTTCCACTGGAAATACCTATAGTAGTTGCACCTGATACCTTTAGCCTGAAAACCCAACAACTGCCAATGTTGCTAATCTTTTCCTTCACACCCTCACTCACGCCCTCACAACCACATCTTATTCATCCTTGAAAACCTCAAAAGTGCTGAAACTACGGATCCGTTGTGTGTTATCCTTTCCCTCTGACAACGGTGGGTAGTTACGGTACGGTTATCGGTAACGTACCGATGTCGTAATGGTTTTTCTCTCGTTACCGTTACCGTTAACCATAACGGAAGTGCGTTACGATATCACACACCCAGGATGCTTGAAATTTGAAATCCGTTACAATATCTGCCCGCACGGAGGGGTAGATATCGGACTGAATATGATCCAGAGGGGGCCATTTGCCCCTCTTTATCTCGTTAACCGGTGGTTAACGCGTTACGCTACTAGTAACGCGAGTAATGCGAGAATTTGAGGCGAAACTAAAGGTGTACATTTCAGCAAAAGAACAGGAAAAGAACATGAAAGACAATGAGACAGAAGAAGGAAGAAATGTACCTAAAGGATCGGATAGAGCAACGAAGAACAACGGTGGAAAGAAAGAAAACAGAACAAAACAAAAACAGAAACACTGGAGCAAGAGACTGAAAGGGGAGAGAAGTCAGCAGATAGACAAGGAGAGGAAACAAAGGATAACAAGACAGGAAATGATGGGGGTAGTCACCACTACTCTTGAATCCTAATACTGATGATCCCGCGACAACGACGATGGAGCTGATGATGGTTGATGTACCGTCCTATCTTTTGTTGAGTGTGTTCGGTTGTTGGTGGTTCCGAGCGGGATGAGGAGAACAGGAATGGTTTGCAGGGGGGCGAACTTTGATTCAGGGATGGCTGCGCAGATGCGGGGCACAGGGGCGTTGAGTCATCACGGAGAGCGCAAGACCGGAGCGCGAGGATTCTTCCTGATATTCTGACACACCCCCATGCTCAAAGCCGCTCAGGCGATGAGCACAGAAGCTGAAGAGCCCTGAGCGCCCGTTTTATTGACGCTTTTCCGACCGCTTTAGTCAGAAAATCCGCTAGCATTTGATTGGTTGGAATGTACTGAAGCGTGATTGACTTGACTTGAATTTCCCTTCGAATAAAGTGATGCCGAAGAGACATGTGCTTGGTCTTGTAGTTTGAATGATTTGACGTGTTGTTGGCAAGGGCGATGGCACCTTGATTGTCTTCAAATATCTGTGTCGGCCCAGGGATCTTGATGTTGAATATTTTCTTGAGGAGAGTTTTAATCCACATTATTTCTTTTGTGATGTTGCCAACGGATTTGTATTCAGCCTCGGTTGAAGACAAGGATAGAGTGGTTTGCTTCTTTGACTTCCAGGAGACGATGTTTCCATCGAGTAAAATAAGATTGCCGGAAACTGACCGACGAGACTCGGGGCATGACGCCCAATCCGCGTCCGCATATCCCACTAAGTTGTCCAACGCTGCTGTTGGTTTAACAAATCGCAGGCCCACATCTCTGGTACCTTTTAGATAGCGGAACACCTGCACCCCCGCGTCCCAGTGACAAGTTCCCGGGTTGTTAAGGAACTGAGACAACGAGCTGACTGCGAACGTGATATCAGGCCTGGTCGTGACACTGAGATAGTTGAGTGCACCGACCAGCGACCGGTAGTTGTTTCCCGATTCAAGATGCGCAAGCCGCTCTTCGCGTGATGCCCGGACCAGATGTCCTCCCGGTTTCATGGGAGTTGATGCCGGAAAGAGGTCTTGAAGACCAAACCGCTTGAGTTGACTGTCGATGTAGTGCCGTTGCAACAGAGTAACCGCCTCCGGCTCCTGTTTCACATTCATTCCCAAGAGAAGGCTTGACTCCCCTAGATCCTTGATTCGAAACCTTGACCGTACTTGGTCCTTGAACTCCTCTGGATCCTTGCTGAAAATCGCTAAGTCGTTCACGTGTAGGTAGAGAAAAGTCCCCTTCCTCCAGAACACGCATGGTTCCGCGTCGCACCTGTTGAACCCTACTTGAAAGAGCCACTTCGTAAGAGTGTCATGCCAAGCGTTTGGAGCCTGCTTAAGGCCGTATATCGCTTTTTGGAGCTTCAGGACATGATTGGCCGGTACTTCTACTCCCGGCGGCGGGTTAAGATATAGTTCTTCTTTGAGTGGCGCGTTGAGAAAGGCGCTCTTGATGTCAATTTGATGGAAAAGTAGGCCCCGCTTGAGCGCAAAGATTATAAGGATTCTCAGTGACACCATTTTTCCCGTTGGTGCGTAAGTGTCCAGATAGTCGTACCCCTTCTTCTGTTGGAAACCTTTCGCACATAGACGAGCCTTGTACTCTTGAGGGATGTTAAGCTGATCTTTCTTGACTTTAAACACCCAGGTACAGTTAATTCTCTTCTGACCATCTTCCTTTTTAACGATGATCCAGACGTCGTGATCTTCCATGTTGGAGATTTCTTTGTCTATGGCCTTCTTCCAGAAGGAGGACTTTGACGAGTTGATTGCTTGAACATAGGAGGTAGGAGTGTCATCATCGAGGTTTTCGGTGAGATAAACAAGAATGGCTCTTCCCCTGCGGTCCACAGACAGTATGTTGTCCTGCGAGATTGAGCTGTCGATGTTATGTCGAGCCACTGGAGCAGGAGTTGGACTGTCGAGCACTGGCATATTTGCTGTGTCCTCTGTTTCGGGTGTAGGGATTGAAGGGGGCGGCAGTGTTTCGTGAACCTCTTTGGCGAACGGTACCTTCGATTCCTCAGGACCTTCTTCCAATTTGAAAAGTTCCTCATCCTTGTCTGGGGTGTGACCTTTCAGACCCGGGAAGACAGATTCATCAAATTTGACGTTTCGAATTCGAAAGACTTTCTTTTCCAAGGGTTTGTAGATTCGGTATGTTGAGAAGTCATTTTCATACCCAAGCATTATGCCTCGTTCCACCGTGGGGAATAGCTTGAATTGCTGTTTTTCCTTTGGGATGAGCGAGTAGGTTGCGCACCCAAACGGTCGAAGCACATCAAGATTGACTGATCGTCCTGTCCATGTCTCATAGGGTATTTTCATTGCCCTGGTAGCGGAGGGGGCCAGATTTGACAGTTGCGCCGCCGTGTTGACGGCTTCGGCCCAGAAAGACTTGGGGAGATTTGATTGGAAAAGTAGACAGCTTGCTTTCTCCAGAATGGTTTGATTTGCCCTCTCAGCCATTCCGTTATTCTGAGGGTTGTAGGCCGGAGAGATGTGGTGTTCAATGCCTTCCGATATACAGAGATCCTTGAACCGTTTGTTGACAAATTCACCTCCACCGTTGGAAATGAGAGACTTGATTTGTTGCCCCGTTTGATTTTCGGCACGCAGTTTGAATTTGAGAAATTTTTCAAAGGCTTCATCCTTTGATTTCAAGAATTTGACCGTCTTAAATCCGCTTAGTTGGTCTACTAGGGTTAGAAAATAGGAAAACCCTGCCGTCGATCGTGTAGAGAAGGGTCCAACCAGGTCCATGTGAATGGACTCAAGAACACAGCTGACTTCTTTGAATTTGCTCCCAAATGGCAAAGCCTTCAGCTTGCACATTTGACAAATGTCACAGGTCGATGTAGCTGATCCCGGAACAAGTGCCTTTTGGTACTTAGGATTTGGATGACCAAGACGCACGTGCCAGTCTGGTGAGACTGGACCTGAGAGCAGATACGATGAGGCAGGAGTGTTGATTACAGCAAAGTGGGAGGAGGACAACTCTAATAGATTATTTTTAGAAGTACTGTGTAGGTTGAAATCCCCATCTATTACCACTGACACTTCGTCATCGCCATTTTTGGTGAGAGTGAGAGTGTTCTTGAAGAGTCGAGTCACTGAGAGAAGCGATTGATTGAGGCTCGGCACCAACAGCACATTGTCGAGAGTCATCTTGTCTCCGTCCTGGTTGACCAATACGGCAGATCCCATCGCCGTGGCGGACAGGAAGTTCTTGTGTCCCCCAGTTGAGATTTTGAGGTTGGTTTTGGAGACAGGCACGAAGATCGTTTCGTCGTTGACCATGTGATGTGTAGCTCCGGTGTCGAGAACGATTGGTTTGGCTTTCTCGGCTCCAGTGAGCAGGAGTGACGCTTCAGACTCGTGGTCGTCATCGGCTTCGACGAGTTGGGTGGCGGGATTGACATCAGGACGAAGACTCGGGTGAACTTGCCAGCAGTGTGCCTCGTCATGCAAGGTAGCAGCAGGGTTGTGTTTTCCTGGCTTGCCGTCTTTGCCGGGTTCGCAAAAATTGCCGGTGCGCTTGGGTTTCTTCTTTCCTTTCTTTGAGGAGGTCTCGTGCATCAAGGCAGAGGCTCCTTCGGTAGCGCTCTCCGACTCCTTGGAGATAATCTTCTTTGAGGATTTGGCGGCTCGAGATTCTTCTAGATAGACGACTTCCTGAAGCTTCACCAGGACCGCGTTTGGATTTTCGCATATCACTTTGTTCATGATTATGTTGTCGACGATGTTATACATGTCCTCATTTAGCTTCGCAAGAATAGAGAAGCTGAGGACGTTATCTGGAACCCCGAGACTGACAAGCAAGATTTCATTGAGCATTTTCTGCATGTCGGATATGAAGTCCTTCAGAGTTCCGCGATACTTGTAGCGCATGAATTTGAGCCACACTCGCCCCTTGTTGTTGACGGAGGCGGATGCGAATCGATTGAGAATGCTGGTCCAGACGCGATGAGGGTCTTCGGCGTTGTCAGTGTTGACGACGGTTTCAAAGACTCCTTCACTGATGAACTGAAAGAGAAAGTCGATTGTCTCGGCATGTTTCTTTGCTACTGCTTCAGCCGCAGCTCCACTTAGTCCGGCCCCAGTCGGCTGCAAGATGTATTTGAGAAGGCCTTTGTTCTTGAGGAAAGCCTTGAGCCTAATCGACCATTGAAGAAAGTTGACTTCGGTCAAGGGAGGGATGTTGGGCTTGGAGTTTGCGTTGTTGTCGGCCATCGCGATCCTTTAGATGTTTCGGTGCTGTCGAGACTGTAAATCTGCGAGAATTTGAGGCGAAACTAAAGGTGTACATTTCAGCAAAAGAACAGGAAAAGAACATGAAAGACAATGAGACAGAAGAAGGAAGAAATGTACCTAAAGGATCGGATAGAGCAACAAAGAACAACGGTGGAAAGAAAGAAAACAGAACAAAACAAAAACAGAAACACTGGAGCAAGAGACTGAAAGGGGAGAGAAGTCAGCAGATAGACAAGGAGAGGAAACAAAGGATAACAAGACAGGAAATGATGGGGGTAGTCACCACTACTCTTGAATCCTAATACTGATGATCCCGCGACAACGACGATGGAGCTGATGATGGTTGATGTACCGTCCTATCTTTCGTTGAGTGTGTTCGGTTGTTGGTGGTTCCGAGTGGGATGAGGAGAACAGGAATGGTTTGCAGGGGGGCGAACTTTGATTCAGGGATGGCTGCGCAGATGCGGGGCACAGGGGCGTTGAGTCATCACGGAGAGCGCAAGACCGGAGCGCAAGGATTCTTCCTGATATTCTGACAAGTAACACACCAAAAAAATCAGGCCCGGGCTTACAACTGGTCGTTACTATTAGTGCTAACGCCTGAGAGCAGTAACGGCAAGCGTTACGCTACGCAGATAACGGCGGTTATTGTAGCGTATCGTAACTACCCACCGCTGCCTCTGAGAATTCAGTCTTCATGCAGGATTGCCTGGGCCACCCGGCTTCAGGAAGACTGCATAAGCCTCTTCAAAACCTTCCAAGATTCTGATCAGTACACATTGCTGACCTTGTTGAGATCCTTATACTTAGTGTATGCTTCTATCCAAACTACACATTGTATTTAGTCTATGTTGCCTCAGATCCAAGGCGCTCTCCTCACTGAATCAGAACCACTTTATCTTTGTGTCCAGTCACTGTCACAAGACCCAGCGTCTGTGACTTTCAGTCCTCTCTTAGCCTGGTCCACCTCAACAGGTTATGAGACCCATTGTCGCTCCGCTCCTCCTCGACTTTGGATTTCAACTACTCGACCCATCGACCAGTTCAATCATCAACTTCCTCACTTCCAACATGCCATCCAGACAAATAAACAATCCCTCTCCCTTGATACCTTCAGTCCCAGTACTCGATGGAAACTCGGTAACTTTCCCAGCTTGGCGTTCTCGGCTCCAGAACGTTCTCACCATACAAGGTGTTATCGATATCGTCAATAAGTCCCTCCCTCGTCCGAATAACACTGATACAAAGGATGGAAAGTCTCTTGTTCGATCCCCCGAACAACGTGGCTACAACCCTGAAGACTATGGCGCCGACTGGGACACGCTGTCCGACATGGCGATCTCAACAATCTCACTCACTCTTTCGGTCGATCTCTCTATTTGATACGAAGGCGTCAAACCGGCTCATAAGCTTTTCTCGACGATCTGTGATGCATACAAGAAGAACACCCGGGCCCAACGTCTTCAGCTTGAAGATGCGTTCTGGACAGCCCGTCAAGATCCCTCTCAGCCTATTGCTAAATGGATCGCTCAGGTTCGTATTGCCGCCACCAACCTCGCCAGTGTAAAGCTTACTCCAGCTGATCAACAAATTTGCGATCGGCTTCTCTGTGGCCTTGACGAGTCGTGGAAAGCCATTCGGGACCATCTCGTTTATTTGCCAACTGAGATATCTCTTGACGATGCCATCGGCGCACTCGAGGCTCACGAAATATCCACATCAACCACACTTGACTTTGCCTCCTCCGAGCCCATTCACGCCGCAGCGGCGGCCGCGAAATCAAGAACAGACTCAGATGCTACAAGTGCGGCGGAAAAGGACACCACTCGACTGACTGTCCCAATCAATCAAGCAAGTTTAAGTTCAAGGGTGCCTCCAAGTCAACGGAGGCTCGCGCTGGTGCCACCTCAGTCGCCACACTTGGAAATCAACAAGATGAATATGAAGTAGAAGAAGAAGACGACTTCGATGACGAAATCTCTGTCTGGGGTTGAAGGACTCGGAAGTCTCCGCTATTTTCATTCGTAGTACGCGCAACTCCGGCGCACGCTTATGGTTAATTTCTATTGTCTGCTTGTTTTTGAGTACAGATTCTGTCGTGGTTTCTCCCTTCTCCCTGCATACTTAGAATCTCTGACCTGGTTATACTTAGTTTTTCTGTCCCCTCAAGAGATTTTTTTTTTCACACTATGAGACTCAAATAGTAGAATTTTTTTATCTCTGATTTTACTACAGTAGTTTGTCATCAGCAAGGGGGTGTGTTGAGATCCTTATACTTAGTGTATGCTTCTATCCAAACTACACATTGTATTTAGTCTATGTTGCCTCAGATCCAAGGCGCTCTCCTCACTGAATCAGAACCACTTTATCTTTGTGTCCAGTCACTGTCACAAGACCCAGCGTCTGTGACTTTCAGTCCTCTCTTAGCCTGGTCCACCTCAACAGACCTTGGTTTATTTTCTGCAGCTAGAACACTAAGGTTCCACCACCATAAGTAGTATAAGCCTCCAACAGTACCTGACACACCAGACATGTACCCACCTACAGGCAACGGGTACCCACCAACTGGTACCCAGAGCCATCCCTGTTATGAGCTGCACGCGCGCCGTACTCTATGTTACACCTGGGACATGTTTTATCTAGTACAAGTCACAGCTCTCCACCTCAAGGGAGAGCGGAGGAGAGATCCCCAAACTCTCCTCATCTAGCAATCTACATAGTTTGCCACTCAAAGACTCGACCCGGTCTTCCTTCCTTAGCTTGATCATAACATATTGCTAGATCACATCAAAAGAGGAACAAGGACCAACCGAAACCGAAAACCAGACCAGAAACCGAACTAGAAGAAACCGACTCGTTGGACTCAGACAGAACCAACCGAACAGATACGAACCAAGAAACCAACCTGAAACCTCGTGAACAAGATGGACGCCGCCGCAGCCGCCGCATTACAACAGCAACTGGCCGACTTGATGGCTGTCGTCAATGAGGAACGTGGTCTCCGCCAACGAGCAGAAGCCGCCAGACAGGAAGCCGAGAACGCCCGCCAAGTGGCCAAGGCAGCCCGTCAGCAAGCCAAGAACGCGCAACCACCACCCGATACCCAGGCCCCAGCCATCAATCCAGTAGCCCAACAACCTGTACAAGCCCCAAAGATTGGAGTACCAGACAAATACGACGGCACCAGGGGCGTCAAGGCAGAGGTCTACGCGAGTCAAGTGAGCCTGTATATTCTGGCAAATGTCGCCGCATTCCCAGACGACAGATCGAGGATCATATTTGCACTCTCGTACCTGACTGGACAAGCAAGTAGTTGGGCTCAGCCTTGGATGCACAAGGTCTGCAATAACCAAGCGACCACCTACGCCGAATTCACGGCGGCGTTTGAAAGTATGTGTTACGACACTGAAAAACAGACTAAGGCCGAACGTTCCCTGAGAAACTTGAAGCAAACGAAGACGGTGGGCCAATACACCCATCAATTCCTCCTCTACGCTCACGACACGGGATGGGAGCCAAGAACACTTGTCGGCCTCTACACCCAGGGTCTGAAGAAAGAAGTCCGCGTGGCGCTAGTACTATCGCGCGCTCAATTTACAACCCTGGCAGCAGTCTCGAACATGGCACTCAAAATCGACAACAAATTGAACGGGGTCGAGTCCAGCAATGTCCCCTCGACCTCTGCGGCGGATCCGGATGCGATGGACATATCAGCAATACGAGGCCAACTGTCCGAATCCGAGAGAAGCCGGATGATGCGGGAGGGGTTATGTTTTAGGTGCGGGAAATAAGGCCACCGATCTCGCGAGTGTCCGGACAAAAGCAAGGGGAAGGGGGCGGCACACATCGCCGAAATGGAGGAACTGAACCAGTGGAGGAGCGGGGCGAAGAGGTTTGGAGAGGAGGGCGTCGCAGAAGGGTCAAAAAAAGGCAAAGCTCGGGACTGATGGGTATGCCCATCCCAAGCTCAAACAAGGAGTTGTTAATTAGTGTTGGCGTTAGCGATATGGTTGATAGTAATGCATTTGACCCTCGACTGTTCATTTCTCTTGACATTGCGCCATACACTCTCCTTGAGCATACCACGACCCCCACTCCTCATCCAACCAAATTCCTGGTGGACTCTGGAGCTACACATAATGTGCTGAGCCTATCCTTCGCGGCTAGGACTGGGCTATTAGCCCTGGCGTCCTCGTGCACGAGGACGATCGCGGGATTTGATGGATTGACAAAGAAATCGTTGTACGAGCTGGAGCTTAGGCTTGATAGGATGGCCCAGCCGTCCAGGTTCATTGTTACAAAACTGAAGGATACATACGACGGCATATTGGGCATGCCGTGGATCCAGTTATTCGGACACCTCATCAATTGGAAAAAGCGCTCACTTCTACGGGAGGATGGCTGCATTGCCACCGCCGAGACGGTGTCGTCTTATCCAACAAAAGCCTCATTAGACGGGAAGGAGCCCGAGAGGCAAGCGAGGATAATTGACGAGGGGGTGTGTGCTTCATGCACGTTAGCACCCCCGCAATGTAAGCTCGATTTCTCTCCCCTCCACGCCATATCAGAATCAACTGGCAAGCAGGATCCTCTTCTAGGATGCCATCTTCACAGGACATCAATGGACAGGTCACAACGGGACGACAGCTGCGTTGCGACCGCGATTGCGGTATTGTCTTATCCGACAAAAGCCTCAGCTGACGGGATGGTGCCCGTGAGGCAAGTGAGGATAATGGACAAGGGAGTGTGTGCTTCGTGCACGTTAGCACTCCCGCAATGTAAGCTCGATTTCTCATCTCCAGACATCCCGAAAGAATCAACTGGCAATTAGCAGGATCCTCTCCTGGAAAGCTGTAACCACAGGACACCAATGGACTGCACCACCACATTGGACAGGACGGAACAAGCCGGGAGCATTGTGGTCGCTGGTGCGACATCGTCTTATCCGACAAAAACCTTGTTAGACGGGGGGGAGCCCGTGAGGCAAGCAAGGATAATTGAAGAGGGGGTGCGCACTTTTAGTGGGATAACACCCCCGCAATGTGAGTCCCTAGCACGCCACTCCATGGATCTTAGTGAAACGGCTGGCAAGTGTTTACCCATAATAGGACATGCAACGGCGGCGATCATCCACACGGCCAAGGCGTCGTGGTCCACATCGGCCAGACTGGCAGCAGAGGCACGTCAGACGGGGCCAACAAAGACAGTGGAGGAGATGGTCCCACGGGCATACCATAAATACCTTCACTTATTTCAGAAGATTGGTGCCCAGAGACTCCCACCGAGGCGGCAATATGACTTCCGGGTAGATTTGATACCGGGCGCAACTCCACAGGCCAGCAGGATCATCCCCTTATCACCCGCGGAGAATGAGGCCATGGACACACGGATTCGAGAGGGCCTGCAACACGGGAACATTAGACGGACAACATCTCTGTGGGCGGCGCCTGTGTTGTTCACTGGAAAAAAAGACGGTAACCTCAGACCTTGTTTTGACTATCGAAAGCTTAACGCAGTTACCGTGAAGAACAAGTACCCACTGCCTTTGACCATGGATCTTGTCGACAGTCTCCTGGACGCAGACCGGTTTACAAAACTTGACCTGCGGAACGCGTACGGCAACTTGCGTGTGGCCAAAGGGGATGAGGACAAACTCGCATTTATATGCAAAGCCGGGCAGTTTGCGCCGTTGACTATGCCGTTTGGCCCGACTGGAGCGCCAGGATTCTTCCAGTTTTTTATTCAGGACATACTTCTGGGACGCATCGGGAAGGATGTGGCGGCTTACCTAGACGATATTATGATCTACACGCAGAAGGGGTCCAACCATGAAGAGGCGGTCCGAGGAGTGCTGGAAACATTGGGCAAGCATCAGTTGTGGCTCAAACCAGAGAAGTGCGAGTTTGGGAGGGACGAAGTTGAATACTTAGGACTTCTGATTTCATGCAATCGACTACGCATGGACCCGGCGAAGGTCACCGCTGTAACCGAATGGCCAGCACCCAACAACGTCACCAAACTCCAACAATTCATTGGGTTCGCCAATTTTTACAGATGATTCATTGATCATTTCTCAGGAACCACACGGCCCTTGCATGACTTGACAAAGGGGGACCGTACCTTCCAGTGGGACAACAGTTGCGAACAGGCGTTCAAGCGATTGAAGATAGCCTTTACTACAGCGCCGGTTTTAAAGATCGCCGACCCATATCGGCCGTTTATACTTGAATGCGACTGTTCAGACTTCGCGCTAGGCGCCGTATTGTCGCAGGTGTGCGCAAAGGATGGCGAGCTACACCCAGTAGCGCTCCTATCCCGGTCCTTGATTCAGGCTGAGCGTAACTACGAGATTTTCGATAAAGAATTACTGGCAATAGTGGCGTCATTCAAGGAATGGAGGCACTATCTGGAGGGCAACCCGCACAGACTGGAGGCAATCGTGTACACCGACCACCGTAACCTAGAAAGTTTCATGACAACAAAGAAACTCACTAGGCGACAGGCTCAATGGGCGGAAACACTTGGATGTTTCGATTTTGAAATCATTTTCAGACCCGGCAGACAGGCCGCTAAGCCAGACGCGCTGTCCAGACGCCCGGATCTTGCCCCGACAAAGGAGGACAAGTTGTCGTTTGGCCAACTACTTCAACCGGAAAACATCACTCCTAACACGTTCGCGGAGGTCGCAGAAGTTGACTGCTATTTTGTAGACGAGTCATTCGAGGCCGAGGAGGCGGCAAAGTGGTTCGAAATTGACGTGCTAGGGGTCGAAGAACCGGAAGAACTGGAAGAGGGAGCGGACCCCATACCATCAGACACAGAATTGCTAAGTCTTATCAGAACTGCTACCACTAAGGACCCAAGATTAGCGGAACTAATAAAGGATGCGACGGCCCATTCGGATCAGTGTAAATTGACATTCGTGGAGGGCCTAGTGTATAGTCAAGGAAGGATTGAAGTGCCAGCAAATGACGACATCAAAACCGCAATACTACGGAGCCGGCACGACAGCCTACTGGCAGGCCACCCCGGGAGAGCCAAAACACTAGCGCTGGTCAGACGCTGCTTCACCTGGCCGTCGCTAAAGCGATTTGTAAATTGTTACGTGGACGGATGTAGTTCATGCCAGCGTGTGAAGCCCTCACTGCTGAAGCCCTACGGTACTCTAGAACCGTTACCCATACCTACGGGCCCATGGACTGACATTTCCTACGACCTGATCACGGATTTGCCGGTGTCAAATGGCAACGACTGTATTCTGACGGTAGTCGATCAATTGACTAAGATGGCACATTTCATCGCGTGCAAGAAGTCAACATCAGCAATCCAATTGGCAGACCTCATGACGCGACACGTGTGGAAGTTGCACGGTACACCCAGGACAATTGTGTCCGACAGGGGGAGTATCTTTGTGTCCCAGATCACAAGAGAGCTGAGCAAACGGCTAGGTATACGTCTCTGCCCATCCACGGCATATCACCCTTGGACCGATGGCCAGTCGGAGATAGTTAATAAAGCCGTGGAGCAGTATTTACGGCACTTTGTCACCTATCAGCAGGACAACTGGGACAACCTATTGCCAACAGCTGAATTTGCTTACAATAACAATGAGCACGTGTCCATTGGAATGTCCCCGTTCAAAGCCAACTACGGGTTCGAGCCAACATTTGCGGGAATAGCTTCTCCGGATCAATGTCTACCACAAGTAGAGACGAGGTTGCGGGGACTAGCAAAAGTCCAAGAAGAACTAGCCGCCGGGTTGGAAAGCGCTCAAGAAGCTATGAGGATCCAGTTTGACCGGGGCGTCTGCAAGACACCACAGTGGAAGGTCGGAGACTTTGTGTGGCTCAACGGCCGGAATATCTCAACGACGCGACCTAGCCCAAAATTGGATCACAGATGGCTAGGCCCTTTTCCAATAATTAAGATAATATCATCTTCAACGTATGAACTGATACTACCCCCTTCAATGAGAGGGGTGCACCCAGTTTTTCATGTCTCTGTCCTTAGGAAACTGGAACCGGACGAGATCGTGGGCCGACAAGTGGCACATCCGACACCGGTGGTAGTGGAAGGCGAACAGGAATGGGAGGTGGAGGACATCTTGGATTGCAGGAAAAGGGGAAAGAGGTGGGAGTATCTAATCAGCTGGAAGGGATACAAGCCGCAACATAACTCGTGGGAACCGGAGGACCATCTAAAAAATTCAAAACAACTTTTGGACGAATTCAACAGGAAATTTCCGAAAGCGGCGGCTCGACACAGGACAAGGAGGAGATTATGAGGGTTAAGCTTTTTTACCCATGAGGTTTTTTTTAATGCTGCCCGGTGTGGTAACCCTGTTCCTGTTCATACTATCACCCTCATATCACCTAAACCCTTCATAAATACCTCATTATTACTTCATATTCAGATTCTACACCCCATTTTACCCCTAGTCACCCACTCATTTCACCTAGGATTTCCAAATGGATCAGCAGTTATTGGCATGTATAGTTTTGGCAGGTATTTTCTTCATACATATCCTTAGCATTATTACATACATCATTCATTAGTATCATAGCTACATAGGACTGCAGATCTTACATAACTTCATTACTCATTTTTCTCTTCATATGATATCAGCAGTACATTCCTTCATAGCTCTTGTAGTTATTATCAAATGCTCATCATTATTTCATCTTCTACATAGTTACCCTTCATGTACTCTCCTTGGTCATTGCACCTTCATCATTACTGCTCATCTTCAGATATTGTTACTATGTGCTCATCATGTATCACCCCCCTGTAGTACTTCTCACATATATAAACACCCCTCTAGATGTTGTATCCCCATCATGCACTTTCTACTACATCCCCTCTGTAGCACCTTTTAAACATCACCCTTATATGCACTTTCTACTACATCCCCTCTGTAGCACCTTTACACATCACACTTAGATACACTTTCATCACCATAGAAATATATCCCCCAGCATATATCTCATTACCCATCTCAGAGTGACTCCCAAGAGCTTCTGCTTTTCCCCTTCTCACTTCTCCTCTCTCACTCAGTAGGATTGATACACCTCAGACTCATAAAGTGTTAAAGCCATCTAAGTCAAAGAGAATCATCAGCCACACCCTTTTCTTTTTCTTAGTGTAACCCTTTCTCCATCAGCATTAGTCTAGAGGGCAGCCTCACCAGCACCTGTAGCCTCTCCTACATTATTAGTAGTGTAGTTGACTATTTCCCCTCACAGCTCTTTCCTGATCTTTTAGGAGTTCCACACCGGGGAAGAGAACGCAGAGCCGGGGGCTTGGGCGTTAAAGGCGGGATAGTGTTATGAGCTGCACGCGCGCCGTACTCTATGTTACGCCTGGGACATGTTGTATCTAGTACATGTCACAGCTCTCCACCTCAAGGGAGAGCGGAGGAGAGATCCCCAAACTCTCCTCATCTAGCAATCTACATAGTTTGCCACTCAAAGCCTCGACCCGGTCTTCCTTCCTTAGCTTGATCGTAACAATCCCTACCCTGTAGGTATGGCACTTTGCACCCAGGTAACTGCCTGAAATTTTAAAGATATTGGAAACCCACGCCCAGCACCCATTTCTGGGGAACCTTCTTTTGAAAACGGGTACCTACTAGAGATGGCACTTGGCACCCGCAGGCGGGTACCTGCCACACTTCAGCGCATAATTCTATGCGCTTGCAGGTACCCATTGCGCCCGTGCAGCTCCCTGCATGTATTTTTGCTAAAATGGATCCCCTGGCACCTGCCATGATCGCCTGCAGGCGCATAGAATTATGTGCTGAAGTGTGACGGGTACCCGCCGGCGGGTGCCAAGTGCCATCTCTAGTACCTGCAAATGGGTAGTGCCAAGTGGGTACCTGATGCCATCTTTGTAATGAAAGCTTTCTTCTGTGAGCTGTACAAGCAGTTTAGATAAGAAAGATCAATCCAATCATTAATTTGGTGCCTTTTTCTTGCAGTGTACTTATTCTCATCCTTTGAAAAATTTTGATAGTCAAATTGTGAGACTAGAACTGTAAGAATGTGTCCAACATGTTTGGATGGCCTAATGGCTCAATCACATCTCTTTGAGACATAATCCTATTCCAATCAACCACACATCACATGCTCTGTAAAATATGTAACAATTTACCTCAAGATTTGGCTTCATATCTCTTCCCAAACCCGCCCAAACTCTTTGATACATAATCCAAACTTATATGTGGATTGAGAGAGTTGAACTGCAGAGCAAAAGGTTTTCTATTTTGACAGTTTGACAATAATTTTATATTATCTAGTCAAGCTTAAACAAATCTACTGGGGCATGTGTGTACATGTTAGCAATGTATCTAATGATAGCAGGGAATTCATTCTTGCAAAGCTCCAATGCTGTTTGTCAGCAAGTAGAACACTGAAGAACATGCGTTTATGTTTTTTTTGTCAGATGGAAATGCATTATACATATTGATGAGTAATTGAAGATGATGAAAAAAGCATCCTGGGAAAGACAAACACAAACAAGTGATCAGAGGATAAATAGGCCTGCTGATTAGAAAACATTATTTTTTTATTTTGTGAAATGCCCAGTTTTAAATTTAGAAACGCTAATTACTAAATTTGAAGAAAATTCATCATTCATGCGCCACCCCTCCCACAACATCTTACCACTATCTGTCTAGGGGACGGAAAAGTCCATTTGGTCAATTCTGACTAACTTAGTCTTATGATAAATTTTCCTATGATCCATTGCAATAACACACGGTGCACTTATTAATGGGGTTTTCTTGCCTGACTAAGCATGTTGCAAGGTGCTCACCAGAAAAGATAGGTAAAGGCAAATATTGGTAATGTGATGTATGCTCCAATGAAAGAGCCCCAAGACCTGTAAAAGAAATCAAATGAGCCTGGATCATAATGTCCCGATATCTTGGTTGGTGCTTGCCATTGTCCTTTCAAAAACACCTTGAAGCCACTCATTAGGATAATTGCAGCCAGCATCACGACTCCATAGTACGACAGATATGGCTGGAATGGGGCCTTATAGTCAAAGCTATCTCGATCCACTCCTCGGGCTTTCAAACCTTTATGAAACCTAATGTAGGTCTTGAAAAAATACATGATCGCCTTCAGGAATTTAAACCGGCATACTAGGATCATTCTTCCGCAGCATTTGATAAGAGAAAACAACTCACAAGACAGACACTCCACCAGGTAAAGATTCCACCCATCGCCGAGATATTGACTAGCCATAGAAAGACTGAGCTTGACTTTTCGGACAAGTTCATGTATGCTAACAGGCCTGGTATCGCACTAGCAACCAGAGCATTGACCGGGTTACCGCTAGAGTTTACTTTTCCAAAGATTTTGGGGGCCATCCCATCGATAACCAGACCGTGTAAAACGCGGCTTCCGCAGTCTGAGTGAAATTGATAAACCGTCAGATCATAACCATCATCAACTGATCGCAATCGCGCGTTACCAGGTTTACAGCATCTGGCTGATTTACTTACATACTTCAGAGCTAGTAGCCGAATAAGCTGAAACTAGCACAACCGCGTTGATGAAATCCGGTAGGATTTTGATCTTGGATCGATTGATTGCAATCACAAAAGGTGAAGACGAAGCATCTCCAGTCCCACCTAGAAGCTGTGGGTCGTTGAAGGGAACAACAATCCCGATGACAAAAGCACTCGCCACGTAGAAAAGTAAAAGACTGCCGTTGGTATCAAACAGGTCAAATGAAAAAAATATGTCAGCGAGAGGATTATTTGATTTTGGTTGTAGAGACACATCTATTTACCGATAAAACACGGTTCTAATTGCTCTTGGGACTGTCTTCCTAGGGTTCTCAGTTTCGGCTGCTGCCAACGCGACTGTTTCTGTACCCAGAAAGCTATACGCTGCCTGAATAAATACTGACCTGAATTTGCATGACAGTGAGCCCGCTCTGGTTTACCGTTTGGGCTTGTGTCGTCGTGAGTAAAACCATGCAAATAACGTACCAGAAAGCCAAAAAGCGGCCTGTTGCTCCAGGGATATCGTTTAGCTGTCTGAAAAGACCCGGATCTTTCCAGTACCTGGGTTTCAATCAACATCGAATTTAGTGGTGATTTTGGCTCCCGACAACGGCGTTTACCGCTCTGAAATAATTATAAAGCACCCAAAGGTAAAATGATAATCGAGGTAACACACTTCAATCCAATAAACTCATGCGTCGGCCCCCCTCCTTCGAATCGAGTATTTCCACAAGCAAGCAAACGTTTATAACGCGGTACAGTAAAAAAAGAGACAGGAAGGAAATGACTCTAACCTAAATTCAACACCAATCCTAGAACCACTAGACTGGTGATAGCGAATACTTTCACTGCGGCTAACAAGAAGAATGAAACAAATCAGGAATGTGACTCAAGCTCACGTAAGGTCTCAGGCAATTATAACCTACCAAAAACAGATTCAAACTAGTTTTGATGGAACCATATCTCAACGGTCAATAAATACAGCTTGGTGAAAGTAAGATTCCAGTGAAGACTTTACCTCTCCGTAGCATTTCACTCCAAAAAAGTTGATAGCACATGCTGTCAAAAAAAACTTTTTGAGGTTTGGGATATCATCAGCATCTAAAGTAAAGGATGATCTGGAAATCGGTCAAAAAATTCACAATCGTAATCCATACTCCCTGGTTCACGGGTGCTTTCCAATAGTCAACCACAATCGCGGCTGCGGTCACTTCACCCGCTACGCAAATCGCAAATGAATACCTGAAACAGCAACATAAATATGACGTGTCGATAAAAACGCCTCGAGAAGCAGATATCATTCCGATCGAGTATTGGGTCATGAGATTTACCAGTAATTCCATCCAACTGAGAAGATTGTCAGTTCCAATCTATTTAGCTTGATTGATCTTGTTCTGCAAATAAATCATTCAAAGTTTCTCACCGGAAAATCCTAAGGCTGGATCAACAAACCGAGCAGGAAAAGTTGTTAAAGCACCATGACATGGCATGTACGTTATCATTTCTCCCTGTTTTATGATAGATGATTGAGACGAATGGTTAGTGTGAACAAAACCCGAGAGGTTCTGATCTTTAATTTCGAGAACTGACTAAGGCCATCTGCACGCTACACACAACCGTACCCCTGAGGAAGAGATACAGAAAACTCAGTTTGCCACACAGGCAGAAAAACTGCTAATGCGCTGATTGACTCACATGATAAGATAGCCCAGCAAAAGTCCCATGGGGCCGCCGTCATTCAAAGAGCTTCCCATCCCTAAGAATAATCCAGTGCCAATGGTCCCTCCAATAGACATCATTGTCAATTGCCGTTCCTTGAGCTTCCGGTGCATGGCTCCTGGAGGGCCACGCTCGGGATCGGGATCACGCTTGACTTTCTCCGGTAAGTATCCGAGATTTTTCCCATCATTGAAGATTTCATCAAAATCCTTTAGTTGAAGATCAGGAGGTGGGTTGAGCGTTACTTCGTTACCATACTTCTCATGAGTCATCTTGATTTTATTCTAGGGTTGAACTTGAGAAAAGGCGCTGTCCTGGACCGCCGAAGATCTGATTACCGATGTGACTATCAAATCTGGAAGAAAAGGAAAGTAGTCGCCTTGAGAATCACTGTTCATGGGCACCCCTCAAGACGAGATGAGAAAGATGCTTTGAAAGAGAGCATCGAGGTCGTTTTTATTCCCGTTATCTCGTGTTAGAAACTTTTTTTAGTCAGTGAGATGTACATGTTTGACCGAAGAATTTACATATATCTGTGACTCCAAAATAAAAAATGTTTCATCGCCGGTGATTCAAGTCAATGATCATCTGATTTGTATCATCGGCGCTTTTTGCGGAAGTTCCAGGGCACCCCACCATCTTGGAAGCTTGAAATGTGCGTCATGTATCCGAAATTGTTCGCAATAGCACTGTATTCTTAAGTTACACTTGGCGTGATTACTTGCGTCTTGCTCCCCACAAGTGTCTCGGATCATCCCGAACGCTTGTATGGATGCGAACGCTTGTATGGATGTATACCCTCCTGATTGCACTGATGGCATTTTCGTAACGAAGTGCGCGATTTGGTCAGCGAATTGTTTTGTCAAACGCTTGATCAGGTTCAAACTCCGCGAGCAATAAGCTTCTACCGAGATACTAGTAAGATGGTAATGCCGATCCTAGTATGATGAATCTATCGCACCAGTCCCTCACTCAGATCCACACGGCGTATACATAGGACTCGTCGAACAAAATCAGCCGGGGGTGTGATCATTGGACCAGTCAACCCAAACTTTCAGTCGTTTAATTCAGAGGTGGCGGGCGGGCACCCCTGGGGCGAAGCGCGAGCCTCCGAGGGAGAGCTAGAGGGCTCTTGCACAGAGAGACATAGCTATGCTCGAGTTAAACCGTCCTTGTAGCATCGGAGCCTTGTCAAGTTGTGCCAGGAGTAAGACTCTTCATGTGCAGGATCTCGAACTCATCGGCCAACGTCTGAAGCGTGACCCCCCATCGGCGATAACCTGATCAGCCAGGGTTTGAACAAAACCCCGGGAATCCTTTTGACGGTCCCGGGCGAACACCACATTTTAGTAGTCCCGGAAGGCTTTTCCAGTGAGACGACAAGCCGGCGACACGCGCCAAAGGGCTGGATGCGCCTGATAATCGTCGAGAAGGACGGACAGCACGAGTCGCCAACTCACCACGGTGCTGATCAGCCACCAAGAGATGAACGTGGGCAAAGTGCACCGTAGCTGGCCAAACAGGGATTGTTCGAAATTCAGGGTAGGGTCCTCCTTGACACCGGCGCTGGCTCGTCGTGTGTATCTCTAAGCTTTGTTTTAGATCGTGCCTTATTAATATTTCTTTCTTTCGGGTCTTTTAGAATTACCGGGGCTTGTTGTGGATGACAGGTTGGCAAAAGGGAAGTGTTACCTAGTGAGGGTTAAGTTCACTATGATTTGCCGATTGGCGCCGTTGCCCAGTTACGACGCTATTATAGTTCGGAATTGGATTTCAGCCAGTATAGCCTCGACTGACTGGAATTCCGACAGCTGGCAAGATGATCATCGCATCAATGCAGTCCCTTTCAGCATAACGTCGTCGTGCGCATGTAGTACCATGAATTACGAATTGTCGGCGATGATTGAGGACGACGAGGTGTTCCTTGCTAAGAGTATTAGACTCCACGAGGTCTTGAAGGGCACTCGCGAGTCGTTTATCTGTCTGATAGCAAGGTTTTCATCCCATGGAAAACAAATGAGCGACGTCGACGTTCCGAAAACATTGTCTGGCACCAAGTATGGCCACTATGAATGGTTAGACATGCCCGTTGGGTTATTCAGCGCGCCGAATACATTCCAGAGAATGATGGCGCAGATCCTTCGCGAGTTTGTTGACGTGCTCGTCGAGGTCTACCTGTATGACATCCTCATCTAGCCTCTAGGTCCGTCATGTTAAGGCGGTCTACGAGGTCCTGCGTAGGGAGGAATTCAAGGGCAGTGCCCTCATTTTGAGAAAGATCGAGTACATCGGGTATGTTTTCGGGCTTGACTTGATCCGTCCTATGTAGGAGAAAATAGCGTGCTTTCGAGATTGGCCGAGAGCCCAGGCGGTCTTCGATGACGGATCGTTCCTCTACAGGGCTTTGTATGCTTTATCGGCGATGCGTGCCGGGCGTCGCCAATCGCCGAGGTAGCCGGACGGTTACGTGACCTGAGCGTGTCGAGTGACGAAACGGCCGGTACACCCGAGCTTAACAAAGCCTCTCCGAGGAGGCGCGGAGCGTCTCCGAAGGAGAGGCGTACCTCTAAAGTCACACGGCCCTACAGACTCGAGAATTTCTGGCAAAAAAACACATATTCTATTTTCAAAATGTTTTTAAAAATGTAGTTTTTAGTTTAAAAAAAATCTGAGTAGACAGACTTGTAGCCTGCAATCTCAGCTTCCATTTCACTGTTTTTTACCTAGCTGACACACATAATTACTAGCCCACTCCACCTACTGTGAAGTGGTTCTGGAGAGGTGATCCAGCGGTTTTTGAGCTCAAAATTTGAAATTCCCTGAGCCCGCGCGGGCTCAAAGGGGGGGATTGGGTACAGAAATCCACCATGTAACAACATTTACAGGATGTTTCTTACAAGGGGGGATGGATACAGGGGAGTTTGAAGTGGGGGAAAATAAGCTGCAGCCATGCCGGAAAAGCTTGCCCTCTTGGCCAGGATTTTCCACCGGAAAATCCTGCTGGATTTGCCAAAACTGCGGGAACTGTGCAGATACTATCTGCACAGTTCTCATACGTGCATGGCTAGCACGCAATCACCAGCAAGCCTAGGCAAGGCCCCACGAACCGTCCAATGGCCAAGCCGTGGGTCCGTTCGATGCCACCCGCCAGTCCTCATTTGGACGGATCAGGAACAATCAACATTCAATCACTCAATCCACATTTCAATCAACAATCAATTGCTTCGGCCCTTCTCTTCTTTGTCTTGACTCAACAGGATCAAAGCCTTCCAGCTTGTATATTTCCCTGGTGGAGGAATCTTGCTGTTGGACTGTCGATCTAGAACCAAACGGCTCCTCTTCCCCAATCTAGTCTCAGGGACCGATTGAACGGCCCCTTTCCTTTCTCTCTCAATCCAACAGGATTAGGACGATCACCTCAGCTCCTCACTCCCGCCTGCCACCAGGATCAACCCAGTCGGCTCGTTCCATCCCCCTCCCATCATCCGCCGGTGTAAGACTCAAAAGTGGTTGTGAAACCCTTTTGCTGAATGGAGAAGGGGATGAAGGAGTTGCAAGCTCTGCCCTTCTATACTACCAGCTACAAGACCCACCAAGCTCAGCTTGGCAAGCTTTAATTAGGTGATAGGAGTGAATGCTCAAGATGAGTTTATTCGATACACTTTATAAAGATTTGTTATTGATATATAAGGGTTGTTATGAGTATAGTTGTAAGTGTGGAGAGTACAAGGTGGTGAGTGAATCACTGATGAGTAATAAACTGAGGAGCTACAAATGAGGGGGAGAGAGCCCCTTATATAGACAAATGTGAGGGATTTTAGCTCCAGGGCAGCCCCAGTGAGGGATTTTAGCTGGCCTGCGCTGTGTACAATTTATGCGAGGGGTGCATGCATGATGCAGGGAACAATGGCATGTGATGCAATAAAACCAAACAAAAGTGGAGGTGAAAGTTCTAGAATGCGGAGAACAATGGCACAGACTGCAGTGGCAGTGCTGGATGATGTCATGCAGCTAGAAAACAAAGGCAAAATAATATATGCAGTGGAGATACCATGGAGTAGGGAAAGGTGGCTTGAGGTGCGTGACAGGGGTCAACAGGGTGCTACAGGTTGTCCGGAGGGTCTAACTTCCAGTGCAGTGGGGCTACAGTTACACTTTCAGTGGAGACTAGGGGGTAATTTGGCCGTAGATTCCATTTCTGGGGTCCATATGGTCGTACCATGAGGCATTATATGACTAATTACGCAAATGAGAGAAAAACTTTTGATTTTTCCCATTTTGTATACCACATTCTCCCCCAACTTATTGTCTGTCCCCAGACAATTCGCCGTGAAAAAGTGCCCCGTTTAGATTTTTGAAAGCTTGAAAGTTGAGTTTGCACAGCTGTCATTCCAGAATTCTGGAATATTGGCTTTCTTTTGTCGCTGGAGTACCATGGAGTGAAGTTTGCACAAAAATTGGATTTTGTGATTTTTGAGGTGCTTTGTGAGCTGGAAAATTTTTCATGTCTGGGAGTCAAAGTGCTGCGCGCAGTCCGCAGCTGCGCAGTTGCGCAGCGCCGCAGCATGTGACTTCGTGTCGCCGTTGTACGTAGTTGCCGCGCTAGAGCTCCAGAGTGCGCGCGCTTGAAGCCGCGAGCCCGGATCAACGAGTATTGATCGGGGACCCGTACGCTGTTCCTGAGTAAACGGGCCATGGGCCCGGGTGCTCTGTGTTGATCGCGCCCGCCCGTTCTGTTGTCGAGTAGTGATCGGGGGCGCGCGCTACCCGTCCAGTCTGTCTGATCCCCCCGTCTGCGATGCCGGCCGATCGTGTTTGGCTCCGACCATACCTGAGGTCCGACTCGGATCATAGATAATCCTCCTGACACATAGTTCGTTGCCCACGATTCATCAAGCTGTCTTCGCCTCCACCACCGCTAGCCTCAGGAACGAATTCGAGCTCGCTTCTGCAGTCTCGAGCTGCATGGGACCAAACTTCGCGACCTTCCGGCGTCTTCTCGATCCAAACGACCTCCAAACAACTCACAAGCCAACTTCGCCGACCACCTCCTCCATCTCCCGGGGCGGATTCCTTTGAGGCGCACTCAGTGCCTCAGAGCCAATCCGTCGATTTCGCCGCCTCCTGCCGCCGTCACCAGCCTTCAGGATTGAACTCGAGCTTGCTTCTGCGGCCTTGAGCTGCAGGAATTCGATCCCCGCTTCGTTCTTCCGGACAGCCAAAGCTGAGCCCATAAGGTATGTAATGTTATTTGTTTATATTAAGTTTATATTGCTTCAGCTGCATTGTCTTCCAGCTGAAGCCCTTTCATCCTTTACTCAGTACGTTATGCTCCGGTTGGGACGTCCGGGTCATGACCGGCTTCATGACGGGTGCGTTTGGTTATATTACCTCGGCCATCGCCCGCCGAGCCGTGATCAAAGGATCCGAACAATGAGGCAGGGCCCTCAAGCCTTTGTTGTCGCCAGGCAGCCAGGTAAGTCGTCTACTCGCATCCTGATTCCTGGTGATGTCCGGCCATACGGGCAAGGCTGATAGGCTATCTGAAGGGTATAAAACAAGCCTTCTCTCCGTTGATTCAGGTTTCCTCCCCATCATCTCCTCAGCGTCCAACCACCCTTTTGCATTAGTTCCTTCAATCCCCATCGACCCTGTTATGACTACCTCCTCTAGCCAACCTTCACACCCTTATTATTTACGTCCTCGTGTGAGTTCTGCTGCAAAACAGGTGCGTCCTCCCTTCTTCAGATTCAACTTTCATCCTTGCTAACGATGCTCTCTTCTGTAGATGAATTCCTCGGTCCTTGATACCATGGGTTTCGATCGAAACCTCTTAAACCACCACCCTCTTGGGCAGCCATTCCCCAAGGTAGGTTTTCTTTCCCTGTATCTCTGATGTTTTATTATTTCAAGGGAAACTGATCGTTGTGTTCGCCAGACGCCTCGTGCTGATGCGCCTGCTGAGCCGCCAACCCATTCTTCACTTGATCACATGAACTGGACCCAGGACCAGCGTGACTATCTCTCAAACTCGCTGATGATGTCTGACATCTGTCTTGAGTCCCCGGTGGCTCTTCGACCGTTCATTGTTGGCGATGCAACCATGCAGACTTTAGAGACGGTAAGGTATTTTCTTTAGTCATCTTTGCCCATACTGCCATCTGACCCTATCTTGTGTAGTTCTTGGGTTCTAATAACAGTGATCGGGCCCCTCCGAACGTCCAAACTCTCCTTGGCTCGACTTCCTCTGCAGCTGAGGTCGCAGCCCCGGCAATCCCTCCCGGTTTGGTTGGGCTTCACCCCCGATTCAGAACTCCAACACCGTATCCAACTTCTAGCCCGCCTGAGGGTATTAATCCTGTTGCCGGATCGCCGGTCTACTGCCCTCGAACCCCAGATCGCTTGCCTAACCCTGACTCGCCCATCTTCCATCCAAGAGCCCCTGACAGTTCCCCAGCGCCGGTAAGTTACTCTTTTGATTCTTTTCTCAGCGCAGAACTGTGCTGATGCCCATTGAGTTGTATATCTACATAGGTCTTATTGTCCAACCGAGTTGCTCTTGAAGACTCCTGGACACCGCTACCCGCTTGGACAGTTCGTCCTCGCGGCCTTCCATTGCAGCCCAAAACTCAGCAGGCTATCGAGGTGGATGAGTTGGCTTCTACTGAGAACGAGCCGGCCCATCCCAGATCCGAAATCGATGAACTTTCTGACCACGATAATGAACCCATTGAGGGCTTCCCGCGCATCCCTTCGCCGTCTGTTCGCGGTGATTATGGTATAACGGAATTTCCCTTCCTTCGCCCTCATCAAATCGAAGCGCTTCTTACCCGCCAACACGGTATTGTCCCAACGACTCCCGCCACGGTTGAACCAGCTATCCTTTTTCATTTCTATGTCGGAATGGTCGAGGACTTTGTTGCGTTCTCTAACCGCAACCCTTCTCCGAATGGATTCGACCACATGGAACGTATCGACCTTTTTCAGGCCTGGGCCCATCGATATCTGACCACCGACCATCTTGTTTGTCAAGCCAATTGACCAAAAGTGAGTTTCTATCTATCTTTTTTTTTTTTTATGCATTATTATTTTTATACTAATTATTTTTGCTTTGCTTTTTCTTTTAGTCGCCTATGCTGCGTGTTTCCTGGGGTAAAATCGTCACAAAACCAAAAAAATCAATAGATAATAGAAAAAAAAATAAAAAAAACTTATATGAGGTAAAACTAAAAAATGTATTATTCTTTTCTTTTTATCTCTTGTACAGTAGGCTAGTCTCTTTTTATCTTTTGATTATTAGCCTGAAATATATATACCAACACCCCTCCCCCAACTTAAACAGGTTGTCCTCAACCTTGCTTGAGAAGTGAGTTTTTAATGTTCTGAATGACTTCAACATAGAGAAAATGTGTTGTTCAAGAATAACCCAAAGAGAAAAATTTCAATTTTAAATATAATACTTTTGCTAGGGAGAAAAACATTCTCAAATAGAATGTTGTTTTCTCCCCCAACTTGGAGATGGGCACCAATTCAGATTGTTGTCCAGTTCTTCATCAGAATCTTCATGCAAATTTTCACCAGTGTCGTCCTCATCCGACAAATCAGGTTGATCTGGATCCTCGTCTTGTTGGATCTCCTCAAGTTCACGTCCACGTGGGTAAAAGCGTTTGATATGAGAAGCTGCGTAAGCCCTTTTAAGTTCCACACCATCCAATTCCTCCAAGATATACGACCCCTTTGGATTCTAAAAGGACCATTCCATTGGTTAAGAAAAAGCTTTCCCCATTGGTCCTCCAAGCTTTTATTGTAAATTAAAACTAGTTCGCCAGGATCAAGAGGGTTTCGGAGTCTTGCTGCCATTTTTCGGTCCCAGTACCGAACAGAGGATTCTCTAGCTTTCATTAGTTTCTCGTGAGCTATTTCCAGAATTTCGTTCCTCCTTTCTAATTGCTTTGTTCGAGCTTCTAACAGCTGTTCTGTAGTTTTGATTTCCGTCCAATCAATTCCTAGATAGGTGTCCATTTCTAGATCCACAGGTAGCACCGCTTTTTGTCCAAAAACAAGTTCAAATGGTGAGTAACCTGTTGTACGTTTTGTCGAAATCCTGTCTGAAAAAAGCACTAGAGGTAGATATTCTCTCCATTTTCCTCCAGACTCGCCGCACATCTTGATCAATGTGTCTTTAATTGGCCGGTGTCCTCTTTCTATCATGCCGTTGGCCTCCGGATAATAAGGTGTAGGCGGTTTGAAAGTTGCACCAATCTTTTCCACAGCTTTGATAAATTCATTTTTGAATTCGGGTCCATTGTCCGCCGTAACCGTCTTGATTACCCCATACCGATAAACCCATTCCTCCAAGAGAAATTTTCCAATTGTTGCCGCTGTGAGTTTGACCAAAGGAGCTGCCTCTACCCATCCTGATAAGTCATCTCGAGCCACAAGTAAATATTTATATCTTCCAGCCTTGATGTGGCAGACATCCAACGCTACTCGTCCGAATAAAGTGTTTTCACCAGTTGGGTTTCGAATTTCCCTAGGTACCAGTGGGTCCCTTTTTTGACATGGTTCACAGCTTTTTACCCATAAGCGAACCTTTTTCTTCAGACTTGGCCACCAAAATCGGCAGACTAGGCGTTGGTATGTTTCTTCAAGTCCTCGATGACCGAGTTCCTCGTGAACCTTCCGTAAGAGCTTACTTTGATACGAGATGTTAGAAATTACTAGTTGCGCCATTGGAGAGTGCCGGCGCATCAGTCGTCCATCCTGAATAAAATAATTTGCTGATTTTCGTTTGAGTTTCTGAAATTCTTCAGGATCCAATCCTTGTGGTTTACGCAGGGTTTGTAAATAGTCCTTGAGATCTTTCCAAAATCCAGATGATTCCCATTCTAGAATACTTGTGGACATTGAGCATGTTCTAAATCGGGAGCAGACTTTAATCAGTGGTTCCTCTTCATCAAAGTCGTCTGAATCGTTATAAAACTTGTCCTCGTCATCGCTTATAGGTCTTCTCGACAATGCATCTGGTAAAGTAAATGTCTTCCCTGGCTTATGTACCATATCAAATGAGAATAGCTGAATGAAAGCCACCCATCTGGTCATAGGTGCATTGGGAAGCGAAGGAGAGTTGATCATTTGGATTAGGGATTGAGCATCGACTTGTAACTCAAAGTGTTGACCCCAAAGAAGTGTCTGTAATTTCTTGAGGATCCTAGCTACGCCACAGAGCTCTAACTTTGGCTGGGAATATTTCAATTCCACCGGTGAGAAGACAACTGATTTGTAGAGAACTGGTCGAATAAGTCCTGTTTGTAGTTCTTGCTGAGAAAGTACTCCTCCTGCCGCGATGAAGCTGGAATCCACGGCTAAGATAATAAGTCCGGCATCTTCAGAATAGTCAAGGCTTTTCAAGGTGATGTCTTCTCCAATGATCTTTTTGAGAAGGTTGAAAGCTTGATCACAGTCCTTGTCCCAGGCCCATTCGACATCCTTTCGTGTGAGTTTCCTGAGAGGTGCAGCAATCTCTGACAGATTTTTAATAAAAATTCTGACATAGGTTACTATTCCCATGAAGCCTCGGAGTTCTGTGACATTATTTGGAGTAGGCCAGGTTGAGATTTTGTTTTTCTTCTGGGATGACACACGCCTTCCTCCTCTGCAAACCACATGTCCAACAATGTCCAAAGCTGGTACACAACACGCAAACTTCTTTCCTGAGATGGTAAGTCCTGCTTCTTCAATCCGAAATAAAACTCTTTCAAGAGTTTGAGCGTAATCCCAAATAAACCGCCGAATTCCCGGATTTTCTTCTAGTGCCTCGTTGTTGTATGTTGAAACAGGTCCTTTTATACCACCATTGTCAATAAATACGCCTACGTGTTCCGGTATCTCGTCCTGGAGGATCCACATCATTTGAGCTTGGTAAACCGCCACAGAATTTGTTGCTCCTTGGGGAAGTCTTGTAAGTTGGAATCTTCCTAGTGGTGTATCAAATGTGGTTAAGGGTCTTGATTCTGGGGCCAATTCTCTTTCGTCGTAGCCGCCCATGATGTCGCCTAGTCCGTAACAGGCGCGTCCTGCAAAGGATTCCACAAATTCTTCTGTTGCAGGAGGTAGCCCAGCATCCTTGATGGTAACCTTGTTCATTTCTTGTAAGTCGTGAACTATTCTTAGTTTTCCATCATGCTTTAGGACACAGAAAACTGGACTAGAATAGCTGGATGTTGATTGTTTGTAAAGTTTGTTTCGTATACGTTCCCGTACTTGTTCCACATATTCGTCCTTAATTGCCGCAGGTATTGGAATTGGCTTCTTCTGCCAAGGTTGGTGATCCACTACTGGTATAATATAAGGCAAACCGTAGGAATGCTTCAAAAGCCCTCTTTCTTCTGGGGTGAATGCTATAGCCTTCTCTCGAATTATAATTAAGTGCTTGAAGAGCTTCAATTCTTCTTCCCAAAGCCATCCTTCCGGTCCAAAATTGACTACCTTTAGGCGTTCTTCTGTAATCCTGGCGGTGGGTTTGAATTCTGGAGGATTTGGTGTGAGTGGTGTCTTGTACGGATCTCGTGAGAGTGGTGGTCGTTGAAGAGGCGGGTTTAGCGTTTGCGGAATAGGTTCATTAATGGGCCGAATTTTCTTTGCTACTGGTTTGTATTTGGTCATACACCATAGACTTCCATCCTTCCAACTTTGACATAACTTTGCTTGAAATGCCAAGCCCAAACCCTTTTCGAATAGCTTCCCAACTCTATTGTTGGTAGGTTGGTGTGAAGCTAATAATTTTACACTATTGATAGACGGAATACATTTGAGAAACTTGGTTGATTCAGCTGTCCCATTAGTCCTTGTTAGTCCCGGTTTGATGGATAGAATCTTCGAGAAATATTTTATAGTTTGTTTTTGTAGTTTCTCCAATAAGTACAGAAAGGATGTTTCGAGCCAGTCTAAAAAACCCAGTGTTCAAGACATAGCCTGCTCGACCAGCTGTAGCAAGCTATTCCCTAAGTGAACACCGGTGATCATAAAAAAGATTGAGTAGGTTTCTTTGAAAACATCCGATGTTCTTCACCTCCTTCTCCTGTAGACCCGTGTTCAGTGGCTGGCATAAGTATGTTTGTGCTCAGATCCTTCCGATTATTCCAGCCTTTCCCTTGTCCAATTCTAGCCAAGGGTACAGAAACTCTTCTGCCTTTTGATCCTTGGAAAGAGAGTGTCTCGCCGGTTTCGTGGTATTCCAACGTACATTCGTAGTCAAAAAGAAATGGTCTTCCAAGAATGCATTCTTGTGCTTTAGGTGAAACAAATAGGTGAGCAGGTCCGGAGAATCGACCAATTGCTAACGAGCAGTTTTCCGCCACACCGTTTATGTCACATCTAGCACCGCCAACTCCTTTCATGGGTATGTCTACTGAAACCAATTCCAAATCCAAGTCTTCTGCAACTGATCGGGGTATGACATTTACCATAGATCCGGAATCAACCATGAAGTCTACTTTTGCTCCCCCCACTTCGGCAGTTACATATCCCAGAGCACAACTATAATAACACGGGTCTGAGATATCTTCGTCTTTCTGGGGTGTAGTCATTGCAGCTGAAACTTTGGTGGATTCCGTAGCAATGTAGGTAGCACTGTTTTTACCCGGAAGGCGTCCTTGAAGTTTGGCAATGACTTGTTCCGTGTATGATGGTGAAATAGCCGTAAGCTGGGCAAAAGTTGTCGGAATTTTTACTTGGTCTAAATCTTGTAGTAGTGATTCCTCCGGAGAATTTTTCTTGATACTGATAGGTGCCCTTTCTTGACTCCATATTTTCTCCGGTGCCTTTCTAGGATTTTCCTGTTGAATTTCTGCTAATTCGTCCTCCACATCAATGTCCATGCCGTCTTTTTCTGGTTCTTGGATCCTCACGCTACGCCGACCTTTCTGAGCTTCAGATCTTGTAATTGCATGAGTTCTCAGATAGTTTTCTGCACCAAGTTGAGGTGGTTCCCATTCGACAGTCTGAGCTGAGCTTTGCATCATGGGAGTGCTTCCGTTATTTTGTCTTGATTCAGCTAAGTTTCTAATTGCATCTTGCATGGCGGGATCTGCCAAAGCACTTGCCACTACTGAACGGATTGGCCGAGATGGGTTCCAAGGAATGTGTTGTCCATTTGGTAAGTACCACTCTTTCCCCTCTCTCTTCACCAATCCTTGACTCTTGTCTTTAATGAATTCTGGGCATTGTCCGGTAGAGTGCCCTTCCCGTTTACAATAGTAGCAGATTGTAGATTCATATAGTGGGGTGGATGGTCTTGGCGCTTCGCGAGAAAATTCTTGTCTCTCCACTGGTCCCTTTTGATAAACTGGTGCCGTGTTTTTAAGCTGCTGCTTAAGCGATGCCAACTCCTGTTGGACTTCATTTAACTTCTGTTCTACTGCTTTGTCATTTGGGGTTTCTTGTAACATTTGTTCTCGCCGTTTCCCGTCACCTTTCCTAGCCTCTAGATTTTTCTGCATAGCTTGATTTGACTCGGAAAAGCTTGAGAAATTGACATAGCCTTTGTTAATTCGGATTTCAGTTTCTGCCGCTGTCACAAGGTCATCCCATTTAGGTGCCTTATTGCTTCCATCCTTGGCTTTTGGAAGTTGTCCCTTGTTGACTAGAGTCCGTTTGATGCTTCTTTGACTTTCATTTGAAAAGGCACTTAGGAATAGCAGGGCCGCGTCCTCCTCCTTGCTAATGTGATCATTTTTAATAAGGTACTTGAGAATTGAGGTGAACTTCCCAAGATAGGTCTTGTAGTCTCAATAATTTGTGACTCCGTTCTTGGCTTGCTGTTTTGCCACTTTGATTAAATCATCGGTGGTGTACATAATAGTATTATCTAATTCGCCCCATGTTTTGACCATTTCTTTCCGTAATTTTTTCCAGTCGCAGTCATCGTATCCGTCCATCTCCTCGAGTTCGCTCTTGAGTTCCTCTGTCCGCACAAATCGTCCAATCTGAAGCGCCTTATCGTAATCCGTTGCTTGGAAAGCGTTGGCCGTTCTTTCGAAACGCTTTAAGAACTTCATGAATTGGTTGCCATCATAGAAGAGTCCAGGCTCTTTAATAATGACTGGTTTGACTTGGTGGAACTGTGGGGGTTGGTAGTACTGTGGATAAAAAGCTTGTGGATGCTGAATGGGTGGTTGTTGAACCGGTGGGGGTGGAATTGGCTGTTGTCGTTGTTGAAACTGAGGTTGATACATAGTTTCTCGAATATTTTCCGTGTTGTGAATTCCGTACCCTGATATAGGTTGATGTGGAGTATTGTTACGTTGCGGTAAGTTTGTGTTTTGAGGAGTTTCATCCGAATCTGATAATTCATCTCCGTATTGGTCTCTGAGTTGAAGGTCAATTCCCTTTCCTTTGTCTTTTCTGGGTGGTGCAGGTGGGTTTGTTGTATCCGGATTCCAATTCAAGGCTGAAGTTCCGGCCGCAGGTCTGTTCCTAAAAGAGGTTGATGGAGGAGCAAATCCATTCTCCAAATCTGGTGCGCTAAACGGTAAACTCATTTTGTTCTTGTTGAATCCTAGTTTTGTAATATCACAATCTTTTGCTAACGGTTACTGTGCTCTGAAAAAGAAACAATAATATCTGGTCTCTGGTCTCTTTACCAGGGCTAATTGGGGCTTTTTCTTTAATAATTGATATAAATAACTTTACCGTACTGGGAGTGTTCTTCAAACAGTATCCTAATTATCTGAATTCTTTGGTACAACAACCGTCTTTCAGTATATAATTGGCTGTTTCCTTCGAGTGGACTCCAGAGTTTTCTTCTAGCAGTATCTGATTATCCAGATCCTTTGGTACGACACACCGTCTTCCAGTATATAATCAGCCGCTTTCTTCGAAATTCTCCTTTCAGGTCTGGTGGTTACACGTTCTCTTCAGAGGCTTGTAATCCGTTTCGTAAATGATGTTTTAGTATTCGACTGGTTTTCCAACAGAATAAGTGAATATGCCGTGGAGTTTGTAGATTTTGTTGAAGAATTTGATCCTTTCGCCGCTAGAAGTAGGTATCCTTCGACGTTATTCCAAGTTGTTGAAATCGGTAATCTGGTGTTGATCGAACAAATTTATCCTAATCACGTTGGGGACTCCCTTGTAAGACTCAAAAGTGGTTGTGAAACCCTTTTGCTGAATGGAGAAGGGGATGAAGGAGTTGCAAGCTCTGCCCTTCTATACTACCAGCTACAAGACCCACCAAGCTCAGCTTGGCAAGCTTTAATTAGGTGATAGGAGTGAATGCTCAAGATGAGTTTATTCGATACACTTTATAAAGATTTGTTATTGATATATAAGGGTTGTTATGAGTATAGTTGTAAGTGTGGAGAGTACAAGGTGGTGAGTGAATCACTGATGAGTAATAAACTGAGGAGCTACAAATGAGGGGGAGAGAGCCCCTTATATAGACAAATGTGAGGGATTTTAGCTCCAGGGCAGCCCCAGTGAGGGATTTTAGCTGGCCTGCGCTGTGTACAATTTATGCGAGGGGTGCATGCATGATGCAGGGAACAATGGCATGTGATGCAATAAAACCAAACAAAAGTGGAGGTGAAAGTTCTAGAATGCGGAGAATAATGGCACAGACTGCAGTGGCAGTGCTGGATGATGTCATGCAGCTAGAAAACAAAGGCAAAATAATATATGCAGTGGAGATACCATGGAGTAGGGAAAGGTGGCTTGAGGTGCGTGACAGGGGTCAACAGGGTGCTACAGGTTGTCCGGAGGGTCTAACTTCCAGTGCAGTGGGGCTACAGTTACACTTTCAGTGGAGACTAGGGGGTAATTTGGCCGTAGATTCCATTTCTGGGGTCCATATGGTCGTACCATGAGGCATTATATGACTAATTACGCAAATGAGAGAAAAACTTTTGATTTTTCCCATTTTGTATACCACACCGGTCAATTCAGCAATCAGGGAACATTTGATTCAGCCAGGTTAGTCCATTATTTCTCTTTCCCTCCCTCGGCTCTCCTCAAACAAACAATTCAATCACCTGATTCTCTCTCTCTTGGTCTTTAGTCTTGTCAGCCAGATTCTATCCCCAGCAGACCCTCCAGAATCAATCCAAGCCAGTATCCACAGTCCTCCTGTTCAGCCAGGTTAGTATGTAAAAAGTCTTCTTTCTTCCTCGTGCCCCTCCTCAAGTCTTCTAATGTCCTGATTAATTTTTTTTGGATGATTTTTCCTCACTTCAGCTCCAATGGTTTTTGTTAAGTATGCACCGGAACTGAAGGCAGTAGCAGTCAAGCTGATTTTGCGGGGAAAAGGTTGGGACAAAGTCAACGACCTGCTCGACACCCGGATCTCGCCCAAATCGTTCCGACGCTGGAAGCACCTCTTCCTGACCACTACCAATGTGGTCCAAGACCCGGCATTATACCTTCAACGGGGAAGGCCTCTTGAAGTCGATCCGGATCAAAGGGAGTTCATATTGGACATCCTTTCAGCTGACCCAACCCTCTATTTAGACGAAATCCAGAAGGCCGTTGAAGACGCAACTGGTATTTGCATTGCCCTGTCAACCATTTACGACGATCTTCGCCTACGACTTGGAATGACCAAGAAGAATATAAGGACGGTTCACCCCTCTCAGTGCGAGATCAAACGGGTCGACTTCATTGGGAAGGTGGCCGATCTACCTCCTGAATACTTGGTTTTTACAGGTGAGCTGCTCACTTGTTTCCTTTTGTGTTCATTTTTTGGTTCACCAGCAGTAAACTGACACTCGTGCATGCATGCAGATGAATCTGCTATCTGTGTAGATGAATTACAACGACAACGTGGGTGGGCCGTCAAAGGGCAGCGAACCAAGCAAATCGAACACACCCACGATTCGCCTCGACTCAGTCTTTTGCCAGCAGTCTCCTTGGATGGAGTTCTGGGGGTCATAGCTCAACCGGGATCAATCCAGAGAATCGATTTTGAGTACTTTCTTGAGGAAGTCCTCGTGAGTAAATTTGGTTCTTGCTTGATCATTTATCATGTACCGGGGCAAGAAAATGACTTCAATCATCTCTTAGTTGCCTACAATGAACCCATTCCCAGGAAGAAACAGTGTGCTGATCATGGATAACGCATGCATCCACCACAACGGGCGAATCATGGAGATATGTGATAATCACCAAATCCTGCTCATCTACCTCCCGCCTTACTCGCCTGATTTCAACCCCATTGAAAAGGTGTTTTCAGTCATCAAAAGCCATCTCCGCCGGGAATTAATACTTACTGGGGACGAGGAGGAAGATGTTGATATGCTCAAGGTATACATCAACGAACTGGTCACCCCCAGCTTGATGGCTGCGGAGTTCCGTTCTTGTGGCTACATTTCAGAGATTGATGATTAAGTGATTGACTACGTTTTTTTATTACTTGTTCTTTTTATTTTTTTTCTCCTTTTTTCTTTCTTGTGTGCAAGTTGTGTGCGAGTCCAATAAAATGTGATGCGAGATGACGACCTATTTTTATTACATGTTCTTTTTATTTATTTCTCCTTATTTCTTTCTTGTGTGCGAGACCAGTAAAATGCGAGACCTGCCCAAATGTACAAAGAAGCCCTGCCGCCAAGCAGGCAAACTGTGAGACCTGCAGATCCGCCCAAAAAGGGCACAAGTACTTGCTTTTCGACTCAGACCATATCGAAAAGCAAGGGCTTGGTCAAAAAAATGACTGCTGCCGAGCAGCCGAGCCGTGAGGTCTACAGATCCACCCCAAAAGGGCACAAGTGCTCGCTTTTGGGCTCGGACAAGGGCACAAGTCCTCACTTTTCAACTCAGGCCATACTGAAAAGCGAGGACTTGGTCAAAAAAATGACTGCCGCCAAGTCAGGATGCAAACGGGTCGGGTTCGGGTCGGAAAACAGTGCCCAAACCCGAACCCGATTAAGTGTTGGGTTGGGTCGGGTCGGGGCAGAATTTCCAAAAGACTGCCCAAACCCGAACGCGACTAAGGAGCAGATGGGTCGGGTCGGGTCCGGGTTGGGTCAAGCTTGACCCGGTAATTTTGAGTGATAGAACATGAGAGAGGAACAATTTGAAAAGAAATAGACAAAAAACAAAATTTGTCGCTGATTTTCATGTATGATAGAGAAGGAAAAAATTCAACAACCAAATTAAACTAAATATTGGATGTGTTATCCAACTCGTCATCGACATCATCCATAATTATCCCCTTGTCTGTGCGGATCCAGTTTTGTGCGCATACAAGCGCCTCGAGAGTGCTCGGTTTCATTCGGGTTCGATAACTGCTGAGCACTCGTCCACCTGTGGAGAATGCCGAATCCAATGCAATAGAAGTCATTGGAGTCATCAGGATTGATCGCGCCAGTATTGCCAGGGTTGGGAATTGTTTGCTGTGGGTGCTCCACCAGGAGAGGACTGAAAAGTTCGTTGATTCAGTGATGATTGGGGGTTCCTGGAGATACAGATCAAGTTCAGCGGTGGTCAAGACTGATTGGGAAACATTCTTCTGCTTGAGATATTGCTCGAATCGCTGGTCATCTTCATCAAAATTAACCACTTTCTTCGCAACGGTTGGGTTGTTTTGTTCGGGATCTGGGCTCGGGCGATCATTTGAGAGTGATTTGTTTTTGTTACAAATCACTTCGGCAAACCAGGTGGAAAGGGTATTCTTGAATCTATTGATGCTGATTGTTGCTTGCTCGTCACCAAGTTCTTCAGACAGAATAAATTCCACACGCTGGAACTTGCATCGCGGATCAAAGACTTGGCTGATTGCCGCAAAGTCTTCCATCGGTATCCAATATTTGTCGAACTTATCCTGCATCGGCTTGATCATCTCGTATATGTGAGGCGAGCCGCTGCGTAGCGAGGATTTGAGCTGCTTATCAATCTTCTTCATGGTTTTGTAGGCGAGGTGCGCAGTTGGGTATTGAGTCATTCCTAGTGTTAAAGTAGCTTCAATAAATAATAGTGAGTGAAATGTCAGTCAATTGAATGTACATTGAATGCAGACAAGAAAAGAAGAAAAGACTTACCCGAGTGAAAGACAGACAAGAATTCCTTTATAGTATCAATCTCCTCCCACTTGGTTGAGTCAGGACAACTGGAATAGTTTGCATCTTGAATGGCTAGCTGATCGAACGCTTCCTTATACGGCAGGGCCCATTTAAGCCTGAGGAATGTTGAGTTCCAGCGAGTGGGAACATCCACCAATGGGAGTGCTTGCTGATGCATTCCAATGAGATCAATCGCCTCCTTGAAGGACTGTTTACGCAAAGGGGTGCTCTTGATATAACGGACACTTTCCCGAATCTTGTCAATGGCTTCAGAGAAGATCTTGAGGCCATCCTTCACAACAAGGTTGATGACATGTGCAAGGCATCGGACATGGAAATAATTGCCCTTCATTTCGAGAGGCACATTGCTCCAAGCTGAAATAACTGATATTAATCGACTGATTGCAGAGTCGTTAGATGTTGCATTATCCACAGTGATAGACGCCACCTTTTCGAATATCTTCCACTCGACCATGGTAGTTACAAGTTGATCGGCAATTGCTACACCGGTGTGAGGAGGCGGAAGCTCTTTGAAAGAAATGATCCGAGTGTTCAGGGTCCAGTTAGAAGAGACGAAGTGCGCTGAGACTACCATAAATGGTGTCTGGTTTGAAGAGGTCCAGAGATCGGTCGTTAAGCCAATCCGATTGATTTCAGAAAGATCGACTGCTAGCTTTTCCTTCATGGAGTTGTACAGCGCCATGATGTTGGTCTTGAGTGTTGTACGAGAAAAATTTTTGAACTGGGGTTGCAAAGACGCAACAAATGCTCGGAAAAGTGGTTGTTCAACAAAAACAAACGGCTGCTCGTGCGCAATGATGAGTTTGGCTAAGATTTCGCGAGAGATTGTCGGAGAAAAGACCCAATTCATTGGCAATTTTGCTGACGAGGTTGAGGGCTTCAGTAATTTCTGCTTGCTTGCGCTGATGTAAGAGTTGCATTGCTCAAGGTGGCGCCATAAGTGCTTTGTCCCGTTGCTGCTCTTGCCATCCAGTTGTTGTTGGCAGTGTCGACATTGAGCTTTGGTAGCCTCACCTTTAAAAAGAAGAGTCAAAAACGGGTCAATTGTCAGTAAATGAGAACATATTAATATGATCTAGGTTCTAGATATTTCAAGGGAAATTGATACTTGCCAGTTCCTTTCTTTGTGAATTGCTCCCAAATGTTGCTGGTGGTCTTTCGCTTCTTTGATACTTGGGTTTCGCTTGATTCTTGTGTGCCAAACGGTTGTTTTTCACTCTGCTGAGTGCTTGCTTGAGCGGGAGCCGTATCCTTGGTGGTACAAATTACCTCAATGGGGGAATCTTCATCAGACAAAGGGGAAATCACAGCGGTGGGTTGTTTGCGTTTGGAGCGTGGCATTGTTGGACCGCCAACCGTCTTGAACGTCGATGTTGGGGCAGAATAAGATGGGATGATTGTTGATACAGGTGGTGATTGGACAATTGGCAGCAGTGGTGATTCAACAACAGTCGGCGGTGGGTTGGTGGTGGCGGCAGGCAGGGCTTGGGTCCGCTGCAGGCGGCCGGCAGTTGAGGTTGATTGCGACGGATTTGCTCTGAGTCACCGCGGGCGTCTCAAAGGAATCCGCCCCTTGTTGTGTTGGCAGGTGGCAGTGGCGGCGTTGATGGACTCGGCAGCGGTGGATCAATGGATTGCGGCCGGCAGTTGAGGGTGATTGCGACGGATTTGCTCTGAGTCACCGCGGGCGTCTCAAAGGAATCCGCCCCTTGTTGTGTTGGCAGGTGGTGGTGGTGGAGTTGATGGACTCGGCAGCAGTGGATCAATGGATTTGGCGGTGGTGGGTGGTGGGTTGGTGGTGGCAGGCTGGATGTGGATCGGCGGCAGGCCGCCTTCCTGCGGCCCCCCCGGGGATTCCCCGAGCACGGCCCGCGCTTGCACAACAATAAGAGACATGTCAAGAAATGTCACAAGTCACAGCTCCTAATTGGGTCATAGCCGGGTCTTCGGGCCGACCCGAAATGATAAACACGTGCCCGAACCCGAACCCGATTAGTCCTCGGGTCGGGGCGGGTTGGGTCAAAATCACAAATTGGCTACCCGAACCCGCCCGGAGACCCGACGGGTCTCGGGTCGGTGTCGGGTCGACCCAACCCACTTGCATCCTGACCGCCAAGCAGCCGAGCCGTGAGAGCTACAGATCCGCTCAAAAAGGGCACATGTCCTCGCCTAAATGCAAGGACTTGGTCAAAAGGGCACTGCCGCCGAAAAACTGAGCTGTGAGACGTATGTATGTATGTATTGCGCACTTCGAGATATCTCATGGGAAACAGTTTTTGGATGGACAGATTTGGTTGGCGCACTTTGAGATATCATGGGAAACAAAACAGTTTTTGGATGGACAGATTTGGTTGGTTTTCTAGGGGATAGATAGATCAGGCAACAATCAATAAATCAGTCAGGGGAAGATAACACATTTTGTTGGTTTTTTAGTGGATAGATAGATAGATCAGGTGACAATCAATAAATCAGTCAGCGGAAGGAAGGTTGAGATAACAGTAGATACTAATCAGATTGCAAGTGGTCTTCCTGGGACTCGGGGGAAGGAGAGATCTCTCCGCAGCGCTGAAACAAGCGTGGCACGCCTTCCCAAAGGGAGCGGGCGACCCCCGAAGTAAATCCCAACTGGATAAGTTGAAGCTCGCTTGATGCCCTGAAATATGTCCAGTTGCGAATCCCGTGGAGCTCCAAGCGGAGGCGGGTCGCGCGGTTGTCATGTGGGATGTTTGCCTCAGATAGGAATGTCTCCAGGCTGATGTTCTCCATTGCGGGACTTTCAGGGACAAGCGGGGCTGGAACAGATGGGAAAGTGGAGTAGTGGGACCGGATGGGCGAAGGCTGGATACTTAAAGCAAATGGAAAGGATTCGGCGCCACCAATGGTCAAAGGTAGAGGGGTATCCGGATGGGCGTTTGGGTAGCTTGTACAAGGACGGGGGCTTGCCACGTTTGGGAGGACCTCGATCTCATCATCTGCATCGCCATTCAACCGAGCAGACGGGGATCAACTAATGCCAACCAAGATGGAGTTGCTGGAGATTGAAGACCCAAAGGATGCGACTCGCTTTGGCGGTTTCAGGGCAAGGGAGTCATTCGGACCTCGCTTGGCAAGGGGGGGCTTGATATCGCTCTTGTCAAGCCGGCCTGAGGGGCCCACCGGGACGGATTTCTTGATTGATCGCCACACAAAGAGTTCCGATGTTGGGGGGTGGTCGTAATCAACACTGGGTTTGTTATTGACAATGGCTTGGGCCCATGCCCACAGCTGTTTGAATGGAAGGAGCATTGTGCGGGTCGGGTCCTCTGGGCAGGTAAAAACCAGGGCTTGGGCCTCTTTGCCCCCAGCTGCATGTGCGACGCACTTCGATCGGATCTTGGCCACCACGGGGCTGATCGGGTCTATATCTGCTTTCGGCTGGTAGGGTGGTAAAGTGATAAACCAAATCAGCTCATGCCAAAAGCAAATGTAAGTGCATGTACTTACATTCGCAGCTAGGCGGCGCTGTTCCCACTCCAGAATTGCACGTTGCTCAGGAGGTCCATACTTCATCATCAGTGCCGTGTCAATTTGGGCTTCCTGTTGACCGCACAATATTTCAGTATGTTAGGCAAAGGAATAAATCAGCTCACTAACCTTTGCACTATACTTCTGATCTTCACAGGGGTCGACCATTGTTAGTTTGAAACCAACCTTCTTGTTGGGGGCAGCGGCGGATGCCTTAGTGATCTCACTGAAGTCGCTGGCGTTCTTGACCTGAAAAAGGTGGGAGACGCCATACGTTGCGTGTCCGTAAACCAAACCGTACCAAGTAATCTTGCCGAGGGCATTCGCTTCGTCTAGGAACTTCGCCATGTGTTCCTTGTTTCCACAGATGTGGACAATAACCTGGTTTTGGAAGAAGCGCCACGTACACGCCTCCAAATTGATAGCCGAGGGGCCTAGATTGGGTTTTTGGACCATTTTGTTCCATTGCTTGGCCGGTTGGGAGGTGGGTCGACCGCGGCTGTTCGGTGGTGGTTGATAGGCGGGATTCTCGACGTAAAGCACATAGTCAATGAGCACGGGTGTAAGTCGGCTAGGTGGCGCTGGTGGCAGCGCCTCTTGTGTCTTGGGGACCAACTCGAGGCCAGGGTCTGTCAACAGGGCTTCAGCGTTGGGGAGGTCTTCTGGGGGATGATGAAGCAGATCAGATCAGCGACTGATGGAGGCGAAGGGGAAAAATGGAGAACTTACCCATGGTGCTTTGCTTGCTGAATTGACCGGGATGATAGTGGGAGAGGGATGGAACAAACCGGAGGGAAAAGAACACCGATTCGACCGGCGGATGGTGGGAGGGGGATGGAACAAACCTGAAGGGGAGGAGAAAAAACCAGCCGCAATATCGTTGATATTGAAGGCCGTGGGGCATTTCCGGTTCGGAATTGGCTGGCTGGGGTGATCCTGGTGGCGGCATCAATTGGACCCACGGCTTGGACATTGGACGGTTTGTGGGGCCTTGCCTAGGCTTGCTGGTGATTGCGTGCTAGCCTACATATGTAAATATGTACGTATGAGAACTGTGCAGATAGTATCTGCACAGTTCCCGCAGTTTTGGCAAATCCAGCAGGCCTTTCCGGTGGAAAATCCTGGCCAAGAGGGCAAGCTTTTCCGGCATGGCTGTAAGAAGCTTGCCATTCCAATGGTGCAAAGGGCGCGGGATGAATCAAAAGGAAACAGGGAGATATTGGGGAAAATGGGGAAGCGTAGGGTCCTCCCTGCCATTTGTCTCAATCCTGTAGGGCAAGACATGCGAATTTAGAGGCAAGTCCCTCCTTCGGAGGTCGCTACGCTCCCCCGAGGAGGGTACGCTTGTGTTAAGTTCGCAGTACACCAGGGGTTCATTTCCTGGGATGCATTGCGTTGGCTTGGCCGAGGGGTCTGAAGCAGGGCAGGCTGGACCTGTCTGCCCGTAATAAATTACAGTGGGTAGTTACAATAACAGTTACTATCAGTTTTTTTTCTCCTTCAGTCTTTAATTTAAAATTCAGAACCACCTAATGATTTTTATCAGCTAGATCAAGAAGTCATAGCTCTCCTCTAATAATTGGTGAAATAATTTTCCATTTTTGTAAAAAGAATGCCTGGATATCCTTGATTACACTTCCAGTTTTTAGTTACTGGTTTTAGTTACTAGTAACTGCAAAATTTGACACAGAATAAGGGATATCAATTTATTCTTTTGACAAAAATGGAAAATTCTTTCACCAATTTTTAGAGGAGAGCTCTGACTTCTTGATCTAGCTGACAGAACATTTTATTTGGTTCCTAATTTTAAATTGGAGACCAAAGAAGAGGATTCATGGTTATTGTAACTACCCACCGTGGGCCGTATCTGACAGCGGAGGTTGGCCGACAGCAGCAATGGGTCAGACATACGTTTGTCTGACCCAAAGTGTCATGCCAACACAACCAACATACTTTGGCATCGCACTTGGGTCAGCCAGGGTCATCTTACCCAGCCAACACCATGCGGCCTTGGGGAGTATTGCAGCAGAGTCAGTGTGGTAAGCCAATCCTGAATATGTTGCACCCAATATCTAGCTTAACTAAGGCCCTGTTTGGCACCGATATAATTATAGGTGATATAATTGCTGATTAATTCAATAAAAAATAGAAAATTCAACATAAAGCCTCCAAATTTTTTTTGTGGGCAACCTACAGTGCTTTTCTCTTTAACTGATTCAGCCATCTTCAGCACCATAATACCATTATATCACTTTTGACCAACATGAAGCAATATAATGGTATTATGGTGCTGAAGATGGCTGGATAAGTTGATTCTGGGTTCACAGTTAAAGAGATCAGCACTGTAGGTTGCCTACAAAAAAAATTTGGAGGCTTTATGTTGAATTTTCTATTTTTTATTGAATTAACCGGTGATTATATCACCTATATTTATATCAGTGCCAAACGGGGCCTATTAAGCCTCTCGAACGGAGGGTCTAGGAGACCCCGCCCAGAGGGCTCTCTGTAGGAGAGGCTTACTGGCTATCCCCTCAATTTTGGCAGGAGCAGAATGGATATTTAGTGCAAAAAAAACAAAAAACAATCCTATCAAGTGTAATAAAAAAAATATAAGAAAACTGAATAGACAGTCTTTTAGCCTTTCTGTTTGCGCACATTTTGACATCTATGCCAACCTCTCAAACAAAAAACTTCAATCCCTAGTGGCAAAAGTATCCTGGACTCTATTTTGAGGTAGCAAAACAAAATTCAAAACCATGTATTGGGTTCTGAAGATCCATCTGTGGATGCGCATTTGCTGACATGGAATTTCTGGCCATTGCCAAGTTTGTTTGTTCCACCCACAAGGTGTACACAAATTGATACGGAGTTGTGACAAGAGAGGGGTTGATCTTCGTTGATGGAATGCTTCTTTCCCTGACTCAGACCTAACCAGAAGCTTTTGGACCTCGGAAACAATTAAAACTGGTGCTTCAAAGATGTCCGGCCAGAGCTGGCCAGAGCGGAGCAGGGTGATCTCAGGATACTAAATATCAAAGATCTACAACCTGGAAAGCCTGCAAATTGATGGATCCGCAGGAACTACAAGCAATGCAGGCTTGTGAATCCTTGTGCAGGTCCAGTTTTTGAAAGGCTATTGTTTGAAAAATTATGAAAAATAAATCAATGGCAATAGAAAAATTCTGACCTGACAGGATTGTAGAAGAGATGCTAAAGGTTCAGAAAGCTGTGGCTCAGAACTATAGAGGGCTGGGGACAGAGCTATTAAAAAGCTAAAAAACCTTACAGCCAAATTGTACTTTCTGCTCCCGCTTGAAATCTGAGATAATCCGCAAGTTCCTCCCTGCGGGGGGGCCGCTTCACGGCCAGCACAGCGAGCCTCCCACCAGGTGGGACTTGTGTTAAGTTAGCTTCAATATAACATCCTCTGGACTACTCAAGCCCCCACCTCCCTCAAGGATCAATACTAGGACAACTCACACCAAGGACAGACCCCATTTCAAGGGTAAAAGCGCTGCGCTTCAAAAAGCGCAGCACAGCGGTTTTGGTGGCCGCTGCGCTGCGCTGAAAGTAGCAGCCCCGCCCGCTGCACTGCCGCTTTTTGGGTCTGGCAAGAAGCAGGGACCCGCTACTTTCAGCGGTAGCGCAGCAGAACCATTGCTGCACTACTGCTTTTTGAGCTGGCCGCGTAGCGCTCCCCCGCTGCCAGCCAAAAAAGTGCAGCGCAGCTGTTTTGGTGGCCGCTGTGCGGCGCTGAAAGGAGTGGCCCCACCCGCTGCGCTACCACTTTTTGGGTTGGGAAAAAAGCGGGACCCCACTATTTTCAGCGGTAGCGCAGCGGGACTGGCGCTGCGCTACCGCTTTTTGGGCTGACCGCGCAGCGGTTCCCCGCTGCGCTGCGCTGAAAGACCGCTTTTTTGTAGCGCAGCGCAGCGTTTCAGCCTTGCCCATTTCCTGTTTCTCCCTTTTCCCACCTCCTGGATACCCACCTACACCAATTCAATATTCCTCAATCAGCTCCCAGCTAGGCACAAGTAGAAGAAAGTCACCCATCAGACAGAGCCAGCCTATTAGGAAAGACCCTGGATATTCATCATCTTTTACTCCCTTCCCAATCCAGCATAACAACCCCATCTTGTCATTAGCCACACATGTAATAACCATAGAGATCCCATCTTGGTTACTCCCTGTCCCCTTTTGGTTTCAGCCCTTCCCTTTTTAGTGCATCATATGATATGTAATCTCTTTCTTCTGATGTTTCATTGTCTCTCCACATTCCAGCCTCTTTCCAGAAATTTCCATCCCCAAAGCAATTTCAGCCTCAGTCCCTTGGTTGAGAATTTTCCCCGTTTCATCTTTTCTTTCAACCACAACTCAGCCCCATAATATTTTGTATATAGTCTGACCTCTTTGGCTTTACCTTCTGTTCCTCATCAGATCTTGCCACAGAAATTCAGATAACTGGTCACTATTCATTAGGCTAGCATATGCCAGTAACTCAGATAGGACAAGCTTGTTACATCCTTGATTCCTACTATTAGATTGGTATACATATTAAAGTAAACCCTACAGACATACCTCAAGAATTCAATAGCCACAATTTTCCTCAAGAGTCCATATTCTTATATTCTTTTTCTTGTTCCCCTGAGATCAAGCACCAAATCCCTCTCAAGCTCTATTCTTCCCTCAGAGTAGTTCCACAAGTGGTGTTCCAACAGTGGCTGAAGATATTTAGTTTCAGTCCTTACTTTTATTTCCTAGTCTAATGTAGGTACAGGATTAGCTAGTGAGCTCATAAGACCTTATACTTAACAAAGTGCTTACCTTAACACTTAATCACATACCTTTAACACGTAAGCCCCCATTCCTGGAGTCTTACAAGAACCTATCACAAGACCACCCCAGCTTGTGACACTTCCTGCCCACTTAGTTCAAGTCCGTTTTCCCCTTCCTAGCCGCTAGAGATCCTGTTCCCCACATCTCTCCGGCTAGGTAAGACTTTTCCCTTTCCCTTCTTCTCCTTCAGTTCCCTGGTTGTACATACTGAGAGATCCTGTTCCCCACATCTCTCCGGCTAGCCTCTCTTTCCCTCATCTGCAAAGAAGCCACCTGTGAACTAGATTTCCTCCAGAGACTCAAGTCTTGCCCCTCCAAGCCCCTTTCTCCTGTCAACAGTGAAGGACTCATCTCAAGTCCTTACAAACACCACCTTACAACACTACCACCTTACACAAATTTCCTTCAACAACTTATTCTGAACTATCCTTTAGGCAATGCTGAAACAAATACAATACATGGAGTGTATCTGGTAAACGTTTTTCCATTGAAGATGAAGACCTACATGTCCTATCTTTTGTTTTTAGCAATTATTGTATATATGATGGCTGAAAACAAAAAATAGGATGTCTAGGTCTCCATCTTCAATGAAAAATGTTTACCAGATACACTCCATGTATTGTATTTGTTTCAGCGTTGATAGGCTATCTACTTTTAACAACCAAATACTCAGCTTACAGAGCACCTCCTCACCTGCTTCTATCCATTCACTTAAAAATTGACCCTTGAATATGAATAGACACTTTAGATAACTCTCAGTCTCATTATCTACCTAGAACAATATTGGAGTCAGCTATAGAAAAATTTGTTGTGCCCTCATTTGTTGGATTTTCAAGAGAGACCAACCTTGTGAAAATACCTACTACTGGAGAACTTGGACCTAACACTTTGGAACCTGGAGAACAACCCAACCTTGGATCAGCTCAAATCAACCCTGGATACACAGGACAACCTCAGCAAGAAACCCATGTGGCATGGACCCACCCACTTTGGAGTAAATTACTAAAACACTTTCTACCTGGAATGCTCAAAAACCTTCACCATTCTTTTCCAAAAGCCATTTCCCTTATAAGCCAGCTCAGCAAGATAGGGATTGGACCACTGTCAAATACAACTACTGTCATCAAATGGGCCACTCTTTCTCTAGGTACAACCAGGCCAACTTGGATGAGATAAATGGAAGGTTCAAGAAGGAAGGTAACAATGTAAGGTTGCCTCATGGAACCATAATACCCTGGGAAAGAAACAGAGCTTACAAGTTTGCAGTAGATCAATACTACCAAGACCAAAAGCAACCTGGAATTATCAACCTACCTCCCAGAAATCTTAAAATTGGACCAAACTCTGAACCTCAGACCTCTCTTGGACAACTGGAAGAAATAGACCCCGCTGAAGATCTCTCCACCTATGAATCTGAAGTTGGAAAAAGGACCACAAGTGGAAAGGAATATTGGTGGAGAGATCTTCATTGGGGTCTCTTTCTTCCAATTGTCCAAGAGAGGTCTGAGGCTCAGAGGTTGGTCCAGTTTTATGAGTTCCAGGAGGTAGGTTGATAATTCCAGTTTGCTTTTGGTCTTGGTGGTATTGATCTACTAGCTCTGTTTCTTTCACAGGGTACCATAGCTCAATCAGGCAACCTTACATTATTATCTTCCTTCTTGAATCTTCCATTTAGCTCATCCAAGTTGACCTGGTTTCACAAAGAGAAAGAGTGGCCCATTTGATGACAGTAGTTGCATTTGACAGTGGTCCAATCCCTATCTTGCTGAGCTGGCTTATAAGCAAAATGTCTTTTGGAAAAGAATGGTGAAGGTTTTTGAGCATTCCAGGTAGAGAGTGTTTTAGTAAGCTCTTCCACTTCTGTTCTGACTGTTGGGTTTATTAGGGGTGGAAGTAGGATTTTCTGGAATATTATACTCCATACCTGTCCAGGATTTTCTTGTTTCCATGGCTGATCTTGATTCTACTTCCTTGCTATTATATTCCAGGATGACTTGATTGCTAGGTCAGATTACTCCACCATCCTTGGAAGATATCATTTGGCTGTCCTTCATAAGATACCTAGTGATATTCTACTCCAGGTCTTCATGTAGATATTCCAAGAGGAGGTCCTAGGTTTCTTCCAAGCTAGATGCATAGCCCATCCTGACCAGGTAGTGAGTGATTATTGTAAACTAGGGTTTAAGGGCGGCTCCGCCGCCCTGTGACCACTAATTCTGTGTCAACTGCAGAGCTTATCTAGAAAGTCCCGACATATTTGCATATCACTATGGGAACAATTTGAGAAAGGTCAAATGAAGTCGCTGCTTTGTGACCCCGGGGGGAGCCTGGTGTAGTACTCATGTCAACACTAAAAAAAGTGTTGGTGCCTCAATTCCAAACTCCCAGCACACTACTGAGAGAAACATTTAATTATGCACAATAAAGATCTAATTTAAGACATATCTTTTAACTGCATTGAGGAGATCTTTTGATTTTCCAATTTGGAAAATAGCCAAATTATCTGGAGAAGTCCCTTGTGACAAGGCTATGTACAATTGACCATGGGAAAAAACCTGAGACTTCAATAGAAGTACTACATTATTCAATGTTTGGCCCTAGCTCTTATTAATAGTCATTGAGAAACATGCTACTACGGTGTGGTGATCAAACTGGTGGAGGCCGTGAAAAGGCGCAAAATCAAGAAATCACCCCCTCTCAGGATCATGATACACAGTTTCATCAAGCCCCGGCGTTTCAGGATCAAGACTCAGTCTGGCTCTCTTGGTTCCCCCTTCTATCCCCTTGTCTTTGCTGTTTCTCTCCTATTTTTTTTCCCAGTTTTCAGTTTCCTTGTTTTTGTTTCCTGTTCTTTTCTTTTCTTTTGTTTCTTTTTCTTCTTTGTTTTCTTTCTCTCTTTTGTTTCTCATTTGCGCGCGTTGGATGGGAGTGTAGGTGGTGGGTTGGGTGTGTTTTGTTTCTTTTTTTGTTTGTTGCTTGTTGGTGCTGTTGTGTTGTGGTTTCTGCTCCATTCCGGCTTCTTCGGTTGTAGAGCGCGCGCGGCGGGCACGAGGGCCTGTCGCATGAGCTGTCACCAACCCTGAGTCTAAGTTCAGCCGAACTTAGAGGAGGGGTCGGCATGGTACCTCTTTTGGATCCAAGAAAAGTATTGTCACGATTTGAGAGCTTATTTTCTGTCTGAGTTTTGAGTACCGAATACTTCTGAGTCTATTGATCCTGTTGGAGTTTCTTTTTCCCCGACGCACCTTGCGCATAGTTCCGAGACCCCTTCCCGTATCTTTTCCACAGAGATTCTTCCGCCCCTTTCTTTTCCTCCTAAAAACCCTCAACACCGCCGAGGGGTATTCCATCCCCTCGTCCTCTCAAAATCCCTACCCACCCGCTATCTGTCAGATTCTATGACTCACTTCCGGATCAACTCACAAGGGCAGCTTTTCTGAACCATCCCCTCAGCCCGCTGTCTACCGCGCACAGGTAGAAGCGCCATATTTGGTCCCCCAAGCCGGGATCAAACCAGCGACCTCAAGATTTACAGTCTTGCCTCAGGATTTCAAGACGACTGGTTCTTGGGCTCTCTCCTTTAGCTTCGTTTCAGGATCTTCGTTTCAGGAACAAGAACTCGAATTTTCTTTGTTTTTTTTTTCTGTTTTTTTGTGTTACCAGCGGGGCACAGGAGTATTCAAGTAAGTCCCCTCCATAGTAGCACCTCCGGGCTTTTCTACACTCGTCGTTAGCATTACCCGCCACGCTGTGAGCCGCAAATCCGTCGTCTGCCTTTCTTTTATCCTAGGACGTTACACAATGGTCAAGATCAAGGCTCCAAACAAAAGGCTCTGTTTCGACGGTACCAAAGTCGAGAGGTTCATTGAGACCTACGAAATGGTAGCCAGTCTGGATGAAGCGACTGAGCTCGATATGGCGAAGCAAATTCGTCTCTTTCTAGCGAACGATGATCTTCTGGACGTTCTAGAGACTTTGGACGGCTTCAATCCTCCGGACTGGCCTAAGCTGAAGGCGGCAATGGTCGCCTACTGGGGAAAAGTGGATACCGCGAGGTTCACGACGCGTGATTTAAGCTCTCTCGTCCAGAATTGGTCGGCGAAAGGCGGAGTTGCCTCGGCGGCAGACTATCAGGTCTTCCGGCAGAGCTGGGAACCCATTCAGTCCTATCTGTTGTCTAAAGCGCATATCGATTCAGTCGAGGAGATTCGTAACTCGTATTATCAATCATTTGCCACTTCGGTTCAAGATGAGATTCGAAGAAAGTTGATCAGGGACGGGACGATGGTTACCACTCTTGACAATCGGTTTAAGTTACCCACTTTTAAAATTCTCAAGGAGGCAGCGGATGCTGTGATGAAGGAACAGACCGCGCTCACCTTCGAGGAGTCTAAGACCAGTCAACCGGTCATTTCGTCTCCGTTTCAAGAAGGGAACTCCGTGATGAAAAAGATGGGAGAAGCTCAGCGTCCCCAGGAAGTTGTTTCTGCGAACAAGCCCGCCCCAAGCATGGACGAGTTGTCCAGGTTGTTTGAGGCCTTCGAGCAAAAGATAGATCAGAAGCTCGCCGCGGTTCCGGGAAAAAGGTCACAGAATCCGGGAGGACGCCCACCGATGGTCTGTTTCTACTGTCACCGTGAAGGACACGGCACCGCCAGATGTTTCGAGCTTCAAAAAGATAAGGACGACCATCTAGTCGAGCAGAAAGGTACAAATTTCTTTCTCCCGAATGGGGCGCTTATTCCCTGGGATTCTAGTCGACCGATTCGCCATGTAGTGGCGTCTTTTCAACCCGCTCGGACCCAACAGGCGACAGTGGAACCTGCAGCTGATTTTAAAGTCGGGTGCGGATCCCTTCATCCGTGGTATCCGCCCGCCGTCTCGTCTCAGTCCTTTTCAGGAGCTTATCAAGCAGATCCGGCGGGAAGAAAAAGGCACGAGGACCCTAAGCTCTATAAGGCCCCTTCGGTTCCCAGTAGCGCCGCAAAAAGGCCTATTCGTCGTGCCCCGTCCCCTAAGCCGCAAGAGGCACAGTCCATGGAGGAGGAACCGGAGCTCTTTGAACGAGGTGTTGGTGCGGAGGGCACTGCCGAACCGTCGGTGGGACGCCCAGAAGTTTCGCCTCAAGCGGCCAATAAGCCGCCAGGTCCTAAGGTGCGCTTTGATCAACGCGACGTGGCGCGTGATTACCCGAATGCGGTCGATGGCGCTCTCAAGAAGATCTTCGACTTACCTGTACCTCACATGACGGTAGCCGAATTGCTTGCTCTCGCTCCTACTGTCGCTGAAGGCGTCAAGAAATGGGTTTCGCGCCGGCGCGTGGAGGTCGGGTCTGAAGAAATCAAAGTCAATTCAGGCATATTGGCGGAAGGAGACGAGAGGCGAGAGTTGGCAGGGGACCCTAACCTGTACTCCTGTCCTTTGGGGTACTTGTCTTGTCTCGTGGGCGAAGACGAAACGCCTGCGACTCCTCTCATAGATTCGGGATCTCAGCTTTATTTGATTTCGGACTCGATGGCGAACAAGTTCAACCTGAGCCCACGAGTTAACTTTCTATCAGCAGTCTACGGCATCAACAATCAAGCGTGTGAACTGATAGGTGTGGCGGAGGATGTCCCAATCCGTGTGGGGAAGACTGTCGATAAGACTTGTCATTTTTGGATTACTCGCAATGACGGACCGCTGATTCTGGGGCGCCCTTTCTTGATGGATGTCGCCGCTACTCTCTCCTTCAACCCGCAATCTGGCGAGAAGATCATCATTCCCGATGCAAACGGTCGGGATATTGAGCTGTCCCTATGTTCCACTGGATCTGGACGATGGGAGCGAGAATTCCCAGGTCAGGGGCGCAAGGCCGTGCTGACGCATGTGGCGCAACTCCCTGGCGAATCTGAGGACGACCGTCCTTTTTTATGATCTCAGTTGGTTTGGTTTACGGCGGTGTTAATCTAGATCCTCGTGCTCGCGTCGTCGAATCAACTCAAAACCCAGAGGATTACTGGCCCGTTTTTCCTATTCCATTTTTTCCTATCAATCAGCAAAACAGAAAACCCAAAAAACATCTCAAGATAATCAAAAGCCTCAAAAATAAGATTTTGGCTCAGTTTCATTTCAGTTTTAAATCTCAAGTGTACAACAGAAGAGGCGCAGTGGAGGAGGAAACTGGAGTTCCGTGGAGGCAGCTAGAACTGAAAGTAAGTCCTCCCAGTTTATGCACCTCCAGGGTATCTACTACCGTTGTAAAAGCCCTACCTCGCGCCACTCTTGTGTAAAAGCCCTACCTCGCGCCACTCTTGTGAGCCTCCATCCTTCGCCGGTCTTTATCGACAGATACCGGCAACTCTCAGCGACGAATCTTTGTCTCCGTAACGAGAATAAACTTCCCGATCTCCACGATGAGGGTAAACTCGTGTTACTCCGCAAAGAGCCTAAGCTAGTGTCACTCCGCAATGAGTATAAACTTCCTGTACCCTGTAGGGAGTCTGAATTGAACAGCCTCCGCAAAGAGGTTAAACTAGCTATTACTGAAGACATGGCATTCGGCGCGGTGCTCCGCAACAAGCTTAAACTATGTTCTCACCAAGTACGTGGAGAAAGGGGAATGGTATTCTTTGGGCCATCGTGGAGGGCATTTGGGGTAAAAGTAAGTTCCCACCAATATGCACCTCTGAGGCGTGATGCTCCCATTTTGTCAAAAACCCTGCCGTGTGCCACATACGTGAGCGAAGGACCCCCTTTTGGATTTTACCTGGCAGACAAGTTGGCGTTTGAGGATCACGCGGAGCATCGGACAAGCCTTTTGTTGGAAAGCGGACTCGGAACCAGGGCGCAGAATGCGCTGTTGGACGCGTGGCGGTCAGGCGACTTTCTCGTTTTTGCTGCCAAGTATAAGCCGGTTGCCAAGAAGATCAAGCCGGTAAACCAGCCAATGCCTCAAGGATTGAACCCCCCTCTTTGTAGGCCCCCGCTGTCCCGGGACCCGTACCAAGGACTTTTGCACGAATTAGCCAGGGTTTTTGTGCCCAAGGGGTGCGTCACTGCTGAGCGTTTGGAAGTGGTGAATTTCGGGCCACCCGACTGGTTACTCCCGGATGAGCTGGATCTGATTAAGAACGTGCTGTCCGAAAGGAATATGGCAATTGCTTTTGATGGGAGCGAGCGTGGGCTTCTGAAGGATTCGTACGGCCTGCCGTACATCATTCCAGTCGTGGAGCACGAACCCTGGCAAAAGAAGAAAATTCTGATCCCCGCCGCTAAACTTGATGAGTATACGCGCCTGATTAGAGATCGTGTCCAAGACGGGCTCTATGAGCAATATTCTATGTCCTCCTATTCAAGCCCTGTTTTCTGCGTTCTTAAAGGGAATGGGAAGCTAAGAGTAGTCCACGATCTCCAGCCACTAAACAAGATCACTATCAGGGATGCGGGAGTTCCACCAGCCACTGAGGAATTTGTCGAATCCTTTTCTGGACGCGCGTGCTACGGACTTGGGGACATCATGGGCGGCTACGATGAGCGCGCTTTGGACCCCATTTCCCGGCCGCTTACTACCTTCGAGACGCCCCTGGGAAGATTTCAATTAACTAGACTTCCTCAAGGAGCCACAAACTCTGTTGCCGTGTACCAGGCGCAGATGATGTGGATCCTTCAGGATGAAATCCCGGATCACGCTGGCATATTCATCGACGACGGTGGAATTAAGGGCCTCAAATCCAATTACGACAACAAGAGGTTGCCCTGGCATTCTGGCATTCGCAGGTTTATTTGGGAGTACGCCGAAACCCTAGAGCGCATTCTTTTCTGGATCAAGGAGTCAGGCCTGACAGTTTCAGCCTCCAAGCTCGCGGCTTGCGTGCCCGCGCTCGAGATCGTCGGCCACGTAGTCTGCAAGGAGGGCCGGAAGATGGCTCCCAGCAAAGTCAACAAGATTGTATCCTGGCCAACTCCAATCAACGCAACGGAGGTGCGAGGTTTCCTGGGTGTTGTGGTTTACGTCCGGATTTTCATTCCGGCTCTCTCTCAGATCTGTTTGCCCCTCCGTCGACTGACTAGAAAGGATTCGGACTGGGAATGGACTGGCGAGTGCAAGAGAGCGTTTCAGGAGCTTAAGCAGATTGTCGGGAAAGATATTGTCTTAGTTAAGATTGACTACGGACCTGACGCCGGAAAAATCAAGCTTGCAGTAGACTCCAGCTTTCACACAGCCGGTGCGGTTCTTACTCAGGTAGATGGTAACGGATTTGATCGACCCGCCCTTTATGAGTCTCTTTTGTTCTCCGACGTTGAATCCCGATACTCTCAATTGAAACTCGAGTTATGTGGGGTCGCACAAATTCTGAAAAAGCTTCAGACGGTGTTGTGGGGGCAACATTTCGAGCTGCACGTGGATGCGCAGTCTTTGATTCAAATGATCAATGCGCCGAGTTTGCCTAACGCGCCCATGACGCGCTGGGCGGCGTTCATTCAGTTATTCTCTTTCGACATTGTGCACCGGCCTGGCAAGTCTTTTACTATGCCCAACGGTTTGTCCCGGCGTCCTCAAGGTGACAATGAGTCAGACCCCCCTTCAGAGTTTGATGAAGAAACGCCCCATATACGTCCCGTGCAAGTTTTTTTGGCGCGTTCAGAGGACTACTCGGGCTATCAGGAAGGTTACTGGCGCGAGATGGAGCAGTTCCTGGCGACTCTGGAGAGGCCGAAGGACATGAATGCGAAAGACTTCAACGCTTTGAAGCGCCGATTGGTCGAATTCTTTCTGCAAGAAGGAAGGCTGATGAAGCGCGGTAGACCTTTGCCCCGCATTGTTGTCACCATTCCCGAAAAACAGGATTCGATTCTCCAGCAGCTACATGAAGACCTAGGCCACCGGGGCGTTGCGGAGACTTATAGACGCATTTCAGAGCAATTCTGGTGGCTGTCTTTGAAGCAGGCGGTCACACGATGGTGTCAAAGCTGCGACGCGTGTCAACGACGCGACTTACGGAGACCTCAGGAGTTGCGATACCCTACGGGAGAATCAACAGTGTTTGGACGCGTTGCGATGGATGTGGTACACCTGAAGGCTAGCGGAGCCAAGTATCTCATTGTCGCGAGGGACAACTTTTCTGGTTGGGTGGAAGCAAAAATTCTCAACAATCTCACGTCGGAAGCGGTGGCCACGTTCTTGCAGGAGAATTGAACGATGCGGTATGGCCTGACTCAAGCTTACTCCACGGACGGAGGATCCGAGTTTGGTGGCGCTCTAGCCAACATGCTGAGGAAACTTCCCGGACAGCATTGCGTCTCTACTCCCTACTACCCTGAAGGTCAAGGCATGGTTGAACGGGGGCACGGCCCATTGAAGGCAGCTTTAGTTAAGCTGGCAGGGGAGAGTGGCAAGAATTGCCGTAAATTTCTCCCTCTAGTTCTGTTCGCGGATCGGATCTCGACGAAGCGAACCACGGGCTACTCCCCCTATGAGTTAGTGTTTGGTCAACGCGCGGTTTTGCCTTTGGACCTGGAAATAGAGTCCTATTTAGGTGTCAACTGGGACTTGGTCAAGACGACAACGGATTTGATAGCGGCACGGTCTATTCAACTGGAGCGCAGCGAGGAGTCTCGTGGGATTGCGTATCGTAAGATGGTGGAATCTCGCGGTGATTCAGTCCGCTACTGGGAAGAAGAGCGTGCGGCACGTCTACGCGACTCACTCGAGCCTGGAGATATGGTTTTGGCGTATAACCGGTCCCTCAAGACCCAGTGGGGCCAACTTTTTTCTCATAAATGGAACGGCCCCTACCGCGTGGTCAAGCAGGTAGAAGGCGGGTCCTACGTGTTGGCCGAGCTGGACGGGACCAAATTCAAGAGGCGTTTCGCGGCCGATCAGGTGAAGAGATATCATTCCCGCGGAGGCATAGGAGAACAGAAGTAAGTCCTCCCATGTGTATGCACCTCCGGGTACTTGCTACCGCGTTTTTGAAAACATTACATTCGCCACATATGTGAGCCACGCGGAGGACCTTCCTTTCTTTCTTTTGCTTTAAACACAGGATGGTGCGCGGAAATGCGCAGACTAGGGACAGTCTGCAAATGGTGGGCGGATGTGGTGATCAAACTGGTGGAGGCCGTGAAAAGGCGCAAAATCAAGAAATCACCCCCTCTCAGGATCATGATACACAGTTTCATCAAGCCCCGGCGTTTCAGGATCAAGACTCAGTCTGGCTCTCTTGGTTCCCCCTTCTATCCCCTTGTCTTTGCTGTTTCTCTCCTATTTTTTTTTTCCCAGTTTTCAGTTTCCTTGTTTTTGTTTCCTGTTTTTTTCTTTTCTTTTTGTTTCTTTTTCTTCTTTGTTTTCTTTCTCTCTTTTGTTTCTCATTTGCGCGCGTTGGATGGGAGTGTAGGTGGTGGGTTGGGTGTGTTTTGTTTCTTTTTTTGTTTGTTGCTTGTTGGTGCTGTTGTGTTGTGGTTTCTGCTCCATTCCGGCTTCTTCGGTTGTAGAGCGCGCGCGGCGGGCACGAGGGCCTGGCTGTAAAACCCCCGCGCCGGAGGCGCCGCAGATTTCACAAGCCTTTCACAAGACTCCACTTCAATCCGATATAGCCTGTTCCCCGGTCTCATCCTAGCTCAGCAGAGATCCCGACTGACTACTCATCTCTCCTGAGCTAGGTGAGCCTCCCCTTTTCATTCTTCCATTTCCCTTCCACTTAGTTGTATATAGAGGAGAGATCCCAACTGACTACTCATCTCTCCTGAGCTAGACATGCAATACAAGCCCCACGTTGGTATCAGAACTCCTGAGACCCTTGTCTCCCCTGTGCCAACCCTCTAGCCCAGTGAAGAGCTTCGGCTCTTACACTTTTTTTTTCTGATCCCGACAAAGGATTTTTTTTTTTTTCTTCTTCTTCCTTTCTCTCGACTCATTCCGAACTTGATCGCAACGGACCCGTTTGACTGACAACGGGATCTTGACTACTCCGTTGCGTGGACTACACAAACTAAACGAACTACCGAACTGCCCGCATTTTTTTTCCCGAACTCACGAACTCCTGGACTCATCGAGTTCTCCTAACTCTTCCTCTTGACCCCAGCCAAAGTTGCCGATCTACAACTTCTTCTCCTCACTCAACGGTGGACAGCTCATGTCCACTCGACAAACGATTTTGTCCGATCAACTCCTTCCCTTGACCAATCCCGAGGATATCCTACGGCGGGCACGAGCCGAACAAAGGAGGCTTCAGCAAGCGGCGTCGACCGCGGCCCAACTCAACAGTCCCCTAGAAGCCACGGAAACCGAATCGATCGTGCCCCACGCGTTTGCTCCACTGATAGTAGGCTCCGCACCAGCGTCGCTCCCTTCTGGTGTACAACTCGCCCTCACGGTAGACCCTCAAGAACCACTCCCCACACCCGGCCCGGACCCGCAGGACCCGGCGGAAGACTCCTCCCCAATGATTCCCCCCTCCATGACCGACTCTAGCCTCCAAGCCCCGCCAAACACGACTACGACGGGCGCCTCGGGAGATCCTGGAGCGGGACAGGAAACCAAGCCGAAGGACTCAGGCCAACCGACAGACCCCAAAACAGGGTTCCAAACCGACCCCCCCCGCCGCCACCCCCACCATCCAGCAGCCTCTCCACAAGGGATTGCATGAAGATGCTGATGTCCTCCCAACACGCCAGCATTACTCAGGCTCACGCGGATAGGGTGGAATATGCGGCCCGTCTGGCGAGAGCTGAGGAGGCCGCCGCCAATCGTACAGCCCGACTGGAGGAGGCATTCGCAAGCCTCCTGGATAGCTCCCTGGCTTCGGGTCGGTTCACAGCTACACCAAGGGACCGAGTGGATCACCGTCAATTCAACACAACCAATGCGCCAAAGTACATAGGTCCCTACATGGAGGTAGAGCCTTTTCTACTTTGGATCAACGCCGTGGAGATCTTCTTCACGTCAAAAGACGTCACCAACGACCACGACAAACTCCTCATCATCGGCCGTCTAATTTCGGAAACGAACCTCTTGTCCTTCTTTCAAGCCGGGGCGCAGAAGATGACTGGAAGATCTTGGGCTGAAGTAAAGGCAGATCTGTTCAACGCGGCACTACCGTCACAATGGTTTTCCGACCTTCAGAGAGAGGTCCGCTACCTCAAGATGATGGACTCCGAGTCCTTTAATCAGTACACAACCCGCGCGCGGACGCTCCAGTGGATGATTAACTTCAACGGCACCTCACTCACCGACTTCCAGCTCGCGGAGGGGATGACATTTGGTCTTCCCCAAGAGCTTGAGAACGAAGTCAAGAAGCTGGACATACTCAAGCCAGAGGAGTTCAAATTCAAAGAATTCGTCAGGAGGGTAGGGAACTGTTACGACGCAATGCCTAAGAAGACCCCACGCTCCCGTTTCGGAGGATCAAACTCGACAGCTCAACAAGGATCAAACCTGAGCTCCTTGCCCCGAGAGGAATACATCTGGCGGATCCACTCGTACCTGGACTCGGTGGGTAAGTGCCATCATTGCAAACAATATTGCGGCAACGCGGCCGGCACTTGCCCTGGTCCGGCCTACCGCGGCCCCGTCGACGTTCCTCCCTCCTTCATTGTGCCTCCGAAGCCAGCAGACTACGTGGCCCCCAGGGCGTGGAACAAACCGCAGGCAACCGGAGCCAAGGTTGGGTTCTCACAACCTGGGCGCCCAACTGGTAAACCGGCAGGAGTAGCGGCAGTCGCCGACCAGGGGGACGACTTGCTGGACCCAACGGCCGTGATCGACGACGACACCGACTTTGATGAGTATCACGCGGCGGCAATAACAACGGTTGACGACATAGAGTCCTCCCTCCGTGACGACACAGGCGTCGGACCGCCCGGCTCGTCCTTCGCCTCCGTTGCTGCTACAGCGACGAATTCAATCATTGAAGCGGAACGCCAAGCCTTCATGGAAGGCGAGGCGCTCATGCTGGACTACCCAGTATTTAACCCGGCCTTGCTCGACGAGCTGGCGGCGGAGTTCACCGAAGATGATTCGGCTGATGATGGGTACGTCCGGCCCCGTTCACCCCGGCAGACAAGACTCCATCAGTTCCACGCTGGTAGGTGCTTACGAGGCGCTGTTCATACAGGTCGGAGGATTGAACCACCAGGATTGCACCGGCGACCCCTAGCGCCGACAACCGGCCTGACTCCACACGATAGAACGCTCACCATCCGACTCCATTCAAAAATTCCAACATTTTTTGTCTGCGCAATAGACCCAACCATCAAATTGTCCGCTACCCACCCGACCAAAAAGCCCGTTTCCACTAAAAACACTTGCGACCGACCAAAGCCCCCCGCGACGCGCCCCACCGCACCGCCTTCCACTGCTCCAACCACTGCAAGCTCGCGACCATCCTCCTCTGCGACCCAACAAAAATACTGTCGTGCCGCTCAACCGCCCTTGTCCCAATCAACCACTCAAGCTTCCTTCCCTTTCAATATAGGGGGGGAGACTGTAAAACCCCCGCGCCGGAGGCGCCGCGGATTTCACAAGCCTTTCACAAGACTCCACTTCGATCCGATATAGCCTGTTCCCCGGTCTCATCCTAGCTCAGCAGAGATCCCGACTGACTACTCATCTCTCCTGAGCTAGGTGAGCCTCCCCTTTTCATTCTTCCATTTCCCTTCCACTTAGTTGTATATAGAGGAGAGATCCCAACTGACTACTCATCTCTCCTGAGCTAGACATGCAATACAAGCCCCACGTTGGTATCAGAACTCCTGAGACCCTCGTCTCCCCTGTGCCAACCCTCTAGCCCAGTGAAGAGCTTCGGCTCTTACACTGTTGCATGAGCTGTCACCGACCCTGAGTCTAAGTTCAGCCGAACTTAGAGGAGGGGTCGGCATGGTACCTCTTTTGGATCCAAGAAAAGTATTGTCACGATTTGAGAGCTTATTTTCTGTCTGAGTTTTGAGTACCGAATACTTCTGAGTCTATTGATCCTGTCGGAGTTTCTTTTTCCCCAACGCACCTCGCGCATAGTTCCGAGACCCCTTCCCGTATCTTTTCCACAGAGATTCTTCCGCCCCTTTCTTTTCCTCCCAAAAACCCTCAACACCGCCAAGGGGTATTCCATCCCCTCGTCCTCTCAAAATCCCTACCCACCCGCTATCTGTCAGATTCTACGACTCACTTCCGGATCAACTCACGAGGGCAGCTTTTCTGCACCATCCCCTCAGCCCGCTGTCTACCGCGCACAGGTAGAAGCGCCATAACGGGGAACTGATTGTGATAGAAAGAAAACTTAGCCTGGGCCTCACCCTTGTATTGCAGTGTTATCTTTGTTAATGTAACTTCTTTTCCTTTATGAGACCCTTTCAAAATTCTTGCACCCATCGTCCACTTTGTTAAGCGGGTCACCATCATTCATGTGTTGTTGCACAAGCCTTGCAAAATATTCAGGTTCCGTAATAACATTACAGGCATTTCAATTGCTAAGGATAAGTGGTGTTCAGGAAAGCCAGGGAAATCCAGTTTATTCAGGCTTTCTTCTGGCAAGGAGTCCAAGGCTTCATTGTCCGGTCTATCCACTGAAACTGACGTTGATACCTCTACATTCATCTTTTCAAGCACAGCGCAATTAAGAGCCCACATATCAACATTAAGCAGGGCCAAGATGCACCATGAACTTAAATATTCCATGTAACTGTTCTGTGTTCTTTGGCATTCATTTTTGATGCCTCCAAACAGATATTCAACCAACTTGCGGATGAGGTCATCTGGAGAGATTGCCAAGTTGATGTTGATTGTTCCCAATTGCACCTTCTCAATTGATGTGATTTGCAATTTTCCTGCGCCAAGATTGAGTAGTTCTTGGATGGATTCAAGCTGCAAGAGTGGTATGATGTGGATAGATATGTGTCAATTTGCTTGGAAGGAGTGTTATACAAAAATATTACACAACAATGGCTAATGACAAGATGGGGTTGTTATGCTGGATTGGGAAGGGAGGAAAAGATGATGAATATCCAAGGTCTTTCCTAATAGTCTGGCTCTGTCTGATGGGTGACTTTCCCCCACTTGTGCCTAGCTGGGAGCCTGAGGATTATTGAGTTGGTGTAGCCAGAAGGTGGGGAAAATAGAGGACGGAGATAATGGTGGGCCTGTTGATGGGTAGGAGTTTTCCTGGCCTTGATTCTTGAGGGAGGTGGGTGCTTGAGTATTCCAGAGAGGGTTATATTGAGGGGAAAAGACTTTGATTTTGGTGCCATATTCAGGATTGGCTTACCAAAGCGGTGTTGAAGATATAGGTCCTGCTGGGGAATAGAGATAGGTAATGAATTCATTTTGTGTAGGGATGTGTTGTAGTTTCGAAAGCGGTATGGAAGCGCTGACTGTTGGGAAAGCCATCTGGTCAAGGTGAATGAAGAGAATATGTTGTGGCATGAATATTGGCCGTTTTATGGATGTTTGAGAAGTAGGAGAGTTTTGCTGTGGGGGGTGGTTTTCCGTGGGCACTGAATAGCTTGACAGTCCCATTAAAGACAAAGTCAATGTGGGCCGCTAGCAATAAGAGGGGAAAAGGAAAAAAGGTAGGGAGTATCCCCACGGATGTTTGCTCAGCACCTGTTTACGAGTGCCTTTGCATAATCCATGCCGGGGTTTGGTCCGAACCTTGTAAGGTACTGGTTTGAAGTTGGTCTGATCATTGTTCAAAGAATGGTTGATGTCAGGCGCAATCTAACTGGATCCGAACTGGAATTGTATGAGATGTATTGTGGAAGGTACATGTAGAAGATACACCATACCTATGCTGAAACTAAGCCCAACTGTGATCAGGTGGACTTGATCCACAATATTGACCAAATATATGAATGTTTTGACCTGATTTTTTACCTCCGTGTATACCCATACCCTGTAGATTGCTCTGATGCATGTTTTGGTATTTTTTTGGGTCAGCCTAAGTACACTCCAAAAAAATCCCAAAAGCACTCCACAAGTGTGTATGGAGTGCGCGCTCCAATGATTTTTGGAGTACAGAGTAGCATACTCCAAGTTGGCTGGAGTGCAGAACCAGGGACTCAAGAGTCTTTGGAGTGCACCACAAAGAACTGCAGTGGCCAGCAAATGTATTGAGTGCCGGTGAGTCCCACTCCATAAAATTAGAGTGCATATCCCCAGCACTCCATTCATGATATTTCTCCTCCCTGAAAGGGGAGTGCAGAGCTCTCCAGCCAGAGCTGGAGTGCATATGGGGTTCAAGTTGAACCCCAGTCAAGCAGGGTATACTATGTACACGCCCTGTCTGGCCCACCCGGATGCCCACTGACACCTCTTGATCACTGGTACACCACGGGGGTAAAAGAAAAAAATCATGATTGGAGTGGAATCTCCTCTTGATGACTGGTCCATGCCGGTCATCGAGGAGACTCACACCTCTCAATGACCAGTGTGTACAGGTCATTGAGAGGAGTGATTCCCCCTGATGACCAGTACAGACCTGGATCAAGGAGGTTCACACCTCCTCTCGATGACTGGCCCATGCTGGTCATTGAAGGGAGTCACACCTTGATGACAGGTGTGTACAGGTCATCAAGAGGTGTGATTCCCCCCAATTACCGGTACAGACCGGCATCGAGGAGATTCACACCTCCTCTCAATGAATGGTCTGTGCCGGTCATCGAGGGGGCTCAAACCTCTCAATAACCGTATTGTGCCAGTCATCAAGGGGACTCACACCTCTCAATGACTGGTAACAGGACGTGTTACTCCTCTCTCCCCTCAATGTCCATCCAGGTCATCAAGAGGAGTAACACCTCCCCTCAATGACTAGTCTGTGCCGGTCATTGAGGGCACTTCCACCTCTCGATGACCTTTCTATACGGGTCATCAAGAGGAGTAACACCTCCCCTTGATGATCATCAGTCTGTGCCGGTGTGGTAAGCCAATCCTGATCTACCCAGAAAACCAGCAACCATCAATCACAAGGCTGTCACACCTCAAGACTAAATCCCATACCTCTGGCCCCCTTGTCAGCAAATCCCAAGGCCCTCAACATCCCCACTCAATGGTCATACCCTGGATAATAGTATTCCCTCTTCCCACACTCCCCCTCTCTTGGATAAACCCTCTCCCTAGTCTCAAACATCTACCCAGATCACATGTTACCCCCTTCTTCTAGTGTTTCCTTAGAACCATGTGCTCAAAGATGTATAAGCACCCTTGAAACCCATCACCCTCCAAACCCAACATGATACACATTATACTAGACATATCCCCAAACCCCACCTAGATTATTTCTCCCTGAAACACTTCCTGAAACGCTTCCTGAAACACCTAACTCCTCCTATCTTCAATCCCTAGATGACTTCTTCCTGAAACACTTCCTGAAACCCCTAACTACTCCTATCTTAGATCATAGAATATTCTACCCCTGTTATGTCTCACATATCCCCTCCTCCAACTAGGAAGATTGCACCATAGCCCCCAGAAGATGGCATCATCCCCACCCACTATTACACCATCATGTTACTCCTTGACCCACTACTCTGACCACATGGCTGTTTCACCCTATAGAAGTAGAATGTTCTATGCTTCCCTTCAGGTTATCCTTGTTTCATCATAGCTCCTCTTTCTTGTGTATATAAAATGGGTTGTTTTCCTCTTCATTTGTTCCCCATCAGATCCTGTCAAAGTAATTCAGATCACTGGTCACCTATCATTAGCCTTGCTTATGCCAATAAATCAGATTGGACAAGCTTGTTATCTGTGTACAAAATATTAGATTAGTAGAAAAGTAACCCTCAAGACATACCTCAAGAATTCTCTATAGCCACACCTTTCCATAAGAGTCCACACTCTTATATCTTTTTCTTGTTCCCAGAGAGGCAGCCCATTAAAGCACCATTCCCTCTCCAGCTCTATTCATCCCAAGAGTAGTTCCACACCGGTCATTGAGGGGACTTACACCTCTTGATGACCGGTCAATACAGGTCATCGAGGGGAATAATTCCTCTCAATGACCAGTCCTTACCAGCCATTGAGGGGAGTAACATCTCCTCTCAATGACCGGTCTGTGCCAGCCATCAAGGGGAGTCACATGTCCTCTCGATGACCTGTCCAGACAGGTCATTGAGGGGGGAGCACTTGGCCATTGAGTGGGGTATGTACTCCACTCAATGGCCATTGAGAGGCATTGAACCCCAGAACGCCGCTTGATGGCCGGTCATCAAGTGGTGTGCACAGGACTCAATGGCCGGTCATCATTAGTGGAGTACACACCCCAGTTGATGCCCGGTCATTGGGTGAGATGTATACTCCGCTTGATTGCCGTTCATTGAGCGGAGTGTGTACTCCACCCGGTGGTTGGCCATCAATTGGAGTGTGGGTTGAAGAGATCCACCCAGCCAGTTGAGGAGCTTATTACATAAGCCTCTCCGAGGAGGTGCGCAGTGTAGGACTCCCGGTTGTCACACAAATGTACGTGCGTACGTTAGTGTGACACACGCCAATTCAAGTCAACCGCTTCAAAACCAAAAGAAGTCAAAAATTTAATTCAAAAAATTACTCTACTTCTACGATAGACAGAAGTCTGAAGAGGAAAAAAATGCTAACACAACTTGGGAAGACAGCAATTCCCAAATTCCAGACTAATCAACAGTATTTCAGGCTCAAACTTTGAAGCAATGTCAATTGTAAGTCAGATATGTTATTTTTTTCTTTATTCAAAAATATTTCTTGAATTAGGGAGAAGAAAATGGTGCAGTAAACCAGAAAAAAAGTGAAAAATTTGATCCTTCTGGAAAGACAGTTTTGTATAAACTTGGCATCTAATTCACTACAAAACAACTCATGGATTTAGAATTCACGCCTTGAGTATCTTGAAAATTGTTAATCCTTATTCTGAATTGAATCAATCCATATTTTTCTTCTGAAAGATCCATGTGCAGTGGAAGTTGGAATTCAGGGTGATTCAACATGCCTCAATTCACTTGTGCATGGCTTGCTGAAGAAATGTGAGCTCCGACTCGGAGAGAGGAGAGAACAGTGGCCTGAGGAAAAAAGCTCAAGGCCAGATTTTGAGAAAAAAGGAAGCCCAAAAAGAGGACTAGTCTGCTAATTTGTGGGAGGAAAAAGGCTCCGCACTACAAGAGACTCTTTGGTCTCAGGGAAAAGGCGCAGAGAACTTATGATTCTTTTTTCTATCTATGCTAGTGATATATAACCTATTACAACTAGGGGCCAGGTTGTGGGACAGAAGATGAAATGCATATGCATCTGCAGGGAAAGGAAAGAGTGTGACAGATGGAGGAGCGGAGAAGGAAGAGAGCAAGCTGTGAAATTCCAACACCCCCCCCAGCTGATGAACCACAGAACTGAAGCCTAGAGACCTTTACCAATGTTGAGCTTTTTGAATTCTGGGTTGTTGATCATTGCTTGAAAGTTCATTTCCGACTTGATCTGATCGTCAGTGAAACTGTGATGATTGACTGATGAGAAGTTGGAATGGACTGCGGCAAGATGAGCTTGAGCAGCGGGTTTTGACTTGGAAGCGGATGGCTTGGAGGATGAAGAATCGGTCGTGCCGGAAGGTCGTCGGTCGGGGTGTTTCTCGTAGCAGAGGGATTCTCGATGGCCGGCCTTGTCGCAGTGGGAACAGATAGTGAAGCCCCTCTTGCAGTGGGGGCACATGTAGTACTTCTCATCGGTGGTCAGGAACGTGGCTTGAGTGATCGTTGACGATCGATGGAGTCGATTTTGAGCAACGTGTTTCTCAAGTCGGCCCAGGAGAAGGGGTACTGTGTCGTTGGGAAACCCGACGTTGACTACATCCCGAAACAATTTGTATTTGGCCGATGGAAGCTTGCAAAGGATCAGCGCCGTTTTGCTTTGTTCGTCGAGACCGACTTTGGCAGAGACAAGTCGATGGTTGGCAGCTCGAATCTCAGCTATGAAGGTGGCCGGGGGGGATTGATATTCTATATTGAGAAAGGTGTTGAGAGCAAGATCCCTGGCAACATGATCGTCGCCGCTGTACTTTTGCTTGAGGACCGTCCATACAGCGTATCCGTTGAATGACGTCTGATCCGTGAGCATCTGAGCAGCATAGGTCAAGTTTGTGTCGTCCAGATGTTCGATGATCTCGTGATATGCAAGATGATTGAGCTCATGATACGTATTCTTCTCGTCCGGCTTATCGGTCGCGGAGGGTGGCTTGACGGTACCTTGAACGAGACCTAGAGCACCGATCCGATCAAGTTTTGAGGTCATGAGAAATGACCACGACTCGTAGTTGTGTTCATCGAGGTATAGCGGAACTCTTCTTGCTGCCATCTTTGAACCGGAGAATGAGAGTTGGGCTTGAGATGCTGAGGATTGTGCGTGTGAGGCGTTCGGCCAGGGATTCAGATGAGGAGACGAGGTTCTGGTTTTGAGAAAAAAAACGGAGTCCGGATGAAGTCAAGAGACCGGAGGGTTTTGAGAGCGCAGCGCAAGACTGTTAATCGTGAAGAAATGTGAGCTCCGACTCGGAGAGAGGAGAGAACAGTGGCCTGAGAAGCTCAAGGCCAGATTTTGAGAAAAAAGGAAGCCCAAAAAGAGGGCTAGTCTGCTAATTTGTGGGAGGAAAAAGGCTCCGCACTACAAGAGACTCTTTGGTCTCAGGGAAAAGGCGCAGAGAACTTATGATTCTTTTTTCTATCTATGCTAGTGATATATAACCTATTACAACTAGGGGCCAGGTTTTGGGACAGAAGATGAAATGCATATGCATCTGCAGGGAAAGGAAAGAGTGTGACAGATGGAGGAGCGGAGAAGGAAGAGAGCAAGCTGTGAAATTCCAACACTTGCCCTTAAATCCCCACCAAAAAAAGAAAATTTGGAAAATTTGCTTCAGGCAGCCAGTTACGGCACACAAAAAAAATTTGCAACTATATTCCAAGGTGGCTACACCACCCACTTCCAAGGGTGTAAATGTTATATGTTGCCATTTCGAGAATCAACCAGCAAATGGTAGAGCCACTCCACCTCATACCCAAAGCCCATTTCTGCCAATAAATTAGAAGAGAGATCTCACATCCCTGATCATTTTAAATGGACTGAATTGGGGATTGCCAATGCATGCATTCATCATTCTCAAATGGAACTTAACTATGAAATTTTGAAACGGTCTGCCTCAATTTAAACACAGGCTCAGCCACTACCAGCCAGATAAAAAAAGGTACTATCTTTAAACATCAGCACCATTCAAAGACCCCATTCCGCCCAACAAACTTGAAGTAAAAATTTGAATTTGAAATCAAATTGCATGTCAACTCCCTCTTCTACCCAACATATAAATCAATCACAACCAGATTTTTGAGTCTTGTGCAAATTCTTTCCTTAAATCCAAGTGAACATAATGACTTGAGGCGTAAATATGATTCTTCTTCTTATAGTTTTCCAGATACACATCTTGCTATATGTTGATTCAACCATTGAAAATCTCAGAAATGGTGAACTAGATCACTTCTGGGATGTTGCTTTTGACTATGAATCACAGGTTGTTTGTTTCCATGCATTTTTGTGTCACATTTTCAGTAACCATATTTTCATCCTTGATAAGTGTTGCCTAATTGTATCTAAGCCTTGTGATTTTTTGCTACAATCTGTCCATGTAACAGCTAACCTTGAAGAATCAGACAACCAACTTGCAACCAAAAAAAAATCATGGGGATACCCTGTTAACCAAGCTGATCTTTTATTCTTCTTGAATTCCTTTGAGGAATAAAGAATGTCTGCTAGTTGAAACCTGATGGTAAGATTTCTGCTTGTATCTTTTACAATTGTTCTTGCTACCAAGCTCCTGAGAAACCTTGTAATGTTTGCTCTTGTTTTGGGTAGGCTCCTTCACATGTTTAATTTCTCAAGGTTTGGGTTTTGGCCAAAGAAAACACCAGCTGAGGCTCTTGGAATTCTAGCAGAGCTGATTGCTTGCGGGCCATTGACACAACATGTCAAGCAGAACCAATATAGCATCTGCAGGTGGGACAACAAGCATGGAAAATGATGCACATTCAATTAATAGCAAATATTTCAAAACACTACTCCCCACATCATTCCTGAAAAAATCAAAGGGAGCCAATCTAGAATATGATGATTCAATATAAAATTAGCCCAGAGAGCCACGGAAATTTGAGTAAGAATAACATGTTCAGATTGAAATTGATCCCCAAGATTGTCCACTCATCATGTCAAGCAGACCCAACCTGGGAAATGCATGCGTACTGGAAAAATGTCACAGAGAGTAATGAATATTCAATCTAAAAGAACTGTTAGAGAGGAATTCAATTTTAGACAAAACACACCAAAAATTCATTGTTAAATATTTAATACATCAAAACGTTTTCAAATTGACTACCAAATCTTTGTGTTCAGATTGAAATTCATTTTAAACAATAGATGAATCAGGAATTTTGCCAAAGAGTTTCTTTTTTCCAAGCTCACATATCAAGTTTATCTACAGCTTTGTTTCTTATGAAATGACTCTCTGTAAGCTTCAAGGAGTTATCTTGAGCATCTTCTAAACCTCAGAAGGGTGAATTTCACTCTTTCACAAGAAGCTGAGGAATATCTCCTGGACATTTTGGAATTCAAGTTGACAAGATCTTCTCATGGAAATGTTTTTTTTATCCTCACAAGAGCCTTAGAATTCAGTCTCAAGCCAGATTGAACCCATCTCATTCTTGCCTTGAGCTAAATTCAGCATTGATTCAACATTAATTCAGCATGGATTGACCACAAGTTAATTGAGTGGAAATTGAGTGTAACTTGCTGATAGAGTTTGGAAAGTAAGCTTAAAAGGTTAAAAAAATTATTGAATGATTGGAATTGCATGCAAGTGCTGAGCAAGCTCCCCTGGTATAACCCCATGATTAATCAAAATATATTATTTAGTAGTAATATGAGAAACCATTGTTTCTGCCAAGCAGTTGAAAATTCCTTGCTGTGTGGTTGTAAATATGTTTTTAAAGAGTTAAAGTAATGTATACGGTCAAGTTGCAGTTGGTATCAATATGATATCAGACCCTTTCCAACAAACATTCAGCATAACTTCAGCAAAAATTCAGCACAAAATTACACATCACTTGGAGCCAAGTCCTTAAAGAGATCTTAAAGGGTTCCTAAAGAGAGGGGTGAAGGCACTTGCATGCAAGTGCTGAGCAAACATCTGTGGTGTATCTAATTACACTTCTCATGATTAAGGGAACCACACACACAGTCTCACCTTCCCGGAATTCACAACCATCCTCAAATTGGTGAGACCCGGAGGAACATCCTATCCTGGGAAACAGTCTCATTATCCCGGAATTGGTGATATTGCACCAAAACAGTGATACGGCCGAGAGCAGAATATAAGTACACAAGGTGCCAAGGTTGGCACAACAAAGAAGGATGCAGACCAAGAGCAGTCAACATAGAGAGAGAAGCAGCCCAAGGGTCTTACCTTAAGCGGAAGAGAAGGAGAGACTTCCTCATCCAGAAGCGGGGGCTTCACAACCGGTAATAGGAGGGAAAAGGAAAAAAAGTATTGATGAATTGAGGTTTGGGGCCACAGTATAAAAGCACACGGCCTGTAGACAATTTCAGGTCATTGCTTGGCTCTTGCTTGGGGCCTATTGCTTAAAGAGCCAAGCAATCCAGAACAGTTTGTACCTGTAGCTTTTTTGAATGGTGAGGAGGGAGGAATGCTGCCAAAAAGAAATTGCTGGGCGCCTGTTGGTCCCGTTAATGTTAAACCACTAATTTAGCCCTAAAGATTTTAAAGTGTTCAATGGTCCTAATGCCTCCTTTCTTGACTGTAGAGTGTACTAGGTTTTTGGTGTCATGCCTGTTTTATTTAACTAAAGTAAGAGAGGATCCAACTCTCTCCAGTAACTGTTTCTTCAAAGTTTCCAAGTCACAATCTTCATATCCTGACATTTCTTCCACTTCATCCTTTCAGTTTAGTCATTTGGTAAATGGGGAAATCTGGCTGGCCAAATCCAAGGTACTTGCTCCATCTGTTCTTCCAGCTGATTTTTATCTCCTGATATTTTTTTTTTCAATAGGCATGTTGGCCCCATCAAAGAAGAAGATGGCAAACGGGTACTCGTTGCCGGGTACCCGGTACCCGTTGGCAGGTACCTGTTTAGCTCTACAGGTACCCGCCGGCGGGTGCCGGGTGCGGGTGCGGGTGTCTGGTGGGGAGGACGGCGGGTACCTGGACGGGTACCCGCCAGTCAGCCGGTCATCGAAATCTCTAGATGACCGACTGACCGGTCATCGAAAGGGATCCTCTTCGATGACCCGCTGACCGGCCATCAAAGAGGATAAAACCTCTCTCAGTCGGTCATCGAAGAGGATAAAACCTCTCTCAGTCGGTCATCGAAGAGGATAAAACCTCTCGATGACCGTTAAGCCAGTCATCGAAGAGGCTACACTCTCGATGACCGGCTGACTGGTCATCGAAAGGGATACAACCTCTTGATGACCGGCTGACGGGTCATCGAAAGGGATAAAAACTCTCGATGACCGGTCAGCCGGCCATCAAAGCGGATAAAAGCTCTCGATGACCGCTTCGGACTCGAGGCCATTTGGGCTGAATCGAACGTGTTCAAGCACCTCGAGAACTACACCAGGCGACTGACTGCTCGAGGCCAGCCGGTTCGGCCATGAGCAGTGATTTGGCACTCCGGTTAGACTCAAGCAACCTTTCGCACCATCGTTACCAGCTCGGCTAAGCCGGTCCTTTGTCAAGACTATGACCAGTCCTGACCCACGCTTTCGAGTGTATCCACAGCGGCTGGCACAGCCTCTTCGTACATAATGGTCTTCGAGGACAATCACCAACAAAGGGAGGGTTAAAGTGACTTTCCAAAGAACAAAGCGATCAAAAAGATCGTCCGATGCGACCAGTTTCACGGAACATCCAAATTTAGTCATGTGTATTCAACTCGAACCTTGATCTGAGACTGACCAAAACCATTTTGAGCTGTCTGCCCCACTGGAATCTGCATATTTACATATCCGTCCCCGCTGCCGCGCATACATCCAGTTCAGAGAGCACCTTGGGTTTAAATCTCTCCACCCCTCCCTTGAATCCGACACCCCCAACACTGAACGCCCACACAGTCGACTCGACAAAAAAAACACAGCAACCCAACTCTTCGATCATGACCGTTGCGAAAATCATCCATCTCGCGATCTTCTCCCGTAAGAATCCCATCCCTCTCTTCGCAAGATTGTCTGAGCCCTCGTGGATGCGGTCGCTAAATCTCGATCTCCCCCGTTTGACCTCCATCTGCCTTAGTCATCATCATCGGATGTATCGCTGAGATCGTTACTAGTGGCATCCTCGTCGGCGACTTCAACGTACGTCCATTTGACACCACAAGCTCCCACGTTTTTCGTTCCCTAGATTCAGTGACTGACTAACGACGGGCTCCACCCTCTCCACCGTGTGGTTCAATTTCATTCAAACAGAAGCTACAGAATCCAGATCTTTACTCGTCGCTGGTGACAAGGACCAAATATCTTCTGTTTTGTGGACTATGGAGTTGAGTGATGTCATCCGAGAAACGAAAGCCGACAGACGATTGATGCTGACCAGGAATGATCTGTGATCGTCTGTCTTTGCAGCTGTCCTGTTCTCAGCAATCTACGTGGCTGGCTTATCCGTCGCACCTGGTCACCTTCTCTTCAGCGTTGCTTCTCACATTGTTTGGCTTGGAGTGACCATCATCCTCTTCGTGTCCGGAGCAGCTGCGCTCCAGACTGAGATCAATGGACAAACGCTACCCCACCAGCAACGTCTAGAAATCCTCCAAGGTATGGCGTACCGTTCTACCGTTCGAAGAGCATCCCATCAGCTGATACTGTTTCTCTCTCTGAAATTCTACAGGATTTGCTTGGGCGGATTCAATCCTGCTAGGCCTAGCGATGCTGATGGTCTTAGCGATCGGGATTGGTCGAAGGAACGGTCTGACAGGCAACTTGCTCGGTGAACCATGAAACACACCAAAGCAAACAGGTCTCCAGCTCATCTTCTCCGCGTATTGATTATAGCCTTGGCATCTCATCATCTTGGGTCTCCTCATCTTATATTATCTTATCTCTCTATCTATCACCAACTATCTCACATTGGAAATACATTTATGGGTTTTTCCTTGTCCTGCTGTAAATGCAAAAACACTAAAAATTCCGCGTCTAGGCTGATTGTTTCGGTTTCACTGTTTCCCATGGCTGAATTCTTCAATAATAAATGGCAATGATCATTGTAAGGATGCGCAATCCCAAATGCAAACTTGATGCCCACCGAAGGGATACACATAGCTGAATGAAATGGAAATCAGCTTGGCCTTGTGCAAGTCCGATGGGACACGAAGAGGTCACATCACAAAACACGTAAGCGTTCGTCGAAAGAGCATGAAAAATATAAACCCAGATGAATTGAAAAAGATTGCAATATGATCATGTGTGGACTTAATCGAATTGGCCTCCAGGTATCCCCACAGCATAATGTCTCCACCATTGCTGTAAGAATTTCGCATATGTAATTACAATCTGTCACCGGCAAAGCATCAGGCAAGGGGCACTCGGTTAAGCTGGGGGGGGATGATTCAACGGAAAACCGTGAAAACTACGTCGATAAAACTCTGCGAGCTTCGCGTATTGCTCTTTCCTCTTGTTTACACCTGGAGACATGCAAGTAACTGCCAATGTCTCCAGTTCCACTCGGGAGAACCTGCGCCGGTTTGATGATTTTCAAGATCTCTTGGAGCCTACACTGACAGCTAAGATTTAGGAATCGTGGACCAGCTGTAATATCTGGCACAGTATGTTAGCTTCAGCTTTTGCCTAACTTAACTAAGACCCTCTCTTTGTGGAGGGGGGACACCGTCCCGCAGGGACCCTCCCCTCCTTCGGAGGCTCGCTTCGCGAGGGGCGCTCCGCGCCAGCCAGGCTGCACCAGGCCCTCCGAAGAGGGTCTTGTGTTAAGTTAGAGCTTTTGCAGTATGTGAATATCTATTGAATTTGACGCTGCGATCGATTGCGTGAAACATTTTCAAACAACTGCTCGAGATGATGACCGGTCCATCGTTGGAGAGCAAGCCCAACCCCAGGAGATGCAATTGAATGTAGGAGGAAGTTTTGAGTTGTATTGCAACAGCTTATTTACCTCAAACAATGAACTGTTTTCTTTATAACCGCAAACCGCAGCTAAATCCTATCGACAGAGGAGAGCTCCGTACACCGATGAAACAAAGCAGCGGAACTTCCAGGTCAACCGCTATACTTAGCTGAGGCCAAAGTCGAGCCTTTTCACAACTTCTTTCCCCCCTCGCCTTCAGTTTAGATGAGAGCTATACAGTAATGTTAGCTGGTTCATCATTGTTGCGCGTCGTGTGTTTTCTATGCGCCTTGCGTCTATCTCCAGCAGTCTCCGGACGCATCTCGCCTCTGACCGGTGCTGAAGATGTGGTAGAAACGGTGGGTGTGGGACGCAAGCGTCTTTTTTCTTCTGTGGAGGAGTCAAAGCCGCCGCCAGCCGCAGAACTGCCGGGTCCATCAACTGACGAGCACCCGGGGTGCAATATGAACAACAAGTCAACATCCGACCGTCCCATATTGTCTGACCTGACAATCAGCAGCGATACGAAGCAAAGCGGTCAGTTCGAGTTAACTTGACCCTTTTAGAGTCCAGTCAAGTATTCTGACTGGTCATAAGATCACTTGGATTCTCCTAGGAGGGGTTCATAATCACCCCATCATGATACCCGACGATGTCGAAAGCCAAGCTCGCGCGACGGAAAGCCACCCGTTCATCCCGCTAATGGACACCCATTATCCAGTTTTTGACCGATCCCGCGACTCCTTTACTTCAAAAAAGCCCCACTTGGGAGGTGCGGCAGTATGGCCAGACGCTATCCCACACCCGAGTTCCTCCAATAGTCATGATCCTACTTCTCGTTGTACGTGTGTTTTTACTGAAGTTGGGCCACTTCTTTCGAAGTTGTTTCGATGTGTTTTTTCCATTATTTGATGAGATCAAAAGGTCTACCCGTACAGATTTTAGTGCTAGAGAATGGTCAGAAGATAGAGCGATTCAGAAAATGAAGAGTATCAATATCGGCGATCCCATGAGTTTTCATGAAAAGTGGACTGTGAAGAATCAGCCAAATCCCGACGTATCAGGTAAAAAGAATGCAGATGGAAGCAACTACAATATGGATACAAACAGTGATTCTTTCCAGTGGAGAGAGAAAGGCGCAAAGTTTTGGGCCTGGATCTCAATGCTTTGGGAAGGGACTCCAGGAATAATCATTGATGAGGCGCACAATAGAAGCAATCATCTTGCATCTAAGCTGGAGCAGGCTATATCACAAGAATTTGAACATTATGTTCAAAAGAATCCTAAAAAAAGTGGTGGTGAATCAAATCATGGGTCATCGTTACACAGTCGTTTAGTGTATTTTGTCAATACTTTATGGGGCCTCAATCACCGTGTTCTGGACCTCTGGGGCGCCGAAGTTGGAAGTGAAATATATCTCGGCGAGCAAGATGCAATCCAACGATGGGCATTGAATCTTCTTTTGGTGAATCAGGATGCAGAAATGATAGAGTGTTTGCATGATGGTCACTTTCATTCTTACATCACACCTAAATCAACAAGAATTAGGGAATTCCTTTTCAGGTATTTACTTTCTGATAAAAACAAACCTGCCTATCATGTTCCGAGCAATAATTTCGATAATTCTGCTCTAGAAGTTTCCGAAAGAGATGTTCTGCTCATCAAAGCGGTGAAAAATGCTATGGGTAATTATTACAAAACTCAGAACAAACGGAAATGGCTGGAAGTTTTTGTGGATGAGGAGTACTTTTTGCACAGAATAGCCAGGATACAAAGATACATCAGCATTCGTCAATACAACAGATATAAAACCAGGCAGTCTTCAAATGAGATATCAATCCTAATACCATGGAAAGCAAGGTTGGAATCCGACTTCGTTCGCATTGGATTCACTCCCGAGGATGAAAGGGGCTCTTGGATAGCATGTAGATTGAATAGAATTATTAAAAGCCTGGCCTATGACAGGTATGTGGAAGTACCCAAACTGAGAAGTCTCGTACCCGTCCAAGTGGGAAAGGTGGATATATTTGACATGGGCAAGCTAAGCCCGAAAGTATGGGCCTGGATTTCAATGATCAAAGTCTATAAGCAAGACGCAGATGTGATGGAGGATGAATTGAGATTGAATGTTTGGAAAGGAAGAGGGTTTGAGGATTTGAGAAACAAAGCATTCCCGGATACATTATTTGACCACATTAAGGTTGCGTTGGATGAAAAGACTGATGAATTCTTGAAGGTGCTTTGGCTATACCACTCAATACTCCTCCAATTATGTGGCAGGAAAGTGAGCGAGCCAGCTTATTTTGAGGAACAAAAGGAGCTCCAAGAATGGGTTTTAAAACAGTTTGATAGTAAGAGTGAAGCTTCAAACAATGGTTCTGAAAAAGTCGACAAGTCTTCGATTGCAAGATTCTTAGTTTCCACCGGGGAAAAGATCATCTACCAAACTTACAAATTTTCCCCAGTGAAAAGCAAAGATCCGGCAGAACTGATCAGGATTTCTAAGAGTGATATCCAGTTGACCGAAGGGGTGATTTACGCTCTTGGCTCTTATTACAAGAGGAAGAATCCAGGGAAATGGAAGACGGTTTTCCAAGAGGACCACAACCTGTGTTCGATGTTTTTCAACTTACAGTGTAAGATTTTCTCTGGCAAGCTGGAGAAAGATCATCATGACTACTTCGATCAAGTGGGGACCATCAATCTGATGCCATGGGAGGAAGGCGTTGGCAAGTTGGAGCCCAAGGAGATCGAGAAAATCAAAAAGGAATCTCCGTTCCAACGCCCAAGAAACTTCAAGTTAGATTTAGATAAATGGCTTCTAGATTATGAACGCGTATCTAGCGTTTGATCCCATTCAAGATGAAAATATGGATCATTTATTCTACACAAACACATTTGCAATAAAGTTGCAAATGCCTCATGTTTCAAGAGGAATCATTCCTCAGTTATATAAGTATGTACACCCTTTCTTCTTGTGTCCAAAACATTCAAATTCCTTGTCCTGAAGTTTTGATCAGTGTAGCATCTTGTGTCTGATGATGAAGTTCCAGTCTCTGAAGGCAAATAGCATCCCTTCTGCAGTGCAACTGATTCCTGAGTGAGGGCTGTTTGAGCGCACTAGTCACATTCTTTGTGGTCTGCACAGCCTGGTGGGTGGGTGCGGGTAAATGAGGGGGAGCATTGGGTAATACTTTTGGTAGTCTTTTTACTGTAGATCACCAGGGGGGAATCTGTGGCACTCTCTGGAGAGTGCCATACCGTGATTTCTTTACAGAACTCTTGTTGAACTCAACTATGGAGGCATGTATCATACAAGCTTGATTTCTGTTGATCCTATCTACAAATCAATCTCATGTCAACTCTAACTAGTGACTTGGAGTAAGCTTGTGTTAGTTACAAGCAAGGTTTACAAAAATGATGGCTGCATTTAGATCCAGGGAGAAATTCATTCAACATGAGAAGAAAGGAATGAAATATTTTGTTGCTTGAAAAAATTTTCAATTTTGGTTTTGTAATCAACCAATAAATTCACCTGGACCACGTCTCACCTGAACATAGCCAGTCACAGCGCGTGTCATTTGATTGTTTATTTGATGTGAAAAGCCAATTCTAGTGTCTCTGTTCTTGATGAGGTTGTCAGGGAGTGTTTGATGTTCATAATACCAAGATCTAAACACCTAGAGAGCAAGACCACAGATTTTTTTTTCAATTCCAGACAGATGAGGAAATTACAAATGGAAGATTGACCACTTCATGTTGAAGTGGTCATCTGCCAGCATTTTGGATTAGCCAGATTTTTGGGGTGAAGATTGGATTCCAAGCCCCCAAGATAGCACTTTTGCTTGTGCTGATCCAATGAACTTTCACACCTCCAATGGCATCAGACACACTTGTAACATGTTAAGAAGTCTTGCCACAAGAATCACACACAGAACGTGCCCCATGCGGGGGAAGGCCAAACAATGATGCTGGTCAAGGTGTAGCTGCAGAATTCCCCGCAGGCCCTCTGCTGCGGACTTGTGAAAGGCTTTGTGACAATGTCCACCCTGATGTTTGCGCTGATGTTCGCGCAAACTCCAGGGTGGACATAAGAAATCATTGACCCAGCCCCCACACTGACAATTTTGTTTGTGCTGATCTGATGATCTTGAACAACCCCACCGGCATGCTCACAACAAGCCAAGCAATCTTGCCATAACAATCATGCACACCCCATGCCCCATGTGGGGGAAGGCCAAACAATCATGCTGGCCAAGATATAGCTGCAGAATTCCCTGCAGGCCCTCTGCTGCGGACTTGTGAAAGGCTATGGGACAATTTCCACCCTGATGGTCGTGCAAACATCAGGGTGGAAATCAGAAATCACTCACCAAGCCCCCATGCTGACACTTTTTCTCATGCTGATCCAATGACCTTGCACACCTCCCATAAAATTAGACACACTCTTGACATGTCAAGCCATCATGCACAGGCCCAGCCTCCTGCCACCAAAATTTGATATTCATATCAGATATATTTTGCACTACAGGAATCCAGCAGTCAGGAGATATTGGACAACTTTTAGCTATCATAGACAAGGACCTTGGAGTGGTGAAACACACAGCACAATTAGAGGAGAAAACGTAATCTACATGCTTATGAGCCCGGAGGGTGAGGTAGAAGCACCCCTTGAGGTGCTGATTGGCCTGTCATTACCAGCTGATGAATCTCCTGAGTTATGATGGGTGGCAGGGTTGGCTGAAACTTAATTAGAATTGCAGAGTGCTTGAAGTTTCTCTGTGATTCTTTCAAGACTGTATGCTGTGAATTTAGAGGTTTCTTGCTTCTCAAATACACTTATGGTGTTCCAATACTGTTTGTTGGCTGTAGCAATCAAGAGGCAAACTTTGAGGCACCACCAGGGCCCCTTTTGTTATTCTCATTACACAATGAGCCCACTCTGACATTATAGTACAACCAAGCCATGTAGGTAACAAGAATCAACACCCCCTCACAATTGATGCTTCAGGCACATCAGTAATCACCTTCTCTAGATCTAAAAACAGCATCCATACTGAATTGGAAACCTTGCGCCAAGCAACCTGACAGGCTGGTCAGTGCTTATGTACCCTTGAGGAATGATTGGTTTAGGGAGACATGAAAATCTGAGTGTGTGGGCATTCAAGCAAGATTTTAATGCTCATCTCTTCCAGTCAGAAGTGCGGAAAAATCATAGCTATGAATCTTTGGTAATTCTTGTCAAACGGTCAGAGCATTCATAGATGTTGTATGAAGTTGCATAACATGGTTTAAATAACACTAGTTCACAATAAACAATGACTGAGCTTTTGATCAGTTCAACATATGTTAGGTTACAGTCAAACTTCTCACGGGGTTGAAAGTAAAACAGAGGTTATATTGGGTGATATGAATTACACACCAGTACATAGCTCAGATGGAATTACAGCCAGGAACTCTCTGGAGAGTGCCACAGATTCCTCCCTGGTGGATTACTAATAAAAATGAGTAGGATTTCTGCTTTCTTGATCAACACTTAGACATCTTTCCTCTAGAAATAATACCAGGGTAGTTGGACTGAGGATAGTCATAGTGGGGAACAAGGAATTAGGGAATGATGGGCCTTTTTTTTTTGGTAGTCAGGATCTGAAAGACTCATGGATCAGGAGTTACTGTTTTATGTTTTGTTGATTGAGTTTGAACCATATTTTTTGATGCAGTTCTAAATTCTGCAGGCTTCCACAACTCAAGATTAGCAGTGATTGCTAAGTTGAACTGTTACTCCAGTGAAAATATATTAGAGCATCCGCATCCGTTGCTAAGTTAGTCTGGACTAACTAGCTCAGATTACAGTCGGACTAAGCTAATCCGAGTGGCCGACCGCATCGACGTAGATTGGGAGGTCCGAGGAGGTCCGAGGCTATCGGAGATTATGTGATTAGGTGCCTGTATGGTATGTGTTTGGCACCTAAACACACAGAGTTCATGCCATTGAGCATGATGCATATTCATTTTATAGGTTACAGTGCGGGACACCACTTTTGTGCTAGCCCCCTGGGGGTGTCCCAAATGTTGGGCTTGAGAAATTCACAAAAATCCCCCAATACCCCGGGGGTTTTGGGGAGGGTTAGGGGGGTGACCAGTGTAAAAATCACAAGTCCAAGTGCAAGATGTCTTTCCCCAGCTTCCAAGATGACGCCTATGACAACAGCACGAAGAGCTCAGATTGAAAGACAAAGAAAAGAGTCCTTACTTCAAAGAAAATCCTCCTCAAGCCAACCAAAAAAGCCACTGAAACCCTTCTTGCAGCCTTGAAAACCGCCTGTTGTCTCTATTGCTGACAAAGACGACCCTATTTTAATTGAAAGCAACAATGAGGATAATTTTGGTCTATTCGAAACTCCTCTCTTAGAAAAATATCAAGACAAAGAAATTGCTATGGCTGAAGAGACTCAACAGATGCTTAATTGGTGTTGCAATGGCAAAACCTCCGACAAAAATGATGAAGTTGACAAAGCTACCAGGAAGATCTTGTGGCCGATCTTGTACTCAAAGGATAAAGAAGAGCAAGTGCAGAAGAAAAGGCGAATTCTCAAAAGTGGAAATTCAAAGTACAAGATGCCAGTTCCTATCAAAGAAACTTGTTCTTTTCCTATGAATACAAGGCCTTGGTTTTGTACCGCAATGCTCCAAAACCCACTATAAGTGCATAATATACACTTAATACATAGTCTATATGCATAATGCACCTCCATAGTGCCATACTATGGCCTGTAAGTCCATGTGTCCCAAATCCGAACCACCTAAAAAGTGAAACTTTTTTCTGAGCAGTGCCACAGAGCTGGCGAGATATTTATAGAATCCCCTAGCTCTGTAGAGCTCAAAAATGTCACTTTGGTGTATTGTACATGATATATGTAAACCCTGATAGGTCTCAAAAAATAAAAACATTTTTGCGGGCGCGGGCTAGCACAAAAGTGACGTCCCGCACTGTAGTCCGAGGACTAGTGGGGGCTAGATTTATACCCCACTAGCTCCAAACCAAGCTCCGGGCTAAGTTGATCCCCGGTTAATCCAACCCGATGCGGTTGCGGGGTCGAACTAAGTGCCCTAATCCGGGCTAACTTAGCGCCCGGTGCGGATGGTCTTAAATTAGAAGCAGCTCTCTTGCAAATTGCAGTCTCCCATCCCCGGGCAGCAGTGAAACAGTTATGGATCCGATTGGGCCCAGTTGCAGATATATCTTCGCAGCTCTCGATACATTACATTACAAGGGGGGAGGCTGATTGAAAGGCCATGCTCAGCCTGAACAGGCAGTCTCCAGGATGGCTGGGTGAGCGTTCCCTTTTGGGGATGCCCGTTTCTGGCGGTTCTGATTGGGGCCAAAGACTGGATGTGTTCTGCGGAGCTCGGCGGATTATGGGAGTGAGTGCTGCGGCGCAGGGCGAGGATGTTCTGTGAGCCTGGGCCCGAGGCTGAGCACAGCACCAACGGCCACCAACGCACGCGATGGACATCCTCGAGCTGGGCAACGCACAGGCGGCGGCGGCGGCGGAGTCCGAGTCGGAGTCGGAGGACACAGGGACGAGCAGCAGGAAGAACCAGCGCCGGGCGGAGTGGGCGCGGGGGAAGCTGAGCAGAGCCCGTAAGCAGAAGAACCATCCACTGGAGCCAGCAGCAGCAGACCACACCAGACTGACCATCCACTGCAAACAGAACCCAGCGAGAACTGGGACGACGACTTCCTCTTCGGCTCCCTCGCACCCTCCGCAGAGTCACTCCCACTCCCACACACCACCACCCCCACCCCCACCCAGAAACCACCAGGCTCGCAGCCCCCCAGGAAACAGCACCAGCCCAAGAACACCTTCAGCACCTCCCGCTCATCCCCCGCACGCAACAGACCCCCACTCCCACTCCCACCCGCATCCGCACCACCGACCCGCGGACAGTCAGCAGACGGACTGCCCAAATCACGCCCCACGCCCGCCCAGCAGTCCTCCTCAGCCGGATTCGGGAGCCCCTCCTCGAGCCTGTCGATGACCGACGACAGCCGCGCCGACTGGAGCCTCTCCAGCGGAGACCACAGCGCACGCTCCAGGGCTCCAGAGACCAGCTTCAACACCGAAACCGAACTCACCGAGCCAGACATCGACCTGGACTGGCCACCCCCAGAACAGCAGCAGCAGCAGCAGCAGCAGCAACACTACAAGCGAGCGCACATCCTACCCCACATCAGCAACAGCCACGCTCACAGTCACAACAACAGCAACAACAACAACATCAACAGCAGCATCAACAACATCATCAATCGCTCATCCAGCTCATCCTCATCCTCAAACTTCGCAAACCAGTACCAACCCCGCAGGCAATCCACAGCCACCACCTCCTCCTCCTCCTCCATCCAACCCTCGAAATCCAAAAAAACATTCCTCAACAACAACAACAACAACAACAACCCATCCATCCTCAGCCCCTCAGCCACCTCCTCAACATCCTCGATCGGCTACTACAAGTCCAACTGCTCAGACCTCTCCCTCAACTCCCCCACCGCCGTCTACTCTCACCCCAGCCTAGCCGACCCGCGCCATCCCAGGCAGCCGCCCATCAGAGCCTCATCCTGCAGCTCCACCTGCTCCGTCAATCTGGGCTACGAGCACAGCGGCTCCGAGTCATACGACCCTGCCACCTCGGGCACCGAGACCGACGGGATCTCCGACCAGTTCACGCCCGACAACGAGCTCTACTCAACCCCATCCTCCTCCGACCCCACCCGGAACACGCCCACCGTCTCCCAGAGATCCCGCAAACAAGCACTCTATACACGGCCCCCCTACGTCAGCCCCTCTCCAGGCTCGTCCCTCTCCGGCTCAATCAGCACATCCACCCTCAACGCCTCCGAGGCCAGTCTCGATTCGCGCATCGCCGGATTATCCCTCAACACGACGACCACCGCGACGGGTGCACAGTCCCTTCTTGCTGCTTCCGAGGATGAGAGATCCACCTCGGCCAAGAACCCGAGCCGGAGGAGGTTCCGGAAAAAACGCCCGTCCACCCTGCTCCTCAACAAAGCCGCCGGCTCCTCCAACGGAGCCCCCGACCGCTCCCCCACCTCGGCCCTATCCCATCGAGCCAGTACCGTACTAGCCTCCATCTGTCCTCAGCCTGGGGATCTCGCATTTGCTGCCGACTCCGACGATGAGGAACGCCGCCAGAGCAGGTCCAACAACATCATCCATCATCGCCAGCCCCACCCGGCCGAGCCGCGCAAGAGGACCGAGCCCCCACCCCCCTCTCGCACCCCGCCGCGCGTCCCGCTATCCGGATATCGCGCCCTCAACACCCGAAGTCGATCCACTATCAATCGTCCCCACACCTCCATGCAAGTCCGGAACGAAAACAAGCAGTGTCTGTCGCCGCCTGATACCACCTCGGACGAGGGCTCGGCCAAGATCTTCAAACCCAAACGCCCCCTGTCCTTCACCACCCTGTTCTCTCGTGGCTCGGCAAACGGTGCATGCCCTCCACCACCCAACCCTGTATGTCTCTCCCCCCCTTTTTTTTTTTTTTTACCCGGATGATTTTCGCTCAACATCATTCTTTTTTTTCTGTTACAGCCACCTATCAAAACGACTAATCCGAACCAGCTCTCTAGAAGCTGCTTTGGCCATCGATACAGTACTTCTATCGACTCCACTGCTCACCGCTTAGGAACATCCCCCAACTCACACACTTCTAACGACAGCATTCTTTCACGCGTCAGGCGCCTCTCTTCCCGACCGGCCCCTTCAACCAAAAACTCTTCTCCCGCCAGTCCTACGCGCAAGCGATTCTCGCTAGCGGGCGACACCTCGAGCAGGCGCTCTCTCCAAACCAGCTCTTCGGTCTCATCAGGCAAGGTCATGATGGCAACACCCCTCAAAGCCTTCAGAGCCGCCAACGACAAGTTTTCAACTGCACTCAAATACAACAGGAGGCAAACCAGTCAGAGCGACAGTTTCGTCAGCGACGTCACCCTCACCGCCCTCGACACTCACGGTACCGTCCGCGCCCGTCGTCCCTCCTCCCGCGCCTCCTGCTCCAACTCGAGCGTCCTCAGCAGCACCCAACCTAGTCTGACGCGCAAATTCTCAATGCGCAAGAGCAACAAGAGCAGCATCAACGAGCCCGACCTCTGCCATTCGCCCACCGACAGCCACATCGACCATGATCTGGCCTCATCCTCTTCTCAATCCCGCTTTCCCTCCCGCAGGACCCTGTCCTCCAAGCCCCCGAAGAGCAACCCTGCCCTGCGCGCCCGAGCCGAAGCCAACGCCCAGCTGCATGGCTACCAGTTCCAACAACCCGACTACGCTCCCGTATCCTCCTCGCACGCCCACCCAGCGCCTCCAGGCTCCCAATCCCCGCCCACCGACTCCCTCGACCTCAGCCCGACCTCGTCCGCGTGGGGCGCGCGATATCCTTACAACACGCGCGTGCTTTCGAATCACATGGTGCCTTACTCGGAGCCCCTGCCCACTCCCTTTTCGGACGGCGAACACGATCTCTCCAATCATCTCGTCCATATCAGCAACTTGCCGAACCCTACTAACCTAACACGCAGTAATAGTATGGGTGAGCTGCGCATTCCTTCGAGGATCACGTCCCAGCAGGGGCGCCTCCAAACCGAACTCAATCAGGTCAAGGAATTCGCCAGGGGAATCGAGGGTTAGTCCCACGTCTTTCCGGGAAATTTTCGAAACATGACGGCTGACTGTTTTCCCCACTGCACAGAGTTGAAATCGATGCGACGGACGTATCGGAAGATGCTCCGTGCGACACACCGTCCACAGAGCTTTTCGAATGCGGACGAGACAGATAGTGATTCAGATTTGCATCAGGAGCCGGACCTCCCCGCGAAACAGGAAGACTCGGCCTCGGGCTCGGCTGGTCAACAAGTGAGTCCCGGGGCGCTGGACCGCGTGTACAGTGTGATCCAGAAGATCCAGGAAGAGTATAAAGAGTGGTGGACGTGCTGTAATGTGCTCATCGATCTCGGCGAAGGCTCGACGGACCCTCGCACTAAGTTCACATCTGACCGCGTCCGGGCAATCACCGCGTACTCTCAAGACCCTTCCCCCTCTGAACTCGACCCCCTGCCCGCCCCTACGACGACGGACGCAGGCAAGGCCCCGCAGGAGGCCCCGCCCGGCGTACACAAACACTTCGAGATCCTCAAGAGCATGTTCGCCCCTGACGGCTCTTCTGAAGCCTCGCCGAAGGGGCAGACAACAACAACAACAACAACAACAACCTCGTCGTCAGCGTCGTCTTCTTCTTCTTCGGCACAGACCAGCCCGGAGAGCGGTCCGGCGCCTCCTGAGCCGCCGACGCGCTGCCACACGCCGCCCATGGCCCTTCAGCCGGAGATCGACTTGGGCGACAAGACACCCATCTCCCGGCCTGTCAACCCTGCCGAATCAGCTGCTACGTGTGCCCCGCAACAGCCGCAGACACCCACGCCGGCGCCTCGAAAAGTACACAGCGTCGACCTCCTGGCCTCCACCTCCACCTCGACGCGAACGACGACGGTGGGGATGGAGGAGGCTGGCGAGGAGTGCGAGGGGGAGAGCCGGTTGAGCGAGTGGAGCGAGACTGATGCGGCGTGGACCGAGGCCTTCCGTGTCGACCGCCTCGCCCCAAAGTCCGCGCCCGCCGTGTCCCCCGCTACTCTCGTCCAACAACATCAGCAGCGTCCTGACCTGCCCCCGTTGGTCAAGGACAAACGGAAAGCTCATCAGGGAAGGTACTCTAGCTACCAACACCACCTCCATCACCCTTCGTCCTCCCTGGCTCTGGGCGCTCTTTCGCAGAGACCGAGGATCGCCGCCGCCAGTCGGATCGGGATCAGCGGGATCAAGGTCTGTCTCTTCTTTCGTTGTCGATGCCTCCTGGCTGGGATTAATGGGTTTTTCTTTTGGTAGGATTTCTTGAGGGTTCTTAAGGCCCGCGTGCATGCCGAGGAGAAGTGGCCGATCAAGCGGACGACGACTCCAGCGACAGGAGCGAGCCAGCCGATGGCGGCCGCGGCGACTGGAGACGGCGGCGAGGGCCGGTCAACGAGCAGCTCGGTGCGCGCACAGAAGACGACGAATGCCCAGGCTTCCGGCAAGAAGGCCGGCGGCGGATCTCTGGTGGTGCGGACGGGGACGACGGGCAGAACCGAGCCGGTGTCGCGGGCCGGGCTGGACAGTCTGGGGCCGCCGCTTGAGCCGGCCGGCCGGGCCGGAGGCGGCGGCGACGGTGCCGAGTCCGTCTCCTCGTCCGAGGAGGAGTGCTGGGACGAGCTCTTCGGGTTCAGCCAGAACAACACCACCACCTCTACGTCCACCTCCGCCTCGCTCGACTTGGCCCTCCCCGCACAGATGGTCGGCAAGAAGAAACTCGCGCCTTACACCCCCGCCGCTCCCGGCACCGCCGAGCAGCCCCGATTGGCCCTGTCGTCTGAGAGGATGCCCCAGCTGCTCTCGTACCTCAACGTGGTCAAGGAGATGTGTGCGGGATGCTTGGAGGAGCTCAAGAGCCAGACCGTCTGACTGCACCCTCCCCCTCTTTCTCTCCTCCTTTCTGTTATCATTTTCTCTCTCTCTCTCTCTCTCTCTCTCTTTCTCTCTTTTTCCTGTTCTATCTGATCTCGAACCGCGGAGAAAACCCGGCGTCCGAACACGCGCTCTGCGGCGCCCTATATCCCTCCTCCAACCCCGCCCCCGCGCCGTTGGTATCCATCTACGTATGTGGCCGGCGCGGCGTTCTCTTGTTTACCTCTCTACGCCGGGGCTCTATCGGCCTCCGCGGACGCCCTACCACGACCGAACGTCTCGCCACAAACGCGTACGAAAAAAAAAAAAAAAACTCAACTCCTTGTCTTATCAGTGCTGCTCTCAACGAACACCCCTTCTCTATCTATGGTCTCGTGCCCTTAACCTATCGCTCATCCACTTATAAACACTCTCTCTCCGGCCCCGACCTCGGGTCTCCTAGTCAATAGTCTTTCCTTTCTTTTTGTAATTGTCTTTCCGCTTAGTTTGTCCTGTTTTGTGTGTGTGTGTGTGTGTGTAAGTGAGATAACATGTGTTTGTGCGTGTGGGCCGAGAGCCGTCGAGCGGTGCGTTGGAGTCTGCAGAGGCTTGTGGGGTGTCTCGCGATCCACGCAGGAGCGGAAGGGATCTGCGACACAATAATGGACATCACTTGGCTTGTCCACCTTGTGTGTGGCCTGGGAAATGACTGCTGTTCATTTCTTCGGAAAAGGAAAAAAGGATGGGGATAGAGGAAACCTGAGTAGACCAAGTTGTGGATCAAATAATGTGGTGTAAGGTTCACCCTAGGGGGAGGGGCTACAAAGATTCTGGAAACCTCCCAGCCCAATCACACTTTCTGCTGGCGCGCAGAATGTGCAATCTGTGGGAGGGGCGGCTTTGCAGCCAGCCACAGCCACAGCCAGGACTTGAGATAATTTAGTTGACATGCTCTGTGGAGTGAGTAGGATGGTGGACAGATCCCAGATGCACTCATCCACTTCTGTAGGTCTCAGTGAATCCACAAGTTGACCTAGGTGTATGTATTTAACAATTCTTTTCTGTTTTGCTTTTTTGCTTTTGGCTGAAAAATGTTGGTTTGATGGTTACCATATCCCATTTTTACACTTGGTATCCATGTGAGTTCTTAGAATAGATATGACTATTAGTGTATCTCTGTGATTAGCAATAAGCTGATGTGTTTGGCAGCCTAATTGTTGTGCAATGATATTTCTGACATGTGACCACCCAGCACCATAACATGTCACAATAATTACGCTGCCAAACACAGCCTTAGAGCATCTGCATTGGTGCGGGAGTAAGTCCGGTAGTAGCAGATTAGCTTACTACCGGATTATCGCTAATCTTGGATGTCAACCACATTGGTGAGTGCCAGTTCAATGTGTAAGTATGGTGTATGCACCTGCAGCTTATGTCAGCTGTGTTTGGTGCATACATTTGAGTGGGGAGCAGTGCCCGCTGTTATGGCCTGGTGTTATACCTCTCCGGGGGAGAGTTGATGCCCGCTACAATCGTGTAGTCAGGTGGTACCTTTTCTTCCTTCCCCAGGGTTTTTACAGGTTATGAGCCCAGTGTTGCCTCTGTTGCGTGTTCAATTCCCATTGCCTGCATCTCACACATGTCACATCTCCCCAGCTTGTAACCCTCACACAACATGACATAACTGTGTTAGCTACTCCTAGTCTTACATATAAGCATATTATTGATTATTGGTTTAGGAGTGTGGTTGCCTTAAAATAGTTCCACGGTTCATGGGTGCCAAAAGTCCCATTTTAAGATAAATCATAGTATACACGGCAGGAGCAAATGAGGACAATCCAGCCCATCCAGCCAACGTGTGGGCCAAATTGACACCAAAATGACCCCAGATGACAGCAAATTGCCTGATCAGGGCCCTGCACACGACTCGTTGCCCCATCTCTGACGGCCAGGACGTGAGGTCGAACCCAACCCTGGCAAAACCACGTCTGCTTTGCTAGAGACCGGCATCATGGCCAAATATTATCAGTCATGATGCCAGACCTGTTGGGAGATGCTCAACTCGGTCAGTTTCCCGGGCAGATGGCAGTCGGTCCTGTGCACAAGTCCTTGGGGCAACTTTGAACAGCAGGGGTGATGTCACCTGCTTCAGATATTCTTGACTTTGAGAGTACAAACGCATGCTCTTGTCCTCCCAAGTCTCAAGTCCCCCATCATCCTCTACCCATCCTCCTCGCATCCTCTCCCCCATCCTCCTCCCTCCTCCCTCCATTCCTCCTTGCTCTCCCCTCCATTGCTCCTCCATCCTCCCTTCCTTGCTCCTCCCTCCATCCTCCCCCCATTGATTGCACCATTGCTCCTTCCTCCATTGTTCCCACCAGGGGAGATATGTTCCCACTCCCCAGGGAGTGCCTTACCGTAACTTTTTTCCATAACTGTGCTGGAGGCCTTTGGTAAAGAAAGATTGAATAGGTATGAACAAGACTTGAAGTCAGCTTGAAATCAGTTGGAAATCATCCTGAAATAAACCATAACTTGCCAAGGAATAATCCAGAACTCATCTGGAATTCATCCAGAACTCATCCAAAATATAGGCCTTTCTTGGTTCAATGACCAGTGTGTCCTTTTCATAGGGATGTGAAAGGCGCAGTATGTCATATTGTCCCCCTCATGTACTCGCGTACATCAGGGGGACAATTGGTGTCTTAACACAAAGTTTTTACTTTTCATGTGGCTGTGAAAGGCCCATCCTGTGATATTTACACCTCAATGTATGTGCCTACATTAGGGTGACTATTAGCAAAGTGCAAAAGGGTTCACTTGCATGTGCACATGTGGATTTTGAAAAGCAAAAAAAAGCAAAAAATCACACAATTATTTTTGTGAAGAGGCCAGGATATGTGGCCAAACTGGCGTGGCACTGCAATCCAGCCTTGACTTACCTCAGACTTTCACCCCAATACAATAGTTTATCACCATTTTTTTTTAGCCAAATTCAAATTAATTACAGTATTTCCAAGAAAATGGGTTTCACTAATTTTACTGCAACATTACCACATTCCGAAATTCTAAACCCAATAATACCAAGTTGACTTTTACTTTAATTTTGTACATGAGGGCATATAATGTGAATTACAAGAAACTCATTTGTTTTACAGGAATTACATTCAAGAATTGCAATTTTGCTTTCCTATCCTTTGACATCATCAAACAGGAGCAATTGATGAGTTGGACTTGGGTGAAATATCATTTCATCATATTTTTTCCTCTAGTTGTACCTAGAAAACAAAAGAATTCTACACAACATTGTGTTGACTCCCAAATCAATTCTGACTGACTTTCTGCATCCACTTCAATTCATTTAGGGATGAGTTACTGATGCACATCAGGCTCACATCCAACCAAAACTCACATCAAATTCAGCTCTGGCACTCCCTGGGGAGTGGGAACAATCTCCCCTGGTGTCCTTGCTTGCTCCTCCCTTGTCTCTTGCTCTTGTCTTGCTCTCTTCTTGTTTGCCTAGCGGCCCGTTATTGCGGATAATGAGCTTGAAAAATTTGTAATATAAGTCTTTGTAGTTGTTAATAACCTTGGTGTACATAAATATTGTTTTGCTAGTTGAGTTTGCATAATGAAATCAATCTGCTAGAGTAAAAATCACCGCTGTCCATCAATACTACCAATTGGGCTCGCGGCCTGCCCGGGTCTGAGTGCCAGTATTCTGCCGCCTATGACCAACCTTGGGGGTTGGTGTTTAAGGTTATGGCATGTGGGGGACTCGTCACAATGCCACCCATTCTGTCGTCATCAAGATGGCCCTGGTTGTGTGGATGATCTGCTTCCTGTCATTGTCACTGCTATTACACCGGCCCTCCAACCGGTGTGCCTGCCGGCTCTTTGGCAGACATTGTGCACCCCGCCATCATTTTGTCAACCACTGGTGGGTCAAACAGAGTCCCAAGTACGGGAAATCTCTGTCCTCCTGACGGCGAAACGCGCCCGCCATGTAGTATTTAAAAATAGCATTAGTTTAGTAGCCAGTATGCGTGAAAGTTGACAGTTAACAAGTCTGTTGGGGAGTAACACTTAGATTTGTATGTAGTTTCACACCAGCCCATTTGGTGTCCAATCCAATATCACCTCTGATATCAGTGATATTGGCTTGCGGGGGAGTGTTATGGCCTGGTGTTATACCTCTCCGGGGGAGAGTTGATGCCCGCTACAATCGTGTAGTTGGGTGGTACCTTTTCTGCCTTCCCCGGGGTTTTTACACCTGCATGCATGGGAATATGCATGCAAGGCTTACTCCCAGGATTAGCAAGGAGTAAGTTTACTCCTCCTTAGTCCAAATCGTACTCTGAGGAGGAGTTTAGTCCGACTAAATCGGACCCAATGCGGTTGCCAAGGAGGATTAGCTACGCTAATCCCTCCTTAATCCGCAACCAATGCGGATGCTCTTAGTGTATTGTGGGGGTTCATGGGCAGAAAATTTTGTTCCTTTCAAGGGGCCACAAAAATGAAATAAAAGATATGGTACAGTTGCACAAGGCATCCTACTGTACAGGAAATACCCCCGGGGGCATTCATAATTCTAGGGTCTGGTTTTTTGATTTTACCAGTCGTTTGGTGTTCAAAGTTGGTTTGCATAATTTTATGCATGCATAAATCATAAAATCATAAAAATATTTTGGGTAGGAAATTTTGTATTACATAATCAGACAGTCATATCCCCTGCAAAACATATTTTATGATTTTATGATTTATGCATGCATAAAATTATGCAAACCAACTTAGAACACCATAATTGTTTGGCCAAGATCCCCAACAAAAGGGGTGAGGATCACAGTGCCAATGCTCCACACGTTCAGCAGTGTCACATAGCTTATTATACACATATCATTGTAGAACAACATTGTAGAACAAGAAGCTCAAACAAAACTATTCTGATGTTTTCCATTGCCCAGTCAGGTCAGCCCAGGGGCCATTGGAGGTGCTCCAATGGCCATATCTATCACCAGGGGGGAATCTGTGGCACTCTATAGAGAGTGCAAGGCTGTATGTTTTTTCTGGAACTCTGTCTGATATCAGCCGTTCAAGTGTTATGGAGCTCCTAAGATGTCAGCCCGTAGGCAGGCTGCAGCACAGTGAGGGGAAAGTGCTCTACAGCTTCCCTCATGGTTTTCCATAAAGTCTCCAGTGGAAAATAATCAAAAACAATGACAGCATAGCTGGGGGGGGGGGGGGGGGGGGATTTGTTGGAGCTGACAGAGGGAGTGCATACCCTTGACAGAGGTGTAGGAATGAGAATCAGAGAAAAGAGGACAAATTAACAGTGTTGGAGAGGCGGAGAAAGGATGCACAAGGCCAATGGTGAAAGGCTACGCTGCGCTACGAAAAGCGCCCATTATAGCGCAGCACAGTGGGCACCCGCTACGTGACTGACCCAAAAAGCTTTAGCCCAGCGGTGTGGTATGCTTTATGGTTACCCATCTAGCCCATTTCAAAATTTTCCATTTTCTCATATGTACACTCACAAATCAACCAATCCAGCAACACCATTGGATTCTACGGCCAAAACTACACAGGACACTATGGACAACACACCTTACACCCCTCTGGATCAGAAGATACAACCCATTCAAGACACCATCAGCCAGTTTCACACACACAAACACCATACTCAGGTCATGTAATCCGTTACATGAACCACCCTTACCCAGGACCATGTAATCCGTTACATGGTCCGCTCTGACACCTGTCTACCCTTTACATATGCTTTACCTCATCAGCTGCACTCATTACATTGTGTTATGCACGTGTCATGCAGTGTCATGCAGTGTCATGCACACTAGATGCAGGCTTATGCAGGTGCATGCAGACTAGTGTAATAGGGGCTGTAGTTCATGCAGGTGTCAAGCTAGCAAAAACCCCTCATGCAGCTTGCACATGACATCAGTTGACAGCTCAGGCTAGCTAAATTCACTCGTATGACATCATTTGACAGCAGGTGACAGACAGGGGCAGTACAGATGATCAGGTGACCCAATGACATCATACGTCAATGACATCATAGGCCAAACTTGAACCTCTCACCTCCTCTTTCTCACCAGCTAAATTCCCTCATCATTACATCATGTGACCTGTCAATCGGGCTAAATTCCCTCATCTAGGCTGTACCACCAGCCAAAATCCCTCATTTGACAGCTCAGGGAAGCTAAAATCCCTCATTCCCTGGTTCCCCTGGAGCTAAAATCCCTCACCCTTTTCTATTTAAGGAGGCTCTCCTCCCCCCAGTTGTAATTTCTCTCAGCAAACTACTTGCACTCAGCTTACCCCATAACAGTACAACACTTGCTCACTCTACAGTATTAGCCCTCACTATATTGTGGTTTTACCCTTATTACATAACAATTACATACATATCACAACTCTATTACATCAATCACTCATCATTAACCCCTCTGTCAGGGTGTTCCACAACCCCCTTTGCGGCAACACACGGACCATATCAACTTACAACTCACTCAGCACTGGTTACATCACCCATATCCCCTAAGCCACTTGTTCAATGTAGGCTATCTTTTGATACACCTCCACTATCACTACATAAACCTTCCAATCATAGATTGGGGGGCTTGTTTTAGTGTCTAGTGACCCAAGAAAGGCAGAGGTAACCTCATTCATCCCTTTCCGCACTCAGCAAAAGTTTCTCAGGAACACTTTTGAGCTTTACAGCGGGTAACCCGCTGCGCTAAAGCTAAATATAATGCACATGCGCTTTTCTCCAAGGGGGAATAGCGCAAGCGCATTGGAAAACGCTGCGCTTTTGCACTAAAATAGTGCAGCTGTAAGAGCCGGAGCTCTTCACTGAGCTATGGCGTTGGCACAGGGGAGACACCGTTCTCCTGAGTTTCTGATACCTATGTTGGGCTTGATTTCAAATGGGGAACTAGCTCAGAGAGACAGTCAGTCAGGGGTCGGGTCTCTGCTATATACAATTGATCTCCAGGGAAGGGAAGAGGAGAAAGGAAACAAGAGAAACTTACCTAGCTCAGGGAGACAGTCAGTCAGGGGTTGGGTCTCTGCTGAGCTAGGAGGGGCGGTGACGGCGGGACTATAAGGGACTGTTGTTGGTTTGGTGACATGTTTGTGAACTCCATAGCCTCCGCGGCGCGGGGGGTTTACAGCAGCGCAGCTTGAAAACGCTTTTTGCTGCTATGAGTGCGCTACATGCACTATTTTGCTACAATAGCACAAGCGTGCCAAAGCTGTGATGTGCTTTGAGGCGCTACAGGCTACCAAGTGGGTATCCATATACCCCTTGGCTCCTCCCATCCAATGCATCCATCCCACAGTGGTGTGATCACTTACCATCCCTCACCCTTTCCTCAGTCTGTCACCCTTAATCTTTTCTTCACTTCAGCGTGATCTGTTTCTCCTCTGATCATTTTTCTACAGCCGCCAAAGATGATGACCCTATTGGGCGCAGCAACAGGGTGCTCATCAGGTCTGTCTAGTCTTTCAGTCCAAGCAATTGAGTGCTGCATCAGCAGCCAGATGTGTCTGCGCAAGAATTTCAGGATGGGAGGCAGCTTCAAGGAATGTCATAAACTGATTGATGGGGCGCTTAAGAACCCCAAATTTGAATCAGCCGCAAGTAAGAAGAATCCTGGAACATCAAAATAGTTCCTTTATATATAATATGATTGGCCACTAGAATTCATCTTCCATAGGTTTTTCCCTTCAAAATTATTTTTCTCTCTAATAAAAAATCTAACATTGAAACAAAAAACACTACTTCCCCCCCTCCAAAAAAAGCGCTACAAAATAGCGTAGCGCACCATTTATAGTGGAAGTGTAGTGCTTTTGCGCTATTTTCTGGCTATAAATAGCGGCTACAAAAAGATAAAATCTACAAGCTTGCACCAAAAAGCGCAAGCGTAGCCCAAAAAGCTATAAATTAGCGCTGCGCATCCGGCCCTAAAAGCGCTATGCTTTGTGCTGTGCTGCGCTATCTGTAGCGCAGCGCTTTCACCATTGACAAGGTTCAAACTATGAAGATGGTGGGATTGGAGGGTCAGAGATGTCAAAAGGGATCAGGAGATAGGCTGAAAAACTGGCGGAACTCAGGAAGAATCTGGATCAGGATCAATAATTCTCAGAAAGATGATGGCATCCTCCTTGTATCAGGATGGAATTTCATCGGGGACCTTGTCCAAGCTCAGACAGAAATTGAACTACAGTCTGGTGATGAGTGGTGTGCGCCTGACCCTTGTGTCTGCTACCAACGGTGCAACAAGTACAATATATGTAATTGTATTGGACTGTATTGTATTGGAAAAATTTAAAAATACATGTATCTGTACCATATTTTTTTCCAAAAAGTGTACACATGTATCATTCAAATTGTTTGGTGAGACCAATACAAAATACATTTATCATATTTGCGTGTACAATCTGCATGAAAATATGATACAATGTATAGCCTACACAATACGTGTATCGTAATTGTTGCACCATTGCTGCTGCTATGACAACAAAAGTCACACATTGACACAACAAATGGAACAGCCAACACAACAACCAGAGAACGGGACTCCCAAAGCAGAGGCAATCTGCAGACCACAGGAAAAAGAAGAAACAAGCAAAGTGATAAAACATGAGCAAAAGAGAGACAAAAAAACAAATATAAAAAAGAGTTTGATGAAACTGAAACCAAATTGTCAGAAGCTGAGTCCAAACCATCTTGGTAGAGGTGGAGTGTAACAACTCCGGTTTGTTGTTAAGACACATGCACTGATAATTATGTGGTGATTATCAAGCTTATGTTTAGGATTATTTAGGGTGCTCAAAGTTGACTTGCATAAAATCATAAAATTATGAGGTGAAAAAAATATGTGCACCCAAACACTCAAATTAGAGCAACATTTCTAAAATGGTACATATAAAATCATCATTTGAAACACCACGGATGTTTGCTCAGCACTTGCGTGCAAGTGCCATCACCCCTCTCTTTAGGAACCCTTTAAGATCTCTTTAAGGACTTGGCTCCAAGTGATGTGTAATTTTGTGCTGAATTTTTGCTGAAGTTATGCTGAATGTTTATGAAGTCATGTTGGAAAGGGTCTGATATCATATTGATACCAACTTCAACTTGATCGTATATATTACTTTAACTCTTTAAAAACATATGTACAACCACACTGCAATGAATTGTCAACTGCTTGGCAGAAACAATGGTTTCTTCTATTGAAACTATATAATATATTTTGATTAATCATGGGTTTATACCAGGGGAGCTTTCTCAGCACTTGCATGCAATTTTAATTATTCAATGATTTCTTTTACCTTTTAAATTTCCTGGCGGAACCCTACTAAGGAGACAGTGAATGTTGTAAATTTGGATATTATCAAGGATGGCATTTCGACAAGGCTTGCTTGATGTGGTGAAGCATAGATTTTGGTTAATTGTTTATGTGGTTCCATTGTGTTTGTTGTGTTGCACTTGGTTTGCAATTAAAACAAAGTTGTGTTGCGTTGTTTCATTTGAGGGTGTTGGTCCCCGGTGATACAGAACTGGTGTTTGGATATCTACCCGCTGATGGTGCTGAGCCTGGTAAAGGTGGTGTATGGGGTGCCGGTGATCATTTCCTGATTGGGAGCACAGCACAGTGGTGTGTTCCCTAATTCCATGAGAAATACATCAAGCATGTAGATCAACTTGATATATGATCTTGGAAAAGAGGATTCTGATAAAAAACTCTTCAGCAAAATTCCTGATGGATCTGTTTTCTAAAATAAATTCAAGTCTGAACACAAAGATTTGGAAGTAAATTTGAAACATTTGGATGTATTAAATATTTAACAGTGAATTTTTGGTGTGTCTTATCTAAAATTAAATTCCTCTCTAACAGTTCTTTTGGATTAAATCTTCATAACTCTCCATTTTGGTTTTCCAGTATGCATTCCCCAGGTTGGTTCTGCTTGACATGTTAAGTGGATAATCTTGGGTATCAATTTCAATCTTATCATGTTATTCTTACTCAAACTTCTGTTTCTCTCTGGGCTGATTTTATATTGAATCATCATATCTTTGATTGTTTCACAAATGATGTGTGGAGTAGTTTTTTGAAATATTTGCTATCAATTGAATGCGCATGATTTTCCATGCCAGTTTTCCCACCGGCAGATGCTATATTGGGTCTGCTTGAAATATTGAGTCGCAAGCAATCAGCTCTGCAAGAATTTTGAGAGCCTCAACTGTAGTTTTCTTTGGCCAAAATCCAAACCTTGAGAAATTGAACATGTGAATGAGCCTTTCCAAAACAACACCAAAGATTGCACGGTTTTTCAGGAGCTTGGTAGAAAGAACAAATGAAAGAGGTGCAAGCAAAAAGATTACCATCAGGTTGCAAACATTCAGCATGCTTTATTACTCAAGGGAATTCAAGAAGAACAAAAGATCACCTTGGTTAACAAGGTATCCCCATGATATTTTTTGCTTGCAAGGTGAATGTCTGATTCTTCAAGGTCAGCTGTTACGTGAACAGATCATAGCAAAAATATCACAAGGCTTGGATCTAATTGGGCAAAATGTTTCAAGGATGATAATAAGGCGACTGAAAACTTGGCACCAAAATCAATCCATGCAAGGAAACAAGCTGTGATTTATTTTCAAAAAGCAACCTGCCAGAAGTGATCTAGTTCAGCATTTTTGAGATTTTCAAGGTTTGAATCAACATAGGGCATGACTTGTCTTTGCAAACCTATAAGAAGAAGAACCGTATAAGTCATGATGTTCACTTGGATTTGAGGAAATAATTTATTTAAGACTCAAAAATCTGGTTGTGATTGATTTATATGTTAGGTAGAAGAGGGAGTTTACGGGCAAGTTGATTTCAAATTCCAATTTTTCCTTTGATTGTGTCTAGCGGAATGGGGTTGTTGAATGGTTATGATGTTGCAAGATAGTATCTTTTATTATCTGGCTGGTAGTGGCTGAGCCCATGTTCAAATTGAAGCAGACCATTTGAAAATTTCAATAGTTAAGTTCCAAAGAGTAGTTATTTGAGAATGATGTAGAAGTTGTGAATTTGTGTATTTCCAATCCCCAATTCAACCCATTTGAAATTATCTGGGATGTGAGATTCCTCTTCTAATTTATTGGCAGAAATCAGCCTTGGATATGAGGTGGAGTGGCTGTACCATTGGCTGGCTGATCTTTGAAATGACAATGTATAAAATTACACCCTTGGAAACTGGTGGCGTAGCCACCTTGGAATATAGTTGTGAATTGTATTTGTGCTCTGTAACTGGCTCCCTGAAGTAAATTTTCCAAATTTTCTTTTTTTTTGGTAGGGATTTAAGGGCAAGCCATGCACGAGTGAATTGGGGCATGTTGAATCACCCTAAATTCCAACTTCCACTGCACATGGAGCTTTCTGAAGGAGAATTTGGATCAATTCAATTCAGAATGAGAATTCACAATTTTCAAGATACTGAAGGCGTAAATTTGGAAGGGTCGGCCTAAAGGCACCCCAAACTTTTACTTCAAGTACACCAACATTTTGGGGTACCTCATTGGGCACCCCATTATAGTTGGGGTGCACACCTAATGTACCCCAAGGAAATGGGGTGCGCACTACCTTACACCAAAAAAACTGGGGTGCACAGGCCAAAACTCCCAGACAGCTGTCTTATTGGTGTGCAAAGCCATGTACACCAAGAAAATGGTGTACAAAAGAGGTGCACCCCAAGAAATTCTCATTTTCAGATTTGAACCCCAAAACCTATTTTGGATATTGGGGTGCATTGGGGTGCATTGGGGTGCATTGGGGTGCACACACCAAGAGCCAATAAAATTTGGTGTGCATCAAATTTTTCTGGTGTAAAGAGTTTCTTGAGTTAATAAATCAAGCCTTTAAAAGACCTATTTACATTCAGGAAGAAGAATAAAATTAAATAAAAAGAAAAAAACATAAAATTTTGAGTCATTGAGTGAAGAGCCTCAAGTGAGTGTAGAGGCTCACACCCTTCTCAATGTGACTGATCCATTCTTTAGCAATTTTGGAAGTCACCCGGGTTGCCAATACAGGAGGAGGGATGGGTTTGACACCATCCTTCCCCCCAACATTAGCCAAAACCCAGTGAGAATCATCGACATAGAGTAGGTAAATTGGGACTGAATCTCCGGGGCCAACACGTAGCGGAAGGTAGGTGCTGCAGTCTTTGATTGAAAGAAAAACGACTGGTCGTCCGTAAGTGTTCGCAATGATCTGACCGTGTGCCAACTTGGAGAGCCATTGATCGCGACCAATGTTTGCCTCCTCGTTCTGCACCGTGAGGCTTTCAATGACCGATTTCAATTGGCCTTCACCTCCCTGTAACTTTGAGTAAACTCCTCGGTTTTCGGTGGCCTCTTTGACCATCTCTTTCTGTACTCGGAGCCACCCGTTGTCTATGTAACCAAGGGCTTGTGCAATGCAATGAAAGCCGCAGTTTCCATCGCCAGGGGGATCGAACACGCCAAGGATGAACTGTTGAAGATAGTTGGGGATTTGGGACATGTACTTTTCTATTTGTTCCTTATCCACGCCATTGCTTTCTTTGTTTTTGTTGTAATCTTTGTTTTCAATGTTATCGTCCTCTTCCTCACTGCCAGAATCACATGATTTGCCTTCGCCATTGTCTTCGCCTTCGCCTTTGCTTTTGTCTTCGGCTTTGCCTTCATCTTTGCCTTTGCTTTCGTCTTTGCCTTCGCCTTTGTCTTTGCCTTTGCTTTTGAGTTTGACACATTTTGATTTGTTTCCCTTGGGCACCTTTGATGCTTGCTTTCGAGAAAGATGTTCGCGTTTGAGCTTTGCTTCAACAAGCTCAAACGCCGAAGGGTTCCTCTTGGTTGCTGTTGAAGAGCGTTTGCGTTTTTTTGCTGACGGCGACCTTTGGTATTCTTTTTGACTTCGGGTGCTTGAACTGCGACAGGGACATGGGTTCCAGCGGCGATACTTTTCATTTGGTCAATCAAATCCGCCAGCTTGCTGGATGGTTCGTGTGAGAGGGCCACTGTGAGCAGCTTCATTTCTTCGTCCAAATCAACCTCGCGGTCTTTGGATTTCTGCAGGAAGGCCACACAACATTCAGAACCACACTGAGGACAGATGATCTTTGAGAAAACAGGGACTTACCGTTATCTCGGGATTATACTTGAGATTCCATTGGCAGTGGAAGTCATCTGGAGATAACACATCTCCACCTTCCAAAATCTCCGCAATCCTATGGGCACATGGTATTCCGAGTCCAATCCTAACTGTATTTGAGCAAGGTTCCGTCGGATCAAGGTTCTTGAGCCGTTTGAATTGTTGGAGGCATTCCTTGAGTGCAAAAGTTGAGATATTGCCGAGAAGTGGCACAAAACACTTGGGCACATTTACCAGGGTCTTGACAGTATCCCGACCAATCAGCTCATGCACATGGTTGATTTGTGCATCGACTGCAAGAGCCAATGATTTGAATACCGAAAGCAAGTCGCCGGTGGAGTTCTTGATGAATGTTTTGACATAGGCGTGGCTGGATTCAACCCGAGAAGTGTTGAGATTTCAAAGGTGAGCATACTGGCATGCCCATGCAACCACAAAGAGTTCCTTCACCGGGAGAATAGAACTCTCAATATATTCGAGGACAGCTGGGCAAGTTGCAAGGTGCTTCTTCAAATCTGCGAGTCGTTCGGAGTATATATCGGGAGTTTTTGCTTGGGTGAGGCTGCCCCAAACAGTCATAAATTCCTTCCAGGGATCTGGTGGTGGTTCTTGCGGCGGAGACGAGACGTTTTGCGACTGAGGTTTGGGTTTTGGTTTATCTGGAGGGGGTGGAAAGTATTTTTTACTGGTGATGTTCTTGTTGAGGTGCCAAGTGCACAGATTTGCTTGTGTATCAGGAAAGATTTTCGCCAATGCGCCTCGTAAGGCACTGTCGCGATCGGTGATAAATACTTTTGGGATGCAAAGGGGTCGCCAGATATGCTTCTTCAGGCAGCTGACCGACCACAAATAGCTGTCCGCATCTTCATGAGCCATAAAACAAAAAGCAATCGTGAACGACCGGTTCGAGGCGGCTTGACCGATGACATGAAGCAATGGGAGGTCGTATTTGTTTGTCTTGTAAGTCGAATCCATCAGGGCCACGTGATGATTGATTCGAGCAAGGTGAACGGAGCCGGGATGGGCACAAAAAATCGATAGAATCGCGCCAGTATCGGGGGAAACCTTGACGTCAACAAGCCAGTTAGATTATTTCAAGATGCATAAAAGCGCTTCGGTTGGTGACCTTCCATCCAAATCCTCGCGACGAATTTTTTGAAGAGCGTTGCTAATAGTCTTGTTAGTCGCATAAGTTTCATTGTCGGAGGTTTGGAGCTGCAGTAAAATCTGTGCAGGTTTCAAATTTGACTGAGATAGCTTTCGGATTTCTTCCACTTGCTCGGGAAGAAGCTTTTTGTGAGCGGTGTGGGAAGAGGGTCCAGAAGATGCTTGGTGGTTGTGTCCGCCGTGTCGGATCTCTAGTGTCCAAGTCTTATTCGCAATTTTCTTGCTGGTCGGAATAGAACCTTTGACTTCAAAGGGGCACGATATCTTCAAGGTCGATGTTTTTCGCCCAGAGAGATTCATTATTGAGCCGCGAAATTCGCCGGAACAATCGCATCGGATGTAAACATTTTTGTTGGCATTCGAGCGAGACTTGGCGACCGCATATCCATGTGATTTGGCCCAGTTTTGACAAAACCTAACCAAGTCGTCCATTGAGAGAAACTGGGCAGAAGGGGGGGGATCCAATGGTTCTGAAAATAAAAATAAAAATCAGTTAGTTCTGGTAGTTTCTGATACTTCTGGGCCTAGAAGGCACTTACGGCCGGTGGAGTAATTGAATATGTTTAAATTCGTGATCACATCAATTTGCGCCTCCGGATTAGTATCATGACCCTGAGCTGACTGCGGCACCAGGGAGATTGCACGAGCTGGAGATTCAGTAGCTTTGTCTGAGGAATTTTCCGATGGTGCCAATGAAGGACCCAACAAAGGGGTGGTTGGTGCCACCGCCAATGGAGTCGATGGGGTTGACATAGGATCCAAGGGAGCCAACACAGGATTTACGGGAGCGATTATAGGAGCCGAGGCGGGGGGAGTAATGGCAGCCAAACGATTAGCACTAGCCTGAGGACCAAACATCGTGAGGAGGTTTTGCATCTGTTCCCATACCGCTGGGGGTACAGTAACTCCGGTTGTTGATGGGGTACCAGTGCTGGTGTTGAGCTGCTGTGGAGGGTTTGACATGGTTGCTGAGTGGGGTGAAGTCGTCGGAGAGTTGGTTGCAGAGTGGTGTTAAGCTGGGTGATGGGTGATGGGAAGTCAGACGGTTGCTTGGGCACCCCAGGAATCATGGGTGCAGGGTGTAACACCCCAGGTATATCTGGGGTGCCGAGTGGGGAACCCCTTTCCCAGATTACTGCTCTATCAAGAATTTGTGTGCGGGAAGTAGGCACCCCATCTATGATGGTGTGCCTTGTCTGTCCACACCACGGAAATTGAGGTTTTTGGGGTGCTATGTGGCTCACCCCAGCTGATATGGTGTACACCATGTTGTACCCCAACATTATTGGGGTAGACCCGCAAAGACCCCAACCCCTCTGGTGTGCATTGGCTCCGCACCCCAAACTGGTGTACATGAAGTAAAAGTTTGGGGTGCCTTTAGGCTGACCCATTTGGAATCCTTAAGTTGTTGTGTAGTGAATTAGATGCCTAGTTTATAAAAGAACTGTCTTTCTGGAAGGATCACATTTTGTTCACATTTTTTCTGGTTTACTGCACCATTTTTGTCTCCCTGGTTCAAGAAAGATTTTTAAATAAATAAAAAAGTAACATTCTGATTTACAATCAAAATTGATCCAAATATTTGATTCTAAACTACTGTTGATTGGTCTGGAATTTGGGAATTTCTGTCTTCCCAAGTTGTGTTACTATTTTTTTCCTCTTCATACTTCTTTCTATTTTAAAAATGGAGTGATTGAATTCATTTTTGAATCAAATTTTTGGCTTCTTTTGGTTTTGAATCTTCTGAGTTGAATTGGTCTCAATGACTAGTCTGTACCGGTCATTGAGGGGGGAGCACTTGGTCATTGAGTGGGGTACACATGTACTCCACTTGATAGCCATTGAGTGGCATTAAACCCCAGTATGCCGCTTGATGGCTGGTCATTGAGTGGCCTGCGCAGGACTCAATGGCTGGTCATCATTTGTGGAGTACACACCCCAGTTGATGGCCTGTCATTTGGTGGGATACATACTCCGCTTGATTGCCATTCATCAAGCAGAGTGTGTACTCCACCCAGTGGTCGGCCATTGATTGGAGTGTTCTGAGGGGGCATGATGTGTAGTGCCCCCCGGTGATCCTTGTTGTCACACAAACGTATGGGTGTACGTTGGTGTGACACACAGGAGTCACACCTCCCCTTAATGACCGGTCTTTACCGGTCATCAAGAGGTGGAAGTCCCCTTGATGACCAGTCAGTGCCGGTCATTGAGGGGAGGTGTTACTCCTCTCAATGACCGGTCTGTACCGGTCATCGAGAGGTGGAAGTCCCCTCAATGACCGGCACAGACTGGTCATTGAGGGGAGGTTTTACTCCTCTCGATGACCTGGACAGATCAGTCATCAAGGGGAGAGAGGAGTAACACCTCCTCCTGATGACCGGTCTGTACCGGTCAGGGGAGGTGTTATTCCTCTCGATGACCGGTACAGACCGGTCATTGAGGAGAGATGTACTCCACTCGATGACCCGTACAGACCGGTCATCGGGGGGAATTACTCCTCTCGATGAAAGGTACAGACCGGTCATTGAGGGGACTTCCACCTCTCGATGACCGGAACAGACCGGTCATTGAGGGGACTTCCACCTCTTGATGACTGGTACAGACCGGTGTGGAACTACTCAAAGGGGAGAATAGAGCTTGGAAGGGAAATGGATAGCAACAATAGTACTAATGTAAGCTATGCAAGGGTGCTGATGAGGCTGCCTTCCTGACTAATGCTGAGGGGATGAGAGTAACACTAAGAAAAAGAAGAAAAGGTGTGGCTGATTTCTGCTTGATCTTAGGAGCTAGTACTATGAGCTTAACTACTGACTACTGAAGGTAAGAGAGTTGGAGCAATGGTTGAAAAGGGGGGGGAAAGCAATGGGCAATGGTTCAATGGCAATGGGTTTGATGAGAATGGGCACTTATAATTTCTGTATCTAAAATTATCTATAAATTCTGCATGAGGTACAAGTGAGGGGGGGGAAGAAGACAGTTCTTATAGTAAGGAGGGATGAGCACAGACAGTGGAGGCATTCTGGCTATGGGAATAAAGGAATGTACAAATGGGGAAGAGTGATGTGAAATAGTAACAGTATGTAATGATGAGCAATGCTGAAAGGGGAATGCTGGTTATGGGAATAAAAGAATGTACTAATGGGGAAGAGTGATGAGAACATAGTAACTACTTGTAATGATGAGCACTACTGAAAGAGGTAAGCACAGATCTAATGATGTAATGTGTACAATAGGTATAGTACATAATGAGAAATGTATGTAAAGGGTTTAGGATGTGAAAATAATTATGTAAAAGTAATTTACTGTAATGATTCAAGTAAGTTACTAATGAATTGAGTATTGTAACTAATGAAGACTGTAGGTTGTCTGTAAGTCTTATATCCTCTATAACTACTGAACCATTGAAGATAAGGGTATACTATGTATGAGTGACTATATGTGAAATTTAATGTAGAATCTGAATATGCAATAATAATGAGGTATTTGTGAAGGGTTATGGGGAAATGTTCAATGTAATGATGAATATATGTAAAAGAAAGCAATAAAATACTACTTATGGTTTGGAATGGAGCACCACACCGGTCATTGAGAGGAGTAACACCTCCCCTTGATGACTGGCACTGACTGGTCATCAAGGGGACTTCCACCTCTTGATGACTGGTACAGACCGGTCATCAAGAGGTGTGAGTCCCCTTGATGACCGGTACAGACCGATCATCAAGAGGTGGTGAGTCCCTTCAATGAGCGGTCTGCACCGGTCATTTGGGGGAATCACACCTCTCAATGACCGGTGTGTAAGGTCATTGAGAGGAGTATTTCCCCCGATGACTGGCACGGACCAGTCATCAAGAGGAGATGTGGATTATGTGGATCCACTCAAATTGAGATGCTTTTTTGCACCCGTGGTGTATCGGTGATCAAGAGGTGTCAGCTGGCATCCAGTGGGGTGTGTACATAGCCCACGGGATAGCCAGACAGGGTGTGTAGTATGTATACTCTGCTTGACTGGGGTTCAAGTGTATGTACTCCAGCTCTGCACTCCCCTTTTGGGGAGGAGAAATATCATGAATGGACTGGGGATATGCACTCCAATCTTATGGAGTGAGACTCACCGGCACTCATTACATTTGCCAGCCACTGGAATTCTTCATGGTGCACTCGAAAGACTGAGTCCCCAGTTCTGCACTCTAGCCAACTTGGAGTATTCCACTCTGTACTACAACAATTGTTGAAGTGTACACTCCATACACTCATTTTTGGAGTGCTTTTGGGATTTTTTTGGAGTGCATTTAGGCTGACCAAAAAAAAATGAAAACATTCATCAGAGCAATCTACAGGGTATGGGTATACACAGAGGTAAAAAATCAGGTCAAAACATTCATATATTTGGTCAACATTGTGGATTGAGTCCACCTGATCATGGTTGGGCTTAGTTTCAGTATAGGAATGGTGTATGTTCTACATGTACCTTCCACAATACATCTCATATAATTCCAGTTAGCATCCGGTTAGATTGCACCTGACATTAACCATTCTTTGAACCAAGATCAGACCAACATCAAACCAACTTCAAACCAGTATCCAACCAGCATCGGACCAAATGTCGGCATGAATTTTGCGAAGGCACTTGCAAACAGGTGCTGAGCAAACGTCTGTGGTGAAAGTTTTATGATTTTATGATTTTATGTAATGAAAATTTTATCCTTTCAACTTTGAACACCTTTGATGATTGGGAATTCCTTAGCATTGTGCTGTTTATTATCTCTATTTTCATGCGGATGACATATTTCTATTTGTGTGACATCATTGGGGTTTTTCCAAAATGTTGTAGTTATCTTTCTTTCTTTGTAACTCTTTCTCCTTTCCTTTCTCTCTTTTCCCTATTAGGATATTCTTTGTCAGCATAGTTATAACTTAATTACTTATCATCATTCATCCAAGCAACTTGTTCTCAGAAAGCATACAAATAAAATCTTATCATAAGTCATAATAACAAGGTCCAATCTTATCTATTACTTAGTATATGGTGAAATATCCTCTTGGATAGATTTCATAGCCACATAGTGAACTAGGTAGTAAGTACCGGTCTGAACACCACAACGGGAAGTTGTCCACTTTTTGGGTCTATAAATATTATCCACAACTGCAAGGGTCTCAGATGTGACAGGAAGTCATCCACTTATTACCGGTAGTCTCATCTCATTAGGGGGGTTCACATAAGGCTGATTTCGAAAATCAGCAACCAAAACCAGCAGATGCAGCTTTTGAAAATCGTGAGAAAGCAAAAAGGTTTGGCTGGGCAGCTCCCCTTTGGAAGCAATCTGCAAGGCATAAACCTTACTCACAGGTGCATGAGCAGACAAAATCAGCATTGCTTTTTTAGCAACGTGAACCCCCCTATTGTTTTCATTACTGAAATCAATATCTTTATTACTACAGCATCTTATGATATTATTGCTTCCTCCAATTCTGCAGGGCCTGCAAGTTTAAAATTAGTCTCTTCACCCAAGATTTCTGTGATTGCATTAAAGTCTCCTGCCATCCAACGCGCCCAGCCCTCGCCCGCTCTGGCAATTTGGTGTTAAGTTCGGGGCGAGTCGACACGCCCAGCAGGGAAAGTTCGGTAGGGCTCTCTCTCCGCCAGAAAGGCATATATATATCTTAAGGCCGAAGTTCATTCCAGACCCGGCTCACGACTTCCGACCCAGGTGATGGCACGCGTTCAAAGAGCTGCGACTGCTCCTAATGGGGACCCTCCTCGGCCATTGGCAACCTAGCCTGTCATCTGATGACGGAGCCTGTGGTCAAACGGGGTCCATCCCTTTGACTGTGATCGTTTGAGAGGGGTCCTCAGCTCGCTTGCTGACCATTTAGGACCAGTCAAAGTCCTGGCGCTGATGTTCTGGGGGGCGTTTTGTTCGTGGATCCAGCCCAGCTGAGATCTGGACCCGTCGATAGACATCTTCATCGATCACCCTCTGCGGGTAAACAGATAAGACGGATGAGTGACTAATTTATCCCGCATAGGGAATAACATTTATGTTTTTTTATGTCTTATTCACCCTTGTTGGCTATAAGCACATTAGCCTTGACAAGTGGGGATCCTCTTACTATTCGTTAGAGGATCCCCGAGATTGATATTAACGATTTACCAAGTCCAAGTTATTACGGGTAGGTGTTTCCGGAGATCGGGGCTTCTTAGCGTCATCTATCACACTTATTTATGTTCCTCTCTTTGTTTGCTCCTCTCTTCCCAATTTCTCCGGTCCATCTGATTTATTGATTCCTCATAGCGTCAATCCTCGCCTTGATAGCAGTCAGTCCACAAGTTACAGTACTCCAACGTTGGTCACTTTAGAGACCGCGCCTGAGACACGGTAAGTGCTTCGCACATAGGCAGTCTACGATTATCCTTTCGATGGCGACGGCCAACTGCCTCTTGCAAAGATTTGGCATCCTTAAAGATTGACTGTGATTTACTTTTACGTTTGGTTTTCGTTTCTGTTGAGTCTCAGACAGAAATACAAGTTGAGTAGGGTGACTTGAGCTGGCCTATCGGTCGACGAGGATGGAGATCGTTCTCTTGGGCAACGGGCTTGAGCTGGCCGAGGATGAGATGGTTCTGGAGATGAAATGGTCGTGGAGGGTAAGAGATGAGCCGAGCTGGCTTCTATTCCCTCCTCTCCTGAATGTTTAAGGATTGCCACCACGATTTCCCCCCCTCGCTCAACCCAGCTTGCATCCATGCATGCATGCAGTTCCAGCTCCTTTCTTTCCGTCTTTTTCTTTTTTCTTGAGCGAATCCATGCATACGTCATCGCCATACAAAAACTCTTGCCCCGTAGCTCTGGGGACGGATTTCTTCGTTTGGCAGATTGAGTATCGCCACGGACGCGCCCAGCTCTCCGGCCTTCATAAACATGGGCGTTCTAGGGTGTTCTACTATCCCGCCAGCTTCCTCTCCATCCCCTTGAGCGGCATATTGACACCACGCCCGCTCTTAACCTGGATGTGAAGACGTACCCAAGCGCATCTCACGCGATGCGCACCGGGCCATCCACTGATTGGGCTTCATATCCCACTGATGAGGTCCTGTGTACCATCCCGGTGACCGAGTCGTATTTGGTTATGCAAATAGTGGGCGTCGAGCAGTCCCGAGTCTCACCCCTCTGGCCCAAGTCAAGTGGATCGCATCGGCCTCGGATCGAGCTCAGTCGAGTCGCTCGGCCTCGCTCCGACGCTTGGGGGCGAGTGAGTAGCCCGCGATGGGGAAGATTGAAGGGATGACATCATCTGGATTGAGATAATAACGAGCTACAACATACACACTCTATAAGCTTGTCTCTCTCCGTCCATTCCCTCTTTTGAGACTGCACCATCGGCCAGCAGCGCAAATGGCGCTGGGTCCAGATTCACATCGGCGCACAGTGCCGCTCAGCAGCGAAGTCGACAGTAACGTGCGGGGGGGCTGCTTGTATCGATCCCCAGACCAGAGAGAGCCGGGGTAGTGTCCAGCAGATGAGTTGGCGCTGACGATCAGCGATCAAGTCTGGTCTCCTCTCAGCGGCAACCCATCGACTCGAGAGACACATAAATACATATTTTACTCTCCTGACTCATGGCTTTCGCCTTCCCCCAACCAGTTCGACTGGCCTCCATCCCATAAGCTGCATATATTTTACAGCCAACCTTCACCCAAATCCCAGTCAGATCGTCGCCAGAGTCAGAACCAAGCCGACTCTAAATGGACATCGCTTAGTAGCACCACCTGTTTCGCATCACAACGCCATCGGATTTCGGTAGGCGGTGCAGATCCCGCAAGTCTGTCCAGTTGCCGCTAGGACTAATGCTTCCTGGGATGTTTGATCGCACTCGCTCAGGCTGGATGAGGAAAGGGAGCAGTGCCACCATCCAATACCCATCCTCGAAACAAGAACAGATGGACCAGACTTGAGAGTGAACAACCCGACCGACTCATTGGCCGCAAAATCTTTCCCTCGACAAGACAAGTCAAAACAAATCAAGCAATCCATTGACTCTTCCATCTCTGTGGTTAGTCCTTGGTGTGGATCGCTTCGCATTCTTATCCTTTTTCTCGACCTCATCCGTGCGTCTAGATAATATTATGTATCCCTGGGTGGAGTACATACAGGTTGTGCAGCCGATCACAAGACAAGTCGTCAATCGTGCATGTTTCACTACATCCATTTATGATCATCACCGTTATCCTCTCTCGACCGTCTGGGATGGCCGGCCATAAAGCCTCACACATCAAAAGGGACACGTATCCCGGCTTCCGCTTCCGGATCCTGTGTTACATTCCAAGGCTTCTTAGAAACATCTGGCTAGAAAGAAGCAGGAATACAATTCTTCGAACGAGCTGATGATCATAATGGATATCAATTCGTATTAGTCTCTCTACTCCAATCGGTCCATCCAAGTGCTTCTTGAGCCGCTACCCCGGCCTGCAAGAATTTTTTTTCTCTTCCATCACATCCACTTCCCCCTGTGCCTCAGGCCAAGCAAATTTCCCACCACTTGACACTTGGTCCGCCCACAACCCATTTCTCAATTCCATAGTCGAACCCCCAAGTCTCCTTTTCTGTTTATGAGAGAATCTGTCACGCCCATTTCCCTCTCTTGCGTATATCCATCTATCAATCAGCTTGGGATTGGACTGACATCCTCCAGCCACGACTTTAATTTCTGAAGGTGAGGACAAACGGCTTGTGTATGTAATTTTAAATATGTCGAACTTCCACGTCTCGCGACACACCAGGTATGCGCTGTCGTTTCGCCCGTGAGCGATGCATCCACGCTCTTGTGGGTCCGCTAGCCGGTCCATCCCGTCTCTAGACTCCAATCAAAAACCCCAATATCTACTCAGCCGAGCCGGGATGGTCAGTGAACTTAGGCGAACTCCTTCCCCCCTGAGAAGCCCACCGGCGGGCGAATAGGCTCATCGGCTACACGCGAGTTGAAGTCATGTCGTGCAAATAATCGGCGCAGGGATGTTTTGAGAACGACTCCTTGCGATATCGTGTCCTCTCCTTTCGTGAACCAAAATGCCAGATGCTTACAGAAGAGTGCTAAACTGTGGCTTAACCCGAAACCCATGTGGCCATTCAGCAGCCTCTACCCCCAATACATAGCAAATTCTTCATCCCTAAAAAACACCTCCGACTGACTGCTATTTTATGTAGGTAGCGAGGCTCAAGGTGAACTCGCTACGTAACAAGAATTCTTTTACTAGAAGGAACATCTACAGCATTACATCTCCATAACTATCATGGTGCATCTCGTCAAATCCTCCAAATTTCACCTAGTTCCGCTGCTTCCTCCAAACCTGCTGTTTCTTCAATCGGTTGGGGGACGAGGCTTGATCTTCAGCTACCGATGATTCAATGCTTAGTGCCCTATGCTTGTCATCATCCTTCATGAGCTAGTTAACCCATTTTCTCTCCTTCGCCCTTTGCCCCCATCCTGTATGATCCAAATCTCCGGCCTCTTCCTTTAATTTTCCCTTGGTCTATGTTCTCGCCGTGTTCTAACCCGCTACTTGCATATACAGACGCTGACGAAGGCTGACTTATGTTTCTTTGGTTTGACCTCCGCGTAAAAAAACTTACAACGACTGGTTCGATTTGGCTACATATTCGACGGGTTCTTCGACTCTTTGACAGCTTGTCCTCCTCTCATACTCCATCAGCTGGATAGGCTCATTCACCACCTGCGCAATCATCTCGCACACCAATAGTATTGTTGCCAGTTCTTTCATCAACAGTCGCCAGCGTCACCAGCATAGACATCCCTCCGCCGGCGCTCGTAGTGCTATTCCCTCCTCGGTTGCCCCTCACTACCACTGGTACCTCTGGACTGCCCTTGCTTCGATTATATACGGCTCGGTGTCTATTTGGGCCTTGCACTTCTTGGCAATGTTGGCTCAATCTGTGGAGCCCCCGGGCGCCATCATTTTGAATCCGACGTTGACAATCTTGAGCGCATGTGTTGCTACCATCTTCACGTTCATTGCGCTGGCTACGAGAGACCGCCCGGGATTGTTGACTGGGTACATGTTTACTTTTCTCCATCGCACTGGCCTTCGTTGGCCAAAGTTACTTACTACGTCAGGAAGCTCGGCATCTGCTGCAAAGCACAAATCTTCAAAGTCAATTGGTCTGGCCATCAGTGCTAACTCCGACAGTGACCGTCTCTCATCCGAAGAGCCCTTGCTCGCACTCGAACTTGGCCCAATTAGTCCCACATTCTCTAACTTGTCGAGTTCGCCAAGCCTACAACATCCGAAAAATTCACACGGTATCCCGCTCCCTCCCGGCTCCCCAAATCCTGAGCATCCAAGCAAAAAGATTGGCTTGTTTGCTGCAGCGTGGTCTGGCCTACGCCTGTCCGCTCTTGTTAGGGCTACCGTTTGGGCTACCGCGATTGCGCTGATGCACTATCTTGGGATCAAAGCCATCGACATACCCAATGGTCGCATCGTCCTCTCACCGATTCACATCGGCTTTTCGGCTGGCCTTGGCTTGTTGGGCAGTACCCTTGGATGTATCGTCATGGATCTTGAGCTCGACCTCAGTGGCCAGCTCGTCTGCGCTACCTTGCTGAGCCTTAGTGTTTTCGCATTCCACTACTCGGGGGTAGCAAGCATGCAAATCATCTCTTCGTCCAGGTCTCTCTACGAGCAACGTCACCGGTCGGGCGTCCTGCCCATGGATATCGCGATTATTATTAGCGTTCTTGCCGTCGCAACTTGTCTGGTCTCCATCGGTCTACTGGTCTACACGGCCTCACTATCACGAAACAGGATGGCCGAGCTTGTTAACACCAAGCGCCAATTAGGGCAATTGAGCATTGAAAACGAGACAGTTGCCCGCTTAGCTGAGCTCAAGCAGAACTTCATATCTGTTGCGTAAGTCATATATTTCCTTCTTTTTTGTCTGCCACGTTCTCCGCATGTGAACTCACTCATCGCCGTCACTTGTCTCCACAGCTCCCACGAACTGAGAACGCCTCTTTTTTCTGTGACCGGTTATGCTGAATTGCTGGCACGGACAGACTTGAACAAGGAGCAGGCCAGTAATTTTCAATCTTACCCGTCTCTCGCCAACCCAGCACATCTTATTTCTGAATTAACCGCTTGCAATATTTCCTTCGCTGGCTAATTTCTTTACCGTTTCCAACGATCAAACTTTTGGGATCACAGAGATGGTATCTATCCAACATGCAACAAGCCTGTGCGAATATGCAATTGATAATTGCGAATGTCTTGGACTTCTCGTAAGTCCACTATTTCTTGATAGCAGTTTAAGAGCTGGATCTGACTTCTGGATATGTTTTCAGGAAACTGGAAAGAAACAACAATGAATCGTGCGCGAAGCCGGTCCTGGTGAACATCCGCTCGATGCTCGAAGGGATTGCTCAAATGACTGAAGACAGGAGCGACCTGGCCGGAAAGAAGCGGGCGGTGGATCTAATCGTCCAGATTGCTGAGGACGTCCCGGAGACTGCTATGCTCGACGAGACGTTCTTCATGCGGATCTGTATGAACCTCTTGAGTAACGCCCTCAAGTTTACCGAACGCGGACTGATCATGATCGATGTCGAGCTGAGTGACACAGAAACACTATCACTCAAAGTACAAGATACTGGAATTGGTTGAGTCTCTTTCTTCTCTTGATCTGGGGCGTATTTTGTTCCGTCCAGTGAATTCTAACGAGATTGGTTGTTTTTCGCACCGTCAGGCATCCCCCCCAATTTCATGAGCTCATTGTTTGAGCCTTATCGTCAAGCAGATAGTAGCACTACTCGACCTCATCAGGGTACCGGCTTGGGTAAGTGGTTTATTCTTGACGTGTCTCAGGATTTCAACCTCTAACCTGAACACCGTTCCCGCTGCTTTGTATGTAGGCTTGAGTATTTGCAAACAACTCGTTGAAGTAAGGGACCAAGCCATTTGTTTCTGCAGACAGTATGCCAACTGATTCCTTGCTTGTTTTTTCAGCGCCTGAGTGGGACTATCGAAGTTGATTCAGAAGTGGGAAAAGGCACAACGTTCACTGTCAGGTTACCTCTGACACGCACCACAGATCCTCCGTACACCGCGCCAACCCAGCGACACACGATCTGCCTAGCGTACAATGAGAAAGTCACCGAAGACAGACTGGGCGAAGCTCTTCGTAAGGCTGGTCACCGGACTGTTGGAATGCACAGCGAACCTGAGCTCGCCGAAAGCTGGTTGAACAGTGGAGAAGCCGATTTGGTTTTAACGGACGCGGCAAGTTTACAATCGTCGGAACTCTTGCAAGCTTCCGTTGATCGCCGCCGTTTTTGCATGGGAAGCTTGTTGGAGTCTGCCGAAGAGTTACAAGATCGTCGTTGGCCAAAATTTGTCCTCACGTCTTCGACCAACTTGGGGGAGAAGTTCACACAGCACTGGCTCCTGAATGCTCCGAACATGATCAGAATTCGCCGGCAAGGCATTATCCCGCATCTTATCTTCAACCTCCTACAGGATACCGACAAGTATGCGCATGAGATAGACCTTAACGTGGCTGAAGAGCGAAGGTTGCCCGAAAGAGGCGAAGTAGTTCGGGACGAGTCTTATCAAACACGCAACTCCGACTCAATATCCTCCCTCAGCTCTCCAGTCTTTGAGTTTGAAAGGCCTGCCACCCACATCACCGAATCACCCGCGAGTAGCCCATCGGGCTCGCACGCCGACCAGTTTGAGCCCATCCCGTTACCTCGCTCAGTCGAATCTGTATGCGACGAATCTCAATCACTCTGCGCGGACGAACCGGAGATCAACAATGGCACTCAACGGAAGATTTTATTGGTGGATGACAACCCAATCAATGTCCAGCTGGGAGCACGCCTTATCGGCTTGCTCGGATACGAGGTCGATTCTGCTGCTGATGGCTACGAGGCCGTTACAAAAGCCTGCGGTTCAAACTTCGATCTGATATTAATGGATTGTAAGTACCTCTCTCATCTCGACTGATGCGCCCGATGCCGACTCCTTTTTTTGGTACATCTGCTGTAGGCCAAATGCCTGGCTTGGATGGGCTGTCAGCTACCCGGAAAATCCGCGAATACGAAGCACACTTCCCGAGTCGAGAGTGCAGCCGACCAGTGCCGATCATCGCCCTCACAGCTAACGTGAGCGAATCGGATCAGGCAGATTGTAGGGAGAGTGGGATGGATGGCTTCTTGCCGAAGCCGCTACAAATCAATGGTCGGTTCTTTAGTCTCTTGGTGCCTGGGTCTTAGCCGCTGATAAATTTCTGTTTCTTTATCTACCAATAGTCTTGAAGTCTACTTTACATACATTCCTCGGTTGACTGTGCGACGACCCCTCTTATCCGATCTGCAAACAAAATCATATGGGCGAAGATGCTCAAATAAAATTGAGACCCCGATTCTCAACGCCCTTCCCACGATCACGTTGATCTTTCTTGCAAATTCTCAAAAATCCCGACTCGATAAATCAATCCGCTGATAACAAAAACAAAACGATTCATCGCTCTCAATCCCATTTCTTCCATGCCCCCTGTACCTCCGTTCCTTTCTTCCTCCCCTTGATTATTCTATACTGTAACAATGGTCTATGGTTTGTGTATCACATCAGTGGTTTCTATCTTCTTTTTTCACAATCCCCCAACTTCTTAATTGTTTATCTTCAATGTATACTAACCAAACCAAAAAAAAGTCTAAGCTTAGCTTTGGGCAAGTCTTTTTGTTATTATTTACTTTTCCCGTCCAAATCTACGCACACATCCAACCAACCTCACTTGATTTTATTTGGTTTTGTTAGTCAGTTGTTAGTAGGTGTCTTAATCATAGGTCTATGCTCGATATATTCAGTCTTGTATTATTTTATTTTATTTTATTTTGATTAGTTATGTTGATTTGAATACTTGATTGCAATTGAACAATGTCTGTCCATTCTTCAAAGAAACTTGATGAGAGAAAGTCATCTTGAGTTTTTTTGCTTCCTTAACTGGGGCCTGTAGGGCATGGAAATTGAAATTTGTGGAATTCATATCTCTCAAAATGTTGTAGGACCAAAACCAACCCACGGCAAAACTTTGTCTCGAGCCTAAAGGTGGAGAATTTCAACAATTGAATCTTCCCCCTTGTGAAATTGTGTAAAGAAGTGATGAACTTTCACAATTGAGCCCCATGGTACAGGCCCTTGCTTATTGATCGACGATGAAAGAATTATAAATGCTTCAAGCTAGGAAATATCTTCCGCCCTGGAGAATTCCACAGGGTTAAGGGTGTTCAAAGTTGAAATCATAAAATTTTCAATGTATAAAATCATAAAATCATAAAACTTTCAAGTGATGATTTCATATGTACCATTCTAGAAATGTTGCTCTAATTTGAGTGCTTGGGTGCAACATAATTTTTCAGCTTAGAATTTTATGATTTTATGGTGTTATGATTTTATGCAAGTCAACTTTGAACACCCTAGTTATGCATATTTCATGTGAACAAAAGGTTGGACATCAGAGCTAGAGAAACGACTGAAACAGCCTCTCAGAGTCCAGGCCCCAGGGGCCCCGCGGGATTTATCGGACGAGCCTCCGGACGCGCTTTAAGCCACCCGTGCCCAGGCCCGCCGCCCAAGTAGCAAGGTGAACGATGGCGTTAATCATCCATCGTGGACGCTAGCGGGATAAGTTCCGCAAGGCCACGTGCCAGCCACCGTATAGGCAGGAGTGGGAACACTATGGAAGGCTGACAAGGTTGGCCTTTACATGGTTTCCAATCGAGCGGAGGAGCCTGACAAATCCGGTCGAGCTAAAGCAGAAGAGATCACGAAGCTTGTTGCCCTCGATCAACATGCATCAGATCTGGTGAGGGTTCTCGTGGACAGCAAGCTAAGTATGCTTTCTCGAGGGCATTGCACAACAAAACGCAGCCTTCTTTCGCCTTCTTTCCGCCAAGCATCCTCAGGCATCCCTCCCGCCCACTTGGAAAAACAAATATGGCGCATTGTATGGCGGATAGATGGTCGCGGAATATTCCTCAAGGTACGGATTTGCCAAGCCTTCAAGAATTCAGCAGCTGGTCCCTTTTGAAGATATTATCCCGAGTATCCCTCGTGAATTCGCTTATCTGTGGATCGTGGTCGATATTGTTAGAGTTAATCGGGCTACAAAGCTGAAAAATTTAACTTTCATAATGGGCGGAAGAGAAGCGCAGAGTAGGAGGATCTTATTGGTCGATGATAACCCAGTCAATGTCCAGGTGGGAACACGTCTTCTCAGTCTGCTCGGATACGAAGTCGATTCTACTACCAATGGCTCCGAGGCAGTTACCAAGGCCTGTGGCATAACGTTCGATCTGATATTAATGGATTGTAAGCTCGCCCAAAACTCCTCCTGTGAAGCTAGCCTGGTGCATCGAACGTTCGCTATGTATCCGACATGCTTTCTCGTGATCTGTAGGTCAGATGCCGGGCTTGGATGGCCTATCGGCGACCCAAAAGATCCGCGAATATGAGGCCCACTTCCCGAGTCGAGAGCGCAACCAGCCAGTCCCAATCATCGCACTGACCACCAACGTGAGCGAATCAAATCAAGCAGATTGCAGGCGCAGTGGGATGGATGGCTTCTTGTCCAAGCCTTTGGAGATCACTCGTCGGTCGTCCAGCTTGAATCCTTTGCCTTCAAACTAGCAGTCGTAGCCCTGATGATGTTTGGTATTTTTTGTTTGTTACTTCATAGGACTGCAAGCAACCCTTCTCACCTTCCTCGGTTGATCCTCCGGCCCAACTCATGCTCTACATGCAAAGAAATGAAAAACATGGAAGGAATCCGTCAAATCCTCAAGGTTCCACATGTTATTAAAATTGAACATTCTGCCGATTGCATTTCTTGAAAAAAAAAAACATCACACGCTACAAAAATCGGCTTTGAAAGATAAAGAGATTGTAAAAGATACCATTAACTTTGATCCCAAATCATCCATTTCTGTGCGTCATCATCAGATGATAACAAAGCAGAATAAACATGAGAGAATGTACATTACTTTTATTATTATTTTAACATGAACAAAAAATGACGGACTTACTTCGCGCACTGCGGAAAACTCTTCGCGCACTGTGGGGGTCGTCGTCTCGACGTCCAGCCCCCAGTGCGCGCTTCTGCCACGGCTCTCCGCGCACTGCATTTTCCGCCAAAAAAACGGCTTGCATTTCTTGAGATATTTTTTGATGAATCAATAGAATGGCTTTTTATGATCCCCCTAAAAAAAAATCAAGTCATTTAGGGGTCTCCTTGAGCCTAGAGAAAATTGGCATGAAAAAATCATATTTTAACACGGCAGGGACCTGTAATACCACTTCCTGTGCCCCAGTAGCCCCAAAAATTTCACATTATCATGGTACATGTGCAAATTCATGACCTGATAATTTTCAGAATTTTTCCTAGAGATATAAGGGGTGCGCGGCAGGCTTAGTAGGAAAATTACTGCTAACTGTATAGCTTTTTTGTTACACACCCAAACAGTCCCAAAATTTCAGAAATGTTTTCATTGCGGATATTCCCCGCGCCATAAATTTCTTGGCAATAGTGTGTCATGATAACATGAGATGTAGTGCGGCGGGCTTATTTGGAAAATGACTGCTAACTTATCTCATGTTTTAATTACACACTATTGCTAAGAGCTTTATGGCGCGGAGAATATGAAAAATTGAAACATTCCTGAAAATTTCAGACTGTTTCAGCGTGTAACAAAAAATCTATACATGTAGCCGCCATTTTCCTACTAAGCCCGCCGCGCACCCCTTATATCTCATGTTATCATGACACAGTATTGCCAAGAAATTTATGGCGCGGAGAATATCCACAATGAAAACATTTCTGAAATTTTGGGACTGTTTGGGTGTGTAACAAAAAAGCTATACAGTTAGCAGTAATTTTCCTACTAAGCCTGCTGCGCACCCCTTATATCTCATTTTATAATGACACACTATTGCTAGGAATTTCAGGGAATTAATTTGAAGCATATTTCTCTGTGCTCTCAAAATTTTGTACCTTTGTTGTGTGTAACAAAAAAGTTATACATATACGCAAAATAATAAACACAATACCTATTTGGGCTAAAGAAAAGCTGGTGAAAATTCTGAAAATTATCAGGTCATGAATTTGCACATGTACCATGATACTGTGAAACTTTTGGGGCTACTGGGGCACAGGAAGCGGTATTACAGGTCCCCGCCGCGTTAAAATATGATTTTTTCATGTCAATTTTCTCTAGGCTCAAGGAGACCCCTAAATGACTTGATTATTTTTTAGGGGGGTCATAAAAAGTCATTCTATTGATTCATCAAAAAATATCTCAAGAAATGCAAGCCGTTTTTTGGGGGGAATGCACAGTGCGCGAAGAGCCGTGGCGAAAGCGCGCACTGGGGGCGGGACGTCGAGACGACGACCGCCACAGTGCGCGAAGAGTTTCTCGCAGTGCGCGAAGTAAGTCCGAAAAATGATTATTAATTACACGAATGAGTACATGGAGAAATACTCAGGAAGTTTGCCCCATCCCGTCTTTCTTCCCACAACCAAACCATCAATTGAACCACAGTCAAAAAGCACCAAAAGAGGGTGTTCATGGTTTCTATGGTCTAATGTCTTCCAACACTACCAACCTTACCTGATATTCAGTAGGGGATACTTGGTAAAATATGAGGGATATCCAGTATACATCATTTTATGTTCTGTAAAGTGTTTTTGAATGTCTGGAAACTTTCTGTAAATTATCTGTAACTTTTCTGTAACGTTTCTGTAAATCCTCAACTTTTCTGTAACTGTTGTTCAAATGAGAAGTCCCCCTGTAATAATTCTGTAAGTCACAGAAAGCTTACAGAAATCACACATCAAGTTACAGAAAATTTACAGAAACCATGAAACAATTTACAGAACAAAAAAAAACTATACTGGATATCGTTATATTTTACCAAGTATCCCCTGCTGGATATCAGGTAACGTTGCTAGTGCCAGCACTGGGCATGTTTGTTGGGGCGAGCCTTGAATTAGTGAAGTAGTTGGTGCACACGCGGGTTACCTGACCATGTTCAGTGCCTATCACAGGTTCAGCTCGGGACAACCTCAAGAGGTGGGACTCACTCACAACTGGAGACATCTTGATCGGCTACATACATATAAACTCATCGGCGTGGAACTCGCAAGGAAAGACAGGACGCAGAAATCAAGCCTTCATGTCTCTCATTCACAGTGGCCAGCCGCTCAACTTCTCATCCGAAGATGCTACCGACGAGTTCTCCCTGTTCGCCGACGCGTTGAAAAACCTCAGGGTGGATGAAATCGATCCTCTTGACCCTGAACATGGACCCGCCGCCGTGTGGAAGAGAATTTGCGACTCAAAGTATGTCACCTGGTTGCCCATCTAAATTCATGCTGTATTGATTTCTTTTTTGAATCTTCCGAAAAGGCTTGATAATCGTAATATCCATCTGACGCCGGAGCAGAAAGAATCATGGAACTTGGAACGTAATACTTGGCAACTCGTTCAAATGCTCTACACCGAAAGAACTGCGCCACCTCAGTCATCCTGCTCAAGAATCACGTCTAATCCATACCTGCCACCCCTCAAAGCAGTCAATCTTCATTTGTCAAGGTCCAAAGACTTGCTCGAACTATCTACATTCCGAGATTGGCTGTACACATGTCCACGTAGCACCCATCCAGCTGAAATCCGTCGAGGATACTGGCCATACACCAAGGCCTCCCTCAAACACACACTTCAAAAATATCCTCACTCAGATTCCCGACGACCCTCTGGAAAAGCCCCTCCGTTTCATTCGATGGACCCCGATGCTCCACTCCGTGCCAGTAGTCAGGAAAATAGCCGAAGAACTCAGACGCTCCAGGCAGACGAAAACATGAATTTCGTATCAGAACCTCACGTGATTCAGGAGAAAGGCGAGCTAGAACAATTGGACCAAGAATACGACCGCGCGATGGTCAAAACACTCTTTGAATATGTCCGAGCTGGCGAGATGGCCATGGCCCTCGATTTCTGCAGACAATGTGATCATCCTTGGAGAGCTGCTAGTTTGGCTGGTGGGCAATTATTCCATGATCCGGCTCTGGCTGGTTTTGAAAACGAGTCCTGTTTCCCCCAAGATGAGGTCTTACCCGATGCCGAGTCACTAGATACCGCACTCAATGAAAACCGAAACCTGCCTCCTTACAACCGTGACAACCGTTCAGGATGCTTGAACCGAAAGCTGTGGAAATCGATGTGTCTGCATATGTCATCTAACAAGTCTCTTCCGACATATGAGCAGGCCCTCTATGGTGCTCTGGCAGGCGAAACAAGCTCAGTCTTACCCGTCTGTTACAGCTGGGAGGACCACATCTGGTGTCATATCAACGCAATTTTCGAAAACCAAGTCGATCAAATTTTGGAATCGACCGAACTGGGTTACTATTGGTCCCAGGGAGCTCTGCCACCCGCCGAAAATCATGAATCTGACGAGACAGATGACGATGCTATCATCTCGTCCCTTCAACCTCGAGATGCTGCGCGGCGGAACTTCTCCCAGCGATCCAATGGCGAATCTCACACGGACATCAAACTTGCCATGAACAAAGCCTTCGATAAAATTCTCCGAAGTGAACAAACTTCCTTAGCCGAAAGCGCCAGGAACCCATTTCATGTTGCCCAGATGTGGCTGGCGATCGACAAAATAAACGATCTGTTTACCAGCTTCGCTGATCGTCTGAAGTCTGCCTCCGAAGACTTCACCCGAGAGTAAGTTCGATCGACCGCTATTCTTCATAAGAATTGTGTCCGACTCGATTCAACTAACCCAACATCTTGCCGCACCCTCCCAACTACTAGACATCTCTCACACCTCTTGCGCTTCTTCTCACATTTGATTCTCTTCTTACGAGCGATCGACGAAAAGGTTGATAGTCAAGCGTCGAACGCGATCCTTCGGGGCTACGTTCAAGTCCTAGAAATGGAAAATAAGCATAACTTGATCGCATTTTATGTCGCGGAACTCCAACCCGAATCTGGTGTCGAGACCTACGCGAAGTACCTGATTTGTGCGCTGGCTTTTTATTTGATTTTGAGTTGTGACATCAAAACTAATGCGTTTTTCAATAGCTTTGGGTCCCTCGGCAGACCTACCGACACGCCGCGTCGCTTTACTAAGAGCCTTGGAGCATGGCTTAGACTTATCGCGGGTTGCTTGTACCGCCGTGAAGCTCACTTTGCAACAAATGACACGCGTCAGTGATTTCCGCCCTCTGATTTCTAACCATCAGATTGATTAAGAATACCAACTTCTTTCCTCGCATGCAACAGACATCCCTTGAGTCCAATAGGGGACATGGTCCCAACAAGTTTAGCCATCAACTAACGGATAAACAAAGGGAGCTGATTCGCTCCTTGGAGTGGCTAATCATTGATCCCGTAACCTACCTAGAAGCTTTGATTCAAGCCAACTCGTTAATCAGATACTTTCTCAGTCAGTCGTCAGATGAGCTAGAAACAAAAAGATATCCAAGCTGACCTACCAACCAATCTGTCGCCACAGCCGCCGGCCATCCAAACGCTGCTAGGGAGGTCGTCTGCTCTGTGCCAGCAGATGTGCTCAGTGTCATCGCTCAAGGGAAAGACCCTCTTGCGGAGCCAGAGGCCGGAGATAACTTTGGAAACACTCATAATGCGATCCTCGAGTTTACTCAGTATCGCGAGTTCTTTGATTGCTTAGAGTTGCATGTAAAAGTTGCCGAGATTTTGAGTCAACGACCGATGGACGGGTGAGTCTGCTGGATGATCGTGAAGGATGTGGCCAGATTGCTCAATTTGTTTCTAATGATATGCGGCCATTTTTGCTTTCCAGGGCTACTACATCAGATATGCAAGCCTTCACACAGGCATTGGAGGTCAGGGTACTCTTAGACGTTGTTTAAAGAGATGGACGAGCAAATTGACATGGTTTTTTAAACCTGCAGGAAACGTGTGATCTGCTGTACAAAGCTGTTGTTCGGATTTTGAGTTCGGAGTGGCTGCAAGACATCCGATTTGGAATGCAACAAAGCATTAGTAAGCAATTCGACATGTTCTACGCTTACTCTCGTTCTTAATAAGAGTTAACGCGATTCCCATCTTCTGTTTCGGTACCATTGATAGTGGATGAGCAGGAGCAGACGTCGGACCGAAGAATCGCAGAATTGAACTTGATCAGGAATATCTACATCCCTGAATTGGTTTTCCGACTACATGGCGCATTGGTTGATTCTGGAACATTCATTGTCACGTCAGTACTGGCACTGTTAGTGGAGATTGAATGAACTCTTATACTGATTTCGCTCGCTTCCTTCTCCAGAAATCTGAGACGGGCGTTAGAGTTGGCCACCCTTGTTGCCAGCGAGAGCTACAAGAACTATGCCGAGTTCTTGCCCATCAACCAAGACCGAACCGCTGGCATTCACAGGAATCAGCAAAACCGGATGAAAGATTATCTGCGCGAATTGAAGGTCGTCCATCTCCTCATTCTGAAGTCTTCTGGCGTTCACCCTTTGCGACCCACTTTGAAATAAATACTCCCACATACCCATGATTACAAATTTATATGTACAAAAACACACAAAGACACAAAGACAGCTCGAAATATAGATTGTGGAGCTTCATTTTTCTGTGGATTTGTCTTGATTCCCTTTTCCCATTCTTGCCCTGTTAGTGATTTGTTCGACCAAGAAAATGTGGTCTATGTACCCAGAGAGGACTAGCAAATTTCTTCCTCCAAAAGCTGCTCATTTTTGTCCAGACGGGTGATAGGCTAGTATTATCGCTAACTCAAACAGTTTCAGCTTCAGCATCTCATGGCAGCTGTCCGGCGCAATGGCGAATACACGTGAGTGCCGAAGAGCGCTGGCCGCTGACGTTGTCTTTTTAGGGTTGGCTACACCACGAGAGCGATTTTGGCTCCCTCGGACCGGCAACCCGACGACAAAGGGGCCCACGTCGGGCTACCGTGTGAAAACAGGGCAGCCCGTCGTCGGGGTGTCGAGACAGTCAGTCCGCCGTACCTCTTGACGTCAAGAGGTACGGCGGACTGACTTCGGTCAATCCGCCACCTGTCTGCCCGTGTGTTGCCGGCAGGACCCACGGTGGCTTGACCAAGGTCGATCCACCGCCGGTCTGCCGGTCTGTTGCCGGGCGGACAGTCGCTGGCTTGACCGGTCCGCACCCGGCCATGCAGACTGCCGCCAGGTGTTTCCCAGGCCTTTGACGGTCACCCGCCGGGTAACCAACGCCCAAGATTGTCGGCAGCCCAACAATCTCACAGGCTGTCGGTCAGCTACCCAGCATGCAAGCTGGCAGCCCGACCGTAAGAGTCCCTAAGGACAGCCGCTCGGTCATTGACCAGCTGACCACGAAGCCTTGCATGGTCAGCTGCTGGGAAATTGAATCAAAGCGGTCCGCAGCACCCACTTTTTTCCCCCTTTGATCGGGACTTTATAATTTATGTCCCCCTGGTTGAACCAGCGATGGGTAGTTACGATACGCTACGATAACCAGCGTTATCTGCGTAACGTAACTTCCATCGTTACTATCCACCCCCGTTAACGCTACTAGTAACGGTCAGATTCCTCCGTAAAGGGTATCGTACCGCGACCTCATTTTTCTTTGAGAAAAAAAAACAGTATCGCACTTTTTTGGTGCCGGTTAACGCGTTAACCGCGATAACTGGTAACGTGTTAACTGCGATAACCGGTAACGCGCTAACCACGCGTTACCGGCACGTTACCCACGCTAACCAGGGGTGAAACGCGCCAACCTACCACTTTCTACACAGGGGTGAAACACATCACCTTTCCTGTATAGATCCTGACCTTGGGTTCCACGAGTCTGAGGCCTCCTTCGTCCTCTTGCTCCTTTTTTAGTGTCGCCCCTCTGAGTCTTATCGCTTCTAAGTTCTCAGTGCTGATTTTGAATATCTAGTGAGTCCCATGGCCCCTCAATTAACTCAGTCCAACCTCAACAAGGACAGTGAACCCCATGCCGGCGACATAACCAACCAATCACAGACGCACCGCCGCCGATCGAGACGATCTGCCTCAATAGTCATTGCACCAGGCATGGTGCCTAACCCAACCAACCCTTGTGTAAAACAGACCCGGCCAGCTCCTTCAAAAAGGGTTGTAGATTCTTCACCTTCATCAGATTCCTCAGATCCGTCTGTCCAAGGAAAGAAGAAGAAAAAAACTACAAAGCGACGCAAACGCAAATCTCCTGCAAAGGAAAACTTGCCGCCTTTGGATCCTGATCCAAGTGGGAAGACTCCCAAACAAAGCGGGACAGGGAAGAAGAAGAAGTTGGGAGGCGTCACAAAAAAGGTTGCAGATTTTTATCAGCTTAGATTTGTGTTTGTGCTGCTTTTTTGTTGACTTTTACTGTGGGTTGCTGTTAATTTCTCCTCTAGGCTAATCCCACCGAAGCAGGTCACGACTACGACCAAGAAACTGATGAAGGCTCAGTCGAGATCGTAGCTCGGAAAAAAAAGGAAGAGAAAAAATCTCTCTACAATGACGTTCTCCAGTACTTCGAAGAGCCTGTGTGCAACGAGACAGACAGCCCGGACAACCCCTTAAGCTTCAAGTGCAAGTGGTGTCCGGCAATCTGCCGCGGACATGGATCGTTGCGAGGAAATCTGAAGTCTCACCGGGACGGATACACTCAGAAAGGAAAGAGTGACAAAGGTTGTCCCAATCGTCAGAAAGCTATTCTGGCGGGGGACAAACTGCCTCCTTCAGTTGCCAAGGTCCGGGCCGCCACCGTCAGCTCCATTGACAACAAACAGCCCGGGATTTCGGTTTTTATGCATCTTGGGGCTGCTTTTGATGTTAGAGTACTCAATCACCTCATCATCCTTTGGCAAATTTGGCAAGCCTTGCCGTGGTCTCGGATAGAAGACCCTTATCTTTGGGCCGCCTTTAAATACTGTAATCAAAAAGCACATCTCTACGGTCGCCGATGGGCCGCTGATGAAGCTAAAATCCTATACGCTTCGCTCAAGACATCTGTCTTTGATGAGTTACATGTGAGTTGCCTCTTCTTCACGCCGCAGAAAGATCAATAGTTCTTTTACTAATTCCCTCCTTTTTCAAATAAACAGAAACTTGACACAAAGTTCACCCTGATCCACGATGTATGGACGACAAAGGGTAACCGCTTTGCCTTCATTGGCGCAGCAGTTGCGTACATTAATTCCAACTGGGAATATTGTGTTCGACACTTGGCTTTGAAGATGATACCCTGGAAACATCATGGGCATCTCTTAGCTCGCCCTATTGCAAATATTCTCAAGAAGAAAGATTTGCATCATAAGATAAGCTCCCTTCATTTCTGGTTATGCTTGGATTTGGAATGCAGTCCAAAACTAATATGCTAACATCCAGCTGTAATTAATTTATCTACATGCTCGCACAGACCACAGATTCGGGGTCTAATAATAACACAATGGCCAGCCATATGCACGAACTTATTTGTGACAGCCCCAATGGGCAATCTCGTGTGGATGCGTGGGACCCGACCAATAGTCATGTCCGTTGTTTTTGCCATAAGCTCGCTTTGATTGTCAATGCGGGCTTGGCAGCGTTGTTGCTCAAGACCCTCCCTCCTGGTAAAACCAAGGAGTCCGTGCTAGGATTTTTTCCTGTCCTGGGTCGGCTATCTGAGGCACCGGAGCCAGACGGGTCAACAGAAACCGTTCCACCAGCGAAGGAGGTCGCAGCTGTTGGTGATGGTGATGACGATGGGGATCAAGAGCTTGATTCAGCTAGCGACTATGGGAATGCGGATGATGAAGACGACAAACCATCAGCTGGTGGAGGAAATGCGGCACTTGAGACTGAGGAGACGGCCGAAGATCCTAGCGCTGGCGCAACACCGAGTAAACATCTGAAGAGCCTGAAGCTCCAGGAACTATGCAAAAAGGTACATTCACTCGCTGTTTTGTCTGAATAGCATGCATTCCCAGTCGTTAACTAAGACCTCTGGCATGTAGCTCGACACAGTTATAAAGCAAATCACAAGATCAGCAGCTCAGCGCGCCAATTTTGATAAAATAGCTAGAGAGATGAATATAAAAGTCGCCCCCTTGATTGCCGGATATGGAATCCGCTGGAATATAAAGTATCAAAGTTATTGCAAAGCGGTTGATGCACGAGAGGTCATTGACCGCATCTTAAAGGATGATCAAGAACCAAATTCGGCCGGGATATTTGAAGATGTTTTTTTCTTGCCGCGCGATTGGAAGGAGATAGATAATCTCAACTGCGAGCTGGAGGTGAGTCTCACCATCTTCCTGCCATTGGGAGCCAACAATTTATGTTTGGATTTCCTCACATTCTCCACAGGTGTTTGTCAAATTGACCTCCTACATGGAAGGCAATCAGCCCACCGGGGCCCACGTAATACCAAAATACCTCAAGCTCAAAGAAAGCCTTACCAAAAAGCTCGACAGTTCCCTTGAAACAGATTCCCTGTACCCAATGTATCACGCGATGGTCAAACGAGTCGATAAATATCTATACGAGGCAATGCAATGCCATACACTTATACTTGCAACAATCTTGCACCCATGTTACAGGATGCACCTGTTCGAGCTCGCCTTTGGATTGGATAGCTCTGAAGTGGCCGAAGCGATGAAGTTACTGAACCAAGAATTTGGACGCACCAAGGAGAGAATCGAACTCGACCGGCCAGCGGCGCAGACTGTGTCTGATTCCAAGGTGATGGCCATTGACAGACCAACCAACGCTCCGCCACAATCACTCATGGCCCGTCTAGCCTCGCGCTTGACCCATCAAACACCCCAAGAGAACGAGATTGACACGTAATTGAAGGCGAACTTTATATTCAAGGATGGAGCAATTGACCGCCATCAAACCCCCTTAGAATGGTGGAAGGTACATCCTTTTCTGCCTTTTTCAAGATGGCCTCTTGATTTCCTTCCTTTGCTAAAACACATTTGCTCCTGTAGTTCAATCAGCAGGCCTATCCAACTTTGGCTGTCATGGCGCGAGCTTATTTAGGATGTGTAGGCTCCTCCTGTGCAGTTGAGAGACTGTTCTCCGCTGCCGCGGATGTCTGTAGCAGCAACCGCGGCCGCTTACTTCCCTCAACGATGTCACACTGTGTCAGTAGCCTTATGTGGCTTCGGGAGGAAGTCCCTCTGACTGGTACATTCGCCAAAGCAGGTCAATTTTTAGCTACAGTTCTACCAAGTAAAAAGTGATATATGTACATGTTTTTTTCGTTACTAGTAACGCAAAAAAAATCCATTCCTCAGTAACGTAACATAGTAATTCCAACGTTACGCAGTACCGTAACGGAATCCAAAATTTCCACCTGAGTAAAGACCTGTATCGTACCTTGCGCGCGTTACGGTTATCGGTAACGGTAACGGACAAAAAAGCGTTATGCTAGCGTTACGTTACCGATAACCGTACCGTACCTACCCATTGCTGGTTGAACTTGTTCGCCCAGATGCGTTGACCTGTCCTCCCTTCTTTTCTTGAAAAACACTCAAGACCTTCCATCCCTGTATCATTTCGCGCTGGCTTCTTGCTTCTCTGTTGTGTTTTTGCTTGTCCACTTGCGTCCCCTTTCCCCCTCTCTGTCTCCCTCAGGTGTCCATACCCATCCCATGCTCCATCCTTCTCTTTTGTTGTCTCAACACACACACACACATCACTTCTTTCCCTGCCTCCACATCCACAGACACGCCCTCCCATCTCCCCATCCACACACACACATCACCTTAAAAATCACCCCTCATCCCGTTCTCTCTCATCTGCCATACACACCACCAGAACCCATATTTATCATGTATTGCTTGTTGCTTATCTTTCCTCTTGCGCTTCTTTCTTGACTGGCCTCTTGTCTTCTTTCTTGCTGTGCCATCTTGTCTTGCCTGCCCTCCCGTGACCATGCCCCTGCGGCCCCCTGTCTCTCCTGTGTTGTGGCCCGTGCGCGCCGGTGCACCGCCCCTTGAGCCCGGCGCCGGCCCGCTAATCGTACGCTTAATTCCCTTGCCGACATATTGCATAAGTCGTCCGAACTGGACCTGTCTGTTACCCCAACCAAATGTTGGGTTGTTGTATCTCTCTCTTTCCTTCTTGTTGTTATGCCTCTATATCACACAACTCAGGTCCCCATCCGGGGTCGTTTCTTTATCTCTCTTGTCCGGGGGTCGCTCTCTTGTATATAGACATGGTCATAGCCTTTGAAATGATTATCTGTCCGACCGAACGTTCAGCAGCAAGCAATCCGGACTGTTGAGCATTATGGCATGCTCCGGTGTGGTATGCTTTACGGTATCCCATATGCCAAAATCAAAATTTTCTGCTTTTCTTTCTTATTTCTATTAGTTTCACTCTTAATCTCCCTTTTCCTCTTAGAAATCACTTAATACTCCTCAAGATTCAGCTTCTTGGGACAAATTTACCCCTAGTCTTGCTTTACAGAACACTCATAATGGTACTCATTCAGAAGTTACATACTCTTACACACTCACAACACCCCTTACAACCTCAAACAGTTACACAATCCACATTTACAACACTTAGTTACACACACGGTTACATGGATAGCTACATACATACTTACACACAGCTGCATCATCACTTACACACATACAGTGTACACATGCAGGTACACATGCAGGCACACATACAGTGTACACATGCAGGTACACATGCAGGCACACATGCAGGTGCTAGCTGCATGTAATAGCTGCATGTAATAGCTGCATGCAATAGCTGCATGCGCTAGTGGATTTTCGTTGCATAACAACAGCAGGTGACCTGGTTACAGCATGACTACACTAACATCCAGTCCTGACCAATCACACCTCCTGATTCAGCCTGCAGGTCATAACCCATAATCACCTGTACAGTCCTCACCAATCACATTCACCCATTCAACATATGTACTAGCCAAAAACCCTCATGTACCTAGCTAAAATCTCTCATGTGGAGCTCCTCTGGAGCTAAAATCCCTCACCATTGTCTATAAAAGGAGGCTCTCCTCCCCTGTTGTAACTTTCCCCCAGCAGACTACTAGCAGACTACTAGCAGACTACTAGCAGACTACCTGCACTCAGTTTCCCCTACAACAAAGTACACAACTGCTCACTCCACAATATATCAGTCACCCTATATTTTGGTTTTACATACATTACAAAACACTTACATACAAAATAACAACTCTACACAACACTCACATTACATAACACAAACCTCTGAGGGGTCCTCTTTGACCAACTATCACCTGGTTGAAGTCCAGACTCCTCACTCATAACACATTTTAGCAACTTCATCGCACCCACTTTATAACAACAGTTATCTTTTGATAACACTCCACTATCACTACATTAAACCTGCCAATCTGAGATTGGTGGGCTTGTTTTAGTGTCTAGTGAACCAGGAAAGGCAGAGGTTTCCTCATACATCCCTTTCCGCACTCAGCAAAAGGTTCTCAGGAACACTTTTGAGCTTTACACCGGTAGTCCGTCGGACATGAGTGAACGGTCCTCTAATCCTCGGACACCGGATCAGTCAAGCAGCTCCCCCATCCGTCCTATAATCCTCGGACAGCGGATCGGGCGAGCAGATCCCCCATCCGGTCAAGCTGGCAGGTTGTCTTGACGGCAAGCCCTGGGCGCCCTCACCGCAGGTCCCCATCTCACGTCCGTGTGAACGGGCCCCTTGGGATAGTGGCCTGACGGCTGCCTGCCCATCCCATGGGGCGGGGTGACGCCGAGGACGGGGCAGGCCAACCGCGGGACGCTGCCTCGCAATGTCTCAGGGATTGGTAGGAAGTATCTCACGAAGGTTGGGACGACGACGGCCTGCCCCGCCTGGCGGTCGGACATGCGACAGCCTTTGTCGGCTGGCCGACAGGGTGGCTGCAAACCTCGGCAGCACGACGGCGGCAACCAACAAGGTTTGGCGGGGTCGGGGAGGGTCAGACCGCCCGCAAAAACAATCGGTAACCCAACGTCGGTGGACTGCCGTGGTGTAGGTTGCACCTGTGTCATTATAGTGTTATCCTCACATAACACTTAGAGCATTTCCACCGCGGGCGGTATTTTTGGGGCGCTAAAATTTGATCTCTGGCAGTGCGCAGCCAGTTTTAGCGCCCCAAACTGCTGCGGCATACACCGCAAGAGTCTGTAAAAAGTCATGAAAGGCATGCGTCACCCCCGGTCCACTCCCCCGTCAAATCCACCCGGTTATTGAAGGGAGTTCTCTTGTTGATGATCGGAACAAAGCGGGTCGTTCCGGTCATTGTGGGGAGTATATACCCCTCTCGATAACTGGAACGAACCAGCCATTGAGGGGAGTAAATATGTACCTCCCTCGGCTGTTCCGGTCATTGTGGGGAGTACATACTCCCCTTGATAATTGGAACGAACCGGCCAACTCCCCTCGATGATCAGAACAGACCAGTTTGTTCCGGTCATCATGGGGAGTATCCTCTTGATGACCGAAAGGAACCGGACATCAAGGGGAGTATGTACTCCTCTCGATGACCGGAGGAACCGGCCATCAAAGGGAGTATGTACTCCTCTCGATGACCGGAAGGAACCGGCCATCGAGGGGAGAATCCTCTCGATGACCGGAACAAACGGGCCATCGAGGGGAGAATCCTCTCAATGACCGGAACAAACGGGCCATTGAGGGGAGAATCCTCTCGATGACCGGAACAAACGGGCCATTGAGGGGAGTACCTCTTGATGGCCGGCCTGCCTTGGCCTGTGAAGGGATTGTACATTCGGGGGTGTGAGCTGTAGTTTCACATGGAGTTTGGTGTGTGAAAAGGAGTTGAGGTGGGGATGAATGAGTCCTAGTCCCTACATGTAGGGACTTGAGCACTGCCAGCATATTTGGCTGGGTTGAGGTTATCCCAGTTAAACTGGGATGCACTCAACCAATTTAAACTTGGGTAATCTCAACTGATGAAATATAAATCCAAGGTACCCCCCTTGGGTTTATATAAAATTGGTTGAGATCAACCAAGTTTAAATTGGTTGAGTGCATCCCAGTTAAACTGGGATGACTTCAACCCAGCCAAATATGCTGGCAGTGGAGGTTGATATTTAGGGACGGCCGTAAATTTTCAACACAAATAGCGCCCGCGGTGGGTCGGGTTGAGGCGGTAAACTCCTGAAATTTCCAACTAGGGCCCCGATTTAGGGCCCGCGGTGGAAATGCTCTTAGAGCAACTCCACCGCGGGCCCTAAATTGGGTCTCTAGTTGGAATTTACCGACTCAACCCGACCCACCGCGGGCGCTATTAGCGTCAAAATTTTGCAGGTGTCCCCAAATTTCATGCCCGAGTCCGTACATGTAGGGACTCCTAGAGACTCTCTCCAACGACCCAAAAGACACTGTCACATAACAACAACATTGTGAAACTCCATTGGTCACCTCCTCGATGAACAGAACCAATCTTACAATATGTACTCATCTCAATGAACGGAACCAACCGGCCATCAAGGAGATGTATTGCTCCTCTCGGTGACCGGAAAGAACCGGCCATCAAGGAGAATTATTACTCATCTTGATGACCGGAACGAACCGGCCATCGAGGAGATTTATTGCTCCTATCAATGAACGGAACAAACCAGCCGTCGAGGAGAGTTATTATCCTCTCGATGACTGCTCCGTTCCGGCCATCGAGGGGAGTTATTACTCCTCTCGATGTCCGGAACGAACCGGCCATCGCAGCAGCGACCGACCGGTTGTCAGCCACACACACACCAATCAATCCTCAATGACCGGTTCGTACCGGTCATTGAGGTGAGTCCACTTCATGATTTCTCGATGACCGCCATGGAAGGCCATCAAACGAGGCGGTCATCAAAAAACATGCAAATGTTCTGGATGACCGGTTAGTGACGGCCATCAAGGAGTGTTATTCATGTATCCACCTCGGATGGTCATCGCACAAAGTGCATTTTTTCTGGATGACCGGTTTGTGCCCGTCATGGAATACATGTACATTGGTGGCGTGTCAGTGATTTTTAGAGACTCCCTTTGGAGGCTCGCGGTGTATGCCGCAGCAGTTTGGGGCGGTAAAACCTGCTGCGCAGTCCCGAAGATTGAATTTTAGCGACCCCAAACTAGGGCCCGCGGTGGAGATGCTCTTAGCCGCTTGGGATGTCGGACGTCATCTCGCCGAGACAGGCCACCGAGCCTCGCCCACCTCCACAATTACTTCCGAAGAGCGCACTGACTGGACCACAGCCTGCTCCGTGCTAGCTGCGAATGGATTGTAGCTATTGGGCCTATGTCCGCGGCGATATTGTCGGGCGTTCTGAGTCTTGGGACCCACCTCGATGCGCACCGGTTTAGATCTGCTTGCAGTTGTGTGCAGGGCCTTCCATTTCGGTGGAGACCCACCGACCTCGCAAAGCCAAAATCTTTGATTGGATTGAAGATCTGCACAATCGTCCCTGCCCAAAAAGGGTTCTCTGTCTCATGAATTAGTCAACACATCATGGTATGTAGCTCTTGACCCGGTCTCATACTGAGGCGGAAGGGATCTGGGGCGGAAAGGATCCCAGCTGGAGAACAGTCATCACTAATGAACATTTGGCTATATAAGTATGGGGAGCTTGAAACAGTAATATGGTAACTCTCGTGTCCCCCCACATCTACCAAGTCACTGACACATTTATAGCAGTAAATTTTCCAGGGCCTCTCAAAATGGTTTCGCCGCTGTTAATTTTGATCCTTACCTGCCTGCCAGCTCTGGCAATGACCCAGACAACATCGGATGATGACCCCCTGTCTATATCATCGTCTTCTGATTTTTCTGAATCTTATGAATTTCCTGCTAGTATCAAGGCAGAAAACACAACAGACATTCCCACCGACGATACTTCTCCCCCGCTCGAGAATGATGACAGCACTAACTACGATGCTACCGCAAGTCCAGCAAGAAAGCTTGCCGGGTATTATCCCGTTTATAACACCGATGAGAAGTCACTTTCTGAGCTCAGATTTGGTCAGTATCTTGCTTTTATTCTGACACCGCACGTGATATCTTGTATCCATGCAGCGTTTACTGAGCAACATTATCTTCTGATCCTTCGACTTCAGACCTTTACGATGAGATCATCTTTTTTGCGGCAACAACTACCGATAACTTCACAATTGGTACCGATTATTTTACACAGGCTGAGTGGGATGCTATGGCCTTTGACTTCGTCAAGAGCTGTAAAGAACGTAAGCACTGCATGTTTGATTGAGTGCAAAACCTCATTTCGTGACGCGTCTAACACAACTTTGGCAATTGACGATCACACCATTAATAATTTCAGACTCGGTCATTCCCACGTATGCTCTTGGAGGATGGGGTGGCTCCAGGCAAGCAATCTGGTCACCTACATCATGTCAATAGCGCGAATTATAGCTGATATGACAATCATCGAAATCATCATAGATACTTTTCAAGCCTTGTGGCAACCGCAGACAACCGGACCGCGTTTGCCGACGCAGTCATCACCTTTGCCAAGAAATACGGCTTTGAAGGAGTCGATTTTGATTGGGAATGTAAGTCTGGATCTATTCTGGCTTAATTTTTTCTTGCATACAATGCAAAGTAGCAACAACCACTGAAAGAATCCGTTTTTCTTGTCCGTTATTGGTAAAAAGACGCCGGCATGTAAGTCTCATCGCGTATTAATTGTTCAAAAATAATAAGCGGAAGCCGACCAAAACGTTTTTGATCGAAACCTATTGCTTGTTGCAATGCCAGTCAGGGAATCGGTTGCAACATTATCAGTGATCAAGACGCTCAAAACCAACAAATGCTTTTCAAGGTAAACACTATCAACATTACCACTATATAACTTCAACGCTAACAATTTTCTTTATTTTTGCCCTCGCCACCCACAGGAAGTGAAAAGTAGATGGCCGGAAGGCAAGTTGTCTACCACACAAAGCATTGCGGGCATTAGGGATCCCGATTACCAGCAATTACCTGCCTCCAACACAACTATGATGGTTGAAGCTATTGATAACTTGTAAGCCGCGTGCCGGTAGATTTTCCATTATTGCTCTATCAATGAAGCATGAATGCCTTCCCTCCTCGTCCAATGACTAATATTTAAATTTTACAGGAGAATCATGGCGTACGATGGTAAACTTGAGATCCCTTTGATCGTTTTCCAACCGGCTCTGCCATAAGTCTAACATTGCGCATTTTTTTTTTCTTTGCCCACAAACAGTCCATGGTAGTTTCACCGCAACAACAGGACCTAACGCCCCAATTAGATCGCAATGTGCTGATCCTGAGAATCAACTATCCATTGAGGGCGCTATTGAAATCTACATTAAACAAGGTTTCAAGCCGGAGCAAATCAGCTTAGGAATCCCTGGCTACGCTATATCTTGGAGCTTGGCCAAACCTGAACTCGCACCCAGAATTGTTGGTAACTACACGAGTTACTACTACCAGAACTTCACTGGTATTCCGGTGAGTAATTACAAAAAACGACACGCTATGAGAGAGCTTCAAGATCTGTCTTCTGAATTTCTTTTTTTCTTACTCAAACAGCGTGGAGGCAAATTCGATGAAAAACCTGGATTAGATTCCTGTGGTCAACCAACAGGGTACGGTGGGCAGTGGAATGCCCACGAATTAGTTGAATCTGGTTTCCTGAGCGACGATGAAGCCAGTGGAGGAAATGGTTACACGAGATATCACGACGCTTGCTCAGGAGAGGTTTGTTGATCGGTTGCTCACACATAACTGGAAAGCTACAAAAAGGGAGTTCGAGCGCAATTTCTGATTCCAATTTTTCCGTTCATCGGTAGCCATTCATTGCTAGCAACACGACGTTGATCAGCTACGATGATGCCGAAAGCACTGTATCAAAAGTGAAGTTCGCCAACTCCAAGGGATTAGGAGGTGTATTTTTGTAAGCATTCCCGTCTACATTATCGCTCTGATAAAACAACACAATCTTCTTGTCACGAAGCTCTACTGATTTGTCGTTCTTCTGTTAGCTTTGACACGATGGGTCCAAGGGACAGCACAGTCAAAGCAGCTAGAAAGGCAATGCTCAATTAGATTTATTTGTTGAACTTGGTTAATTATTAATGGCCTAGGCCAACACACAGATTTGTTCATTTGTATATCATATATGTCCTTATATGTCTAAGGCCCTGTTTGGCAGCAGTGATGTTATGTAATAACCACTGCTTTTCTATAACCGGGCCTCACCGAGGCCATATTGTATCACTCGCATGTTTGGCAGCTTTGAGAAGTTATGAGGGTCATCACGAGTTTCCTCATCACTCCTCATTGTCCCCGCCATTTCCAATATAGTACCCCTATTTGGGGTTATATTGGCACCCTTACACAACACACTCCCAACTCTACCTCTGTTACTCACCTCGATGGCCGGTACAGACTTTGTACTGCTCACCAAGCGGAGTACACACTTCAATCAATGGGCCAATACAACTGGTCATCAAGATTGATGACCGATCCAACACAATCGGCCATTGATGACCAATGGACATCAAAGGGACATTCCCCTCAATGACCATTGGTCATTGAAGGGCCCATGTATCCCCCCGATGACCATTGGTCATCAATGAGAATAAGTACACAGTCCCTTCAATGACCATTGGTCATCAAGGGGAATCTCCCCAATGACCATCGGTCATCGAAGGGACTATGTATTCTCCTTGATGACCATCGGTCATCCAAGGGACTGTGTACATATTCTCCTTGATGACCATTGGTCATCCAAGGGACCATGTATTCCCTTCAATGACCAATGGTCATTGATGGGACTATGTGTTCCCCAAAAGGAACTCTGTATTCCCTTTGATGACCATGTACCCGCCATTGTCAAGAGGAGTTAAACACTCGATTAGCCTTGCCGGTATTGTGTTTTGCAGAAAGCTTGGATGGATGGTCCTGTTTTCTGTGCAAAAATCATGGCATTCCATGATTTAGTTTTTTTGTTTTTGCCTTGTGGCGTGAAAACAGGATCACTGCCACTTTTTTTTAGTGCTTATTGTTTTGACATTGCGCACTAGGTGAATACTAGGTTATGTAGATACATGCAATGATGTTTAGAGTAAAGTACATGATTGAATAACTATAAGATTATTTTTATCGTTGAATATGATTTGTTTTATCTGAGTGATTTTTTGAGAGAAAAGGAGAAAAAAGAAAGACGCACCCAAAGAAAGTGATAACAATGAAAATCCATCTCTTTAAACGAGTCTGATACTTCGCGAAAGCCGACTTCGGCCAACTTCTGTCACGACTGTGGCCCAGACAGTGCGTGTTATGTGGTTGCTCAAGCCACATACCCTGATGATGTAAGCGGGCAGGAAGTTGACCAAAACCGACTCCCCCTAGGAACCAGCCCAATCTTTCCCACCAAATACACGCTTTAAAACAACACAACCGGTAAGTCAAAGATAACTGAAATGATAAAAAAAGAGACAAGAGAAAATGATCTAATCTTCTTCTTCGATATAAGTTTTGATATTTTTGAATCGATTCGTTTCAAGGATATACTTAGATAGTGCTTCAAAAGTCAACAGATTATCGAGTAAGTTTTTGAGTGAATTTGTATTGATCTTTATTTTGTTTGATATTAATCTTCTTCTGAATTTTCTTCTTTGTTCTTGAAATTTTTTGCAATCGATAAGGAAATGTTTGATGGTTTCCGGTTTCCAACAAAAATCACAATCCGGTGAGTCGAGTTTGTTGATATGAAAAAGGAAATCGTTGAGAGGCAAATGACCCGAACGAAGTTGATATATTGTAGAACTTAATCCTCTTTCAAGTTGATTCAGCGCTTCGAAAACCTTAGTCGGTGAGTTGGTTAAAGATATTTCATTACGGATGATTGATTGTTTCTTCTTATTGAATTTGAATTTAGATCGAATGATTTGCTGGGAATTCAATAGTGTTCTTGGTTGTTGAATTAGGTTGAAAAGGAAGTTCCCTTCAGTTGCTGTCTTAGCGAGTTGATCTGCCTTTTCATTTTCTGGAATACCAACATGTGCCGGACACCAACAAAGCAAAACCAAAAATCGAGGAGTCGAAATTAAAAATTCAAGTTTATGAAAAATCTGAACCAAAACCGATTGATTCGACTCCGGACAAGGTGGATGAGCGACCGTTTGTAGGGTAGCTTGGTTATCCGAATAGATGTTGATCTGATTTGAAAAAGGTAAATTGTTCTTAATGAACTCGTTTTTGATAATGTCGAGACCAATGTTGACTGCTTGAACTTCTGCTTCAAATGCTGATGCTTTGTTGGCGTCGTTAATTTGACAAGCAAATGAAACCAAATCATTGAGCAGAGCCGCCGAAGCTGCTCCTTGATTTGGAATTTTTGACCCATCTGTAAAGAGTAAGATTTCATTTTTATTCTTTTTATCGGAAATTTGGTTAGTAATAACCTCTTTTGCATTTTTTTTACTGATGTTTAGATTGTTAATTATGACATCGAAATCCAACCAAGGTGGGATAAGGTGTTGCCTAATTGTTTCAATTGAATTAAAGTCGTACTTGGGGATGAGGTGTTTATCAAGAAGGTCATGAATGGATGAAAGATGAGTTTGAGGTGAGTTGCCGATTTCGTGCTGAATGAGTTTTTTGATTGGATGATCGTCTGTAGCTGACAATCTTTTACACAAATATAAATGATTTTTTCTTTTTAAAATGTCAAAGAAAGGGATTAACGGTGAGTCTCTGTCAAGAAATTCACACGGAGTGGTTTTAAACACTCCCAGAATAACTCTGTTAGCTTGATTATTAATTTTACTAATAACATTCTTGACTGCTGCTTTGTTCCTTTTAGAAGCCCAAACCAGACTTCCATAAATCACCTGGATCGGAGAACACTGATAATAAGATTACGAGACTGCTGTAAGCCCAAACCAAAAGAACATCGAGATATTCTGTTAAGTTGACCAATCGTGTTGACTCCGCGTTTTTTGACTTTATCGAGGTGAAGTTTGAACGAGAGGCGAGAGTCCAGGATGATCCCTAGATACTTGACTGAATCCAAACGTTCCATTTCAACATCTCCAAGTCGAAATGGTTGGGTAACGATTGACCTGTGAGTAAAAACCATAAATTTTGCTTTCTTTTTATCAAAGATAGCGTTATTTTTTTTTCCCCATTCTAACGAACTATTTCCTTTGTTTTCAAGGGTAGAAACACAGCTATCGAGTCGTTTATCAGCGACAAAATGCGTAACATCATCAATAAAACCAAGGGAAAGTTTGTTTTGATCTAGATCGAGTGGGGTACCGATGAGAAGATCCAAATTATAAATGATATACAGAATAGGTGAGAGGGGAACCTTGGGGGAGACCACATTTTAAATCGAAAGAAGGGGATAAGTAATCATCCATTTGAAGCGATGTTGTTCGATCAGAAAGGAGGGACTGGATAATTGCTGCCAGGTAAGAGGGAATATTAAACTTGAGGAGAGTATTAATAAGTCGTTCTTTGACAACGGAAGGGTACGCTGATTTAACGTCAAGGAAGAGCGCTGATACTATCTTTTTTTCTCTCCATTTTTGGCGAATCCAGGAAGAAAGAAAAACATTAGCATCATCTGTACATCGATTTGCTCTACCGCCAAAATGACCTTGTGCTAGAATTTTATCATTTTTGGCCCAAAAAGTAATACGCTTAGTAAGTAAACTTTTGAATACTTTTTCCAAACAGGATAGCAACGCTATTGGTCGGTATGATCCCGGGAGTGCATAAGAATCTTTGTCCGCTTTCCTAATGATGACCGTAACCGCATGTCTCCAATATTTAGGAAAATATCCCAAATGGAGACACGCCAAAAACAGTCTAACAAGTAAGGGGGAAATAATTTTTTTACTCCAGATTAAAACTTCATTAGCAATGTCATCATGACCACATGCTTTCTTTCTTGGAAGTTTAGAAAGGATGTTACCAATCTCAAGAGTTGAGATACCGGGGAAAAAGAAAGGGTTAGAATGGTCAGTAGGAGTAATGTCACTGGTGTTGCAATTTATAGGAACTTCCGATGTTCCTTTAAACAAAAGATTAGCCTGTTCTTCTTTAACCGAGGTGAGTTCATTGTTTTCGTTCAACAACGGAGCAACATTGCCACTGCTGTTGGGTTTGGTAAATTTATAAGCTTTAAACAACTGATGGTCTTTACTTTCTGCCAGAAACTTCCGCCAGTGATTCCATTTCAGTTCGAAAACCTTATCCTTGAATGTCTTCTGCCAATGATGATAACAATCACAGGCTTGAACCAAATGAGCGATCAGCATCCACTTGCGGGCTTGATTCCTTTTTTTGACAATAGGTTGGAGGATATCGTTGTTCCACCACGATTTGAATTTCGCTTTATTGACCTTGACTATCTTTTTCTGTTTGTCAATTGAATTCTGAAAAGAAGTTGTTAGTGACTCCACAAATTCATCAACCTGGACACTGTTTAATAAAGGAGAACGATTGAGTTTTTTAACAGATTTAGACAAATCATCACAAAATCTTTCAACGTTGAGACGCTTGAGATCAACTGACAAACGGGTGATTGGAACCGGGTGAGGATTGAAGTTAAGATGAAGAACAATAGCTTGATGATCTGACCCAAAGTTTACAGACGAAGTGTAACACAAATCAACAAGTTTAACAGCACATAAATTACCCCAGGTAAGGTCGATGACGGTTGGACTGGTTCTTCTATTGATAAAAGTGGGGACTCCTTTTTCTGACACGATCTTGAAACCGTTCCGACCGCATGTTCTAATCAACTCTTTTGACTGTTGGTGTGTATGTTTGTAATTTGAAGGATTCCAGAGACGATGATGAAGATTCGAATCCATACAGATGAAAGAAGGAATTCTACAATTGTTATGTTGTTCCAACCATTCCGTGAGTTGATTGATACCTTCAAAGGTTCTGGGTGGATTGTATATATTGATGAGTCGAATTTTTTTGATTTTTTCCAGATTAACTGACAAATCGATGGCCGAGAAGATACTGGAACCATCTTTGAGTTGAAGGATTTCGGCTGACGAAAAAGACTTGTTGAAAAAGAAACAGACTCAATGTCTAGAATTGTAATACGATGGTGAATGATTCGAATCGAGAATACATGACCAATTTTCATAGTGTGGAAGTTTAAAAGTGTGAGGATTAATCCATGGTTCTTGAAGGATAAGGATCGAAAAATTTGAATCCAAATTGAGTGAATTTGAGGTAACATCAAAAGAGTTGTGACAATTAAGCTGAAGAATTTCAAGGTTTGGCAAAGTCAAAACAGGAGTTGAAGAAGCCGACGGGACCGGGGTGATATTAGAAAGGGGATGAGGGTTTGAATACATTAAGTTTTGACACATCATTGATTAATAATTTTTTGACGGAAATTCTTGGTTTTGAGGGGGCACTTAAGACTCAAGGGGGAGTGGTAAAACCGAACGTTATCATTGTCAAACTCAGATGAGGTACTAATTTTCTTTTTGTATTGAATACATTTAACACATTTTTTGCTACCAATATCGGACTGACAATCTTTTTAATTATGAGCATCACCACAATATTTACACAGAGGAACGTTTTTACAAATTTGAGCAGTATGGCCTACTTCTAGGCACTGAAAGCATTGGAGAGGAGACTTTTTGTAGTGGGCTCCAGACAACGGTAAATAATTATAAAAAAGGCTACCTCTTTCGATCTTGCGAGCAAGATCTTAGTCAAAAAAATTGACAATCAAAGATCCATGGGATTTTTTTTCCCCTTGCAGGTTACCAAGCCATCGAGCACTCTGAATGTGGTCTGGATGGATGTTATTTTCTCTGCATAATTCAGCAAGAGAAGCCTTATTGGTCGGAGTGAAAGAAATCGGAACCGAGTGGAGAATAACTGGGAATGTCAAAGGAGGGGTGACAAGAAAAGGATCACATAAATGTGTCCACTCATGTTTATGTTCAAGTAACCAATTGGCTGCAAACCGGTTTTGAGTAAAAAATTTAAAATCACCCAAAGGCAATCGGGCAACTCCCTTTACTTTGATGGGTGACCCATCAGCTATAACAGCTTCGATGTCTCTGAGAACATCGTTCACTTTCTTTGTGATCTCCGGTGGAGACATTTGAGAGAAGGGACAAGAGTCCGGAATGGTCTTTTGGATAATAAAAAAGGCAGGTTTGAATTCATTCAAGACCCTATTTGGGGGGGGGGGGGGGAGAACGGACCACAGTGGTATGAGGAACCACCGGAGTGTATCTCTTTGTAGTTGAAGCCCAAGACGGGCCACTTTTAGTTTCCAAGCGAACTACAGAATTGATTGACTTCTCCATGGAGTCTAATTGCTTGGTAATCTTCTCCACAGCGGAGAGAGTCTGAACGCTAGCGATCTTCTCGATTGCTAATAGAGGGGATAAGGTTTTAACCTTCTCCGCGTCTATGAAAATACTCCCATCTGAGTTAGGATGAGCAAAGATCTCAGCGATTGCACTGAGAAACCCATTATCAGGGTTTTGGGGGTTGTGGCGAGACTGGGCAAGGGGAGGGTTGTGAGAAAAGTCCGACTGAGTCAGAGTTTGTGAACGGTCAAGAGGACCCGACTGATCCATAGTCGAACCGGAGGCTACAATATCGTCCATCTCTATGGTTTTCAACCAGCCATCCTGGTTGGCCCGAGAACCATGAAGATTCTTGGGCGGCATATTGCTGGCTATGCGAGCCGAATAAGGTAAGAACCTTGTGCTTTTTTTTGGTGGGTCTGAAAACTCAATTTTTAACTTATTCGGAAGGGAAGAAGGGAAAAGAGGAGGGATAGGATGGGAAAAGGATGAAGATCAAGGATAGGCAAATAAAGAGAAGATACTTTTGATTGATACTTATTGATATTTTAGGATTTTTTGAATGTGGATGGTTTTGAGGGTGGTCGGTTTTTAGTGGTTGATGTTGAGTTTTCCACTGCCACTTTGGCACAGCCAGGAAGGCTGTGTCCAGTTGTGGCATTTGAAAGGCTCCAGCCAATGAATTTTCTGATCCCTTTTTAGTGGTTCTTAGTCTCATTGTTGCTACAAAGATGTCTTGGGTTGGACTCGATCTTTTCAACAGGGAGAATCCTCCGGCGGGATACTTCTTGGCCTCCGAATTATGGTGGATTTGCGGGCTTGGTCTGCAACCGGCGCAATTGACCGTAAGTTTTTTTTTCTGTAGATCAAAGTGATACTGAAACACCTGTCTGGTCTTCAGCCTCAGGTGATCGACTGCAAGACTAGTTTCAAGTTGTTCTACGAAAAGTTTTCGACAACAAACAAATTGACGTGGGCAATGATCAAATCCAAGAAGCCAAAGTTTTTCCCAATCAAATTCCTCGCTTCGTCAACCCTCAAGGATTTCCAAGAGTTTGTTGCAAGCAAGTGAAATGATCAGTGTTGTAGATAGGGGTGGGCAAACTCCACATTTGGAGTACCGGGGTATCAAGAGGTGGACGTGGAGGAGCAATGCAAGCATAAGGGTTCTCGGCTACAACAGATTAAGAGTACGCTGCTCACCGAATCGCTAGCCTGATCACTCGTTTTATGGTTAGTACTCGACAAGATAAACCACAACTCGCAGGACCTCTTCCCCCACCGACTCGAGCAAAACAACCAAAACAGACAAAGGTGTACAAGAACCTCTTAAAACTACCCCCATTACCCCCATCTCCTGTTGAGGAGAAACCGAATCCACTCAAGAACAATCATCCGCCATCCCCATTCATTTTGGCTGCTTCCTACGTTTTTTCTAAAGTAATAACCCGGCACATTGACAAAAACAGTTCAACATCGGCTCCATCTCACCCGTTTCCACCAGGCTTCCGAACTGTTCCCTATCCTTTTGGATTAACTATCACGGCTATCATCCCGGAACCCAAATACCGACCCCAAGTCAATGAACCTAGAGAAACATCTTCATATCACTCACCATTGGAATTGACGTCCCCTGTCCCATCAGGACCATCAAGCATTTCTTCAGGACATCTAATTGACGAATCCAAAAGCGTCCTGAATCCAAGTTTCTCCATCACGTCCATGTCACAACCAGCGGCAACCAAGATTTCTCCAAGGGCAAAATTCTTACAACAGCCAAGCATCTACAAGTCAGAGGTAGAGCAACTAGCGGCTGACGGATCCAACTTTACCAAGTGGAAGCGGGGCCTCACTCGGGTTATCCTCCAGCAAACTACACCAGAATTTCAGCTCAGGAGAACACTTGTTTATTGTTTCTTATCCAGATCACAGTTCATGACGAACTTGCCTCCCTGGTTGACCGTCATACAACCGGCACCGCGGCGTATGATGCGGTTCAGACAAACTTCCAAGGCACCGTCCATTTCCGTCAGATGGAACTTATGGACAAGCTTCTTGAACTCCGTGTTTTGGGCCCAACAACTGATCCATCTCAGCTCCCCGGACTATTCAACAAATTATTTGACATTTTCTCTGATCTCCAGAAAGTTGGCGCTGGCATGCCAGCTCTTGTGGAAAGTCTCATCCTTCAATCGATCGTCCCGCCTCCGCCCTCAATGTCCCGTTCTCAGCTGTTTCAAAATATTTCATTACAGCTTGGCGATAAAAAAGATGTCACGGCTTGCGATGTTCAGACCATCATCACCTCAGCGTATGGCAAGGCTGTCCGATTTGATTCGGCTCCCCCGGCCAATCCATCCATTTTTTGTACTTGGCCTGCTCAACAATCATCGGCGGTTCCACCAACTCAACCATCAAATCAGCAACAAATGCCACGTCAAAACAACTTCCAAAGCAATCAACAGACCGCGGCTTTGGCTGAACGTCCTCGACCTCAGAATGTGGGGCGTCCTGGCTTTCCCACAATTGACGACATTGCTGCAGCGATCAACAACATTTGCAAGGGCAATTGTGGGCCATCCGACCCAAACCTTCTTGCGGGAAATCCGTGTCTTTACTGTGATCGTGCGGGGCACTGGAGATTGACTTGTCCAACTCTCCGCAGTGATGCCAAACTGCAGCCACCAAACACCACACCTTACGGTCGCCCCGCTTCTGGTTTTGCCCGTCAGGCTGCACCTCCGAACGACCCACCCACCCGGCCCAACCAGAACGTGGCAATTCAATCGGCCATGGGCGCGGATGCGACAGGTGCAGCCGGCGCAGGCGCGGTTTTGGATTCTGGGGCGACCCACCACATGAGCGGATCTTTCCATCAGTTTTCTTTTTTAACAGCTCCAGATCCTCCTTTGAAACTAAATCTGGCATCGTCTTCCGGTTATATGATGGCGACTCATAGTGGACACCTTTGGATAACCAGTGGGGCTGGTACCCTAGCGGTCCCGAAGGTCCTGTACAGCCCGGAAATGACGGGAACTCTCCTTAGTTTAGGACAACTTATTGATTCCGGCTTCCAACCTTGTTTTCTACCAACCAATGATATCGTGCTTTCATCAAATTTCTTCACTCTCACAGCAATCTATCACAATCGGTCTTGGATTGTGTATCCCAATTCTTTTTGTCCAACTTTTCCGTCTATCAACTCTGTTTCTCCTTCTTCCACTGTTTGTGTTTCACCCTCATACGAATGGCATTGTCGACTTGGGCACGTATCCGACGCCATCATAAAGCAATATCTCAAGCAGTTTGTGCCATCTTTCAACCTGAAGACTTGGAGCCCGTTCATATGCGAGTCATGTAAACAATCTAAGAGCAAACGGCGGCGACATGCGTTACCGGAAGTTATCCCCAAGGAAAATTACCTTGATCTTCTTGTCACAGATGTTCTTGGGCCTATTAATGCGGACATCAGCGGCCATAGGTTTTTGCTCACTATAAGGGATCACGCCACAACTTACTCTTTTGTGTTCCCTATGAAAAGTCAATTGGAAGTTCCCAACATCATAATTTCTTTAGTTAAACGTCTCTACTCTCATTTTGGTTCGGCCCCCAAGTTTATCAGATGTGACAACGCAAAGGAATACACCTTCAACTCTCTTGAATCATACCTCTTGACTGTCGGATTGAAAATCATCTTTACATCTCCTTATACTCCAGAACAGAACCGCGAAGCTGAGCATCTGAATCAAACTCTAGGAGACATAGCTCGGACAACCCTTACACATTCCGGCCTGCCAACAACCTTATGGTCTTATGCGTACAAATGCGCATGCTTTCTCATTAATCAAATCTCCAACAGCCGTTGAAAATCGAGCCCACTTGAATTGTGGTCTGGTCGAAAACCTGTCACAGAATCTCTTTTCTCCTTTGGCACCAAAGCTTGCGTTCACATTCCAAAAGAACGTTGACGTAAATTGGATCTTTGTGGTTGGACAGGATATCTTGTGGGCTATCAAGACGATGAGCAAGGGTGGTATTTCTGGAACCCAGCTACTCAGAAGGTTATAAACTCTGAGTGTGCTGAATTTCTAGATTTTCGAGGGAAACCTTTTATCCCTGCTCCTGGGAATATATCTAACGCTGCTTGCATTTGTAGAACTCTAAAGCTTGGCCAAGAACTCACTAAGGAAGTATGTGAACAGCAAGACTCTCAACTTGAAGACATACAAGCTATTTCCGACGCGGAAATTCCAACAACTTTACGCAACGCTCTCAGATGTCCAGCAAAGGAGAATTGGCGAGCGGCTTGCCTGTCGGAATGGGATCAACTGGTGCAGATCAATACTTTCGAAATTGAGGAGAAAGAATCAAGACACTCAATTGGGACGCGCTTTGTCTTTGACATCAAGAGGAAGTCTGACGGATCAGTTGAACGACTTAAGGCACGTTTTGTAGTTTGCGGTTTCAAACAGCGGATCGGTCGAGATGTCAAATCGACTTTTGCTCCCACTGCGTCTCTCACCACGCTTCAAATGTTATTGACATTGGCGATCAAAAACAAATGGCGCATCGACTCGTTTGACGTCACTGGGGCTTTTGTACACAGCCCCATCGACGAGATGATTTACGTAGATCCTCCGGTGGTCGAATTGTTTCCTCATCTTGCCAGCAAAGTATTACGATTGAAGAAGGCTCTATATGGGACGAGGCAGGCAAGCAGATGTTGGTGGAAACATTTCCAGGGACTCCTCCGACAGTGGGAGTTTGAATGTGATGAAGTTGAAGAGTGCTTATATCAATGCCAAAAAGGAACGTCCGTAATCATTATTTGGATTCATGTAGATGATGGCATTGTTTTCAGCAACAACGATGGCGCATTATCTCATTTGCGTGCGCATTTGGAACAGAAGCTACAAGTGAAATGGGATTCTCGACCGGATAAGTTGGTAGGCATCAAGATCAAATACAAAGCAGACTCCGTATCTCTCAGCCAACCATTTTTGATCGAGCAGACTATCAAGAAGTTTCAAGACAAAATTCAATCGACCATGGTGCCGACTTACACTCCGCTTTCTGACGACAAACTGGTAACATCGACTGACGAGCCAGTCCTTCCGACACTTTATCAATCACTTATTGGATCTCTCAATTACATAGCTCTCGGTTCAAGACACGATTTGAGCTTTGCGGTAAATCTTTTGGCACGGTTCAGCTCCAACCCAAACGCATCTCATTGGGACGGCTTGAAGCACTTGATTCAATATCTCGCGACAACCAAATCACGCAAACTGAGACTACGACCCACCGACAACAAACTAGTTGCCTGGTCTGACGCAAACTGGGGCGGCGAATTTCAACGGTCAACCTCCGGTTTTCTGATATCTTTTATGGGAAGCCCCATAGCTTGGGGCTCACGTCGTCAAAAAATTGTTGCGACATCGACATGTGCGGCGGAATTCATCTTGATTGGTTCTTCGGTTGATTTTCTTCTTTTTCTCATTTCTATAATTCATTCTCTAAACATCAAGCCCGAAATCTCACTCAAATGCGACAATCGGGCGGCCGTACTTGTATCCAATGACAATGCTTCAAAAGGACGCATGAAGAGCCTCAAACGGAACTTCTTTTTTGTCAACAACGCCATCCGGGAACACAACATCAAGTTAGATTGGGTTTTGACATCAGACAACATCACCGACTGTTTCACCAAAAGTCTTCGGGCAAATCTCCATTCACTAGCAATGAAAAAGTTATTTCCTTAATTTCTTTTGTTTTGTCTTCCATATTCATCCTCAATTCCCTCTCAAATTTTGTTTGTTTCTTTGGCTTCAATTTTGTTTTGGTTTCCATTGTTTTGTAGTTAGATGGGTGGAGTTTGAGGGGGGGTGTTGTAGATAGGGGTGGGCAAACTCCACATTTGGAGTACCGGGGTGTCAAGAGGTGGACATGGAGGAGCAATGCAAGCATAAGGGTTCTTGGCTACAACAATCAGTTTGACGGCACCAGCGATCTCATTCAAAACGCCATTATCAAAGGATTGCCACGGATGGAGTGGAAAGTCTCGATGAATATTGCTGATGGCGACGAGTTCAAGAAGTCCGCTGACTACCGAATCACGGATGAGTCTTCATTTGATTGCTGGACTGCTGCCATCATTTTGACTGGCCATGACCGCACAAAGGCGTCAATGGAACTGCTCATGATCAACCCCGAGACCACCAAGGAGCAAGCTAAGGCCGTTGTAGGGACTCTTGTGGGACACTAAAATGTTTATTTGGTGAAAATATCCTCTGAGGGGGAAATAAATTGCTAATAGGTTGAAAGGCTATTACAACTTAAGGGTGGTCTGAAAGACCTGCCCCTCTAATGGTACTATGCAAATAACTAAGAGTCTTGTAATCAATATTTATAAAGATGTGGCTGATTCCAAGATAGATCTTACTTTTGTATAGTAATCTCTATCAGACCTAGATTCCTCAAATCACTATTCTTGCAGATCTGTTACAACTTCTGATGCTGGAGGGATAATGTAATCCAGTGGGATCAATTATGTAAAATACAATTGTTGTTGATGTTGGGTTGTTGATGAGAAGGTTGGTAATGATCTCTTCCTTAAGCAATCTCTTGATAAGGCACTTTAATCAATACTAGAGCTCCTGGTTGCTACTACACTACTACTACTTGTTATAATTGTTGTTGATGAAGTTGGTAATAATCTCTTCCTTAACAATCTCTTGATAAGGCACTTTAATTACTACTAGAGCTCCTGACTACTACTACTACTACTGACTCAAACTTAACACTACCACTACCACTACCACTACCACTAAAATACCACTAAACTACCACTGTAACTAAACTAACCACTGTGACCAAACCTCTGTAGGCTGATGGGGAAAAGATCTGATGAGGGGGGGAAAGAGGCCTCCTTATATATTGAAGGGTGAGGGAATTTAGCTCCAGGGGAACTCCTTGTGAGGGCTATTTTCTGCAGGGGATATCAGTTGCACAGCAAGATATGCATGTGTTGCACTGCCTGCCAAACAATTAGGTAATGGATTCTGCAGGAGGGGATATCAGTTGCACAGCAATATATGCATGTGTTGCACTGCCTGCCAAAGAATGATGTAATTGATTCTGCAGGCAGGCTCCTTGAACACCTTATCTGCCTGCATATGCTGCACTGCATGATATCATGTGTTGTTAGGTGACCCAAACAACCTTCCGTAACCTACCATATGCCTGCATGTCCAGCTGTTGCCTTCTTCCATCCAGAATATTGGGGGTCAAAGCCTCTCCTCCCACCTTGCTCCATCCTTCCTTCTTCCTCCTCCCTAATTAATACTTACATCCATATCCCATCATACTGAATCCTAGACCCTTATAAAGTAATATACCACCCTTATAAAGATAATATACCCTTACACAAGTAATATACCCTTATAACACTGCCTTACTTGATACACCACACCATCCTCCCTTCCATTCCTGGTTGAGACATGTGCTCCCAATACCTTCCACCTCTTCTATTGATAACATCCTTCCACCTCCCTGCCATCCTACCTAGTCATGGTCCTCCATTCCATCCCTGATCACGCCGTCCATCCTACATGATCCTAGTCTGCCGTTCCGTCCGTGCTAACACTATCCCTCATCCATCTGTCTGTATCTGTAATGAATCCATTCCTCCCATCAACACATACACTGCTTGTATTATATATAACTTCCTCCTCTTATAATGAATGATAGCTGTATCTATGCTGTCTCAATACCTCTGCAATGTGCTTTTGGCATTGTCACGCCAATGGAGCACCACATCCCCCCCCAACTTAATGCTGTCCACAGCATTCGTGACAAATTCCAAAAGAACCATATTCAATTATTCACCAAAAGAATTGTCCAACAGTCGTGATTTCCGTTCTTCCCAATCTAATATTTCGAGTCCCATTTTTGCCGTGTCCAATAGTTATTTTCCTCCTATACCAAAGCGCCAGTTGAAATAAGGTATTCTAAAATTAGTGATTCATCTCCCCTTCCTACAACTAGTCCAATTCCAAGTTCCAAATGTCTAAATTCACCACTACATCTTAACTGTAATCCCTGTTGTTGTTCTGTGACATCCATCCATGATCCAGTATAAGACAAAAAAAATCCCAATCCTATCTTTCTTCCTCTCCACACCAATGACATTGTTCCAAGGAAAAAGCCAGTTTATTCCGCAAAAGGTTGTTGAAAAGCAGTATTTAATAAGATCCGGCCTATTTCATCCTTCCCTCCTGATACCTGCTCAATATGATTCTACAAATTTTTCCAGTCCTGATGCCCGCAATCGATGAACCCCGCTAATCCAAAATACTCTTATTTTGCCCTGTTGTTTTGCTATAAAATTCCAAGTCCTATTCCACCCCATCCATTTCGCCCGCTAGTATCTTCCGGTTCCAAACGTCCGTCCGTCCATTTTCCTATCCTTTGAATATCCCAATGATTGTAACCTCTAATGACTGACTACTCTTCATACTAAAAAAAATGTAACTTGTTTTCAAATTGGCCCACCCTATTCCCTCAGCTAAACAAGGGAAACTGTTTGCCTACCAAATGCTTTCCAATATATTCTATATACTAAGTCTTGAAGTATAAAAATGCTTGAATTCCTATGCCTAAAACTGTCCATAATATTCTGTAGTCCTCCAATTTTGATCTGTAATTCCATATTGCGCTTGTTGTTGAATTTCCTGTTCATAGCCGTTTGAATTTCATGCTGAGGAGCCAAGTATACGTTTACACATAGCAATTTTATCTCTTGCTGAGGAGACATGAGCAGTTTTGTCTCTTGCTGAGGAGAGAGTAGGCAGATTTACCTCTTACCAAGGAGGCCTAGGCAGTTTTACCTCTTGCCAAGGAGGCCTAGGCAGTTTTACCTCTTGCCAAGGAGGCCTAGGTAAATGATGAAATCCATGCTCCACTATTGCCTGTCCAAATTTGTGATGTCCTGATATCCTTGCGCGCCATTGCGCGTCGCTTCCTTGAGCTTGCCTCGCTGCAACGCTTCCCTTAGGTTAATTCCGACCGGACCCATTCTTGATTACATAATCTGAACTCGCTTCTCGAGGTGCAATATCATAGTCGAGTCCGATCGTACCGGACCTTGCCGCACTAACCTGCACTAACCCACCTGCTCAACCTATCAACTCCTCACCCCTTTCATCCGCTTCCTTCGCCGCAGGTAAGAACATCATCCTCTATCTCTTACTATTGATATGATTTTAGCATTGCTGATCTGTTTGATTGATGTGTTTGTGTTTTTAAATTCTGATCTTATAGATGCCAACCGCGACTTGTTTAACGCCGGGCCGATTCCAAGGGTTGCTTTGCTGCTCCTCGATCGTGACATTCTCTTCTCCTTGAGATCACCTGACCTGTATAGTTATCAAGACGCTGCCTAGTCCACCGCCGCCGTGCTTTATATCGCTACCGACCACCTAATCTTCGTTTGTCCTGTTTGTTTTACTTGCCCACACGTGCCGTTGCTGACATGAATCTTTTCTCTTTTTCATATCAAAGTCAGTGCCGCTATCAATATTGCAAATGAATCAGCTCCACTGCTATCCGCTCGCCGATCTCCTTGTTTAACTACTCCACCAAATCATATTATCGTATTAGCCTGATCGTCTACTATTCTTGCTAGCTGCGCTGATGATCCCAAGCATCGCGCCATCTTACTATCGCCGTTACTCAGACTGATTCCATCTGTAAGCATCAAGCCCAATCGTCGTACGTATACATCCATCGTCCTTGCCACTCGCCCCCGGCCATTGTACCCGCCGATCTCCGTTCCGTTGTTCCTGTTAGCTCATTGTTGCTCTGTTCATCAATTCTGCGCCTTCCTATGCTACCGACCTGTCTTTTCTACCTCTCACTATCACATGAACCCCCTAAAACAGAAAGAAGCTTGAAATACAACAAACCATCATGATTTCTGGCCCTACTAGCTATTCCCCTACTAAAAACAAACTGAGAATAAGACAATGAATTAACTGAGGAAAGAACAAAATAACTAAGCACGGAAATCCCCACAGTGGGTAATTCTAGGCCCTTCTACTTTTACAAAGTCTAATGTGCAAGCAAACCAAACAAAGAACACATTAATATTTTTATCTTTACTTGTAACTTGCATCCCTGATTTTTATGTATTTTTAGCTGTGTCTCTTTGTACAATCAATTATCTTTTTAGAAGAATCTCAGCAACCGCAAGCTAGATGCTCCCATGCCTTCCAAAAAGTGGCATATGATTTCCTGACTAATTCCATTTGCTCTTGTGTGGCCCACACCAATCCATATAATCTGAATATTCTCCACAATCCTACCATTCTGGATGCTGCTTTTGCTAAGATTTCACCTTTCTCCTTCTCATTAAGAGCATCCCATACCCTGTTGTATTTTCCATCATCTTCCCAGTGTAAATCCTCTTGGTTACCTTTCTGAATCAACCAATGACCTGGCCAGATAAACTCATTCTTCAGATAACCTTCCACCCCATCACCATTCAACAACATAATGAACCCAATTCGTCCGGCCGTATGCCCTGGAAGCTCTGCCCAATACCCGTTCGCCATTGAAGGAAGTGTTTCTGGGTATATTCGTAAAAATTCTTGGGTGGGAAACCCTTGATCTATATAATCCAATCCTAATGCACTGTTCACCTTGTAGTTGCGTATTTGTCCTGATGAAGTATATGTGGGGCAGTCTGTCCAACTGGTATCCCAATTCAGTACTTGGTCCAAGTTTTCCGTTATCCATCCGTCCTCAGGTTCCCCCTTAAGCTCAACTGCTGGAGGTGCCGTAGTACTGCTAGGTTCAAGGTCCCAGGTATTTTTCAGCTCTACCATTTCCACCGGCGTACCAAAATAATATGAAATCTCATCTGAAGGGGTGTTTGGAGGGCACATTGTTTGTTGTAAATCCTCTTTTGGCTCTTTTCTAATAGACCAGGTGGTACACAATTGATTATTCTCTCCACCATTTATCCCCTTATCCGCTCCATTATAGGTTACGCTATCTGCTCCGTTGTTGGTTATGCCGTCTTCTCCGTTGTCCGTCCCGCTCTCCAGTCCGCCATTGATTAAACTATACGTTCCTCTGTCTGTTACACTACCCACTTGTCCGTCCGTTCCGCTATCCGCTCGTCCTTCCGTTCCTGAAGTCTGATACTGGCCCACTTGAATACTATGAGAACATTTATCAGCAATCCTTCTAGGCGGTCCCATCTCCCATCCTGGAACTTCTGGAGCACAGATGGGTATACACAACCTCTCTCCATCCCACAACTCATAACTCAGGATTTCTCCTCGTGACTTGGACGACTCCAGACGTACTTTGTGATCCGCCAAAAATGGTCTTCCCAACACTGTATACACTTTGCCTCAAACAATGAAGAAATTAGCCGCCTTGTTGTCCTCCAGGTCTATATGAAATGGAATCGATTCTGCTAAGCCAACAATGGGTGAAGAATGACCGCCAATACCCGTAATATTCATACTGATTTCCCTGGTGGGCAGTTGTAACTGCAGCGCAACCGTTTCTGGCATAATATTCAGTTCAGCTCCACTATCCACTAATGCCTTAATTTTTTGTCCTTGAATAGTTATGTTCACAAATCCCAACGGGCATGCGTAAGTCAAAGGTGCTGTTGGGTGAATTGGACGTCCTCTACAGTCAAATTCTTCCTCAAAGTCATTCCGGTTGCATCTTCCTGAATTCTGTTGTCGATTTGCCATCTTGACCTCTCCTGCCGGCAGATTATTCAAGTCTTGGAGAAATTTTGGTGCAATTAGCAAGAGTTCCTCCAAGGTGAGTGTGAAACTTTGCTTCAGTATTTTCTTCCTTAATCCCCCCCCAACTTTGACTCTATCCACATTCTTCTCCGTTGATTCTTTTGCTGATTCTTCCTCTTTGCTTTCCGCTTCTTTCTCCGGTAGTCGCTCCTGTTCCTGGTTCTCCTCGCCTTCGCTGCTTCCGTCCTCCGATGTTCCTTCCACCCATGCTCCTGGATAACTTGACCTCCTCTTACGTCCTGCTACTGGCTTTTTGTTGGCTTCTTGATTTGGCGCTGGGGGCTTAGGTATAGCTTCTTTGGGTTTTTCCACTTTCTCCGGTTTGGATTGAGTTGGCTGACTTTCTGTTTCTTTCTCCTTTTCTGCATTTCTAGGTGATATTCTCAAGCCAAACCCAATCTGAATTTCCTCATCCTCCTCGCCGTAATGCATCTCTGGTGGACTCCACATCTCCCATCGGTTAGTCGAAATCATGGTTGCTGTTGGCTCATGCGATTTCTCCAATCCCGTGTTTCCTGCCGCCATATTAGCTCGTATTTCCTCTCCTTCCCTGCTTAACTCAACCCGCTCCGCGTATCGCCGTACCAGTTCCCAAATAGAATCCCCTGTGTCCAATGGAATTGGTTCCTTGTTGGGATAGTAATAGTTTGGACCTGACTTGAATACTGCCCGCTTGGTTATGTCTTCACTCAGATGTGAGCAAAACATGACTGTATGGTCCATCTCCTTACAATAAAAACACTGAATTGGTGGCCGTGAGAACAGTGGTCCTCCTGGTCCTGCCGGTCTAAATCCTGGTGCTGCTAAATGAGGTGGGAAAGGTCTAGAATTTGGGTTAGTATTCAAGTTAGTATTCAAATACGTACGTAATTTCTTAATTTCCTCCTCCAATGCCTTTACCTTATCATTCCCCGCCTCTGGCTGGGGTTTTGCTTGAACTTCCTTGTTGTTTTCTGGATCCTTGCTGACATTCTTACCTTTTGTAGTACCCACATCCATATCCAATACTGCCAATGATGCCTCCACGTACTCCTTCAACTGTTCCAGCTTAGGTACCAGTGCCTTTCCGTCCTTGGTCTTGCGTAATTTCTTATTATGCGCCATATCACGTGCCACGTCTCGCCGTATCTCCGTTTAAATTGCCTTCCAAAGTGGTTCCCCACTCTCCGTGTTAACGTCCTCGTATCCCATCTTCTTCAAGTATGCCAGTATTTCCTCAAGATCACCTATAAACGACCGGTACTCCTCCTTTGTTTGGATGCCACCCTTGTCTGCATACTTTTCAACCAAGGTGCCTATTGAGCCCTCATTGAATCGCCTTTTTGGTGTTGCCCTTCCCCATTTTTGAATGAGTTCCGTCTTCAGCAGCTCCCAATCCCGGTTCTCATGGCCCTCCATGTTCTCAATACATTCGCTAATCTTCCGTTCCCTCACCAGGAATGGCAATTGTAAAGCCACATCTTGCCCACCGGCTTTTTGCATTGAAGCTATCTTTTCCACACGCTGAATGAACAACTCCACTTCAGTCCCATCAAAATGTAAGTTCATCTTCTTAGTATCTAGTAAAACACCCTTTTCCTCGTCCACTAACTTGATCTCTGCTCGTGATCTGAACTGAATAGAGTTTGGTGATGATCCAGGTGTTTCCCCCACGCTATCCGTAATTCCTTGAATGGTTGTGTCCATACCCACTGGTCTTGGAGTGAATGGAGTTGAAGTTGCGAATTGGAGTGACGGTCCTTGTTGAACTGGAGTTTCTGGTATAGGTACGTTTTCTGGTGCCTTCTTCTCTGCTAGCCATGCTGCCATCATTTCCTTTAGCTCCTTCATAGCTGCTCGCTGTTCTTGAATAATTGCAGACTGCTCTTGAATTATAGCTGACTGATCTTGAAGTGGTGGATCCATGATGGGTAATCGCTGATATCCAATCAGTTGCTCTTCCAAATCTTCTGACTTCTTCCTGGTGACTTGATCACAGTATTCACTCAGAAATTCTCTCTCTTGCTCGGTCAAATCCCCGTATTCCCACTCCCTGGTGTTGTAATCCAGACTTAGATCCAAATCCCGCCACGTACGCCAAATCCTATCCCTTCGGTCACTTGCTGATGATATCCTATCCTCGTCTTGATCCTCGCCGTCCACTCCTGAAATCCTGTTCTTGCCGTTATCCGTTCCTGAAATCCTGTCTGGCCGCCGTCCAACTATCTTGATCCCCCGTTAGTTGAAGTTACTGATGATCTGCTTAAATTGGTTGATGACTTGATGATCTTTCCAAAGTTAATTGGCCACTGTTGGGACACCAGATGTAGGGACTCTTGTGGGACACTAAAATGTTTATTTGGTGAAAATATCCTCTGAGGGGGAAATAAATTGCTAATAGGTTGAAAGGCTATTACAACTTACGGGTGGTTTGAAAGACCTGCCCCTCTAATGGTACTATGCAAATAACTAAGAGTCTTGTAATCAATATTTATAAAGATGTGGCTGATTCCAAGATAGATCTTACTTTTGTATAGTAATCTCTATCAGACCTAGATTCCTCAAATCACTATTCTTGCAGATCTGTTACAACTTCTGATGCTGGAGGGATAATGTAATCCAGTGGGATCAATTATGTAAAATACAATTGTTGTTGATGTTGGGTTGTTGATGAGAAGGTTGGTAATGATCTCTTCCTTAAGCAATCTCTTGATAAGGCACTTTAATCAATACTAGAGCTCCTGGTTGCTACTACACTACTACTACTTGTTATAATTGTTGTTGATGAAGTTGGTAATAATCTCTTCCTTAACAATCTCTTGATAAGGCACTTTAATTACTACTAGAGCTCCTGACTACTACTACTACTACTGACTCAAACTTAACACTACCACTACCACTACCACTACCACTAAAATACCACTAAACTACCACTGTAACTAAACTAACCACTGTGACCAAACCTCTGTAGGCTGATGGGGAAAAGATCTGATGAGGGGGGGAAAGAGGCCTCCTTATATATTGAAGGGTGAGGGAATTTAGCTCCAGGGGAACTCCTTGTGAGGGCTATTTTCTGCAGGGGATATCAGTTGCACAGCAAGATATGCATGTGTTGCACTGCCTGCCAAACAATTAGGTAATGGATTCTGCAGGAGGGGATATCAGTTGCACAGCAATATATGCATGTGTTGCACTGCCTGCCAAAGAATGATGTAATTGATTCTGCAGGCAGGCTCCTTGAACACCTTATCTGCCTGCATATGCTGCACTGCATGATATCATGTGTTGTTAGGTGACCCAAACAACCTTCCGTAACCTACCATATGCCTGCATGTCCAGCTGTTGCCTTCTTCCATCCAGAATATTGGGGGTCAAAGCCTCTCCTCCCACCTTGCTCCATCCTTCCTTCTTCCTCCTCCCTAATTAATACTTACATCCATATCCCATCATACTGAATCCTAGACCCTTATAAAGTAATATACCACCCTTATAAAGATAATATACCCTTACACAAGTAATATACCCTTATAACACTGCCTTACTTGATACACCACACCATCCTCCCTTCCATTCCTGGTTGAGACATGTGCTCCCAATACCTTCCACCTCTTCTATTGATAACATCCTTCCACCTCCCTGCCATCCTACCTAGTCATGGTCCTCCATTCCATCCCTGATCACGCCGTCCATCCTACATGATCCTAGTCTGCCGTTCCGTCCGTGCTAACACTATCCCTCATCCATCTGTCTGTATCTGTAATGAATCCATTCCTCCCATCAACACATACACTGCTTGTATTATATATAACTTCCTCCTCTTATAATGAATGATAGCTGTATCTATGCTGTCTCAATACCTCTGCAATGTGCTTTTGGCATTGTCACGCCAATGGAGCACCACACCGTCCTCAACGTCAAGAAGCATTTCTTGAACCAAAAGGCTGTGATATCCGCCTCATCATCGAAGGCAACCAATCCATCTGATCCTTCAGCAATCACTGTTGCCGGTGATTTTGATGTGATCAATGTTTATACTAATCAAATATTTGGTGCAAACCCGCCCAACATGAAGTACAAAACGAGAATGCCTGTGCATATTGACCCGACCAATCCCACTCAATATATACCTCTGACTCCTGCTATGGTCCAACAATGGGCCCATGCCATTGTCCGTGTTTTCTCTCTCTTTTCCATCAATTTTCATAACGCTGACAGTTGGTTGCTTTTGCAGGTTGAAGGGAAGGCGGGAGTAGACGTTCACACCCCTCCTGCGGATTTGAAATTCAAGAAGCTGTTGGCGTCAAAAAAACGCAAACTCCAGAATCCATCTACCCACTGGAGCCCCGGCCCCAAGTGCAATTCTGATAGCGCATCCGTCATTGATCTCAAATTGAACCTCCTTGACGAGTATCTCCCATTTGTCAAGATACCGGCAGCTGATAGAGAAGGTATCATCGCCATTCTTATCCAGAACAAGGCGACTAATCCCAAGGTTTTCCAATCAAAAGACATAACCTGAGAGATAATGAGACAGTGGGGCTTACCCGATGTCTTTGTTGCACAGTTGCGCAACAATGTCCACAAGTTTTAAAGATTTAAATCTTCTGAGTAGATTTCTATCACTTTTTCTTCCTCATTCGCAGAATCATCCAGCATTTAACCTAAAAAAATAGACCATTGTAGCCTTAAATTTCCTAAAATAATAACCCATTGTAGCCTCAGAGTTCCAAAAGATAACCCATTGTAGTCTTACAGTTACCCAGTCTTACTTCTCCAATCACTTCCATCATGAATTGAAGCCTTAAAGTAAACTTTAGCTTGATTTTATCTTGTCTCATAAAAATTGCCATTTTTGATTACCTCCACCGCAACTGGCCACTTTATATCACATGAAATCAAGACCAACTGTTCACATTTGATTCAAAAAATCAGAATTGGATGACAACATTTGAGGGACAAGAGACTCTTTATTGCAAGACCTAGCAAAGCGCTGGCACTGCACTATGGTCCATGAACTGCCTAACAATCAAAATGACTGTTCAAAGTTGGCATGGCTACTGAGAAGAAACCACAGGGCCTTTGTACCCAAATGTCCAAGAGATCAGTTCTTTATGGATCAACTTTCATTGTGCATTTGCAGACTTTCATTTCACATTACAAGCTAATTTTTGAAGCATAGTCAAGGCACATTACAGGTAACAATTGGCTTGGAGACAGGAAATGATCTCGAGTAAAACAGTTAATATGGCGGATAATACTCTACATGGCTTTTTTAACTAATCGGAGATAAGACACTTCACTGATTGATGAAGGTGAGAGCAAAGATTCTTCAGTTCGGACTGGGGGGAACACAGTAGCCAGCATGTTGAAAGAATTTGTAGCTGAACTCAGCAGTCAGGAGTTCGCCAGTTACCTTTCGTATTTCCCATTTGGGGTCAATGGCATCGTTGAGGACCTGAGAGGCTCGTAAATTTTTCTTGATCGCTGCAAATCCGAGCTCGATTGGATTTAACTCCGGGCAATACGGTGGGAGGAACAAAAGCCACACCCCAGCTGCCTCGCAAAGGTCCCGGACTCGTTTGCCTCGGTGGACAGTGGCATTGTTGCATACCAGAACGGAGTTATAATCTGGGTAGCAATTCATCCGAGGGAGCTGAAGTGTAGAGTCAGCTAGGCAGACCAAGCAAAGTAAGGCCATTTCCTCTGACTTACCAAGTCGTATTCAAGGAAATGTTCAAATTTACGCCCGTTGAATGTTTTGGCGGTTGTTGTGAGTGCCACAAGTCCGTCCATCAAGATTGCGGCAAGTAAACTGAGACGGAGTGGATTCTGATTGATGACATACGGAGCCGTGGGCGTCCCTCGAGACGGCCTGGCATATGATCGCAGCAGGTCATTATCACAGAATGAGCTTTCATCTGCCCAAGTAAATGAATCTTAATCAGTTGTTTTGAGAGAAATAGCAGAGACAAAAAGGATTACTTGCCTGTGAAGACCAAGAAGTCTGCAGGGAAGAATTCCATCTGCTGGACAAAGGTTTACTTGTAAAGAAGTGATTTACGGATGTTTTGGGTTTTGGGTTTCTTCAAGGTGATTGACAGTCGCTGGATGAGGTTTTGGTGGACCGTCTCAACGCATAGAAGGGTTCCGCTGGAGTCATAGAGTCGTTCTCGGATTTTGGCCAAGAACAAGCTGGGCTCTGATCGAACGAGTTCAACAATGAACTCACACTCGTTGCTGGTGAGTGTGCTTTGTTGGCCCCGGGCCTCGTACCCGTCCGGATCCTTTACAACGCAGCAAGTTTCTTCGAATAGGTGTAGCCAGCAAGAGACCAAAAGACTCAGCAACCAACAGATCTCCGCCAAACTGATCCCCTTGAGAGCCATCCGGACCACTGCAATCTTTGTTGCCGGTGCATACGGTCGGAAAGCCATTGGATTGGTGGTGGAGGCTGCGGTGTTGAGACAAAAACGTGAGGCGGAAGCCGGAACAGTAGGGGGGGATCAGGCTGTTGACCAACCTGGATATCGCCATCCACACAGCTGAGGATTGATGACGTCACGATCCCCATGCTGTGGGCGGCACGGGCAGAATCCTTCAGCTTAAATTTGTGCTGTGCCCGATAACCACATAACTTTACCGCTTGAACTTCTTCACGAAGTCCAAGCAATAAGCAAAAGACAATATGTACGCTCAATGGCCGGTATTTACCGGCCATGGAGCTTGTTATTGTGATTCCAGGAATGCTTGGACGGATTTTCAAGCTGTGCACTTGAAATCATGGGATCCTGAAATTTGAGTTCAGGATTTTATCACTTTTTTCTCCCAATTAGGGCAGGGTGGCTTGTAAGCTGTGCAAAAGATAAAAATTTAACTGTTGCTGTACACTTCAAACCCATAACTATAGCCCGATGAAATTTTTGAGTTGTCCAAGACTAAGCGGAAACACAATATGTAGGCAAGCTGTATGACGCAAGTGGCAGCCAAACACTCGTGTTATCTTGAAATATATGAAATTCAAGAGTGATGTGCATCACATTAGGTAAGTGTGCAATATCACATAACATGATTGCTGCCAAACGGGGCCTAAGTGCAATATATGTATTCAGTAATTTCACAGTTTTAACTTTGGAAAGATGTTATGCAATTTATGTTAGCATCATGCAGCCCTTGTCACATTAGGGGGGTTCATGTAAGGCTGATTTTGAAAATCAGCAACCAAAACCAGCAGATGCAGCTTTTGAAAATCTTGAGAAAGCAAAAAGCTTGGCTGGGCAGCTCCCCTTTGGAAGCAGTCTGCCACGCATAAACCTTACTCACAGGTGCATGAGCAGACAAAATCAGCATTGCTTTTTTTGCAATGTGAAACTCCCTATTGACTCTTCCACACTGGATGACTTCCTGTCATCATTGGAGGACTTCCCATCAATCTGGGAACTCAGATTTTTCCAGATTTTGCGAGAAAATCTGGGCTCAATTGTCCCAAATCCTAGATCTGCCTAGATTTCCCTGCAAAATCTGGGAAAATCTGGGTTTCCAGATTGGCGGGAAGTCCTCCATTTAGAGAGCTCTAGCTGCCTCTCCAAATCCTAAATTAAGACACCTATCAAAAACTCAACCAGTGCACATGAAATTAATGAACTGTAGGGCTAGGAAAACATTTCCCTTTGTGCCAAAAATTAAGAATTTGGGTGTGTAAATTGAGATCTGGGAGGCTCCCAGACTCGACGGGCTTTCCTCCTGGAGGACTTCCCATCACTTTTGAACAGATCTGGAATTTCAGATTTCGCAGGGAAATCTGGAATCTGGAACTCTGGATCACTTCGGGGATCTTTGGGGACCCAGATTTCCCTGCGAAATTTGATATCTGGTGGCTCAGATCTGACTTTCCAGATCAACAGGAAGTTCCAAGTGAGGGTAGAAATAACTTCAAAATTCTAGAAGGACCCCGGAGAGCCCCTACCAAGCCAACATATGTCGCACGCATCCAGGGGACATTTTTTTGCAAAATGCTGTTGATGTGATTCAGCGGATACATATTCAAATTGAATTTTTGTCCCAAGATGACACCACCAGCAAACGGCTGACGTAATCCGGATTTCGTCGCGCTGACAAAATCCAAACTCAATTGAAAACTTGCGCCCCGGGTGTGTCGTCACCTGTTGTGGATTTTGTCACCTGCCATTCTCAGTGGCAGGTGCAAGAGGAAAGCACGACTCCCTTGATGGCCAGTGCTAACCGTTCATGAAGGGGACACACACACCTCCCTTGATGGCCCGTCTGCACCGGCCATCAAGAGGAACACCCTACATTATCTTGTTGGCCGGTCAGTACCGGCCAGCAAGAGTAAGGCACTGTTTGCGCTCTTGATGGCCGCGACTGACCGGCCATTGAAAGGTGACACATATACCCCTTGGTGGCCTGTCAGTACACCGGCCATTGAGACAAAAACACTAAACTCTTGATGGCCCGTACTGGCCGGCCATCAAGAGCAAAACTCTTTTCTCGATGTGTATACACATCACCCTTGATGGCCCGTCAGTACCGGCCATTGAGAGGAACATAATACACTCTCAATGGCCTGAAATGATTAGCCATCAAGAGGAAATACACACCTTGCACATTGACCCAACTGGTCATCAAGAGCAAAGTGCTGCACTCTTGATGGCCAGTCAGCGCAGGCCATTAAGAGTGTAGTATATTCTTCTTGATGGCTGGTACTGATGGGCCATTTAGTGGGGTGTGTATTTCCTCTTGATGGCCAATCAGTCCAGGCCATTGAGAGTGTATTATGTTCTTCTCGATGGCCGGTACTGACAGGCCATCAAGGGTGATGTGTATACACATTGAGAAAAGAGTTTTGCTCTTGATGGCCGGGCAGTATGGGCCATCAAGAGTTTAGTGTTTTTGTCTCGATGGCCGGTGTACTGACAGGCCACCGAGGGGTATATGTGTCACCTTTTGATGGCCGGTCAGTCGCGGCCATCAAGAGCGCAAACAGTGCCTTACTCTTGCTGGCCGGTACTGACCGGCCAACAAGATAATGTAGGGTGTTCCTCTTGATGGCCGGTGCAGACGGGCCATCAAGGGAGGTGTTTGTGTCCCCTCAATGACCGGTTAGCACCAGCCATCAAGGGAGTCGTGCTTTCCTCTTGCACCTGCCACTGAGAATGGCAGGTGACAAAATCCACAACAGGTGACAACACACCCGGGGCGCGGGTTTGAATTGGAATCTGGATTATGTCAGCGCGACAAAATCCGGATCATGTCACCTGTTTGCTGGCAGTGTGATCCTGATGTGGTTGGTATCTTTTTGGCATTTCCTGGAAACCAAAACCAAATACTTGGGTCTTGGGTTCAATTCCCACCCAAAAAAGGGTTTTCTCTGCCCAATTGTTCCCTTTAGGCCTTTATTGTTCAAAATCCTCCTTATGTATTGTCTTTTCCAAGAAGCTTGGACACATTCACAAAATTTTATTTGGGGTAGATCCTGGCAGATCCCATATCTTTCATGTTTACTCCACGCTTAGTCTTGACAGGTGTCAGATGAGGCCCAAGGCTAAATCTAATCCCTGAGCCATCATTCTCAAGATGATGGTCAGGGAGTAGATCTTTGGAAAAACAAAGCTCATATTTGGAACCGGAGAGGCTTTGTTACCCTCCCAGCCCCTCATCAAGTAGCTGGGCTGCTACCCTCTGCCCGAACGGAGAGACCGACCGAGCTCAGGACTGTTACACACGCTACAATCAAATGAGGGCTGTGGGATATTTAAGCCCGAAGTCTATCTGGAAGCTGAAAATAAATCCATAACACAAAACAAAAAATTACTGAAATTTTCCAAGCTTCTTGGAAAACACAATACATTGTATCTAAACCGGGTCTAATTGGGAAAAACCCAATTTCCCCACGTATCCAAAACCCAGAATTCTAGGAATTTACATATTGTCTTTTCTAGAATGCTTGGTTTTTTTTCACAAATTCTGGTTTTGTTATGCACTTAGCCTAAAATCACAGTTTGCAGCAAACTTTGGGCAAACCTTGCATTCAAGGTTATTGGATGACTTCCCATGGGCTAAAAAGCCAGATCTGTCAGTCCAGGTTAAACCTTACTGGCTGGTGAGAACTTGATCTCAATCACTTTTCACCAGCCAGTAAGGTTTATATCTGTGAAATTTTAGTCTGTACGGGGGGCGTAGATCCTACAGGAAGTCTTCCATTTAAGCACATGCACAAAAAAATCATCACCCAACTTTAAAGAAACTTTGATATTTACTTCTGCCTGGGATGACAACCCAGCCCTCTGTCGGCCCCTCCCTGGCCCCCATACTGGCAGATGGCAGCGGTCAATGGTCATGGGCACCGGCTGAAGGGGTAAGAAAGGCACTCCGGTTCAGAATATGAACTCGGTTTTTCTCTAACCCAACGCATAGACCACCTACTGGAGGATGTTGGCTCTGGGGGTGGATTTGGCCTTGGGCCTTATCTGACATCTGTCAAGATGCCGCATGCGGAGGGATATGAAAAATGTGGCATTTCCCTCGGTCAACGAAACGAGAAATTTTGAGAAATCATCCAAGCTTTACGGAAAAGACAATATGTTGGCTTGGTCGGGGCTTTCCAGGGTCCTATTCTAGATCTTGCAAAGTTTTCTCCACATGTGTCACTTTTGGTTTCAACACTTTGCTTGAATCTTGTTCACTGACAACATAACGGTGAACACCATTTTATGAGCAAATCTTCTGAGCAAAAGTATAGGCGAGCACCACGTTCGGAGGCTTCCTTCGCGCCTGCCATGTAAGCGCAACCTGCTTGTGCAAGAGAAAACACCCTAAAACAAATAGCAAAGATGGCAGCTTACCCTGCTTGAAAGATGCGAATCGGTCGCTTTCGCCTCCGCCATGAAAGGTGCCCCGAGCCGCAGCTGGAACACCCCGCTTGTTTCCTGTAAGATGTCTCCGCGATCCACTGCAGATCAGCGGAGAGGTCAAGATTCCTTGATGATATATAATGGATAGAGTTCTGCCAAATCACGCACAGAACACAGTGAAGATCCGATGGTGAAGTCCGGGAGATCAAAATTTCCCGCGGACGGGGGGGGGGGGGGGGGGTAGGGGTGAGATCTGCATCTTTCCAACATGGATCATAATTGCCGAGGAAGTCGAGCGGATTTATGCAAAACGAGAAATCACGACTCCGACACTATGGGAAGTTGGCATGTCGGCGAGACAGTTATGTCTCGGCTTGCTGAAGGTTGTCGGCTATCTTCTTGCGGGCTCGGGCGGCGCGTCTGTCTGGCCTTCCAAACTTCGCTGTCGAAGCGACTGGAGCTGAGCTTCCGTCCTTGCTACTAAAACTGCCTTGGGGCCCCCAACAACGTCGACCATTCCAGGCGGCCGCGCAAGCTCGAGCGCCGAATGCGTACACCGCCCTGACCGCCCTGTTGGGGCCCATGGAGGATTAATGTAATACTTGTTGTCAAGGCCCTGGGAGGAGCCGTAAAGAGATGAAGAAGATAACGACGATGTGCACGTCGAGCAGTCCTCCCCATAGCACAGCGTTAGCGAGGCATTTTCCTCAATGCGATGCCCGTTTGGATCAAATCTTCCCGAAGTTCCGAAGATCTAAAACAAAGGCTGTCCATATCTTAGAACCCGGACCTTGATGCGTGAGCTGGACGATTGCCGGGAAAGCTCCAAGCGGGCTTGGTGGTCCGCCTTGCAAGCTGCTGCAGGTCTCGCGTGTCGGGCGACAAGGCGAAGCGGGACTTGCAAAGCTGACCAGCCGAACCTTGTTCACCACTGGCCAATGGCAATGACCATTGGACGATACACATTGGTGCATGACGATTTGTTTGGGGTCAAAGAGCAAATCGACTGGCTGATTGCTATCATAAACTATCCGCCAACCCATCCCCTCCGACCCCTCTTGCATCATCCACGAAAATCCTGAAGTCTAACTTGGCTGTTCACATTCCATCTTTTTAGCCGATTCCTTTTCAGTCCTTCAATAATCTGTTAATCTCAATCTGTCAATCCTTGCCGTCCGACTAACATTCTCTCTGTCTTCCGCATTCGTCAGCTTTCAAGGTATTTAAGACCCCCACAAATCTCCTAATTCCTGTGGAGAAGAAGCAAAAAAAGACGCACACATCCACTCGTCATCTCTCAAGACTCCAAATTTAAAAAACCTTCAGCACATCGACACCATTAGCCGAAACTAAATCAGACCGCCACGCCGCATCAGAGAACCATGTCTTCTCCCGCTAATCACAACACCCTTGCGCAATCGAGCCCGATGGCATTTGAGCATACTTCCTCCGATGTCGAACCTGATCACAATAACATCCTGAGAGAGAAAAAACTGGCTGGCCTCGATGTCACCGAGGAATCTAGTCCATCTGCAAACTCCTTGCGACATCTTCCCCCGCCCCCAGAATGGAAATACGCCAAGTTTTTTCCCGGTGGATACTCCCCAAGCCGCCAAGTGCCCTTCAAGGGTCAGAACATGTCATGGGCAGTCAACATTGTAGCTGGGATCGCCATCATGTAGGTCTTTGAGCTGGATTCATGTCCTTCCGCCCTTGTGTGGAGGGCTCATTGACGGTGATCTCTGTCCATTCGATTGCCACTCACTGATCAACATGTCCATGCCTCTTTCTTGGTGCTGAAACAGGTTTTATGGCTTTGACCAGTGAGCTCCTCCATATCTGTATCACATCTTACTGTTACCATCAGCTTGACAGTTTCTCTTTCTTTTGCTTGCGAACTAAGGGTGTGATGTCGATTGGTTTTTTAATATCGTACCAAAACTTATTTTTACCATCAGCTTGACGATTCCTTTTCTTCTTTTGATCGATTGCGAACTTAGGGTGTTATGTCGGGTGAGTTATGTCTGTTTCAAAGAATTTTTAGCAGCAAGAAGCTGACCTTGCTACCTTGACCTAGGCGTCAACAACACCATCGATTATCAACAGAGGATGGGTATATTCAGTCAGCCCCAGACTGATGGTGATGCTGCGAAGATAGGAGGGTAAGTCATCCTCCCCCAGCTGCGCTTCTTCACTACTGACACTCAGAATTCCAATCCTCTCACAGCATCGTTGCTGTTTACTACGGGGCAAGTGATTGTCTCTTCCCCGGATCACTTGGATCTTGAATTTGGCCAGCTTACCCTTTTCCTTTCCAATTTTCGCAGGGAACGTTCATCGGCGCCTTGCTCGGCGGATCACTTGGCGATCGGATTGGACGGCTCAAAAGTGGGTAGTTTCCAACCAGAGTCTGTTGACTACATGAAAAATCCGCACAACCCTGACACTCACGCTGTTCGCCACAGCCATCGTCTTTGCTTGCTTCTGGGCTATCATCGGCGCCTCTCTACAAGCCTCCGCGCAAAATGTATAATTTGTCATATCTAGTTTCCTTCGCTTGAGATTATTTTGTTCACTGACCCTCAATTCCACTTCTATACGACATGCAATTCGCAACAGATTACATGGATGTGGTAGGCAACCATTTCCTCGAAATAAGACTTGACGTCAAGTTAAGAAGCAACTACTGAATCCTGATCTATGTATTTCAAAGCTTGGCTCGAGTAATCACGGGTGTTGGAACTGGACAGTTGAATGCCTTAGTGCCCGTCTGGACGTCCGAGCTTTCGCATCATTCCGGTCGAGGTGCTGCAATGGGCTTTGAATGTAAGCCAATACCTCAGCCTGTTTTCCAATGCTTAATTCTTCTGACTTCTGATCTCGCATCAAAAAAAATCATCAACCTCAATTTTAATCGCATTTAGTCATGCTTAATATCGCTGGACTCGCCACCGCTTATGTTGGTTAATTCTTTGCTGGTGTGCGTGCCTGAAGTATTACTGATGTTTGCCTCTCAAAAAACTGGACATCGATTCACTAGTGGATTGAATTTGGTTTGCGTGAAAAAAATCAATCATTACGATGGAGATTACCCTTGGCATTACAGGTTGGCCTATCGAATATAATCGGACGTTACAGATTGAGTGGCATGCTTATTCTTGCTGGTATATCAATCCAGGTTGGATTCTTGATTGTTCTTCTAATCTTGGTTCCCCTGTTCCCGGAATCCCCTCGATGGTCAGTCCGACTATTTTCTTTTTCCTGTGACAAATACTAACAGGAAGATCTGATTAGGTTGGCCAAAATGGGCCGCGATCAAGATGCCCGGCAAGTTCTTTCGGTACTCAGACACAAACAGGGAGATTCAGAGGAAGAGCTCACTGGACGTGTGGAGCTTGAACTTCAGGGAATCTTAGAGACCGTCCAAGAGGAACGCAAAATGGAAGAAAAGGGTACGCGATCAGAGCTAAGCCCATCATTTGCGCCAATCAAGCTGATTAGTTGTTTGTGCAATCTAGGTGCAATTACATATTGGTCTATGCTGTTTGTTGACGACCCTCAGCATCTACGTCGTAGGACTTGGTTGATCATCTGGCTCCAAATCATGCAAGAGTTGGTTGGGATTGGAGTTGTCACCGTCTATGCGCCGACCGTCTTCCAACAGGTCCGTGCCACCGATCACCATCCAAACACCCCATGAACTCGAGCTGACTCTTAGGCATATCACAATCCTTCATCGGGCGCGTATTAGGCTGGCTATAGCGAGTATAAGGCAGACTTGTAGGTCCCCTTATAGCATTTCTCCGTTTTTTCTTCTTCTCAGAGATTTAACTAACAACCTGTTTGCTTTGAAACACCAAGGCTCTCCGGTATTAATGATATATCTTACAGTTGAGTCATCCTTCACCAATCCAAATCCAGATCGCACGAAGTTGATTAAAATTCTCCATGACAGTGTTGAGCGTCGTTGTAGCCATTGTGACTCTTGATCGTATGGGTAGACGAGTTACGCTATATTGGGGAGCTATCCTTATGGGGATTTCTTTATTGATATGTGGAATCGCAGCAAGGTGACGCGTCCTTCTCAGTCCGATTGAAATCAATTCGTCTATTGATCTGACTAAATTGATTATATCCATCACATCAGATACGTTACGGACCTTTCTTTATCCACTACTGATCGTCAATCGTGGGGAAATGTTGTTACCGCGTTCGTCCTTACTCACCATCGTTACGAAGCCTGCTTTGCTCAAAATTTTGATCCGTGCTTCAACCCAACAGATTCACTTTCATCTACACAGCTACCTTTGGTGCCAGTAAGCCACTGATTTCTCCCTGTCTCTCGCAAGGACGCGTCCCTGTCTCTCGCTATGATGCGTTCTGATGCAATTTCTGTTCCCTTCAGCTTGGCTAACCGTCCCGTGGCTAGTGCCCACCGAAATCATGCCTTTGTATGCCCGAGCTAAGGGTGGCTGTGTATGTAGAGCTACACAATGTTTCATTTTGTCTCGATCTAATCTAGCCTCTGTTTCGCTTCATCTTCCAGTGGAGTGTCGTTGGATGGTCGATAGGAAACGGAATCGTTACCGAGATCGCGCCGTTCTTGTTCAACTCGATCACCTACTGGACATTCATTCTGTAAGAATCATTCGAAATGCCCCCATTTCGATCAATAGAACTGATCAATATGGTGTACCTCTATCCCTCGTTTCGGAAAAAATAAACAGATTCGGTCTTCTCAATTTTTTCACCCTACCCAACATTTATTTCTTGTACCCCGAAACGGCGGGTAGAAGTCTTGAAGACATGGACATCCTCTTTGAATCGGACAGCATCTTTGTGCACAAGGCTAAGTACGAGCGGAACAACGGCCTGAATACCTCTGTGGCCATCCACCACAAAGAAGCGATTGCGTAGATTTTTCGCCGGAAAAAATGACCTCTTCACTTTCTTGGCTCGATGCATTTTTTTCCTCGTGAGTCCTTGGCTTTGCTCTTACTGCCTATTCATCCTCTCCTCACCCCAGCGACCGAAGCTAATTTCTCGCATCTGAACCCACTTTTTGTCGGTATGTTCATGCACGTCCCAGTCCAGTCATGATATCTTAATCCTTTCTCTCCTCTTGTTTGATCAATTGTTGTAATTTTACCCGCCACTGTCTTCCGAACCGATCAGGATTATTTATTCTTTTTTCAATATCTTGAACCAGTTTATTGATCATTGATTACCACAGTACTCATCCTTTTTTTTGTGGCTGTGGCCTGGTCCTGCGTGTACCTCACCTGGATGCTCTTTTTGTTGCGGATTAATTTTGTTGGGCGGGCAGTTTATTAATTTTCATACTTTTCTACTACAAACCACAACCCAAGAATAAAAAACAAGAGTCTTATATGTATGCACAGTGAGTGTCCTCACCGACCCTAGAAACCCCCTTCAGATGTCGGTAACCGAATCGCATGACTTTGTTTTGGCCAAAACAGAGAATGGTACACATGAATCAGAATAACCTTCTTTCTTGGAAGTAAGCATTGACTCATGAAATGTTTATAATTTCCCCTGAGGAAGGGAGAAGTAGAAAGTCTCAGCCCACAAGAAAACCCCAAAATGCACCTCTGCAGCCCATCATGAAGCAGGATGTTGGTTTTCCCTACGTGCCTGGATAGTCCAATGAGTATTCTCCAGCTTCTCTCGTGATATGGAGGCTCTGGAGCTCCAATCTGGACAGAATTTCGGAAATTATGGTGAAATCATCCCAAAATGGCCAACTCACCTGCCAAAGTGGCCAGGATGGCGCCTGCTGGCCAGGCATATCCAGCCATTTGTGGTGAGTGCCACCCATCGTCAAAATAGACAAAACAAATGAAACCCATGAACCTGGCATGGAGATGCCAATCTAGCCATATTCTGATTTGTTCCTCCTTCCATCACGAATTATCTGTATAAGCCATGATAGAAGGATGAACTAGACTGAAGCGAAAATGTGTCACTATGGAAAAAACGTGATAGAAACAAGATAGAAGGAAATACGAGCAATTTATATTCATTCCAAACGCGTGTATAGTTCTTTTCAATTGTGTCACACAATAGAAGACACATGTTAGACAACGAAATAGAAGGCACATGAGTTACTCCAAGCCACACAAGTTGATATGCTTTGATTTTCTTCAGATTAATCCAAAGACATACGCTGCACCATCACCAGTGTATACCCTTACTCTTACTCCCCTCCGAAAACTACCCTGATTCGGTAAATCTTCAGTGATCCCATTGATCTTATAAAAAGGAAAAAGTAAGTAAATTGCTTGCAAATAATTGAGAGATATTTGATCTATTCTGACTCAAACTGGATTTTAGAATGCAGTGCATCAGTTGTTGTAAAAACCCATCCATTTTGGGGCAATTATGTCAGAATTGTATTAATGCTGCATCTGCTGGTACGTTGGTCTTATAGCAATTATAAGATATTTCTATGAAATCTGCTTTTTCTGGTATTGATAGATAGCTTGGCAGTTCCTTTCGCCAAAACTTCAGTTACGAGCACAAAACAGGGAAGTGCATTGATGTGTGCTAAAGAGAAACTGCGTCAAGGTATACGGAATGATCAATCTACTCCAGCTGCTCATCTTCCAGGCCCCCTTTCAGCAGCAAACAACAACAAAGTCAAAGTAATGCCTCCTTCTGGAAATCCATACAATATTGCTCGATCAAAAAGGGTTTCTGCTGCCCCTTATCCGACCAGCTCCTCTAGGAACCCACAAGCATTGAAACCCAAATCTGCCCCGCCCAACAAAGTGAAAGGTGCTATTTCTTTGTCAAACCCACAGGATCGAGTACTTGTTCAGTGCGGCTTTGAGATAAGGGTTGGGGGTAAATTTCAGCCTAGGCTTTTGGAGCTCCAATCACCACACTGGATTGATATACAAAGCTTGAACTCTCAAAACACCTTACTTTCTGAACTTTGTAATAAATATGTTGGTCTAAATCTCAGTAAATGGGGAAGCTTTTCTTCTGATCACTTTCAATTTTCTAAATTGGGCTCAAAGACATTGGGGGTTGAAGACCAGTTATTGTTCATCTCTCACCTTGAGCAGAACAAATCTATTGATCTGATCTTCAATTACAATGTTTACGAGAAGCACTGCTCAAAAGAAGACAATGAAGAAGATTGTGCTAGTGTCAGCGAGGAAGGATCCAAACTAGGGACTCTTGATTCGATCACGTTTCTTAACCCCAAGCCAACTTCTAGCCATCCTCCAAAAAATCAGACTAGCTGTACCGTTGCTGGTAGCACAATTGCAAAGCTGAACAAAACTAGAAGTCTAGATAATGCGAGTAGTTTAATCACCAATCAGTCCAATAGCCTTAGTTCGTATAGTGGACAAACAACTCCAGCTTTCTTGTCATCCACAATATCTGCTTCAAATCAGTCTCATGAAATCCAAACGATTCCGATTTCAATGGCTCTCACTCCAAGGTGCCCACCATGTGAGCTTGAAATATTCTTAGTTGTCAAAATTGACACAAATAGCTGATAAAGACAATTTTTGACGATTATTTAGGGGTATTAAATCCAATAATTGATCCATCCAATCTCTCTTGGGATCGCTTTGGCACACCTGATCATTTATCAACTCTTTTTACCGATCACAACGCTGAAGGTTGGACAGAGGGGAAAAGGCTTGAGCTTGATCCAAATGGGCTAGATACCTTTTGTTGGCTAGTACACTATCAGGTCGATAAGTTTGATGTCATTTCTCAAAGCAAACAGGGAACCATTATAAAGGCCAAGCTTCGACATCCACTGAATGGTGGCAAAATGCCGCACTAAACGTGAACATCCAACTACCAGCTACCTACCTTTTCCAATATACCGGATGTGATCCTATGCTGCAGCTCAACAATTCATGTCTTTATTTACAAACTTGATCTTGACGTCTATTACCACTACATCCGATCTCAAATGTATTGCAAAGGATTTACGTGTAGGTAGTTTTTTTGACTTTGTTATTACTGAATCAAACTGATTGTTTCATTCTGGTTTTGGTAGACTGTGCAAGCCTTTCCAATGTATCCAGATCCTCAAAACTTGGGCCAACCATTCCAAAATTATCCATTAACAGAAGCTGAAGCAATTTCAAATTTTGAAGATGAACCCAAGAAGATCTACTTTTTTGAAGAATACATTCCCGGAAAATGGGAGACATTTTTGGCTCCAGAAACTTTTAAGACTAACCTGAACGATTACTCGCCGGCAATCGATCATTCAATGGAGGCCTTCCAGCATTGGACATACAACCACACACATGGACAACTCACCTTTACAAACCTAAAGGGTGTTGTCCCACTTATGAGCAAGCCCAAAATAGTGGACTTGAACCCAGCGTAAGTGTCAGCCTTAGAGATACATCAAGTATCCAAAAGACTGAAATAACTTAGTAAATAATAATAATTATTAAATTATTATTGCAGAATCAGATTCCTCATCATAAATTAAGGGGGGTCACCCACTTAAAGTACCCCCTTATTCCTATTCCTTCATGTACTAATTGTATAAATAAGAATTGGCCCCAGAAAGCGCCCAAAAATAATATTACATACATAAATTTAGTAAAACAAACAATGTACATAAAAATAAACTGTTGTACATTAATGAGTAATATTACTCGTGTAAAATACCCCGTGAAAGTATTATGTAGACTTCTACTGAAGCTCTTTCACATGACAATTGGTTATAAACATGTCATGTGACAGAGTCAGGGAAATTAGTCTATTACAATATAATGATATTACCCACAGCCAAGCCCTTTTCATGGCTACACCCCTGGATACTCCCATAGGGAGAAAAGGACTCAGTGTTTACGCCCACTAAAGTCCCCTCTATAAATAGAGGCCTATTTGGCCCTCAGGAAAAGATCCCCCAGATCATTCACCGCCCATAAACTGTAAGTTTGCCGTGAATATTCTCCTCTGCTACATGTGTAGCCACTTTTCCTTATAAACCATCCCCAAACACGTAAAATCCACTGGATTAAACCCTTTAAATCATCAAAAATCCCTTATTAGCATATTTAAAGCTTTATCCTTATAAATAGTTGCCATAAGACCACCGCCTCTGTCAAGCAGCCAATCAGGTTAAGTGCTTACCACCTACTTTTACGCCAAATTAATTCCCTGTAATTAATAATTACATAATTAATTCCTCCTCTGTTACAGAGTGTTAAAACCCTTGTAGTGGCCATATTAGCCACGTAACAAGTTTGGTAAATTAAATTACCAGTGTTTATATCAGTACAGTTATAGTACTAGGGCCCAAAACCCTTATTTTGACGGGTTTTCTGCCCTAAGTTTCATAAACAGAGCTGTCAGTAAGTCAACAAATAAAATTATAAAGTATGACGAAATATTGACATTGACACACTGGGGTCCATTTTTTCTAGTACTCATTGGTCTCAGTGGTCTCATATTGAGCCAAATGTGTTTATCAACAATTTTCTTTTCAACCATGTCTGTTCAAGAGCATGCTACCGCGCTTGAAGCAAATCCCTTGGACTCCACCCTCTCACTGCAAGAATAACTCTAGAAACTGCTTGCAGTTGAGATGCAGCAAGCTTGAATCAAGCCTCAGCTCAAGCTGGAGTCAAGCACCCAAATTCCATGCTGGTGCACCTTGAGTGTGTACCAACATGCAGTAGGCTGAGGCAAATTTTCAACCTTGCAAATGAGAATACCCCTGAGCAACCTTTTATTTGCTTTTAGTAAATACTCCATCTGCCATTGAATCCAGCCAGAATAGCATAACAGGGGTATGCACACACGAAAGGGATATCTACATATGAAAGGAATATGTACACATGAAAGGTGAATGTGATAAGGTGTATTAACACATAAAAGACACAAATGATTAAAGGGGTATGTAAGCATGAAAGGGGTATGTGCAGTAAGGGGTCTTTGCACATGAAAGGGATATGTAAACATCACCTGAATGATGAAAGGGGTATTGAAAGGGATGTAAACAACTCAATCATGTAAACATCAAAGGGTCATGAATGCATGATGAAAAGGGTATGTACACATTGTGAAAGGGATACATGCACATGAAAGGGATTGTAAGGGTTTCTCCCTTACTGAAACAGAAGTCAAGCTAGATGCACATATGCATATGCATCTACATTGTAGGATCCACTATATAAGCTTGTAATACTTGACTGCTCTCATTCTCTCTTTTTCCCCAAGCTGGTCTTCACCTTGAGGTTTCCCTTTCCACTACTTCTCACAACTCATTAGTGAAATATCATCCTTTTATATAGCCTTCTGGCCTTTGGCCCTCCATCCCGCCAATCCTTCCAGTGATGGTTCATAGAACCCTTAAAGGGATACACAAAGGGACACACACACATGAAAGGGGTATGTGCACATAAAGGGGTATGTACACATTATGAAACGGGTGAATGCATAAAAAAGGGACATGTGCACATGAAAGGGGTATGTGCACATGAAAGGGTAATTTTCACATGAAAGGGGAATTTTCACAGGTATCAACTCAGTATTTTGGAGCCTGCATGCACTCAGTTTTTTGTACCTCAGACTCACTCTTGCATAAATTATACAATGTGCATGGAATCAACCAGTGCTTGATTCTTGCATGAGGCACAGCTTGCCTTGAGCTCTTGCATCTCAACTGCAAGCAGTTTCTAGAGTTTTTCTTGCAGTGTCTGGTCCCTTCACATTCAACAATGAAATCCCAAGCACCCAAGCTCCTCATGCAACTGACAAAACTGTGAACCCTTATTTACTTAACACTCATTCCACTCAAACTCAATAAAGTAAGATAGAGTATTTCAACGTTTTTTTTTTCAGTTGTTTCACTCCACTAGACCTTTACATATTGAGGAAAAAAGCATAGTTCAGAATCTCAATTGTTTACAACTACTTAAGAAATATCAAAGTCATAGATACAATGAAAAGCTTAAAAGTTCAACATCTTTTCTTCTGGATCTTGTCTTGAGGTTGTTCCTGCTGGGTTCTTTTCATTAGTGTTCTGGGCAAAAAAACTGACCCCCAGTTCAATAAGAGATGTCACATTGTTATTTTTACATGGCTGGGCAGCAGCAAACTGGCTAACAGATTTGTAAGTTATGCGCTTATGAGACATTGAATAATAAAAAGCAGAAGGGCAACGGCTTTTTGGCAGTCAAAATACAATGATCATTTCTTTTGCCATCAAAAATAGGCATTGCCTGCCACTTCCATTCCAGATTTGTAACAGGAAAGACAGGCAATTGCTGCACTGTGCTAGCTTGCCTAATTCATGTTGGGCAAGTAATAATGAGCCAGAGTAGTATGTACGATCATCATGTTTTCAGAGATATCAGCAGTAAAATTGGAATAAGAAGGTTTTTAGTTGTTAATTGGTTTGATCAGGTCTGGTATCTGTTACAAAACTGCAGTTGTTATTGAAGTATAAATTGAAATTTCTACGGAAAAAAACTAATGAATGAATAAATGATGAAATATAACAAAGTAGTAGCCAACAGAGCAGCCTTTCCTAGACTGCAAAACATGTAGTAAAAATGATCACCAAAGTAATGACGGAAATTTTTGTAATGGCCTTTTATGTTCTTTTTACAAGCGTTCACAAGTTTGAAGTTAATTTGGAGCAACATTCCAAGACGGGTAAATATAGAACTAGGGGTAGGCTTCAAAGTACAATGTTTATATTGGTTGGCTTTCCATATCATTTTAACAATACCATGCTGATAATCAAAATTGAGACCAAGTTTGTAATTGGGAAAGACAAATGGTCCAGCAGTAACATCATATTGAGAATTGGGAGGGGCTAAAGCACCGGTGGCAGAGAAAGTAGGAAGAAATAAGGCAAAGGCATATTCAGAGACATCTTTTTTGTCGGTATGAGGAGCATTGAAAAAACTGTTTGTTGTGAAAGTGATATGAGGAGAACAGTTGGAATCCTTGGGTGTTTCACCAAAAGAAAGGGAGTCAAAAGAAGGGAGGTTGTATTTTTTCATAAGCTCTTGATTTGATCCAAAAGGAATAGAGCCTAACTGTTTAAAATAGTGTCCAATAATCTTTCTGGCACGGGAGGACTGTTCAAAATGAGAATTATATGCTTTTGCTTTGGCAGGAGTGAATTTTTTGATTCATCTTCCAATGATCTGCATAAAGTCATAAGACTTCCGCCAGCCAATGGCCCACATGAGGCCACCCCAGAATTGTTTAGAGGAAGAAACGGAATTGATGAACTTTTTGGAGTGATGTAGAAAAGTGGAAAGGAAGTTCAAGTCGTCTATCTCTTCAAGGGTTAACTCATGCCAAGGCGTGAATTCAATTATAGCAATGAGGGAAGTTTTATCTAAGGGGTCCCATACCACGGTTTGGCCAAATCTCAAAAGGAAAAATGAGTCCCTAACAGTTTTGGCGGCTGCTGCAATCTCTGCATCAGTGGGTGGACGAGTCGGATCATTTTTATTGTCCAGTGGAATTGAAGGGTAAAGGTTCAGCAGCTTGAACTTGACACGCTGCCATCAAAACAAGTTGTGGAGTCGATCAGATGTATCAGGACCTATAGCTTTCTTCTGGAAAGAGGCATGCTCCTCAGCTTTCTTTTTCGACTTGTTCCGGTTCTTTGACATTTGTTTTGAAGCATTGTGGTTCCTGTGTGATATGCCGGTCACCAGTACAATTTTCAAGCACTGACATCCAACATACCACCCAGTAGCACAAGTTATCAAAAAGAATGAAAAAGAATCGGTCGAAGTTGAAGAAGAAGACAGGGAGGAGGTAATCAGCAAATTGTTGAAGTTAGTAGTGAAAAGAAAATCATACCGCTTATTGTGGGCCCTTGCCATTCTCAGGGGGTGATGGAGTTACAAGGAGCAAATATTAACTGCAAAGTTTTTCAATCAATAGCAATCAGAAGCGTGTCCAAAACAGCAGAAATCTTCATGGGGTTTCGCCGATCGTTTAATCAAAATTAGCTATCGATGGGCTGCAAATCCAGGCTGGAAGGCAGCTTTAATATATTGCAATAGGATCAGGTAGCTGTTCAAAAGTTACCTTCCATTGAAGGTGAGTTTAGCAGTATATTAGTATTTTTCAACTTACAGTTGCTTGCGGTTGATGCCTTGGTCGTTCCGAGGGGAGCTTGAAGGAGAGCGCGAAGCAGACCCTAGGAGACTGTTGCAAAAAGATGTTATCGGTGGATGCAATCAGATTAGCTATAGCTTTGGAGAAAGTGCTTTTTATTTGTTCGGAGGGTAACGAAACGAACTAGAATTATAACCTGGTTGGAAGTACAGTGGCAAACACCTAAAACAGCTAATCGCAACCCGCTAGAATGGATAATCGCGACCTGGTGATGAGTATAGAATATTGCAAAGTTAGAAAGCGATTAGAAAGAGGGCATGGAAAAAATAAAAGGTCTGCTACTTAATTAATGTTGTGCAGTGCAGTGAAGGTCTCTGGCTAGCTCGAGTATGACTGGTTGTGAATCGCGATGGCGCGCAAGCAAAGGGATTAGCAGGGGGAATTACCTGAAAAAGCAAGGAAAATTTAGCTGCAGAGAGCGAAGCGATTCGCAGGGGGAATACATAACCCGATAAAGCAGGGACAACTCAGCTGCAGGGGCATTCCCGAACTTAACACAAGCGTACCCTCCTCGGGGGAGCGTAGCGACCTCCGAAGGAGGGACTTGCCTCTAAAGTCGCATGTCTCGCCCTACAGGATTGAGACAAATGGCAGGGAGGACCCTACACTCCCCCATTTTCCCCAATATCTCCCTGTTTCCTCTTGATTCATCCCGCGCCCTTTGCACCATTGGAATGGCAAGCTTCTTAGCTTATTTTCCCCCACTTCAAACTCCCCCATATCCATCCCCCCTTGAAAGAAACGTCCTGTAAATGTTGTTACATGGTGGATTTCTGTACCCAATACCCCCCTTTGAGCCCGCGCGGGCTCAGGGAATTTCAAATTTTGAGCTCAAAAACTGCTGGATCACCTCTCCAGAACCACTTCACAGTAGGTGGAGTGGGCTAGTAATTATGTGTGTCAGCTAGGTAAAAAACTGTAAAATGGAAGCTGAGATTGCAGGCTACAAGTCTGTCTACTCAGATTTTTTTTTAAATAAAAACTACATTTTTAAAAACATTTTGAAAATAAAATATGTGTTTTTTTGCCAGAAATTCTTGAGTCTGTAGGGCCAATGGTGTGACTTTAGAGGTAAGCCTCTCCTTCGGAGACGCTCCACGCCTCCTCGGAGAGGCTTTGTTAAGCTCGGGGCATTCCTTGGTTTGTGGGTTGTTTTGTTCCATGTATAATCAACCCAGTAGGTATGTACATAGCCTGTTCCCGACACAGCAAATTACATAACACCAAATTAAAAAGCTGGATGAAAATTGGGAGCATTGATAGGCATTGATTCAACATAGCAACAGCTCTGCTCCACAGCGTGGGAAGCGTCGCAAAATTGAAGCTTTTTTTGGCCACACTTAGCTAGCTTCTAGCAGCAGGTGAGCCACTGAACTTTTTGCCAATTGATTTGAGGGGGAAAACTACCCGATTTTAGCACCCTGCAGTAAAAACCACTTTGTTGAGCAGCGGAAAACTGCTGTGCTGACTGCTGAATAGCGGCTTGATGGGTCGAGGCACCGCAGCGCTCTTTCTGTCTAGAAACACGGAGCAATTGTTATCTGATTTCACAACAAAATAGCGCAGAAGCTGGAAGCGCGTTGTATTGCTTGTACATAGCAGCTATTCTTGTTTTTCTGGGAATAGTGCTGAGTGCACCTTGCAACTGAAAATTACTGATGGGTGTTTCATCTATACATAGGCAACACATATTTAAATTCTAAGGAGTAGAGGCTAAATTGTATAGCAAGGTTGCCTGTGCAGCAATTGTTTCTGAGGGATTGTTGGTTGGATCTTCAAGCCAAGCGGAGTCGTAAAGATGTACAGCAGTTCTGAACAAAGAAAGTGTACTCCAAACATTCTGAGTGTCTATTTTGGGAAAGTCAAGTTCCATTTCAGTTATTAAAAGATCCATCATTTCACTGAACCACTGGGGGCAAGTTCGGAGCAGATCCTCCGCATCTGGATAAAATTCATTTTCAAGTTCCAGCACAGCAGAGAGTTTGACAGGTACTAGTCCATCCTCCGCATTGTATTCTTCAGGATTTTCGTAACACACATTTGCACTACATCCACCAGGGAGCATGCTTTTTTTGTTGATACGCCTCTTGTATGAATTGTAGTTATTGATCCATTTGTCCAGACTATCCTGCAAAATAGGTACCCATAGGTAAATGAAAAGGAGACTTGTGAAGAGCAGAGAAATTATTGGAATCAGTTTCAGAATAAATATAAAATCAAAGAAAAGATACAATACTAACTGATCAACAGGGTCTTGGGAGTCATATTTTCCACTTTCATCCGCTTCATATAATTAATTTATAAGTTCGCCATTGTAATGTCGCATCATCTGAGACCAGAAGCATTCTATTTTTTGGTTGTGTACACTTTTTGTATATTGGTGAGATTGATCAGGGTCTAGCTCTTCAAGATTTCCGAATTGGCGCATAAGATTACTTTGGTGTCCGGCGAGATGAATTGTCTCACTACCTCAATCAGTGGTGGTTAGTCGTGGGATACCCCCCTCTTTTTTGACCAATTGAAGAAAGTAATATCCAATGTGTCGAGGATTGTTGTTGGTAGTGTGGACAAAGAGTCCCAAGATCTTACGGCTCCAGGCATCAATAAAGCCATACAAAGTGATTCCAAACTTCTTCAATTTGTTGTGACCATCAGAAGACCATAAACCTTGAAGACACACCGCTTGAGAACCCTCTTGGATCTCCGTTCGACTCCTTCTGGATCCAATAATTGATTTAGGGAAGCAGCTTTTCCGCTGCAGAGTGCAACAATATTATTATTGTCAGATTATTCCGTGAGAAAAGTAATATTGACATGTAACACTTACTAATGAATGTTAATTTCATACCTAGTCTGAAGCAGTTGCTTCAGCTTCCAATAACCAGCATTACGTCCTTCTGGTGATTGGTGAATTTTCTTGATGCATTCTATCACAATATCCATTCCTTCGTTGTCGTCACTTCCTACATCCTCCTTCCGACGCCGAAGATCCATTTCTTTGATTTTTTGTTCCACAGTTTTTTGACCATGGACGTAACCGTGTCTTGTGCAGAGAAGATGATGAATTTGGGCATATGGTAGCCCTTGATGGAAGTATTGCCGAATCTCCTCTTCAAGCTGGTTTGTCTGTTGAAGTGCATGGTGGGTTAAACCCCATTTGGCTTTGCGTCGTGTTAAGGTTTGTTCATGAACGGATATAGAGTAAACATCTTTCAAATGGTTAATTATTTGATTGGTTGTTTTTCCTGAATGAATTAAATCCTTAACTATGGGTTTGAATTTGTCACCAAAATTAGCCATGGTTATGCTAGTCGCTTTCAAATTTTAAAAAGTAAGGGTTGATTCTATATGTAAATATTTCTTAAATGGTATTAGAATTAGGGTGTTCAAAGTTGACTTGCATAAAATCATAACACCATAAAATCATAAAATTCTAAGCTGAAAAAAATATGTTGCACCCAAGCACTCCAATTAGAGCAACATTTCTAGAATGGTACATATGAAATCATCACTTGAAAGTTTTATAATTTTATGATTTTATGCATTGAAAATTTTATGATTTCAACTTTGAACACTCTTAATAGCATATAAGCTCCGCTCAACAAATATTGCCCACTAACCAGTTGCAGTAGCTTCGCTAATCACTGCACATATGTAAGACATATTCCCCTGATGCTACCCAATGCGCCACCGGTATGCCTCTGTTACAGGGCTCCGCATCTGTCGCAGGGCTAGCCTCTGTTACAGGCATGTATGAGCCATGTGATTACCATAGAAACTTCTTTGGCTTCCCATGTGGAATCGGCACCCAGGTGGATTGATTTGGCCGGTATGACTGGGAAATCAATACAGATTCTGTCAAGTCTGGCCAGTTTGGCAGTGGAATCAATGTTTGACCGCTGGATTCCAGTTTCCGACGGCAGGACTCAAAAAATTACACCAAAAATCGAAATCCAGAAAATCGGAAGATGTTGGCCGACAAGTCGGTTCCATGCCTCCATACTATGTCGTGACCTTCTCATGATTTGTTTGAGTGTGTTTTGAAACCATCCAATCGTTTTCGTGATGTTGACTGATACAATCTAGCCCCGCTCAGCTTGCGACATGAAAAAGGATCCCAGTCAGTTGAATGAATCAAGAACTAGATCTGATCATGAATGCGAATGGGAATCTTTGTTGGTTATGTAGTGCGGATTTGAGTGATTGAGGAAGTTGAAAGGGGGATGGGAGCAGAGGGACAAAGGTGAATTTGTTTTATTTACTTGTCAGCTGATTTATGCAATTTGAGTTCAGGGATGCATACATCCAGGGACAAAACTCGGGAACTGGTGGTCAGGAAGGTCAGAAAGTGTGTTTTAAACCCGAGGAGCAGCTGAGAGGTCAAGAGAGACAGCCAGTGGGAAGCAGAGAGAAATACATCGGAGCCCACCATGGACGACCCGAGCGGTCAACAAGAACAACAACAACAACAACAACAACCCCAAGAACAACATCCTGAAAACCACGAAAAACTCAAACAAGAACAACAACAACAACAAATCAGTCGCATCATCCATCCTACACAATCACTCCCACCCCCACTCAGAACGATCAGAAGGAGCTTCGAACTACTCTCGGTCTCATACTTCCTCAACATCTTCGCACCAGCCCTGTCCATACAGAACTTTGCCATCTCAGTAAGCTCAATCACCACATAAACACAGTCCCAGTCAAACTGGTCGCGATAAAATCATAATCAGAGAACACCTTAACTTCACTCCTACGATTCTCTTCTCCAGCTTGCACGTAACGTTGATCTTGAAACGCACCCTTCTTGACCTCTCAACAGAAACTCGAAGCCGATTTAGATGGCAGTCAACCCGATTCATACCTCCCAATCTTGATTCCGAAACTTCTGGTATCTCTGACGGGCGATCGAACGACAAAGTAAGCCAGTCTATCCAATTCGAACGCGTCGGCTCCTAATTCATACATTTCACTTTGCCACTAGTCATTCCAATTGGGAATCAAGATTGCGCAGAGAATTCTTCAGACGGGAACCGCAAGCAAACCCTCTCGGAGCAGAACCTGCCAAGCCCAAACCGAAGATCTTCAAACGAGCCGTTGGCTATGTTTACATCGCAGAGGCCATCCCACTCTCAACCCTGCCCACCGTCGACGACCTGAACTCTCAATATGCTCAACTGACCAAAGCTAAGAGTGGTACCTCTCAGCAAGCTCCCGTCAGCAATCAAACTCCCATCGATCCGTCTCAGCCCCAGCATGTCTCAGAAAGCGAGCAAACTGCAAGCGTTCTCCCTGCCACAGAGATTGAGCAGACTGCAAGCGACCTCCCTGATACCCAACCCCTTAACGATACCCCTCAACTTTCAAATACGCAGAGCCCGGCGGTCGAATTACCTAATCCCAATCCAGTCGACGCAAAAAGCTCTGGTTTACTACCCTCAGACTCACATCCATCGGATAAACCTTCGCCTGAAGATCTCATTCATCACGCCGAAGAACCCAAGCCACTCAATGCACCTTCCAGTGAAAGCTCAAGCCCAGCACCTCAGAATCCAGCAGGGCCTAGTACGATACTCTGGTCAAGTCTTTCACCAACTATCAAGCTCAAGTCTCTTTTTAAGCTTTGCGAATGGCATTTCAGTACCTCAACCGACTTGGACCGATTCCGGCGCCTCGTTGATCACAAGGCTTATAATTCTAATATTGTGGGGTTGGATGAACATTCTGATTGGAGACAAGAACGCTGTGGGATTGATTCTAAAGGGAACCAGTACTGGCTCAGTGGCCAAGGGATCGAATGCCGCCTCTGGGTCCAACGTCGAGAGCCCCAGCCGCCACTTAAAGCAATCACTCTCCGGATCCCGGCACGTTCAAAGAAAAAAGAGAAGAACGCGCAAACTAAACAACCCAAACGCAAACACGTCTCTCAGGAGTCCCCCACTACCCCATCCACCCCTGCTACCAACCGAAGCCGCCGGTGCAGCAGCGGTGCTCTCCCCGATCCCAAGCGAGCAAGATTGACAGGCACAAGATCATCTCAAAGATTACGCGGTACTCAGGCGGAGTCCAGTAACAGATCGATATCGCCACGTCCACCAACGATGATTGTGATCAAGAAGACTGGCGCTCCTCAAAACTCAAAAGCGCCCAAACAAGGTGTAAACGGATCTAGGCGACGATCATCAAGAAGGAGCGCGAATGATGAGGTGTGGCAGGATGTACCTCCCGGTTGGCTAGATGAAGTAGTTGAACCTACTTCTAAACAGCCATCCACCGCCCTCTCCAGCGATTTATCGGAGATGAGCGACGATGATGACTATGTCGTCAACGCTCGCCAATCCAACCCAAAGAAGTCGAAGCCGATGGCTATGAAAGCGAAGTCAATGCCCGTCGCGACGGATAACGCCTCTGTGGATGAAAGCCTCTCGGAACTTTCTGATAGTCCAGATCCCTCGACAGTCCTCACCAGTGAGTCTGTGTCCGAGGCCCCTAGTATAGCTGCTGAGAGAGTGGATGAAATACCCGATGTAAACAAAACCGAGCAAAGAACCGACGATGTACCTAAATGCGACGATAAGGCTGTGAGACTACCCACAGCCGAACACTCGTGTCCAGGACAAGAGATGGAAGTTGAAACTGCGGAAGTAGTCACAATGTCTGTGAAGGATGATCCGGACCAGAAGCCTAGTGATATTCCCGTCAGCAATGTTCGACTATCTGAGCTGGACGACTGCAAAGCAAATAATGCTCAACTTGATCTACCCAAGCCTGCCCAATCAATCATTGACCCGATCCACGAACCCTCTGCTCAACCTGTCACCCCGGAACCAAATGCCCCAACTAAAGAGCTCATTCCGAAAGTTGAATGTGGATGTGATGTTGAAAAAGTACAACCGTGTTCGGATGATACGGACCCATTTTTTCCTGAGTTAAAGGGACATCCGCTTGATCCAGATTGGATCGAATGGGAAGTTGTGAGTCTCAGCCCCATGTCGTCATTCCAAAAGAAAGCGAGATAGCGTGCATTGACACCCTTTTCTTTCGACTATACAGGTTTGTGCGGATTTGAACGATTGGCAAAACTTTTATTTGCAGTTTGAAAATAGCGAAAGTCATTCGGAAAAACAGCTGGTCGAATTCATTAACAATGAAATTTTACCCGAAGTCATGGCTTCCCATAACGTAAGTCTTATCACAACACAAAAAAAAACTGCAAGGGGATTTATATCCAGATTTATTTTCCCAAATTTTCTTCTTAAATCATCTTAGGAGGAGGAAGCTAGAAAACAGAAAGAAGAGGCCATGGCGCAACGAAAGCGATCCAGCAGGCTAGCTACAAGAGAGGCTGTTCAAGCGACCTCAATGGAAATAGACACGATGACCAGAGAGACCCGCATGCATTCAGACCGATTAGAAGCCAAGCGATTAAAAGAACTCGAACAGCAAGAAGAGTCCAAAAAGCAAAAGGAAGAAGACCAGCGATTGGTCAGATTGAGAGAGCGAGAAAGAAACATAGCGATCCGAGAGGCTCAACAGGCGAGTGAACGAGAAGCCGAAGTCAAACGGGCGGAACGAGCCAGACTGAGGGCTGAGAGCAAACTTCTGGGCAAGGCTGTCAAAGTGGCGAAGGCCGGTGTTGAAAATTCAGTGCCATCTATCGATTCGACCGAGCAATGGGAACTAAATTGCGAGATCTGTGGCGTCAGTGGGAGGAACGTGGTGAGTCACTTCTGCTCGTCGACGTGAATCTATGTGATGGGAAAAGCAGCTATTCATCCGGTGGTATTTGTTCGATAAATTTAGGATGATGGTAGTGAGGTGATCAGTTGCGACAAATGCGAGATATGGCAACACGTAGTCTGTCATGATAGGGCTGATGAAATCATGAAGAAGCCTAAACAAGATTGGCCAACAGCCGATTTTATGTGTGCCAATTGCTCTGGAATTCCGATCCCCCGGGCGGTGAAGAAATTGAGGACACATATCAACGGCAGACCCAAACCTCCACCTCGGCAAAGAGCTAGCAAAGCGAAGGATGAGCTCAACCAGTCTGCGCCCGCTACTCCCGGCCCTTCTACTGCCAAGCCTAAAATTACTATCCTGATGAGCAATCCTAGCAGGCAAGGTGGATCGACGCTCAACGAGGTCTCGCCCGAGGTTTGTTTGTTTTCCTCGCCTCTCGTTGGTCTTATCCTTTGATCACTTACGTACTCTTTCTTCTGGTTCTTCTGCATTATAGATGAACCCTGCCAGTACCTCTGCGCCTAATCCGCCCCAGTTACAAAATGCACCGACCCAGTATCCACCTAGCCAGCTAACAAATTCGAATCTAAGTGGAGAGAACACATCGTGCAGGCCGAATGGAAACCTTGCGAACCAAGCCCCACCCGACCTCACAATGTCCAGGTCGACTTGTTTGTCATCATCTGTCCCGAGTTACAGACCAGCTGCAACAGCGAGAACGACGAATGTCCCAGACTTGACAAAGTATTATGACGACTTGGAGAAACTGTGCTGCATCCTCCGAACAAATACTAATTTGCACAGGACTTTGCCAGTCGAAGTTATGCATCGACTTAGGCGATACTTGTTGGACCAGCAAGAGCAACAGGAACGGCAAAGGCGACAGAGAGAGCAGCAACAACTTGGCCGCCTGCAGCCGACCACAAGCAGCATCACTCCGGCGGGCAGTAGTAGTCTTAACTCAAATCTTCATCCTAGCCTTAATGGTCAATCGACCCAACCGATCAATCTTCCTCCATCGTTCTCTCATGATCTCCAGCAGAACCCTCGCCCGCCTCATCTGCACTCGGCGCGTCTGGTTCATGATTCCCAAACGATAGATCCCCAACTCCAGCAACTCACAGCCAGACCTGAGCCTCTTCGTACCAACACGATTACCACCCCTGATGCGCCCACCACTACGCCGACGCCGACCCCCACCCCGACTACATCTGCGGCGGTTTCTCGCCATGATGCTGAGCCCTACGAGTCGGAGTATGGACATTTCTGACCCCGTCGTCGCCTCTATACCTCCAGCGCCGCACCCTCCTTCCTGAACCCCCCCTGCCAACACTTATCTCCCCTTTGTTTTTGTCTGCTACTTGTATGCTTTCTGGTTGTACTCTTCCTCTTTCGTCCCAGAGCTCCAGCCGTTCCCCCCGGCTCTTCTGGTTCCTTTTCTCTTCTCCTCCCCCCCCCCCCCCCCTTACTTGCCCTTTCTCTCCTCGTCTGGCACATTCTGGCTTCCTTATTTTGTCTTGATTTTTTGTTGTGCGTCCCCCTTCCCTTTGTTTGCTTGGTTTTTTTATGTGATGTGATGTGATGTGATGTGATACAACTTAAGATAGAGAAAGGTAAAACAAATCAAATCAATTGAAAGTACTTTCCTCCCCCTGCCCAATAAAAATGATAACCTGAGGTTTGGTGTTGGTTTGTGTAGTTTTATGTGTACAGAAAGGATAAAATCATTATATAGAGGACAAGGGCATAGCCCCCAAATTTGGGGTTACAGGGGGTGTGAAAGTCACAGGATGGGAAAGGCCCAAAGGGGAATGGGAGAGATCAAAGGAAATGATATAAAATTTTCAAACCTTTGATGATACAATTTCAGGGTGACTGTGCATTCACTCAGTCAAAGGAGAAACCAACTTTTAACTGAAAAATGGGTGGAAAAACAACATTTCAAGTGAAAACTGGGTGAAATAAGGGCAATTTATTTTGGGGGAAAAGATACAAAATTTGTTACTGAAAAAGTAAGGCCCCGTTTGGCTGCCGCATTATACGTCATAAATGTTCAAATTTATGATGTATAACACGGCAGCCAAACAGGGCCTAAATGTTTGGAAAAATGTTGAGGAGAGAGAGAATCAAAAACTCTGAAAATGTGAGAGGACTTCCTTTTAAACAATTTTTGAAGTTTCATATGACGGCTGGCCACTTTCAGGCTGTGGAATCACTACCTTTGTAGTTTGGCTTGACTTGCTTCTTGACAATGCAACATAGAGCTGACCATAACTAAACACAGGTTCATGAAGTATAATACCAACATTGCCAATTTTTTGACCTTGAGATTTATTGATTGTGAGGGAGAAAGCCAGATTGACAGGAAATTGTTTGCTTATGACCTTTAAAAGGCAATCCAGACTCATCTGGGCCAGATGTGAAAGGAATGTGAGGGATGGCCACCACATCATTAACTCTGTTATCTGAATATGAGTTGGGAAACCTGAGATGTTCAACCCATTGATGTACTCTTGAAAATATGGGTTTTGGGGATCATCCTCTACAGAGTCTATCGTGTGTAAGTTGAGGGCATCAGATCAGAAGGGGAATCATTAAATTATTTATCCTGAAAGGGTTAAAGAGGGAGCATCCACATGTATCTGTTTCATGACCCATCTGCACACCATTTTGATAAGCATCCGCAACACCATAGAATTGCTCTACGTGAAAGTCTTTTTGATTCAATATAATATACAGCAACCTTTCAGTTTCAATTTTGATATATTGATCCACACAGTATTGTTGAAAAATAAGGCCAGGCCTGTTGAGATCCTTATGCTTAGTGTATGCTTCTATCCAAGCTACACATTGTATTTAGTCTATGGTGCCTCAGATCCAAGGCGCTCTCCTCACTGAATCAGAACAAATTTATCTTTGTGTCCAGTCACTGCCACAAGACCCAGCGTCTGTGACTTTCAGTCCTCTCTTAGCCTGGTCCACCTCAACAAGGCCAATGTGATAGAGAGTAGTTTTCATGCAAAAAGCCAAACAATACACTGCAAAAAAAACTTGGTCAACTGCTTGCAGTTGACATGCAGGATACTCAAGCCAAGCTGCCATTGTAACTCCACCTGAATGCACAAGTGTCTTTGTTGGCACAGTCACTGTGCAAGGTGCACAGTGACTGTGCATTAAAGCTTGGGTTGAGTCAAACCTTGAGTAAGGCTGGTGTAACACCACAAGCTTCCTCAGAGTTACCACATGTCAACTGCTCACAGTTGACACAGTTTTTTTTGCAGTGATAGTTGAGTTCCATTTGAGAATGATGAATGCATGCATTGGCAATCCCCAATTCAGTCCATTTAAAATGATCAGGGATGTGAGATCTCTCTTCTAATTTATTGGCAGAAATGGGCTTTGGGTATGAGGTGGAGTGGCTCTACCATTTGCTGGTTGATTCTTGAAATGGCAACATATAATATTTACACCCTTGGAAGTGGGTGGTGTAGCCACCTTGGAATATAGTTGCAAATTCTTTTTGTGTGCCGTAACTGGCTCCCTGAAGCAAATTTTCCAAATTTTCTTTTTTTGGTGGGGATTTAAGGGCAAGCCATGCACAAGTGAATTGAGGCATGTTGAATCACCCTGAATTCCAACTTCCACTGCACATGGATCTTTCAGAAAAAAAATATGGATTGATTCAATTCAGAATGAGGATTAACAATTTTCAAGATACTCAAGGTGTGAATTCTGAATCCGTGAGTTGTTTTGTAGTGAATTAGATGCCAAGTTTATAAAAAAACTGTCTTTCCAGAAGGATCACATTTTTTCACATTTTTTCTGGTTTACTGCACCATTTTCTTCTCCCTAATTCAAGAAATATTTTTAAATAAAGAAAAAAATAACATGTCTGACTTACAATTGACATTGCTTCAAAGTTTGAGCCTGAACTACTGTTGATTAGTCTGGAATTTGGGAATTGCTGTCTTCCCAAGTTGTGTTAGTAATTTTTTCCTCTTCAGACTTCTGTCTATTGTAGAAGTAGAGTAATTTTTTGAATTGAATTTTTGACTTCTTTTGGTTTTGAAGCGGTTGACTTGAATTGGCGTGTGCCACACTAACGTACACCCGTACGTTTGTGTGACAACGGGGAGTCCTACACTGCGCGCCTCCTCGGAGAGGCTTATGTAATAAGCTCCTCAACTGGCCGGGTGGATCTCTTCAACCCACACTCCAATCGATGGCCGACCATTGGGTGGAGTACACACTCCGCTCAATGAACGGCAATCGAGCGGAGTATACATCCCACCCAATGACCGGGCATCAACTGGGGTTTGTACTCCGCTGATGATGACCGGCCATTGAGTCCTGTGCACACCACTCGATGACCGGCCATTGAGCGGCGTTCTGGGGTTTAATGCCGCTCAATGGCCATTGAGTGGAGTACATACCCCACTCAATGCCCGAGTGCTCCCCCCTCGATGACCTGTCTGTACAGGTCATCGAGAGGACATGTGACTCCCCTCAATGGCTGGCACAGACCGGTCATCGAGAGGAGATGTTACTCCCCTCAATGGCTGGCACGGACCGGTCATCGAGAGGAATTATTCCCCTCGATGACCTGTATTGACCGGTCATCAAGAGGTGTAAGTCCCCTCGATGACCGGCACAGACTGATGATCATCAAGGGGAGGTGTTACTCCTCTTGATGACCCGTATAGACCGGTCATCGAGAGGTGGAAGTGCCCTCGATGACCGGCACAGACTAGTCATCAAGGGAAGGTGTTACTCCTCTCGATGACCTGGACGGACATCGAGGGGAGAGAGGAGTAACACGTCCTCTTGATGACCGGTCTGTACCGGTCATCAAGAGGTGTGAGTACCCTCAATGACCGGCACAATCCAGTCATTGAGAGGTTTGAGTCCCCTCGATGACCGGCACAGACCATTCATCGAGAGGAGGTGTGTCGAATCTCCTCGATGCCGGTTTTTACCAGTCATCGGGGGGAATCACACCTCTCAATGACCTGTACAAACCTGTCATCGAGGTGTGACTCCCTTCAATGACCATCACGGGCCAGTCATCGAGAGGAGGTGTGAACCTCCTCAATCCAGGTCTGTACTGGTCATTGGGGGGAATCACTCCTCTCAATACCTGTACACACTGGTAATCGAGAGGTGTGAGTCCCCTCGATGAACGGCATGGACCAGTCATCAAGAGGAGATTCCACTCCAATTAACTTTTTTTTTCTTTTGCCCCTGTGGTGTACCGGTGATCAAGAGGTGTCAGCGGGCATCCGGGTGGGCCAGACAGGGTGTGTACATAGTATACCCTGCTTGACTGGGGTTCAACTTGAACCCCATATGCACTCCAGCTCTGGCTGGAGAGCTCTGCACTCTCCTTTCAGGGAGGAGAAATATCATGAATGGAGTGCTGGGGATATGCACTCTAATTTTATGGAGTGGGACTCACCGGCACTCAATACATTTGCTGGCCACTGCAGTTCTTTGTGGTGCACTCCAAAGACTCTTGAGTCCCTGGTTCTGCACTCCAGCCAACTTGGAGTATTCTACTCTGTACTCCAACAATCATTGGAGCGCGCACTCCATACACTCACTTGTGAAGTGCTTTTGGGATTGTTTTGGAGTGTACTTAGGCTGACCCAAAAAAACACCAAAAAATGCATCAGAGCAATCTACAGGGTATGGGTATACACAGAGGTAAAAAATCAGGTCAAAAAATTCATATATTTGGTCAATATTGTGGATCAAGTCCACCTGATCACAGTTGGGCTTAGTTTCAGCATAGGTATGGTGTATGTTATACATGTAAATTCCACAATACATCCCATACAATTCCAGTTAGGATCCGGTTAGATTGCGCCTGACATCAACCATTCTTTGAACAAAGATCAGACCAACTTCAAACCAACTTCGAACCAGTACCTTACAAGGTTTGGACCAAACCTCGGCATGAATTGAGAGAAGGCACTCGTAAACAGGTGCTGAGCAAACATCCGTGGTGTCACTGGAAAGTTTAATAAAATGATGATAAGCTTACCTTCTACCCATATTGCAGCAATTTGGTCACCTGTTGGGAGGTTGTGAACCCTTTGATGATAATTTGTAGCATTATCAGTGAGCCTTATTGATCTATTTGGAGTTATTTCAGATGCAACACGTTCAAAATGGTGTATGAGAGGATTGTAATGGTGGAGTATTGATTGGGTTCTTTGCATAAGTCCTGGAAGTAGATCTCAACCATGAACCCTTTGGTTTTCAAACTCATTTTCTGTGTCATATATATATATAGCTGTAAGGTTTGGGGACTTCTTGTGGAAGTGAGAGCAAACTTCCAATGTTATGGTGGATTTTCCCCTTCCCCTTGAATGTGTAGATACCTTGGCCTTGATTGTTGAGTGTGTTGAGTTGTCTGTTAGTCTGCTACCATGATGTATCACCACAGTATGGAGAAACAAAGGGTAGTTACAATACGCGTAACACATAGATAATGGTAATGTATAAACAGATTTTGTTTTGTTATCTAAATGTTACGCGTAACACCGGTGCAATCACGTTATTGCACCACATTGAGCCGTTTTTTTATGATTGTTGTGTTATCCGGGCGTGCGGAGCCCCTGAGAACAAGCAAAAAATGAGGCTAAAAAAGCCTTAAATGGTCCGTTATTGCATTATCAGGGAGATAACGCAATAACAGGCCTCATTTTTTAGGCCTGTTACGTTACGTGCGGGGCCTGAAATGACCCGTTCCTAGTAAAGTAGTGGGGGGGCCCGGATAACGGGGGTAGTTATGTTACCAAAATTGCACGGATAACGCAACATAATGCAACTACCCTTTGTTGTATGGACGGCTGTTGGATTGACCCATGAGCACTACCAACCAACCACCCAGCAACAAGCATCTGTAGCCTAGTTGGTAAGGGCAGCACTCTAGCATGTGTCTCTGCATAGCTGAGGTTGTGAGTTCAACTCTCACCAGACACATCTTCATTTTACAGTCTCTACAGAGTGCAGCTCTGGTTGCAGCATTGACTCCAAGAGATTTAAATGTGAAGTTGCTATTTATCAGGCAGATGGATTTAATCAGTTGATTTCTGACATTTGAGTGATCTTGAGTTGCATTCTTGAACATCTGAAGTAATTCAGGGGGTGGGGGAGGTTGTTGTAAAGTGATCCTGCCTTGGCGGCAGCAAAGTGAGTTTGTTTCTCCTGTGAAGAGTATGGCATCACAGTGTACGCAATGTGTCACTGCCCTCAAATTATAAGGCCTGAATCCAGCAGGTTCAGTCTGACCCCATGCAATTGGCTGGTTTACATGCTGTTGTAAAAGGATAACAACCAAAGTGGAAGAGGAAGGAGAGCAGCAGGAATGCCGAGATCAGAAGATAGTTCTGATAAGCTTAAAACTTAAGAACTTAGTTGATGATACTTATGTAGCATTGTTGCAAGAAGTGTACTTAGAGCGGAGTAAACACTGCAAGAAAAACTCTAGAAACTGCTTGCAGTTGAGATGCAGCAAGCTTGAATCAAGCCTCAGCTCAAGCTGGAGTCAAGCACCCAAATTCCATGCTGGTGCACCTTGAGTGTGTACCAACATGCAGTAGGCTGAGGCAAATTTTCAACCTTGCAAATGAGAATACCCCTGAGCAACCTTTTATTTGCTTTTAGTAAACACTCCATCTGCCATTGAATCCAGCCAGAATAGCATAACAGGGGTATGTACACATGAAAGGGATATCTACATATGAAAGGAATATGTACACATGAAAGGGGAATGTGATAAGGTGTATTAAAACATAAAAGACACAAATGATAAAAGGGGTATGTATGCATGAAAGGGTTATGTGCAGTAAGGGGTCTTTGCACATGAAAGGGATATGTAAACATCACCAGAATGATGAAAGGGATGTAAAAAACTCAAAGGGGACATGTAAACACCAAAGGGCCATGAATGCATGATGAAAAGGGTATGTACACATTGTGAAAGGGATACATGCACATGAACGGGATACACACGCATGAAGGGGGTATGTGCATATAAAGGGGTATTTACACATTATGGAAGGGGTGAATGCATAAAAAAGGGACATGTGAACATGAAAGGGGTATGTGCACATGAAAGGGGAATTTTGACATGAAAGGGGAATTTGCACAGGTATCAACTCAGCATTTTGGAGCCTGCATGTACTCAGTTCTTTGTACCTCAGACTCACTCTTGCATAAATTAAACAATGTCCATGGAATCAACCAGTGCTTGATTCTTGCATGAGGCACAGCTTGCCTTGAGGTCTTGCATCTCAACTGCAAGCAGTTTACAGAGTTTTTCTTGCAGTGAAAGGGTCCTCCAACACAGAGGATCAATATGGTTAAGGACTGATGATTGTATTTCTTGTATGAACTAATACATGATTTTTATAGTGTAAATACATGTGGCTTGAGCTGTGGTTAGCCAATATGCATAAGAGATGCATAAAAAGAAAGAAGACAACATTGATGTTATGTTACCGGGAGTGCAACGGGAGGTGGGTGGAGTCCATGGAACCGTCCAGCCCCTCCCTGTACGTGCCTAGCCAAGGCACGCACCTGGCTTAGGCTGCTGTACGCGTCCAAAGGCGCCTGGCGTCGGAGATAGCGGCGCACAGGGATCAGGGGGAGGTCGGCGGCGACCTCGCAGAGTACTCAGGGTCTGCCCTTCAGAGCTCTTTCCTCCCACCAATCCCTCTCAGTATCGCCTTTCTCCTCACCCACTTCCCTGCTTTCCCTCAGCGCTCTCTGGGTCTCGCTGCCCCTCTCGGATCAAAATTTTTCGCAATTTTCAAAATTATAGTACATCAACACCCAGTATACTCCTTACTACACAACCTTATCCTCATTTCCCCCGCTATCTTGCTTATCAACATCCTTTCCACACCAACCTTAATCCACGCATCCCTTAAACTCCAAACTTAAACGTTGCAAATGTCTGGATTAAACATCCAAGATACAACAAACACGGTTAAAGCCGCCGCCCAAAAAACTGCCCCAGTGGCAGGTGAGGAAAGCCAAATGGCACACCAAACACCCACCCAGACCCAAGAGCTAGACGCAGATGGAAGCCAACAGGCGACATCGTCACAAGCCCCAGGTCCAGCCCCCAAACCCCCGAAAGCCACAAAAGCGCCAAAGGCAAGCAAGCCGACAACCCGTGCCGCGGCGAAAAACGTCGCGACGAACCCAAGAACCGATACCACCAAGGAAGAACCCCAAAGAGAGCTACTCAGGGACCCGGAAATAGCGGAAATCCCCGCCCCCACATGCGGTAAGCAAGGGAAACTGAGCAGTCAAGAACAGAACTAACTAGTTCGGACATCCAAACCTTCCCACAGAGCCAAAGACATCCGAAGAGATCCCCGTAGTCAAAGGGAATGACGGGAAGTTGGAAGCAGACGCAAATCAAGAAGCCCGAATGATCCTGATGAACAAGATGGTCAAGGCGGAGAAAGACGGAGATGACGCCATGGCCGACCGATACATGAAAATGTACGAAGCGGTCGTAGCAGACCAGAAGCATAGCGGACAGAAAACCGGCCTGATCCAGGCAGAACCCATCATCACCGCTCCCCCCGGCGTTCCCCAGAAGAGACCGGCCCTCGCCGAAACAACTCAGGTTCGGAACGTAAAGTTCATCGTAGGTCGATCTAACTCCCACGACGATGATGGCTTCCCTCCTTACTTCCACAAACTCCTCCTCGAATGCAAAGGCCCCCTCCCCCTCACCATCTTCAACAGAGAGTGGCAAGAGAAGGCTTTGGCCAAACACTCAAAGAATAGGCCGAAGATTGAAGAGACGACATCCAAGAAAGGACTCCGATACCACGGGTTCCCGGTACCAGATGAATTTTCTCAAAATTTCTCTGATTGGACTCTCAACCACAGATGCTTTCACCTGACCATGAGAGACAGATACCACTATCTGGTCCTCGCAGAGTGGATCCTGGCTCACAAAGAGCACTGCGACAGACTCCACAGAAAACAAGGTTTCATGGTGGCCCTCCGGTACAACATCCGGATTAGAAACAACGCCTTTGCGTTCAGAGTCGAAGAGAACGGAGAAGAGTCTTTCTCCGACATCTCCCAGTTCAAACAAGAAACCGCCGACGAGGCGATCTCCACGTGCCGCGACTTCAACGAAATCGGCCTCGCAGACAATCCGTACGCAATAGGAGACGGCAAAGTTGGAGGCGATCCAATGAAAGGAGTCCGCCCCTTGAGAGCTACTCAATCCAATCCCCCAGCTCAACCGAACCCTCCAAAAGCCAAACCCAACCAAAAAGGCCACCCTGAAGACAGCTCCTCCTCAACCGCAACTCCAGGCCATAGCTCCCTCCCTCAGAAGCCCGATCAGGGTCGAGGCCCGCCGAGGAGCGGTTACAAAGGAAACAACTTCAACCCTAATCACACGGGTGGAAGCGTCCGCAACCGCAACCAAGACCAGTAGGTCCCCTCTCCTTCCTGTTTCACATCCCGCTCCTCCCCCCCTAACATTTCGTGTGTACCCATCCAGAACTGCCCCCTTCTGAAAGACACCGGTCGCGCCGAAATCCCTTCCCCCCTTCCTTTTATCCTTGTTCCTCAATCGCTTCCCCCCGGAATCCCCCCAATCCTTCCTCTTTGTTTTCTCCCTATCTCTCTTCCCCCTTAGTCACCATCCATAGCCTATCCCCCCCCGCTCATCCAATGACCACCCATTACTTGTAATAGTCATGGTCTAACGCAATATGATAAGAGAACCTACCCCTGACCCCATGCATCTTGTGCGACCCACAGAGATACACCTCCAGAGCAAGCGATCCAATGCTCACCAGAAATGTCGCCAATACCTGAAGCGCACAGCCCAAGCCCGCCGCGATGGCCAGCGCATGTGACATGTGAGATGAACATAACGGAGTGGGAGAAAGCCTTACTCCAGGCCGGGCTGATGGACGAATACAGCAACATCATATGCGGCTTCCGAGAAGGATTCCACCAGGGAATCCCGGAGCATAATCTAGGTACAGGAGTCCCATATTATACTCCCCCAAACCATCAAGGCGCGTTGCTAGCAAGAGAAAAGATCAAGTCCACGATAGCGAAAGAAATCGCCGCAGAAAGGATGTTCGGACCCTTCACCACGGAGCAATTGATGGAACGATATGATTTCTTCAGGACGGACCCCCTGGGAGCGGCGGTGAACGGCGACGGCTCAATACGTCCGATAAACGACCTCTCCTTTCCCCGGAACGACCCAAGAATCCCTTCAGTCAACTCTTTCGTCGACAAACTTGACTACATGACAACCTGGGATGATTTTGAAACGAAATCACGATTCTTCCACAGCCAAACCCAGCCGCTACTCCTAGCGATCTTTGACTGGGAGAAGGCCTACCGCCAAATCCCAACATCCAAAGATCAATGGCGCTACCTTATGGTGCGGGACTTTAACGGCGGAATCCTAATTGACACCAGGATTGCCTTCGGCGGCGTAGCGGGGTGCGGATCGTTTGGCCGACCGGCAGACGCCTGGAAAGAACTCATGAAGAAAGAGTTTGACCTCGTCAACATCTTCCGATGGGTCGACGATAACCTATTCGTCAAGACGACCCACTCCAAAGTGGAAATGGATCACATTGTCGCAAGATCTGAGCAACTAGGCGTCAAAACGAACGCAACAAAATTCTCGCTGTTCAAAGAAGAACAGAAATATATTGGCTTCGTCTGGAATGCCACCAAAAAGACGGTTAGACTTCCAGACAACAAGAAGTACCAGCGGGTACAACAAGTGAAAGCCTTCCTCATACCGGGCACGGAATTCACTTTTGCGCAAGTTGAACAGCTGGCGGGTTGGCTAAACCACGTTTTGTACATCCTCCCACAACTGCGGTGTTACCTTAACAGCCTGTACCAATGGATGAACGGCTGGATACACAGGAGGACCAAACGCACTCTCCCGAAAGACGCGTGGGTCGACCTCAAATATTGGCTATCAATGCTCCTTCAATACAAGGAGACACGGATGATCCAAAACCCAGACCCAATCGAAATTGGGTGGGTGGGGGATGCCTCTACCAGCTTTGGAATAGGCGTCCTCATCGGCAAGAGGTGGGCCCAATTTCAACTGGCTCAAGGCTGGGACCAAGGCCCAGAGCCGGAAAGAGACATTGCTTGGCTAGAGACGGTTGTGATACGACTCGGAATCCTCATCCTCAAGGAAATGGGTATCCGGCCCGGGAAGACACTGATTGTCTGGACCGACAACACCACAACTGAAACAGTTATCCTAAAGAGGAAATCCAAGCATCCCGCAGTCAACGAAGAATGGAAGATCATTCAGAAGCTACTTGTGGACATGGAAATCAACATCGTCTCGAGACGCGTCACATCAAAAGAAAACGCCGCAGATGCCCTGTCACAAGGCGATAGATCCAGGCATGACAAGCAGTTTCAAGTAGCAGTAGTGGTCCCGTGGGACTTAGAATACCGTTTGTTTCAAGTGTAGTTTCCGTCCCGCTCCTATCATGTTGTTTCACGTTTCCAAATCCTCCCTTTCCTTATCAACTCCACCCCTCCTTCCCACGAGGTTAAAAGCCCGTGGATCTCTGCAATGAAATCCCAGAACCTTCTCAAACTACCCCCGTGTGAGAAGTCCCCACTTCTTACCCTGTTCCTAGCATGTCTTCCGCAGACCATTTGGTAGCCCTCACGACTCTCGCTAAAAGAGGGTCCCATCCCAGAGAACTATCCACTCAAGACAAGCATTTCCTCTTAGGCTACAGGTGGAACACCCTGACCTTCTACAAATCAGCGGTCAAGAAATACCTTAAATTCGCGGAAAGCACTAACCGGAACCCCTTCCACCTCCCACTCGCCGCCAAAGACATCTATGACTTCTGCTGCTGGGCGGGGCGAAAAGAATTTCAACATGTTGTAAAAATATTTCTGGGGGTAGTGGTTGTCTGTGAGATCATCTTCAGCCAAATTTCCAGCAGGAGGATCAACCAATCCAGGTTGAGATAATCTTTCTTCAATTTGTTCTTGAAGAAGCCCCAAATCAGCTTCAGGTGGGTCATCCCAGGTTGTGGGGACTGCCACAGGTGATAGATTTGTAACATTATCAGAAGATGGAAATGGATTCTGTAAATTTCCTGGTGAAGAACTTTTGGAGCTGAGCAAGTTAGCAATGGAAACTCTGGAGCTGTGGTTTCCATGATTGTTATTTTCATGGTTTTGAAAATAATGAGGCTGACAAAGAGAATGTTGGTGCTCCCTGCACAGAGGAAACAAGTTTTGGGAATGATGGGAAGATTGATGGTGTGGACTTTGTGATTGCTGGTAATGTGGACTTGATTGTTGGTAATGATGGGAGGGTGCACAGTGGAGGACTTCCTGTTGATCTGGAAAGTCAGATCTGAGCCACCAGATATCAAATTTCGCAGGGAAATCTGGGTCCCCGAAGATCCCCAAAGTGATCCAGATTTCCCTGTGAAATCTGAAATTCCAGATCTGTTCAAAAGTGACGGGAAGTCCTCCAGTGTGGACTTTGTAACTGTTGGTATTGATGGGAGGTTAGACGGTGTGGAGTTTGTGATTTTTGGTAATGATGAGAGGGTGGGTGGTGTGGACTTTGTGAATCTTGGTAATAATGGGAGGGTTGACATTGTGGAGTTTGGTAATGATGGGAGGGTGGACTGTGTGGACTTTGGATTGTTGGTAATGATGGGAGGGTGGGTGGTGTGGACTTTGTGAACCTTGGTAATAATGGGAGGGTTGATGGTTTCAAGTTTGTGATTGATGGTAATGATGTGAGGGTGGATGGTGGGTCTGTTGATGACCAAAATTATTTTCCAGCATTGATGCTGTCCTGAAGCTATTGTGTACATGAAGATTTTCTAGATCATACAGATGCAGCATATTAGGTGTAAAATGATAATGAGAATCAGTACAGCCTCTTGATATGGCCACCTCAATTTGTGTATTGAGAAAAGCCAATGAGGAATATAGCTTGCTGTTCTGCAGCATAAGCTCTTCTCAATTGTTCATTGGATTGTTGCATTTTTGCAATGAAAAAAGGAAAGATTTGGTAATCAGAATGGGGAAGTTAATTGAGGTGTGATGAGGGGGACAGAATACTCATCAAAGGAGATAGGTGGTGTCTGATGAGAGTTGAATTGGTTGGGGGAACTAACAGCACATTGTGTGGTTATAAAGTGGTCTGTGTTATGAGCTGCACGCGCGCCGTACGCTATGTCACGCCTGGGACATGTTGTAGTTAGTACATGTCACAGCTCTCCATCCTAAGGGAGAGCGGAGGAGAGATCCCCAAACTCTCCTCATCTAGCAATCTACATAGTTTCCCAAGACAAGACAGGACTAGGTCTTTCTTCTCTATAGCTTCGACCATAACAGTCTGTTGAAGGCAGAGACGGGTAAAATCATGAAATCTCAAGGTCATAGATGTGCAGCCAAGTTCAACGAAGCAGATTGCTTCAACATACTTGGTTGTTGGTGTGTAGTTGAGTTGCAAATTGCTTCAACCGAGTCTTGGTGTGTAGTCAAGTCCAATGAAGCAGATTGCTTCAACAGACTTGGTTGATGGTTTGAGCTGAGTCCAATGAAGCACAATGCTTCAACGGACTTGGTTGTTGGTTTGAGCCAAGTCCAATGAAGCACAATGATTCAATGGACTGCACTGCAAAAAAAACTTGGTCAACTGCTTGCAGTTGACACACAGGATACTTGAGTCAAGCTGCCATTGTAACTCCACCTGGATGCACAAGTGCCTTTGTTGGCACAGTCACTGTGCAAGGTGCCCAGTGACTGTGCATGCAAGCTTGGGTTGAGTCAAACCTTGAGTAAGGCTGGTGTAACACCACAAGCTTTCTCAGAGTTACCACATGTCAACTGCTCACAGTTGACACGGTTTTTTTTTTGCAGTGCTGGGTTGTTGGCAATGAAGCACAATGCCAAGTCCGATGAAGCACAACTGGGTTGTTGGCAATGAGCACAATGCTGCGGACTTGGCTCACACCAACAACGCTTCAATGGACTTGGTTGTTGGTGTGAGCAGAGTCCAATATGGATGGCCTGAGCAATCTGGTTGAACAGAGAGAGAGCCCGTTCAAGCAGTCTGCCTAGGTGATGTCTCACCCAAATCTGCTTGAACGGTGTGTTAATACAAAAAAACATTGATGCAGGTGTTACTTGAACGCTTGTGTTACTTGCATGACAGATTTTGTACAGGATATCAACGCTGGCGTTACTTGCATTGACAGACATTTGTACTGTTTTGTTGGCCCCCAGAGGCCATTTCTTTATTTACATGTAGATTGGAAAAAAGACTCCCATATGTCACCACAACCAACTTGGGGAGTTGTTCTTCCAAGTCAGTTTTTGATTTGGGAGTTGTCCATACCAATATTCTATCATTTTTTTCCCCAGGAATGGAAGTCATCTACCCAGAGGGCCTCTTTGGGATTTGTCCGCAGGCACTCACCACATCCAAAAACAAGTCATGTCTGCCGGACAGGTTACACTGTCCTGTCAGCAATACATGACATGGAGGACCTGTAATTTCACAAGTCTCCTTTTCATGCAGACATGTAAGCATGTCACGTACGCAGTGACTGTGCAGAGGGGTTCACAGAGCTGTCACTCTCATGACAGCTACATGACAACCTGTCATGTAATCCTGATAGTTCATGCATGTGCATGTCTTTCATGATTTGTGACATGACTGCACAACCTGTAGTGCAGTCAAGAACTGGTTTTGCATGTGGTGACTGCAACCCTTGTATAATATTGCTATGTGACATGTAAACCGGGCACTACAACCCCTGTACAACATTGTTATGCAACATGTAACCCATGTCAATTGAACAGCTTCATTCTGAACCAACCAATGCTATCATGTTATTAAGCCTTGTTTGGATGCCGTGTTATACATGATAAAGGTGTGTATTTATCACACACAACCCCCGGGGGTTCCAGAAATTTTGCTGGGGACAGGGGCCAATTTTGATCCACGCATGATAAATATGCCCATTTATCACATATCATGGGTGTGTCCAAATGGGACCCATGATGAGCTTGGTGGGTCTTGTTATCTGGCAGTTATAAGGGCAGAGCTTGCAGCTCCACTATCCACTTCCACATTCAGCAAAAGGGTTTCACCTCCACTTTTAAGTCTTGCAATGACCATCCCCTGTCTTCCTACCCCCAAGAGCAGACTCAGGGTGTAATAGTTATCCAGGTTGGGTTTGGGTCAAAAATTAACAGCACCCAAACCCAACCCAATGTTTATGCTGAATTGGGTTGGGTCAGGCAGATTTGCAAATGTGCGGCCCAAACCCATCCTGCGGCAATTCCAGGTTGGGTTGGTTTGGTTTTGGGTCATCAGATAACCCAATGGGTCTTGGGCCCAAGTCAAGTATCCCCAGTTCCATCCCACCAGGATCCTCCGGAATGAAAAGACCCTCCAGGAAAGCCTCACACAACTTGCAAGGATATCGACTGCTGAAATTTCTGCCAAAAAAAAATCACATTGGTGCTTCGCTTTTTGCAAGTCCCTGAGATGTAAAGGTATTTTTAGATTTTCCTGTCTGAGGCTTGCAGCTTAACCAAGTCCCTGGTGAAAGCAGAGGGATTTCTGCACAAGTCACCCACACGCTATTGATGCATTCAATGGCCATTGCGAAATATTTTTGGAAAAAATAGACACAGCACTAAAGGGTCAAACAGTCAGGCAAATTAAAAGATACAAGATGGTCTTTACTGCAGTGCTTTTTTTGGTTGGTTCGAGGTCGTGAGCCAGTCTCCTCAAAAAAGCAGAGAGCTCCAAGACAGAAGTCACAATACCCGAAGAAATAACCAGATGGTGTGACCGATCAAAAGGAAGAGATTTAAGCCAGTCAGATTACGCAAGTGCTACGAAATAAAAAGGGTGTATTGATATTTAAGTAAATGGGAAAGATTACAAAAAATATGTGGGTTTTTTGAGACCCACGACAATCACAGGCAAAAAAAGAGAAGTGTCGATGGAGAGAAGACCTCGTCAGGAGGAGGAGGATAGTGACAACAGGATACTGAATGGGAGGAAAAAAGTAAAGCGTTGGACGACCTGCATGACGAAGAGAAGAGACAACGATGTAATCGAAGACAAATGATTTGATGGCGAAAGCGAAGGGGGGGACGGGGTGATGATTTTTGGAGGGCCACAAAAATAATATAATGAAGGGAGGGGTGGGGTGTGAGCTCTGAGTATGAGCTTTCCTTAAAGGACCATGGCAGTCGCAAGGACAGCACATCCAAAGAGGGTGACAGACGAGAGGACCACGGCAGCGGCGGTGCTTCCGGGGGCGTTGCTACCAGCAGGCGAAGAAGACGAGGACGAGGACGAAGACTTGCCGCCACTTGCTGCATTAGAGCCCTTTCCTTGAGTTGGGGCAGTGGAGGGGGCAGTCAGTTGGGGAAGGTCGGGCCATAGGGCCTTGGTGTCAGTGAACGTTTGGCAGTTGGAGACAGCTGGGATGGCCGCCTTATATGGGATCGAGCTATAAGGACGTAGGAACATTTGTCAACCACAGGTCGAAGAGCTTGTTTGTTCCCAGCTTTGATGGGCTTACGTGATTGGGCCGAGTGACTCCGGGGGCTGTTGGTAAGTCTTGGTGACCCCGTTTTCGACGTAAGTACCGGCAGGCAGTTGGTTTTCACCCTGGCAAGATGTAAACGTTCCATTGATCGACTCGTAGTGAGCGGGTGCGTTGTATGTACATCCAATTCGGTCGTAGATGTCTGAAGGAACGGTCGAGGTAAGCTTCAAGGCATTGGTACTATGAAATCTAGAGGATAAACCAATGGCTCACGTTGGCAAAGTTGGGCAGCATTGGGGCCAGCGGGGTCACAAGCCTTGTAGCAGAAGACGCCAGCTCCGATGAAATAACTCCACTCGATCACTTGGGTATAAGCAGGTCCTCCGGGCGTGTTGAACGCGCTGGAGTACATCAACGCGCCCAATGGATTTCCTCGCTGGTCGGCCCCGTGGGGGTCTTCTTCACCTCCAGTGTCGTTGGCTTGAAGGTTGAGGGCGGTCTGTTGGATGAATCCAACGGCTTGGATGTATCCAGGTGTTCGAGTACTGATGTGATTGTTCAATGAGTTAGAGCGTCTGGTCAACTTAAACAGATTGTTTCGGACTGACACTTGGAGTCCAGTGATCGCTCCAGCAGGAATCAGTCTAGTACCAAACTTCTTGGTAGTGCAGTAAGCCACCATTTCTCCTTCGATGTTTCCAACAATTGAGTCTGGTTTAGAGGCACCCCATAGGCAGAACTGTAATTATCAAGAAACCAGCACAGGTAAGCAAGCGTCGGAAGTGAAGGGGAAAACGGGGGAAATACTTATCTTGGATCGAGTTCATAAAGGTGGTCTGGCACATAGAGTCCTGATTCTGGGTCGTTGCATTGCACCTGTTGTAACCTGAACGAGTGAGGAAACAAAGGAAATGGGGTCAGCATACTGTAACCAATTGATGTACATCATCTATCATGGCGGGGCAAGGTCATCGACAGATGACTAATTCGAGATTAAATGTCCTGTGACAGGAAAGTTAAAGTTTCTCGCAAACGATTGACGTGCAGGAACGACAGTCTTCACGAGAATTTGCAGATCCGGAGACGTGAAGATAAAAATTTGTGAATGGATATGAGTTGACGACCCGACCAACCTTGTTGTGTGCCACGTGGTCCGTTTCCGGTATCAGCTTGGTATGGCAGGTTGGGCCATGTGAAACGTTTCAGGTACAAAGGAACATCGCCTGAAGTCGAGCTCTGTCCATCGCCCCCTGCTGGGGCGGCAGCTGTGACAGCGGCGGGTTGGGCGGCGGCCGGGGCAGCAGCTGGTGCTGGGTTGGCATTCCCGGGCTGTATGGGCTGAGACTGAGCGAGTGACTGTCCGGCGGCACAGAAGAGAGTGACGAGAAGGAGTTTATGAACGGAGATCATGTCGGGTGAGTTGGTACTACGTAATATGCTGAGATATTATCGTGTGATGTCGGTCGTTTGGAATGCGCAAACGTGGATGGGTAACTGAATGATGTCGCGGAAGTTGATAGTTGGCGAAGGGAGAATTGATGGACAAAGGAAGAAGTTCAACATTAATATTGTCCAGCTACCAGGAAATAACTGTCAGGTGGTGGAAAGGTCTGATCAAAGGTGCAGTGTCGGTGGCTATGGAGTCGCTTGGATATATCCGGTGAGCGCTGAAACCGAAGAGCTTGTTGAAACAAAGACGCCAGTCTGCCAGCAGGCTCGAGGATGTGGCAACGAAGGGAGGTAAAAAACAGTTGTGGCGATACTACATAGTTCGATCCGGCCGCCAAGGGATAGATGCACAGAGGGTTTCCTTGGAATGATGAAAAGGATGCGAGACTTACGAGGTTCCCGAGCCTTGGGTGAGCGTACGTATGAGGGAATAAACTTCACAAAGATGGGGAGGCAGTAGTCCCTTGGGCAGGACGAGAGCTTTATAGAGGGTTTCTAGGCTCCCCAGAGGAGTACGGTATCAATGCAGCTGGTCAGTTCAGAGCTGAGACTAGTCTGGAGGGTCAATGAGTTGGGGTCTTGAGCTGTACTCGAAGAAAACGGCAGAAGCGTATGGGGGGCAAGAAAGAGACTGCAAGAAGAAAAAAATAGACGGCCCAAGCGGGGAGGCGGTGTACAGTTAAAACAGGGACGACCTCCAACGCCTTAAAATATGGCACCTGGCCACCTACATACATAGATTCTATGAATGAACAAGAATACAACACCAACCTGACTACCCAGCATATGATCGCGTCCTGTCACGACGCCGTAGGGCGAGGAGGGTTGGTTGTTGTGAAAGATTTCTTTGAAAAAAATGGAAGAAAGTGAAGAGATGACGACGATGGTTTGTGTAGAAATTGAGCTTACAGATTGAACAACTCCAAACGGGCCTGGCTCGTGTTGGAGGAGTGGATTATTAAACTACGCCCGGAGTCGACGGGGGGAGTGGAGACTGTATAGATTAAGGTAAAGAGAAGTGGATGGATGGATGCTATAGGGGGAAGCTACAAGAGAAGATATAGGGCGCTGTGCAATGTCTGTAGGGGTTCTTTTTTTCCTACTCAGATTGCTACAATTTACTACTATGTATTACGATTATGTATTATTGGTGGATGTGTCTGTGTATTATGAAGACAGATTGAGTTTTGAGCACTGGGATGAAAAGACCCAAGAGGTCAATGTGTCTGGAGGTGAAGGGTGTCGAGGATTGGCCGGTGGAAGGGATGGATTGGGAAGATGGCACGGGGAGAGAAGCGGGAGGAGCTCGAAGGAGGGCGGTCTAAAAAGCACAGGATGAGAGCCGAAGACTTTTGCTGGAGAGATACAGGATCTGGGCCGTCTCACTGCCAGTGTGAGCTGGTCGGTAGCGACTGTGTGTGTGGAGGACGACTGTGCACGGGGTGTGTTGAAGGGATCTACTGGGGGTCGTGAAGGGATTGGTGGATGTGGGTGGATAATTAATGATGATAATCAGTTTTTGTACACTTCGAATAGATAGATTGAGTTCTTTGAAGTTGCTGGCCCAGGCTGGAGGGTGTGAATGCTTGGGTTCGAGCTCCTCCAAAAATGACGACGACGATCGCTAGGAGCAACAGTGGGTCGAGCAAGAACGAGGTGGGTGCAGCCGATTTCGGTTGGTTGAACATCAGCTTTTAAGCCACTGCTCTGTATCCTGCTAGATAAATACTCGGCTTTGAAGCTGTTTGTGAGTTCTTTGGGTCGGGTTTTCTGAATCTTCCACAGCGGCGCTTGTGAAATGGGACGATCGGGGGCCGAGAGAGAGAGAAAGACAGCGTTGTATCGATCAATGCGACGCTGTGTTGAGGAGAGCGTCCGCCAGGATATCTTCTCTCTGGAATGCTTGCAACCAACCGAAAGACTATGTATGGTCAGAGAGTGGGGAAGGCGAGCCAGAGGGCGGAGTCAAGAAACTAAAATACTAATTATGGCAAGCGTCCCTTGGAGGGGCAGCCCTTTTACAGCCGAGCGGCAGACAGAGGCGGGCGTGGGTATCGCGCCAACGTGCTGCCGGCCGGGTAGAACTAGACAGTGAGATCCGTTGACCATCAAGCAATCTGTCAGTGTCAGGACTCAGCCCGGCCCCTTTTCATTGTGTTATATTCTCATCCTCCGGGCACCTTGCGAATACGCTCCTCGTCCCCATCCTTGGCTGCTCCCAATAGATCCAACAGAGTCGCACCACGAACTCGGCCAATTTCTTACAATACCATGTCCATCTCTCAATGCCGTCAAACGCTGAACCGCTCGGAGACTGTCTCGACGCCTTGATAGGGCAGTCATGACTCAAACCCTAGTTGACGGTTATATCAGCCAATTTTATCTGTGTTTGTTGACATCAGAATGACATTTTTGTAAGCATCCACTCGGCCCCACTGGAGAAGCCTTTGGATCTGCATCTCTCCGGTCCCAAGTTAGCACAACCGGTGGAGCGACTCGTCCGAGTCCATTATGTCACCGGATGGTGATCGTTTATTACACTGGAAGAAGAAAAAAAGAGAAAAAGCCACTTTCAGGTTCTATGCCTGTTGCGTAAGTGCTCGACTTTGCTGGATAATCCATTCGCAGAGCATACAATAGATCATGGTGTCATGGTCAACTGCTGTCACATCTTTCTTGCAAAGAGCTTTCTTTCGGCACCCGACCCGGCCAATCCGAAGAAACATGGGCTGTGTATCTTCCGAATGGAGTGTGGATCGCACTGTTGGTCCAATTCCCATTTCTTTGCTTAGGGGTGAGTGACAAATCATGCAGCGCCATCAAAAGGATAAAATCTCTTGGACCCACCAGCTGATCTCACTCACCCGATCGACCCAGCAGAGCGGGCTGGTGCGTGGAGAGACGTTCATGAGCTCTTCAGCTCGGCGGACACAGGGCCGGGCTCGGAGGCCCGAGGAGTTTCGCTTTTCGGTACATGATCGATACAAGCTTGAAATCAGCAATCTTGCGATGTGATCCAGGTGAACGAGCTCGGTCGGAGGTCTTGCCAACTGTCGAAGCGACGAGTGGTCTTGGCGAAGAGTGGTCTTAGCTTCCGCTCGCTCGCGGCTTGATCTTGAGAATCAAAAGGAATTTTGCTCATGGCAGGCCGCCGCCGGCAGCGGTTAAGAGATACCCGTGTTTCTCCGGGGTCACGGGGGCGAGCTCCGCTTATTGACCACTTCACCTGGACGTCCTCGCGGTCCATACTTTCCCTCAGGATTATTCGCTCGATCTCGTGTTTATGTAAATAATAAAATGATGCTACTTATGACGAATTCGGCCCAATATTCGAGCTCCTCGGCTCCTCACGTATCCACACCATCCCAGCATCTTCAGGTGGCCTCCACTCGTGCAGACCGAACGATGCAAATTGTTGGATGTCGAGACGAGACCTAATCGAAATTCTGCACTCCCCTTTCTGATCTCAAGCCAGTCAAGCAAGATTCGCGAGGAGGTCACTTGATCACCATCAGGTCTAATCTTCGTTAAGGTGTGGATGATGTCACTTCCCAATCCGGCACAATAAAATATGTACCCTGGATCAATGATGTCATATCCAGAGATGGGGAAGAAGAGTAGTCACTGTTGTCTGTCAGTAAATTTGTTTCTTTTGAGTTTTGACCCATGACTGGTCAATAATCCAACTGGTCTGAATCTGGCTGGCTGAATTGAGCTACAACATCCTGGCAGTTGAAGCATTGCACGTCAAAAGGAAATCGATGTTGGCCAGAAAACATGTGCCTTGGTAAGGAAGAGGATGTGATACGATCACAGTCTCAACACGCAGCTATCTTTCTGCTCGTATTGTGGCACTGCCATGGCACAACGGCCGTTTCTCATGACCTAGTCATCCGCACGTGTTTGGAACAAGACTGGATTAAATATGTAACCACCACCACCACAACAACAACAACAAACATTTGTTGCTTTACAAATTCAATTTTTCGTGCCCATCCAAGTTGAGTTGCTTTCATATCAGTGATAGAGAGCGAACAAATCTTTGCTCAGTGCAGCGCGACACATATCAAGTCTTCCGCATGCGACCGCAAGGAGCAAGAATGAAAAAAAAAAACAAGCGCATTATGGGCAGAAAATCAAGCCAAATACTATTTTCTCCTTCTGGCGCTATCCTTCGTTTATTCTACGCGTACGAAAAAATAAGAACTGTAAGCGAAAAAATCTGTGGTTGTTTGAGTTGTTTTAGAGACTCGCATTGTTTTGCCAAACCATGAAATCTCCTCTTACACACACTTAAGAAAAATTGAGTCGGGACGGGGCTGGATAGGTGCGACTTTCGGTGAGGTTCGGGGTTGGCTTCTCGGGTTTTCTGGTCGGAGTTTCCGGTGAGGCCGTGCTTAACGAAGAGGGAGAAAGGGCTTTCGACGATAATATCCAATCGCTGTATCTCGGCCTGGTCGGAGTGGTCATTTCCTCACAGCATCGCCTGCAAGTATCCGTTTGTGTTTTGTAGCCTAGGTCTGGATCGATCGGGGGACCGGCGGCCGTCATATCCCAAGCAACAGCTGGCATCTCGGGCAATGGAATCTCTGCAAGCGAGAGCTCGCGCTTGCGAGTACCTTTCGAAGGAGTGTTTTTAGTGAAGCTGGTAAGTACTAGATATCTCAATTCGCTGGCGTCGTCTGGTCCTGGATTGCTTTCGACTTCATCCTCGAATTCCCACTCTACAGGCTCCTTCCCTTTCGTGTGTGGTGGTTCAGGCTGGAAATGGCTCCATGTTGACCTGGCACTGCTCAGCTTTGAGCGTTTGGTGATGCTTTCCTTCAACCTGGTGAGCAAATAGGAGGCTCCAGTTGATTGGTTGCTACCCCCTTCCCTGCGGCGTCGATTAATCCCAAACTCGTTAAAAGTGGCATCGGCGCCGATATCGTCGAGATCTGTAATCAGATGCGCGCGACTTCCCTTGCGTCCCGGCGAATCCATATGAGAAATACAATGTGTTTGTTTATGGCTTGAAAGACGCGAATTCGGGCCCATATTTGTACTTGAGTTCATCCAGGAATCTTTCGATGCACCCATCCCCCATCTTCCAGCCTTCAAGCGATACCTAGATGGACCAAGATCAGCCGTGATAGAGGGTTTCACAGTTTTCTTTCCAGACGTGGTTTCATTTGTCGATTCTTTTTCTTCGTCGATTTCTTTCAATGAATCTGTCGCGCATCCTCGTCGGTAATTCAAGTAAGATTGTAACGGGTTTCGCTTCACTTTGTTTGAATTCAATCCAGGGGAAGCGCCAGACTGATCGACACCCAGGTTAAAACTGGCCGTTTGCTCGGCTCTACCGTTAAAAACTTGACGCATCGATTGATATCGCTTTGGTCCCGTACGGCCCGACCTGATAGCAGCCCATTCAGATCCTGGATCGCGTGTCCAACGGAGACTTTTCCACCTTGAGGATCTATCACTAGCCCAATAACCCGCACAAAAGATTATCCCAAAAACAAAAAGGAGCGCGATTAAAGTAGTTGCAACGGCTCGGCTAGAGGTATGTGTAGTTGGTGCTTGTTCGACTCCAAGTGAATTGATTGCAGGTGTACTGGTGGGGAGTAAGCTATGTAGCGGAGTCGAAGCCAGCTTAGCGAAAGAAATTGTTGAAGAGTTTTGGCCAACAGCCAGATCGGTCTGCTGCAATTTCGACAATGAATACGCGTCTGTAGAGCCGCTGAGTTGGAGTTGAGGAGCTCCAGTCGGGAGTGGGGCAGCTGAGTTTAAACTAGGCTTTGGAGTCGGTGCTAGTGGAATTGAAGTTACTACATCCACTGACTGTCCGTAATTTCAACATATAAAGGGAGGGAGGAACCTCAGTATGCAAAGATTGGATAGTCTGTCGAGTGATTTTTTTGGCTCACGGTGACGGTTGCTATCATACCATTGGGGTTGATGTTCGAAACAAGCGCGGCCATCGTAGGATTTGATGAAAAATCAGAAATACACCCAAGACTCAATGATAGCTTGGCGTTGAATTTTCTTCTTCGATGTTTATCCGGATTTGATTGGTAGCTTCCAAACAAAGCTCGCTAAAGGGGTGTTCGAATATTGTTGTGATCACAAACCGGGAAATGCCATCGAATGGGACTTTGCACACCTCGTTTCATGCTAGCCAGCGCTTCTGTTTTCCAGTTCTGACCGTCGGTGCAGCAGATTCTGCAGGCCCACCATGACTGTCCGATGGCAGCAGAGATCAGGAAGCAGGAAAGATTGTTCACCAACCCCCTGTGATATTGTGCTGGGTTAATGAAACTTAAGGCCGTGGTTGTATGTATGTTGTTAGTATATTTGACGAGTAACAATGTCCTCCTCGCCGAGAAAGAGTTTGATCAAGAGTTCAGTTGCTTGCCCGTCGCGCAGGGTTTACTCTCGTTCAGTCAGATTTCTACTAAACTGATTGGTAATGATTTGTTTCATGACCCAACCAAAGCCTCATGTCTTCCCTGCGAGCATTTGATCTAGAGCGAGATAGTGGTTAAGAATCTAGTTTTCAAATTCCCCCGGGGGTCGAACCCCCCTACAACGCCGTGCCTAAGTACAAGATTTGTTGTGTAAACCCCAACATTCCCCCCCACAACAAACAACCCAACCCATGTGAATAAAGTGAAAGAGGAATGAAAGAAAGGACAATAGAAACAAACAGAGAGTAAAAAAATAAGGAATAAGACGTAGAAGAAAATTGAAAAAAACAAAATTTGAAAAATAAACCAGACCATTTATGCTCAAATAAGACCACAGACATGAAATAGCAAAGAAATAACAACAACAACAATTCCACGCCATCCACGCATTCCTCCGTCCTGAGTTTCAACGTCCCAAAACAGTCCATCTGTGGCGTCGCAGAAAGAAAACCGTACCAAATGCTCACTGGAGTGGCTGGGTGAACCGCTACTCCAGTGCAACCCCGCAGGTGCATAGTTAAGGGAATGTCACTCACTTGACCACTTCCCATCCCCAAACACGGCCCTGTTAAATTTCTCCATCAAGTTCCCCCCCAGCGCTTTGGTGAAACAGTCCGCCATCTGATCCGACCCCGCCACCCATTCCAGTCCGATTTCTCCCTTCCTGAGCCGCTCGTTGGTGACATGGAACTCTTGATCAATGTTCTTCGTCCTTTTCATACTAGCGGTATTGGTCGAGATCCTCACCGCCGCCTTGTTATCGCACAGAAGCAAGGGCCTTAAGTTGCCTACCAGCGGAGAAATAATTCCTGCCATCCAGACCGCCTCGTCACACGCCATCAACAAGGCAACATATTCCGCCTGGCACGTTGACTTGGCCACAATTGTTTGCCTCTTTGCGTTCCACGCCAAAGGCACCGACCAGAGAGAGGTGATGAAACCGTGATGTGACCTCGCTCCTTCGCCCATCCAACTCGCGTCCACGTACGTCCTAAGCGGATTCTCCATCTCCTCAGGCTCCACTTTCAGCTCAAAATGTGCGGTCGTCCTAACATATGCCACTAGTCTCTTGAGAGCCGCCCAGTGTTTCTCGTCCGTTCCCAGTGAAAACCTTGCCAGATAGTGAGTAGCAAAAGAGATATCGGGCCTGGTCCCCTGCGCGATGTACAGTAGAATCCCAATGTACAAAAGATAAAGCGCATCCGGTGCTGTCGAAGGATTGGACTGCAGGGTGCTTTCCTGCAACGGTACCGCCGACGTGAGCGCAGAGCCATCCATCTCCAGTAGCTTCCTGATCAACGACGGTTGCTGAAGACGAAAACCCCTTTCTGTCTGCCGGATCTGAATGCCCACCAACGACGACAAAACCTCGTCCCATTTGAGCGTGAGCGCCTCCGACAGCCCCTCCTTGAGTCGCGCCATCAGAGTATCCGAGCTAGCCACCAGTAGCCCATCGTCCACATGGATCCACAAGAAAGCTACATCATTTCCCCGTTTGTAGCTGTATGTACTCTGATCTTGCGGGTTCGCCTCGAATCCGATTTTCTCCAGGGCCGTCTTGAGATGCAACCACCAGCACCTCCCCGCCTGCTTAGTCCCATACAACGCCTTCTTGAGTTTCCAAACTTTCCCAGGAGTGACAGGATATCCCGGCGGAGGGACCACCCACACATCTTCATCAATTTCACTGTGAAGGAACGCGGTTTTAACGTCAAACAAAGCAACTGGCCATTTCAGTTTTGCCGCCACCGTCAGCGCCGTCCTCATCGAAGCAAACGTGGGCGTTGGCGCGAAGGTCTCGTCGTAGTTGACCTTCCTTATCTGCTTGTGACCACCCACGATTATCCGGGCTTTCCTCCTTCTGATCGCCCCTTGCATCGTCCGTTTTGTCCCAAGCAGCCACCTAGACCTGAGAAGCTTCTTCTTGTCCTCCGGCGGATCGTCCTCCATCGCGACCTCTAGCTCCTCCAGCGACCGCCTCTCCTCATCCATCGCGCCTCGCCATTCGCCAGCCTCCGGAGATTCAACCGCCTCACGATAAGTCGGGGAGTCACCGCCGTAGAGATCACGCCCTTCCAGTGCCGCCAGCACTGAGTCTTGAAGGTCCAGCTCGTCACCCAGCTTGAAATCCCCGAGCCGCTCACATTCGATAGCAGAGCAAACGACCTCCATCTCCGTCCCAGCATCCATGACGTCCGCCATCACGTAAGGCTTGTTCTCCTCAAATTGAACCAAAGCTGACGTCGAGACTTTCCTCGTCTCCTCATCCCACAGTAGCCACCCCTTGGAGTCCGGTGCCACTCCGATATGCCTGGTTTTCTGCGAATATGGGACCATTTGCTTCTTATGTGTATGATCATACATGTACGCCACACACCCAAAAAACTTTCAGCAAAGCCAGCGAAGGTTTCGTCCGAAGAACCCTCTCGATGGGGGTCACGTCATGCCCGCGATGCACCAGCCGATTGAAAATGAACGCCGCCTGCCTGAACGCATACGACCACAGGTATTTAGGAAGACGCCTTGTGTGGAGCAGCGACCTCGCCATCTCAGCCAGTGTTCGGTTGACCCTCTCAATCGCCCCGTTCTGATGATGTTCGTATGGTACCGCCCTCTCGTGGACAATCCCCTCAGCCGCCAGAAAATCAGACAGATTCCCGCTCCTCACAAATTCCAGAGCATTGTCCGTACGCAGTCTCTTAACCTTCCAGTTCGACAGGTTATTGAATTTTCGGATCCAGTTTATCACCTCCTGCGTAGCGTCTCCCTTTGTCTTGATTGGGATGGCGGAGACCATGCCCGAATTCAAATCTTGAACCGACAGTACATACTTGAATTTGTCCAATGACAAATCATACGGCCCAATCAGATCGGCCGCCACTACATCGCCTGGCTCCAAGCATATGTTCCTCGAAGGTGTATCCACAGGCGAGTGCGTCGCTTTCATTGTTGCACACGTGTCACATCCCCTATTCGGCGACACCTCGAAACCCGGCACATCCAGCACAGCCCCCTTCTTCACCGACTCATGCAGCATCCTCAGAGAAAGATGCCCAATCCTCTCGTGCATAACCGCACTCTCCACCGACATCGCTGCCGCGAAGGCCTCAGACGCAGAGTATTGCAAGAAACAGCGATCATTGATTTCAAATGAAGGAAAGAAGACACCGTTCTGGACTAGAGTATATATCTCGCCGTCCCACCTTACTTCACCGTCCCATCGCCTGAATTTGCCCAGAGAAATGATCGTACCACTGATGTTTGGGCAGTATAGAACGTTCGACACCTTCAACTTCCCAAACGGTGTCGGCAATTCGATGTCCCCTACTTGCTTCATGGGAAACCGATCTGTAGACGCAACTATGAGGGACATGGAAATAGGCCTGAGGGAGGTAAAAAAACGGACATCATTGCTGACACTATCCGTTGCCCCAGAGTCCAGCAGCGCTGCGTCGCTGCTCCCGGGATGCTTTTCAATCGATGCCACTATTGCCTTGGGCCGCTGCATGAGCGCCGGATGACACACCGCCGACTTCTTCAAGCGCGCGTTCGGGTTTCTGAGTCAAGGGTCTCCCACCGGCGGCTCCTGATTCTTCTTGAGCGGGCAATCATTCATCCAATGCCCCCACTCATAGCAGTACCGGCAGGGATTTTTTTCCGTTAGGACCCTCCTCGCCCACGCGTCGCTCTTCCCCACCATTGATTGCGACTGGTCACCACCTTTCCTAGCTACACTGTCATCAGTCCCGCCCCTCGCCGACCTGTACGCGAAAACTGACGATTGAGCCGGTACGACACTCGAGTTCATTCTTCCTGCGATCTCCAAGATGGTCTTCGACGAAATCATCCCCTTGGGGTTGACCGCAATTCGAGCGTCCAGGGCATTGGCTATCCCTTGGAAGTGTGGATGACACCTCTGATGGAGCAATAGGGCCAGGACCAAGTCTTTGCTAATCGCCCCCGTCCGCTTCTCGATCTCGTCTAAACAGGTCTGCATCTCCGAGTAAGCCGTGTTCAAGTCAGCCGATACGTCCGTTGGGTCGCTCGCCTTGGCCCACCTGGACATGATGTATGTCCATGACACGTTCGCAAATCGAGACTGAAGCGTTGTGAAAGCCACCCGCCCAGCTTTTCCCCGGACCGAAGCGACAAGTGACGGATGCACGCTGTTTTCCACTAGAACGCCCGTGAGTGCCGCCCTATCCGTATCGCCGTCCTTCGCAGTCGACACAAATTAATCTTCTGCTTCAAATACCCTTGTGACCGTCGCTTTCAGGGACAGCTCCCAGTCCGGAAAGTTGACTCCGTCCTCGGACAATTGCGGTTCAATCGCTTTCCCTAGTTTCTGATACTTCGAAAACGCATCCGCCAAGGCCACTGCACGCTCAGTTCCAGTCTTCGATTCAACCTTCTGCTCAACCGGTCGATTAATCTGCTGGAGTAACAATGCAAGTTGGTCGATCGAGACAAATTGTGGCCCTGCATTCGAACTTCCAGCAGGACTCTTCCCTTTATCCACCGGCTGGCCCTCCTGATTGCTCATTTCGTCACGACTCGCCGACGTAGAATTCGGTAGGGGAGTGTGTATGGCTGCGTACGGCGGAAAATTCAGCAAACTCCTATGAGGAGATGAGTGCGCCGGTGGTAGAGGTGCAATCGGCCTAGCTGCTTGAGAATCAGATCTGACCGGTTTCGGCTTGTCGAATCGCTTCCCCGATTGAGTTCCACGAGGCAGATCCGGAATCTGAAAGTAAGACACCTTGCCTGATGCTCACAAACGTGGCGCGTAGTTCACCACAACCACTTCGGGAGATGCACACGCAGGGCGACTCACTTTAGTAGTCTGTTCGCCCAACCTTCACGTGGAAAAGAAAATTTTGAACCGGAACGCCTTAGTCCTCAGTTCCAACGCCCAAGACGGAATCGGGCTCGTTCTTCTTTCGCCCCTCGAGACAGAATCAAGAGTGTAGTCGAATAATCGTTTGCCCGAGTCGGAATCGGGTCCAGTGATAATGAAACGTCGAGTTCTTCAGGGAATTTTATTTGCGCAGGCTCATAACCTCTAGAGCGAGATAGTGGTTAAGAATCTAGTTTTCAAATTCCCCCGGGGGTCGACCCCCCTACAACGCCGTGCCTAAGTACAAGATTTGTTGTGTAAACCCCAACATTTGAGCTCCTCAGAAGCGTTCATGGTTATGCAGTCCACTGGGTAGACGACGGGATCTGACAGTCGCAACCAGTCGCACCGATGCACCAAGTGCCAGGATTGTTCCTCCCAATGCCAGCCGCGACGGACAATTCAATCGGTATCAGCAAAGAGATGGTTTTACCTCAGTTTATCAAAAACAGCAATGAACCCATGTGGCTAATCAAACTACACGCAGAACCGCTCGTCGACATCGACGAAACGTCATGAAGATCTTGAAGAACCTTTGGCTTCCAGGGCAGAATCGCTCTTGGCTTTGCTTATCACGTGGAATACGATGTTTTGATTTTTTAATACTGATCTGAGAGGCGGCCGGCAGGGCGCAGCCCCAAGGCCTCCGGTGTCCATAACTCCGCCTAGGCACACGGGGTCAGGGATCCCTGAGAGAGCGTACACGGTAGGTGGACAACTGTAAGCCTGAGGTATATGGGATAACGGAAAACTAAAGACTTGCTAGCAGAATTTCCGGACCGGAGATCTATTCCCGCTTAAGTTTGAGTTTGATAAGAATTGTTTGGGTTTTAGTTTGGGCGCGCTGTCTTAGGATAAAGAAGTTTGGTGAACTGAGTTTTATTTCTTGGAGGATATTTGAGAGTTGAAAATGGCAGTGATACAAAGATTTTGCCACGAGGAAAAGAGCTTCCTAGTAGCTACAACCTCTTATTTATAGACTACAACCAGATGAAGAAATTTCCAGAACTGAGTACAAGAAACTTTAACATGAAGAAGAATCCGAAAGGAAAAGAAAAGGAAGGAACAATAAGGCCCCGTTTGGCAGGGCCCAGCGTCATATGTGGTAATAAACCTCAGCGCAATAATCCAAATAAGGCTCCGTTTGGCTGTCCACAAAAATGTGGGAGCGTAATAAAAAACTTTGCAGATTATTTTTGGGGGGACGGGGGATATTACGCTATCCCCTGTCCCTGTTTGGCAGCCCACCAAGCGTCATAAAGTTGACGACAGGAGTTCACGCTCCATTATTCCCCCCGCCATTTGGGATATTTCACCCTGAACCCAAAATTTGCGGTCATAATCGCTCCCTTCGGCCTCGAATCCGTGCGACTCAATGGCACCCCGACGCAAGAGACCTCCATACTCGAACCCTCCCCCCCAATCAAACGAGGCTTCAATCCTGCCTCCGCTTCCTGCCCCAAACAAAGCGAGGCTACAATCACCATCAAGATGATCAGCTTGATGACTTTCTGCTGGCGTTTGTCTTGGAAGCAAGGCAAAAGGCGGTTGTTGTCGAGGGTTGCGGAGCCCGGTGGGGGCATCGTGGCATTGGATTTGAGGAGGAGAGAAGCGCAGGCCGGACTTGTTTTTGAGTGGCGCACCAAACAGATAGGACTTCTGTCGCTATATGACGGTGGCCGTCCCAAACGGCCCTCTATAATTGCGTAAGCCCAGTAATAATACAAATAAGGTTTAATAAAGCTGATTTGGATTATTGCACTGAGGTTTATTACCACATATGACGCTGGGCCCTGCCAAACGGGGCCTAAGCTTTATTAAACCTTATTTGTATTATTACTGGTCTTAGGCAATTATAGAGGGCCGTTTGGGACGGCCACCGTCATATAGCAACAGAAGTCCTGTCTGTTTGGTGTGCCACTCAAAAACAAGTCCGGCCTGCGCTTCTCTCCTCCTCAAATCCGATGCCACAATGCCCCCACTGGGCTCCGCAACCCTCAACAACAACCGCCTTTTGCCTTGCTTCCAAGACAAACACCAGCAGAAAGTCATCAAGCTGATCATCTTGATGGTGATTGTAGCCTCGCTTTGTTTGGGGCAGGAAGCAGAGGCGGGATTGAAGCCTTGGTCGATTGGGGGGGAGGGTTCAAGGATGGAGGTCTCTTGCGTTGGGGTGCCATTGAGTCGCTGTGGAACTCCGACGGGTGCTGGGCCGTCGGCAGTTACTGGAAGGGATGTTGCGCTGATGCGCTGCCTTCGCAGTGGTCCGGGAAAAACTGAGGATTCTGGGATTCGAAGGGGGTAGCGTTTGGGAAGGGGGATTTTTGAGAGACAACGGAAAGTAGATTTCCGTCGGCGGTGGTTTTGGTGTTGTGAGTCTGAGGGAAAAGAAAAGCCGGCAAACTTAGCCGGAGAAAATTGATCTAAAGGGGGGGGGGGGGAATCTGGAAGAGGATCGGCGCGGGGCTGAGAGGAGAAACTCAGAAGCTCTGCAAGTATATCGGCAAACAAGAGGATCAATAGAATTAAGATTTGGGATTCTTCTAACTGATGGATGATCTGAGACAAATTTTATGGTTCAGACGAAGTCCATGCCTCCCCATCGTCTGAGTTTGAACTGAACTCAGACTCCGGCGACTGTGACATGCTGCGGACAAGTCATCATACACCCGCGCGCACAAGCGCGCAACAACAACCAGGAGAAACAGAAGAAAAGAAGACAAAACACAGAAAATAAGGAAAACACAGTGATATGAGGCAGAAAGAAAAAGGACCATGAGTAAAGAAAAGAAAAGAAAATACAGAACACTCAGGAAAAACAAGAACAAACAGGAAAAGGGAACATTGAATAAAACAGAGGGAGAAACCCACAGCAGGCGCTGTGTTAGGACCAAGAAAAGCTGAAAACAAAAGCTGGCGGACTGAGAGGGAGTAGGGGTGGGAATCTTGAGGATCTTGAGGGGAGGGTGAATTCTTGAAGCTTGAAGAACCAGAGTGAAGCTTGAGTCTTGATGATCTTTCTGTCACTGCGTCTGGGGTAGAAAGATGACTGAAAACTGAATGCGCCGCCGGCGCCACGAGATTGATCACTACATCGCACAAATTCAAGGCCAAAGGGAGCGATTATGACCGCAAATTTTGGGGTCAGGGTGAAATATCCCGAATGGCGGGGGGAATAATGGAGCGTGAACTCCTGTTGTCAACTTTATGACGCTTGGTGGGCTGCCAAACAGGGACAGGGGATAGCGTAATATCCCCTGTCCCCCCAAAAATAATCTGCAAAGTTTTTTTTGTGGACAGCCAAACGGAGCCTAAGGAATTTCCTAGAAACTGAATTATGCACTTCTCGAACTTTCCCTATTGAATATTGAGTTGCGATGGCCCTGGGAAATTGTTCCTGCATAATGTTTCACATCAGTTTGTTACAAAACATGACTGACCTATTAGGTTCCTTTCTTCTTGGGGTCTTGAGATTCTTGCCATTGCGCAAGGTATTGCTGCAAAAAATGCTGGAAATAAGCCGGGATATGATTGTCAAAGACCCAAGTGTCCTCCCCTGGTGTTGAGTTTTGCCATCTTAGTAAAAAGTCAAACTTACCTTTCCAAGTCTTACCTTTTACCGGACGCGCATCTAGAATCTGATACAAATTTGACCAATCCACTATGCGACCCAAATTGTAATAGGTATCCTTGACTCCTTTTAAAGTCCCTCAACCAGCTACCTGACTTGGAGGATTGTATCTTGTCAACAGAGATACATTAAATACCGGATGCAACTTGGGGTATTCCCGTGCGATGTCTAACCAAACCGCATTTTCTCCTACCATCTCAATAACTTTAAAGGGGCCAATATACCTGTAATAAAGCTTTGCATTGATTCGGTGGCTTTGAATAAATACCCGAAGAAGTAAGACCAAGTCTCCTGGTTGATATTGAGTAGATGGCTTCTTGTGCGTGTCATGATAAAGAGCTTGTCGCCGCTTAGCCTGAGTTAAACACTCAATTGCCTTCTCTTGAATTTCCTGTAAATCCTCGATAAAATTGTCTAGCAATTGGATGCCTGAATTTTCTGTTAGAGTACTAAACTTGGGATGAAAACCATTAGCAAAGAAAAACGGGGAGGTACCCAGTGAAGCTGAGTCTAAGTTGTTTATAGAAAACTCAGCAATGTCCAATATTTTTACCCAATTATCTTGGTAGTAAGAAAAAAATTGGCGCAAATAATCCTTGAGGACCTGATTCATAAACTCTGTTTGTCCATCTGTCTGGGGATGATAGGCAGTGGAAAACCCTGGGGTGATACACAATGATAGCCAGAATTCACTTGCAAAAGTAGATCCTCTATCCGAAATGATCTTTTCTGGAATGCCATGTAATCTAAAAATATTAGACCTGAAAAGATGCACTAATTGTTCAGCTGTATATGTTTCTTTACAGGGAACAAAATGAGTCACTTTACTGAGTAGATCTACTACCACCATGATAGAATCAAATCCCCCTGAAACCAGTAACTTGGTAATAAAATCCATCCCAATTACACTCCAAGGACCGTGAGGAACTGGAAGGGGGTTTAATGTTCCTTCTGGATTGTGCCACTTATCTTTAACACGCTGGAAAGAATCACAAGACTTCACGTACTGAATAACATCCTTCCAAATCCTTGGCCATGAAAAAGAGCGAGTGATCAAAGACAGGGTTCTTGCAATTCCCAGATGTCCCACCGTTGGTGCATCATGAAAAATCTGAATGAGACGGGTGTGATGGGAGGCCGGGACATAGATTAAATCCTGAAACCAAAGAATGCTATCATGTTCTACTAACTCTTCTTGTTCCTCTTGACTGACCTTGTCATAACTCTTAGAAAAATATTCTATGACTTCCTTTTTTGGACGCTGAAAATGAAGATTGTAAAGATTAAAAGACAAACTAGGAGTGATTCCATCCACATCGTTGACTGAGACCATCCAACGCGCTATCGCCTGCGAAGGAATTAGTGGTCCATTGCCCAAATAATCCGGCCGCCAACTGGGAGTATCTTCCGGGTTTGCCTTACCTGAAATGTGATAAATAGCCATGTTAAATCCATCCAAGATGGATGCCCACCGGGCCTGCTTAGGGTTCAAATTCTTTGCTGTTATAAAATGACACAAGTTTGCATGGTCTGAATAAACACAGACCGGCTCCTTAGTGCCCATGAGCCATGCTTTCCATTGCTTGAAAGCAGAGACTATGGCTAATAACTCAAGATCAAAGATGGACCACCCCCCCTCCCTATCAGTTACCTTCCTAGAATAAAAACTCACCAGACGCAACTTTCCCAACTCATCCGGCTGACTTAACACCGCGGCTAAGGCATATCCGGAGCTGTCGACATGAACCACCCTGGGGAGTTGAAAATCAAAGTGGCGGAGAAGGGGTGCTGACAAAAAACACTTCTTAAGCGCAAGGAATGCTGAACAGGGTCCTACCTTTTGAATATTTATTGGAGTGAACTGCCCTTCCTTTTTCAGTTCCGTCAAAGGACGGGCTAAACCTGAGAACTTTGGAATGAATCTACAAGAGAAATTACAGAAACCTAGGAAGCGACAGAGTTGCCTTAAACTATCCAGAAGCGGCCAATCCAGGATGGTAGAAAACTTTTCCTCATCCATTCACAAACCCTCATTAGAAATGACAAACCCTAGAAACTTGACTGATGACTGAAAAAATTGGCACTTGCAATAAGATGCCTTCAAGGAATATTGTTGAAGTTTGCCCAATACATTTTGTAAATCTATAGAATGCTGTTCACGAGTCTTGGAAAAAACCAAAATGTCATCAATATAAACAAAGCAGCAAAAATCTAAATACTCACAAAGGCAGTGCTGAGTGAACCGCTGAAAAATTGCTGGTGTGTTGGCAAGACCAAACGGCATAACACAGTACTCAGATAAACCCCAAGGGGTCCGGAACACTGTTTTTCACTTGTGTCCCGGTGCCACTCGGAGTAGATTAAAAGCCGCTTTGAGATCAATCTTAGAAAGATATTTACAGCCTGACAGGCTGTTGAGCAAGTTAGCCACAATGGGTAAAGGATAGGAATCTTGTACCGTGATTGAATTCAATTGCCTATAATCAACACAAGGCCGGTCCTCCTTTCCGGGAGTCTTGACAAAAAAAATGGGTGCTCCGGCTGGAGAGGAGGATTCCCGAATGAAGCCCTTAGCCAAGAGATCATTGATGTACCGTCTAAGTTGCCTGTTTTCTTGCTCACTCAAATGATACATGCCAACAAACGGAGGTGTAGAGTTTGGTTTAAGATTGATCTTTCAATCATACCCCTCTCGATGGGGTGGTAAGCAACTCAAAGCATCAGTCACAAAAACATCGCTATATTTCTTGAGCTCATAGGGAAGATCAGGGGTGGAAGATATCTCAGACAGTTTTAAGGAGTTAGGAACAAGAAGACTTCTGGGGGAGCCCCCTGCAAATAAGTGATGTTTAGCAAGCCATGGGAGTCCATCAAATCCTTGGCATTGGATAGGTTGAGTGAGTTTGGTCAGGTGAAGATAGTTTTTACGGGCAAATTTAAAGTCAATAAAAAAAAACAGAGGCACCGGAATCAAATAAAACGGAAGCCTCTGTGGAACCCTGACCCGCATTTTCAATGGAAGCCTTTAAAATAGGGCGAGAAGAATGTTGAGAGTCAAGTTTGCTCCTTGACTTGAGCTCCTGTCACTCGAAACAAACATGTCATGCAAATATCACTGGACACGCTTTGCCTCTTGGTTTTCCTCTAGACTCTCAAATTTTCTTCTGGCTAATATCTTGGTCATCTGTCTCGCTCATCCTTGTTTCCAACTCAATTCCGCGCTCATTGAACCCGACTGGAAGATTTCTCACACTGAATTTCTCATCGCCAAATCCAACAAATTTGACTCTCTTAAATACTTGACACCTCTCACTCCTTCTCCATTTCCTCCGGGGAACTCGCTTGACTCATCTCTTGACAATATCATTGATAGTCTCAAAAAATCTTCAAACTTCCTGACTATCCGTTCCTCCAGAAGACCACATCTCCAATCAGTCTTCAAATCCTTCAAAGCCTCAAGACTCCCTCACTCGACTCTTTCTTTGGTTGTATGTTGCATTCTCTTCTATCTTCAATCATGTGCCTTTGTTGACAGTTATTTTTCTTTAGTCTGCTCTTTCTTCCTCATCATTAAATCATCTCATCTTTTTGTTGTGCTCTTCTTTGTTGTGTTTGCCTTCAGGTATTTCTTTTTGTTCTTTCCTTTTTTGTACTTATTTTTCATTGTCTAATTTTCTGCAATTTACTTCAGTTTGATTCTTAACAAAGAAGGGAAAGGGATTGTAAAGAAAGAGTTTAAAGACTCACAGAAAGCATCCCCATCAACTTCCATCTCATCAATAGCCTGTTCAAGGAAATAGTCCGCCAAACTGAGGGGAGGGATGTGGTCCAAAGTGACCCTACTGGTAGAAGCCACGGACAAATTAGCAGCAGTGGCGGTGTGGTAGACGGAAAAGTGGAAAAATAAAAAGTTTTTTCTATGCCACATAATTACTCATACTAGGCCTCAAGATACCATCAAATGGACCCCAGAAATGGATTCTACGGCCAATTTCACCCCTAGTCACCACTGGAAGCACCCCTGGACCCCCTCTAGTGTGGAAGTTACATCTCATGGACACCTATCACACGGCCAGCCCCAGTAACCCAGCTGTCACCTGCCCCAACCCAAGTTTCACATTAGTACACATATAAACATCACAAGATAAAAACATACATCTCCCCATCAGGCTACACTCATTACATATTAACTACATACACTGCTTTATATACATAGTATGACATCATTTACACTGTTTCTGCAGCCTCAGACTTTGTGTATAAACTAATTCCCCCTGTATGACAGCTCATGCAGTCTACTGTCACCTCATGCATGCGTTAGAAGGTTCTTTTTTATATTCTGACACCATCCATGCACCCCTGAGGGGTTATGACATCATTTGTATCCACTCCCACCAGCTAAAATCCCTCACCCTGTTGTCTAGATTAGCTGAAACCCTAACCCACAAGCCCCTTCAGGGGCTCCACTTTTGTCTATAAAAGGAGCTCTCTCCACCCCCAGTGGTCTGCTCCCCAGTTCCTCACCCAGAACTCACAAGTCACCCAACACTCATCCACACTCAAATCCTAAAACCCTTATAACAATAAATCAACCCTTATAACAACAATTAAACCCTTATAACAAAGTAATTAAAACACTTACACGTTGCCAGTCAAACAGATTTCATCTGGAACAGACCAGACCTATCACTTAATAAAACTTGCCAAGCTGAGCTTGGTGGGTCTTGTTGACTGATAACAGAAGGGCAGAGCTTGCAACTCCATCATACCCTTCACCATTCAGCAAAAGGGTTTCATTACCACTTTTGAGTCTTACAGCGTATGAACAGGCAGAAGAGGTTTGGCAAGAGTCAGCAGAGGGCAGAGTTAGAGAAGGGGCTGGGACTGGGGCAGTTTGGTGGGTTTTGATCTGGGACACCAAATATTTGGAGTTTTGGGGGGAAGACCATCGACAAAAGAGTTTGAGTTTTTGTTTAATATCCATGTGTTTGTTGCTAGGGAGGATGCATCCGCGGAGTTTCTTGTGAGCTTCATCGAATTGGTGACCGCAACGTTGACAGATACCTCGTTGAACACAGAGGCTTTGAAATTTGGGAAAAGTGAACTCTTTGTCAGAAGAGATTGCATCAATGTCCATGGGGACCACACCATTGGGTACGCGAGCCAGAGGTGGTGGTGGTGGGTTCGGGCAATATTGAGGGGGTCGGTGATGTATAGAGGGGAGTGAGCCAGAATCAATAGAAGAGATTTTATCTTGAGCTTCAGCCGCCAAAGCCTGTTTTGTCTTGAGGGTGGTTGCACTCTTCCAGTCGTTGCGCATGACCACGATCTTCAAGAACTTTGGGTTCAAGGCTTGTTCATAGATGTCACAGCGCGATTCTTTGGTCAAGTCAACAGCATAGGCTACACCAGGAAAAATAAACTGTCACTAGACTACAGGTGACATCAGCCTAAGTCCAATGAGCTACCCACCAGCTGCACAGCTGGCTGCATGGACATCCCCCTGTAGGAAACAAAGGGGCCATTGTAGCCTGGCTGTGGTAGCACCAGAGCAGGAACAAAGTGACAGTCATTGTTTCTTGATGTCACCTGATGTCTGGTGACAATTTATTTTTCCTGGTGCTAAGGATTGGAAAAGTGCATTGAATTCTTTGATGGTTTGGTTGCCCTGTTTCAAAGCAAAGAGTTGTTTCTTTGCTTCTTCATCGTCGTGCTTGTTGTTGAAGACCTCCTCCAAGTGAGATAAGAAGGACTTTGCCAAGGACAAGACGTCAAGAACATAAGGGTCCTCAACCAATGCCAATTCCGTTGGAAGATTCTGAGTTCAAGCGTTCTCAAATAAAAGCGCCATCCATCAATTGTAGGCCGGAACATTTTCGCCTAGCTGCTGTTGGGGTGTCAGAAATGGCAAACAATCCAATTTATCTTTGATTTTTTGGAGGGGAAACAGTGACCCTTCTCTTGCAATTTTTCACGGATGAAATAAACGAAGCGTTTTGTTTCCTTGGTATTTCCCGTGAATTGGGCATATTGGAGTTTGGGGACCTCTTGAGTGGTGCCGGTTGGAGTACGAGCCATTTCGACGAGTTGAGCGGAATTTTGCTGGATTGCAGTGCAATTATTTTTGATGGACTGAAGGATGTTGTTTATGGTGTGTTGGATTTGATTGACCTCGTTGTTGAAATTGAGCTTGAGTTGAACAAAATTGGAGTACAAAGTCTTCATACTGTTGATGTCCTTGATGTCTTCGGCCAGATTGTTGAAAGAAGTCTTGATGACCTTTAACTGATCAAAAAGCAAATCAAGGTCGACGCGGTGGTTGGAGTTATTGACTTTGAGAGAGGAGAGTTTTTTGGAGAGCTGTGCCACTTTGATTTTGAGCGGAGTCCGAGATTCAACAGGGCCAATAAAGGAGGAATAAGGATTGGGGCCTGTGGAAGACATGATGATACCGGCTAAAAAATTGAAGTGGCAAAATGATTGTAAGCCCGAGGTATATGGGAAAATGGAAAACTAAAGACTTGCTAGCAGAATTTCCAGACCGGAGGTCTATTCCCGCTTAAGTTTGAGTTTGATAAGAATTGTTTGGGTTTTAGTTTGGGCGCGTTGTCTTAGGATAAAGAAGTTTGGTGAACTGAGTTTTATTTCTTGGAGGGTATTTGAGAGTTGAAAATGGCCGTGATACAAAGATTTTGCCACAAGGAAAAGAGCTTCCTAGTAGCTACAACCTCTTATTTATAGACTACAACCAGATACAGAAATTTCCAGAACTGAGTACAAGAAACTTTAACATGAAGAAGAATCCAAAAGGAAAAGGAAAGGAAGGAACAATAAGGAATTTCCTAGAACCTGAATTATGCACTTCTCAAACTTTCCCTATTAAATATTGAGTTGCAATGGCCGTGGGAAATTGTTCCTGCATAAAGTTTCACATCAGTTTGTTACAACAACCCCGTGTACGCCACAACAGATCCCCTAGATCTGTCTACTTGTAGGATCTGTCAAGCAGGTGACCAATTGGTGACACGCTAGAAGATCCGTCAGGAATTATCCCACAGCTAGTACGAGTCCACGATGCACCTGATCTCACGGCTGAGAGCTCCGGCTCGAGCTGAGAATGTGTGATCCAGGAGACAGCCTGGCAGAAGAGACGAGTCCTAATAAGTAGGCACTCGGGCTAGAGACACAGGAGTTCCTCCGTGCGCCTCAGCTCTTCCGCTATCGCTGTCTCCTCCCGGGGAATTTCCTTCATTTTTTTGCTTCAGTCTTTTCTGAAAGAAAATCCACACATCCACACAAACACAAAGTTCTCCCTGCTGAAGTCAGCAATCTCCAAATCTACAAACACAAAGCTACAGTCCTTTTTCTTAAAACCTACAGTCCCTTTTTTGCTCAGAAAATCCAAAGCCAGAATGTCGGATATACATGACCTGACAGACTCTGTCCAGAGCCTAAGACCCAGCGGAACTGCACCGGCAGAGAAGACCGCGACAGGAAATCCCTTCCCCGCCAATCCGCCAGGAGCTAGCCTAGGCAGGAAGACCAAATTGCACTTATCATTAGCAGCAGAAAAAGCGGCATCAAGAGGCGGCCAACCGGAAGGGTCCGACAAAGACAAGGACAGCAAAGAGCCTCAGATCATGAGCATGCTAAGAGCTGCAAAAGGCACAGGTGAGACCAATCCATGCTTTAGATTCTTAACTCAGACATGTAGACCAAAAGACTGAAACAATGTTCAATTGGATGGGAAACCCCCCGCAGTCAAAGAGCCCAACACCAAAATAAAACTGTTGAAGATGGCGCTAGAGGCCCAAATGGCAGGAGACACGGCGAAAGCGGACAAGATCCTGAGCACCTTACTGGGTATCTCCAAAGAGGCACCACCAAAGCCCCCCTTGACCGTGGTGAAAAGAGTCGTCGCAAAAGAGAAAGGCAGAGCAGATCCGGTGACAGAGAATGGTATTGTTCTTTTCCAAACTGAGGTGAACACCTTCCTAGGATGGGGATTACCTCCATTTTTTGATAGGAATATAAAGGAGCTAAAAGGCAAGCTTCCAACCCATCACCCTATCAGACAGCGTGGAAAGCAAACTACAGAGACAGGACACTAATGATAACTCAAAATAGGTCCTTTGCCGCTCACCATATTCAATAAAGGCTGGCAAGACACCGCAATATTGTACACAACGGAGAAAAAACCAAGGTCAGAAAGCTCGTCACAACGGTGGGCCGCTACGCTACACTACGCTACAGGGCCACTTAGCGTTAGCATAGCGGCAAAAAGTGCCCCCCCATTTTGAGTAGCATTAGCGCGCTGTTAGCGCCGCTGTGGTGCTCCATTCCAAACCATAAGTAGTATTTTATTGCTTTCCTTTTCATATATTCATAATTACATTGCCCATTCCCCCATAACCCTTCACAAATACCTCATTATTATTTCATATTCAGATTCTACGCCAAATTTCACCTATAGTCACTCATACATAGTACCCCTTTATCTTCAATGGTTCAATAGTTATAGAGGATATAAGACTTACAGAAACCTTACAATCTTCATTAGTTACAATACTCATTTCATTAGTAACTTAGTTGAATCATTACATCACATTATTTTCACAGATATTTTCTCACATACTAAACCCTTTACATACATTACTCATTATATACTATGCCTATTGTACACATTACATCATTGGATCTGTGCTTACCTCTTTCAGTAGTGCTCATCATTACAAGTTGTTACTATGTTCACATCACTTTCCCCATTTGTACGATCTTTTATTCCCATAGCCAGCATCTTTCCCCATTTGTACAACCCTCATTCCCATAGCCAGAATTCCTCATTGTCTGTGCTCATCCTTCCTTCTTATAAGAACTGTACTTCCCCCCCTCACTTGTACCCTAGCCAATGGAAGATTTATGCAGAGACTATATACAGAAATTATAGTAGAAATCACTCATCACCTATTGCTCATTGATACCATTGCAGTTGCTCCTGAACCCATTGCTATTGAACCATTGCCATTGCTTTCCCCTCTTCCATCACTGCTCCAACCCTCTCACCCTCAGTAGTCAGTAGTCAGCTCATAGTACTAGCTCCTAAGATCAAGTAGAAATCAGCCACACCTTTTCTTTCTTTTTCTTAGTGTTACTCTCATCCCCTCAGCATTAGTCAGGAAGGCAGCCTCATCAGCACCCTTGCATAGCTTACATTAGTACTAGTGTTGCTATCCATTTCCCTTCCAAGCTCTATTCTCCCCTTTGAGTAGTTCCACACCGCTACACTGCGTTACGTTTCAGCGGCGCTAACAGCGCGCCATTTGTTTGTTAGTGTTAGCGCGCCGCTACAGTCACTACGCTACGCTACGCTACGCTACAGCGCTTTTAGCGGAAAAAGAGGCCTTTTTTTCAGCTAAAAGCACTGTGGCGCACCGTAGCGCGCGCTCTTTTGCGCCCTGCGTGTGTAGCGTTAGCGCAATTGCGCGCATCTGCGCTAACGCTACGCTAACAGCTTGTTGAGTTGTCTGTTAGTCTGCTACCATGATGTATCACCACAGTATGGAGGGCTGTTGGATTGACCCATGAGCACTACCAACCAACCACCCAGCTGGCAGCCACAAGCGTCTGTAGCCTAGTTGGTAAAGGCAGCACTCTAGTATGTGTCTCAGCATAGCTGAGGTCGTGAGTTTGACTCTCACCAGACACATCTTCATTTTACAGTCTCTACACAGCTAAATTAGCTGCGCACCCTTTGCGCGTAGCGTTAGCGCAGAAAGGCACAATTCCGCTAACGCTACGCTAAAATTTAGCGGAATTCCGCTACGCTACGGTTAGCGTAGCTGACCCACCGTTGCTTGTCAGGCAACAGAGACCAATACACTGGTTTCAAATACCCGAGTGAGTGGGAGCAGACGTTTGGCAACTGGACCATTAACCACCAAGGTTTCTATGAGTCGTTGGCGGAAATATACAGGTACCCAGCAGTGGCGGCATGGCTCCTTGAACATAAGGCCAACGCCAACCAAATCCACCTGAAAGATGGATACATGGCGGCATTGAGGTACAACATCCACCTCCGCACCAATGCGTTTGCGCATAAGGTGACGATAGACGGAGTAGAAGGTCTCCCGGACATATCAGTGTTCCGATCCAACATGGCCCAAGAAGCATACGCTGACGCCCGCCGGTTTGACGAACTAGGCTTCAAGGACAACCCATACGCCCCAGGAGGCCCAAGGGATGGTATTGACCCAATCACAGGCATACCAAAGACGAGATATTGGGAGAACATACCCAACCCGGTCTTCAACACAGGATACCAACCCCAAGGCATGCCGTATCAAGGCCCGCCGGCAATGGTCCACCAGTTCAACTTCCCCGGACAAAGCCATCTAGGCCTGCCACAGTTCGCTCCACCAAACCAATGGACCCAACCGCGGCCTCCAAGGCAACGAGGGCAGGGCAGGAACGGCTACCAAGGGAAGCGCTTCAACCCTGAATACCACAAGCAACGCGCAGCAAACCAGCAAAGCAACCCGGGAAACAGGCAAATGGTCATTAGAGACCAAGCGGCTAGGTGAGTCTTAAGCAAACCCCCGTTTTAGATAGCAGTGAGAATTGCGCTAACAGAAAGGGAAACATGTATTTATCCCTGTCGGAACAGCCGCCAGCCCAGTCAGATGCACCCAAAGTAGGGCAGAAGCGATTTCCTTTTTTCTCCCCCTTTGTCTCTCCAGAAGTTGTATTTGTTTTTCCGCCTTGTCAAGGCTGGTTTGTCAACCGCAGCGGAAATTGCCCCTCTACGCACTAGTGAAGTAGCAAGCTACAATGTCAACGCTCTGTCACCAGCCCATCCCCCCTTTTTTTTCCAATGCTATTTCCTCTCCAAGCCATGTTGGCCTGCGTCCGTCATGAATTTGAGACCAGACGTTGATTTCTGTTGTTCCTTCCTTTTCTTTTCCTTGTTTGAAATCCAAAAATTTGCTGACTATCCAATCCAAATAAAATAAAAGCCCGTGTCTAGAAATAAACACCAGAGAAAGTCAATCTTAGTCAAGAATTGTTAAGAGAGGTCCGGAAAACTTGCCGACAAGAGTGCAATGCGAAATGGATATTCCACTCTGGGAGTCAGTGTTAAAAAAGGCGAACCTATGGGAAGAATACCAAGATGTGATAGTAGGTTTCCGGGAGGGTTTCAACCAAGGCATCCCCAAGCACCAAGTGGGAAAACTCCCACACTACTCGTCAGCTTGGCTAGCAAAAGATAAGATCCAAGAGTCAATACAAAAAGAGATTGCCGCAAGCCGGATGTTCAGCCCTTACAAACCCGAGGAAGTAAACACAGTGTTCCTGTTTTTCCGTAAAAGCCTGCTAGGCGCAGGAACAAACGGAGATGGATCTTTCAGACCTATAAACAACCTATCATTCCTGCAAAACAACCCGCTCGTACCGTTGGTAAACTCTTTTGTAGACACAAACGATTTTGCGACCACATGGGATGATTTTGCTCAGGAGAATAGAACAGCCGGTCCTACCAGCCCTTTTTGACTGGGAAAAGGCTTACCGCCAGATCCCGACGTCACCGGGCCAATGGCCATATTTGATGATTAAAGATTTTGACAACAAGATCATCCTGGACACCAGGATAACGTTTGGTGGCGTCGCAGGCTGCGGATCTTTTGGGAGACCAGCAGACGCGTGGAAGAACCTAATGAAACATGAATTTGACGTACTAGAGGTCTTTTGCTGGGTCAACAATAACTTGTTCATCAAAACCTACCAGTTGGCAGTCTCAATGACAGACATTGTGGCATGCTCTACCGATTTAGGAGTGAAGACAAACAAAACCAAGTTCTCCCATTTCCAAACTGAGCAGAAATCCATTGGTTTCCTGTGGAACGGCAAAGAGAAAACGGTACGCCTAACAGAGAAAAAGCTTCAGGAGCAAATCAAGCAGATCAAAGAGTTTTTACAACCAAACCACCAGGCATCCTTGAACCAAGTAGAAATTTTGGCGGGACGCCTGAACCACGTGTCCATGCTTCTTCCCCAACTATGATGCTATCTCTGCTCAATCTACCGGTGGCTGAAGAATTAGCAACACAAGAAGGCCACCCGTTTCACCCCGCAAGACGCGCGAGTAGAGATGGGTGCTTCGCATCCGGGTACCCGCGCGTGTTCGGATACCCGCGGCCAATTTTAGCCATTTCCTGGAATCTGCATCCAACAGCGGGTACCCGCGTGCCTGGGCGGATACCCGCCCCTCAAAACGTGCTTACCGGTTGACTGCTGCATAAATATTTCAGTCAACCGGGAGGCACTTCTCCCTGCCAACTGCTCCATGTGGCTGTTGACCGGGAGGGACGCCTCCTGGTCAACTGCTCAATATGACTGTCAACCGGGAGGGATTCCTCCCAGTTGACTGGTGTGTATAGTTGTTGGTTGGGAGGGATTCCTCCCGGTTGACTGGTATGTCTAGCTGTCAACCGGGAGGGATTTCTCCCGGTCAACTGCTCAATACCCTGTCAACCGGGAAGGACTCATCCCGGTTGGCTACTTTATGTTGCTGTCGAGCGGGAGCAACTCCCCCCAATTGACAGGAACATAGAACGGCTTTATGGCTGACAACCGCCGCAGCTCCCATACTCTAGGGAGAGCGGATACCCGCCGGAATACACGGGTACCCGCTGGATTCTGCCGGAATCTCAGACATCCGCATCCGCTGGCGCACTACCAAAATGGATGAATTTGCGATGTTGTATGTTGATCAATATAGCGTATATTGATCAATTTATATTGATCAATTTTTTTTTTTTTTATTATTCCTCTTGATACCTTTGTCTGTTTTCCATGTCTCCTTGATACTATTCTATAATCTCTCTCCTTCTGCCTGTGTTAGCTTCAAGCCACAGGATTTTTTTTTTTCTTTTGCCTGATAACATTCATAAATTTCTACATACACCACTCAATTCTTCCTGAAAAAAAGACATTGCAAGTTTTACGATTAATCCAGGGTAGCTGAGGGGTCTCAAATTTTTTTTCTTTTTTTTTTTCTTCAACAATTGATGTTATCAGAAGTCTCCAAATCGACTTTTTTTCAAAAGAGGAAAAACATTGACCCCTGACCTCTCTCATGATACCATCCTGCACACATTTTTAATTTGGTTGGTTGAACTTGCTCAAGATATTGCATATCATACTTGAAGTGCTACATGCATAGAAGGGCTTTTTGAAATTAGTTTACCATGGTGTAGCATATTTTTGTCAGGTTCTTTTTTTTATCTACTTTTGTTATCAACCACAGATTAATGAGGAATATTTCCACATAAAATTTCATCGGACAATTTTTCTGCATATAGAACCTAGAAATATTTTAAAATGGTATTTATTTGGGGTCGCATCCATTATGCAGCAGCAACAATGTGATCAGTTGCCAAACATCACTAATTTGGTGTTTCTGCCACTATATCTCAGTGCAGCATGGGAGTTCTTACATGATATTGGTATCAAAATGATCACATGCCCCTGAAGATTCATTGTGTACCTTGAATGACCACAATACCCCCAAATATAGCAGCCACACTGTGATCAGTTGCACAATATCACTAATTTGGTAGTTTCTTGGTGTTTCTGCCACTATATCTCATCACAGCATGGGAGTTCTTCCATGATATTGGTGTCAAAATGATCACATTCCCTCAGACATTCATTGAGTACCTTGTGTGACCACAAAACCCCCGAATATAGCAGCCACAATGTGATCAGTTGCCAAATATCACTAATTTGGTGTTTCTGCCACTATATCTCAGCGCAGCATGGGAGTTCTTCCATGATATTGGTACCAAAATGATCGCATGCCCTCAAACATTCATTTGGTACCTTGGATGACCACAAAACCCCCAAATGTAGCAGCCACAATGTGATCAGTTGCCAAATATCACTAATTTGGTAGTTTCTTGGTGTTTCTGCCACTATATCTCAGCGCAGCATAGGAGTTATTCCATGATATTGGTACCAAAATGGTCACATGCCCTCAAACATTCATTGAGTACCTTGGATGACCACAAAACCCCCAAATGTAGCAGCCACAATGTGATCAGTTGCCAAATATCACTAATTTGGTAGTTTCTTGGTGTTTCTGCCACTATATCTCAGCACAGCGTGGAAGTTCTTCCATGATATTTGTACCAAAACGATCACATGCCCTCAAGCATTCATTGTGTACCTTGGATGACCACAAAACCCCCAAATGTAGCAGCCACAATGTGACACAAAACCCCCAAATGTAGCAGCCACAATGTGATCAGTTAACAAATATCACTAATTTGGTAGTTTCTTGGTGTTTTTGCCACTATATATTAGCGCAGGGTGGGAGTCCTTCCATTATATTGGTACCAAAATGATCAAACGGCCACAAAGATTCATTCTGTACCTTGAATGACCACAAAACCCCCACATGTAGCAGCCACCATGTGATCAGTTGCCAAATATCACTAATTTGGTAGTTTTTTGGTGTTTCTGCCACCATATCTCAGTGCAGCATGGGAGTTCTTCCATAATATTGGTACCAAGATGATCAAATGCCCTCAAAGATTGATTGAGTACCTTGAATAACCACAAAACCCCTAAATGTAGCAGCCACAATGTGATTGGTTGCCAAATATCACTAATTTGGTACTTTCTTGGTTTTTCTGCCACTATATCTCAGCCCAGCGTGGGAGTTCTTCCATGATATTGGTACCAAAATGATTAATCACCTCCGAAGATTCATTGTGTACCTTGAATGACCACAAAACCCCCAAATGTAGCAGCCACCATGTGATCAGTTGCCAAATATCACTAAGTTGGTAGTTCCTTGCCAAGGGTGAAAGCGCTGCGCTTCAAAAAGCGCAGCACAGCGTGAAGCGCAGCGGTTTTGGTGGCCGCTGCGCTGCGCTGAAAGTAGCGGCCCCGCCCGCTGCGCTGAAAGTAGCGGCCCCGCCCGCTGCGCTACCGCTTTTTGGGTCTGGCAAGAAGCGGGAACCCGCTACTTTCAGCGGTAGCGCAGCGGAACCATTGCTGCGCTACCGCTTTTTGACCTGGCCACGTAGCGCTCCCCCCCTGCCAGCCAAAAAAGCGCAGCGCAGCTGTTTTGGTGGCCGCTGCGCGGCGCTGAAAGGAGCGGCACCGTCCGCTGCGCTACCGCTTTTTGGGTCGGGGAAAAAGCGGGCCCCTGCTATTTTCAGCGGTAGCGCAGCGGGACTGGCGCTGCGCTACCGCTTTTTGGGCTGACTGCGCAGCGGTTCCCCGCTGCGCTGCGCTAAAAGATTGCTTTTCTGTAGCGCAGCGCAGCGTTTCAGCCTTGTTCTTGGTGTTTCTGCCACTATATCTCAGCGCAGCGTGAGAGTTCTTCCATGATATTGGTACCAAGATGATCAAATTCCTCCAAAGATTCATTGTGTACCCTGAATGACCACAAAACCACCAAATATAGCAGCGACAATGTGATTGGTTGCCAAATATCACTAATTTGGTAGTTTGTTGGTGTTTCTGCCACTATATCTCCGCCCAGAATGGCGGAGTTCTTTCATGATATAGGTATATCAAAATGGTCACCTGCCCTGAAACATTCATTGAGTACCTTGGATGACCACAAAACCCCCAAATGTAGCAGCCACAATGTGACCAGTTGCCAAATGTCACTAATTTGGTAGTTTCTTGATGTTTCTGCCACTATATCTCAGCACAGTGTGGGAGTTCTTCCATGATATTTGTACCAAAATGATCACATGCCCTCAAAGATTCATTGAGTACCTTGGATGACCACAAAACCCTCAAATGTAGCAGCCACAATGTGATCAGTTAACAAATATCCCTAATTTGGTAGTTTCTTGGTGTTTCTGCCACTATATCTCAGCCCAGCGTGGGAGTTCTTCCACGATATTGGTACCAAAATGGTCAAATGCCCACAAATATTCATTGTATACCATGAATGACCACAAAACCCCCAAACGTAGCAGCTACAATGTGATCAGTTGCCAAATATAACTAATTTGGTAGTTCTTTGGTGTTTCTGCCACTATATCTCAGCGCAGCATGGGAGTTCTTCCATAATATTGGTACCAAAATGTTCACATGCCCCTGAAGATTCATTGTGTAGCTTGAATGACCACAAAACCCCCAAATGTAGCAGCCACAATGTGATCAGTTGCCAAATATCACTAATTTGGTAGTTTCTTGGTTTTTCTGTCACTATATCTCAGCGCAGCATCGGATTCTTCCATGATATTGGTACCAAAATGATCAAATGCCCCGGAAGATTCATTGTGGACCTTGAATGACCAGAAACCCCCAAATGTAGCAGCCACAATGTGATCAGTTGCCAAATATGACTAATTTGGTAGTTTCTTGGTGTTTCTGCCACTATATCTCAGCCCAGCGTGGGAGTTCTTCCATGATATTGGTACCAAAATGATCAATTGCCCCTGAAGATTCATTGTGGACCTTGAATGACCAGAAACCACCAAATGTAGCAGCCACCATGTGATCAGTTGCCAAATATCACTAGTTTGGTAGTTTCTTGGTGTTTCTGCCACTATATCTCAGCCCAGCGTGGGAGTTCTTCCATGATATTGGTACCAAAATTATTAATCACCCCCGAAGATTCATTGTGTACCTTGAATGACCACAAAACCCCCAAATGTAGCAGCCACCATGTGATCAGTTGCCAAATATCACTAATTTGGTAGTTTATTGGTGTTTCTGCCACTATATCTCAGCCCAGCGTGGGAGTTCTTCCATGATATTGGGACCAAAATGATCACATGCCCCTGAAGATTCATTTTGTACCTAGAATGACCACAAAACCCCCATATGTAGCAGCCACAAGGTGATCAGTTGCCAAAGATCACTCATTTGGTAGTTCTTTGGTGTTTCTGCCACTATATCTCAGCGCAGCATGAGAGTTCTTCCATGATACTGGTACCAAAATTATCAAATGCCCTCAAAGATTCATTGAGTACCTTGGATGACCACAAAACCCCCAAATGTAGCAGCCACATTGTGATCAGTTGCCAAATATCACTAATTTGGTAGTTTCTTTGTGTTTCTGCCACTATATCTCAGCCCAGCGTGGGAGTTCTTCCATGATATTGGAACCAAAATAATCATATGCCCCTGAAGATTCATTGTGTAGCTTAAATGACCACAAAACCCCCAAATGTAGCAGCCACAATGTGATCAGTTGCCAAATATCACTAATTTGGTAGTTTCTTGATGTTTCTGCCACTATATCTCAGCACAGCGTGGGAGTTCTTCCATGATACTGGTATCAAAATGATCAAATGCCCTCAAAGATTCATTGAGTACCTTGGGTGACCACAAAACCCCCAAACGTAGCAGCCACAATGTGATCACTTGCCAAATATCACTAATTTGGTAGTTTCTTGATGTTTCTGCCACTATATCTCAGCACAGTGTGGGAGTTCTTCCATGATATTGGTACCAAAATGATCTTATGCCCTCAAACATTCATTGGGTACCTTGGATGACCACAAAACCCCCAAATGTAGCAGCCGCAATGTGATCAGTTGCCAAATATCACTAATTTGATAGTTTCTTGATGTTTCTGCCACTATATCTCAGCGCAGCATGGGAGTTCTTCCATGATATTGGTACCAAAATGGTCAAATGCCCCTGAAGATTCATTGTGAACCTTGAATGACCAGAAAACCCCAAATGTAGCAGCCACAATGTGATCAGTTGCCAAATATCACTAATTTGGTAGTTTCTTGGTGTTTCTGTCACTATATCTCAGCACAGCATGGGAGTTCTTCCATGATATTGGTACCAAAATGATCAATTTCCCCTGAAGATTCATTGTGGACCTTGAATGACCAGAAACCACCAAATGTAGCAGCCACCATGTGATCAGTTGCCAAATATCACTAATTTGGTAGTTTCTTGGTGTTTCTGCCACTATATCTCAGCCCAGCGTGGGAGTTCTTCCATGATATTGGTACCAAAATTATTAATCATTCTTGAAGATTCATTGTGTACCTTTAATGACCACAAAACCCCCAAATGTAGCAGCCACCATGTGATCAGTTGCCAAATATCCCTAATTTGGTAGTTTCTTGATGTTTCTGCCACTATATCTCAGCACAGCGTGGGAGTTCTTCCATGATACTGGTACCAAAATGATCAAATGCCCTCAAAGATTCATGGAGTACATTGGATGACCACAAAACCCCCAAACGTAGCAGCCACAATGTGATCAGTTGCCAAATATCACTAATTTGGTAGTTTCTTGATGTTTCTGCCACTATATCTCAGCACAGTGTGGGATTTCTTCCATGATATTGGTACCAAAATGCTCTTATGCCCTCAAAAATTCATTGGGTACCTTGGATGACCACAAAACCCCCAAATGTAGCAGCCACAATGTGATCAGTTGCCAAATATCACTAATTTCGTAGTTTCTTGATGTTTCAGCCACTATATCTCAGCGCAGCATGGGAGTTCTTCCATGATGTTGGTACCGAAATGATTTTGGGGGTTTTGTGGTCATTCAAGGTACACAATTCATCTTTGTCATTTTGGTACCAATATCATTGAAGAATTTCCACGCTGCGCTGAGATATAGTGGCAGAAACACCAAGAAACTACCAAATTGGTGATATTTGGCAACTGATCACATTGTGGCTGCTACATATGGGGGTTTTGTGGTCATTCCAGGTACTCAATGAATCTTTGAGGGAATTGGCTCATTTTGATACCAATATTATGGAAGAACTCCCACGCTGTGCTGAGATGTAGTGGCAGAAACATCAAGAAACTACCAAATTAGTGATATTTGGCAACTGATCACATTGTGGCTGCTACATTTGGGGGTTTTGTGGTCATTTAAGGTACATAATCCTTGGGGGCTTCTGAACATTTTGATACCAATATCATGGAAGAACCCCCAGGCTGTGTTGAGATATAGTGGCAGAAACACCAAGAAACTACCAAATAGTGATATTTGGCAACTGATCAGGTCGTAGGGGCTACATTAGGGAGTTTCGTGGTCATTTAAGTTACACAATGTATTCTTGGGGACTATTGATCATATTGAAACCAATATCATGGAAGAACTCCTGGGCTGTGTTGAGATACAGTGGCAGAAACAGCAAGAAACTACCAAATTAGTGATATTTGTCCACTGATCAGATTGTAGCAGCTACATTTGGGGATTTTGTGGTCATTCAAGGTACACAATGAATCTATGGGGGCTTTTAAAAATTTTGGTACCAATTTCATGGAAAAATGCCCAGGCTGTGTTGAGATATAGTTGCAGAAATACCAAGAAACTAACAAAGTAGTGAGATTTGGCAACTGATCAGATTGCAGCTGCTGCATAATGGATGTGACCCCAAAAACATTATTTCTGGGTTTTATATTCAGAAAAATTGTCCAACAAAATTTTATGTGGAAATATTCTTCATTAATCTGTGGTTGATAACAAAAGTAGATAAAAAAAAGAACCTGACAAAAATATGCTAAACCATGGTAAACTAATTTCAAAAAGCCGTTCTATGCATGTAGCACTTCAAGTATGATATGCAATATCTTGAGCAAGTTCAACCAACCAAATTTAAAATGTGTGCAGGATGGTATCATGAGAGAGGTCAGGGGTCAATGTTTTTCCTTTTTTGAAAAAAAAGTCAATTTGCAGACTTCTGGTAACAGATCAATTGTTGAAGTAAAAAAAAAAGAAAAGAAAAAATTGAGACCCCTCAGCCACCCTGGATTAATCCTAAAACTTGCAATGTCTTTTTTAGAAATTTATGAATGTTATCAGGCAAAAAAAAAAAATTCCTGTGGCTTGAAGCTAACACAAGGGGAAGGAGAGAGATTATAGAATGGTATTAAGGAGACATTGAAAACAGAGAAAGGTATCAAGAAGAATAATAAAAAAAATTGATCAATATATGCTATATTGATCAATATACAACATCGCAAATTCATCCATCTTGGTAGTGGCGGGTACCCAAGGGCCTCCAGCGGGTACCCGCCAGCGGATAGCGGATACCCGCAACGGGTTCCGTGCGCCCATCTTGCGTGGCACGAGAGGACCTCCATTTCTGGTTAGACACGGTAATGTCTTTCACCAACAGAAGGATAGTGGCCAACCCCAAACCAACGGAAATACACTGGGTGGGAGACGCATCCTTGTCATACGGCATAGGCGTCTTGATAGGAACCAAGTGGTCCCGTCTCAAAGTGTTAGAAGGCTGGAGCCAGGCGTCAACACCAAAAAGAACAATTGCTTGGCTTGAGACGGTTGCGACACGGATCGGCCTGCTCATGCTTAAGAATTTGAACGTCCAACGGGGGAAAACCTTGATTGTATGGACTGACAATACCACAACCAAAGGCCTTGTCCATAACCAGAAGTCAAACAACAAATGGGTGAATGAGGAGTGGAAACGTATCCAGCTCTTGCTGGTGGACTTAGAGCTAGATCTGGTAGCAAAGAGAGTAACCTCGGAGGAGAATAAGGCAGACGTGTTGTCACAAGGAGACTTGTCAGGACACTCTGCAGCCGATTTCGTTCCCATCATCCTACCAGAAGATCTAAACATCTGGCTCACAGAACATGGCCCCTGATCCGTTTGTTTTCCTCTAAGAAACCGTTTTCCGTTTTTCAGAAGTTACCGCAATCCACCTCTCATTTTTAGAAATCTTTGTTCCTACATGTCAGAAGTGATCTCCCCGCTTTAGAATCTCCTACAAATAGCAATGTCCAAATAAGAGATGCCTTTATCTTTAGTGTTACTCTCCATTTCCGGGGAAGAGGAGAGAAGGCTCCCTGCCAAGGGTGTGAGAGGATGGTCGAGCCACAGACAAGAGGCCAAGTAAGCCAATCCGGGGAAGTTTATTTTGCTGGGAGGCCAAGGATAGACCCGCCGCAGGCAAAGGGGAAAAGGGGGCCAAAGAGGTCGTCCCCACCCATCGCGCGCCGCGGCCATGAGAATGTCTAGTTTAGAAACAACGCGCAAGGTCACTCTCTCTCACCCAACACCGCAGCAACACACAATCCTGGTAAAAATCATCCAATAACCCATACAATGCCTAACCGCAAATGGTCAGCCTTTACGTCAAACGGTGTTCTGCAGCTAGACCCAACAGCCCTGAACCGACAATTCCTCAGAGGTTTCAGCCCAAATACAGTCAACAGCTACAACGCGGCAGTGAATAAATTTATGCAATACCGGAAGGACATCTCCCCTGTCCCCTTTCTGCTTCCGGCGACGGTCAAGGACATTGTTGGTTTTGTATTTTGGGCCAGCCGCAACAAGGAAAGGAAAATGTCACAAGAAGTTTTGGCTTTGACCATCCAGAAATACATTTTTGGCATACAAGCTTGGCACAAGTACCACGGAGAACCGTACCCTGAAAAAGCCAAGCGGCAAGTTACCATCCTCCTATGGGCAGCGGCCAAGTCAGACACCCTAGTTCCAGCCAAGCCTAAGAAGAAAGCGGTGACCTTGGAGCACCTGCTATTCCTAAAAAGGAGTCTAATCAAAGGAGGACCACAAGACCTGGCAATCTTTGACCTAGCGCTAGTGGCTTTCTGAGGAATGGCACGCCTGGCGGAACTAACCTACGACTTACCAAAAGGGCCGCTTAAAGCAACAACCTCACTCCTCACGACAGATGCCTTGTTTTCCAAAGACAAGGCCGGCCCAGTCCTCCGCCTACGACTCCGGAGCTCAAAGACCTGCAAACCAGGAGAAGTACAGTACGTCCAGCTGCAACCAACAAACAATTTGCTCTGCCCAGTAGCAGCAGTTGAACGCCGCCTACAAGAGGCAGGAGACCTGGACACGTAGCTCTTTGGATACACCCTTGATGGAGCCAGGCAACGTCTAACTAAACCCAAGGTAATACGGTGCCTTGAATCCGTTTGGGACGAAGGCGGTTTCAAGGGCATATCAGGCCACTCCTTCAGGGTAGGCAGCGCCTCCCTTTGATATGCGTTAGGAGTCCTAACAGATGAGATATGCGAGCTAGGCCGCTGGGTTTTGGATTGCTACCAACTCTACATTTGAACCTACTCACCAGCCAAAAAGACCGCCGCAATAACCCTGCTCAAGAAGCTAGCCGCGGCGTGGGCAAAGAAAGCAACCAAACCATTTTGATAGCAATACACAACAGATATTTCTGTAACTCCAGGATTAGGGGGTTTTTGCCGCCCGGACTCAGGCTCCTGTATAGAGATGGCTCCATCACACCCGGGTACCCGCGGCCTGTTTTGACTGGATCCTGACACCCGCACCCGCATCCGCACTCGTTGGCGGGTACCCGCCGGTCTGGGCGGGTACCCGCGCGGATACCCGCCCCTTGAAGCTCATCTTGGCGACCGGAAGGGACCCCTTTCGTTCGAAGAGGACCTTGGTGACTAGAAGGAAGTTGTTCTGGTTGCAATAAGACCTCTGCAACCAGGAGATTTCCTTCTGGTTGCCAAGGTAACTTTGACGACCAGGAGGTTTCCTTCTGGTCTCCAAGGTAACTTCAGCAACCAGGAGGTTGTCTTCTTGACCAGGAGGTTAGCTTCTGGTCGCCAAGGTTACAAGAGGTTGCCTTCTGGTTGGCGAGGTAACCTCTGCGACCAGGAGGTTACCTGCTGGTCGCGCGCTGAGGTTATTTAACCTCTGCAACCAGGACCATTTCCTCTTGGCCGCCAAGGTTTTACAACCTTTTGGCCGCCAAGGCTTTACAACCTTTGTGACCAAGATAGTATCCTCCTGGTCGCCGAGGTTTTGTAACCTCTGCAACCAGGAGGATTGTTTCCTTCTGGTCGCCAAGATACAGCCCCGGTGACCGGAAGGAATCCCTCCTGGTCGATGAGGTTGTGTGTCCTCGGCAACCAGGTGGGTTTTTTGGGCTGCCAAGGCTGTAAAACCTTGGCAACCGGAAGGGATCAGGCCTTCCGGTTGAAGCGGTGGGCGGGTGCCGGCGGGTGTGTGTCAAATTATCCGGGTACCCGCCCACTTTTTCCCGGAATCTCAGACATCCGCACCCGCTGGCGGGTACCCGCCAGCGGATAGCAGGTGCCCGCAACGGGTTCGCCGGGGCCATCCCTACTCCTGTAGAGCCGGAGAGAGTGGGCTTGGCGCCTCATCCCCCACTCCCTGAGCTATCAGGTTTCAGTGTCTGCTTGGGGAAAATGTCTTGGCCTCACATCAGTGAGGACGAAAAACTGGCGACAGTTTTTGGCAAGAAGACATTTTTTCCCCCTTTGACCCACACACAGCAAGGCACATAAAGGCTCCCCCCTAAGAGGGGTTGAGCCTTTAGCTGTGTCAGACTCAGGAACCAACAGGAGGGATGCGGAGCGCGCACGCCGACAGCGCATGACAAGCTGCGCGCCCGCAACCATCCGCCTGACCCGGCAACAACCGGCAAGAGTATGGATGAGAGGCGGCCAGCAGGGCGCAGCCCCCAGGCCTCTGATGTCCATAACTCTGCCTAGGCACACGGGGTCAGGGATCCCTGAGAGAGCGTACACGGTAGGTGGACAACCCCGTGTACGCCACAACAGATCCCCTAGATCTGTCTACTGGTACATAGGATCTGTCAAGCAGGTGACCAATTGGTGACACGCTAGAAGATCTGTCAGGAATTATCCCGCGGCTACACCACGGGTGAACCTTTTTGGAATGATTTCGATCAGCACCCAAAATGAGTTTGGCCCGACTGCCTGCAAGGGGAAACCGTTGCCAGACAGTTGGTGTGTCCACTGGAAAATTCCAGGAACCCTACTGGAAGGCAATCCAAATGAATTTCGGATTCCCAACGCTTGTCCGAATTGCTTTCGCTTGCAATTTGGAATGGTTACGGCCGTCCCGGGCTTTGGAACAAAAGAGGAGTTTGAACATGCGACATCTTGCTGATCAATCCCACTGAAGCTCCTTGCCAACTGCGCTGGTCAGCCACATTTGAAAATATTCCGGGGAAAATCCAGGAAAAAAACCAGAATGGTCTGTTTCCTGGAATGAAGTCGAATCAATTTCGACTTTGTTCCAATTTGGAAGTTTTTTTTTTGGGTTTGGGTTTAAGAGCATCTCCAACGGACTCGCTAAAGCGGGACTCGCGACCTCAATTTAGCGAGTCGGGCGAGTTTTCGGGGTCCAACGGACTCGCTATACGGCTCGCCAAACGCCTCCTGAGTCGCCTCAACTCGCCACAGCCCTCCACTTGTGGCGAGTCTGCTCCAACCCGACACTCGGCCCTCTTGGGCCGCACCTCGCACCCCACGCATGTTACACCAAACGCTACATCACCTACCGGCCCATCCTCACATCAGGTCATTGGTAGGATGACCGGTTGTTGATACCCATGACTGGTCATCGATAAGATGACCGGTCATTGATACCCATGACCGGTCATCAATAGGATGACCTGTCATCTATACCCATGACCGGTCATCGATAGGATAACCTGTCAACGATACCCATGACCGGTCATCAAAGCCGATGACCGGGCATCAATAGTCATTGATACCCATGACCGGTCATTGATACCCATGACTAGTCATCGATCCCATGACCGGTCATCGAGGCCGATGGCCGGGCATCAACATAAATGAGCGGACATTGAGACCAATGACTGGCATCAATATAATCACGGGTCATCCTATTGATGACCGGGATCAATGCATGGCCGGTCATCGATAGGATGACCGGGCGTTTGACTCCGAGGATCGAAAGGATGACCAGGAGCTGGTCATCCACTTGTGTGGCTTGACGGGCAAGGTGTGGTCTTGCCGACGACGAGTTGGTCCAGCCTGTTGTCGGGTCTCGATTTCTGGCGAGTCCGCTGTGGACCGAGCCTGGGATACCCCGTTACATGTGGTCCAGGGCCGTGACCCAGGGTCTGCGCGATCCAGGGACCGTTGGAGATGCTCTAACCCAAATTGCGATCGGAATGATTCCGGTCCTTTGACCATACCGGAAGCATTCTGATCAGTTTTTGGTCCTTTGACCATACCAGAATGAATCCGATTGATTTTCGGGTTTTCGTGCCATCCAGTAAATTTTCTGGATGGAAACTTTAAATCTTCATCCGTGGTGTAGCACGACGCACCTGATCTCACGGCCGAGAGCTCCGGCTCGAGCTGAGAACGTACGATCCAGGAGACAGCCTGGCAGAAGAGACGAGTCCTAATTAGTAGGCACTCGGGCTAGAGACACAGGAGTTCCTCCGTGCGCCTCAGCTCTTCCGCTATCGCTGTCTCCTCCCAGGGAAATTCCTTCTATTTTTCGCTCCACCCACCCACCCTTGCTCAGTTCCTTCCTAGCTCAAGAAGGGGGCCGGGCTTGGCGCCTCATCCCCCACTCCCTGAGCTATCAGGTTTCAGTGTCTGCTCGGGGAAAATGTCTTGGCCTCACATCAGTGAGGACAAAAAACTGGCGACAGTTTTTGGCAAGAAGACATTTTTTCCCCCTTCGACCCACACACAGCAAGGCACATGTGAGACATAAAGGCTCCCCCCTAAGAGGGGTTGAGCCTTTTTAGAGCCTTTAGCTGTGTCAGACTCAGGAACCAACAGGAGGGATGCGGAGCGCGCACGCCGACAGCGCATGACGAGCTGCGCGCCCGCAACCATCCGCCTGACCCGGCAACGACCGGCGAGAGTATGGATAAACCGGCCTCTGCAAGGGCTGTTCGACAAAACAATCGCACAAAGCACCGCTGACGACCAGCGGTATATTTTGGGATGTAATACGGTTGCTCTGGGTACATACCTGAAGATTGCCCATGCCAGAAGAGCTCCGTCCCTCTGAACGACAGAAGTTAAGTTCCATCAGAATGAATCCGAGAACCACGCTTAACAATTTGTTCTTTTGGAGCTTGAGAGAGCTTGAGTGATGCGTGTGGCTGACTCAGGCTGACTCACCCTCAGACCCTTTCCCATCGACTTCATACATACAGATCATTGTGCACCTCGAACTCATCGGATGTCAAAGATGTCAGATACTTATGTCATTCGCGACTCGCAAGTATGAACTATTATATTCGCACATTTTTTTTTACTCCGGGAACTGCATTCATTGAAGCACCAGATTGCCTGTCGAAGGGAGAGTTGCATCACTTTGAGCACTAGTTTGCCACGTATTCAATGTCAGTTGATCAACTGTGACAACGTTGAGACGGTTTTCTCATTGGCTGGACAAGGGTGGACAGCTGTGGACAGCCGGCCAATCTTCCCACCATATCAGGCATCCCCAGGAGAGTATAAGAAGAGCTCTTCATGCCCCAACGGCCGGACCACCAAAGCACCCTCAATCAAAACTCGAGCACTTCCCACAATCCACACTCTCATCAAGTTCCAATCCATCACCCACCAAGCCGAAGTTCAAGATGATCTCCACCTCTCAAATTTGCCTTGTTGTGGCCGGTCAGTCCACGTCCTACCTTTCGTCACGATTGCGAACGCACCCTAATCACTCCCCTTTCATCTACCCTCACAGCTCTGCTCCTTAGCATGGTCCAACCCAGCAGCCAGTAAGGCCAACAAAGTTGCTTTCATCGTAGCGCCCTCATTTGTTTCCCCTTGCTGAACCGCTATGCTTTCCCAGGGGCCCACTCTCTCGTAGGGAGACCATCACGTCGTCTTCATCTTCAGCAGGCGCTTCTTTTGCCAGTACCGATTCCAACGGGAACACTGTTTCGGCGTGCCAGGTATCTCTTAACGGTGTTACCGTCCCATGCATGGACCAAGCGGCGTTGGCCAACGTTCCTGCGGTGATCACCAATGTTTCCCCATTGCCATGAGTAACGTTGAGTCTTGCTCTCAATTCACATTTCCAAAAGCACGAGAGTGCCTACTAACCTTCTTCTTCATCCCAGTCGAAAAAAAAACACTGCCATTTTGTAGTTTCCGGTCCTTGAGTTCTTTCTTTCCGCATTTGTTTTCTTTCGCGGCTCTCGCAGCCATTTCGCTACCACAAAATAAGATCTATTCATATATTGTAATTTAGGTGTCCCGTCGTAGCATCATAAATATTCAGCTTTATGCTTTCATCTTTTTGCTCCGGCCTTACCCCAGTTACCAATTTGTGACTCCAGTTGGACTCTATCGTCTTTGAAGATAAAGAATCCATGCCTCCCAATGAGTAACTTTATTCCAAACCGACAATGATCGACTGATTGATATGCCTGCATAGTGCTTGAGCTCGATAAACATAATCAGCCATAGTGGAGGACTTCCTGTCGAGTCTGGGAACCTCCCAGATCTCAATTTACAAACCCAAATTCTTAATTTTTGACAAAAAGAAAAATGTTTTCCTAACCCTACAGTTCATCAACTTCATGTGCACTGGTTGAGTTTTTGATAACTGTCTTAATTTAGGATTTAGAGGGGCATCTAGAGCTCTCTAAACAGCGATGGGAAGTCATCCAGTGTTCCACAACCAATCCCAGGCAGTTGTCATTCCATTGACCGGTGTCTGAAGTAACACAGCCCCAACATTTGGGGCAACTTGAAAGATGAATTAATTGCACGAATATGTGCCTAAGTCACTGAGCTGAGTGAGACTTGATTATCCTGCCCAGGCTGAAGGCATTCCAGTGTGTGCACAAGTTTGGCAAATTGGTGCGGGGGCTGCTGTATATGCTTCACTATCAAGCTGGAGTCCACAGAGTGACACACATCAAGATGACTATTTCAGGGGTCAAGTGCCCACTACAGATTAAGTGGAGCCCACCCTTGTTACAGTTCAATTCTTTTGGAGAGGACTGGTAAACCATTAGAGTGCGTTTATGATTGAGCCTGACATACACTCTCTGTAGAGGCTATTTTATCCCAATATTCATCCATACAAAAATTCAAGCTGTAGCTACTTAAATATATACACCAGCTCACAGGTTATGCTCTGCTTGGATGCGTTGAGATTGAAGATCTAGTTGGGAAATCTGGTGAGAGTTTACTGGTGGTCTGTTAAGATTCTGGGGGAGAAGCCAGCTTTACGTCCAGCAGTATAATGTTTATATTGATGAGAAGGATGCAATAAACATTCAGGCGATAGATTAGAGTGTTGGATTGTATAGCAGCCGATCAAAAGATATATTTATATATATATATATACGAGACCTATGGGCAATTAAATTGTAATGAGCATTTCCTGTATATGTAGATGTAATATAGACGCGTGAAGGTGTGTTGTTGATTAAGAAAAACGCGTCATACAAATGATACATATCTGGGTGTGTATGAGATCAGGAGAGTTGCCCGGGAGGAGAAAGGGTGGCGAGGGTAAGAAATCGATGGGAGATTAAGAAGGAAGCAGTCAAAAAAAAAAACCCCCCGAGGCAGTAGAACCTGAACATTCCATGAATCTCCAGGCGTGGTTACTCTAGTTTTCCGCACCGAGCTTCGACGTATTGTAAGATTCTTTTCGAAGCGACGTCTCCGAGCACCTCGACGAGTTGATCGGGCCGCTTGCCATCAGGGTCCAATCGTTCTCGATTAGCTCCGGCCTCGATGAGCACGCAGACCGTTTCTGCGTGCCCCGATTCGAAGGCGAGGTGAAGTGGGGTATGGCCAGCATTGTCGACGAGATTCAGCTTCGCTTTGCGCCTCTCCGACCCTTTCTCTTCGTCTCCAGTCGGCGGTTCAAGGAGCAACTTCACAAATGGCGTGGCTCCTGAGGAGGCGGCTCGATGACTGAGGTGCGCAATGTGCGAAGGAAAACGATTCGATCAGTGCGACTTTCTTTCATCTCTTTCTTGGTTTGATTTTGAATAACAGAAACGATTTGAGGTAAATGAACTGACAGCGGTAACTGGTTGGCTCGGTCTTTCGCGTTGATGTCCGCACCATACTGAACTAGCAACCTCCCAATCTAATGGTGAAGAAGAGATGTATTATCACCACGACTGCCAAGGTGGCTACTCGATGAAACGGAACACGTTGAAGGGACTGGGGAGGTAACTCAACCTCTAATCGACCTTTCGATGCGGCATAGTGTCTGTTTTTTTTTATCGATGAAAAATGCAGTGAGCACAATGGAAAATCAAATGTTGATCAAGATGTCGAGGAGTTCTAGGTCTCAAGGCGGTTTGCTCACAAAGCCGTCTGCCCCTTTTGGTTTACTGCGTTGACGTTTGCGCCGGCATGGATCAGCTCGGATACGACCTCCGTAATCCCAGCAGAAGCTGGACGAAACATCACGCAAAGGCCAATAGAGAAACAGTTGATCGATTTGAATATGTTTCGTCAATCTTTCTCGGCAAGGAAATACTCGCCCACCTGCAATAATCAGTGCTGTCCAGCCCATTGCGTCTGGTATTTCGATATCGCATTTCGGTTCCTGTTGCTCAAGTAAGACCTATTTCAAGTGACGACGAGGGACATGAGCCAATCACATGCAGGAGTTTGGACAGCGGAAGACAGTGGAGCCGTACTTACTCTGACAACAGACAAGCTGCCACTCGAACTGGAGTTGTGTAGAGGTGTTCGGCCATCTGAGTCGAGTGCGTTGATTCGGTTGGGATCTTCAGCCAAAGCAGCCGAGACCAGCTGGGCTTGACCTACGAATAACCGAATGATTCCAAGGAGACAGTTAGCTCGATTGATGATGCACGGCATCAGACTGAGAGGGTGCGGGTGGGCATGACGTGGATACATCACCTTCGTAGGCCGATCGATGGATGTCAATGGGCATCGCTTCAAGTCTTCCCTGCGGTGAACTGCTCCGGATGGTTGGAGGTGTCGAGTTGGTTGCCTGTGCTGTATGTGTGTAGTTAATAGTACGCCGGCCTGCACAGCGCTGTCGGGCTGTTTCAGCTGGTGTATTTAAATATGTATGCAAATACAAATACAGCCATGCATGCCCAGTCCGGCCTTCCCGCTGCTCCGTATGTTACTCAGTGACCGTTACAGATCATGCCCAGGTTGGAAGGTGAGGGCAAGGGACCTAAGAAGTGCTTGACGACTGGCTGTTCGAAGCAATCTGCCACATCTCTCATCTCCCCCTCTTCTCCACCATCAAACACCTCATTTCCAGCAGTGAATTGTCCGTTCCTGACCCTTCAATGGCTACCACCACCGACGCTTACTTGAATCCAACCACAGAGTTGGAGGACTTCCCGTCAATCTGGGAACTCAGATTTTTCCAGATTTTGCGGGGAAATCTGGGCTCGATTGTCTCAAATCCTAGATCTGCCTAGATTGGAGGACTTCCCGTCGCAATCTGGGAGCAATCTGAGAGCCTCCCAGAGTCTCAAAGCCTAAATCTCCCTGCGAAATTTGGCTCAGATCTGGGTCTGGAAGGGGTTCCCAGATTGACGGGAAGTCCTCCATTTCCCTGCGAAATCTGGGAAAATCTGGGTTTCCAGATTGGCGGGAAGTCCTCCAGTGCCTTCAAACGTCTGTTCCAGGGAAACCCTGACATCCTTCTTATCTTTCTCAATGCCATCCTTCCCATCACTGTTATTTGCATCCAATCAAATACGGTGAGATCAGAGCCTGCCACCCCTCTATCATTATCACGAGCATCATCAGATCCCTCAGTCCCCCGTAGAGGCTCAGAGGCTGGTATCAAACAGCTTCAAATTGACCCAACTGAGAGTGTTGGGAATTTTCCGGGGAGCAGACAATGACCTTGTATGTGTTACCAACGACCAGAGAACAATCAATGTGGAGATGCAGACCTTGTTACGACTCAAGCCCTAGTCTCCTCCTAAGCCCCTCGCCTCTGACTTCCTCCCATGTTCCATGGATGTCACGCGTCCATCAGCTCCATCTCAAACTCTCTTCCTCTAGTCTTAAACTCTCCTTGCTCACCCTCGTCAAAGCTCATCTCCGCATTCGGCTCCTCCATTCATCCGCATTCGGCTCCTTCGCTCATCCACACCTCCAACTCCTCAAAACGCTTCTCATTTCAATCATCGCTTTCTCATCGGCAAAACTCGAAATCTTCGGCACATATAAACCTGTCCCTCAGCCATCTTCGACTCTTTCCTCGGGGAACTCTTCTGACTCATTTCGCGATAATCTCAATCTCTTCTGATAAACTCCTGATTATCTGTTCCTCCTGAAGACCATCTTTCTCGTCTTCAAAACCCAAACACTCAAAGCTGCACAACTCCGATTTCTTCGAAACCTCTCAGTCGTATGTCCTGGCATTTTCTCTCTTTCTTCTTTTTTGCTCGTGCCCGAATTGACATTTGTTTCTTTAGTCTGCTCTTTTTTTTTTCTTCCTCTTTTGTCATCCTCTTTGTCGTGCTTTTCCTTTGTTGTGCTTGCCTTCAGGTATTTCTTTTTCTTTTGTTCATTTTGTTTTTTTTTGATTAATAAAAAACCTTCAGTTTGATTCTTAACAGACCTCTGCACAACCACATTTCTTTAAGCATCTGGTGTATTACAAGTCAAGGCTTGTTGCAGAGAGGCAGGGCTGGCCTGGTAAAAAACTTCCTCAACTCCCTTTTGATTTACCAACGGCAACTCCGCGAAAAGGATTAGGCAAATAAGATTGGAACTTTGAACTTTATCCAGTTTACATTATTGCTATCTGCACCTTTTCCCTCCGCCGACTCAAGGAAGTCAAAGAAGGCTACAAACACTGCTGGAAAATTGGTGCCGGTACTTTCTACAATCACTCCCAGTGTTTTTTCCCTCCAACGAACAGCAGCCCAAAGCTATTTGAACGAGTGACCAATTATCAAGTTATCTCACTTGAGAACTTCACCAAAAACCCCCGGGATTGTCACTCAACTCTCAAACGGCCTGTGTGGCTGCTTGGCAGCCTGGGAGAAAACAAATGCATTCAGGATATTCCTGAATGGGCTCACTCCGACACCTGTGGGCACTACATAACAATATACTGTACCAAGGTATACAGGGGCCTTTTAGTGTGCGCTAGAGTGACTTTCTGGGCGTGTTGCTTCAGCGACTCTGGAATCCCCAGGCCTGTTGGAAACTCCAGAGTTCCAGTCCCTGAAATCTGTCTAAGTCACCGGCCCACCCGCCGGTCATATGATCGCCGTAATCCGACCCACCCATAGCACATCACCATCACCATCACACCTGCCTGATGTACATTTGATAAATCAAAATTACAACCATCTATACACATTGGCCAACCGAGAAAACCACACACTGAACAAACACTCCACTTTTGATCAAGAGTAAACAAATTAGCAACTCTGCATTTCACCGTCATTTTTGTATCTACTGCCTGGAGTTTTATGTGTTCATTGTTTTCATTGTCCCCAATTCTTACTAAAAAATACAATAAACTGATTGGATTGGAATGTTCTAATGAGAGCTTGAGGAATGAAATACACCATATTACATTTCAGAGCAAAGAAAAAAAATAGAAATGATGAAGAAATCTGAGTAAGAAAGAGTAGTTGTGTCCTACTCATTCTCAGGAGTGGCCTCAATATCTGCATTGACCTCCTCCCCATCATCAGCTCCCACACTTAGTATTACTTCCTCCAATTGCAAATCTACCTTGGTCCGATTTGATGAGATTCCATCCTGAACCAACTCCATTTTTGAGATCATGTTGTCCCAATTGTGCAGCATTGATGTTTGGTGTTCAAGAGCCTAACAGTGATATGCAAGCCACAGAACATCTGGATGCCACTCTTCTACTAAGGTTACATGAAGTGCCCGTTGGCAACATAGCTCCTTGCAAATAACTCTGAGCTTGTTTCTCCAATCCAACCCATAAAGAACCAATTCGTCAAAGCAATCAACATCTGTATCAGGTTGAACGCTCAGCAAATCAATACCTAGCCAAAAAAAAACAAACAAGGAAATGCATCAGAATCACAGGTGTTGAAATAACAGAGACTAGTTGAAGTAGTGACCCACGTTGGCTAAGTTCGTAATTTATTTTATCTTCAGCATTAATGTAACTGCCAATTGCCCAACCTACCGCTCTTGCAAACTCCTGAGAAACAAGTTGGAATTCTTCTTTGACTCTGTTCAGAATAAGAAAACAGTTTATCCCTATTTGCACATTGAGATCAATTGCCCAGGGGGCCTTGGACTGCAAATACAATCCATCATTCCAGAATTGATGATCCAGTGGCCAGGCGGAAAATTTTTCATATCACAGAGGATAATGCAATGGATTGGTTACTTGCTGATCTGGAAATTTCTCGAGGTATTTGGCAAAGAGTTTGTAAAACCCCCGCGCCGCGAGCGCCACGGGTTTCACAAGCCCTTTCACAAGAACCAGCTTCGACCCCATATAGTACTATTGCCTCCGCCCTCCTAGCTCAGTAGAGATCCCCAACCAACCAACCATCTCTCCTGAGCTAGGTAAGCCACTATTTCTTTATCTTTTCTTTTCCTTATCTTCCATGATGTTGTATCTAGACTGAGAGATCCCCGACCATCTCTCCTGAGCTAGATGAAATCCAGACCCCCTTGTTGGCATCAGAAACTTTGAGACCCCTGTCTCCGCGTGCCAACACCCTAGCCAGTGAAGAGCTTTTCAGCTCTTACACTTTTTTTTTCTGATCCCGACCGAAGGATTTTTTTTTTCGGACTCCCTACGGACTTCTACGGACTTGAACACATCGGACCGGCTTGACTAAAGGCTGGATCAGACTATTACCTTGCGCAAACTTTTCGGACTGCCCACAGCCCCGTTCTCCCCGACTCGACAGACTGTCGACACTCACTCACCGGACTTCTCAATAAGCCACACCACCCATTTCCTTCCTCTACAAGAGAGGACCCATGTCCACTAGACGAACCACGTCTTCTGACCAACTCCTTCCCCTGACCAACCCCAAGGACATCTTGCGACAAGCGCAAGCAGAGCAGAGACGACTTCAACAAGAAGCACTAGCCTCCACCCACTCCACAAATCTGCGGTACCTGTCGGAGCCGGCGGAACCAAAGACTTGACTAGTAGCACTATCAACATTGATCCCGCCACAAACTGTTCCAATATCCCACTGGTGGTTGGATCAGCCCCAGCGTCCCTCCCATCACAACTATCTCCTACACATTTTCCTCCAGAATCATCACTCAACCCCTCCCCTTTGGTCCCCTCTTCCCTGCGAAGGAACCCTGGCAACCGGACGCTCCCAGACGGTAGCAATAGACCGTGTTGACCATCGCCACTTCAAAACTTCCAACGCACCAAAATACGTGAACCCATACATGGAAGTTGAGCCTTTTCTGGTATGGGTTAACGGTGTGGAAATTTTTTTCACATCTAAGGACGTCACAAAAGATTGAGATAAAATCCTCATCGTTGGGCGCTTAATCTTGGAAACCAACTTGCTCTTGTTCTTTCAAGCTGAAGCCCAAAAGTTGATTGAGAAGACCTTGATTGAGGTTAAAGAGGATCTTTTTGAGGCAGCCCTCCCTTCGCAGTGGCGCACGGCCTTACAGAAAGAAGTCAGATATCTGAAGATGCTCAACTCTGGAACTTTCAGCCAGTACACGACCTGTGCGCGGACGCTCCAACGGATGATCAATTTTGAACGGCATTCCTTGTCCGACTTCCAACTCGCAGAGGGGATGGCGTTTGGAATCCTGACTGAATTGGAGAACGAAGTCAACAAACTGGATCTCCTCAAACGCAAGGAATTCAAGTTCAAAGAGTTTACCCGACAGGTGGGTAATTGTTATGATGCCCTCCCAAGAAAGACTTATCACCCCAGAGCAGGAGCCTCCAACACATCATCCCAGCAAAACCCAACCACAGGCAACGTTCCGCGCAACGAGTACATCTGGCGAATTCACTCATACCTAGACTCGGTGGGGAAATGCCACCACTGTAAACAATACTGCGGGAACGCAGCCGGGACTTGCCCAGGTCCAGCCTACTGCGGACCCGTCAACATCCCGCCAACCTTTGTGGTGCCGCCCAAACCAGCCAACTACGTAGAACCACGGGCTTGGACCAAACCCCACGGCGCAGGAACACAAGCAGGACCGGCACAGCCGGGTAGACCAACAGGACGTCCAGCTGGAGTGGCAGCTGTTACTGACGACGCAGCGGTGTTACAAGAAGAACCGGCGGAGGTTTACAACAACACCGACTTTGAAGAGTATCATGCGGCAGCCATTGAAACGCTTGACGAGATTGAATCCTTGCTTGCCGACGAGACAAACACCAGCACCCCCACACCGGATGATGGCTTGGCGGCCTGCGTGGCAACCACAGAGATCCTCAATGCAGAGCACCGGCTATTCATTGAAGGGGAGGCCTCAATTCTGGAACACCCTGGATTCAACTCCTTGCTGCTCAATAGAGTAGAAGGGGAATTCTCCAAGGATGATTCTGAGGAAATCAGGTATGTACTCCCTCGTCTGCCTCGCCGCCGGATTCTACATTAGCTCCATGCGGGCAGGTGCTTACGGGGTACGGCTTGTACAGCTCCAACAGCTAGACTCCCAACCCGCCACATCACCTCCATCCATTGACCGTGACTACGACATACGCCCAATGTGACCATGATCTCTTTACACTCTACCTTTCCGACCGTCCTCTCTTGCCCAATCACCCCTACACAACCGCCACGATTAACACACCACCAAAAAAAAAAAAAAACAAGAACCATTAACACAGGTAGACAGTCAACCACCTTCAATCCCGACCTTGCGGGCCGCTCTCAACGGACCGCGTCTCGAACCGCCCGTCCTCCTTACACACATGCCCCAGCCTACCCACTGCCCCCTTTTGTGCACCTCCGCCGCGTCAAACCCCAACAAGTCTCTCACTGTTATGTCCCTCACCCCTTCTTTCTTCTCAATATAGGGGGGGAGACTGTAAAACCCCCGCGCCGCAAGCGCCACGGGTTTCACAAGCCCTTTCACAAGAACCAGCTTTGACCCCATATAGTACTATCGCCTCCGCCCTCCTAGCTCAGTGGAGATCTCCAACCAACCGACCATCTCTCCTGAGCTAGGTAAGCCACTATTTCTTCTTCTTTTCTTTTCCTTATCTTCCATGATGTTGTATCTAGACTGAGAGATCCCCGACCATGTCTCCTGAGCTAGATGAAATCCAGACCCCCTTGTTGGCATCAGAAACTTTGAGACCCCTGTCTCTCCGCGTGCCAACACCCTAGCCAGTGAAGAGATTTTCAGCTCTTACAGAGTTTGTTGTGCTTTTCAAGTAAGCGTTTGACTCCTGGGCGGCGATTTGCAATTGCTTTGAGGATCTTTTCTTTGAGCTCAGTTCCTACCCGAGTGCCGAGCTTCTTTGCATCTAACAGGGGCTGGCGTTCCGCTTGAAGTTGGACTGCTTGAATGTATAATTTGTTTTTTGAATTCCATAGAAGCAGTAACAGCCTCTGCTCATCACCTGTCAAATAAAAAAATGAAAAACAATCTTCTAGAAATAAAATTCTTTCATGAAATCCACCTCACTGTTCTCTTTGCCAGAAGGCAAATCAATGCCCAACACTTCGGCTTCTGCGGCATCTTTATTCAGCTTCTTAGATACGTTATTGATTTTATCAAAAATCTTCTTGACTTCTTTTTCCAACAAAAGATTGAGATCTGGATCCGTCAGACGCTCCCTAACAATCTGACTTCTATTAGCAAGCGGGAACAATTTGAGATTCAATTAGAACAACAAGGGGATACTTGCCTTAACAGCTCAATGTTTGCCTGATGTTTGTAAATCTTTATCAGTTTATCTCTCTGCTGTGGTGATTTATATAGGCAAGCGTGGTAGAATTTCCACTCGGGGATAGCGCAGACGGGAATGCACAGAGCGGCTCAGGCAGAGTGCATTCCGGTGAAATGAGCACTGAGGATGATGTCAGAAAAGCGCGCTAGGAAAGCTTACAGAAAGTCATGCGCAGACCGGAATGCACGGATTGCGGATCACGGATTTGAGCGGAAAAGACAGGGCTGGACTGCGGCGGACTATACATGTGGACTGGTAGCAGCAGCGCGTCAGCGGGTGGGCCACGACAGCCAAAGCGGGTTCCACCAGCGGGTGGAACCGGGGTGGAGGCGGTGACAAGAGACCGACTGGCAGGGGCTAGACAGAGGACGGTGGGAGGTCAAGCGTCGGAGAGGAGCGGAGTCTGGGAGAGTGACGTGCGGAAGAGCAGGCAGAGCTGGAGGACTACTGCGGAAAAGTTTCAGACGTGCAGGATTGGGTGGGAACGGCAATGTGCGTGGAGGGAAGGACAGGACAAGGGGGCTCATGGATTTTCTCTTTGGAATCCTAATCCTATTATCCTATCATCTGAGGGATTACTCAGTATTGTACTTAAAACTTACGGACGTACTAGAGTATTAGGAGATATATTTGTGACCTTATCTTTACTTTCAGAGCTACTTGCGGATTTTGTGCTTACGGAGTGCGGAGCTTTATTCACTTGCAGATTATTATGCTATAGATCAGGCTCAGAGAGGAGCGCTGAAGGCTAGCGGATAGTAGTAGTGCGGAGCCGAGTCACCAAAAATCACACAGCCCGGACACTAATATTCTTGAAGAAGGCGGTCAGCGGACATTTTCCACCGACTAACCAGCTTTTATTCTCACACCGCTCCTGCTCTTCATCAGTGTGATCCACCCAAAACTTTTTCTGATGGCTCCATTGCTCCTTCAAGTACGATACAGTATATTTTTGGCCAGGTTGCTTGAAAGGATTATCAAGCGATAATATCTTTTGCAGCTATTCCTGAACATCCTTCTGTCGATTTGCTGCTAGCTTGAACTTCTTACATAGCCACTTGACTGAGAGATGTTGGTTCAGATAGTTGCCTGTGCATAATATTCCAGACAATACTTACTTAGCTGTCTTATTCCTCTTTGATTATGATTTTTCAACAGATGCTCAATTGCCAAAAACCGATGATTGCAAGTAGCATATCTCAAAGGCCCAACAAGTTTTGCTAGATACGACCACATCCACTCCAAACCTTCACCATCAGATAGCCCCCATCCTGTGTTGAAGCGTGGGCTGTAATCCAACTGACATGCCCAATTGTGAACATACAAGTGGAATATTGAGGTTCCAATTTTTTTTTCTTGAGTCAGATTGGGCAGGAGACCACGCTAGTTGGTTAATCTAAGGTGTAGAATCATATCAGTCAGTCTTTTAGGCCAGGATCCAATTAAATGAAAAGAAATAAAGCTTACAAGCTTTATATACTTGTCAAGTGAGCATCCAATGTCATAGAGAATTCCAACCGGTCGATCCGGATCCACACTAAAGAAATTCTTTAACAATGCCAGAGGAAGGGCCCTAAGTTCACCAGACTTGTAAATGTTGGCCAAGGAAATTGCTGCATCGTGTCAACAGCAGCATCCCATGAGCCCAGTATCATCGCACCCCTTCCAAGTAGACTCGTTTCTCTTGTTGTCAGCGGCCTTGTGTGCATCGGTAAATCAATCTGCCTATGAATTAAATCACTGTTTCCAGTAAGAGCAGTCCAGGTGAAGGTCAATTCACAAAGATTCAAACATGTATACACACCTGAGCAGGAGGTTTATTGACAACCTCCATGTGCTGAATTTCCCGGGTCATTTTTTCAACTGCTCCTTCTGGGAGGAAAATGTTGGGTGTTTAACTGGTCTTGTGATCTCGGCTTGCCTTTGAGTGGTGTCTGTGTTGAAAATTGCCGTCCAAGTATACAATGAGACAATTTTGTGTGGACTCAGGGTAATCACTATTGTTTGGTGGCTTGGGATCAAAGCATGCTGGACAAGATCAATTTGCCAATTTGTTCTACTCTGTCAGGCCAAGCGCTTGATCCATTAATTCATCTGACCAATTTTCCAGCAATTGGAAAAGATCAACTGCAGCCACACTGCCAGCATATTTGGCTGGGATGAAGACATCCCAGTTTAACTAGGATGCACTCAACCAATTTAAAATGGGTTGATCTCATCCAATGAAATATAAACCCAAGGGGGGTACCTTGGATTTATATTTAATCAGTTGAGATCAACCAAGTTTAAATTGGTTGAGTTCATCCCAGTTTAACTGGGATAACCTCAACCCATCCAATTATGCTGGCAGTGCCAAGAACAGTTTTCTGATATCTCAGGCCTGAGGAAAGATGTATGTTAGTTTAAAATATTAACTGTTGATGTTAAGCATAACATACATTGGGTTTTCCCTTGACATACAATCTCTCCGAACGCAGCTCAAGAAATTCCGTAAGTGCAATAGTAAAAGGCAACATGCCAATATTGCAGTTTTTCCACAATGAGTTATGGAATATCAGGAGAGGAAGAAAGAAGGCTGTTTGAGGTTTCAGGGGAGATGCGGCTAGATAACCATGGCGTAATAGACGGACTGCCTCATTGTAAGGGTCCGGTGGACCCTCACTGAAGATGGTAGGAAAAGGCACGTGGAGCGGGCGGAAGCCGGAAGTTCTAGGTCCAATCTGTATTGCAAGCTAGCCGGGAGGGAATGAGTCCCTCGGGTAAGTACAACTGGATCTGAGAAGAATGAAGGAAACAATGAAGAAGAAATGAAACAGAGTGGGCTGCTTACCTAGCCGGGAGGGAATGAGTCCCTGCCGGACTAGGGAAGGAAGAACTAGAGACTAAGTACTTGTCCGTGCGGGGGGTCACGTAACGCCGTGACCCTTTGTGTGAAGCCCCGTTGAAGGCGGGGGCTTTACAGTCTCCCCCCCTATAGAAAGGAGGGAGCAATGACTCGTAGAGGGAACATGAGCGGAATTTTTTGGGAAGTAGTCGGTCTTGAACAACGGGCTTGGTGGTTTTGAGAGTAGGAAGGGAAAGGGAAGGGGGCTCTGAACAGAAAAGGAAACGGGGGTCGATGGAGCGTCCGCGTGTTGTATGACTTGAAACCGTGGAATGTTTTGTTTGGATGGTGGCTTTGTTGCTTCAGGTGTCGTGGTGTGTGGCGGGTCAATTGGAAAAATAAAAAACTGCGGCATGGCTGAATGCGCCGGCACAATCATATTAATTTTTGGCAGCAGGATTGATGGGGACAAGGGCCAGCGGGGGATCTTGTTAGGCTTGAGCCCTGGTGGAGGTAGGCGATTCTGGTAGCTTGGCGGCGGCTTTGGAGTCAAAGGGTGGTACAGGGTTGAATGCCTTGGAGGATTCTTTGGGGCTGAGAGCGTCAATGGCATGAAGGATGGAGAAGCGGGGGCGGGGGAAGAGTCTGAGGATGAGGGGACAACTGGAGCAAGCAAGGAGGGAGGTGGTGAGCAGAATGCTAAGCGTGTTGGCGAGTTAGGCTGGGTAGATGGTGAGGTTGGCAGTGTTGCGGACAGAGAGGGCTTTCTTGTTGATGAAGCGTTGGGCGAGGCCAGCGGCGAGTTGGACAGGGAGGCCAGGACGGGCGGAACAGATGGAGAGGAACAGAAAAGACTGCCAATATGGGCAGGAGCTGAGGCTTGAGAAGTCAGTGGAGGTTGTTGGGGAGGGCCGATGATCTTGTTGGTGTTGGGTTTGGTGCTGATGGTTTGGCTGAGTGCAGAGAGTCGTAGATTTGGAGAGGAGGAGGTACGGCGGCTAGACGGGCACGAGGGCTGGGAGGTCGAGATGTGTTGATGAGGCAAAGCACCCGGAAGACAAGGGGATTGAGCATGTTGAATGGAAGGAGTGGGCAAGATGGTCGGCAGCAAGCGGAGGAAGGCTTAGGGCGGATGCAGGGCAAGGTGCATGCCGGGTGTGCTGAGCAAGAGTGCGGTGGATTAGAGCGTTGATTGCAAGTACGGATGGTGCGGGTGCTGGGGTGAGGTTTGGTGGCGGTGGAAGTAGTGGAGTTCGTTGACTGAACTGACGATGAGGACAAGGAGCCGCCTCGGCTGGGAGAAGAGCTGGCGGCTGGAGAGATGTCTCTATTGCTACGGTGCCAGGTTCTCTCTGGCCGGACTTTCCGACACCTGGTAGCTAGAAATGTGGCTGTCTTCTCGGATATCAGGGGCTCAAGGCCCCGGTCGAGCAAGTAGCGCAAAGATCCAAAAGCCTTTGATGGTGGCGAATACAATTGAGAAGGAGAAAGAGCGGGGGACCGGTTAAATACAGCTTTTTCCAAACAAGCAATACGGTTCTTGTGGTTGGTAGCCGTTTTGCTTGAGGAGAGGGAGCTTGAGGGAGAGCTGAGGTGTAGAGTCTCGGAAGATAGAGGGTGACGGGAAGGCGACTGCCTGGACGCGGCGGGTTCAGGGAGCTTGGATTGGCTTTTGAGCGTTTTATCGGCAGTGGGAAAGGCTGGCGCTGCTGTTTGATGGCAAGTGGGGCATTTCCGAATGAAGATCCTGATTTCATTGGTCATGCACGGCCAAAAAAAATGTTTCCGGAGTTCGCGGAGTGTCTTGGGGAACCCCACATGACCCATACGCGCGTCCATCATTCTGATAAGTTCGAGGCGTAGTGCGGCGTCTGCTGGGATGACCAAGTGGCTGTGGACAAAAAGAAAACCATTTATCTCAGTAGAATCGTCCCGCTGTGGAACTACTCTTGGGATGAATAGAGCTGGAGAGGGAATGGTTCTTTAATGGGCTGCCTCTCTGGGAACAAGAAAAAGATATAAGAGTATGGACTCTTAAGGAAAGGTGTGGCTATGGAGATTCTTGAGGTATGTCTAAGGGTTTACTTTCTACTAATCTAATAGCAAGGTAAAGGTAATGTAAAGTCTGTCCAACCTGATATATTTGGCATAGACTTATCAAGCGTTTCCACTCTGATTTAATGGCATAAGCTAGGCTAGTGAATGGTGACCAGTGATCTGGATTGCTGGGACAGGATTTGATGGGGAACAAATGAAGAGGAAAACAACCCATTTTATATACACAAGAAAGAGGAGCCATGATGAAACAAGGATAGCCTGAAGGGAAGCATAGAAAATTCTACTTCTATAGGATGAAACAGCCATGTGGTCAGAGTAGTGGGTCAAGGAGTCACATGATGGTGTAATAGTGGGTGGGAATGATGCCATCTTCTGGGGGCTATGGTGCAATCTTCCTAGTTAGAGGAGGGGATATGTGAGACATAACAGGGGTAGAATATTCTATGATCTAAGATAGGAGTAGTTAGGCGTTTCAGAAAGTGTTTCAGGAAGAAGTCATCTAGGGATTGAAGATAGGAGGAGTTAGGTGTTTCAGGAAGCGTTTCAGGAATTTTTTCAAGGAGAAATAATCTAGGTGGGGTTTGGGGCTATGTCTAGTATAATGTGTATCATGTTGGGTTTGGAGGGTGAAGGGTTTCAAGGTTGCTTATACATCTTTGAGCACATGGTTCTAAGGAAACACTAGAAGAAGGGGGTAACATGTGATCTGGGTAGATGTTTGAGACTAGGGAGAGGGTTTATCCAAGTGAGGGTGAGTGTGGGAAGAGGGAATACTATTATCCAGGGTATTACCATTGAGTGGGGATGTTGAGGGCCTTGGGATTTGCTGACAAGGGGGCCAGAGGTATGGGATTTAGTCTTGAGGTGTGACAGCCTTGTGATTGATGGTTGCTGGTTTTCTGGGTAGATCAGGATTGGCTTACCACATCCACCCCCAAATTAGATGATGTCCCCATCATCCAGAAAAGAAGAAAAGAGGCCAATCCTGAGGAGAGAAGAAAAGCTGGCATATGACAGAGGACAAAGGAAGAGATGACCTGAAGTGAAAAAGAAAATATGTTGTGTAGATTTTATAAAGCCTAAAAAGTGAAATTGAGGATGAGAAACATTTTATGTGGAGGCTGAGGGAGAGACTTTCTTTCCTTTTTTTTTTTTTTCTATTGTCACTTTTTTTCTATATATCATGAACTTGAATTGGAGGGGAGAGGTCATGAGAGGAAAGGGAGTATATTGGCTTGCCACCCCCAAATTGGGTGAACTTGAGTTGGGGTGTGAAGACCTAATATAAAAAAAAACTGAGAGAAGGGACTGCTCTCTTGGGGAAATGGCAAAACAACATCAGCCACCCCCAAATTGGGTGATTGTGACTAGGTTACAGGGTTTTAGGAGATTCTGGCTAGTAAGTATAGTCCATGTCCCTTGTTTGTTTGTTCTTTTTGTCTAGGTATGAAAGCTCCCAGAGCTTTACCAACACCAAGATGAGACATGCCCTTCAACCTATGGAACTTGAAGTCAGCAAGGATCCAAATATTCCATAGATTAATTTTTTGGATTTTTGGAAGGGGAGTTGGGGAAAACCAAGGTACTGGGAGTTTATGCTGAATACTGGTTGACTTGATTATTTGCTTTAGTAATTTCAGAAAAAATTGAATTCCAGGATCCTGTTGGCTTGTGTCAGGGGGTTTGAAGAGTGGATATTCAAGGTGATTAGGGATAAACTGGTGAGTTGGAAGAGAATGTGATTCCTGTGGATTGTTTGTTAGAGAGGCTGATCCCAATTTTCTTTCTGTGGGTTTACCAGGGTCTTTGTGGAAAACATGTCTTCCCAAACTACAAATGGAGGCTGAGTTGGGAATGGAGGTTTCATCAACTAGTAATAAATTTGCACCATGATCATTTGAGGAAGGCAAGTTTGGCTGGGAATAATTTTCTTCAAAAAAAGGTGGACCAAATTCCAATGTGGGTTTTCCTACTAAATCCAAGGTTGATCTCTTTGTGATGAAGGCTGATGAAGATATTTTGTCTATAAGTTTACCAGGATCCTTCTGGAAAATGCAGGTCTCTAGTTTGGCTGAGGATTGGTTGGAAAGATGAATGGGCTCAAAATTCTGAGTGGAAAGTAATGGGAATTGTTCCAAGGAAGAGTCTATTTTACTATCTATAAAAGCTGCCTGGGCTCCAAGAATATCCAAGGGTAGTGGACTTGAATGGAAAGAATTTTCTAGAAAGAAGGATTGGCAACATCCAAGGGTGGGTTCTTTTGAGGTTTTCTTTTCTTCAGATGTAGCTTCAATGGTTGAGTCATGCTTGGGTGAGTGAGTTTCTTCTGGGGGAAAATTTTGGCTGATATTTTCTGTGGCCTCTTCTTCAGTTAATTCCAATTTAGTTTCAAAGGCAAATAGAGTATCTGGAGGTTCTTTAACTATTAAGTTTGGTGAGAGAATCTCAGGGATAGAAGTTTCTTCATTGGTTCCACTGGCTGATCCTAATTGCTCTGCTCTTGTGTTGTCCAATTTTTCTGAGGTTCCAAGATTTCCAAAGACCTGGGATGGGATTTTTGACAAGAAAGGTGTCATAAGTCTAACTGGGGAGCTGTCTTCATCTTCCAGGTCTTCACTATTGACTTTGATCCTCAGCATTGAATCCAAGGGTAATCTTCTAGAACTGATCATCAAGGCTTCCACATCTTGGTCCATGTGCTCTATTATTCCAAAGGATACCTGAGGTTCCAGGTTACTTGCTTGTGCATTTGGGTTGGGAGTTCCAGAGAATATGGGTCCAGGGGGTAAGTTAAGTACTCCTGGCTGCTTTCTGTTTTGGTGGTACTCATCCACTGCTATTTTGTAAGCTCTATTTCTGTCCCAAGGTACTGAGGATCCATCTGGTAGCTTAACTCCATTCCCTTCCTTTTTTAACAGTCCATGAAGTTCATCCAAATTGGCCTGGTTACACCTGGAAAATGAGTGACCCATCTGGTTACAGTAATTGCATTTGACTGTTGTCCAATCCTTGTCTTGCTGGGCTGGTTTGTAGGGAACATGACTTTTCATAAAGAAAGGGGAAGGTTTTTGGGTATGCCAGGTGGAAAAGGTTTTAGTGAGGTCTTCTACTTCTCTTTGCTGAACCTGATTTTTGGAAGAAGGGTTGGTCTTAGCTGGTTCAGCATATTCTAACCCTGTCCAAACTCTACTTCTGGCTAGGACTGATCTTTGATGGACTTCCTTGTGGATATACTGTAGCAGGACTTCAGTTGCAGGTAGAACTTCCCCACCATCCTTGGTGGCAAGCATCATGTTAGTCCTTCCAAGGTCCTTGGTAACTGCTCTGGCCACATCCTGACAAATAACTTCAAGAAGGTGGTCCCTGAATTCTTCTATACTACCACTATATCCCATCCGTACCAGGTAATTAGTAATGGCTACAAACTTAGTCCTAAAGATTTTGAACTGTTCTTCTGTACTGATACCACCTCCTTTAATGGCAGAGTATACCAAGTCCCTGAGGTCATGTCTGGTGTATTTGACTAGTGGAAGAGAGGAGCCAAATCTGTTGAGTAAATCTTTCTTCAGTTGTTCCCAGTCTTTTTCTTCATAGCCAACCATTTCTTCAACTTCATCCTTCAGGTCCATGCCTTTGCTAAAAGGAGAAATTTGGGTGACCAGGTCCAAGGGGGTGGCTCTATCTGTCCTTCCAGCTGCTTCATATCTTCTAATGAATTTTTCTATAGGCATGTTGGATCCATCAAAGCATAGGTCCTTGCCCAGAGGTTTGATTTTGACAGCTTGGTGAGGCCCTACAGAGTAGGTTGGCATAACAGGTTCTCTCTCCAGAAAGTGTACAGGAGTTAATTTTGGAAGTTGATAAGCAGTAGGTTGGCGGTACAAGGGATGTTTCTGGGCCCTGGCTAGTGATTCAGGTTCTTCTTCCATGTGTTCCAGGCCTTCACTTTCAGAGGGAGCTACAGCACCTCTAATGGGTCCAGGGTTGGCAGGTAAGGGGTTTCCCTTGACTGTTGGGGGGTTAGGTTGGTGGTTGGCTGCTCCAGAATTGGCTTGCAGAGGTTTGGGCTGAGTGGGAACTGATCCAGAGTTGAAGTTAAGGTTTCCAGGGACACAATTTCCATTCCAGGGTTGCCCAGTAGGTCCAGGGTTTGCAGATTGATTGTTTCCTCCAAAGTGGATAGGTCCATGGGCTTCTTGCTGGGGTTGTCCTGTGTATCCAGGGTTGATGTGAGCTGATCCAAGATTGGGTTGTCCTCCAGTAATAGGTATTTGACCAAGGTTTGCTTCTCTGGAGAATCCAACAAATGAAGGCATAAAAATCTTTCTATGGCTGACTCCAAGGTGGTTCTAGGTAGGTATTGGGACTGAGAGTTGGATCTAAAGTGCCTAGACATGTTTAAGGGTTGATTGTTAACTGAATGGATAAAAGGAGTTGAGGAGTTGTTCTGTAAGCTGATGATATGGTTGTTAAAAGTAGATAACACTGCATGGATTATCCCCTCGGACATGCTTGTCCGACAAGAGCTCGGACAGGCATGTCCGACCAGTTGCCGGACATGGCCGTCCGACGGGTGGTCGAGCCCACCCGTCGGATCCCCCCGTTCAAGCAGAAGTCGGACATTTCTGCTCGACGGGTCCTCGAGCAGCTTGGCCCGACCACCCGTCGGACTTGTTTGACCGCTCTGCAGTCGGACAGCGCAGCCCGAGCTTCCCTTGGACTGGCTGGTCGGACCACATCGTCCGAGGAGCTTTCGGACATGTCTGTCCGACCGGCTTCCACTGGTCGGACCTGTATGTCCGACGAGTTCCCCAGTCGGACAGACCTGTCCGACAGGTTCACCGGTCGGACTAGCTTGTCCGACGGGTGTGGGTCCGACAAGTTCAACTCGTCGGACATCTCAACTCGACAGGTTCAACTCGTCGGACCAGAGATGTCCGACAAGTTAATCAACCCCGCGTTGCCCAAGCCACCAAGCTGGCAGCTACAGGTGGAAGCCCTTCCGGAGAGTTTGTTACGGGTATCCAGCTCGCCGAGAGGGCTTCCTCCCGGATAGCTGCCAGCTCGTCGAGAGCGCTTCTTCCCGGCTAGCTGCCAGCTCTCCGAGAGGGCTTCCTCCCAGATAGCTGCCAGCTCGCCGAGAGGAAATTATCCCGGCTAGCTGGAGTGAGCTGGTTACAGCGAGATGATTTCCTCGCGGCGAGCCGGATACCTGTATCCAGCTCGCCGGGATGATGACAGAGTCCTTTGGGAAGGTGGCGGTGCTCCTTCGGTCCTCCGCATGGTTAGATGCGGCCGAACCGCCCCGTCCACCCAAGAAAGCAATACAGCTTCACCACCTCCTCTATCTGGCCAAGTGCATGAAGGACGGCCCCCCCAAATCCAGGGCAATATTCAATATGGCGGTGGTGGCGTTCTGGGGGATGGCCTAACTAGCTGAGCTGACCTGCTCAAACGCGACAGGACAACCTGAGCCATCTTCAACCGTTTTAGTCAAGGACACCATTGTTGAGGGACGTTGCGTAACCCTTGATTCTAACCTGGTCTCATTGCCTCTCCGAGGAGCAAAGACCACCAAGCCCGGAGAGCCCCAACTACTCCATTTAAAACGGCTGGGCGGGCTCCTCTGCCCAGTAGCAGCCATCCTGCGTTGCGACAAGCCGCTCCAGGTTCAGACAGGGTACTCTTCAGTTACCAACACGGCCCCAACCAATTCAACTTGACCCGCGCCGACGCGGTCCAACTCATCCAGCAGCTCCTGTCTGGTGGTGGGTACACTGGCATATCAGGCCATTCCTTCCGGGTCGGAGGCGCTTCCCTGCGGAACGCTTTAGGGGTACCAGTAGATCAGATCTGTCACTTAGGACGCTGAAAATCAGATTGCTACAATCTGTATATCAGACACTACTCCCCATCAGAGAAAGCTGCCACATTAGGAATATTAGATATTGTGTTTTTCAAGAAGCTTGGACACATTCACAAAGTTTTATTTGGGGTAGATCCTGGCAGATCCCATATCTTTCATGTTTACTCCACACTTAGTCTTGACAGGTGTCAGATGAGGCCCAAGCCTAAATCTCATCCCTGAGCCATCATTCTCCAGATGATGGTCAGGGAGTAGAATTTTGGAAAAACAAAGCTCATATTTGGAACCGGGGAGGCTTTTTTCCCCTCCCTGCCCCTCATCATGTAGCTAGGCTGCTGCCCTCTGCCTGAACGGAGGGACCGACCGAGCTCAGGACTGTTACACACACTACAATCAAATGATGGCTGTGGGATATTTAAGCGCGAAGTCTATCTGGAAGCTGAAAATAAATCCATAACATGAAATAAAAAATTACTGAAATTGTCCAAGCTTCTTGAAAAACACAATAAAAACCTTGTATTGTGATGTGGGTCTTATTCAGTTACTTGACGCGTATGCAACAACAATGCTTGCTTCTTAGAGGTTTGGGTCTACCTAATGTCTCAGGCTCTCAGAAGCCAAGTTCTAGGGGCTCACATTTGGCTCTCCTAAGAAACCTCCTCCTAATAACGCTCAAGAGCTGTCTTGCGGAGGAGACTCCTCTCGGCGCCCTAAGCGCCCAGCGCACACGGGCACGCTGAACAAGCCTTACGGCCTTCATCAGCCGAAAGGAGGGGCTCTTCACGCAGTCGACCCACACATTGGGAGACCTGGAACCCTCTATGAGATCAGACGGTTTGGGCCTCCCTAGAAGGGGACGGGCAAGGAAGAATCCTATGGCGCACTCCCTTTGAAAAATGTACAGCTAAAAAAAGGCAAACAAAACTTACATGGACAAGATTTAAACTATAAGTTAACAAGATGTAAATAAACCACAAGTTGACAAGATATAAACCACAAGTTTAGAGCATGTAAACCACAAGTTTACAAGTTGTAAACCACAAGTTAAGTTGTAAACTACAAGGGTTAACAAGATGTAAACCACAGGTTTACAAGATGTAAACCACAGGTTTACAAGATGTAAACCACAGGTTTACAAGATGTAAACCACAGGTTTACAAGATGTAAACCACAGGTTTACAAGATGTAAACCACAGGTTTACAAGATGTAAACCACAAGTTTACAAGACGTAAACCACACTTTACAGCATGTAAACTACAGTTTACAAGATGCAAACCACACTTTAAAGCATGTAAAATACAGCTTACAAGATGTAAAACACACTTTACAGCATGTAAACTACAGTTTCCAAGATGTAAGCCACACTTTACAGCATGTAAACTATGGTTTACAAGATGTAAACCACACTTTACAGCATGTAAACTACAGTTTCCAAGATGTAAACCACACTTTACAGCATGTAAACTACGGTTTACAAGATGTAAACCACAAGTTTACAAGATGTAAACCACAAGTTTACAAGATGTAAACCACAAGTTTACAAGATGTAAACCACAAGTTTACAAGATGTAAACCACAAGTTTACAAGATGTAAACCACAAGTTTACAAGATGTAAACCACAAGTTTACAAGATGTAAACCACAAGTTTACAAGATGTAAACCACAAGTTTACAAGATGTAAACCACAAGTTTACAAGATGTAAACCACAAGTTTACAAGATGTAAACCACAAGTTTACAAGAGGTAAACCACAAGTTTACAAGATGTAAACCACAAGTTTACAAGATGTAAACCACAAGTTTACAAGAGGTAAACCACAAGTTTACAAGATGTAAACCACACTTTACAGCATGTAAACTACAGTTTACAAGATGTAAACCACACTTTACAGCATGTAAACTACAGTTTACAAGATGTAAACCACACTTTACAGCATGTAAACTACAGTTTACAAGATGTAAACCACACTTTACAGCATGTAAACTACAGTTTACAAGATGTAAACCACACTTTACAGCATGTAAACTACAGTTTACAAGATGTAAACCACACTTTACAGCATGTAAACTACAGTTTACAAGATGTAAACCACACTTTACAGCATGTAAACTACAGTTTACAAGATGTAAACCACACTTTACAGCATGTAAACTACAGTTTACAAGATGTAAACCACACTTTACAGCATGTAAACTACAGTTTACAAGATGTAAACCACACTTTACAGCATGTAAACTACAGTTTACAAGATGTAAACCACACTTTACAGCATGTAAACTACAGTTTACAAGATGTAAACCACACTTTACAGCATGTAAACTACAGTTTACAAGATGTAAATCACAAGTTTACAAGAAAACCACAAGTTTACAAGATGTAAACCACAAGTTTACAAGAAAACCACAAGTTTACAAGATGTAAACCACAGTTTTACAAGATGTAAACCCAAGTTTGCAAGATGTAACCCACAAGTTTAGAAGATGTAAACCACACTTTACAGAATGTGCACCACCACACCTGTTTCTGGCATTGGATACCATTGGTGAGATGGTCTGGTACAGGAGACATGTTCCCAACGGGGCTACATTGTCTATGTCAAGCGACCCATTGAGCATGCGGAGGTCTGACCTCTTCACCAATGGATGTAGATAATCCATTGTGCAGACGGGGTTTCAACGCACAGACAACATTTGGTGTTGCCATTGGTCAATGGGGCAACTGGGGGACCAACAGGGAAACAGCCTATCTGCCCTGGGGGAGGAGCACTTAGTCTGGGGGAGGAAATGTGACTGGTCATCGAGAGAATCAACCCTCTCGATGACCAGTCAGAGGTCATTGGGAGGCATCAAACCTCTCAATAACCGGTCAGATTGGTCATCAAGAGGAATCAAACCTCTTGATGACCAGTCAGAGGTCATCAAGAGGATTTAAACCTCCTGATGACCGATCAAACCGGGCATCAAGTGTGAGCCTGAGCCTCTATAGTGGCTACAGGACACAAGAAAAATGGGGGACACTGGTTGTATTTCTTGGGATAAAGAACTACAAACAGTGAGTAAGAGAGAAAGAGAAAGAAAGAGTAAAAAGAAAGAGAAATGTATGATCTGGAGGGGGTCTATCTACTCCTTATAGGAGGATCCTCAAAAGTCTACTTGAACCACCTGGAAAAGTGGTAAGGACAGCTGTGCCAGACCAACAGGGGCTACAGCCTCCGCACGCACCAAGGAGACGGTGGGGGGACACAGAATAGTAATACTAATCTGCTCTGATTTTTAGACTGAGTCTAGGATTAACAGAGTAACCTTTGATCTTGAGCAGGGTTGATGTGAAAGCAATAAAGAGAAGCAATCAAGAGACACAGAGAAATCACTCTGGATAATCAAGATTCAAATGAAGAGTATATTTACTGTCAATAACCTAGGTGTCTGTGACAGTAGGTGTACTGGGAGCGTGGTATCCTCTTGTGGGGTGATCCTGGGTTATCTACGGCGTGGTTCTGGGTGGTCTGAAGTCTGTGGATCCTCCAGCTGCATGGAGGATCCTGACTTCGAAAATTTTCAAAGCTGGATGAAATAATCACACATGTACATGTGGTTGGGAGCGCTCAGGCGCGACTACACGGCAACGGTGGGCCGCTACGCTACATTTAGTCCGTAGTTCAGCGCAGCGTAGCGGATCTAAACTACAAATGACAGGGTTTTCCGTTAGCGGGCAGTGATTGCCCGCTACCGCTAACAGGCACCCCTTGAAACTACAGGGCCTCTATCGCCGCTATCAGCGCTAGCAGTGCTATTCAACCGCTAAAAAAGCTGATAGCGCTGTTAGCGCCCGTTAGCGTAGCGTAGCGTCCCGTAGCGGGCGCTACAACTAACGGCAATGTGTCAGGAACTACGCAACGCTAAACTAGCGGATAGCGCACGCTACGGATAGTTTAGCGTAGCGGCCCACCGTTGTACACGGCGCCGCTGCGCATGTGTGTCACAAACCACAAACTCTATGAAGGAGCAGAGATATTGAAAAGTGATCAGTAAAAACTAGGGTCAAAATTGCATCAGAAATCAGGATCTGAAGTCAAAACAACCTTATGTCTTAAGGTTAAAAAGATATAAACACATTTAGGTACAAAATGGAGATAAAAGGCAGTTTTAGGTCAACTGTGTTGACTCTAAGGCTGAAATCAAGAGGAATCAACCTACTTGATCACCAGTCAGACTGGTCATCAAGTAGAGAGGGATCAAACCTCTCAATAACCGGTCAGATTGGTCATGGGTTCAAATCTAATTTGAGGCAACAAGAACAATACCTGCATATGTACCAGTACATACATAGGTATTGTTCTTGCTTGGATTCTGGTGAGGTGGCCTGGGGTGGCAGGGTCAACCCGAGATTCTCGGAAGCCAAACGGTCCTGGATCAGGATCTCAATGTCAAAGATCCAGATTCCAGGCATGTTTGGCTGCCCAGCTGTCATTGGCCAAGATCAGAATCTGCCCATGGGAAGATTCTGATCTTGCAAGTTTGAGATTTTGACCCCCGCGTGGCCTAACGGGCCCTAAATGAGCCCACCTTGCTTGATTTTGTTGATTCACTGGAGGGGAGAGCTTTGAGTGGATGCTTGTATAATGTATTGAACATATCTTGTGTCAGCCAAAGGGCTTCATCAATCCAATTCTTTTCCCAGCCAGCAATCTCAAAGTACTGGTCTTTGAAGGATGGGTGGAGTACTGGTCAAAAGGTAAGCAGATAGGTTTTGGTTAGCATATTCAGATGGGATTGAGACAAAAGGAAGACAAACCCATGGCAATGTGATACAAAGGCAAGCAGTCAGTAAGCGTATAATATTTATTGGTAAGCTGAAGGCCAAGTCGGCACACGTTTTGGAGTACGGGTGGGTATTTTTTGCCTTCTCCCTTGATCACATTTGAAAGATGTTTGGTTATCTTGTCTATGAAGAAAATGATATGTGTCAGTCAAGAAGATCCAGACACAGAAATTTGGAGTGTTTGTTTGTAGAATATCTGCAAGATGGCCACAAGGTCATGTGCCAAGTGTATATCAACCTCGCCAATGTTATAGCCTTGAGGCATCCCAAATTTGTGGTCCTTTTTCCAGATGAAGCTGCCCCTCAGATTATAATCAGCTTTTGTGATGAATTCATCAGAGATGTGATCTGTTACCCACATTGCTTTCTCACATTGGATTATTCCTTCAAGCTGAGCAAAGGTGGAGTTCAATCTTGTTCGGATGTCTCTTGGAATGCTGTGAGGTGTCAAGCAATCCATTTCTGCACACAGTTTGATGAAATCAGCCTTCAAATTTGGTGATTTGCGCAGCTTCCAAGCTATGGCACGGAACTAGAAAGAAGTGAGGTGAGTTTGCAGAACTTGCTCTTGCTTGGACATGAATCATTTACCATTTTTTAAGCTTCTTTTGCATGATGCCAAAGTGTAGAGGTTTTTATCTTCATCCTCATCACTCAAATCCTCAATGTTGGCCATAGATAACTCAGAATATAACCCATTGTTGCGGTTCAATTCTTCCAAATCTCCACTGTCAGCAGGGTCTCCTTTGGCAGCATCATCTTCCCCACAGATGGTGGCAGCAGTCTGCTAGTAAAGACAGCGCAGACAGCAACAAGTTACGGGCCACTGTGAGCAAGAGCGGCCCGCAAACAAGCAATTCATCCAAATAGCGAGCGCACTCATGTAGCACACTTGAGTGAGACAGCCAGACTCGGGTGTTGACTTCGAGTGATTGAGGGAGCAACACCTGGGTATTTTCTAATAAGATTCCCAGGTGGATAGATCGAAGAGTACCAATGTGCATCGGACCACAGGTTAGCCCAGCACAACTGGGGTATAAGTACTAGGGATTGTTCCTACCAGGAACAACCCCCAGATGAGTTACCACACCCGCTTTCATTGTTGCATTCGACTACGCACGCCAAACACAACGATTGGGGTTTCTGATCCATCTCTTTCTCACTTCCATCCTTTCCGCTCTCGACCCGACTCCCAGTTCCACTAGGTAAGTCGGGCCTTTTCCCTTTTTTCTCTTTCCTGTCCTAGACAGGACCAAAATCTTCGAGTCCCTTGGACTTTGGTTGTATACGCTCAACCAGCCCCTCCAGACGGAGGCGCGGATTTTCCTCCTTGTGCTGCGGCCAAGTCAAGCTCCGACTGACGTTGTGACAGCTGAGATCAGCTGAAACCTTAGATCATAACTAAGGTTTATATTCAGGGCGCGGCCACGATAGAGACCCGCCCTGAAATTTGGGGGCCTCATTGGGAAACTTTCTTTTCCTAAAGCCTTTTTTGATTGTCCACTTACCTAAGTGTGATTATTCTGTTAGATACCGTTTTTTCGTTCAAACACGACTTGGTCCTCACGAACGTTCTACCTCAGTAACTTCCTACCAGTTCGACAGCAGTAAGTCCTCAAACTAGACCCTGGGTTCTACAGAGTGTACGACGTGTGGCTGAATTCTTCTACTAGTGGCATCCCGACAAACTTCACTCCACAGTTTTTTTCAATCCAACAGACCCAGGCCCAAAACTTTTAACAGTGAAAACACTAACAGCAACGGGAATCCTGTTAATCGAAACTCTACCCCACCGGTCAGCTCTAACGGAGTCGCCGAATTGTTTGATCAGTTATTCAGACGGACCGGTAATACCGCGGATCCCCCGGCGACTGAGACTAATCATCGAGATCCTGCTATAGCCCCAGCAACAGCTCCGGCCACCAATCCTATTGATCCTGCGCTCTTGACTACAACTAGCCGCCCTGCTCACCCGGTGGTTACAAGGTTGATTAACGATATCCGATCCTGCAAGACCCCCTTAGCTAGAGGCTCCACCGCCGAAGTCAAAAGACGGCTTACTCTTGGCGACCCTATCCGGCTCAATACCACGGTACGAGGAGCTTCACCAGATAGCGGCGAGTCCATAATAGTCGTTACGGAACCAACCGGTTAGTCATCCTAAACCTCCCAACATGCCTCCCCCTAAAAAAACCAAGAAAACCGGCAGTAACACTGGTTCTCATTCCTCTTCTACTAGGTCCGCAAAACCCCCCCTTGTCCCGGCCGGCGAGTTTAAACGTGCCAGCGGCCCGCCGCGGTTGGAATCCCACGACCGAGCTACTCCTCCAGACCCACCTACGCTTCAAGCAGGCGTTCCTGGAGGCTCGAGCGGGCAACAACCAGGAGGCGATGATCCTTCTTCGGGATCAGGCCATCACAACCCACAACAGTCTTGAACGTTTGATCAGCCGGGAGATTCTTCTCTCTCTAACCAAGGGTTGGAACCCCCACGTGACTCACCCAAACCACCCAGCAAACAGTCAGCCAAATCATCCGGCAAACGATCCGGCAAGCATTCCGCGCAGCCGCGCCCGGGGCCAAAACCGCCAAGCAGCCTCTGCACGCCAACGGGCCCCACCAGCAGCGCCTCCGGCAAACAAACAACAGGAACCAGCTCCGGGGACAGTTTGACCCCGACCGGGCCAAAACGGCCGCATGAGGGGGCTCCGGGATTACCGGACCTCGATCTACGACAAGTTGTTCCGTATGAGTCGGACGATCCAGGGCGGCTACCAGTCAATCAATCAGTTCAGGGCCCGACACCAAGGGAATCAGCGCCACTAAGCTTTGGCGACGCTAGCGGTATGCTAAATCAAATGTTCTCCCAGATGGAGAAGATTGTTGATGGTAATTCCAAGCAGATTATACTACATACAAACTCTGCTATATCTTCTCTTTTTAAATCTGTCCAGAAGGACGTGTCTACTCCTGTTTCTAATAATGTTCACTTGCTGAAAAATATCATATCCGAGAATTTCAAGTCCGTTAAGTTTTCCTTGTCTGGTCTCACTAATCTAAGTAATACTATATCCGCGTCTGTTAATAATAATGTTGTGGATATAAAAAGCTTAAATTGTCGTGTGGACAAGGTGGAGGAAGCTGTGAGAAAACTTAGCGTTGGGAATGGCCAGTTGGATGGGATGGAGAGGCGTGTTAAGGAGTTCGTGCAGAACACGCTTGACGTATCGGTCTCCGAGATTATTAGCCGGGATACGAGCAACCCTAAACTCATACATGAGGTACAGGGACTGAGTGCCCGTATGGCTAACTTAGAGTCTCACATCTTCTCCCCACCCACCCCTGTGGCTGCTGCTCCGGCTCCAGACGACATCGGTGCCGCGGTAACTGACCGTTTAGAACAGACCTTTCAAGGTTTTGAACGCTGCTTAGCTGATCTCCTCCAAACCGTTCGCCATGATCCTCGCGGTTCAGTTCTTGGAAGTGAGGTAGAAGAAAAACTCGAGGAACAGAGTGAAATTCAGCGCATTGATTTCCTGAATCTCCAAAGAAAGATTGATCAGATGATGAGCCAGTACCGAGCTGAGGGTGCCCGGCTTCGCGAAGAGATCACAGGTCTGACTAACACAGTAAAATCCTTTACAAGAAATAATGGTGTAAGGGAAGCGCCCCCTCACCTTGCTGGTGCCGCGATGGGGCAGCCGCGTCGGGAAACTACGGGCATAGATCCTGAACTGAATAAGCGCCTTAACTTCGCCATTTCTAAATCGGATTGGCCTAGTTTTTCTGGCGAAGGCGAATATGACCACCTGCGTTTTTTCCAGTGGATTGATACCGCCCAGAAGGATAGTTACGTTGACAATGAGGTCATTGTGCTAAAGCTTTTAACCATGCTCACAAGAGCGGCACTCTCATGGTATGAGACTATGCGTCTCACTCACCAAGACTCCACGTGGGCGTTTTGGCGAGCTGAGATCTGTAAGAAGTTTGGCCATTCAGCGTGGAAACGCAAAAAACAAAACGCTTTTGCAGCGGATAGGTTCGTGCCCGGCGAGACCAGTCCGGCGCAGTGGGTCACACGCCAATATAGCAGGCTGAAGTGTTTTGAGCCTACTATTGATCAAGAGTCCATCAACTTCAAACTCCTGAACTTGATGGACAATGAAGTTGAGTACGCGGCTAAGACCGCGATAGCGGCCCGACAAGGACTTGAGTAGTTTTTTCAATATACTGGAAGATATTTGCGACAAGACTTGGCTGGGCCGTAGACGGTTCCCACCAAAGGTTTCTCCGCCCACACCAGCCAAAGCCTTGGGCAACCCCAGCGAGAAGGGGAAGTCCTTGCCTTCTGACATTAAATGCTTCACATGTAAGGAGGCAGGTCACACATCACAAAAGTGTCTTAAGAATGTCAATGCTGTGGACAAAGGTGACGAGGCTGGCGTTGGTGCAGAGCTGGGCCGTGATCCGGAAGACAATGAATCCTTTATAGGTGTTGTCTCTGGAAGCGTAGATACGGTGGGAGCACCTCGCGGGAGGAACAACCTTGTGCAGATGACCTGCTGTGACAGGGATTGCATGGTGTTGTTAGATAGCGGCGCGGTTAGGTCCGTAGTCGGAAAACACTATCTTGCGCGTTTTTTCCTGGGATGGGAGAAGTTTATCCTGACAGACCAGGTGGGAAAATTTCATAGCGCCTCCGGGTCCTTGATTCCACTGGGTATTGTGAATATTTGTCTTATCTTGAGAAATGTAAAGATGGTTATGAAGTTTGTTGTCATGGACAATATGACTTCCCGGTATTTCATAATTGGAAATGATTATCTAGTACATTACCACATCTCCTTATTGAACGCGGAGAAGCGGCAATTTACTATTGGGAAGAGAGTCTTTGATTTTGACAAAACTATCAATGCGGTTGATACCAGGACAGAAGCTGTGGAGGCGTTTGAGGATGAGGTTGGGCGCAAGTCTAAAATCTGTGACGACCTCACTACGGACCAGCAACAGTGTCTAGTGCGCACCTTGTCCAAGAACAAAGCCGCTTTTGCCACACCGGATCAGCCCTTTGGATCCATTAGGGGCCACGAAGTGGAGGTTACTTTGACAGTGGAAAAACCATACCCTTTGGCCCTTTGGAAGTCACCGTACCCCGCTAGTCCAAGAACCCGCGCGGCGATTGAGGAACATATCGCTTCTGATCCGCATGGGTATATTACAAAAATTAGGGTCTAATGAGGGCGTTTCTATCACCACCCCCGTGATAATTGTGTGGAATAAGGAAAAGTCTAGGCTAGTTGGCGATTTTTGGGCGCTGAATACGTAGAATACGCCGGACCGATACCCTATGCCGAAGATCACGGAATCTCTGACCAAACTGCATGGAGCAAAATACATAACTTGTATGGACGTCCTGAAGGGTTTCCACCAGAACACGGTGAATAAGGATAGTCGTCAGTTCTTGCATATCATATCTCACATGGGAATCCACAAATACATGCGGATGCCGTTTGGCATTAAGAACGCGCCTTCTCATTTCCAGCGTATGATGGACACTGAGTTCCGCCTGGAATTGAGTGAGCTGTGGTTAATTATTTATATTGACAATATTATCATTTTCACTGACACCTGGGAGGAACATCTGTTGAAGCTACATATCATTCTCCAGAAGGTGCTTGCCATTGGAATGAAGATTTCCCTGGCGAAGTGTTCCTTTGGGTTTTCAGAACTGAAAGCACTGGGACACATTGTGAACGGACTGTCTTTGGGTATTGACCAGAACCGGGTAGCGGCGGTCCTTTTGAAGCCCATCCCGGTGACGGTCAAGGAGCTTCAGTCTTTTCTTGGTTTTGCAGGTTATTATCGTCTGCACATCAAAGACTTCAATATGATGGCGTCGTGCTTATACAAAATCTGTAGTCCAAACTTTGCCTTTGAAATGACTCTGGAACGGATTGCAGCTTACAAGGCGTTGCGGGTCGCATTGACTACGGCTCCCTTGCTGTTCCACCCTGATCCCTCTCGTCCTTTTTTGCTGTATGTTGATGCATGTATGGATGGGATTGGGGCGGCGCTGCACCAGATCCAGATGATTGGGGATAAGGAACAGGAGGGGCCTATTTGTTTCATCTCGCGGCAGCTGAAAGACTCCGAGAATAAATATGGAGCTTTGCAGCTCGAGTGCCTTTGTTTGGTATGGGCGCTTGAGAAGCTCTACTATTACTTAGACGGGTGTGTGTTTACCGTAATTACTGACTGTGTTGCTTTGAAATCGTTGCTCAGCATGAAGACTCCGAGTCAACACATGATGCGGTGGCAGATTTCCATTCAGGAGTGGAGGGGATCAATGACCATTGTACACCGCGACGGATTGATCCACAAGAATGCGGATGGGCTATCGTGGTGGGCCTTGCCAAATGATAAGGATAACCCCGCGTCTGACGAGGACGATACTCCGCGGGAGGTACCTATCATGGCAGTTAGCGTCAGCGGGCTGTCAGGTGAGTTCTGGGACTTGGTTGAACGTAGCTATGATACGGACCGTAATACGGCTGCCCTTATTGGGATTCTCCGGTCAAAACATTTGCAGCCAGACTTGGTTGCTCAGTTAGAGGAGCCTTGGAAAGCTAATTTTAGCGCCAGCCAATTTCTCTTGCTTAACGGACTACTGTACCATCGGACTGAAAATCATTGTGCCCTTGTCCTGGTTAATGAGGATCATATTCAGACCATGTTGCATGAATGCCACGATAATGTAGCGGCCGGACACTTTTCTAAAGACAGGACAGTGGAACGCCTGCTATCGTTGGCCTGGTGGCCGGGGTGGACCACGCGAGTAGAGCGATATTGCGCAAGCTGTGACCGCTGCCAGAGGGCCAATCGGGCGACCGGTAAGCGGTTCGGGCTTTTGCAAGCGATTGAGGAGCCTAAAGGGCGGTGGGAAGTCATCAATATGGACTTCGTCACCGCGCTCCCCACGGCGGGCAAGGATAGCTATAACGCGGTCTTGGTTGTAGTGGATCGTTTCTCAAAACGGGCGCGTTTCTTGCCGTGTTACAAGGAGGATACCGCGTTGGACGTTGCCTTGATTTTTTGGAATTCCATTATTCATGATGTTGGTTGCCCAAAGGTAATCATCACCGACCGTGACCCCAAGTTTACCTCTGAATTCTGGAAAAATTTGTTCCAACTTGTGGGGACGAAGTTGTCTTTCTCCACTGCGTATCACCCTCAAACAGATGGGTTGGCGGAGCATATGATTCAGACGCTGGAGGATATGATTCGGCGGTACTGTGCCTTTGGCCTCCAGTTTAAGGACAGCGAAGGCTATACACACAACTGGGTGTCTTTGTTACCTGCGCTGGAATATGCCTATAACTCCAGCATACATTCCAGCACAGGTAAAACACCGTTTGAACTGGAACGCGGATGGGTTCCGCATATGCCTCGCGATATGTTACTCAGCAAAGGGGTGACTCTTCACCCATCCGCTGAGCGGTTCCAGCAGATGATGCTCCAGGCAGAGAAACATGCCAGCAATTGCATAGCCGAGGCTGTTGCGTACAATAAAGAACAATGGGACAAGAGCCACCGCGATTATGATATTAAGGTTGGAGATCGCGTATTGGTTTCCAGTGTTAATTTTCAGAATTTGGATGGCAACCGCAAACTGAAGGATGCATTTGTGGGGCCATTTTTTGTCAAGGCTCTTCACGGGCAAAATGCCGTAGAGGTTATCCTGACAGAGGGTTTTGACCTTAAACACCCAACTTTTCCAGTTGGCTTTCTGAAAAAGTATGTGGTTGATGGGGACAGGATTGATCCTCCACCTCCGGTTGTGCCGGATATGCTCCCGGAGGCTACTGACGGAAGTGTTGCGTTCCGCATTCTGGACAAAAAATTGACCAGAGCGCAGGGACAAGATTTCAGGCTATATTTGACGCGCTTTAAAGGCTTGTCAGCGGATCACAATAAGTGGTTGCCGCGGGAAGCTATCACCAACTGTGATGTCTTACTGCAAAAATTTCGCGCCACAAAGCGTCACAATCCTGGCACGACTCCTATCAGAGCGGTGCTTTTTTGGGGGGGCGAGTGTCAGCAGTCTGCTAGTAAAGACAGCGCAGACAGCGACAAGTTACGGGCCACTGTGAGCAAGAGCGGCCCGCAACCAAGCAATTCATCCAAATAGCGAGCACACTCATGTAGCACCCTCGAGTGAGACAGCCAGACTCGGGTGTTGACTTCGAGTAAATGAGGGAGCAACACCTGGGTATCTTCTAATAAGATTCCCAGGTGGATAGATCGAAGAGTACCAATGTGCATTGGACCACAGGTTAGCCCAGCACGACTGGGGTATAAGTACTAGGGATTGTTCCTACCAGGAACAACCCCCAGATGAGTTACCACACCCGCTTTCATTGTTGCATTCGACTACGCACGCCAAACACAACGATTGGGGTTTCTGATCCATCTCTTTCTCACTTCCATCCTTTCCGCTCTCGACCCGACTCCCAGTTCCACTAGGTAAGTCGGGCCTTTTCCCTTTTTTCTCTTTCCTGTCCTAGACAGGACCAAAATCTTCGAGTCCCTTGGACTTTGGTTGTATACGCTCAACCAGCCCCTCCAGACGGAGGCGCGGCTTTTCCTCCTTGTGCTGCGGCCAAGTCAAGCTCCGACTGATGTTGTGACAGCTGAGATCAGCTGAAACCTTAGATCATAACTAAGGTTTATATTCAGGGCGCGGCCACAATAGAGACCCGCCCTGACAGATGGAATCATTGGTGTTGTATCTATTTTTCCATTGAGACCATGAGAATGATGTTCATTATTATTTAATGATAAAACAACTTGCCTTTGGATCTGAATCTTGGCATCCTCATATTCTGATTCCTTGTCTGTTTCAATATTGGTCGCCCGTTTACCAGGTGCTTTATTTTGGAGATGCTTGAACAGCCGCAGGATTGATTGGACAATCATATTAAGTATATGTGCAAAGAACCTGATTCAATGCGGTTCACATTTGAAACAAGGCCATTTAAACTTTTTCATAGCGGCCACCATAGATGCATTGTCTGAGGCATTGTTGTCAACAATGCCACAGATCTGATTAAAAGCAATGAATTAGGTCATAAAAATGTATCACAAGAAGAAGAGGCATCAAATTGGGCGTACTTTATCTTGAACTTCAAATTTTTCAACTACCAAGGACATTGTTTTGGCAAGATAGTCTCCAGTGTTACTGCAAGCGAGCTGAACAAAATCAAGTGGCATGGATTCAAGATTGAATTTTCCGTCATCCTTCTCCCCTAAGCAGTAAATGATTACCCCATGGATATCCTGACCATTGGGTGACTGCCATGCATCGGCCCCAAGTAGAGATGGCAAACGGGTACCCGCGCGGCGGTACCCGGCATTGGTTTTTGTGTGATTTTTAGGCGGGTACCGCCGCTTGATACCCGCCAATACTGTTACCTCTTTTCCGCTGTGTGTCCCCGACCCCCTTCTGGACTTGTCTCCTGCAAGTCCTGTGTGATATCCCCGGCTGCAGCACCACCAGCTCGCCCATCAGCCCGCCAAGAGGGATTCCTCTCGGCGAGCAGGTATACACACACCAGCTCGCCGAGAGGGATTCCTCTTGGCGAGCACTGGTATACACACACCAGCTCGCCGAGCCACCAGCCCGCCAAGAGGGATTCCTCTCGGCGAGCAGGTATACACACACCAGCTCGCCGAGAGTTCGGAGAGCTGGTGCACACACACCAGCTCGCCGAGAGGTCGGAGAGCTGGTGTACACACAACAGCTCGCCGAGAGGTCGGAGAGCTGGTGTACACACAACAGCTCGCCGAGAGTTCGGAAAGCTGGTACACACCATGACCGGCTCGCCAAGAGGGATTCCTCTTGGCGAGCACCGGTATACATACACCAGCTCGCCGAGAGGGATTCCTCTTGGCGAGCACTGGTATACACACACCAGCTCGCCGAGAGGGATTCCTCTCGGCGAGCAGGTATACACCCACCAGCTCGCCAAGAGTTTGGCGAGCTGGTGTGTGTATACCAGTGCTCGCCGAGAGGAATCTCTCTCGGCGAGCAGGTATAAATCCTCTCTCGGCGGCAGGTATACTGATACCAGCTCGCAGAAGCCCAAATGGGATCCCTCTTGGCAAGCAGGCAAATATTGTGTTTTGTAGAATGCTTGGACGGATGGTCCTGTTGCTGTGCACAAATCATGGCATTCTGCAATTCCATTTTTTTTTTGTTTTTGCCTCGGATTGTGAAATAAAGATCATCATGATCATTTTCACTTCAGTACAGGCGGGCTCCGTATGGCAGAATGATGGAGATTAAACTGGGGCTGTGCCAGACAACCCCATAACTACAGCACTCAACTTCACTCTTGAAGTCCAACCATTAAGCAAAACACAATATCTACAAAAAACAACTTCGCGGGTACCGCCGGTACCCGCCAGAAAGACCTGGGTGCCAAGTACGGGTACGGGTATCTGTTTTGGGCCAAAAAAGCAGGCAGTACCCGGACACAAGGCGGGTACCATTTGCCATCTCTAGCCCCAAGGTACATGGCACCCACATGTTTTTGACCAACAAAAAAAATTAAAGATTATTGGATAGTCAGTTTTGGAGCATCACTGAAAGGCAATAATCATTAAATGAGCTGTCTACCTTTAAGGCCCCGTTTGGCACCAATATAATTATGGGTGATATAATTGCTGATTAATTCAATAAAAAATAGAAAATCCAAGTTTATTAAAGCCTCTGAATCACAAAACAAAACCTCAAGGGTTTCCCCTAGAAATCTCCAAAAATCACAAAAAAAAATCAAGGGTTTTCCCTCTACAAATGTCTAAATCAACAAAAAAACACAATTTAACAACAACTTGCAACCAGCCACCCAACATCAGCAAGCTGCTGATGCACCATGGCTCACTGTCCATCCCTGTCTAGCAGGGTTAAAAAACAGTGAGAGGATGACCCCCAGTGTGCCGCATTTAAGGCATTATGCAAAGGGGGGCCAACAAGTTGAACCCCTCAAACTGTGCAAGTGCAACAGCGGAGGGGGTGAGGAAAAACTGCACGCTGGAAGTACAGCGGCAGAGGACGCCCTGGGGCTAAAGCAAACACAATCTTGTGGTTTATATCAACGGTGGGCCGCTACGCTACACTACGCTACAGGGCCACTTAGCGTTAGTGTAGCGGCAAAAAGCGCCCGCCCATTTTGAGTAGCGTTAGCGCGCTGTTAGCGCCGCTACGCTGCGCTAACAGGGCGCCAATTGTTTGTTAGTGTTAGCGCGCCGCTACAGTCACTACGCTGCGCTACAGCGCTTTTAGCGGAAAAAAAGGCCTTTTTTTCAGCTAAAGGCACTGTATTGCACCGTAGCGCGTGCTCTTTTGCGTCCTGCGTGTGTAGCGTTAGCGCAATTGCGCGCATCTGCGCTAACGCTACGCTAACAGCTAATTTAGCTGCGCACCCTTTGCGTGTAGCGTTAGCGCAGAGAAGGCGCAATCCGCTAACGCTACGCTAAAATTTAGCGGAATTCCGCTACGCTACGCCACGCTAACGCTACGGTTAGCGTAGCTGGCCCACCGTTGTTTATATACCCATCGGACTAATCCACCCAGCCCTGGCCTTCTCTTTCCCAACTCCACCCTGCTACAGCCTGGTCGCAACAGAGCCCCACTCACACTGCTACTGGACAAAGTCTCCTTGACTACTCGACTGTACGCCCTGGCCTGCCTTGGAAACAAAACCACCGCCACGTCACTCCCCCACACCCTTTCAAGAGGGATTGAACAGCTATCGGACTATAAAGGGAGCACTTTTTTTCACTTTGCTGGTGGTCAAGGGCCTGACTGATCATATTTCTCTCTAACTCAGTTTATGTTTTGTTGATCACTCAAGTTCATCTCCAAGACCAAGGAGTTCCTCGCCGTTTTGATGTCTCTCAATGCCTATCTCGATGTCATGAAGGTCTCCAACTCTCGTAAAGCCAGCGCTGGTAATTTAAAGACGTGTGGCCGCTGCTACCTTCAGCGTCATGTTCCCCTCATCATTTCCAACAAGGACAAGGGTATCGTATGTGCTTCCAAAACATCCTTGGTGTAAAAAGGAAGAGGGTATCGTCCGTGCTTTTGAAACATCCCCAGTGTCAAACTTGTCTTGGTTCACCAATTGAACCTTCCTCATACTTGCCCCTCAAGGTCATGCCCACTGATTCTGTATCTGGAACCAAAGCTCTTCTACCAGTATGAAATCCAATTGGTCCTCATACCCGCCGGACCTTCTCGAGTCACACAAACATCGGCAGAAGAAGAACACATTAAAGAACCGAGCCCGCCTCTCCCCGCGCCGGGTGACTAGCATGTTGTTGTCAAGCACAAGCAAAAGCTTGGTGCTGCTGGCAAACGAGGCGCATCCAAAGACGAGTGGCCAGTCTCATCACACAAGCATCTCCCTCATGAATGCCGACCACCTCCTGCTCCAACTCTTCCCCTCAAACAAGCACACCCCGTCAAGTCTCTCCCCGTACGCCCTTCTGCCCCCTCCTCTCCGACCACTGACACACCACGTCACCACACCGCTCTTTGCCGCCAGCCTCGGCCCTCTGCTCTCAAGCTCCCCAACGCCTCCGCCGCGAACCAGAACTTCCAGAATTCCGATCCCCTCCCCAACGTTGAGGGCACAATGACTACCCAGGAAACTTCCAAACTTATAGCTTGGCCCAGATCAGAACCATGATCAAGCTGCTTGACATCATAGTTAAACACAAATTCCGTCCTCCTCTCTTAACTCCTCTCTATTGCTGTTTTAAATTGTTTGGGGTTTTCTTTTAGTTTTTTGGTGTAAAAAGTCAATTAAACCTCCCCGCTGCTCCCTTCAGTAGTAATTTTGTCTACATCAGCCAGGAAAGATGTTGTAGGTTTCCACAATGGTGGCTTATAAAAAAACATAAAAAAAGAAACAAGAACAAATGTGCATTTACAACATTGTATTCATGTCTTGATAATCAGGTTTCATGACAATGTTTTTCAAGCAAAAGAATAGTTAATTAGCTACCTGCACAGTGTGGTGATGATTATTGTCAAACTTTTTGTTCTGATCTGCTTTGATTAACCGAGTGAATTGAGGATCAGGGAGGAGATCCACATGAATAGTCTGCTGACAAATCTTGAGATGGTCAAGCAAAATGTTGGCATTGAGTATAGGCATGTTGATTAAGGTACTGTATTGAATGATTGCTGTCAATTGGGAGCAGGTTGATGAGAGTGGATTGATTGCTATCATGAACAAGCGGTTGATCAGGGCAGGTGTTGATTAATACCATGTGATGGTTAATATGAGTGAAACTTGATAGAAACAGCCCTAAGAGTGGCCAGGAAGATGGGTGCAAATTAACATTTTATGGAAACAGTGATTCTGAAATCAATCATCAGGCATGGGCTATTTGGGCTGTTCATTTGTTGCACAAGAGTAGGGTTGTGAAAAAGACCAGGGGTTTCCTGTCAGGTATGTGGTTTGATGTGGGAAGTTGAAGTGTTGATATGATTAATGTTGATGTATTGCTGTGATTATCTGAATAGTGTAAATTGGCAATCACCACTTTTGCAAGTTGAAGCATCTGATTCTGATGGTTCTTTTTGAAACCATCATGGGCAAATAAATTGTTTCCAATTGGTAAAATGGCCCATAGTGTCTCTACCATAAATCATGGTCTGCAGTACCTTTTTTTGGGTGGATCATGAATTTATGATTTAACCATTTGAAATCATCTTGCTGCCTTGGATATCTCACAACTGCCAGGTTTATACATTTTCAAAACTCAGCAGGACATTTATTATATCCAAATGGACAAATGTCACATATTTTTGAACTTGACAATTATTTGTGAACACATCATGTCCAAGTGTGGTGATGCCATTTGTTATGGGATAATATCTGATTGAAAATTAGAAAAAAGGTACATATGTATTAGGGGTGTTCAAAGTTGACTGCATAAAATTATAACACCATAAATTCATAAAATTTTAATCTGAAAAAAATGTGTAACACCCAATCACTCAAAAAAGAGCAACAATTCTAAAATGGTACATAAAAAATGATCACTCAAAGGTGTTATGATTTTATGATTTTATGATTTGAAAAAAATATGATTTCAACTTTGAACACCCTTATTCTTACGACTTGGCAAGAAATTATGAAAACATGATGTCCAAGTTTGGTAATCCTATTTTTATGGCAAAATAAATGATTTACAATATAACAAAATGCAATGCCAGGGCCCATGCCTATAATTGTGTTTTTTTCACTGCAGCGGCGCAGCCGCCTTGGCCTCTAGTTCAACATAAAGCCTCCAAATGTTTTTTGTAGGCAACCTACAGTTCTGGTCTCTTCAATTTTGAAATCAGATTCAACTGATTCAGCCATCTTCAGCACCATAATACCATTATATCACTTTTAACCAATATGAAGTGATATAATGGTATTATGGTGCTGAAGATGGCTGGATAAGTTGATTCTGGGTTCACAGTTGAAGAGAACAGCACTGTAGATTCCCTAAAAAGAATTTGGAGGCTTCATGTTGAATTTTGTATTTTTTATTGAATTAACCGGTGATTATATCACCTATATTTATATCAGTGCCAAACAGGGCGTAAATCATCCCGGTAACTGTCTTGAACGGCAGTATAGAGCATATAAATTGATCTCAAAACTACCTTTGCCGACGGCATGTGCTTAACAACCCGCAAGATTACCAGATTTAAACCACAAGTTTGCAAGATGTAAACCACAAGTTTACAAGATTTAAACCACAAGTTGACAAGATGTAAACCACAAGTTTACATCTTGTAATCCACAAGTTTACAAGTTGTAAACAACAAGTTTGCAAGTTGTACACCACAGGCTCACAAGTTGTAAACCACAAGTTTACAAGTTGTAAACCACAGGTTTACAAGATCTAAACCAGTTTGAAAGATGTAAACCACAATTTTACATGATGCAAACAACAATTTTACCAGATGTAAACCACAAGTTTACAAGAGTAAACCACAAGTTTACAAGAGTAAACCACAAGTTTACAAGAGTAAACCACAATTTTACAAGATGAAAACCACAGGTTTACAAGATCTAAACCACAAGTTGACAAGATGTAAACCACAAGTTTCCAGCATGTGAACTACAGGTTACAAGACCACAAGATTACCAGATGTAAACCACAAGTTTGCAAGATGTAAACCACAAGTTTACAAGTTGTAATCCACAGTGTACAAGTTGCAAAACACATTTTTACAATCAGGAAACCACAAGTTTACAGCATGTGTGACAGCTCTGTTTATGAAGCTTAGGGCAAAAAACCCGTCAAAATAAGGGTTTTGGGCCCTAGCACTATAACTGTGCTGATGTAAACACTGGTAATATAAATTACCAAGCTTTTTACGTGGCAAATATGGCCACTACAAGGGTTTAAACACTCTGTAACAGAGGAAGGATTAATTATGTAATTAATTATAATATGTAATTATTAATTACAGGGAATTAATTTGGCATAAAAGTAAGTGGTAAGCGCTTAAACTGATTGGCTGCTTGACAGAGGCGGAGGTCTTATGGCAACTACTTATAAGGATAAAGCTTTAAATATGCTAATAAGGGATTTTTGATATTTTAAAGGGTTTGATCCAGTGGATTTTACGTGCTGGGGATGGTTTATAAGGAAAAGGGGCTACTGTAGTAGCAGGGGAGAATATTCACGGCAAACTCAAGGTTTATGGGCGGTGAATGGTCTGGGGGATCTTTTCCTGAGGGCCAAATAGGCCTCTATTTATAGAGGGGACTTGAGTGGGCGTAAACACTAATTCCTTTTCTCCCTATGGGAGTATCCTGAGGTGTAGCCGTGAACAGGGCTTGGCTGTGGGCAAATTATTTGTATTATAATAGACTAATTTCCCTGACTCTGTCACCTGACATATTTATAACCAATTGTCCTGTGAAAGAGCTTCAGTAGAAGTCTACATAATACTTTCACGGGGTATTTTTACACAAGTAATATTACTCATTACTGTACAACAGTTTATTTTTTATGTACTTTGTTTGTTTTACTAAATTTTTGTATGTAATTGTATTTTTGGGTGCTTTCTGTGGCCAATTCTTATTTAACAATTAGTACATGAAGGAATAGGAATAAGGGGTTACTTTGAGTGGGTGACCCCCCTTAATTTATGATGAGGAATCTGATTCTGCACTAATAATTTGATAATTATTATTGTTTACTAAGTTATTGCAGTTTTTTGGATACTTGATGTATCTCTAAGGCTGACAATGTGATAAGTTCAGGCTAAAAGAAATTGATTTCAGTAAAAACAAAAATAAGATAGAAAACAATGATGATTGATTTTTACCTGAAAGAAAAAGGAACAAAGTTGAGATGAGAACACATGGGCTAAGATAATAAATGAAGAGTTAGCTTATCATGGTCAACAGGATAGATGAGAAAGAAAGATAAAAAGATAAACCTGAGAATTGTGCCGCCTAGACTAGTGACCCTGACAAGGAACCACACTATGATTTGGTGTTTGACTAGCCCCTGGCTGGATAGAAGGTGTCAAAATGCAGGAAAGAAATTGGTGACTGTCAACTGGATCAAGGAGTAGCGCTCAACTGCTTTCAATTTGAAACCTTCACACCCGTTGACATCATTGAAAACAAGTTTGAAGTCACAAGCCGTACCACTGTGCACCCACATATTCTAACAGCATGTAAACTAAAGTTTACAACATGTAAACCACAAGGTCCCCAACATCTAAACCAAAAGTTTGAAAGATGTAAACCACAATTTTACATGATGCAAACAACAATTTTGCCAAATGTAAACTACAAGTTTGCAAGACAAAAACCACAAGTTTACGGCAGGTGAACTCCAGGTTACAAGATGTAAAGCGCAATTTTACAAGATGTAAACTGGTTGTTGACATCTTGTTAACCTGTGGTTTACATCTTGGAAACCTATAGTTTACATCTTGTAAACTGTAGTTTACATGCTGTAAAATTGTGGTTTACATCTTGTAAACTTGGGGTTTACATCTTGTAAACTTGGGGTTTACATCTTGTAAACTTGGGGTTTACATCTTGTAAACTTGGGGTTTACATCTTGTAAACTTGGGGTTTACATCTTGTAAACATGGGGTTTACATCTTGTAAACTTGTGGTTTACATCTTGGAAACTTGTGGTTTACATCTTGTAAACTTCTGGTTTAAATCTTTTGACCTGTGGTTCACATGCTGGAAACTTGTGGAATACCTCTTGTAAAATTTAAACCCCAAGTTTACAGCATGTGAACTACAGGTTACAAGATGTAAACCACAAGTTTACACATGTGAACTACATGCTACAAGATGTAAACTTGTGGTTTACATCTTGTAAACTGGTGGTTTATATCTTTTAAACTTGTGGTTCACATCTTGTAAGCTTGTGTTTACAACTTTTAAACTTGTGGTGTACAACTTTTAAACTTGTGGTTTACATCTTGTTAACCCTTGTGGTTTACAACTTGGAAGCTTGTGGTTTACATCTTGTAAACTTGTGGTTTATATCTTGTAAACTGGTGGCATACATCTTGTAAACTTGGGTTTACCTCTTGTAATCTTGTGGTTTACATCTTTTAAACTTGTGGTTCACATCTTCTAAGCCTGTGGTTTAGAACTGTTAAACTTGTGGTTTACATCTTGTTAATCCTTGTGGTTTACAACTTGGAAGCTTGTGGTTCACAACTTGTGAACTTGTGGTTTACATCTTGTAAACTTGTGGTTTACATCTTGTAAACTTGTGGTTTACATCTTTTAAACTTGTGGTTCACATCTTGCAAACCTGTGGTTTACAACCTGTAAAAAACCTGTGGTTTACAACTTGTGAACTTGTGGTTTACAACTTGTAAACTTATGGTTTACAACTTGTGAACTTGTATGGTTTACAACTTGTAAACTTATGGTTTACAACTTGTAAACTTGTGGTTTCCAACTTGTAAACTTGTGGTTTCCAACTTGTAAACTTGTGGTTTACAACTTGTAAACTTGTTGTTTAGATGCTGTAAACTTGTGGTTTACATGCTGTAAACTCGTGGTTTACATGCTGTAAACTTGTGATTTACATCTTGTAAACTTGTGGTTTACATCTTGTTAACTTATAGTTTACATCTTGTTAACTTATAGTTTACATCTTGTTAACTTATAGTTTACATCTTGTAAATTGTGATTTACATTTTGTAAAATGTAGTTTACATCTTGTAAACTGTAGTTTACTACTTGTAAACTGTAGTTTACATGCTGTATACTGGGGGTTTATATCTTTTAAATCTGTGGTTTACATCTTGTAAACTGTAGTTTACATGCTGTAAAATGGTGGTTTACATCTTGTAAACTGTAGTTTACATGCTGTAAACTGGTGGTTTATATGCTGTAAACTTGTGGTTTACATGCTGTAAACTTGTGGTTTATATGCTGTAAACTTGTGGTTTACATGCTGTAAACTTGTGGTTTACATGCTGTAAACTTCTGGTTTACATGCTGTGAACTTCTGGTTTACATGCTGTAAACTTGTGGTTTACATGCTGTAAACTCCTGGTTTACATGTTGTAAACCTGTGGTTTATATCTTGTAAAACTGTGGTTGAAATCTTGCAAACCTGTGGCTTACATCTGATAAACTTGTGGTTTACATCTTGTAAACTCGTGGTTTACATCTTGTGAGCTTTAGGTTGACATTGTGTGGTGCTCCATAGCATATCACCAGTGGTATCTTTGCTTTCTTATTTCCGCATAGTAAAAGTTATACGAATTTACTTTGCGCACGGAGGGAAACTTGTTGCGCACAGGAATTTCCGTTGACTCGACGTCACGTGACGTTGGGCCCCCCTCCGTGTGCGCCGTGGTGCTCCATTCCAAACCATAAGTAGTATTTTATTGCCTTTTCTTTACATATATTCATCATTACATTGCCCATTTCCCCATAACCCTTCACAAATACCTCATTATTATTGCATATTCAGATTCTACGCCAAATTTTACCTATAGTCACTCATACATAGTACCCCCTTATCTTCAATGGTTCAGTAGTTATAAAGGATATAAGACTTACAGACAACCTACATTCTTCATTAGTTACAATACTCATTTCATTAGTAACCTACTTGAATCATTACAGTAAATTCCTTTTACATATTTATTCTCACATACTAAACCCTTTACATACATTTCTCATTATGTACTATGCCTATTGTACACATTACATCATTGGATCTGTGCTTACCTTTTTCAGTAGTGCTCATCATTACAAGTAGTTACTATGTTCTCATCACTCTTCCCCATTAGTACATTCTTTTATTCCCATAACCAGCATTCCCCTTTCAGCATTGCTCATCATTACATACTGTTACTATGTTCACATCACTCTTCCTCATTTGTACAACCTTCATTCTCATAGCCAGAACTCCTCATTGTCTGTGCTCATCCTTCCTTCATATAAGAACTGTCTTTCCCCCCTCACTTGTACCTCATGCAGAATTTATAGATAATTTTAGATACAGAAATTATAAGTGCCCATTCTCATCAACCCATTGCCATTGAACCTTGCCTTTTCATTCCCCACTCTCATCACTCCTCCAACTCTCTTACCCTCAGTAGTCAGTAGTTAAAGCTCATAGTACTAGCTCCTAAGATCAAGCAGAAATCAGCCACACCTTTTCTTCTTTTTCTTAGTGTTACTCTCATCCCCTCAGCATTAGTCAGGAAGGCAGCCTCATCAGCACCCTTGCATAGCTTACATTAGTACTAGTGTTGCTATCCATTTCCCTTCCAAGCTCTATTCTCCCCTTTGAGTAGTTCCACAGCGCCACCAGCTCCCCTCAAAAAACTATCCGCACACGGGGGTGCCGTGCGGTGACAGGTGGCCAGGGTGAAGCACTCCGGCCATCCGGAGGAAACAATCCCCTTGAAGACCGGTGTGGTAAGCCAATCCTGAATATGGCACCAAAATCAAAGTCTTTTTCCCTCAATATAACCTTCTCTGGAATACTCAAGGCCCCACCTCCTCAAGAATCAAGGCCAGGACAACTCATCCCATCAACAGGCCCCCCATCCTCTCTTCACCCTTTTTTTTCACCTCCTGGATACCCACCTACACCAACTCAACACTCCTCAGGCTCCCAGCTAGGCACAAGCGGGAGAAAGTCACCCATCAGACAGAGCCAGACTATTAGGAAAGAACCTGGATATTCATCATCTTTTCCTCCCTTCCCAATCCAGCATGACAACCCCATTTTGGAATTAGCCACACATTTAATAACCATAGAGATCTTATCCTGGTTACCCCTTGTCTCCTTTGGTTTCAGCCCTTCCCTTTTCAGCCACTCATATGATATGTAATCCCCTTCTCCTGATTTTTCATTGTCTCTCCACATTCCAGCCTTATTCCAGAACTCTCCATACCCATAGCATTTTCAGCATCAGCCGCTTGATTGAGAATTTTTACTGTTTCATCTTTTCTTCCAACCACAACTCAGCCCCATAATATTTTGTATATAGTCTGCCCTCTTTGGCCCTACCTTTTGTTCCCCATCAGATCCTGTCCCAGCGATCCAGATCACTGGTCACCATTCACTAGCCTAGCTTATGCCATTAAATCAGAGTGGACAAGCTTGATAAGTCTATGCCAAATATATCAGGTTGGACAGACTTTACATTACCTTTACCTTGCTATTAGATTAGTAGAAAGTAAACCCTTAGACATACCTTAAGAATCCTCTATAGCCACACCTTTCCTTAAGAGTCCATACTCTTATATTCTTTCTCTTGTTCCCCTGAGAGGCAGCCATTCAAGCACCAAATCCCTCTCAAGCTCTATTCTTCCCTCAGAGTAGTTCCACACCGGCGAGAGGGATGTAGTAGCTTGATGACCGGTCTGTGCCGTTCATCAAGGGTTTTTTTTCCTCCAGATTGCTGGAGTGTCTCAACCCGGCCACCTGTCACCGCACAGCACCCCTGTGTGCAGATAGTTTTTTGAGGGGAGCTGGTGGCGCGCACGGAGGGAGGCCCTACTTCACGTGACGTCAATTCAACGTAAATTTCCGTGCGCAACGAGTTTCCCTCTGTGCTCAAAGTAAACCCGTAGTTATAATCATCAATGGCTATAAGATTACATAGTATCCTTACATATATTCCCAAATAGTATTCCATATTCAGATTCCTCATCTCATTTTTCCCCTAGCTCCTCACTCACACTATGCCCTAATTCCTCATACTTTCATAGTTATAGCCATTCATAGTTCGTACTGCCACTTTGAATTATTACAAGTCATCACCTACATAGTACAGACAACGGTGGGTAGTTATTGCTACAGTAACGCGTAACGTAATGATAACGTAACGTTTTTTGGCCGTTATCGTTATTGTTACCAGTAACGGTGTGGAACTACTCTTTGGGGGAATAGAGCTTAGAGAGGGATGAGTGCGTGAAAAGCTGCCTCTCAGATTGGGAGAGTAATATGGGACAAGAATAAGAGTATGGACTCTTAAAGAAAAGTGTGGCTGATGAAGTATTGAGAATAGTGCTTTCTAGACGAAATCAAGGGGGAAAATATACTGTAAAATATGTGGTAAAATAGGCTATGTAATTCTTATTCTGTGACCAGGGATGCAAAGTGACAATCTGATGGGGGACAAACAGAATGGGCCAAAAGGCTCTACATTTATAGTGAGGGGACAACAGGTGGTTCTGAGACGAAGAGAAAGATTGGAACAGGGTACAAAAAGCCTCCAACAAGGTGACAAGGCAACAAACCAACAAGGCATCTACTACATGGCTTGGGATGACATAAGAGGAAAACAATAACCATGGCGCATCAGCCGCCATGCATCTGAGAAAGAGTTACGCCTTGCTGGAATATAGAGGAGTTAATTCTAGTGAACACTCAGGGTCCTTCCTAATAGTCTGGCTCTGTTTGATGGTGGACTTTCTCCCACTTTGACCTGATTTTGTACATATTTTATTACCCATTGTGGAGGGCCATCCATGAAAGTGAATACTGAGAAGTTGAGGCACCTTGTAGAGATGGTTCTAGGCTATTATGAAGTGTCTGTGGGCGTAATAAGGTTTTGATTAGGCTCACCACATCCACCCCCAAATTAGATGATGTCCCCATCATCCAACCTTGAGTGAGGTGTGACAAAGAATAGAAAAAGAAAATAGGGCAAGGCAAAAGAAGGCTGTGACGTGGCAAGTTTGATTGGTTTTTGTGCAGATTTTTTTTGTATGTTTGATTTTCCTTCTAGCGTAAAAAATTTGAGATGAGTTTGAAGAATAGAAAAGCTATGAACAAGTGAGGCAGAAATAAGATTTGGTTGATTTATATTCCTTTAGTGATTTTTATGCTGTTTTTCTTATTTGATTTTATAGTAATTTTCCAGGAAACAATGTGACAATGAAAAGGTATATCTAGATGAAGAAATAAAGGAAAAATGTAACAAGAATTTTTAGTGGAAATGGGTGGAGAAACCACCCCCAAATTGGTGTGATCCTTGCGGCGTAGCTATCCTTAGTTTCGTCTCCAGGGCTGTTTATGTCATCCGCGCTAGAAGTTCCAGACCTCGGCGCTCCTCCTTCGTCGTTGCTCGCGCTTCCAATAGCAATCCGTCGGCTTTCGCGCCATCAAGAGCTCCAATAGCTTTATTAGCTCCCTCCCGACTTGTGAACACAACCAGCGCAAATAACTCCATCCCAGATCCGACGTGTGGCGTAAAAGATTCTCTTATAGCTCCATGCTCTTTCAAGGCTTCCGTGATGTCTGCGGCAGACGTTCCCGGCGCGATATTAAAGAGGTAGATGGGCCAGAAATGTGCTAAAGAGGTTTCTGCTGACTGATACGCAGGGACTTTAGAATGTTCACTCATTTTGAAGGTGCTGTATTGAGTTGATCACGAAAATGTTTATCCAAATAGGTTGGCGAGATGTAAGTGTGTCGTGGTAAGAAAGCTCTCGCGAAAAGGGGGAAAGAAACTGGGGAGTGCGCTGGTCGGTCGAACCCCTCAAACAACAAGCACCACGCGAATCGTCTCCGGTCTAGCTTCTAGATGGTATTGTGCGCCGCGTTGTTAGCAAGGCCACCTTTGAACTGAGGATGGCGCTACCGCTATCGCCTCAAGCATCATTTCCAGTCCCAGTTGTGCAAGCTATGCTTGTTGTTTTCGTTTTTGGACCGGCCTAGGCCGGAAACTTGTCTTGTACGTTTGTTGATTCGATTTTGGACCGGCCTAGGCCGGAAACTTGTCTTGTACGTTTGTTGATTCAATTTTGGACCGGCCTAGGCCGGAAACTTGCTTTCTTTAATTTATACCGACGTTATTGTTACTGGCCCGTCGAGAGCTCGAAGTCGGCGTGGTCGCGGAGATGTAGGCCAAAGATCATGTTACTGGCTAGACAAACGCTTGTAGTTCGGCGTGGTCGCAGAGATCTAAGCCGATGGTCTTGTTCCCAACTAGACGAAAGTTCGAAGTCCTCGGATTCTTCCGAGCAAAAGGAGAGCACCCAAAGCTATATAAAGGGGATTGAAATGATGGCAAAATCCAATCCACTAACTCCTCATTACTATCATTCCTTGCTAAGCCAACACAACCACTTCGCCTCTTTCTCCTGTTGACCATGTCTTTTATTCCTGAATCGCCTATTGATGGTGCCTGGGATCCAAACTCCCAAACAAACACGCGCAGCGGTTACGGCGAAACCAATACTCCCTTATCTTTAGTAAATAATTATCCCCTTGGTTCACAAAATTATCCTATCTTAATCCACTCCGACGACGAAGATTTCATCGCTGGAGTACATGTAGCAGCCTCCTATGTCACTCGGGTTGTTGAACTCCCGCAACTTCATGTTTTTCGGCAACGCCTCCGCCTCCTTGTCGCCAGAACACAATTCCAACACAATCAACCGACTAGAAGAGCTCGTCGAAATGGCCGTGCCCGCGGCAGTCGTCCGGTGGTCCTGGAATTCCGCCATGTTGAGCGCGAACTTGAGGCGCTGATAAATGGTAGCTTTGAGATTCAAATGGCCTACTAAGTAAGCCCCTAATTTTTTATTTTTCACTGAAATTTACTCCTTTATTTTACTAATTTATGCTTCCTATCGGCAACACCAGTCCCCCACTTCTTTTTTTTTTTTTTTTTTCTTTTTTTTTTTTTTTTTAAATCTTGAAAGCCCTTATAGATCTAACTGTCTGAAATGTGAATAGCCATAGAAAATTTAATCTTTCCCAAAAAAAGCAACAAAGCCAGAATAAAATCAGAGTTTTCTTGAATGGAACAGCTTCACATGCGGCGCCGCATACCTGCGCTTGAGTTCTTGACCGTCAAGTTCTTCTAAAGTATATGAGCCACTTTTTTCTTGTGATTTTATGCGGTACGGCCCATTCCAGCGGTTTTCAAAGAGCTTTCCCCACTGACTTTCTAGGGATTTATTGTACACAAGAACTAGGGATCCCGGCGTAAGCGGTCCTCTGTCTGGTTTCTTTTGATTCCAATATTTGACAGAATTTTCCCTGGAGTCCTTCATGTTCTTGTAGGCTTCTTGCAAAATTGATTCTCTCCTCTCCAGTTGGCGAACTCTGGCAAGGAGAAGGTCTGCGGTTGATTTTACTGACTCCCAATCAGTCCCTAAGAAAGTTTCCAGTTCGAGGTCAATTGGTAAAACCGCCGGTTGGCCAAACATGAGTTCATAAGGCGTATAACCAGTGGTTCTCTTCGTAGAAACTCTATCCGCAAAAAGGACAAGAGGTAAGTAGCTGCGCCATTTCTTTCCGTCCGTCCCAGCCAGTTTAACCAAGGTATCTTTAATGGGCTGATGACCTCTTTCTACCATCCCGTTTGCTTCCGGATAATATGGCGTAGTGACTTTTACAATGGATCCTTTCTGCTTTAAGCAATCCTGAAGTTCCTTCCCAAATTCCGCCCCGCCGTCGACTACAACTGTGTGAGGTGCGCCATATCTGAAAATCCATTCGTCCGTAAACCACTGCGCAATCTTTTTAGCTTTAAGAGTTTCCAATCCCACAGCTTCAACCCATCCGGAGAGATCATCTCTTGCAATCACTAGATATTTCCACTTTCCCGCTTTAATATGTACTGTATCCATACTGACGCGCCCAAAAATGGTAGATTTCCCTGTTGCGTGCTTATGTTCCAAAGCTTTCAAGGGGCTTCTCTTCTGACAGGCGTTGCAGGACTGGACCCAACTCTTGACTTTTCTTTTCATGTGCGGCCACCAAAACCTAAGCTTAGTCCGTTTGTAAGTTTCTTCCACTCCTCTATGGCCAAGTTGTTCGTGAAGCGCCTCCAGAATGTGTTCCTGGTATTTTGGATTGCTGATAACTAGTTGCGGGAAAGGTTTATTTCTCTTTTTAAGTTTGCCGTCAGAGACCATGAAGCCGGCAGATTTATGCTTTATTACTTTCCAATCCGCGTCAGAGGTATCTGTTGGCCTATTTAGAGTGAGCAAATATTCTTGAAGCTTGCCCCAAATTCCTTCTTGCTGAAATTGACCGCGCTCCACCCCCAAATTTAAAGTGTTAACTTCTTTGACGCCAAAACCGGGATGAGGCTTAATCCATTTCTCATCTTCGTCAAAACTGGGCTGCTCTCCTTCATCATCGTCTGGCGGTCTTCTAGATAATCCGTCGGGCATAGTGAAAGTTTTCCCAGGGACGTGAACCAAATTATAAGAGAATAATTGAATAAAAGCCACCCAACGAGTCATGGGAGCATTTGGAAGATCAGGTGAGTTAATCATTTCTATAAGGCTTTTAGCGTCCACGAAGAGGTCGAATTGCTGGCCCCAAAGCTGAGTTTGTAATTTTTTTAGGATTTTTGCGACGCCACAGAGCTCCAGTTTTGATTGAGAATATCTGGATTCCACCGGCGAAAAAACCACGGATTCGTATAAGACTGGCCTGTCTTTCTGGTTATCTTCTTGAGTGAGTACTGCTCCTGCCGCAATGTAGCTAGAATCCACCGCTAATTTTATTTTTCCTGCTCCTTCAGAGTAGTCCAATTTTTTTAGAGTTATATCATAACCTACTATCCGTTTCAAAAGATCAAACGCATCCTGGCACTCCTTTTTCCAGTTCCATTCCGCGTCTTTTCTGGTTAATTTTCTAAGCGGTGCGGCAAGCTCTGAAAGTCCTTTAATAAACATCCTGACATAGACGCAGACTCCTAGAAAACCTCGAACTTCCGTTGCATTTTTTGGTACCGGCCATGTTTCAATTTTATTTAGCTGTTTTTTCGAAATTTTTCTGCCCTCCCTGCACACAACGTGACCCACAAGATCCAACGCGGGGACGCAGCAGGCAAATTTCTTTCCGGAAATTGTGAGTCCAGCTTCTTCTATTCTAAATAAGATCCGCTCCAGAGTGACGGCGTACTCCCAGATAAATTTCCTGATGCCAGGGTTTTCTGCCAAAGTTTCTTGATTGTAATCTGAAACAGGACCTTTTATACCGCCATCATCAATGAATATACCAACATTTTGAGGAATTTCGTCTTGTAGAATCCACATCATTTGCGCCTGGTATACGGCGACAGAATTGGTTGCTCCTTGTGGTAATCTGGTAAGCTGAAATCGTCCCAGAGGAGTTTCAAAGGTGGTTAATGGCCTAGATTCTAATGATAACTCTCTTTCATCGTAGCCTCCCATTATATCTCCCAGACCGTAGCAAGCTCTCCCGGTAAAAGATTCAATTAATTCTTCCGGTGAAGGCGGTATTCCAGAGTCCTTAATTGTTACTTTATTGAGTTTTTGTAAGTCGTGGACAATCCTGAGCCTTCCATCTTGTTTTTTGACGCAAAAGACCGGGCTAGAGTAAGAGGAATAAGACTGCTCATAAAGACCTGTTCGGATGCGCTCCCGTACTAACTCTATGAATTGATCTTTAATTGCGGCAGGAATTGGAATAGGTCGCTGCTGCCAAGGTTCGTGGGCGATGACGGGAATGATGTAAGGTTTCCCGTAAGTGTGTTTGAGAAGTCCTCTCTCTTCCTCCCGAAAAGCAAGTCCTCCCTGCCGCATTACGATGATATGTTTGAATAATTTAAGTTCTTCAGGTTTGAGCCACCCGGGTGGACCGAAATTAATGACTTTAAGGCGGTCTTCTGTGATTTTCCAAGTAGGGGTAAAATTAGGCGGGTGAGGAGTTAAAGGTGTTACATAAGGATCTCTAGATAAAGGAGGACTACATAAGGGTGAGTTTATGTTCTGCGGCATGAACTGATTTACTGGCTTGATTTTTTTTGACGTTGATTTATATTTTGCCGCAAACACTAACTTTTCTTCTACACTATATTTGGGCACCTTCCAATCACCTACTTCTGGAAGGTGCCAGAAGCTAAAAAATGACTCGAAGTTGTGGCGGAATTGACAGGAAAAGTGGTCTCGTATTTTTGGTTTGATGGGTTTAAAATTGGAACCAGGTAAGTCTGACCATTTTTATTTATTGAGAGGGATTCCACACCGCTGTCCTTGAATTGAATAGTAGCTGAGACGTCTATCAACCATGGTTTTCCTAGTATAGGCTGTACCGCTGCAGAAGAGACCCAGAAATGCACTTCTTTCGTAATATTTCCTACTTTAACCGGTACATTTTCCGCAATTCCCAGAATGTCACTCTTGTGTCCGCCAATACCGCGCAGTTTCATAGGTTTTTGAGTAATTATAAGCCCCATTTTCCCCGCTAGATCCCTAGGTAAAAGATTAACTTGAGAACCGTTGTCTAAGAGCGCCTGAATTTGCTTCCCATTAATGGTGACAGCAACATATCCTAAGGGGCAAGCGTAATGCGCTGGACCGCTATCTTGCGCTTCCTCCTCTTCGTCTTCAGAGTTGACGTCGACAGCGTTGGTTGTCTTAGGTTGATCTATAGGAACTCTTTTAGGACTAATCTTCTTTTTGAATGCATCCACGGCGCCGTTAGATATGGCAAAAACTTCTCCAATGGTGAGTTGAATTTTCTCATTTAACATTTGTGAGACCAACTTCTCTTCCGTGTCGGGGAACTGTGTAGCTAATGGTCTTTCCACATAGGTTTTGCGGGCAGGTTTCTCCTTTGTTGGCGCGCTGGTAGAGTCCTGAGGCGTGAGGATTTTAACCTTCTTCGGTGCGGGGTTTTCTTTTCTTGAAGATGCAGGAAGAGGAACTGGGTCATAATCATCCTGTCGAGCAATCTCCAAGATCCTCTCGTCGTCGACGTCCATGAGCTCTTCCTTTGTGTTTCTGACTTTTTTTGCTTTCGAATTGTCTGACCCTTCAGGATATTCTGCACCACTTCTGGTTCTCTTTCCAATGTCGCAGTCAAAAGTGTCTTCCTCCGCATATTCAACCTCCTCAAGCTTTCCAAAAGAGGTCTGGACTTCTGGTGCGCTATCTTCCTTTTTTCCCGTATGCGTTCCTGGCGGTAGATTGATAACTCCCGCTGTTTGTGCTCTGCTTTGGTGATAAGTGTCAACTACGGTTTTAAAAGGCCTGGTTCTATCATAAGGTATTTGAGTTCCGTCTGGTAAAATAACATTGGTTCCTTCCTTCTTTACTAATCCGTTGATTTCGTCCAAGTTAACTTGATTGCACCTGTGGATGGTATGTCCAATCATGTGACAGTAATTACATTTATAGCTAGATGGGGACCGGTCTAGTTGGGCGGGTTTATAAGGAACGTGACTTGACGACACAAATGGAGACGGCTGCTTTTGTACATTCCAGCTAGAGAGGCTTTTAGTAAGTTGATCCATAGCATTATCTTTTGGTTGAGCTTTCTGCGCCGGTGGCTGAATTGTTTGAATTTCTTTCTGAATGTTTTCGTCGTTTAAAATAGCCATAGTCCTAAGTTCTCTATTAATATAGTCCAAGATAGTGTTATACGGCGGAAGAATGTGAGATCCATCCAAGGCCATTTCCATGTGGTTATCTCTTATGAGTTCGCGGTTTACGGCGATCCGGATAGGAAAAGATAAGCAATTTAGAACCGAGTGCCTGATTTCTTCCGCGCTAACCATGTGTCGACAGCGTACTAAGTAGGCTACTAAGTTTTCTAGCTGGATACTGAAATCCTGGAACTCCTTCTGGGTTTTGATTCCCTTCGCCATCGTGGTTGAAATAAGTTTGTCCAAATCATTCCTTGTGTACTGCAGAAGCGGAAGCATTTTTCCCCAACGTTGAACTAATTTAAGCTTGAGTTTTTCCCAGTCGTGTCTTTCCCGCTCCGCCATTTCCTGTACTTCTTTGATTAAAGATTCCCCTTCCAAGAAGAATATAATTTGTAGAGCAATATCAGATCCTTGGGCGCCATCCAATCTAGCCGCATATTCCAGGCGCTTAATAAAATCTCCAATGTCCATGTTTGTACCATCAAAGATAAGTCCTTTGGCGCCAGCTTTGATTTTAACTGGTTTCCTTCCAAATGGTTCTGGGTTATAGGCGGGGAGCTGAATGCTAGTTTGTAAGAAGTGTGGCGTAATTTGAGCTGCTGCGCCTGATTGGCGAGTCTGGTTTACGTATTGCGGCGCAGGGCGGTATTGACTGTTTAAAAAGTTATTTCCTAGGAGTGGATCCAACGCTGCGCTTCCTGTGGTCGAAGGGCTAGTATTTCTCATTGGTCCAGGATTAAATGGCACTGAGGGCGCTTGATTTGATGAAAATGTAAGCCCGCTATTCACTATTGGCATAGCTCCGACGTTCCTCGGCGTAACTGACGATCCAGCGTTCCCCGGCGGAACCGACGATCCAACGTCCATCGGCGCAGGCGCTAATCCAACATTTGCTTGTCTAGTATTTCCTCCAAACGGCGGAATTTCCATATTAGATAAATGGAACCTAGGGTACGGTCCGGAGAAAGAGCTTCGTCTGCCGGCGTTAGGCATTTCTTGCGGTATTTCTACGGTTAAGTTTCTAGAGTCTACTAAGTTGATGATATAGTTATTTAAGGTAGAAAGACTTGGGTGCGTCGAGTTTAAAGGTATTTCAGAAGAATTCTAGGTCGGAATTTTGTTTGAAAAGATTTTAAACTAAGAGTAAGAGTAATTTTTCTACTAAGATCAATAGAATTTTTAGAGTAATTTTTAACTAATGTATTTATTTAGCCTAGAAATGACGAGACTATAAATCTAAAGATCTTCAGGCCACTGTTGGGACACCACTTGTGGAACTACTCTTTGGGGGAATAGAGCTTAGAGAGGGATGAGTGCGTGAAAAGCTGCCTCTCAGATTGGGAGAGTAATATGGGACAAGAATAAGAGTATGGACTCTTAAAGAAAAGTGTGGCTGATGAAGTATTGAGAATAGTGCTTTCTAGACGAAATCAAGGGGGAAAATATACTGTAAAATATGTGGTAAAATAGGCTATGTAATTCTTATTCTGTGACCAGGGATGCAAAGTGACAATCTGATGGGGGACAAACAGAATGGGCCAAAAGGCTCTACATTTATAGTGAGGGGACAACAGGTGGTTCTGAGACGAAGAGAAAGATGGGAACAGGGTACAAAAAGCCTCCAACAAGGTGACAAGGCAACAAACCAACAAGGCATCTACTACATGGCTTGGGATGACATAAGAGGAAAACAATAACCATGGCGCATCAGCCGCCATGCATCTGAGAAAGAGTTACGCCTTGCTGGAATATAGAGGAGTTAATTCTAGTGAACACTCAGGGTCCTTCCTAATAGTCTGGCTCTGTTTGATGGTGGACTTTCTCCCACTTTGACCTGATTTTGTACATATTTTATTACCCATTGTGGAGGGCCATCCATGAAAGTGAATACTGAGAAGTTGAGGCGCCTTGTAGAGATGGTTCTAGGCTATTATGAAGTGTCTGTGGGCGTAATAAGGTTTTGATTAGGCTCACCACAACGGCAGTGCGATATTGATATCACACCACGAGGTTTTTTTTTTGGCGACGGCCGTTACTATATCTGAGTGCGTAGCAACAGATATTGGGCAAGATAACAAGCAATAAAAGGCCAAAATAGGGCCAATTTAGCCTTTTATTGCTCAATAACGTGTTATCCGCTGGATAACGCGTTACTTTACTGGTAACGGCCTCAAAAAAAGAGGCCCGCTACGTTACGCGTGATGCCGCTGTTCGCGCGTTACTGCTAACGATAACGGCGGGTAGTTACTTTAAAAAAATCCCGCAGATATTGTAAAGTAAAGTAACTATCCACCGTTGGTACAGAGTTACTTCTATTACTCTTCTTTCCTCTTATTACATACAGTACATCCATATATTTCTACCACTTATTACATATAGTACATACACAAAATTCTTGCACTCTCCATTCAGTACAGTTCACATATCAAATATAAGAACATTTCCCATTGCCACCCTTTAGCTTGTCTTTTTCACACCTGTTCATTCTTATTGTAGTACATCCCCACTTGGCACTCATTTTTCTTTCTCATCAGTTATTGTGCTCCTCCTCCCTTCTACCTATTGCAGAATCTCTCTTATATAAACCCCTCCTCAGATGTTGTATTCCCCCCATGCTGTTTTTATTATACTTACCTCCCATAGTATTGCCTTCATCAGATGATTGGAGCCTTTTATCCCTCCATCATCACCATAGACTATTGATTGTTTCTCCCCCCATATGTTTGGATATTGTATACTCCACTCATCAACATTGATTATTGCTTATTGATTGAACCTCATCACTCACCTCATCAAATATCATATTGAAAATCATTGCTCCTCATATTGAACCTCATTGCTCCTCATATTGAACCTCATTGCTCCTCATATTGAACACCTCATTGCTCCTCAGATTGCACACCCTATTGCTCAACAATTTCCCCATCATTCCATTGCTCTCACCTTAGTAGAAAGTAGTCATCTCATACGTATTAGTCAGTCTAACATAAAGTAGAAATCCAGCCACACCTATTTCTTATTTTTCTTAGTGTTACTCTCATACCCACCAGCACGGTGGGCAGATACGTTACGGTACGTTACGGGGGCAATTTTGGATACCATAACTATTTTTAGTTATCCATATCTGCCCTCTGGGATAACGCACATTAATTTTTACTCTGTTGTAATTTAACATAATGCACAGATGGGGTACTGTTTTTGCAGCCATGTTAACGTAACTTTCCCATGAATTGGGCGCAGTTAACGTAATTTTGGGGCATTACAATATCTGTAACGTCAAAAAAACCCTTTTAATACAGGTGTTGAGGCACCCACACCCACATAGGGGACTGGCTGCCCCCTCCCAGGGTGGTAGTTGAACACGCGACATATACAGCAGCTGGCAGAAACCTAACCGGCCCCTTACCAGCTGGTATCACCAGGGGAGATATGTTCCCACTCCCCAGGGAGTGCCTTACCGTAACTTTTTTCCATAACTGTGCTGGAGGCCTTTGGTAAAGCAATATTGAATAGGTATGAACAAGACTGGAAGTCAGCGTGGAAATCAGTTGGAAATCATCCTGAAATAAACCACAACTTGCCAAAAAATCATCCAGAACTCATCTATAATTCATCCAGAACTCATCCAGAATATAGTCCTTTCTTGGCTCCATGACCAGTGTGTCCTTTCCATGGAGATGTGAAAGGCCCAGCCTGTCATTTTTCCCCCTCATGCACTCGCGTACATCAGGGGGACAATTGGTGTCTCAAAACAAATGTTTTACTTTTCATGTGGCTGTGAAAGGCCCATCCTGTGATATTTCCACCTCAATGTACGCGCGTACATCAGGGTGACTATTAGAGCAAAGTGCAAAAAGGTTAACTTGCATGTGCACATGTGAATTTTGAAAAGCAAAAAAATACAAAATTCACTAGATCATTTTCGTGAGGAGGACAGGATATATGGCCAAAGTGAATTGGCACCGCCATCCAACCTTGACTTAACTCAGACTTTCACCCTATTAAAACAGTTTTTTGTCAATTTTATCAGCCAAATTCAAATTAATTCCCGCATTTCCAAGAAAATGGGTTTGAATTTCAATGACTGCAAAATTACCACATTCCAAAAATCTAAACCCAATAATTATACCAAGTTGACTTTTAGTTTAATTTTGTACATAAGGGCATATAATGTGAATTACAAGAAACCCATTTTTTTGGAGGAATTACTTTTGAGAATGGGAATTTTGCTTTGCTATCCTTAAAAATCAGTAAACAGGAGCAATTGATGAGTTGGAATTTGGTGAAATATCATTTCATCATAATTCTTCCTACAGTTGTACATGGAAAACAAAATAATTCTACACAACATTGTGTTGACTTCCAAATCAATTGTGACTGACTTTTCACTAACTTCTCCATCCAATTTACTATTTTTGGGATGAGTTACTAATCCACATCAGGCTCACATCCAACCAAAACTCACATAAAATTCAGCTCTGGCACTCCCTGGAGAGTAGGAACATATCTCCCCTGGTGTATAATTCACACTTGTCAAACTGCGATTAACGGAGCAACTCAACCATTTCAATATCCAATATCGTAACTTAAACTACATTATCCAATTTTTCAAATTGGATAACGTAACTCAGCCACCAGCTATCAGTAACTGGGCCGTGACGTAACTGTAAAGGTTACGTTACAGGCAGATTTATCCAAATTGATAACGTATCTGCCCACCGCTGCAGCAATAGTCAGGAAGGCAGCTTGTGTATCAGCATTCTTAGCATAACCCACATTAGTACTAGTCTAGTTAACCATTTCCCCTCCAAGCTATATTCTCCCCTTTGAGTAATTCCACAGCGGCCTCCATTAATTCATGGCACTCATCTGTTTCTGAGGAACGTTGGGTCCACCAGAGTGTTGATTTAACCTTGGGAAAGTGGTTTGCCAATTGGTCAATGGGGGCAACCGGGGGACCAATAGGGAAACAGCCCATCTGCCCAGGGGAGGGGCACTGAGTTGGGGAGAGGAAATGCAGGTGGCAAGGGGCACATGGCATGGTGAAATTTGCATACACAACGCACCAATTGTTGGAGATCCTCCTGGAATTGGTAATTTATAGGTCCCCAGGAAGGTCCTGGGTTTGATTCCTGGGATCAGCAAGACACCAAATGTTGTCTCTGTGTTGAAAATCCATCTGCACAACAGATTATTTAAATCTATTGGTGCAGCCATCAGACCTCTGCATACTCAGCAGGTCCCTTGACATAGACAATGCGGCCCCTTTGGGAACATGTCTGCTGAACCAGACTGTCTCACCAATGGTCTTCAATGCCAGAAACAGGCCCAGTGGTGTACATGCTGTAAAGTGTAGTTTACAGCTTGTAAAGTTGTGATTTACGTCTTGTAAACCTGTGGTTTACATCTTATAATAAACCTGTGGTTTACATCTTGTAAACCTGTGGTTTACATCTTGTAAACCTGTGGTTTACATCTTGTAAACCTGTGGTTTACATCTTGTAAACCTGTGGTTTACATCTTGTAAACCTGTGGTTTACATCTTGTAAACCTGTGGTTTACATCCTGTAAACCTGTGGTTTACATCTTGTAAACCTGTGGTTTACATCCTGTAAACCTGTGGTTTACATCTTGTAAACCTGTGGTTTACATCCTGTAAACCTGTGGGTTACATCTTGTAAACCTGTGGTTTACATCCTGTAAACCTGTGGGTTACATCTTGTAAACCTGTGGTTTACATCCTGTAAACCTGTGGTTTACATCCTGTAAACCTGTCGGTTACATCTTGTAAACCTGTGGTTTACATCCTGTAAACCTGTGGTTTACATCCTGTAAACCTGTGGTTTACATCTTGTAAACCTGTGGTTTACATCTTGTAAACCTGTGGTTTACATCTTGTAAACCTGTGGTTTACATCTTGTAAACCTGTGGTTTACATCTTGTAAACCTGTGGTTTAAATATTGTAAACTCACGGTTTGCATCTTGTGAGCTTGTGGTTGACATCTTGCAAACTTGTGGTTTACATCTTGTAATCTTGTAAATTTACAAGGTGTAAGCCACAGTTTAAAAAGTTTAAACCACAGTTTACAAGTTTGAGACCACAGTTTACAAGGTGTAAACCACATTAGGGGGTATCAAATATGAGAAATCCACAATTAGAAACCAGTCAATTAGCCAAAAATCAAATTGTTCACCAGTGGATCATAAAATGGGGTAGAAGAAGGACCAGCATGTTTTAAAAATGATGTGTTTTTTCAAACCAGTCAATTACATAATGGTGGATTTGGTCATATCTGATACCCCCTATTTTACAAGATACTAGACTTTCAAGGCGGCTGCGCCGCCGCTTGTTGCAGACCATGGTGAATTGCAAGTTGAATTGAAACTTTTATTCCAAGTTCCCTCACAGCTACTTAAAAATAGTCCGCAAGGAGTAATATATATCACACTTTGGAAAAATAAGAAAAGGTAAAAGTTTAAGAATATAGGAAGACGTCAAGAAAATGATAAATTGTTCCATCTGTCAACTAAGGGAGTGAGAAGAAAACAAAATGGGATTCTTTTTTTCATAGAGGGATATGTGAGATGGATGAACAAGCAGAAGGGTCCCCATTTGGGCCAAAAACACCAGATGTCACCTGAAAAACTGCTGAATTAGCTATCATTGCCTTGGCTTAGAAGCCATTGCCTTGGCTTAGGAGGCATTGCCTTGGCTTAGGAGGCATTGCCTTGGCTTAGGAGCCATTGCCTTGGCTCAGGAGCCATTGCCTTGGCTTAGGAGCAAGAAATGCACACCTTCATTATCAATCTAGCTGTGTTTGAGTCAAACCCCTCCAACAACCCTTTGAGTTGCACCCTCACTCCTGGATATAAATTATCTGATAAATGAGGGCGCATCTCACAATTTTTGATTATGTATGTAACATAAAATTTGCGGATGAGTAAAGCCTGAGATTACGGTTGTGTCGTTGTTGAGTTCAAACTCAAAACAAGGTATAGTTTGAGTAATTAAACTTGAGTTGGTTATCCTCTCCCACGTGTGGGCTTGGTATCTCGGACTTTTCAACAATTACACCAAGTTTGATTGGTAAAATCAAGGGTGAGGTCAGATTCCTTACCAATGCGCATTATTGAGTCCTGTTTATATGTGATAGTTGGAGTACTGCCATCGTTAAGGAAAATCATTTGCCCTCCAGTCAGAGAATACAGAATGCCCTCCTCAAGGGCGTTTTTGATTGCCATATTTGCCATGAGTTTGACTTTGAAATCTATTTCCTTCTTGCCTGCGACTCCGGAACATTGGAAGAAAGTGCCAGTAGTCACCAAGCCGCATTGGTTGCCGCGGAATACATCAAGTTCGGACTAACAAAAAGGCGTAAGCATCACAATAGACCAACAGTTTTGAGAAATATGTATACATCAGCTGTGGCTTCAAAGTGTCCAGAGACAATGTTTGGATGGTTTGATGGTCTTGGAGTTGACATTGTTGAAAATTCAAGAAGGAATTTGGAAAAGTGGTACTGATTCTTACGTGGAGGTTTTATGAAGATGTTTAAATTTATTTTTGGGTCAACAGGATCAACTTGGTGTGAGAGAAAATTCAAGCGCGGAAAGTTCTTATTTATAGAAAACGTGGAAAAAAATTGTTAGTGTACAGCGCAGGCAAAAAACCCATTCATCAGATCACTCAAGAACCTGGAAACCTTATTTCTCACGGGTGCGTTGAAAAGAATACCCTTTTTCCATATGGTGCGACTTCAGACCACCCATTGAACCTAACCACCGCGAAGGTTGAAGCCACTCTTCTGAAGGGTCAAGCTGAGAAGAAAAACCTTTGGCAAAAGGGCGCGGTAAGCAGCGCAGGCAAATAACCCATTCAATGAATCACTCATGAAACTGTCCACTTTTTTTCTCAAGGGTGCGTTGAGAAGAAGACCCTTTGTCAAAATGTTGCGACAAGAGACCACCCATTGAGCCAAGGAACCGCAAAAATTAAAGCCACTCTTCCGAAGGGTCGAGCTGAGAAGAAACTCCTTTTACAAAAGGGCGCGGTAAAAGACAAGGGGTGAGATTCCAAACCCTTGTCCCTGAATCCTGAATGACAGTATCATCTTCCAAAGTCTCCTGTGATTCTGTTAATCAAATGGGGCGTAAAATAGGAATGGTCGAGTGAACGTGGATACACGAGGGGCAAGGGATAGGAAAGTGTTCCACAAGGAAGACCTTAGACGAGTAAGGGTCGCCCTTGTAGGGAAATTTGATTTCGAATGCGGGTTTGTATGAATTCAAACCGGAAAAAGAAACATCACAAGGTAAGTACTGACAATCCCAAGGAAAAGACGATGAAACACCAAAACATTTCATGCTGAATAATCCATTTAGTCGGAAGGAGACTGTGCCTGGGTTGAGGGCAAAACATCTTGATGATTGTGAGTTGCAACCAAAGAGGGAGTGGCGTGGAAGGGGTGTGCCCGGTTCAAGGGGAATACGTCTCAGTAATTGTCATCCGTGCCCAAGGAGGGGGCCCGTGTCGGGAAGTTTCCGGTTTGGTAATTATGAACAAACAGGGAATGGCGTGCAAGGGATGTGCCTGGGTCAAGGGCAAAACGTCTCAAATCATTGTAATCCGTGCCCAAAGAGGGGGCCGCGTGACTTGGGAATGTTCCAGTTCTGTAGGGAGTTGAGTATGAGTGTGTAAAGTTGTTTGGAGGTTACGCTGAGGATGAAAAAAACAAATTACAAAAGAATACATAAGGCTGTTTGCCATGCAGGTCACATGTTTCCCTCGTGGCTCCAGATCTTGGCATTATTATGCTGCCGGAGCCGCCTGTTACAATGGGGGCTTAAGGGAAATGGGGGCTTCTGACTGGTTAGCGGGACTCGCTCCAGTCTTACGGATAATTCCAAAATAACAGGTGGCTTGAAAACCTTTATTACACCAAACTGTTAGAAAGGGAAAAGAACCGGGTGAACCCATGATAAAAATTTCCGTAAATCACTGTTTTATTGAAACTTAGATAAACCACAAGTTTACAAGATATAAACCACAGGTTTATAGGATGTAAACCACAGGTTTACAAGATTTAAACCACAGGTTTACAAGATGTAAACCACAGCTTTATAAGATGTAAACCACAGGTTTACAAGATGTAAACCACAGGTTTACAAGATGTAAACCACAGGTTTATAAAGATGTAAACCACAGGTTTACAAGATGTAAACCACAGGTTTATAAGATGTAAACCACAGGTTTACAAGATGTAAACCACAGGTTTACAAGATGTAAACCACAGGTTTATAAGATGTAAACCTGTGGTTTACAAGTTGTAAACTGCAGGTTTAAAAGATGTAAACCACAGGTTTACAAGATATAAACCACAGGTTTAAAAGATGCAAACCACAGTTTGCAAGGTGTCAATCATAGTTTACAAGGTGTAAACCACAGTTTACAAGGTGTAAACCACAGTTTACAAGGTGTAAACCACAGTTTACAAGGTGTAAACCACAGTTTACAAGGTGTAAACCACAGTTTACAAGGTGTAAACCACAGTTTACAAGGTGTAAACCACAGTTTACAAGGTGTAAACCACAGTTTACAAGGTGTAAACCACAGTTTACAAGGTGTAAACCACAGTTTACAAGGTGTAAACCACAGTTTACAAGGTGTAAACCACAGTTTACAAGGTGTAAACCACAGTTTACAAGGTGTAAACCACAGTTTACAAGGTGTAAACCACAGTTTACAAGGTGTAAACCACAGTTTACAAGGTGTAAACCACAGTTTACAAGGTGGTAAACCACAGTTTACAAGGTGTAAACCACAGTTTACAAGGTGTTAACAACAGTTTACAAGGTGTAAACCACAGTTTACAAGGTGTAAACCACAGTTTACAAGGGTGTACACCACAGTTTACAAGGTGTAACCACAGTTTACAAGGTGTAAACCACAGTTTACAAGGTGAACCACAGTTACAAGGTGTAAACCACAGTTTACAAGGTGTAAACCACAGTTTACAAGGTGTAAACCACAGTTTACAGGTGTAAACCACAGTTTACAAGGTGTAAACCACAGTTTACAAGGTGTTGTAACCACAGTTTACAAGGTGTAAACCACAGTTTACAAGGTTTGTTAAACCACAGTTTACAAGGTGTAAACCACAGTTTACAAGGTGTAAACCACAGTTTACAAGGTGTAAACCACAGTTTACAAGGTGTAAACCACAGTTTACAAGGTGTAAACCCATGTTTGCAAGGTGTAAACCACTGATTACAAAATATAAATGTATTAGAACGGCTTGCCTCATCTTGTCTTGGGGAAGGGGTCCTGCATACTATAGGAACAAGGGTCAGAGTCGTTAGGCATGACTCACATTGTTGTAAAAGTCTATTAGCTTGTCTTGCATCCGCATCGCCCAAACATCCAACTAATCATGGTTGAGAGGGGATTAGATCAACCACATTAACAAAAGAGGGCAGTGCAGAAAGGAACATAACTTACAATAGAAAACTGTCCAAAAATGAGAAAAAGAGATTCAGGAATGTAGCTAGATTTTCTAGGATTTGAAGAGTTTGATATCCCCACGCGAATAGCAAAAGCCAAGACAAGTAAAAAAGAAGCGGCGAAGAGGGTGTACATGGAAATAGTTCAGAGCAAAGGATTCCTTCCAAGGAAGACGCAACTGGCTGCCAATCCGGCAAAGACCAGACAGAAGAGCATCAAACTAAGATGGTCGTGATAAAATCACTCAATCAATGCAGGGGACAAAGGAATCAGCTAGCCAGGGGGAAACCCTCTTGGCGAGCTGGATACCCGTAACCAGCTCAACGCGAGGAAATTATCCCGGCGAGCTGGATACAGGTATCCGGCTCGCCGCGAGGAAATCATCTCGCTGTAACCAGCTCACTCCAGCTAGCCGGGAGAGTTTCCTCTTGGCAAACTGGCAGCTATCTGGGAGGAAGCCCTCTCGGCGAGCTGGCAGCTATCCGGGAGGAAGCCCTCTCGGCGAGCTGGCAGCTATCCGGGAGGAAGCCCTCTCGGCGAGCTGGCAGCTATCCGGGAGGAAGCCCTCTCGGCGAGCTGGCAGCTATGCGGGAGGAAGCCCTCTCGGCGAGCTGGCAGCTATCCGGGAGGAAGCCCTCTCGGCGAGCTGGCAGCTATGCGGGAGGAAGCCCTCTCGGCGAGCTGGCAGCTATCCGGGAGGAAGCCCTCTCGGCGGGCTGGCAGCTATCCGGGAGGAAGCCCTTTCGGCGAGCTGGATACCCGTAACAAGCTCGCCGAGAGGGCTTCCACCAGCTGCCAGCTTGACGGCTTGGGCAACGCGGGGTTGATTAACTCGTCGGACATCTCTGGTCCGACGAGTTGAACCTGTCGAGTTGAGATGTCCGACGAGTCAAACTTGTCGGACTCACACCCGTTGGACAAGCTAGTCCGACCGGTGAACCTGTTGGACAGGTCTGTCCGACTGGGGAACTCGTCGGACATACAGGTCCGACCAGTGGAAGCCGGTCGGACAGACATGTCCGAAAGCTCCTCGGACGATGTGGTCCGACCAGCCAGTCCGAGGGAAGCTCGGGCTGCGCTGTCCGACTGCAGAGCGGTCAAACAAGCCCGATGGGTGGTCGGGCCAAGCTGCTCGAGGACCCGTTGAGCAGAAATGTCCAACTTCTGCTCAAACGGGGGGATCCGACGGGTGGGCTCGACCACCCGTCGGACGGCCATGTCCGACAACTGGTCGGACATGCCCGTTGTGGTGGACAATCTGGTACACGCGGAGGAATCAAGCTTTTTGCCGCGCATGGCGCGCGCTGGAGGACGTCAGGATTCAAGACATTAAGGTATCAAGTTCCCAGCCCTCAAGGCTTCCTCAAGATTCAACGGCGCGGCGTGGCGCGCAACCTCAAGGCGTCTCAGGTTTTCTTTTCTCTTCTTTTCTCCTGTTTGTTGAAGGTCTTGTTTTCCTGTTTTCTTTCCTTCTCTTTTTCTTTTTTGTTTGTTATCTTCTTCTTTCACTCCTGCGCGCGTTGGATAGGTTTGGATGAGGGGGGTTGGTCTTTTATTTGTTGGTTTTGTGTTCTTTTGTTTTGTTTCTGTTTCTTGTCTTGTTGTAGTGCGCGTGTGCGCGCTAGGTTGTGATGAGATGTCTGCTACATGTCACCAACTCCAAGGTTTGAGTTCAGTTCGAACTCCGGCTTTGGAGCGGCATGGACCTACTCTGAACCATATTTTCAGTCTTCCATCAAATCTAAAGTCTATTACTCCTGGCGCCTTCCGCCCGTATTTCTGAGTTTTCTCACGTCTTCTAAGTTCAACACCCGCAACGTCAATCTTTTCCAACTCTCTGGTTTAGATCACACCCCGCCGGCAGTATCCCCGGCTCCCCTCTCAACACAAACACCGCCGACGCGCCTTTCCAGCCGTCAGAAAAATCAACCCCCCCCCTTCTACGCTTACACGAATCTCAGCGCTCTTTTTTGGCCAATCACCCCGGAGGGCATACGTCTCATTCTCTTTTCTTTCTTTCCCCTCCCCGAACTGCTGCCGGCCTAGCACCGGCCAGAGTTCCTCACCGTCCGAGCTCTTGCCGGACAAGCATGTCCGAGGGGATAATTCATGCAGTGTAACCTAAAGAGTTTTTCTGAAGAAGTTGATGAAGTTATTTTGTTCAGAGTGGTACTTTTATGAGGTGTTTAAAGGTATGTAGTTAAAGGTGAGTAATTTGTTTAGTATAAGATTTTTTTTTATATATATATATATGGGTTCACTAGCTAATCCTGTAACTATATTAGACTAGGAAAATGGGGTTTGGACTGAATCTGAAGGTCCAGTGTTCAAGCCACTGTTGGGACACCACTTGTGGAACTACCCTTGGGATGAATAGAGCTGGAGAGGGAATGGTGCTTTAATGGGCTGCCTCTCTGGGAACAAGAAAAAGATATAAGAGTATGGACTCTTAAGGAAAGGTGTGGCTATGGAGATTCTTGAGGTATGTCTAAGGGTTTACTTTCTACTAATCTAATAGCAAGGTAAAGGTAATGTAAAGTCTGTCCAACCTGATATATTTGGCATAGACTTATCAAGCGTTTCCACTCTGATTTAATGGCATAAGCTAGGCTAGTGAATGGTGACCAGTGATCTGGATTGCTGGGACAGGATCTGATGGGGAACAAATGAAGAGGAAAACAACCCATTTTATATACACAAGAAAGAGGAGCCATGATGAAACAAGGATAGCCTGAAGGGAAGCATAGAAAATTCTACTTCTATAGGATGAAACAGCCATGTGGTCAGAGTAGTGGGTCAAGGAGTCACATGATGGTGTAATAGTGGGTGGGAATGATGCCATCTTCTGGGGGCTATGGTGCAATCTTCCTAGTTAGAGGAGGGGATATGTGAGACATAACAGGGGTAGAATATTCTATGATCTAAGATAGGAGTAGTTAGGCGTTTCAGGAAGTGTTTCAGGAAGAAGTCATCTAGGGATTGAAGATAGGAGGAGTTAGGTGTTTCAGGAAGCGTTTCAGGAATTTTTTCAAGGAGAAATAATCTAGGTGGGGTTTGGGGCCATGTCTAGTATAATGTGTATCATGTTGGGTTTGGAGGGTGAAGGGTTTCAAGGTTGCTTATACATCTTTGAGCACATGGTTCTAAGGAAACACTAGAAGAAGGGGGTAACATGTGATCTGGGTAGATGTTTGAGACTAGGGAGAGGGTTTATCCAAGTGAGGGTGAGTGTGGGAAGAGGGAATACTATTATCCAGGGTATTACCATTGAGTGGGGATGTTGAGGGCCTTGGGATTTGCTGACAAGGGGGCCAGAGGTATGGGATTTAGTCTTGAGGTGTGACAGCCTTGTGATTGATGGTTTCTGGTTTTCTGGGTAGATCAGGATTGGCTTACCACACCGCAAGTGTATGGCCTTTTGGAGTGTCACACAGAAATTGTCCAACTCGTAGTAAGGTTTGATCCTTTGCTTGAGGGAGTCGGGCAGGCAAGCATATATTGACCAAGGGTCGCGAGTGTTTGACTGGGAAGATAGTGTTCTAGCTTCTGTGAGTGGGGTACTGGAGCACATTTTGGTAAAGAGTTAACGAGCGGCGCGAGTGGAGTTTCTGGCGATGCGGAGCAAGTAGATGGTGTGTCCGAGGTGGACCGGCAGATTGGATATCTGGAAGGAAATAGCAACGGCGGGACCGAGTGTCTCGGAGTGAACGACCAGACAGAGGTAATCTGGGGAGCGGAGACCAGACAATGTTTCTGGGATTTGGATCGGATAAGACCAGACGAAATTCTGGGAATGTTGGCGACCAGACAAGTTTCTGGGGAGGTACGACCAGCCAAAGATGCTGGGGATTACGGGAGCGACCAGCCGAAGATGCTGGGAGGGACGGAGTCGGATCGGATGAGACCAGGCGAGATCCTGGGGATGATACAATTGGATTGGCTGAGTTTCTTTGCGGGTAACGGTTGGTTTTGATTGGATCAAGAAAAAAAAAGTGTAAGGGTCCGGTGGACCCTCACTGAAGATGATAGGAAAAGGCACGTGGAGCGGGCGGAAGCCGGAAGTTTTAGGTCCAATCTGTATTGCAAGCTAGCCGGGAGGGAATGAGTCCCTTGGGTAAGTACAACTGGATCTGAGAAGAATGAAGGAAACAATGAAGAAGAAATGAAACAGAGTGGGCTGCTTACCTAGCCGGGAGGGAATGAGTCCCTGCCGGACTAGGGAAGGAAGAACTAGAGACTAAGTACTTGTCCGCGCAGGGGGTCACGTAACGCCGTGACCCTTTGTGTGAAGCTCCGTCGAAGGCAGGGGCTTTACACTCATATGTGCATTTACAAAATTCCATTGACCTCTGCTTTTGTCCTGATGGGAAAGATAAAGAGAAGATGATCTGAATAAGTGTTGGCTCATTGAAATAAGATGGAATCACCTGCCATATAAGTCAATCATGTCAACGGGGCGTGTCTTCTTCTGTGCAGCGGTGCACATGCAGGAGCGACCTGGTTGTTGTTCTTCATATGCGTCCGTGCCCGTCCAATTTTTTGTGTGTAGCTTGAGAGTGAGGTACCAGGTGTGCAGTTCTCTCATTGCACACGTCTGGTTGAACTCTCTAGCTTGTTGTTGATATTCTTCTTGGATGGAGTGGATACTCAGATCAATGTTCTCTTCCGGTGTGGTGGCCCCTCTCGTGGCCAGCTATTCAGGAGCATCACCGCCGCCAGCAGGATCATCAAGACTCAAGTTTATTTTCACTTCCCAAGACTCAATTTCCACGCTGGGGTGGACAGAAATCCGTCATTGGGTCCCGCGACTCAATGAAAGTTGATTAGGTAATCCATCATTGGGTCCCGCGACTCAATGAAAGTTGATTAGGTAATCCAACATTGGGTCTTGCGACTCAATGAAAGTTATGGTGCAGTCCCGACTCCCCAGGCCTCAAGATCTCTTCTCATCACATTTCCACCTTCAACTGGCTCCCCTATCTCTCCTTTTCCTTCTGTCCATTTTCCCATCTCCCTTCCTTCTCAGTTCCCCATGCCTCTTCAGCTTTCTTGGTCCTAACACAGCGCCTGATGTGGGTTTATTTCCTTGTTTGTTTCTGATTTCTTTCTCTTCTGTTTGTTCTGCCTGTCTTGAGTGTTTTCTGTTTTCTCTTTCCTCTTTTTATTTTCCTCCCTCTGGTTCTTTTCTTCCTGACTCATCACGCTGTGTTTTCCTTAATTTTCCCTTGTGTTGTTTCCTTTCTTCTTTTTTATCTTGTTTGTTGTGAGTGTGTGTGCGTGTAGCGCGCGGAGGATGTGATGAAATGTATGTGACATGTCGCCCGGAGTCCAAGTTCAGCTCGAACTTGGATGATGGGTGGCCATGGCATTCTGATCCCCGGAATACGGACCATCACTGAGCTTATAGATCCTATCTTCAGAGTTTCAACTTACGGGCTCCGCCCGCCGATCATCCTTCATCAGAGTTTTCCGGATCTTTTTCCTTCCTCTTCCTTAAGATCACATCTCCCTTCCCCTCAAACAAACAACCGCCGCCGAGGATCCAAACCCCCGGCGAACTTCTCAAAACCACCCAAAACCCAATAGCTATCCCTGATCCCCCCCATTTTCAGCGCTCATCACCACGGACCACCCAGCCACGAGGGCAGCCTAAACAGCACCCATCCCCTCACACGACTGCCTCCGCTTGTACGGACAGGAGTCTCTCATTTGGTCCCCCGAGCCGGGATTGAACCAGCGACCTCAAGATTTACAGTCTCGGTACTGTGGTTTTGAGGCCGTTTGGCAGTTATATCTTCTTCGTTTTTTCTTCTTGACACTATCATCCATCGAAATTCCTGAGAATCTTGGCTGAACCTATTCGGCTCTTCTCCCTCCGCCACTCTCAAGTACCGACCGCATCCGTTGCTCGCCACTCTTCTAGAGGACTAGCCCTCGTTTCATTGGATCAAGTAGTTTCAGGATCCGGCTTCTTTCTTTTTCTTGTTTTTTTTTTTTTTTAGGTGTTCAGCAGCGGGGCATTAGGGGTATAAAAGTAAGTCCCCTCCACTTAGTAGCACCGCCGAAGCTTCTACATTGTCAAAGCATCATCGCCACTTCGTGAGCCGCCCCCGTTCGCCTGGCTGTTTCCAATTTCAGATCGCTTGCAATGGCCGACGCGGTGGGAGATCCTCGACCCGTCAAAATGAAGAAAATAAAACCGCAAGACGGTCTGAAGTTTGACGGCTCAAACGTTGAGCGGTTTCTAGACGACTACGAGCTAGCGGCCGAGCTAGACGAAGCCTCAGATTACGACAAGGCCCGTCAAGTCGTGCGTTTCGTCGAGAATGGCGAGACGAGAGCTGTTCTCAAGACTTTGGAGGGGCATAAGCCGCCCGACTGGTCCAAACTGAAGGCAGCCATGCTCGCCTATTGGGCGGACGTGGACACGGCAGTTTTCACAGAGCGCGACGTTGCAAATCTAGTTGATAAATGGACAAAGAAGGGCGGTGTCTCCTCTGTAGCGGATTATCATGACTTCCGCAAATCGTGGGACCCTATCCAGGCCTATTTAGTCTCGAAAAATCATGTCGAATCCGAGGAAGAGCTGAAAAAGCAGTTCTATCAGGCGTTCTCAACGGGTTTTCAGGGTCGCATTAGGGATCAACTGATCAAGGATAACACGCTGGTGGTGACGGTCGATAACCGCGCCAGGCTCCCATCCTTCAAAACCCTCCGCAGCGCTGTAGATACTGTCATGAAGGGACAGATCTCCCTCTCCTTTGAGGATACGCGATCATCAGCTCCTGTAGCGGCTCCCTTTCAGGAGGCGAACGAAACTATGAAGAAGATGCTCTCCGATCAGCGGCCCTCGGCCGCTTCTTCGTCCCCCAAACCAGAAACATCAATGGAAGACCTCACTAAAATGTTTAAAGCATTCGAGCAGTTCATGAAGCAAGGAGGCGCGAAGACGAGCTCATCGACGGAAAGGGGGCCGATGATTTGTTATCACTGCCATCGAGAGAATCACGGAACCCTCCGCTGCGCCAAACTACAGAAGGATCAGGAGGCGGGTCTAGTCGAGAAGAAGGGTAATAACTTCTTCCTGCCCAACGGGGCGCTCATTCCTTTTGATCGCACTCGCCCAATCCGCCACGTAGTGGCCTCCTTTCCATCCAATCAGGCGTCAAGTTCTCGGGCTCAGTCTCCCGGGCCTCGTCCGTCATCTCACTCGGCCTCCGTGGAGTTTAAGGCCAGCTGTGGGTCTTTGGAGCAATGGTACCCCCCTGCGGTTTCATCTCAATCGTTCTCGGGTGGGTACGACTCGGAAGCGGCAGGCAGGAAGAGACATGAGGAGTCGAGGCCTTACAAAGCTCCTTTGGCTCCGCCATCCCAGGCTAAACGGTCGCTTCGCAAGCCAGCAGCTGCTCCTAGCGGTCCCACGGAGCCTGATGTAGTGGACGAGCAGGAACTTTTCGAGCGGATTATGAAAGATCCCGATCCCCAGCCCTCTCCGCCGAAGGACTCTCCAGTCAGGCCAGTCACACCGCCTAAGGGTGCGGGAGCGCAGCCGAAGGTCCGCTTTGAGCGGGACGTCTCACGGGACCACCCAGACGCGGTGGAGGGTTTCGTCAAGAAGATCTTTGAGCTTCCAGTCACGACGACAGTAGCGGAAATCTGCTCAGTCTCTCCGGCGGTATTGGATGGCGTTAAAAAATGGGTCTCGCGGCGTCGCGTGGAGGTAGGCCCAGAAGAGTTGAAGGTGCATTTGGGCACTTTGGCGGAGGGTCGCGAGTTCAGAGAATCCTCGCCGGACCCCTGTCTATACTCCTGTCCATTAGGTTATCTAGCGTGTTTGGTCGGAGCAGGCGAGAATACGGCGTCTCCGTTGATCGACTCAGGCTCGCAGCTCAATATCATCTCAGACAGTCTGGCAAATCGTTTCAACCTCACACCGCGGGTCAATTTTAGCTCCGCGGTATATGGCATCAACAATCAGGCCTGCGAGTTGATCGGAGTCGCGGAGGACGTTCTGATCCGGGTAGGAAAGACCATTGTGGGCAACTGCCACTTCTGGATTACCCGCCAGGAGAGTCCCTTTATCCTAGGTCGGCCTTTCTTAATGGATTTCGAGGCAACCCTTTTGTTTTCCCCCACCGCGGGGGAGAGGATCATCCTTCCCGATTCCAAGGGCAGGAACATGGAGTTCTCACTCTGCCCGGTCGAGAAGGGTCGGTGGGAGCGGGAATTTCCGGCGCATGGTCGGAAGGCAGTCTTGACTCACTGTGGGCGCATTCTGGAGTTGCCCGAGGGGGCGGAGGACCCGTCTTTTTTATGAAGGGGGTTGGTCCACTAGCCGGCAGTTTTAATTTAGGGCCTCGCACTCTGTCAGCGGATTCAACTCGACCCCTAGAGGCCCACAGTGGTAGTTTCTTTTCAACTTGTTTTCAAACTCCGTCTTCCATTTCGTCCGCTCAAAACATCAAAGCTCAAAAACATCAGCAAAATCAAAACCCATCAAAAAAATTTGTTTTGTCGGTCTTTCAGTCTCCGTTTCCGTCTCTCTCAAAATCGCCTTCTCTCGACTTTTCAAGAAGGACCCTCCGGCCGCGCGCTGCTAGCGCGGGAGTGGATTTGCAGCATGGGCTTTCCGCGGGGGCACAAGGTACAAAAGTAAGTCCCCTCCATGGTATGCATCTCCGGGTAGATTCTACCGTCAAATCGAAAACATTACCATTGGCCACACTCGTGAGCGACTCGCCGGACCTTTGTTTGTTTCCCAGTCCAGGCAACTCCCTTCCTCTCTTGTCTCGTCTCCGCAATGAGAATAAACTAAATTCATCCCTCGACGGTCTCCGCGAAGAGAATAAACTACTCCCCCTCCGTGAAGAGGCTAAACTATTTACGTCTTGTGACGGCCTCCGCAATGAGGGTAAACTTCCGAGCCTCCGCAATGAGGGTAAACTTCCGAGCCTCCGCGACGAGGATAAACTAAAGATCCTCTGCAATCAGGTGAAACTAGGTACTTACCGGCTGGAATGCAAGGGTGGCGTGTCGGAATTTGGTGTTTCGCGGAGGTTGGGAGACGTAGAAGTAAGTTCCTCCCATAGTTGCACCTCCGAGGGTCTCTCTGCACGTCGTAAAAACCCTACTCTAGCCACACTCGTGAGCCGCAAATCTCCTTTCGGTTTTTCGTTCTCAGAGAAGGCGGCGTTTGTAAATGGCGCGGAGCATCGGACTTGGCGTTTACTCGAGTATGGCCTCAATCACGGCGCCCAGTCAGCTCTTGTGGATGCGTGGAGGGAAGGCTCCTTTCTGTCCTTCGCCGCCAAATACAAGCCTGTGGCTCGGAAAGTCAAGCTGGTGAATCAACCCATGCCGCAAAACCTAAATCCTCCGCTTCAGCGCCCTCCTTTGTCTTGCAATCCGTACCAGAAACTGCCTCGCTCGTTGGCGGGACCTTTTGTTCCCAAAGGAAGAGTTACGGCGGAGCGGCTCTCTGTCGTCAATTTCGGGCCCGAGGGTTGGCTGTACCCGGACGAGCTGAACCTCATCAAGAATGTTCTTGCGGAGCGCAATATGGCCATCGCTTTCACTGAAGCGGAGCGAGGGTTGCTGAAGGAGTCTTACGGGCTCCCGTGCATCATTCCGGTCATTGAGCACGAGCCTTGGCAGAAGCGCAAGATCCCCATCCCGGCCGCGAAGCTCGACGAGTATACCAAGCTGATTCGAGAGCGGGTCAAGACCGGCCTATATGAGCAATCGACATCTTCTTACTCAAGCCCGGTATTCTGTGTCCTCAAGAGCAACGGCAAACTGCGCATCGTCCACGATCTTCAACCATTGAACAGGGTTACAGTTAAGGACGCTGGTGTTCCCCCGGCTACCGAAGAGTTTGTAGAGTCTTTTTCTGGTCGAGCATGCTACGGGCTTGGCGACATCATGGGCGGCTACAACGAGCGCGCGCTGGACCCTATTTCTCGCCCTCTCACGACCTTTGACACCCCTCTCGGCCAATTCCAGCTCACACGTCTCCCTCAAGGAGCCACCAACTCTGTTGCCGTCTACCAGGCGCAGATGTTGTGGATTTTGCAGGAAGAGATCCCCGATCACGCGGGAATCTTCATCGACGATGGGGGCATAAAAGGCCCCGCTTCTGACTACCACAACGAGTTGCTCTCTTGGCATCCCGGCATTTGTCGGTTCATTTGGGAATACGCCGAGACATTGGAGCGAATTCTGTTCCGAATCGAGGAGTCAGGCTTGACGGTGTCCGCATCAAAACTGGCCGCCTGTGTCCCTGCGCTGGAGATAGTTGGACATGTAGTGTGTAAGGAGGGTCGGAGGATGGCGAAGAGTAAGGTCAATAAGATACTCTCGTGGCCGACTCCGAAAGACGCGACGGAGGTGCGCGGGTTCTTGGGGGTGGTAGTGTATGTCCGCCTTTTTATCCCGTCCTTATCCCAAATCTGTCTACCGCTTCGACGTCTGACGCGTAAAGACGCGGATTTTGTTTGGACTGCGGACTGCGAGGAGGCTTTCAAGACCTTGAAGACGATAGTGGGAAAGGATATTGTGTTGGCGAAGATCGACTACGGGCCGGAAGCAGGGCTGATTAAGCTTGCCGTGGATTCGAGTTCTCATGCTGCGGGAGCCGTGCTCACACAGGCGGATTCGGAGGGCCGAGATCGGCCTGCCCTGTATGAATCTCTTCTATTTTCGGACGTGGAGTCTCGCTATTCCCAACCCAAGCTGGAGCTCTGCGGGGTGGCTAGGATACTAAAAAAGCTACAGACTGTCCTGTGGGGTCAGCACTTCGAGCTCCAGGTCGATGCGCAGTCACTCATTCAAATGATTAACGCGCCGAGTTTGCCGAACGCGCCCATGACCCGTTGGGTCGCCTTCATCCAGCTATTTTCCTTCTACATCGTCCATCGGCCCGGCAAGGCGTTCACATTGCCCGATAGTCTTTCTAGGCGCCCTCAAGGGGACACTGACTCCGATCCACCTCTTTCTGACTTTGACGAAGACACGCCGCACGTTCGACCTCTGCAAGCATACTCAGTCGGCTCCGACCAGTCTTATGACGGGTATCAGGAGGGTTTCTGGCGGAAGCTTGAACAGTATCTCATGACATTGGTTCGCCCGCCTGGCTTGAGCGCTAAGGAGTTCCAGGCGCTCAAGCGCAAATCCTCAGGTTTTTTTGTGCAGGCAAAACGGCTCATGAAACGATCCAGTCCGCTACCTCAGATTGTTGTTACCTTGTCTAGCAAGCAAGAGGAGATTTTGGAGAAGCTACACGAGGATCTTGGCCGCCGTGGCGTCGCAGAGACCTATCGCCGGATTGCGGATCGATTTTGGTGGCCGGCACTTAAACAGGCAGTCGCGCGTTGGTGTCAAAGCTGCGAAGCCTGTCAGAAGAGAGACGTACGGCGGCCTCTGGAGCCGCGCTATCCGACTGGAGAAGAAACGGTGTTTGGACGAGTATCAATGGACGCCGTCCACATCAAAGCGGGAGGTGCCAAGTACTTGATCGTCGCTCGAGACGACTTTTCCGGTTGGGTGGAGGCGAAGTTTCTCAATAATCTCACCTCCGAGGCGGTCGCAACTTTCCTCCAGGAAAACTGGACTATGCGCTACGGTTTGGCGCGCTCTTACTCAACGGATGGTGGCTCCGAATTCGGCGGAGCCCTAGCGGATATGCTGCGGTCATTGCCGGGTCAGCATCGAGTCTCTACGCCCTACTACCCCGAAGGACAGGGTATGGTTGAGCGGGGACACGGCCCTCTGAAAGCGGCGTTAGTCAAGCTGGCGGGCGAGTCGGGCAAGAACTGCCGGAAGTTCCTGCCTTTGGTCTTGTTTGCCAATCGTATTTCAACTAAGCGCACGACGGGTTATTCCCCGTATGAGCTTGTCTTCGGGCAGCGTGCGGCCCTGCCAATCGATTTGGACATTGAATCCTACCTCGGCGTCGACTGGGAAGAAGTCCGCGACACGACGGATCTCTTGGTAGCACGGTCCAAGCAGCTTGAGAGGAGCGAAGATTCTCGGCGTCTCGCGTACGAGAGGATGATGAATTCGCGTGAAAAGTCCGTTCAATACTGGCAAGAGAAGAACTTCGGGAAATTTCGGCATCCGCTCCAGTCTGGCGACCTCGTCCTCGCCTACAACCGATCTCTAGAAGTGCAATGGGGGCAGCTTTTCGCCCACAAGTGGAACGGCCCCTACCGAATTGTCAAGCAGGTTCAAGGGGGTTCTTACGTCCTCGCGGAGCTTGATGGGACGGAGCTCAAACGCCGTTTCGCGGCGGATCAGGTCAAGCGGTACTTTCCGCGTGGGGGCATTACTGACCAAAAGTAAGTCCCCCTCCTTAGTATGCACCTCGGGCTCTACTGCCACCTTCGTCGTAAGCTCTACTCCAGCCACTGTCGTGAGCCGCCCGCGGGGACCCCTCCTCTTTCCGCTTTCTTTAGGTTTTCCCTCTCTCTCTTGGCCGCGAATCCGTCGAAAGAGTCTGGGGACAGACTCCAAGTGGTGGGTGGATGTGGTGGCCCCTCTCGTGGCCAGCTATTCAGGAGCATCACCGCCGCCAGCAGGATCATCAAGACTCAAGTTTATTTTCACTTCCCAAGACTCAATTTCCACGCTGGGGTGGACAGAAATCCGTCATTGGGTCCCGCGACTCAATGAAAGTTGATTAGGTAATCCGTCATTGGGTCCCGCGACTCAATGAAAGTTGATTAGGTAATCCAACATTGGGTCTTGCGACTCAATGAAAGTTATGGTGCAGTCCCGACTCCCCAGGCCTCAAGATCTCTTCTCATCACATTTCCACCTTCAACTGGCTCCCCTATCTCTCCTTTTCCTTCTGTCCATTTTCCCATCTCCCTTCCTTCTCAGTTCCCCATGCCTCTTCAGCTTTCTTGGTCCTAACACAGCGCCTGATGTGGGTTTATTTCCTTGTTTGTTTCTGATTTCTTTCTCTTCTGTTTGTTCTGCCTGTCTTGAGTGTTTTCTGTTTTCTCTTTCCTCTTTTTATTTTCCTCCCTCTGGTTCTTTTCTTCCTGACTCATCACGCTGTGTTTTCCTTAATTTTCCCTTGTGTTGTTTCCTTTCTTCTTTTTTATCTTGTTTGTTGTGAGTGTGTGCGCGTGTAGCGCGCGGAGGATGTGATGAAATGTATGTGACATGTCGCCCGGAGTCCAAGTTCAGCTCGAACTTGGATGATGGGTGGCCATGGCATTCTGATCCCCGGAATACGGACCATCACTGAGCTTATAGATCCTATCTTCAGAGTTTCAACTTACGGGCTCCGCCCGCCGATCATCCTTCATCAGAGTTTTCCGGATCTTTTTCCTTCCTCTTCCTTAAGATCACATCTCCCTTCCCCTCAAACAAACAACCGCCGCCGAGGATCCAAACCCCCGGCGAACTTCTCAAAACCACCCAAAACCCAATAGCTATCCCTGATCCCCCCCATTTTCAGCGCTCATCACCACGGACCACCCAGCCACGAGGGCAGCCTAAACAGCACCCATCCCCTCACACGACTGCCTCCGCTTGTACGGACAGGAGTCTCTCACCGGCTCTTCTTCCACAGACAAAGTTAACCATTGTTCTAACTGATTGAGAGAATGGGGTTCTTCATCCTGCCATGGTGATTCTTCATTTGGATTGTAAGGATTATCCGTCATTTCAAAATCGTCAGTTTTCCCTGTTTCATGCAGAGCCACAGTTCCTCTTTGACGGAGTCAATTCCAGGCACTTGCATTCAGAGTGGCATTCTGCGCGCGTCTCAGTCGTTGGGAACGGGAGTCACGTGGATTCTTTGATTTCGTGCGTTTGGCCATTTCTTTTACCGGTGTTTCAAGTGGAAAACATAGAAAGCTGGCTGAGGCAAGTTCTTGAAGAGATGTTGATTAAGTTGACGTGGTGGTGCCAACGAAGCCAAGTGCAAAACCAGATAAACGATATCAACTGAGTTGAGGAGGCCACCGGAGGCAAATTGAGAACAAGATAGAGTAAAGAAGCTGAGAGAGTCCACAGGAGTTGGTCAGATGTTGAAATGTGATGGTGTAATGAAAATCAGACAGGCCAACACCGTTTCCAGTACAAGTCCCGCAGGTCCCTGGGCAAAATTCATTGGCCACTTTATTTTTATCAGATTATATTGTTAAATTTTCATCATATCTCAAAACTCAGCATTGGTAATTCTGAAAAATATGACAAGCTTGCTAGAGTTGCAAAATTTCAACAATAAAAGTGATATAGATAATGTCAAAGGATTCATGATTTAAATTGGATGAAGTTTTGTTCTGCAAAATTAAAGGTGTTAGTTTACAATCTCTTTAGTTTTACTCAACAATTAATATATTTTCTGTTCCATAGAATTATTCAACTTGAATATTAATTTATGGAACCAATGAAAAAATATTAATGTTGGTGGGATGGTGGACAGCTATTTGATTTAATTTTTTTTTACCACATTGACACCAAGTGACAATGTTCTGGAAAGGAATTATGGTACCAGCCTCAGGTTTCATGGTTTTCAAGAATGGACTGGTTGTTTGCAATGTTCATTAACAAATAAGGCATGCCTTTCAATAAAAAAAAAGGAATGAATGTTGGTGAAATGGTACATAGTCACTTGAATTTATTCTTTCAACACACCTTGACACCAAGTCTCCATGTGCTTAAGGGACATGCGGCAGAATTTTTGATAGTGCTCAATCAGGATTCTAGTTGGCCACTCTTGCTCCAAAGGCATGAATTACTTTGTCATTAAAATTTAAAACAAACAGTACATTCTTGGGAACTGACTAAACTGCTACTTTATCTCTCTTCCAACTTTTGGTGACTTGGAGTCAAAACAAGTTACTCAATTTCCCATGAGTCCACCAACATGTGGTCACACTGTGATTAGAACTAACGGTGAAACAATTACGTGACATGTCACGTATAGGTCTATACTATGTATCGTACTTTCTTGAAGATACAAGCAGTTCTGCATGATACTTGTTTTTTGTATTGGTAACTAAATACAATTCCAATGGAATGTATCAAAGTGCCAATACATGATTTTCAGTATAATTGTATTGGAGCGCTGACAAAAGAATTCCAGTACAAATGTATTGGAGCGCTGATACAAGAATTTTGGTACAGATGTATTGGAGAGCTGGTACAATACAAATACAGTATACAGTATTGTGTGGATTTTCTTTTTGCTGTATGTAGAGAGTGGTTACAGTTGACTTGAATACATACACTGCTACTGTGAAACAAATCATAAAGCTATTCTTTTATGTGAATTAAGTCTCATGAGCAAACTACTTGCAATTTTTATCTCTTATCTCTTCCTCTGCTTGTGACACAACTGCCTGTGCCAATTGAAACTCTTGATCTGCTTGGAATCCTTGTTGTAACCATTGTTGCGAGCTTACACACCTTTCAATGGTGCTGGCAGCTAAGCTGCCCCGGTTGCGACCGCAAACATTGGCAGCAGACAAGAAACATTGTTTGACACTTGCTGAGGTGGCCGAACAAGCCAAGAAGTCTTTGGCAAGGGAGGAAAGGACTGGGAACTCCTGATGATGATCCTGAATCAGAACCAATGGATGAATACGATTTCAGTGAGAGAAAATATGTCACAAGAGGAAGATTATCACATATCTTCCACCAGTTGAGGCACTCGCCTGCTTTGTCAGCCGGGAGCTCATATTTACCTCCAATGTAAATATCTAACTCGGTAGCAGGGGATTCACTGGCTTAAGGGAAGTAGTCAATGACACGCGCCACCCGACGGCGACTGGCTGATTGGCTTGGATTTTCATCTGTTGTGAATGTATATCTCGGACTTGCATCGTCCTCAAGCTCAGACTTGCGCTGGTCGTATAATTGACGGAACAGTTTCTTGGTTGACTTGTATTGATCTCGGAACAAGATTTGAAAGATGGAGAGTTGGTACACAGGGTTTAATACTGTTGCTATGAGAATGGAATCACACTTGAATGCCTTGGTAAGGTAGGTGTTGGCCTTTTCCAACATCTTCTCCATCATACACTTTAATTCTAGCTCGGGAGCGACCGTGATTTGCTTGGAAAGGAAATCTTTGATATATTGGTACTTGTTAAGCATCAGGCATGCCGATGAATGATCTCCTTCCATTTTGTTGGTGAAAAAGTAAAATTCCTAGAAGCACGAGGCACATCAATTCAATGCAGCAATGAGATTGAAAATGCAAAAAACGTACACTAAGGATATCATTCAACTTCCTGACAATCTCCCAATCCTCCCACATAATTTGATACTGATTGTAGTAGCCCTTACCCCCATCACGGTCTTGTCAACCCTTTTTGTTGTTTATAAGTTGATTTATCACTTTTTGAGCACAGTAAGCACGGTCCCTGCTTTGCCATTTAATGTTCCATCAAATGCTGTATCCGGCAATGAGTGTTGGACCGTCATAATCAAGTTTTTTGGCCCAGAAATTGGATTCCGAGCATCTTGAGGATGAGGAGGTGATACTTTGGATAATGAAATCAAACTGTGACAAGAGATGTGTTCGTTCAGTTTAGTTATCCAATTAGAAATTGATATTTATATAGCTAGTCTGACCTTTTTTAAAACTGACACAATCTTGGTTGGGTTTCTGTTTGAGGATGGAGCTTCATCAGCTGCGCTAATATCATCGCCCTGTTTGTCTTCATCATTACTATCACCACCAAGCAACTCATCCTCAGAGTTGAATCCATCTTCCGGATTGGCTTGCCTGTTTGCTTCCTCAGAATCTTCGGTGATTGGTTCAAGTTCAGGAACAAAGCCATTAAGGGTTGTATTTTTGAATTTCGTCAATCCTTTTGGTTCCAGCTCAATGACCTTCAGCCCGGCAGAGAGGATCAAGGCAATTTTGTGACAGAAACACTTGATGTGATTCTTGGCAAGATTCAGATTGATATCGGTTTTTTTGACAATCAAACGGTCGACCTCAACTGCCATCGTGCAATTGTTGGAGCCTGAATTGGTAGTCTGCGCCAAAATATAATCAAATCAGATGACAAGTTAGCATTGATAAATTTTGTAATGAAAAAGAAAACAAAGAGTACATATCTTTTTATGCAACATTGAATTGAAAATTATGTTTGCAAAGGGAACAGCAAGGTATTTTCCCTTGTGATTCCAAGCAACATACTTCATACCCAAGTGACATATCCGAAAGACCCAGTCGTGTGTGATGTATGCTGCTGCAATCCCCATGAAAGCATGGTGGTTGCCTTTGGTGGTCCAGATGTTTTGAATCAGCGTAATTTTTGAATCAATTGACTTGTCCCAGATAAAAAAAAACAGCAGCTTCCAAATAAGCGAACCCTTTTTCAATTAATTATCAAAAATAAAAGGAAATACTTCTGTTGAGGTTTGAAATAACTTTCTCTTGCAAATTTATATATAATGCATGTGCCGTTGCAGCGGCCCATGTGCAAGAATAAACCTTCAAACCTTCTTGGGTACAGTCAAAGGCAACTCAGAGAAGAAAATCTTTGACCCTTGTCCAGGGAAGCAAAGATTGGATGAGCCACATGACAAGAATTTGGTTCAGAGAACAGTGGTCAAAGGTGCCGTTTTGAACTAGCTGCATTGTCAGACTAGATTGTTTCCTTGTATTTTCAGCAACTGTTTCTTTCACGGTCTTTGGTAGGTTTGCACCATCACTTATTGCTTTGTGTCCTCCAGGGCAAGCGGATTGTCCAACACCACCGTCACAGTGTTTAGTCAGGTTTGATCAAGTATCTAAACCTTTTTTATAAACGTGACCACACCATTTACACTCGAAAAAAAGTTTTGGTCCATTGGTGTATGGTAGAGGAAGAAAAGCACAGCTCAGTAAGATTTCATGTGCCCACTATCAAACACTGTGACTAAAAGAAAGCAAGAAAAACTTACTTCGCCTTCACCATGTACAGGTGTCTCAAAATACGATTCAATGTCATCAAATTGTTTTGCAGGTTGTTTTTGGGTGTTCTTCTTCTTTGAAAAGTTCTTGTTCTCTTCGCCAGAGTCCTGGACAAGATTGATCCCATCAATGATATCATCATGCTTGCTTGCCGACCTGTCTTCCGAAGGAGTAGCGGAAGTATTTTTGGACTCAATCTCTTCAGATTCAACAGCTTTCCTTTTCTTCAAAGCAGATTTTCTTGTACTGGTATGTTTGGTTTTAGATTTTTTGTTAGTTGAATTTGACTTGAAGCTGGTTTTCTTCTTGATTTTCTTGCTGGAAGATTGTGTCTGAGATTGGGAGGTTGGTCTTCTCTTGGAGGCATCAGACTCATGGTTTCCAGCAGCTAGTGAACACCGGTTATTGGGGTTGGGGTGGACAAAGTTTGTGTGTGTTTTAGCTGGAGTAATGATCCGTGTAGATTGACGTGATGCTGGTCGTGAGAGTGGAGGGGGCGGGGAGGAGGCAGGCTGAAAGGGTGAAGGAAGGGAGGGGTAAGAAGTTGGATCAGCCATGATCAATTGTGCCTAGAGAGATATTTTGAATTGTCTTGTAAGTTGTAAGTCTTTCAAAATGAGGATGACGCCGGATTGGTTTAGGAAAGTGGTAAGTCCGCTTTGGAGTTGGAGATTGAAAATTTATCCAGCCAGACGAGTCAAGCGGAGAAGTGAAAGCTGTGAGACTTCCTTGGAAGCAATGGAGCTTGGTTGAACCTTTGTATGTATGTACACTCTATGAGGGCCATCCAAGGGATAGATCATGGGATGTATTGGGGACCGTACTGATATCTGGGTGTAACGTGTTGGCCATCTCAATACAAGGCCACAGAAAGACTTGTATTGGATTGGCTAGCCATTACTTCCCCCAAAAACACATTGTATTTTTTTTGAAAACCAGTACAATAAATATTCAATGTATTGGCTGTTATTTCAGTACAATACAGTGAGATACAATTACATGTAACGTAATTGTTTCACCGTTGTTAGGACCCATTTGTATGCACTGTTATGTGTAATAAATGGGCAAATCTATTATGCACAACCCCATAACTAATTAATAACTGACACTGGAAACAACGGTGCAACAATTACGATACACGTATTGTATAGGCTATACATTGTATCATATTTTCATGCAGATACACGCAAATACAATAAATGTATTTTGTATTGGTCTCACCAAACAATTCCAATGATACATGTGTACACTTTTTGGAAAAAAATACAATACAGATACATGTATTTTTAAATTTTTCCAATACAATTACATGTATCCCACTTGTTGCACCGTTTCTGGAAAGCATGTTGACTCAATTTGTCCTTCCAAATGACTCCAAAGCACTGGATATTAATTTTTCTCAATTTTTTGGTAAAACTAACATCAACCAAAACTCTTGCTCCTGCATCATCTACACCCCTGCTTAGCCTCTGGAGCTGGGATTCCACTTCTTGCCTCCTCCCCAGCTATGTCCACTGACCTAGCCTGCTTTGACTTTCACAGCTTCCAATATAAGAGAAAAATAGCAATTTTTGTTACTTTATTGGCGGCTGCAGAGTGCCAGATAACTGATAAAATTTGGGCTGGAAAGAGGCTATTTTGGTCCATTAGTGTGTTATTGCTGTATTGGCTTGTTTTTAATGACCTCAAAAAGAGAGGCCCTTACGTTACACGCAAGGCCAGCAAAGATCTGTAAAAGGGTGCTGTGGATAACAAGGGTAGTTAGTGTGAGATTATAGACCAAGGCAAAAGGCATCACCCTCATAAATTGAGGAAGTTGCCCGGAGCTCAAAAAGCTGCGGAGAAAGGTAAGTGAAAAAGCAAACCCATTCCCGCAGTCCAAAGCAGCGCAGCGGAGAAGTGAAAATACTGATGCTCAGATGATGCATACAGTCAAACTATCCGCCAGTAGCGCAAGACACGTGGAGAAAGTCAATCCCGGTCCGAAAACTCTGTTAGAGAGAATCTCAGTGAACACCAAAGGTGAGCAAGCTGGAGGTTCAAAACTAACAGAGTAAGAAGAAAAGCTAATGCTTTAATCTTCCGTACCTGACAGATAAATTCGCTCAGGACAAAACAAACCAAACGACCAAATCTACTCAAAGAGAGGAAACGGAAGACGGTGAGCAAGGTCAAAAGACTCCAAACTCTAACAATAGAGAAAACAACTAAAATAAGATCTTGACTGTAAATATAAACAGAGAAAGTCAAGAGATTATTGGATTGTCTTGCAAAAGAGAAACAAGCAGGAGCAATCAAGTCTAAAGTCTTGAACCTGTAAGAACTACAAGTTCTGGACTATATGGGAATGCGGGAAGAGCTGACAAACACTAACTTCGACAGCTAGAACCTACGCACCAGAAGCAGTTCTCAGACCCCAAAAGTCCAACTAAGAAAAATAGCAGCTAGTCTCTTGCTCTCTTTCTCCATGTGTCTTGCGCTGCTGGCGGATAGTTTAACTGTATGCATCATCTGAGCATCAGCATTTTCACTTCTCCGCTGCGCTGCTTTGGACTGCGGGAATGGGTTTGCTTTTTTGCTTACCTTTCTCCGCAGCTGTTTGAGCTCCGGGCAACTTCCTCAATTTATGAGGGCAATGCCTTTTGCCTTGGTCTGTAATCTCACAGTTAGTTATGTTACCCAAATTGTGTAGATAACGCCACATAGAAAAGTTTGTGTTGAATAAAATTTTGTGTTGAATTTATTCCTAATCATTTATAATTTGAAACTTATAAATTTTGAATTTGAAGCTTAGAAGCAGAATGAAAAAGTTGAAGCTCTGTAAATTAGAAAGGTGTAATAAAATGGCTCAAGTGCTGGACATGTTTGTGTGAATTTAATTTGATAAAATATGAGTCTTATGATCAGATTGTGGGCCTCAACTGAAGGCTGAAGATCAGGGGAGAGTACTACTTGTTAAACAAATACAAAGCAATTTGTTGAATTTCTAGATTGTTGAAGTTCTAGAAATAGAAGTATAAAACAGATAGTTCAGGTGCTGGAAAAATTTTTTGTGTGAATCTATATTAAGAGAATATCAGGGTGATGAGTGTTGGCCGCAAGTGGGAGGAGAATGCTTAGGAAAAAAAAATTATAAAGCTACTTACCCTTCCTATTCTTCCTCCTCCTCCTCCTCCTTGCAGTTTTCGTCCGAGTTAAGAGATTTGGATGCAGATGAAGAGTCAAGCTTGCGTTTTTTGCTTGGATGGGATGATTTTTCTTTCCCTTTTGGCTTCTGTGTTTGCTTGAGGGTGCTTCTGCATTGACCTACAGAAACTAGAGTTGGTGGCGAGTTGCGCTCAGTTTTGCCATCTATCCCAAATCCCAGACCAGTTTTTTCAGGGGCTGGTGGACCAATCAATTCAACCCAGTCTTCCTCCAATGCTGCAACAACAAGTTGAGCAGGTTTATCACCCATGTCTCCCAGCCGTTTACAGAAATGCTGCGTAGTAACACCGATCTTGTTATCTTTCACTCGCAAGCCAACTTTGATTCAAGCAAGACTCTGTTGAGTGCGAGTACCCGGCCATCCGCGGGTCCATTGACCATGAGTCGCTTTTTCTAGGCAAATGCAGAGTTGGTTTTGTTAACTGTTGTTTCCGGACACACCATAGCGAGAAACCTACCAATAGCATCATTCAATTTTGCTTGGATGAAGTCAACATTTGCTTTTTTACCCCCCTTGTTGTGCTCTGTGAAGATATCTCTGGACTTTGGCTTGCAGGATTTCTGCTTTTTGACAAGTGGTATTGGTTCTTTACCGGTTAGCTTCTTGATGACAGTCTGGCCTCTGAGAAAATCAATAAAGTTTACAACGGGATCATCATTGGTTGAGTACATATCCAGGAAGTGTTTGCCTAGATGACTGCCCCCAGTGAACTTGAGCGTGGAGTCTTGGCCTTGGGATCCAACAACTAAGAAGCCTTTGGTGCCGCACCGCCGGCTTAACTGTCTCAACTTTTAGGGAACACCAGTAACAACAACAAATGCATAGATGTTTAGATCAAATACACAAGGATTTCAGCAGGAAATCAAGGACTCACATCAGCAACAACCTTGCGAGCCCAGTGATTGGAATCAAAATTAGGTGCTTTTTGTTTCTTGATTGTGCATGGTGAAGGGTCGGGGTTGTTCTTGCTCTCATTGCCTTGATTGGTTGAATTGGCCGCAACCAAAATGGACTCAATGAATTCAGGGTCTTTCCACTTTTTGTGATTGGTGGGATCCAGCATTTTCCAGAGTTTACCGCAATCGCGCTTTTGATCATCTGGGTGGAGCTTTGCTGTAACAAATATCATCTCTGAGAAAACATGTAATCAATTAAAAATAGAAATAAATCACTCACAATTGGTAAAAACCTTGCTAGCAACTGGATCATACCAACAGTAATTGTTATAACTAGTTGAGCCTGTGGGATCTTCCCCTTTGCCAACATATCTTAAGCACGGCCCAATTTGTAGCTTGTTCTTGTAGGCTATGATTTACAGCTTGTGTTGGTATTCCTTATAAGCTGCGTTGAGCTCAACCTTGTCTTCAGGGGTGAGACAGACATATTGAGCATGCTTGGCAACTAGACTGATCAGCTGGTCAATCTCCATATGCTTTGCTTTGTTGACTAAGTGCGCTGGAGTCTTTGAGCGTGGAGGGGGCTTTGGTTTCATAAGTTTGGGGTTGGATTGAGAATAAAGATCGCCGTCAGGACCCGCGGGCGGGTACCACCCGCGGCCTGGTGTTGGGTACCCGCCCGCGGGTGCCGTGTACGGGTCTGGGTGCGGGATTTCTGGCAAAAAAGCACAAGGTACCCGGATACCCGCCAAAAATACCCGCGCCAGGCGGGTCTTCATGGCACCCGGATACCCGCCAACAATACCCGCGGCAGGCGGATCCTCCAGGTACCCGGGTACTCACAGTGTATGCCGCAGGGACACGACACCTCTGTACAACTGTGCCGCATCAAACTAGATAGAGTAGGGGGTGCGGGTACACCATATCATCAAATCATATCCACCATATCTTGATATCAATCCCTGATTCCCGCACTCCGACTCCCGCAGGCTCCACCAACCCCCATCAGCCATGAATCAAACACCTTGAAATCCAAAGCGAACTCGACAAAAGTCTCCGTCACATTCAATTGCGGTTGACGGCCGAAGCAACAACGGACCACCACCTTCGGATGATCAAGACTCTGATCGGATTGTTGTGATCAACAAAAACACCAGTCTCACCCAGCCCAAAACCCCTAGCACCAGCCAGCCTAATACATCAGGCCCTTGCGAACTCACTGACATGGAGGAACTAGGTAAGTCCCATCATGTTTGATTCCATTGGTTTTCCTGGTAAAATCTTGCCGAGTGTCAGCTGGCTACTATGGCAGAGCCACCGTAACAAGATACAAATGAAAATATAAAAAGTAGTTTTACGTATGAAAGAGACATTATTACTCTTACATATGTAAAACTACGCAAAAACATTAAATACATATGTAAATAATTGATTACTTAGCTTTGTGTAATCAAGAAGTAAAATATTATAGAAGATTCTGATTCTACGGGTAAAATAACCTAGGGTACCTCACTTACACGTACCCTTAATTATTATCCCTTCCTTGTGTAAACTAACTTCAAAGTTTAAGCAAGTGCATCACGCCCCGCGTGAATGCACTTGTATGCATATATATATATAAGTACATATGTTTACACCCATTTTTAGTGACGTAACTGAGGTGTTGTGTATAGTTTAAAAGATGGCTTTATTTGTTGTGTGGCGCACCCAAGCCCACGTGCTCTGTTGCCTAGAGCTCAAGCCCGCGCGCAAGGTGTACATATATGCATATTGCATGAACTGGCCCGTAACCACTGCGCCTAGGCTACTAGTAAGTGAGAATGGGCCAGAATACGCCCCAATAGCAATATTACATGTGTTATATGTCTTGTACACATGTAATTAAACACCAAACAAGATGTAATTACCACTTCATTCAATATAAAAACATTCTAGACTGAAAAGAACTCTTGTAGCGTGCTCAGGAGACACTAGAAAGCACCCCAGCTTCTCCCAAGCCTCACTACACGTAGATTACAACTGTAGTAAATATGTAGAAGAGGTCAAATGAACTGGAGCACTCAATAAGCGCCTCCAGAACATGTATGAAGCACTGCTTGCACGTGTACAAGTGCACAGAAGCCAGTTCTAGTACCTTCTGTGGCACATTTCCACGGAAAAGAGCGTCACAGAACCCCCAAAACAGCCCCCATGACGTGTAAAGCATGTGTAAAATCACGCAGAACCTCTTTAAATGTTCCTTGGCAACCCTTTTATCCAAGCCCCAAGGTTCCACGACCCACAGCGCCTTCTAGCGCAACCAAATTGCCTCAGAATGCGCCCACAAGTGTCCCCATGTCCCCTGGGCGCCCCTGGAGGCCTGCCTAGGCTATAAAAAGGGCCCTTTCTCCGCCCAAAAGGAGATTCCCCAGCTTTACATTACCTACTAGAATTTTACCCGCCTTCAACAGCCTCAATAGCCTGTGATTTGCCAGGTAAAATACCTACTTTCGTGATTTTTAGCCCCAATTTCCGCCCTGAAGCTGTCCAGTAACCACCCTGCCCTCAAGATTACCTCCTCTGAGCGTCTCCAACTGCCCAAATTCACGCCTGAAGAACCTCAAGTGACTCTAGGGTCTTATACTAGTAAGTTTAAGCCCCTTCTCTTGAGATTCTCCGCCATTTCTTTCTGGGATTTGAAACACCCCTGTTTACAGGCCCCAGTTCTTTATTCCAGAGGTATTAAACACCCCTGATTTATCAGGCCCCTCTTAAAATTAATTATATTCATTTTATTACGTCAAAATTGGCCCAAATTGGCTCAAATTGCTTTATTCTTACGCCATAATTCCCAACAATTACGTTAGAATTAACCCTTATAACCTTGTCTTAGAGTTTTATAACTCTAATCTTTTGCTTTGCACCACGTGTAGCTAGAAGGATAGTATCCTTGGCATCACGTAGGCTGACACCGAGATTCTTATTGCTCGAAGTTTTAATCTTCCAGCTTGAGCACATAAAACAGCCGCAAATGCTGTCAGTACAGCCTACAGCAGCTACCGTAAACCAGAGCTATCAAAACAGCTTGATAAAAAGGGGTGTCAGATGATCGCCTACCCGTGCAAGATGTAAGCTTCCCGTTTGGTTATGATTTTTCTCCGCCTTTGACTTGCTGATTCTTTTTTCAATCAGATGTGGGACCAGAATCAACCAGCTGACAAGTGACTCTTCCTGCAGCAACCTCTTAAAACATGCAGCGGCATGTCTGGTCAAAGAACACGATTTGACTTCCAACCGCAAGCTGGCATGTTTAGGAGTGAGTGGAACAGGAGATATTGATCCCCAAGAGGTAAGTAACGATCTCTTTGACTTTTTTTTGATAATTATTAATCTCTCTCTCAATCCCCACTTGTGTAGGTAACACAGCTGTGTGCCATCTGGTGCGCCAAAGCCACCCGCCCATTTTTGGCATTGGCTGACGAGTCCCTCAAGAGGATTCTCCATCCCACGGTTATCAAACACCTTCCTTCCAATAAGGTAATCTCCCAAATGATACACATCCTCTACACTGCCGTTCAAGATAGCTACCGGGACGAGTTAAAGAAACACACTGGATCGATGTATCTCGGGGCTGACGCATGGCAGTCACCGAATGGATTTGATATCCTTGGTGTCGTCCTTTATCAATTGGTTGAGCTCAACACCGGAGTGCTCAATCTTGAGGTCATGCCTCTGGATTTTATTCAACTCGCTAAAAGTCATACCGGAGAATATCTAGCCGACACCGTCCAAGCAGTTGTTGAGAAGTTTGGCATTCAGGACAAGGTGGGTCTTTTGTTTACTTTCTGATATGTTAAACACTGAAGATTGTTCATTATTTATTCCAGATTTGTGGCATTGTCACTGACAATGCCTCCAACAACGCGGTGATGGTTTCCGAGATGAAAAACTTCAAGTGGGCTTGTTTTAAGGGCGATCAGCATTGGATTAGGTGCTATGCACACATCCTCAACCTGATTGCCCAGTCGATCTTGCAACCATTTGGCACTGTTAATAAAAAACAATCAACAGCAACTGAAACTGAAGATGATGACAAATCTTCAGCCTCATCAGACAATTCCGACTTGGAAGATGCTGAGGATCAGATCCGCAGGTGAGTCATAGATATGATTTACCCTCTTTGGATCATCAATTAATCCGCAAAATGTTGGCCTAGATATGAGAACGATGTGTGCAATGTTTCCCCTGATGGAGATGACCAAGACTTTACGGACAGATATGATGCTGAAGGTTCAGATGACCTCCAGCCAGAGCTCAGCCTTCAAGACATTCACGACTTGAGTGACAAGGACAAAGATGCTGATCTGTACACTTTGTCATCATGCAAACAAACCCTGGCAAAGGTGAGTAATTTGACCTTGACGACCATCAAACTGGTTTGTCTCTTGATCGATCTGATCTTTCTTTTGGTGTCTCAAGTTTTGCGCGGTCGCTCGCAAACTCCGCAAATCCACGAACTCAAAGATGGAGTTTGTTGAGCTCTGCAGAGAGATGGAATGTGCAAATCCCCATAGCATTGTGCAAGACGTTTGCACAAGGTGGAACTCAACATATATGCAGTTGGTGAGCATCGTCAGATGTGAGAGAGCTATGTAGGTTTCTTCTCCTCCGATCATCCAAATTCTCAACACTACACGTGCGGTTTGCGGCAGTCTTGCTTGGCAAAAAGACAAGAAATATGGCTTGGATCAAAAATACCACATCAACTCCGTCGATATTCAGCTAGCAAAGCACTTGGTGTCAATACTCCAGGTGTTCTATGAACAAACACTTCAAGTATCCACACCTGGATTGGCCCGATTAACCCATATCATTGTTTTCATCAACAAGGTTACTGACCTCCTTTCCAGTGCCATCAAAGGCTGCAACAACAATTACCCGCCTGCACTCAGAAATGCTTGCCGAGTTGGCCTGCAGCTGACCAAAAAATACTATACACTAACTGACTGTTCTCCCTTGTTTAGAATCGCCATGGGTAAGCTTCTGAGGAATCCTTTTCTAACTTTTCTTAATTGATGACAACTAACTGTATTTCATGGGTTAGTCCTTCACCCATCTTTCAAAGAGTACTTCAAGATCGTGGCATGGGAGGACAAATGGATCACCAAAGCTCTTAGACTCACCCGAGATATGTTCAACAGTTATTACAAGCCTCTGCCAAATGTACCATCGGCTCACCCACCCAAAGGAACAAAGGTGTGATTTAATTTGTTTATTTTTAAACCTTTGTGTGGCCTCACTAACCAAATTTCCTTCCAGCCAAAGACTGGAAACATTGCTCAGTTGGGGGCTGCGCTGGCGGCCCGAGGCCAATCTACAAACGATCCGCTTGATTCCTGGCTAGCTTCGGGTCTTATTTTGGACGACGGATCTCCAATTGACGGGCTGGAGTGGTGGATACAGCAGAAACGTGCCGGTAATACACACGGTGGCCTTCTTCAAATGGCCCTCGATGTCTTAAGCTGCCCAGGTGATTTCTTTCTCTCACTTTACTAAGGAACGATCATTGGAATCTGACATGCCTTGTTGATCTAGCCACTTCAGTGGATGTGGAGCGTGCTTTTTCTTTTGGCCGCAATTATGTATTGCAAAAACAACACTGTCTCAACTCAATCTCCCTCAGTAGGGGTATGTCCATGGCATTCTATTCAAAAAACAACTTGATTGAGCCTGGTCTCATCAAGAAATGGAAGGAGGGGGTTAAGGAAGAGAAAAAAAGAAAAAGAAATTAAACTGTGAGCCGTTGCAATGAGGTGGAATTCTTATTTCACCTCCTTTTTTTTCTTATCATGTTTTCAAGAATATATATACAGTACAAAACAAAGGTAAAGGGTAGTATCTACAACATAAATAGTCTGCAATGGTCTCCAATAGTTATACATGAAAATTAAATGTTGTGGATCAAAAAAAGCAAAACATTACCCGCGGTACCCGCAAAAAGTACCGCCGGTACCCGCCCACAGGTGGCATGTACGGGTACGGGTGTCTAAAATCTGAGAAAAACAGTGCAGGTACCCGGACACGCCGCGGGTACCCGGGTCCACATGGCAATCTTTAATTGAGAAGGAGCTGAGATGGAACGGTTAGTTGGTAGGGAGGTTCCTGCCGAGTTGGATTGGTTGGTTGTTGGGGTTGCATGGGTTGCTGAGTTTTCAGGGTCTGCCAAGTTTGTGGGGTCTGTGGGGTCAGAGGTGTGATTGTGCGAACTTGGAGGATAGCTTAAAGCTTCACCGTTTTTGTTTGAAAGAGCCGGTCCTTTTGGCGCCTGAGCTTTTAAAAGGAGGTCAAGGTATGGGTCTGGTTGCTGGTACAGGTCTTTAGTACAGGTCTGGTTGCTGGTATGGGTCTTGATGATTTTTGGGTCTTGAGTATGCGTCTGGTTGCTGGTAAGGGTCTTGATGATTGTCGGGTCTCAAGTACGGGTCTTGATGATTGTAAGAGATATGGTGTGGGTCTTGATGTTACTGATTACTGGTACTTTCAATGCCCTCATATTGTCCGTAAGGAGACTCAGATGGTCTGAACTGATTGTCAAGAGAAAGCAAGGAGGGGCATTGTAACGGGTGTCCAAACAGGTCCATTGGTGATGGAGGCGGCGTCTTCAAGTTCAAGATAGATTGCGGGAGGTAGTTCTTTTTTGATTCCTTGGAGCAGATGAGGTAGCATGATTCAGCAATGAGATTCATTCCAGCAATGAGAATGAAAGATCATACCCTTATAATTATTGTAAGTGTTGTGGTTGCTGTTGGCGCTTGTTGCTGATGCGTGATCCAATGAGGTGTTGTATGTTGAAAAGTCTTGAGGCAGGTGTGATGGCGGTGGTGATGTGCTATGGGTGGTTCGGAGTACGGCAATCATATGACCGGCGGGTGGGCCGGTGACTTAGACAGATTTCAGGAACTGGAACTCTGGAGTTTCCAACAGGCCTGGGGATTCCAGAGTCGCTGAAGCAACACACCCAGAAATTCACTCTAGCGCACACTAAAAGGCCCCTGTATACCTTGTTACAGTATATTGTTATGCAGTGGCCACAGGTGCACTCCAACCAGAATATTTGGCGGTTCTTAGAGGCAACTCAGATTTCAAACCCGAGTGAGCAGGAGGTGGCCCGCTATTGAACGGAGCTGGACTGGTGGTCTTGTTGGAGTGCAATGATGAACTGGAATCTGCAAAGAAGTGTTGGATGGCTGCGGGAATCAAGCAGGGAATCAAGCAAGGAATCCAGCAGGGAATCAAGCAAGGAATCCGGCAGGGAATCAAGCAAGGAATCCAGCAGGGAATCAAGCAAGGAATCCAGCAGGGAATCAAGCAAGGAATCCAGCAGGTAATGAAGCAAGGAATCCAGCAGGGAATAAAGCAAGCAACTGATGGACTCGTAGCAGAACTTGAGGGCAAGAAGTGATTGCCACTTCAACCACCACCAGATATCCTGAGTGGGATATCCAGTAAGAAATACAGGATACCTTGTATCCCAAAGCACACTCCGTAATCCAAAGCACACTCCTATTACGGAGTGTACTTTGGCACACTCCTATTACGGAGTGTACTTTGGCACACTCCTATAACGGAGTGTGCTTTGGCACACTCCTATTCTATTATGGAGTGTGCTTTGGCACACTCCTATTCTATTATGGAGTGTGCTTTGGCACACTCCTATTATGGAGTGTGCTTTGGCACACTCCTATTATGGAGTGTGCTTTGGCACACTCCTATTATGGAGTGTGCTTTGGCACACTCCTATTATGGAGTGTGCTTTGGCACACTCCTATTATGGAGTGTGCTTTGGCACACTCCTATTATGGAGTGTGCTTTGGCACACTCCTATTATGGAGTGTGCTTTGGCACACTCCTATTATGGAGTGTGCTTTGGCACACTCCTATTATGGAGTGTGCTTTGGCACACTCCTATTATGGAGTGTGCTTTGGCACACTCCTATTATGGAGTGTGCTTTGGCACACTCCTATTATGGAGTGTGCTTTGGCACACTCCTATTATGGAGTGTGCTTTGGCACACTCCTATTATGGAGTGTGCTTTGGCACACTCCTATTATGGAGTGTGCTTTGGCACACTCCTATTATGGAGTGTGCTTTGGCACACTCCTGGAGTGTGCTTTGGCACACTCCTATTATGGAGTGTGCTTTGGCACACTCCTATTATGGAGTGTGCTTTGGCACACTCTTATTATGGAGTGTGCTTTGGCACACTCCTATTACGGAGTGTGCTTTGGCACACTCCTATCTATTACGGAGTGTGCTTTGGCACACTCCTATCTATTACGGAGTGTGCTTTGGGATACAGGGTATCCTGAATTTCTTACTGGATATCCCACTCAGGATATCTGGTAGTGGTTGAACTGTGCCCAGAGGAGGGCCTCCAAGCGGAGGCATGCCGGCTCCTGATGGCCTATCTATTTAAATACCTTGTCCAACTCTTCAACACCGGATCACTAGTCACTTCCCTCATCATCAATTAATCACATCCTTTGTTTCTTGGACCCAACTTTCAGCCCTTGACCTCATCATATTTTTGATCTATATCTCAGACTCAATCAATCAGCTTCTCTCTGACCAATCATACCTCAAACCCAAACCTCCTTGTCAGTCATCAATTGGAATGAACCCTCTGCCGTTTGAGTTGTCCGGAAATCATTGGCACTGTCCTTCAGACTCAATCAGCTTATCTTCCTCAACCGCCCTTTGGAATCAGTCTTTTTCCTGCTCAAGATTCCGAGATACCAGATCTCTTCCCGCCCACAATCGGGCCTTCTCTCATGCACTGGCAGGTGAAGCCATGTCATGCCCCGCGATCTTTGCAAAAGACCCGATCAACTGCAAAAACAACCCGCTCACCAGTAGTCATCTTCCCTCTTCAACAACAATGCTGCTTGGCAAAACTTCCCCTAGCAATCCAATGGTAAATCACCAACGCACTTCAACCTTGCCACGACCAAGCCCAACAAGCCTCCTACCATCTCCCCTCAACAAGATCTTACCCAAGAGTAAGTTCAATTTGCCACCGTTTCTCAAGCCTGTCCGCGTACCTGTGATTTTGATTTGGCTGTGTACAGGACTGACACATTTTTCAACAGCTTTGAGTCCACGCTCCGCAGATCTGCCAAAGCACCGCAGTCAGAACTTGGCTTTGACTTATGTATCTCAGGTTGCAGGTGTGCACCCGTGAAGCTTACCTTGCAAGAATTCACACATGTCAGTGCTTCCCCACCTCTGATATCTGATAACCAAGCTACATACTTGAGACCGCTAATTTCTTTCCTTGCATCTAATTGACCTATTTATCTTCTTGTGACCGACTCAATTTATGTACCTAGCCATACATCATGCTGTGTCCTCCCAACCGCCAGACAACCCTTACATAGACCCCTGGCGCTTCTGCTCCCATTTGATGATCTTCTCACAAGCGATCAACAAGAACGTTGCTGGCCAGCCATCCAACGCAACCCCTCGCGGCCAGGATGCAGCATGAGCACAACTTGATCACATTTTGTGTTGCGGAACTCCAGCTAGAATCAGATGTCAAGACTTGGGCGACACACCGCATTCGTGAGCCTGTCTGTGTATGATTTTGATTTTACCGAACATGCTGAACTGATACGTCTTTCAAGCTTTCGGTCCACGCTCCGCAGATCTCCCGAAGCGCCGCGTTTGGAACTTGGCTTCAACTCATATTAGGGTTGCATGTGTGCAGCCGTGGAGCTGACCTTTCAAGAAATCGCACGCGTCAGTCCTCCCCCACCCCCGACGTCTGATAACAAAGCTAAGCGAGACCGCTGATTTTTTTCCTTGCATCCAATAGGCATCTCTTGAGTGTAACGAAGGGCATGGTCCACACAAGGTTGGCCATCAGCTAACGTATAAACGAAGGGAACTCATCCACTCCTTGCACTCGTTAATCGTTGTTCCCGCATAATTCAAGTCCATCCGATTCTCCACAACATCAAAAAATCTCAAAAATCACCGCGCCGCAAATAAAACTGATCAAAACAACCCCAAAATAGAAAGCCATATTTTCTTTTTCAATTTCTGTGTTATCTTTTTCTCTCAGCTTATCATCGATTTCTCATGTCTAGTTATCACTTCCTTTCGATTCTTATCACTATTCCTACAACTTCCTTTCGATTCTTATCAACTAACCAGCGATTCCTATCATTTTAGTATCTTGTTTTTCGAAAGATATTAGGCTGAGTACACGTTCTGATGAATCAAGCTTCCTCCAACATACCAAACGAGGGGTTGTGGTTAAGGTACCACAAAATACACCCAGCCTAGTCATCAGGCTGCTGCGGGAAGTGGGATTCGTCCAGTCTTCTCTAGTTTCAAAACTGAGTAAAAAGTAAAGTCGACTTTCTTCCTTCTTTCTTGTGGTGTTGATTTTGCATAATCAACATGTGAGGCACACGGGTGAGCCGCCCGATAGGTGGTTACGTTGAGGCTACTGTAATCAGTTCAGCGGATGATGGGTAGGCTGGATCCGATGATCAATCAATCATCGATGGACGGATTACATTATTGATGTACAGATTGGATTGGAACAACATGAGTGCTAAGACGAGAAAAAGGAAGATCGTGTATGCGGCTTGTTTTGGCTGCAACTACTGGATATAACTGGTTTGAAGAACAAAGGATTTGAGAATGGAGGATTGAAGAAAGTTTCGGGGAATCAAATTGGTCATCTTAATAGAAACAAAATACTATTCTGGAGAGAAAAACGATAAGCGAGAGGGCAGACGAGCTTGATGAGTCAAGATGATGATGATGAGCGGATGGAGCTCAGAAGAACATAGATTTGCTTGGAGCCGTCATAGGGAGCATTCACGACTTCAAGAAATCGAGTACGATATCTGCGCAGACCATATCGTCCTCATCTTGAGTGAATGCACGGGCTTCAACCTTGTACTTGGCATGAGGGATCTCCTTGGGAAGTTTGACTTCCTGGACGATTTCGTAGTAGCCTGGCTCGATGGGGCATTGGAGTGTCGCATTCGCTTTTGTTCTATGTAAAGTACAGTCAACCCGTCTTTTGTCAGTGATCTGATAGATCAAGAATCGTTTGATCTGACTGACAGTTCTTCACAGATATCAAATCGCTTCTGGATGAGCTTGATATACGCTCCAAGTTTGACTACGACATTGACGTATGCACCTTGCTACGAAGATCGAAAGAGAAAGAGGAAGAGGAGGGAGTCAGTCGATCGATTGTGGAACGAGAGAGGTTCTTGTGTGCTGTACATCGATTAATTCGTGGACGGTACCGGATGCGCGAATCGTCAGTTTTTGGCCTGGTTCGGGAGGGTTCGGGTCTACCTCAAAGCTTTCAATCGTCACGGCATCAGAGGTTTGACCTGACAAGCAAGACGAACGATGGATGATCAGACCCCAAGATTCTGCGAGATTCTAGAGAGGGAATGATAGGTGGGGCATGGGACATACCGCAGTCGTCGAAGGTCAGGACGGTCTGAGTGCTTGGGTTGTCATTGTTGAGGTTCTTCATGAACTGGTTCGAGATCTTTGAGATTGAGTCGGACTGGAACAAGTTGTTGTCAGACTTCCATCCTAGGCCTTCGGCGGTCGATGGTTGGATGGCCAGGTTAAGTGCGAGGGAGAATACCAAGCTGGTGAACAGCTTGAGGCTGATAAGATTGGGCATAGTGTGATCTGGTGTTGGTCTTTTCGAAGTGGTGAGTGATGAGTTGAAATGGTGGAATGTTTGGAAGTGGACGAGGACGAACGCGGACACGGGCAGTGTTTGCCTAACTTAAACTATTGGTTCGGAGGTCGCTTCGCTCCCCCCGAGGAGGTAGTTAGCTAAGTTACAGTGCTTTACATACATACTCGCGACCGCCTTCCTTCGGACAGTTACATAAGCACATGTCCACTGCCACTCGGCTCGAAATGAGTGCCATGAGTCGACTCTTGTCAATCTATACCGTGTCACTCGAGCCCACCAGTCACAACAAGAAATACGGCAAGGATGTTTGTCCCGGAAAAAGAGTCGACGAACTCGTCGCTCTTCCAAACCGACGTCCGGCGACGGACGAACCTATCAACGGCAACGAATGCGCTCCGGTCGGCTGCTGTTGAAGCCCAGAACGACTCCCTGGGATTGTCTAGTGAGGAACGACTGGCGGAAATGGAAGACGAGCTTAATAGGATCGTCGACAGGGACGTAGAAACCCTGGTGGAGGGCATGGAGGAAATCATTGATCTCTCGTCGGTATGAATTAACTCCGTCTCATTACACCACCTTGTGCCCGAACGCTCTTCCATTTCTATTTCCCTATCAGTCTTTTGTTGATGATTCGGCAAGCACAGGTAGGATCTGTTGACAAACTCCGGGCCTTACAAGACAGTTTGGCGATCGAATTGAGGACAGAGACGCTGGTTCGATCGTGTACATCACTCATGGCCCTCAGCCATTCGATGAAGATGCTGTGGCTACTGGGCGATGAGGCCAATCGGAGGAGGATCCAAGACGCGCGAACGAGTCCATTGAATTCAGAAATCAGCAAACTCAAGTCTCGCGCCGCCCAATTAATCGAAGAACTCAAAGTCGGCCCTCCGGCCGACTCTTCAGATCATGAAATGAACCTCGATCCCTCCCCACCCTCTCCTTCCAACGCTGGACCATCCAATCCATCGGTTCATGCTACTGATCACATGCCAACTTGATCTGTGTTCAAGCCTTTCTGTGACGTGCATACAGGTCCACACTCGACGGCTGCAGCAGCCAAACTTTTATTATGTATTGTTACATTCTGATCACATCGACTCGAAGAGCCAATTTGAGACGTTTTTGTGCCCAAACCTTAGGAAATACTTCTTGCAGCCGGGTTGGAATGTTTTTTGCCAATAAACTGGTTTACAATTGCAGGTGCCGTACGGGAAGTTGAGTAAAAAAGCACGAATAGCATCATATCATTATCAGCTCAATTTCTTGTATGGTACTCGAAGTTCTTCTCGCTTGGACATATACTCTCTTCTTGCAATGTCTATTTTTTCTTCAGTCATGCTGGTATGGCCAAAGTGAGAACAAAGAAGTTAGCTTCGGGCGCGATTTTATATAATCTATTCTACTTGTGGGTCCACATAAACGAATCACAAAAGGGGTGGTTACTGAACTGTATTTGCATGCACTCCTGGACCGCCTTCCATTCTTTCCGACATGCCCATGCCACACTAATAGTTCGGGTACTCGAACAGGATGCAAACGCTGGGAAGATTAGATTTGAAAAAAAAAACCAGCAAGCGGGCAAGATGGTCTGTATCAAGAATGACAAACACCAGAACAATTAATCAGGGTTGCAAGGCTAACCAGCAACTACTGGATCGCATTGCTTCAAAGCCGCCAACTTGACCCGTTTCTGGAATTCATCTTCTTCTCGACGTGAAAGTGGTTGGAAGGTGGAAGATTGAGGGCCGGGTTCCATTTGCCGGTCGTAAGAGCTGGCGAGATGTCCAGCTGAGTGTCGATCAGTCAGTCCAGGGGCAACACTTCACATGCAGCATACAAGTCAAGAAGATTGAATGCAGATGCTGTGCCGCAGCTGACAGATCACTGGGGCCCGGTGCTCCGGTGAGCCTCTCTCTCCGCGCGAACTCAGATGCATACGGCGCACGTATGCAATTTGGAAAACCACAACCATCATAGCAAGCACGACAAGATGCCGCACCAGCAACCGCTATACTGACCTCGACCAGTGCTACTCAGTTGATGATAACGTGACGATGGAACAACAAACCAATCGACCTCATCGCGCGCCAAAGAAGGAGAAAACTAAACATGAGAAGGGCAAGAACCCCAAGGTAAGGCGTTTCTATTTCACTCAAACCCGCTCTGCTATAAACCTGTTTCTCAACTTTTTTATGGCCCACAGGCATTCGCTCCTCAATCTGGACGAAAAGCCGAGAAACTGGCTCGAAGAAATGTCGAAAAGGATCAAGCTAAGCTCCATGTACCCCTACCGGATCGAACTTTCGGTGTGAGACCCACATCCAAACAAGAGCCAAGTCAGGGTTCTAGTAAAGGTCAATCCAACAATCCGCTACTTATTCGTCCACCAATTCCGATTTGCTTCTGTTCTAAATCGATCATGAAATTCTTCTCGCCCACAGATTCCGCTAACCAGGATACTGGACCCCCTCCGGTAATAGTAGCTGTGATGGGTCCCCCCGGTGTAAGTCATTATACTCTAAAAAATAGGGACGAATAAATAAATCGAAATATCAAGCAAAAGTGGATCTAGTGACCGAGCCGAATCCCTCTATGTAGGTAGGCAAGACAACCCTAATCCGATCACTCGTACGAAGATACACCAAAAATACCCTTCCAGAAATCAAAGGACCTGTAACAGTCGTCGCTGGAAAGGCAAGAAGGCTCTCATTTGTAGAATGCCCAAATGATCTGGGTGCTATGGTTGATCTTGCAAAAGTGGCAGATTTGGTCCTTCTCATGATTGATGGAAGTTTTGGCTTTGAAATGGTTTGTTTCCACCCTGATGAACTCCCCCCAAACTCAATTGATATTCTAAATAATGGTGCTGATCTTTATGTATTGTGGTATTCCAAATCACTTCAACCAGGAAACATTTGAGGCTTTATCTGCTTTATCATCTCATGGACTCCCCAAGCTAATGGCCGTATTAACCCATTTGGATCTTATTAAAACGCCGGCCGCCTTGAAAGACCAAAAGAAAAGACTGAAACATCGATTTTGGACCGAAGTATACGATGGAGCAAAGATGTTCTACCTCAGCGGAGTTCGAAACGGAAGGTATCCTGACAGAGAGATTATCAACCTGACGAGGTTCGTCTCACTCAATTTTCCATTTCGTTTACTGAGCGTGTTAATTGACAGCCATCCGATCCTGTTCCACCTGCCTACAGGTTCATCAGTGTTGTCAAATTCCGTCCCCTGATTTTTCGAAATAGCCATCCTTACATGCTCGCTGACCGATTTGAAGACCTGACGCCTCCCGAAACCGTACGACTGACACCATCTTGTGACCGCACGGTTGCTGTCTGGGGTTATTTGCGAGGTATACCTCTTAGACCACCCTCAGACCATGTTACCCCGAAAGTGCATGTGCCCGGATCAGGCGTAGATTCGTTCTTCATTACTAAAATGATGGGGTTGGATGATCCGTGCCCACTACCGACCGCCGAAAGTGAAAAGCGCCGCAAGATCGCCGAGAAGCACAAACTTGTACACGCTCCAATGAGTGGAGGTGCTGGAGGTGCTGTGGTTTTTGATGGCGAAACGGTCTGGGTTAACACCACCAACCACTTTTCGTCCAATAAGCACAAGTCCGACAACTCGGAATTCTCGGATGAAGAAAGCGAAGACGGAGAAGACCTAGCGGGCGAGGGAATCAAAATGGTTGTTGACCTACAGAAAGTCAAAGCCAGTCTTGGAGAAAATGTCAAATCCAGCAAGATCCAACTGTTGAACGATTCTAAAAGGCCGCTCAAAGCCTCGGGCTCCGCGGAAGACAGTAATCAAGTGGAGGAATTTTCCGATGCGGCTGGCTCTTCCGATCCAAGTTCAAATGCTAGTGACAGCGATGATACAGATTTTGAAGACCTTGATGATGATGATAATCGTGATGCGTGCCCTATAGCTGAATCATCACGATCAAATCAAGAGGTTCGGAGACGCGCTGGGAGTTGGAAAGCTGCACAGACAGGAGAAGACGATGTTGCGTATGCTGACAGTGACTCTGATCTTGGTCTGGGATCTGACGGCGAAGTATCTGGATCGGAACATGAATCCGACGTTGATTTGTCTGATGAGGAAAGGTTTGAGGATGACTACGAAGAAGACAATGATGATGGCGAAGATCAAGAAGCCCCGAAGTGGAAAGAAAACCTTCCTCAAACTGCCGCGCGCCTAGCTGCATCTAGACAGTCTCGGTGTGATCCTATGAAGCTGATCTACGATAATCGCCTCGAGCCGGCTGAAGTTTGCTCTCGACTAAGAGGCGAAACACCTCGCAATTTACCCCTAGCCAAAAATCCAGGCGACAACGAACTGTTTGAACTTGCGAGTCGACACACCGGTGCAGAAGAAAACAGCCGGCGGGGTGACCTCTACCGCTTTTATCGGCCAACCGAGTCTGGTGAGCTTGAAGTTTGGAGCGACGAAAAGTATCTACAGTCAATCCGGCATCTATTCATCACTGGTGATCTTGAGAACAAGGATGCAGAAGCCGCAGATCACTACGAAAGTGAGGGTGGTGATTTTGAAGACCTTGAAACTGGAGAAAAAGTCGTGGGAAGCACTCCATCTCAAGTCGTGACTGCTCCAAAGGATGCGAAGACCGATCTCCTTGCTAAGAAAGAAGCTCTGAAGCGGCAGTTTGATCGAGATTACGATGGATCATCCGATGAAGAAGGGCAAAAAGACTTTTACACTGAGCAGAAGGAAGAGATCGCGCGAAGGATGGAGCAGACGATTAAAGAGTTTGAAGATGATGACCCTCAGACTCGAATCGCCGTTGAAGGATACAGACCAGGAGCTTACGTTCGCATTGAGATAACTGGTGTACCGCCTGAGCTAGTGAATAATTTCGATCCCACTTTCCCCTTCTTACTTGGTGGTCTGTTACCTGGGGAAGACAGTCTTGGGTTTGTTCAAGTACGACTGAAGAAACATCGATGGTATCCCAAGGTCTTGAAGACGAACGATCCCTTAATCCTCTCTGTAGGATGGCGCCGTTTTCAAACCGTTCCAATTTACTCATTGGATGACGGTACGAGAAATCGAATGCTCAAGTATACACCCGAACATACGCATTGTTTGGCCACTTTTTACGGTCCAGTATCCAGTCCCAACACCGGTCTCTGTGCTTTCAGTCGCATGGGTAGCGGCTCCACCAACTTTCGGATTTCAGCTACTGGAGTAGTACTGGACGTGGATGGCAGCAGTCGAATAGTCAAAAAATTGAAACTGACTGGTGTCCCCTACAAGATCTACAAGAATACCGCCTTTGTCAAAGGAATGTTCACAAGCGCTCTCGAAGTCGCCAAGTTCGAAGGTGCACAGATCCGGACAGTTTCTGGAATCAGAGGGCAGGTGAAAAAAGCTCTTCCAAAACCCGAGGGCACTTACAGAGCAACGCTCGAGGATAAGGTGCTATTGAGCGATATAATCTTCTTGAGGGCTTGGTACAATGTGAAACCAAGGATGTTCTACACACCCGTGGCTTCTTTACTCCTGCCTAACAAAACACGATGGCAAGGTATGCGTTTGACGGGCGAGGTCAGGCGGGATGAACAATTGAAAACCCCCTTGGATGTCAATTCGCAATACCGAGTATGTCACATTTTTTCACCATGTGCTCCAACTCGATTTTCTGACAAAAACTGACACCTCTCCTTCCATTAATCAGCCAATTGTAAGAGAGACACGGCGATTCAATCCGCTCAAGATTCCAAGGAAATTGCAAAGCTCTTTGCCATTTGCATCGAAACCCAAGCACACCAAACCACAATCGAAGCCGACTTATCTGCAGCAAAGAACCGTGCTTTTACAGCCCGAAGAGCGTAAAACTTTGGGTGCTCTGCAGCAGGCACAAGCTGTCACTAAAGACAGGATTCAAAAACGGAAAGAAACCAAGGCCAAAAAGAGTAAATTTCAATTTCTTTTCCTCGAGTACGCTAGAGTGCTGAATGATATTGCTGCCTCATTAACTGTAGACGCCGAAAGGATCAAGAAAATCGAACGCTCGCATGAAGCTGGAGGTCGTTCCGAACGCGAAAAGGAAACCAGGAAAGAATTCTTTCGACAGGATAGTAAACGCAAGCAATCTGATAGCGGTCAAGGAGGCGGCGGGAAGCATCGCTCAAAATCGAAGAGGCAGAAAACTAGTTAATGTGGATGTGCATCTCTCATTTATGTATTTCATTTCTAGTGTATATGGAGATATCATACCTGCACATGAGATGATGAATTTTTCGGTGCCTAGAATAATTGTTTTGTTCTTGAAGCTATTATTGCTTCAAGGTGATTTACATTCGGAATGTTTTCCGTGGAATTGAAACAGAGATGATGATCGAGTGCTTAATTCTACCGGGTTTAACCTCAGGCCAAATTTCACAGTCCTGGAGCTCTCCTCCATCTAAATTGTCTCACCGCCAAACCCCTTCAACCTTCTCCTGATTTTGCGTAAATATGTAACCATACACACTCTTCAATCGACCCCAGTAGGGCTCCAACTGGTTGTAACTTGTACCCGCATCACCTTGGTCAAGCCTATCTAAAAATACATCCAAGTTCTCTTGAATGCGTTCAGCTTTGTCCGATGTCGGTAACGGGGCACAGCCATGTTGAAGGGACCATCGAATCAAAACTTGAGCACCTGTACTGCCAAGCTATGTACTGAGGTTTATCGCATCACAAAAGCTTGGAAATATGCCGTGGAGGAAACTTCATGGGATGAGAAATGGTGATAACATGAAAGAAGCTTCATGGAATGAGAAATGGTGATTTATGGATTGCCTTTTACAAATACCAAACCTGATTCTCCGGGACAGTCAGCTGGATTAAAATGCCTTGGGTGCTGGGAGGCCTCTTCCAGCGACTCGCTTGCCTTTGGTGTGCCGGGTCCCCCGGCCTCTCAAACAGGGGATTGTTCTGCTCCGCTGTTGACCGTCTCCACACCCCCTTCATTCCCCATCTCGTCCTCTCTCTTCCTTTCCTCCTGACCATATTACTAAACGCCATTGATTATTCAACTTCCTTAAATTCAACTCATCAAACTACAACAACTCGATGGCCCAACCTAACGGGTTTGCCCTACTGGTCCTTTTCCATTCTCGATCACTAACCTTGCATTCTTGAACTGATCCTTTGGCTTTATATCCATCCACCTTTTTCACATTCAGAATTACTCCGTCCAAGACCTATGGCGTCACCGGCGCGATCTCACTGCAACCAGCCACTAAGCCTGAACAACAATTAACCGTCTCGCTAATGGAAGAATTGAAGAGACGCAATATTTTCGAATCTCCTGAAGAGGCTCGGGCTCGGTAAACAAGCTTTCTCCATCTCGTTTTTAAAAGGCTTTCGTCCCGGAATCACCTAATGCTTAATCTCCCCTTTTTCGTCTCCCTCTGCGTGATAGTGAGATTGTACTAGGTCGTTTGGACGTTCTCGTAAAACAATTTGTCATTAATGTATCCATCTCTCTAGGAATGTCAGAGGCTGTTGCGCGTGACTCGGGCGGGAAAATATTCACATTTGGTCTGTCAACTCTCAAAACCTGCAATCATTCCAAGCTGATTGAACACTTACTGACCCGGAGATGGCATGGTAGGATCTTACCGACTTGGTGTTCATGGCCCAGGGGCTGATATCGACACTCTTTGCGTTGTCCCCCGGCACATTACCCGAGAACATTTCTTTGAAGTCTTACCAACAATGTTGAACGACCGCCCCGAAGTTACCGAACTTGCAACCGTACCTGAAGCCTTTGTACCGATCATTAAACTCAAGTTTTCATCTATTGAAGTCGACCTCCTCTTTGCCCGTCTCGCCCTGCCCAGTATTCCCGACAGTCTTGAACTGATTGATGATGCACTCTTGAAAAATCTCGACGATCGGTGTGTTCGCAGTCTGGGTGGCTCTCGTGTGACTGATGAGATCCTTCGTCTTGTACCTGATGTCACCGTCTTCAGAGATAGTCTCAGAGCTATCAAACTATGGGCCAAATCCCGCGCAGTTTACAGTAATGTGATGGGCTTCTGTGGTGGTGTGGCCTGGGCCATGTGCGTGGCCCGTGTCTGTCAACTATACCCCAACAAACCCGCCGGCACCATCGTCAACCGATTCTTTGCGGTCTTGTCCCAATGGAACTGGCCCTCGCCGGTGCTACTCAAACCTATTGGTCCTGCTCCTCCAGGTGATCAGCGGAGAATTTGGAACCCCAAGATATATCCACAAGATCGTGGCCACCGTATGCCGATCATCACTCCAGCCTACCCCTGCATGTGTAGTACTCACAATATTACCAAGAGCACTGCCCAGATCATGATGACCGAATTCAAGCGAGGTAAAGCGCTGTTCCGCCCCACTACCCCTTCGCCTGCGATAGACAACTATCTGACTATCACATGTCTTCTGTTTAGGACTAGCTGTGACGGATGAAATCGCTACCGGTACTAAGCCGTGGGCTGCTTTGTTCGATAAGCACGATTTTTTCACTCGCTATCGATACTACCTACAAATTACAGCTTCCTCCCCTAACGCCGAGATCCAGCTGAAATGGTCCGTCACTTTGCCCGCCGTAGTCTCTTCAACGCAGTGAACACTGAGAAAAGCTGCTTGGTCTGGTTCCGTTCCACAGGGCTGGAACAGTTGAGGCGCGGCTGCGGCAGCTTGTCATGAAGGTTGAAGAAGTCGATACAGTCGACTTGGCACATCCTTTCATTAAAGGCTTTGAACGAGAATCGTACTACTTGACATCTGATGAAGTACGCAACTGCAATCACTGAACCAATTAAGCTGCTGAATGAACATCTTCTCGACCTCTCAATTATACAGGTGCGTGTGATTCAAGTGGGAGACGTACCACCTGATGTTAAAGGCCGGACGCGAGCCGACATTGAAGGCAAGGAGGGCGCCGGAACGGTATACACCAGTTCATTCTTCATTGGACTACTTGTTCAGCCGAAACCCGGTTTGTTTATCTCTCAGTGGGGTCTCACTCATAGCGGCATTAGCTGACCGCCTACCTGGTTCTTTCTCAGCTGGACATACTGGTCCCCGCAAACTCGACATATCCTATCCAGTGGGTGAATTCACCAGAATGGTCAAGCAATGGGAGGGCTACGCGGAGGATTCAATGGGTATTATTGTCCGCTACATCAAGGGGTACGTCTTCCGGTCACGAATTTAGCTTCTTCACGTCTCAAAAAACAAAAACGAGGCTACAGTTTTATCTGCCTGGCTCTCCCTATTCAATAGGCTCTTCTCCTGCCCTGCGATTTTGCTGCAGCTGTTGTACCATGGCTGTACAACTAGGGAGGAGCCTGGTGTTTCGAAGAACACTCACCATTCAACTACACCTCCCTCCTGCATAATTCGGTCATATGTCAACCTCGCTTTCTTATTCCATGTTGGCCTTTTTTTTATCCCTCTCATCCCTCCTTTCTCCACTTGTTTCAAACCGAACACTCGGGAAACACAAACTGGAATGGCTCTTTTGCGCTTGATTCTCTTTTTTTCCTCCTTGGAAAATATGTAATCGCACTTTCCTTGTTTGCTTTCCTTATTTGACCGACACAGAGCGCAGCTTCCCGATTACGTTTTCGATGGAGAGCAGCGCCCTTCGGCGTCGGTGCCCAGCTCCAAAGCCTTCAAACGGACAAAGACCGGTAAAGTTTGTATCATCCCATCTTCTAGTTTTCTTTTTTTCATAAAAGCATAAATAGCAAAGTTGCTCGTCATGTGTTGCTTGCGTTATCAGTGGAGCCGATTACATCAAGTGGCTACTTTAGGCGCAGCTTCTTGGTGTGACGTGTTGATGAGACCTATGAATGTTGAATTTGAACTTTCACAATTCTATACATAGGCTAAACAGGCGACTGCTGGCATTGGAAGCATACCCGGACAAACGAATCCAAGGTCTGGTGATCTAGCTGGCACAACACCGACCGGTCAGCCATCACATTCGCAGCAACATGAAGGACTACCTCGGCAGCAGGAGACCCAGCAACAGGAACGGCCGACGATCGTGAAGAAGCCAAGGCCTTCCGGTGCCGCTAATCAGGATTCGGTTGACAGAAATCATACCGCAATCACCCCGCCCTTAAGTGAGATGAAACTCGCCAATCAAGAGGCTGGATCATCATCATCAAACCACGACCAGGAACTTTCCAATGGGCAGCATGATTCCTCGCCCAAATTGACGAATGTATTTGCATCCGTCCAAGCTTGACGGGCATTCATCACCTCATTCCACTTGAGAGCTCTAGTGTTACGGTAATTCATCTTCGTCCTTCAAGCCTCTCTGTGACTACTGCTTAATTGCGCATCTTCCCCTTCCGACCTGCCCACGAGACGACAGTATTCCCGTCCACTTTTTCAGCCAACTCATCTAAGACGCAGACAATATAGACAAGCCTGAATGGGAGTAAAGCCACTTGGCTCTACTATCGAGCATTTTGAGCATGTAATCACCACTTCTTCTTGCCCCTATGGGACCCCCTCTCTTTCACTCTCATCATACGAAATCGGATTGACTTGATTTGAACTCAAGCACTTTGCAGGAATACGTCCTCAGCACAATTCTTTCGGAGTTAACATATGCACGTATGTGTATCTCAAGCTCAGAAGAAATCCTCCGGCCGCAAATTCAATCATTCTATGATTCAGATGAACAAGGGTGGGCTCAAGTTATGATGGCCCCTGGTCTCTTAATGTTTAACTTTTGTTTCCTCTATTTGATTTCCTGTCTGATTAAAAAAAAAAAAAAACCCCTGCCACTGTTAGTGAGATTATTGATCATTTTGTATATATAAATTGATTGCTTTATATATATGCATAATTAATCCCCCTTCATAAATAACCTTTGTCGTTTTCTTCCTTATTTTCCTCTCTCCCTTTCTCCCTCTTCCTCTTTGTCTTTGTCTTGTCAATCCAAACTCCTTTTTTTATTTTTGTTTATATGATCACCGACTTCAATTAAACAAACTTCAAGCAATCTAATTCTATCTTTTTTTTGGCATTGCCGTCAGTGGACTTGCATCACAATGGATGGCGACGTGTGACCGGCAGGTCTATAAGCAAGACATTTAGGCCCTGTTTGGCAGCGTCATATTACACAGCGTAATAGTAGAAAACATGCTACATTACATATGGTAAAACATGTCTTCTTAGGATAATCTTTTGAAAGTAAACCCTCATAAGGCTTGGCAGTTTACGTCCAAAAGATCAGGTGGAAAAGTAATGTCTTACACAATGTAGGGGGACATGGCAACATTATTTATTGCGTAATAATCACGCTGCCAAACAGGGCCTTAACAGATATCTCTGGGATTTTGTATGCATCCAAAATAAAGCAAGAAAAAAACTACAACAGGCGAAAACTGAAACTAACTTTATGAAAGAAGAAAGCTGCATAGAATGACAACGCTGATTATGGTTTTATAGAGTAGTATGGTATACATAAAGATCAAATGCGCATGTTGGCGGTATGACTGCCACTGCCGCCAACCTGGTTGTTAGCGACAAGATTGTTGCTGGGACCTCCAGTAGATTCAGACAAGAGCTTTAACTGTAAGGTCTTTTCCCCGATCCGTTCTTTATAAGATACAATGAACCCTAACATGGAGTTCATCTCATCCACATTATCTTTAGTCAGTTTACTGATCCGGTCTTCTGTCTCATCCAACCTTGCAGAGTTTTTGGAATCGACGTTGTGGGAAAAAAATAAAGAGGAGAGGGCCGTTAGCTTTCGTATTTTGCATAGCTCCTGAGCCAAAAGAAAGGAGATTCAAGTTCACCTGACTCTCAGTGCTTGGATTTCATGTTCGATCGTCATCCGACTGTTTTCGATGGTAGACTCAGTCTCAGTAACTCGTTTGAGAATAGAGTCAATCTGCTCGTTCATCCGATTTGTTTCGGCGGCAAATTTCTATCGGAAAGGAAGGTGTTAGTTTTATCCACACAAGACAAGACAAACCAAAACAAAACAAAAAATGACAAGAACAGACTGACTTCTTTATCATCTTCAAGTCGCTTAGTCAGCTGTTGAACGGAGGTTTCCGAGATCTGTAAATTCTCTCTTTTTTCTTGAAGAGTCTCGGTGAGGTTTGCGAGTTTCTCCTCAACCGCCAAGACTTGATCGGTAAGTCCCAAGCGATGTCCGATAGTGTTCTTCTTGAGTTGGATCAGTGCGGGTTTGATCTCGACGGTTGGATCGGGGAGCATGTTGGCAACATCGGCTGCACCACCGTTGACCGTTTGGCTGAAGTCTAGATGCTCGAACGGCTCTGGTGCGCGCGGGATCAGACCCAGTTTGACGGCCTTGTTCTTGTAGATCGTCAGCATCTTCTCAACCCGGTCTGAGGCTTGGGTACTTCGAACTTCCAAGTCCAGATTCGTTTCTTCCAGTTGACTTCGCTTTGCCGCGGCAGTTGCTGACGATCGCTCTAATTGAGCTCGGGTGGATGAGATCTGCTGCAACTCGACATCGCTGATGTTCTGCTTGGCTACCAAGGTTGCTAGTTCTGCTTTTCTCTTCTGAGATTCCCTCAGTTTTGCCTCTAGATAATTAAATGTCAATCTTCGCTCAATAAGAGAGGGTATTTTTTTGGAAAAAAAGGGCAACTCAACCTATGATATCCAAATTTTGCTTGAGCGCTTCATTGAACTTCTCTGACTTCTTGTTCGCCTCTCGTAGCTTGGCAATATACTCTAAAAACCTCTCAGCGTCTCTGCCTAGTTTTTCGTGCTCTTTTTTGGCTCCTTCCAACGCTGACTGGAGGACACAAATGGAAGTAGAAAAGATGTGTTACGAATGATACGAGAGAAGAGTGTGGTGGAAATGCAGTGTGAGTTGACTAACAGGTTTGCTGGCTAGGCGTTTGTGTTGCTCCTCCAGTTGGGCGGTACGAGTTTCTAGTCTTTCGATTTCGGATAGGACACGATCTTTACGTTTCTCTGAAGAAAGGGGAGATTGATTATCATCAGCTGGGAGGGAGGAGAACCAAGCAGCCCGATGCGGACAGAAGATATAGAAGCTTACGAAAGTATTCCTCTAACGGCGGCTTGTGTAATTCACGGTCAAAATCATCTGATTGAAGAAACAATTTGTAAGTCGCTTCAAGATACTGTAACCAATGGCTGGTGGCTGCCAGATCCTCGGCGCGGCTGTCGTCCGGGGATGGTTCGACTTGAGTATCTAATCGCATTTTATCGCTGGACATCGCTTCTTCACGCAGCTAAACAAAGCGGGCACATTCGAGTCAGTCATCTTTGGTCGGTGAGCAGACAAACAATCAGCTGGATACCTTGATGGTCGTGACAATCCAGTGTAACATTGCCAACAAGGTAGGCCAGGTATGCATGCTCCCGGGTGCTTGTAGTCCACTTTTAGTGAGTACATCATACGCATGATATCCCATCATCTTCAACAGTGGAATCACTTCGTCCTCGGGCTTCTTGCCGTGAACTCCCCAGACGTGGCCAGGATCAGAGCATTGGATGATAAACTTGAAGATATGTTGGAAGTCTTTGGTTGTTGGGGTCTGAAGGGTCTTGATTGTCAATGGTTCGGGATAGCCACGTTCTTGCAGAAATTCGTAAACTTCATGCTGCCAGTGAGCGACAGTCTTTCTGTCGCGTGGGCGAGGTTCTTTGTAGGTTTGAAAGGGCGGGAGGAGGGAAGAGGTGCCGTGGTGAGAGGCCTGGAATGGCCCGACGGATGAAGCCCGGTGAGCAGAAGGCGTGGAATGCGAATTGGGCAGGCCTGCAGGAGGGACATCGTTGGCGCTGCTTGATCGGTAATGGGCGTGCTCATTTCTATTCACCGACATAGGCCCTCGACTGGCAGTAGGAAAATTAGAGCTGCTGGTAGGTTGGCGAAGCACCGTCTGGGGGGCCTGGTACACCGAAGAACGTCTAGCAGCATCATGATGTTGAGAGTTCGAGAAACCGGTGGCCTGGGAAGATTGGAAGTAAGGATCGGCATGCTGCGAGAACTGAAAATTTGAGGAGGTTGCGACGCTCGACTGTCTAGCACCTGTTGATGGATTGGCAAAAAGCAATGAATCGTCCGCATCAGCTGGAGCCCGACGCAAGGAAGCAGAGAAGAACGGCCTTGCCAGAGTGGGATGGCAGGCGTTGAGGGGCCAGCGAGAATCTCGAGTTTCCGCCGCCGTCCCGGGTGGAGCTTGCCAGTTGCGCCTGGGGCCTCTTCAGCGCCGATGCGGGCAGAGGGATATTCGAGCCGCCATGGGGATCGCCCGATGCGAGGGTGCGACGCCGGGGGTCCATGATGCTGGGTATTGCCTCAGAGGGAAGGCCAGAATCCAGGCGCGCGGTCAGCCAGGCGCGACGTGCCTGAGCTGTCACAGAGAAGCCCGTGAACTCCGACCGAGGCCCCACGGGCGCACCACGCAGCCGCAGCCGCAGCAGCTGTGCCGGCGCCTCCTGGCGGTCTCCAGCTGACAAGTTCTCGGCTGGGCGATGAACAGTGCGTCCACCACGCCTTCAACGCTCAAGGTCGATGGTCACCATCCGGGCCTGGCATCCACTCAAATCCATTCTGCCCACTCACAAAATCCGCTCCTACCCTCCAAAAAGCTTGCTGCTTTCGTTCGACGGACCAAGCCAATTCCAGTCAAGTTCTACCGCGGCCGCACAAAGTCAGTAGAGCTGAATCAGGTTCGCAGTGGCTTTTATTTACTGACTAGCTCGTGGTTCCATTTTTCATTGGCAGAATGTTTAGCAGAATCTATTCCGACCCCAGGGCTCAAGCCGGACCACCAAGATAAATCAAGTCCTGACATATCTCAAAACAAGAAATACAATCCGTTACCGATCTTGAAGCAACATGCTACCAACGTAGGATATGTTACTCGGATCCTTGCCACCGACCCGAAGCAGATAGCCAAGCTAGAACTCAAAAGATGGCTGAAGAAGCAGGTGTTTGATCGCACCCAACTTGATGGTTTCGTGAAGGCGCTTCAGCAACCCGATTGGTCCAGTGCAATAGCCGTTATCGACGGACTCTACGATGGTCATCAATCTTGGATCACCCAAGTGCCCTCAAGTTTCTTGGCAGAATTAGCTAGCAAGACAATCAGGAATCAAATCGAACTTGATGAGCTATTGACAGTACTTGGATATCGGATCGCCGAGGAAGGCGATGTCCTGGTGACCTCCCAACTACTAAACGGCGCTGTTCAGGCTAGTCTTTCCCTCGGAAACATCGTCGTCTGTGGGGAAATAGTCAATTACGCCGCGTGTTTCTCAACTGAGATTGCTCGAGTGGAGATGGAAAAACAATCGTGTCCAAGTACCCGTTCTGAAAACCTTCCTGCCCGCTCCTCACGGCCGCCTGACTCAACTCTTGCACTCAAGCCCCTACTGTCAGTCATTGCCGGATTGATGAGCCAACCTGCCGCTCGCAACCGAACCCCAATCTTCAGACTCTTAGGTCAACTCATCAAGGCCTTGATCAATCTATGTGGCAGCCTACCATCAGCTCTAAATCGACTCTCAAAGCCCAACAAACACCTTTTGTGTCGTGCAATGATCACCTCAATCCTGTCTCCAGAAGGGCATTCGATAAAGCGTCAAGAAATGGACCAAATCCTAAAGCTCAAATTGCCCCCTTCTACCCTGCGGCTGGCTATGGTCGCAATGATCCACATCGGCGATCGAGATCGGGCCACTGACATCGAACACTTGCTCCGAAGAAGTCAGACGGAGCAAGATATACACGATTCAAAGATCGAACTCGACCTCGCGTTCCATCAGGTCCGGAGATGTAAACTGAGGGCCTACTCCAACTCGGAAAAACTCCACAAACGTTTTTTATCCCATCTCCCATTCATCGAAGGCCAGCCACTGGGGGCCTCTATCCAAACTTACACCGCGTATATGTCAGCCCTATTTCGCCACCACCTCCCGAAGATGGCTTTACAGGTTTGGGAGCGGATGATATCAAGAGGCGTCGTACCCGATGCAGCTGCAATTCAGGTGGCCATGACAATCCATATCGATCTGAGTCGACCGGCAGAAGCTGTCCAGATATTCCACCAGTTTACCGCCTCCCACAAGAAGCTCTCACACGCTTCTACCCCTCCGGATACTGGCCAAGCGGGTAATACAGTAAATCTCCAGATTCTATCTACCTACGCACGGGCCCTTGATCTTTCAGGAAGATATTCAGAAGTTTATAACCTTTGGAAAGATTTCCAAATGGATTGGGAACTCGAACCTGATACGCGAATCTTCAGTACTCTGTTATCTTCCGCAAGGAAGATTACTCGGTACAGCATGGCCCCAGTCTCCAATGCCATGTTGCCCTCAGCCGATTCGGATCCATGTGCTCTGCGGCCAGTCGAAGAAGACTACTGGGATGGCGAACCGGCGGGGACGTTTGCGATCCGACTGTTCTGGACGATCCTCTACGAGAATTGGGCCTCGCTTGCTGAGACTGTTCGGGCTCCTGTACTCTCCGGATCGATGTGGAGCAGCGCACCGACGACGATGCATGTTCGACTGCTAGACACGCTGTGCGGGTTAAAGTCCTTGCCTAGTATTCCGGCAACCCCTTCCAGATCGTCTGACCTCCACGATAAGTTTCGAAGCAAGGTGGCCGCGACAATCATGCCTTCGTTGGGATACGAGACGAGATGGACACGAATCATACCCAACCGGTCGAGTTTCAAAGATATGATTGAATTACTCGGCCTCCATGAACAATCCGGGCTAATCCCGTTACTATTGAGCTGGATGAAAACCATCGGGGTCAAACCGAATCAAGATCTATTGATCAGAGCTTACTACTGGGTCTACAAATCTTCCGCTCCCACTCATCGCCTCACCGGTCTCGACGAGTTCGTCAAGAATTGGATCCACGAACTCGAAGGCTATGTCATCCACGGCGATTGTGAGGAGAGCGAGGAAGAGGAAGAGGGAGAAGAGCTGGTCAAGTGTTCGAGCAGTAGTAATAATGATGATCAGGATGACGCCGGTCGCTATAGGAACCGACATCCTGAGAAAAATAGATCGGTAAAATTGGTCATTCCGACCGAAGAGATGATCCAAAACCACCATGTGGAGGCCGTCAAATGGTCGAATAGATTCTACTTTTCTAACGCTCGGATGTGATTTCCTTGTTTATGGATGATGATGTACAATTTCTGGGAATGATTGATATCCTGTTGACACCAAGAGCGCTGCCCTCTTCAAAACTTGAGCTGAGCATCTCATAGTTTCCTTGCAACCGGAGCAATTTTACCCGTAATCCATGGGTTTCACTTTCTTCCGCTCTACTTAATCGAGCTTAGTAAAGCTAAGAGAGCGAGAGGGGCGAGGTCACTCGCATGGCACCGCCATTAAGGGACCGTGAGGCTTACTACATGACCTTCGTCGAAGTGGACAAGAACTCAACGAGGGCTCATGCCCGAGTCTTCATACATTGCCTTGCCTGAAGAGCTCAGGCAGACGGTGTTCTCACATGTGTACTTATAGGCTCTCGGCTTGAAGCAAAACAGAGAGTTTGGATTGGATTATAGTGTGTGGACAAATGGTGAGTGGGGCATTTCGGCAGTCTAAGGTCAAGAGAAGATTGGATGGCCGTGAACGATGGAGAAAACAAGGGTGGAAAGGAAACAGGTGTATGCCCTAGATGTTGGCCCGACGAGAAGTAGAGAGCTCCAAGCCGGTTCCTAAAGTGCAAGATTCCTCTCGCGAGCGACAGTCGAAGATGATTCCTCGACCTTGGCACCATTATTCCTTGACCCCGAGGGGTATTTAGAACGTGGCGTGGCTGCTCGCTGAACTTTTTGATGAGGAAAAGGGAAAGGCTCGTGTGAGGGAACCAAGGGTTGTTTAAATAGTCAAATTTGCTCGACGGCTTGCTTGTGGGTGGTTGTTGGTCATCCGCAGCATCTCAATTCGCAAAGCCCGCGGCTTGCGACACAAGCCCCTCTTTTCAGAGTGAGGCGGGTGAAACACTGCCGGGCGCCTCTGGCGGAGCGAGCGGAGGCTTTGCTTCGCGACGCGCCCTAGCGCGACCGACTCAAAATCGGGACTCGGCCGGCTCAGTGGCTATGAAGAGCTGAACCCCGAGCATGCAACTGAGAGCCTAAAACCGGAAGGATGGGATTGACTGAAAGCGTGTCGAGATTCTCTCGTAGTATGTTGACATTCAGCAGTGTTCGAGATAAGGTCACCGAGGAAGAAGACCCGAGACTTGGCGGGCCAGATCAAAGGATTTTTACCAGGAAAAGGTTTTGCAAAAAAACGCCGGGATCTGATGATTCTAGCTTCTCGTTTACTCAGTTGTGTAAACTTAAAGACAAGCAACTTAGTGCATGGACACGAAATCCATCCAATCTTATACTCATTCCAATCGGATTCTTCATCGATGTTAAGGACAACGTGGATTACCGCCATGTTGGGCAAAACAAGATGATGAGAGTAAATATATACATCAATGAGAATAGGCATGTACATTCAGCAAAAGAATTATATACATCAAGAAAAAGAACTATATGCATTTGAATGGAATGATATGATTGGAGAAATGGTTGTGATGTTGCGTCCGTCAAGGCTGAACGAAACGATGATTTTTTTTTCTTTTTTAAATATTGATGGCAAGAATAAGATAAGTAGTCCAAGAATATATCACGTGAGAAAAATAAAATAAAGAGTAAAAACTGATGAATGAATGAATGGATGGATGGACAAATGGCTAGGAGAGGCTCTCAGGAATACTAGGGGGAGGGAAGAAGGCACTATAGTCATCGAAGCTGGGGAAAGTGCTCTCTGAGTTGTGATCGAGTGAAGATGTGATTTGGTCACCCTCGCCGATCTCCGATTGCGACTGTGTTTGAAACTCGTGTGCTTCATTCAATTTGGCTAGCCGTACTTCCTCCAGAACGCGTTCTTCCATTTCGCCTTCTTCCAATGAAATCCCCGAAAGTTTGGTCTCCATCAAAACCTTCGCAACTATCTCGCAACGGATCTCCTCATCACGCTCCCGTAGAAGATCAGCTGGACTTTTGCCGTGGAATCCGCTATAATTTCTTGAATCCACTGAAAGGTCACCGCAATCCGCAAGATCCAAACCTTTCGCGCCTTTTCGGAGGTTTCCTTTCTTTCGCGCGGCAGCAGAAGACGCCAGACGACCTTGGTTCTTCTTTGCAGAGTTTTCCTTGCGGTAAATCGGCTTATATCGATAGTCAGGATGGAGTTTACGATGAAGATCCTTCTCTTCCTCAGCCTGGCGCTCCCATTTCAGTCTTTCGTCAGCCGGTAAGGATTTCCACATATGACTGACAATCCGGCTAATTTGACGATGGTCCTTCTCAACAGTGGGAGGTATGAGGTTCGAGGAGCACGCGTAAGACCGAAACAAGATGAATGCATTCCGCGGCCGTTTGACATGGCCAGGTGGCGTCTTTCTGGCATGCGAAGGTCTTCCGGTCGAAGTCAGAGGACGTGAGTAACGTCCAGTAATTGTACCGTCAGGCCCTTGCTCCACGACTTGATTAATAAAAGGCGACACAATATGACTGGTCTCATTATTGGTAAGGTCTACTTCAATCATATAAAAGGGAATATACCATGAGTAGGCGATCGAAGATTTCAAGAGGGGAATGATATTCAAAGAAATTACTTACCGATTCCTCTTTGTAATTTGCTCAGCGGAGGTTGAAGCGCACTAGGATCAATCGCTGGGCAAAAATCGTACGATGGCCCTGAAATCGTACTGGTTGTTGACGACGTTCCGGACAGATCACGATGATGTCGAGAGCCTCTGCGACCACCAGGTATACCGCTTGGGAGACCTTTTACGTTTGATCGAGCGATAGGCACACCGAATTCCTTGGGGTATATGAAAGGCATGCGATCACCGTGGAGATTGTGATCACCGTATAGATTGTTAGATGAAAAGGGAAATGCAGCGAAAGACGCCGGTGAGCTGTTGGGTGATGATGATAATATATCGGTGGGGGGAGAGTGGAAACCGAAGTCTTCAGGGTATAGGAAACGCAAATGATCATCGTGAAAATTGTGAGAAGAAAAGGAGAACGCAGGGAAGGCCGCTGATGAGCCGTTGGGGGACGAGGATAACATCTCAGTGGGAGACGAGTGGAAGATTCCTCTGTCATTCTGAAAATTGAGCGAAGTCTTCAGAGGTGACTCAAAGCTACTTTCGATCCCGCAGCTTGCATCGGAGAAATCCAAGAATTGAAAGGCATTTCCGTGAGCGGTAGGTGGCTCCATCGTCAATGTTGGCGCGCCCATGTCTTGGAAAGATGACTGGTGATGTTGTTGTGAGCAAACAATGAGAGCCAACGTACGAAATCAGTTCAAGGTTTTGCTCATATAATAAATATAATAAATCATTTTTCCTACGAAATTTTCCAATAAAATAAAGCAATCATCGAAAAACACTGGAAGTGTACACTCACAGTAAAATCTTGGGAGAATACGTTAGCCTGGCCCTCGGTGAATCCCTCGGAAGGAAACGTATCCGGTATTGATGAATAGAACTCAACGGGGCTCGCCTTCTGCTCGTCAGCTATCAGGTTTAGGTTGTCGTGAAAGTCGTGGCAAGGAGGTTCTTCCGCTGGAGAAGAATTGTGCGAAGAAGCTTGAATGGAACGTAAAATTTCGTCGAAAGGGTCAGCACTTTCTTCATGAAAATCCATCGTAATCTAGACTCTACAAATAAAAGGGAATAGATCTGCGTTTATGTGCGGAAGTCTTTTTTATTCAAGTCCAAACTGCATAAATAACAAGGTTTTTTTTGGAAAGGAGACTAAGATAAATAAAGCTCAAGGCTTTGGCAACGAAAGAGATAAAAGAATTTGATGGCTTTAATCGTAGAAAAGGTGTGTTGAGATCCACCTCCCACGGTTTTCATCCAATTAGGGAAACTGGAGTCATGGGGAACTAAGCTAAAAAGGCCAGACCAACTAGACAGGAAGTAGCGACAGATCCTGCTTGAGGAGAAATGAACCCAAGTGGATGTACGTTGAATAAACCGTCCAAATGATCAATGCGAGTTTTTTAAGCGGTTAGGAATTATAGCAAAAGGGTAAGCTGTTCAAACTGCTCAAAATTGTGATCAAAACATCGTTCAAAGCCGGAGGTAGACGGGAAAGAGAAGACTGCAGAATATCAAAGCTTAATAACGGCCCTGCGATCGTCTCCGGGTGAAAGGGGGGGGGGGGGGGGGGGAGGCCTCTAACGAACAAGTCAAGAGAATCGGTAAAAACAAACAAAGCCAAAAAGAACCGACCCAATGGTAGTCCTCCGGTGGACCTTGGTCCGTGTGTCTAAAAGGATGAATTTGGGCACCCAAACGCCACAGTTGAAACTAGAGAAGACGAACAGCTCCTACGTTGTAGGTGGGGTTGACTTTGCGTTTGGAACTTCGGTAAACTTTAATCTTCTGTAAAGTGTGTTCAGTTCTTTAGCGACAAAGGCCTTTGAGTAGTAGGAACTCGCAATGTTTGCTTCTTTTGGATGGTTGATGAGGTAAAAGAATCCCACTGGCGACAATTCACACAAGTCCGACTTGTTGTGTTGGTACCACTGGATGTGTAGACAAAGAGAACATGCAAGCTTGAGGGCAAGGACACGGATTGATTCAATAACCTTTCTGGTACAACAGCTTTGTTTTGTTGAAAGGCGACTTCGAAGACCAAAAACACCAACCGCAAGCTGCCATGCGGCATAGGAAAACTTACATCTTTTTACATATACGATTCTCCCCTCGGTGAAGGATTGAATAGGGATTGATGCAGGCTGAAAAAAAGTGTTGACCAGCACAGAGTCGCAATGCGAAAAACGAAGAAGACAGATCAAGGCAGTTGTCCGCGTGGTGCGAGTGACGCTGGGGGCTTTGCCTGAATCTGGAAGATAAACAAACAAGCCGATGTGCCAAAAAATGATTCAGTATGTACCTACAATACTATTACTATTCACTCTTTGAATGCTGAGAGTTTGGCCCAAAGACAAACCAAACGGAGAAGTGTTTTCAGAACGGGTACTCGAGAATCCCAGAAGATTATGCTGTTGGATGGTGAGTTGAACGGGAGTGACGCGGCTATAGCCTTGGGAGACTCTTTCCGATTCAAAAGCAAAAGAAGAGTTGCTTCAATGTCGAGAAAGAGATGTGTAAACAAAGAGGCGCAAGACAGGTCGAGCTGATGGATGGAGATGCTGGCAGGGTGTTCGGATCTTATGGATGTAGTTAATAGCAGAGATATCACTAGGATACAAATTGCTATCAGTGAGGAATGGTGGGACAAGTTGGCAATAATCAGAGGTGGCGATTATATATCCCTTATCCAGATGTCTGGAGCCTCTCTAATTGCTGACGCGGCCGGCGACGACTTGTAGTGATGTTGGAGAGACGTACCGGGCATCCGAACTTGGGCTACAAGTAATTCGGAAACCGAATCCATCCGTGATGGGCAGTGTACCTTGTTGCCCAAAGAACCAGAGGATTTATCTAGGTCAAGTCACACTTGCCATGGAAGCTATCTTTACGCGCCAGTTCGGAAGCACGGTTGTCTGGCCAGGTGCTCCAACAGGTTACTGCTTAGTCTCCCGAAGTTGCCGTCACTCTCGCAGAGCTGGTTCGGCAAATAGTGAAGACCGAGAAGCAATTAGAATTTGAACGTAATTCATGAATATGTAAGCTGGTGCCCTTTCCAGCAACCGATTTATTATCATTTGCTTTCCCGTGCGAACGGCTGGACTCCATATCCTTCCCTACACAACCCAACCTTGTTGCCGGTTGCAACTGACCGGGCAAAGGAAAGTCTATGTAGGCCCACCAAGTCCAGGCCGAATGAGTCGATTATCATATTGACTCAAACTTCTGCCCATATAGGAGGATACACTGCGTCTTACATGTGATCAATATGACGGTGTAGAAGGCAAATACAATGCGGCTCTAATGATTGTAGTATCCTGGTTTATCGATCTTGACAGCGGCCAAGACGCCCTGATCTCGGGGCGATATCACTGGTGGATTGGGCACATAAATAAATACCACTTGCACAGGTTCCGGCTGCTATAGTTTGGGGTACTTCCTGTTCGCCAATTCTATTCCAGCCCTTGGTGCCCAATCAGTGTAGAAACTGAAGGATAACGTACAAATTTTACATGATGACCGGCCATGTTATAACCACTCAGAAGTTAGAACCAAATCATTTATGCAGCAGGCTCTATGTAAGCGTTTTGATAATCTTTGCGGAGGAAAATTTCTCGTTTTGCGGCTGTTCGTATCCATTTGTGCTAAACAGATTGTGCTTTGCTTAGTTGTTTGACCACACTCCATTCACAACCCCCTCCCCGCCGTGAATTGACGATACAAATAACAGCTGAGAACACTTGTTTATGACATCCGCGATCCCCGACTTCAAGGTTTGAAGCCCAACGACTCGGATCTACATTAATAGAAGTTAGACCGAAACCAAGATCTATGATCAATAAAGACAAGTGGGTAGGGCGCCAGGGCTCTTGCTCCAACTCACCCCAACACAAAAGCATCACAACCAAAAGGAAGTAAATTTGCAGATGCGGTTCGACTGGAATTCCATAGTTTATCTGCAATTATGGCGAATTGATAATAAGACTCTCTCGAAAGCGGCATCTCCGCCTAACCATCTTAAATCCTCTCTTGCCGGCATCGGCATTGGGACAGTCCAAAACTGCCAAGAGTTGTAACGAGTCACATCACCACGCACACACATAAACACACGTTGCTGCACCGTGCACGTATGCAGACACCGTCGTTTCTCTTGAGGATGGATCCTAGTCCCTCTTGCGGCAAATGCGAGATTGCTTGCCTTGTTACATTTGGTACAGTAATGCATATCAACCGGTGTGTCGGGTCCTTGCTGTACCCAGCATCGTCATGTTGGCCAAAGCCTGAAGGAGAAATTTTGGCCCAATCTTTTCCTGCCATAAATGAAGAGGTATTTGCCAAAGGAAGGTACATGTGTGTGCAAATTTAGGTGATAGACTTGTTAGGCAGCCCGCTTATTCCAGCTTACCCAAGGTTTCATTACCGAACTCATGCCAATCACACAATTTCCTCCACAAACGCCGTCCCTTGAGTGCTAAACAGACTATGTCATGCTTTACCACTAAAGAACTAATGAAGAAAACACACTTTATCCTAAGCAATAACTGTTGTGTTCAATTAGGGGGGTTCACGTAAGGCTGATTTCGAAAATCAGCAACCAAAACCAGCAGATGCAGCTTTTGAAAATCGTGAGAAAGCAAAAAGGTTTGGCTGGGCAGCTCCCCTTTTGATCAAGGTTAAACTTTTGACAGAGTAAGGAGCTTTCATTCACTTTGAGCTGAAATAAGATATGGCCTAAGTGTTTTGTGTGTGCTGGGTTTTGAACAGATCAATCAGTGAAAAATTCAATTGAAAATTTACTGTCATTACTGCAGGTAAAAAAAAACCAGTATTTGTTGTGTTTTCACTTCCCCAAAAATTTAGAATGTATTTTGGAATTAATTTTTTTCATGTATTATCATTCATATTACACATTGTTTTACTGATTCCAAGTATGCATTTTTGTTTTGGAAGATTTTCCAAAATTATCATTTCATGAAAGAATACCTCCAGGTATTAGGGGGTATCAAATATGACCAAATCTACCATTATGTAATTGACTGGTTTGAAAAACCCCATCATTTTTAAAACATGCTGGTCCTTCTGCTATCCCATTTTGGGATCCACTGGTGAACAATTTCATTTTTGGTTAATTGACTGGCTTCTAATTGTGGATTTCTCATATTTGATACCCCCTATTATGCACTTATTTTTTCCAAAAAAATCACTTGTATTCATTCTTTTTGGACCTTTCTGTCCATGCTATCAATAAATCAGAACTTAAAATGCATGGGTTGTAAGTGTTCTAGTCAAAAGGAATGGCATGAAAAATTTCTTCCAGGCACTGCACATGGCTATCACTTACATTTCACAGACCATAAACTCATGGTTCAAGAGGCTGGAGATCCAAGCTTCTTCCTCATCCTGCAATCTACCATATTGGATTCAGAACCCCCAGCCCAGACCACAGACTATCTCTACAGCGCAAGGGAAGGGTGTAAGAGTCTGAAGTGCTTATTTGGTCAGATGTCTCCCCCCCCCAAAAAAAAACAAGAAATAACTTATTAACATGGTGGAGAATTTATCCCAACAACTCCCAATTGTGGATGCTGAATTGGGAGAACAACTCCCAAAACAGACTTGAACAAAAATCAGGTCCCGCCAACCCTCACAGGATGGTCTGGTCAACCAACATTGGGAATCATTTTCTTTTCTCCAACAAAAGGGGCACTGATTCAGTGAACTCACTCTGATGCAAGCCCCATGGTGGGTAGTTATTGCTACACTAACATGTAATGTAACACTAATATAATGATTTTTGGCTGTTATTGCTATTTTTACTGGGAATAGGGTTTGGTGTGTTGTCAATATCACACCTAAGCCTAGGTGAGCTATGTTTCAAAGGAATGGGGGTTTTCACAATAAGAATTCTCACTTCCTGCAGCCCAAAATTTGCTTACTCACAGGTAATGTCACCATGGGAGTTTCCTTGGCACTTGTGTGCAAGTGCCATCTCTGAACTCAGTCATAGATTTGGTTGGATCTCAGTTAGATGCTGGTTGGAAGGAAATTTCATGTCTACCACAAATTAAGTTGATAAGAACTGGAATAATACCAAATGTGTTGTGCAATGTCTGTGTAAAATGTATGCCATACCTATGCTGAAAACCAGGCCAATTTAATGATAAGTTTTACTTGGTCCTCAAGCTTGACTAAAGTTGCTTGTATTTCAATTATCATGATTTTTTACCTCTTTGGAAACCCATACCCAGTTATAGGTTTCTCTGAAACAGTTTTTGTATTTATTTTCAGGGCACACACCAAAAAGCTGCCAGTTCTTATTAAGTTGTTTCTATTACACATGTTTAAAAGTTTTGATGGAATGCAGTGATACTGTGGGAGGTAGAGCTGGTCCCTAGTACCCGTTGGCGGGTACACAGGCGGGTACCCGTGGAAGTGCGCAGGTATCCTCCGCCAGGTGTGGGTGCGGGTGTCCAGTATGGGTCCAAATTCAGGCGAGTACCCCCGCACAAATTGCCATTCTGCACAGCTCTGCTTGCCCCTGCCCATTGGCCGGTACTAGGTACCTGTGGGTGGGTACTCATAAACGTACGCAGGTAACTGCCAGTGGGTTCTGGGTACGGGTGCAGGTGTCCATTCTGGGTCAAAATTCAGGCAGGTGCCCACACCTGCCGCAGGTACCCGGGTACAAACTGTCAGCTCTAGTGGGATTCCAATTTTGCTTTGGTACTACGGTTTGACTTTGGCCCTGTGGGGCCAACTGTCACAAAGCCATGTAACCTGTGCGGGTTTCTGTGACACATTGTGTCACACAAACGTACGCTCACGTGTTTGTGTGACACATAGACCATCACCCAGCCATATCATGCCAAAATGAGTGCCCCGCAATCCCAGGGGCAAACTAGCTGAATCCTTTAATAATTATATCTGATTTTAATCCATCAGTACAGAAATCCTGTTGAGGAGAGTTTCTGAATTCATTCACAAACCCTGGGTAATCTGGGGCTCCCCTGGACTTTTCCCAGAATTCGAACTCCCTTGGGACAGAATTTAGAAGCTGAAGAATGTGTCACACAAATTTACACATGTGTGCTGGTGTGTCACATTTTTCATCATTGAGCCAAGTGATGCCAACCTGAGTGCTCATGCAAAGCCAGGGGCTTAGGTGAACCCTTCAAAAATTGTTTATAACATTCAGCCATATGTACACAAATTATTTTGGGGATATTTTCTGAAGTCATACACAACTCCTGATTAATATGAGGTTTTTTCCACTGGAATTTTCCCAGAACTTCAAATATTTTGTGAAAAACTTCATCAACTAAAGAATATGTCACACAAACTTACACGTGTATCTTTTTGTGTACCACTAAAATATCTTGAGCTTTTTGGGATTTATGATAAACACATGATAGAATGAAATATATAGAGCTGGCACTTTGCACCCAGGTACCCGCAGCGGTTGTAGGTACCTTCATGAATTTTGACCCAGAATGGATACCTGCACCTTCTGGCTGTTACCTGCATACTTCCATGAGTACACACCCACAGGTACCTAGTAACCACCAATGGGCACTAGGTGCAAGCAGAGCTGTGAAGAATGGTGATTTGTGCGCAGGTACCTGCCTGAATTTGGACCCAGACTGGACACCCGCACCCGCACCCAGCAGATACCTGCGCACTTCCACAGGTACCCGCCCACAGGTGCCAAGTACCCGCCAAAAGATGATAGGTTCCAGCTCTATAAATATATGATTCCCGTTGTAAATACTTTTTTTCTGCCAAGTATTTGATATTGCTTTGCAAGGTAGTTGTAAATGTGTTCTACAATAGTTCCAGTAACAACCAGAGTCAAGTTGGAGCTGGTTTTCAACTGAATTCAACTCCTTTCCAAAGTGCCTTCAGCTCAATTGAGCATAAGCTAAACATAAATTCATCATGAATTCAGCATGCATTGAGGCTCAAGTTCCAGGATATATCTAACAGGGTTCTTAAACAACATTTTGCAATGGCACTTGCACGCAAGTGCCAAGCAAACTCCCATGGTGTGTGCTTGTTGGAGCTGCAACAAAAGGCGGTGATGATTTGCAAAAAATGGGCCAAGAGGAAAAAGACTAAGCAACTGAGAACAAAACAAGGGAGCCCTAAAAGGGGGCTAAGGCTGCTAGCTTGTGCGGTGGAAAAAGGCACACACACTACAAGAGACTCAATGTTGTTCTCAGGGAATAGGTGCAGAGAACTGATGAGGATTTATTATCTCAATGCACAGAATCAACGGTGAAACAAATACAATACATGTATCTGTATCTGCCTGTATTTGTATCTGTTTTGCACCCAATACTATTTATTTGTATTGTATTCAAAGATCAATACTATACAAATGTATTCAAACTTTGGTATCTTGTTGCAAATACAGCCCAATACAAGATACTGTATTTTTATTTTTTTTGATAGTTTTTCTGTATACAGTCCACAGTTGCCAAAAACAAGAAAATCAAGTTTTAATAATTTATTGATACAATACTATGGTATTGTATCTTCAGGCAGATACAATAAATTTGTATTTACAATTTTGTATTTTTCAACAGATACAATACACAAGTATCTGAAGATACTGTATTGTATAGTATCTGTTTCACTGTTGACAGAATCTTATAGCTATTACAATTGAGGGACAGGTTGTGGGCAGAAGGTGGACATGCATATTGATCAAGGAGGGAGAAAAAGAGTGACAGAGATGTGACAGTGAGAGAAATGGAAACCTGGGCAGTCGCAGTTTTAACAGCACTTCCTTCAAATTTGGCCTGCAAGTCAAGCAACCTCATAACAATACCTGCAAGCAACAAAGGGTAGTTACGCTACATGTAACACGTAGATAACGGTAACTTAACAGAATTTTTTCGCTGTTATCTACGCGTTACATGCAACGGTGGTGCAATTATGTTATCACACCACATGGCGGCCCTTCTTTTTATGTTTGTTGCGTTATTGGGGCACGCAGGGCCCCTGATAACAAGCAAGTATTGAGGCTGAAACAGCCCTAAATGGTCCGTTATTGCATTATCCAGGGGATAACACAATAACAGGCCTCTTCTTTGAGGCCTGTTACATTACGCACAGGGCTCAAAATGAACCCGGTATTAGTAAAATAACTGGGATTCCCGGGTAACAAGGGTAGTTACATTACCCAAATTGCATGGATAACACAACATAACGGAACTACCCTTTGTTGCTGCAAGTGCTCAAAATCAACAATTGGTCTTCACTTTACTTGACAATAACTGGGCCCTTCCAGTAAAGTGAAGTTGTTTTGATACCATAATTTCATTTACTGATTATAGTAAAGGAACTTTTACCAATGGTAGTAAAGAGCCAAATTTGACATGTTTTAACTGTAGTTATCACAATAACCAGGCATAAAACTGGTTGTAAATACACTTTTACCCCTGTTTATCAAAATAAAAAGGGGTAAAAAAGGGTGTGAATGCCTGACTGTGGTGATAAATAGTCTTTGGCAAACTCTTCCCAATAGTAAAACATAAATTCCTTTACCTGATACTGTACCAGTGAAAAATATAAAAGATTGAGGGAATGTGTTATAGTAAAGAAAGATTCTTTACTCATCCTGGAAGTTGAACTATTCATTATGGTATTTGCCCAAAATAATCTATGATATCTTTAGTAAAGTAAAGACCCATTGTTGCCAAACTCCTTCCCAGGTATCCTTATTGTGAAGCCCCCATTATTTGTGCGCGGAGCAGCAGATATCAAGTAAGATAACAAGCAATAATTAAAGGCCATTTTAGGGCTAATTTGGCCCTTTATTGCCCATTACCAGTAGCAGCCTCAAAAACAGTGGCCCTTTATTGTACACATGCTGCTGCTGTTTGCGTGTCACTTGTAACAATAACGGTGAGTATTTGCTTGAATAAAATCCATCAGAAATCGTAAAGCAAAGTAACTACCCACAGCAGTGCGGCCCGGAAATCAAACCACACACCAGTGGTAACATGCAACAGACAGCCTTCATTTTCTTTCAATCACCAAAGATTCTACGACTATTGTTTTAGTTTCTTACAATATACATACTTATTATATTGCAAAGTAGGGGTCGTAGCCATACCTCTCCTCAGCAGAGTCGTCACTGCATCTCCCGGAAGGCACCCCGCCATAATCTACCTTTGTCCACTCGGCCCTTCCCGATTCGATCGACGGGACCCATGAGTGCCCGGCCGTGCTGTGATAACACACCCCTCGCGCTTTGAGTTTCCTCTTTATCTCTTGCTTGTGAGTTCCTTTCCCTGTCCATTTTTGTTTAAACGCGCAGTCTCTTCAGCCTTTCTCTCGACTCTTGTTATAGACTGGAAGGAATATTGGGAGGACGAAAAGAATACTGACATCCAAGTGTTAGACAGCACTTCAGATTAGGTAGCCACGGGTCGGGTTGCTTGAGAATCTGGGCCAAAGCAGGCTCGTGGATATCGCAGCGTTCCCAGGCCAGTTTGACGATGGATTGAGGGAGGAGACGGAGCAGTAGGATAGTAGCCAAGTTGCCCGAGAAGTGCAAGGTCTTGAGGCTTCCCAAGGCGGGCGAGGTGCGGAAGACGATGTCGAGTAGGCCCGCGTTGATGGCCGGGTCATCGGAGGTTCGGATGGCTTTGGAGGGCGAGCGTAATGGCTCCCATTCTTGCTGGACCATGATGGTCAACGACTCCAGTGCCGGAGCTGTGGATTCCTTCAAGATCTGACACAGACCCGGCCGACGCAGCTTCCTGGTGGGGTTGAAGATCTTGAGCGTCTGCAGACTCGAGTGCGAGTTCTTTAAGAGCAATGAGAGCTCCTTTTCGTGTAAATCAGGCTCGTGCAAGATGATCTTGACCAGGGCGCATTGAATGATGGGGATCGAGGGCTGGATGAGCGGCGTGATGATCTCTTCTGGGCGACTACCGAGTCTCGCCATTTCGACGATTCTGAGGCCTTTCCAGCTGGAAAACAAGCGCCCGACGACGTCTTCGGCCAGCCAGCCTGGGGTGTCTCGGTCAGGGTTCTGGAGGAGGAGAAACTTTGTGATGGTTCGACGGCTGGCGAGGGCTTCCATGATAGGCTCCTTGAATCGGCTCAGGAAGCATACGCTGATCGCGAGGCTCTCTAGGTGGGGGCAGCAGTACAGGACCTCACAGAACACCGAGCCGCCGCCCATGCCCATCGAGCAGGGCCCGCCCCACAGGAACTGTAGCGAGCGAACATGTGCGGCTAACCTGTGCAGACGCGGGCGACGGCCAATTGCCAATGCGCGGGCGCTCTCGACCTCGTCCTTTTCCTCCGCCATCCGGAGCTCGTCCTCTGCGGAGGGGCGAGTAAGCGTCCGGAGGAATAAACTTCCCTCCCATGGGTTGTCGAAAGCCACGTTGCTGAAGAGCGTCTCCTGGGCGCACTCGCGAAAGGTCGGGCTGACCAACGCGAGCGACAACAAGGGATTCTTTGGGAGTTCTGCAAATGTGAGAGTGGTTCAATGCATCATATCGAAATCAGATGAAGAGACGGCGGCTGACTGTCTGGGGGCGGAGGGGGGTAGTCATGCCAATGCCGCCTCGGGAGTGCTTGGAGCGGTTCGATCTCGGTGTGGTCGAGGCTGAAGCTGCGATGGGCCTTGTTGGTGTTGGGGCGTGGGTTGGCGGGTGGCGAGGACAAGCACTGGACTATCAGCCGGACTGCCTCGGCGGGCAGGTCGCTTAGCTTGGCCATGCCGGATCGCCGGTGATGTCTTTCAGTGGGTAATTTGCCTTTCGCTTGCTTGCTTGTTCACCACTCGCCACTCACCCCTCAGACCTTGCACTTGAAGTTGATCTCCTAGCTCGGCTGCGTCTTCCTAAACAGGACCGGAGTCCAGGACACTGTTAGCCAGGGTGCTGGTAGCTTTTATTTATTTTTGTACATACTTCGCCCCCTCTCATTGGGATAGTCCAACCATCCATCCAGCCTCCTTGTCGGCCCCCTTCAGAGATGGACCCTCCAGGGTCGCCCCTTATGTGTACATCCAAGCCAACAAGCCTTGCGACCGAAACAGTCGTCATCACATCGCGCTATACTTAATCAGCTGGGTATCGCATCCAGCACGCATCAACATCCTACTTTTCCTCCCTCCACTACTCAAAATCCACTTGCGCCTGAGCCATGCAGTCCTTCGCCCTTCTCAGCGTCTGTGTGCTGCTCTTGATCCAGAGTCAAGCTGTCTATTGCGCTTTTAAATGCAACAACAATGCGGGACCGCATGCAGGGATGAAAAACGGGTTTTGTGGGAGGACTAAACTCGAGTCCGAGTCCACCGAAAGGCCAGCAGATTATAAAAGTAAGCCCTTTTCTACGCACTCCGTGAAAGACACCAATACTCAAAGCTCCTGTCCTCGAACCCCTCCAACAACTTGCTGAGCTTAGTCTACTCGGCCGACCTGTCTATAGGCAATGGTTGGCTGACCTGCGCTGGCGTTAATGGTGAAGGCCACGATTTCGAAGAGAGATGGTGCTGTGACCTCAATGGAGACGGCTACGTATGTTTTCAACCTGCTGCTTTTTTCCTCAACCTTTCCTGTATACCCCTCTTATAAACAAGAAATTTAGGTGTAACTATCATCTATGCCACAGGAAATCAATCACATCGGCATCAAGCGCTCATTTGTTGAGAGGCACTGCTACACCCGAGGCACTTTCCCAAAACCTCCAGCCCCATCACATCACAACTGACTCACTCTCATCCTCTTCCTCTACGTTCGACGACCATGTACAACATACTTGCAATTGTCATACCGGGAGACGGAACAGGAAATCAGAAGGGTTCTTCTGAATTACCGAAGGGCCCAAAGTGTTCCCGTAGGCTTTATAAATCTGAACTAGTGTTTTTTTCCCTCATGTGTTTATAAAAATCTAGACTTTTGTACTCATCACTGCATAAACAAACACGATTGTCTTCATAAGGGCAAGATTACTCGTCTTCCTCAGGCTCTCCTGGGTTTACATGCCCCCGCCGAGAATAACACAAACTGTGCTGAGTCTTATAACAAAAGCATCATCCTACCAGTACTTCACAGAAACATGTCATGTCCCTAGCCCTTTGCAAATTCCAGCTTTGTTTGAAGTCGGGACTCCATTTGGCTGAAGCTCAAATTCCATGTGGCATTCTCACTTGGCATCAGTTCGAGCATCTCCACAGCGGGCACTGAAACCCGGGGGGCTATACCTCAGGTTTAGCACCCGCTTTCCAAGTTCAACACCCCATCAGGGCCGGTCCGCCCGACTTGCGCAGCGGCGGGAGTGGCTATGTTGGAAGTTGAATGTCGACTTCTTGGGTGTTGTTTTGTGGTGGAGACGTACCTGTTTCTCCGAGTATCATACATAATTTAATCACGAGATCCTGGTTGCTTCCGACCGGTCATCTTTTCGAAACAACTTCCAGGGTTTCAATAGGTGTGCCCCCGGGCCTTGTTTTTTTGCTTCGCCCCAGCGGGTCTCAATACCCTGGCGTGGCGGGTGCCTCCATCGGCATGGCCACCGACCTGAGCAACCCGGGGTCGAACTCTTCCGAGATCACATTCTTCTGCCCTGCGGTATTCATCTTCTAAATATTATACATCATCAATACCAATCAAGGGTCCTGGTGTCCCTCGGGGGCATGCAAGATAACTTTGTTTGCTTCGCCCAGCGGGTCTCAATGCCTTGGTGCGGCCGGTGCCCCCCATCGGCATGGTCACCGACCTCAATAAGAAGTCCCTTACCGGTGGCGGACTGCGTTTAGAGACCTTGGACCCTGACCAGTGACGTCTAGGGCGTCTCCATAATACGTGGGCCAAACAAGCCTTTGAGGAACAAGTACTTAAGAGGTGGTTATTGTTTTTACCACTCCAGTTCACCAGTTACCCCCGCTTGCAATCGAAATTCCTAAATCCATCATCCTGCACACATTAGCATACTACTCAGCATCACCTCTACCGCCAAGAGCTCTCTCTACCACTTAAAACCCACTTGCGTCTGCCCTTACCCATGCAGCCCTTGACCCTCCTCAGCATGTGCGCGCTGCTCTTGATTCAGATTGAAGCTGTTTACTCTCAGGTCATATATTATAAATGTACCGACACGTTGAAACTGGATATGAAATCAAAGTTTTATGGGAGGGCAGCATTCCCTGGCGATCTCATCAATCCTGGAGCAGATTACCAAGGTAAGCCCTGTCAGAAAAGAAATGGCTCCACCAGGACTCAAACCCGGGTTGGGCTAACTCTAGGTGCCTGCTTTACCACTAAGCCACAAAGCCTGAGTTGCCAGATTCATAATCTAACATCCTCCCGGAATCTGGATGCTCTAAGGCTCTCCTAGACCCGCTGGTGTGCTCAATCCTCTGCAGGTACGCTTGGCTCTTTGAGCTCAAGACTGTAAATCTGTCAGAAAAGAAATGGCTCCACATAACAATGGGCCTTTACTTTATCATTATTGGTAAAGTAGAGATATAGTAGATGTTTTTGGCTCAATACTATAACAGATAGCACTCCAATCAGTAAAGAATTTGTCTTTACTATAACACATATTTGATTTTTTAATTTTTTTTATAAAGGTACGGTATCAGTTAAAGTAATTTGCTTTTTTTGTTGATGGGAGATTGCAAAAGGCTCCTTATAACCACAACAAGGCATTTGCACCTAGTTTTGCCCCTTTTGATTTCAATATGCAGGGATAAAAGTACATTTAAACCCGCTTTTACCCCTGGTTATTGAAATAACTAGGGTTGAAACATGTTTAATATGGCTCTCTACTATACCAGCCCATTGGGAAAAATTCCTTTACAATAACCAGTAAGGTACCGGAGATGATAAAAACATCTATACTCTACTGGAAGGGCCTGGTTATAGTAAAGTAAAGTAAAGGCCCACCGTTGCTCCACAAGGACTTGAACCCGGGTTGGGTTAACTCTAGGTGCCTGTTTTACCACTAAGCCACAAAGCCTGAGTTGCCAGATTCATAATCTAACATGTAAGAATTGCAAGACTTTAAGGATGAAATTTCACTTTTGTCAGGACTTATGTTGTATGAACAAGGAGAAAACAACAATGAGAGAAAAAAGACAATGAGTTTCACTCTTCGTACCTTTAAGGGCAGGGTATGGTGCTGAGATGAAGAACAAGTGAAACGCAAGGCGTGGAACAAGAAAAAAAGAATGGAAAGAAAGAAAAGTAGGAAATCAGGCAAGAATGGCAAGTCTGCGGTACGAGTTCGTTGCAAGATTGCTGATGATAAACGTGAACGAAAAAGGTTCTTGAGGCAGGTGGGATTGGGCTTTGGTGGGATCTGAGCTAGGCGGAGAAAGGGCTATGTACAGGTGGAAGACTATGAACAGTTTATGCACAAGAAGATGAAGAAAAGCACAAGAGGGGGAAAGAACGTCAGTCTCTTTTATGCGCGCTAGTTTGCTGGTGCAGGTATCTCGTCTGCAACAACGTACTGTATGCAGCCTTAGAGTAGACTGGTCCAGGCAAAAAGGGAAGCACCCATGGCTGGTTCTTCACAGCTGGTTGCAAGGGTCTTGTTGATATTCATTTTGTCTGTACAACAAGAAATTGGTATTGATTAGTTTCATGACCGTTTCATCAGAACCGGTGTGGTATCCAGCTTGGTACACGCGGGAACAGTGTTCATTTGGCGCATGGAAGGACCTCAAGATTTGATCATCAAGGCAGTCAAATCACTCATGGCGCGTGGCATCGTGGCGTATCAGGTTTTTTTTATCATTTATGTGTTGTTTTCTTTCCTTTGTTCTATTTTTGAGTGCTTTTCTTTTATTTTCTCCTTCTCTTTATTACTTTTTCTTTCTTTATGCGCGCGTTGGAGGGTTGGCTTTAATTCTGTAGTGTTGCTTTTCTTTGCTGTTGGTTCTGGTTGTCTGTTGTTTGGGCGCGCGGGGCATGATGATGGGCCCGCAGTGCGCGGCGCCCTCCTGGAAGTCTAAGTTCAAGTCGAACTTAGACGAAGGGGGGGCATAGAACCCTTCTGATCCCATTAGGAAATCTATCACTGAGCTGTTATTCCGATCCTGATCCGGGGCGTTAGCAACACGCCATTTCTGAGCTTATTGATCCATAGGACACTTCAACGTTCTTCTGATTTTTCGGTTCCGCCACGAGGCGCCGATCTTTTGATTACATATAAGATCCCGAACCTTCCTGATCTCCGGCGAAATTGAGTTTGAACTCAGTCTTCTTCTCGATTCTGCCGATCTCTTCCCCAAATTTTCCTACTATCTCACTCGTGCTCTCTCCAACTACCCGAAGTACTTATCATTCTCAAGCCTGCCTTCATTCTCATAAACTTAACCGCCGACGCGCCTTCTCAGCCGTCGTAAAATACCAACCCCAACCGCTACTACTGATCCTCGACAGCTTATCCGACTAAATTCCCGGAGGGCACTTCCCCATCAAATTCTCTCATCCCTCCAACAACTGCCGCCGGCCTGCACCGGACGGAGTTCCACACCGGTTTGTTCAACGGTCTGGTACAGTCAGGGAGAAGGTTTTGTACTTACCCTGATTGATATCGTGGCTTGCGTCTTCAGGGTCGTTGCCCAAGTTGAGAACGTGGTTGGCTGGGTTTAGAGATGGCAATCGGTACCCGGGTACCCGCCGCGTGTCCGGGTACCGCCTGCTTTTTTGGCCCAAAACAGATACCCGTACCCGTACTTGGCACCCGCGGCGGCGGTACCCGGGTCTTTCTGGCGGGTACCGGCGGTACCCGCCAAGTTGTTTTTTGTAGATATGTGCCTGCTCGCCGAGAGGGATCCCTCTCGGGCTTCTGCGAGCTGGTATCAGTATACCTGCCGCCGAGAGAGGATTTATACCTGCTCGCCGAGAGAGATTTCTCTTGGCGAGCACTGGTATACACACACCAGCTCGCCGAGAGGCATTCCTCTTGGCGAGCTGGTGGGTGTATACCTGCTCGCCGAGAGGAATCCCTCTCGGCGAGCTGGTGTGTGTATACCAGTGCTCGCCAAGAGGAATCCCTCTCGGCGAGCTGGTGTGTGTACACCTGCTCTCCGACCTCTCGGCGAGCTGGTGTGTGCATACCTGCTCTCCGACCTCTCGGCGAGCTGGTGTGTGCATACCTGCTCGCCAAGAGGAATCCCTCTTGGCGGGCTGGTGGGCGTATACCTGCTCGCCAAGAGGAATCCCTAATCCCTCTCGGCAAGCTGGTGGCGCTGCAGCCGGGGATATCACACAGGACTTGCACCAGAAGGGGGTCGGGGACATACACAGCGGAAAAGAGGTAGCAGTATTGGCGGGTATCAAGCGGCGGTACCCGGGTACCCGCCTAAAAATCACACAAAAACCAACACCCGTACCCGTACTTGGCACCCGCGGCGGCGGTACCCGCGACCCTGATGAGTACCCGCCGGCGGGTGCCGGGTACCGCCGCGCGGGTACCCGTTTGCATCTCTAGCTGGGTTCACTTGAATCGAGTGGGGCTGAGCGAGTTTGAGACTGAGTTGGGTCAGGGTCCGAATTCTGACAAGCCCTTACAGCAATGCCAGGAAAGCTTGCGGCCAGCTTTTGGACCGCTGATTTCAGCCTCAAAGCCTGTATGGCTCCTGTACGTCAGGAATGTACGGAAGCCCTAGAGGGACATGCATCCGGCCACCGTTTGGAAAAATCAAAAAATGTGATTTCACAAAATACAGATGCATGAAACGTGTACCACATATATACACCTTCCAACTTCGGGACTCCCTGAAACAAGAAGTTGGATTCTTGAATCAATGGCCGGTGGAGATCAGTCATTGATAGGAGTCCACACCTCCGTTGATGCCCGGCCCGTACCGGCCATCAATAGTCACTCGCCACATTCTTGATGACCGGTTTGTTCCGGTCATCAAGAAGAAGATGTACTTCTCGAGATGACCGGTTTGTTCCGGTCATCGAGGGGAGTGTGTACTCCTCAGGATGACTGGAACGAACCGGTCATCAAGAGGAGTTTGCATGTGGCATTCACTGAAGAATTCAGAGGGCTATGGCCACTGCCAACAGACAAGCATTGAAAGACGCGTCCAATCAATTGCCGCATCTATCAGCTCACTACATAATCTACGGTGTGTGTTGGAGGTTGCGCTGAATAGAATATGCGGAACTGTTGAAATTGAAAACAAACAGCTCCGGATGAAGCAATCACAGGTTGCCTTATCCTTGGTAGCAAAGTTATTGGTGATCTGATCAAAGCAACATTGCCACCATTGGTCACTTTGTGGAACCTGAGGAATCACCTTAGGACAACGCACGGACACAATCCAAAGCCCTTGTGTTACTCCTCCCGATGACCGGTTCGTTCCGGTCATCCTGAGGAGTACATACTCCTCTCGATGACTGGTTTGTTCCGGTCATCCTGAGGAGTACATACTCCTCTTGATGACTGGTTCGTTCCGGTCATCTCGAGAAGTACATCTTCTTCTTGATGACCGGAACAAACCAGTCATCAAGAATGTGGCGAGTGACTATTGATGGTTGGTACGGGCCGGGCATCAACAGAGGTGTGGACTCCTATCAATGGCCGATCTCCACCGGCCATTGATTCAAGAATCCAACTTCTTGTTTCAGGGAGTCCCAAAGTTGGAAGGTGTATATATGTGGTACACGTTTCATGCATCTGTATTTTGTGAAATCACATTTTTTGATTTTTCCAAACGGTGGCCGGATGTGTGTCCCTCTAGGGCTTCCGTAGGAATGCCATCAGAAGAAAAAACCTAGGCCCCGTTTGGCTGCCACGGTTTACGTCATAAATGGTTGAATTTATGACACCGCGACCCAAAGTTCGCCCCCAGTTGCCACCAAAACTTTGAAATCCCTGGGGGTCACACGTCATAAATTCGACCATTTATGACGTATGACGCGGTGTGGTAAGCCAATCCTGAATATGGCACCAAAATCAAAGTCTTTTCCCCTCAATATAACCCTCTCTGGAATACTCAAGCACCCACCTCCCTTAAGGAGCAAGGCCAGGACAACTCATACCCATCAACAGGCCCCCCATTCTCTCTTCACCCTTTTTCCCCACCTTCTGGATACCCACCTACACCAACTCAATAATCCTCAAGCACCCAGCTAGGCACAAGTGGGAGAAAGTCACCCATCAGACAGAGCCAGACTATTAGGAAAGACCCTGGATATTCATCATCTTTTTCTCTCTTCCCAATCCAGCATAACAACCCCATCTTGGCATTAGCCACACATGTAATAACCACAGAGATTTCATCTTGGTTAACCCTTGTCCCCTTTGGTTTCAGCCCTTCCCTTTTCAGCCACTCATATGACATGTAATCCCTTTCTTCTGATGTTTCATTGTCTCTCCACATTTCAGCCTCTTCTCAGAACTTCCCATCCCCATAGCATTTTTAGCCTCAGCCCCTTGATTGAGAATTTTCACTGTTTCATCTTTTCTTCCAACCACAACTCAGCCCCATAATATTTTGTATATAGTCTGCCCTCTTTGGCCCTACCTTTTGTTCCCCATCAGATCCTGTCCCAGCAATCCAGGTCACTGGTCACCATTCACTAGCCTAGCTTATGCCATTAAATCAGAGTGGACAAGCTTGATAAGTCTATGCCAAATATATCAGGTTGGACAGACTTTACATTACCTTTACCTTGCTATTAGATTAGTAGAAAGTAAACCCTTAGACATACCTCAAGAATCTCCATAGCCACACCTTTCCTTAAGAGTCCATACTCTTATATTCTTTTTCTTGTTCCCCTGAGAGGCATCCCTTCAAGCACCAAATCCCTCTCAAGCTCTATTCTTCCCTCAGAGTAGTTCCACAAGTGGTGTCCCAACAGTGGCCTGAAGATCTTTATTTTTCAGTCCTTACTTTTATTTCCTAGTCTAATATAGTTACAGGATTAGCTAGTGAGCTCATAAAAACTTTATACTTAACAAATTACTTACCTTAAACTACATACTTTTAACACCTTATAAACCTACCACTTTCAACAAAATACCTTCATCAACTTCTTCAGAACAAACCTTTAGGCTATCTACTTTTAACAACCATATCATCAGCTTACAGAACAACTCCCCAACCCCTTCTATCCACTCACTTAACAATCAACCCTTAACCATGCCTAGACCTGCCAGAAGTAGCTCCCACACTGGATTAATCATCAAGACCCTGGAAGAAATGGTCATCCCTCCATTTAGACCAAAAACTCAACAACCTGGACCTGACTTGGAATCCAATACTGGAGGAGTCTTCAATCAGCCCAACCCCACACACTTTGGAGGAAACAACTTACCTACAAACTTTGGAGCAAATAATATGGAACCTAGAAGACAACCCAACCTTGGACCAACTCAACAACCTGAAGCCCATACTGGAGGATTTTTCAATCAGCCTAATCCCACACACTTTGGAAGAAACAACATACCTGCAAACCCTGGACCAATGAGAAATGGAAGTCCCTCTACTACTGGAAGCCCTGCTTTGGATCCTCTTCCTGAACCTTTTATGCCCAGACACTCAGAATCAGCTCCCATAAATCAACCATCTTATTCTAGATCAGCTATACCTACTACTAGTCATTACCTGGAAGGAGAACCTGCTATGCCAAGGTACTCCGGGGGAAATCACAAAGCAATCAAGATTAAACCACTGGATAAGGACCTATGCTTTGATGGATCCAACATGCCCATAGAAAAATTTATCAGAAGATATGAAGCAGCTGGAAGAACTGATGGAGCCACTCACTTAGACCTGGTCACCCAAATTTCTCCTTTTATCAAAGGCATGGATCTGAAGGATGAAGTTGAAGAAATGACTGGCTATGAGGACCAAGACTGGGAATTGCTAAAAAAGGAGTTACTCAACAGGTTTGGATCTTCACTTCCTTTAGTCAGATATACCAGACATGATCTTAAGGACCTAGTACACTCTGCCATTAAGGGAGGGGGTATTAGTACTACTGAACACTTTAAAATTTTTAGGACCAAGTTTGCAGCAATCACTAACTACCTGGTAAGAATGGGATACAGTTCCAGTATTGAAGAATTCAGAGATAACCTGCTAGAAGCCCTTAGTGAGGAAATAGAGCAAGCTGTCACAAAGGAGCTGGTCAGAAACAACATGATGCTTACCTCCAAGGATGGTGGTGACATTCTGCCTGAAACTGAAGTTCTTCTCTCATATATCCATAAAGAAGTCCATCAGAAATCTGTAATGTCTAGGAGAAAGGTTTGGAAAGGCATTGACTATGTCAATCCTACTACTAACAATGCTTCTCCCAAATACAAAACACAGGAAAAGGAAGTTGAGGAACTCACTAAAACCCTATCTAGCTGGCATACCCAGAAACCTTCCCCCTTCTTCATGAAAAGTCATGTACCATACAAACCAGCCCAGCAGGATAAGGACTGGACAACTGTAAAGTGCAATTACTGCCACCAAATGGGCCACTCTTTTTCTAGGTGCAACCTGGCCAATCTGGATGAACTCAATGGAAAATTCAAGAAAGAAGGTAATAATGTAAGACTGCCTGATGGAAATATAGTCCCCTGGGAAAGGAACAGAGCTTACAAGTTTGCTGTAGACCAATACCACCAGGAACAGAAACAACCTGGAATACTAAACTTACCTGCTGGAACCCTCAAAACTGGCAGCTCTACTGAACCTCAAGCCTCCTTAGGACAACTGGAAGAAATAGACCCAACTGAAGACCTATCCACCTATGACTGTGATATTGGGAAAAGGACTAGAAGTGGTATGGAATACCCAGAAGAGGTAGTTACCAACAAGAAGGTCAGAAAGGAAAAGGAAGACCACATGGATATGGACCAACCTCTGGAATATGCCAAAAAGGACCCCATCCCCCTTCCCACTCTTCCAACCTCTCAAGGAAAATCCCCAGCCAAGAAAGTCCAGATCCAAACCCCTGAAGACTCCCAAACTCCCAAGGAAAAACCAACTAGGAAGACCTATGTAGAGAAACCATTAGCTAAGGAATACCCTGAGGCAGAAGAAAGGGTAGTTAGCAGGATGCTCACTGATGGCAGATTGGAACTATCATATGCAGAACTTTTGGCCATTTCCCCTGGAGCTGTGGATGTCCTAAAGAAGAAGATCAGCCCTAGAAGGATACCTCTGGAACCCCCTTCCAAAACAACCAACTCTGGAGATGTAGAAGAAGACCAGGACCAAGAAGAAGAACTGGAACCAGAATCACCCCACTATGCTTGCCCTCTTGGATATGTAGATGCCACTATAAATGGAAAAAACTTTCAGGCCCTCTTGGATAATGGATCACAAGTCAACTTACTTCCCAGGAATCTTGCAGCAAGAATGGGATTAATAGTCACCCAAAGGAACATGAACTTAAAAGGGATTGGAGGCCATAAGAGTGAAATCCTTGGAATTGCAGAAGGAGTCACCATCAAATTAGGTAATATGTCAATGAACACTCACTTTTATGTTTCAGCAGCAGATATCCAGCCAATTTTAGGAACACCTTGGCTAAAAGATGTATCAGCAACCATCAGATTCAACAGGGAAGGATCAGAAAGTCTTTCAATTATGAAAGCAGGTAAAACTTACTTGGTACCCATAGCTCATCCAGAACACCAGAAATGGGAGAAAGATTTCCCAACCCATTCAGCAACCACCCAAAGTAATTATTTAGGACTTGACTTTTGTGCTAAAGGAAGAGACCTACCCAAACACACCTATGGACAACCCTACAGAATCCCAGTCATCCAACATAACCCCTGGCAACATAAACCAATCCCCATCCCTGCAGCAATTAAGGACCAATTTGTGGAATTAGTAAGAGAAAGAGTCAAAACTGGCCTCTATGAACAATCCTGCTCTAGTTACTCCTCCCCAGTCTTCTGTGTCAAAAAGCATGATGGAAAACTCAGAGTTGTTCATGACTTACAAAGACTTAACAAGGTTACCATCAAAGACTCTGGAATCCCACCAAATCCTGAAGAACTCATTGAATCTTTCACTGGAAGGGCCTGCTATGGCCTGGGTGATATAATGGGAGGATATGATGAGAGGGAGTTAGCCATGGAATCAAGACCTTTAACTACTTTTGAAAACCCCCTTGGAATTTTTCAACTCACCAGATTACCCCAAGGAGCCACCAATTATCTTATGGATACTCTGGCCAAGCTGTGTGCAACAGATGGAAAGAAGTGGAGACATTACCTCCCTCTGGTCTTGTTTGCTGACAGAATCTCAACCAAAAGGACAACTGGATATTCTCCATATGAATTACTTTTTGGACAACCTGCTATTTTACCTGTGGACCTGGAACTGGAAACATATCTTGGAACCAACTGGGAAGATATTAAAACAACAGAGGAATTATTGTTAGCAAGAGTTCACCAACTGGAAAGGAGAGAAGAAGTATTACAAGAAGCTTACAAGAAATTAAAGGAGTCCAGATCCCAGTCTTTGGAAAATCAATACCAGAAAAAGAATCTCAGAAAACCCTTAGGAATTGGCCAACTTGTTCTTGTTTACAACAAAAGCCTGGATTCTCAGCATGGAAATTTGTTTGAAAATAAATGGAATAGACCATATAGAATTACCAAGCAGGAAGAAGGAGGATCATACAACCTGGAAGAACTGGATGGAACAATTTTAAAAAGAAGGTTTGCTTCTTCACTTGTGAAGCCCTTTTTCTCAAGAGTATAGGCCTGCTGTTCTTCCCATTCAAAAAAAAAAAAAAAAAAAAAAAAGTAGAAGTGGGGAGTCAGTTTGACATTCAGATACCTTTTTTCATTTTTTTAACTTAATTCCTTATAAAAACTTCATTCAAAACTCCCTCACTCACCTCTATTCATATACTGCATCCATTAATTAGTAGTTTGGGGGGACTTATTTTTCACAAAGACCTTGGTAAAACCACAAAAAGAAAATTAGAATCAGCCTCTCTAACAAACAATCAAAATGAATCCCATTATCCTCCAACTCACCAATCTATCCCCTATCATCTTGATTTTCCACTCTTCAAAATTACTTCCCTGTATAACCTTTTTCTTGCTAGATGGTAACACTCCCTGGATGGCGAGCGCGATGACATAGGAGCGGAGTAGAGGACCTCGAAGCAGTCATAGAACCTAGGTTATATAGAACGGCGGGTTATCGCGATAACATGGGAGCGCACTCTAGGACCTTGAACATCGGGAAGCGGCAAGTTGATTTCGATTGGAGACTCCGCGGTGCCGCGGCCTGGAAGATCAGAGAACAAGCAAATGGAAATTGCGAAATGAAAATGTGTTGTGATGCCTTGAAGAACTTGGCGCGATGGAGGATGCGAAGAAGACAAAAGGGGAAGATCAATGGATGACTGAGGACTTAATACACAGCAGGCCATCTTATTCTTATCAAACAAAATAGAGCTCTGCCATCGCGAACGCCGCGGTCTGATCATTAGAAACCAAGACTACAACATCAGGAGACAAGCTAGGGATCGCGAACGCCGCAACTAGGCAGTGGAAACGATTCACCTTATCGCGGCTGCCTCAGCCGCCATACTATCCAACTCTGGCGCGCAAACCGGGACTCTCCTAATTCAGCTAAACTTCAGAACACCGCAATTAGGCAGTGGAAGCGATTCGCCGAACCACAGCTGCCTTAAACCATCAAAGTTGGTCCTAATTGAACAAACTTCAACGCCACATAGGCATTTCAAAACTCACCCTTTTGAGCTGATTATTGGCTCAAAGGAACCGCGTAAACATACTCTTTCTTTTGGTATAGATATTGGATACACCTAATGGATAGTTGTGCTGTAAAAAGCAACTCAGTATCTGCTATTCTTTTCTTCTCTGATTTTCACTAAGTAGTTCTCTTTTGAACATCTCAGCAACCCAGCATAATTCACCCAAGTTGGGGGTGAACAAAACCGCATAAAAATAGCTAAAAAGTTCCATGAAATCACTAAACTACTAAAAACATACATAGATAAATAGGAAAATCTATAGATAAGTCACTCAAAAATCATAAAAACATTAATAAAATTAATTAAACAATTCCTTATCTCAAAAACAATTTCCCCTCACTTTGTTGGCTTTTTCTGCTTTATCTTTTGGCTCCATTTTTCTGCTACATATTCCTTTTTCCTCTTCTTCTTTTATTTTTCATCCCATATCCAGTTTGGCTTTTTCTTTGGCTTGGATGATGGGGACATCATCAAAGTTGGGGGTGGATGTGGTAAGCCAATCCTGAATATGGCACCAAAATCAAAGTCTTTTCCCCTCAATATAACCCTCTCTGGAATACTCAAGCACCCACCTCCCTTAAGGAGCAAGGCCAGGACAACTCATACCCATCAACAGGCCCCCCATTCTCTCTTCACCCTTTTTCCCCACCTTCTGGATACCCACCTACACCAACTCAATAATCCTCAAGCACCCAGCTAGGCACAAGTGGGAGAAAGTCACCCATCAGACAGAGCCAGACTATTAGGAAAGACCCTGGATATTCATCATCTTTTTCTCTCTTCCCAATCCAGCATAACAACCCCATCTTGGCATTAGCCACACATGTAATAACCATAGAGATTTCATCTTGGTTAACCCTTGTCCCCTTTGGTTTCAGCCCTTCCCTTTTCAGCCACTCATATGACATGTAATCCCTTTCTTCTGATGTTTCATTGTCTCTCCACATTTCAGCCTCTTCTCAGAACTTCCCATCCCCATAGCATTTTTAGCCTCAGCCCCTTGATTGAGAATTTTCACTGTTTCATCTTTTCTTCCAACCACAACTCAGCCCCATAATATTTTGTATATAGTCTGCCCTCTTTGGCCCTACCTTTTGTTCCCCATCAGATCCTGTCCCAGCAATCCAGATCACTGGTCACCATTCACTAGCCTAGCTTATGCCATTAAATCAGAGTGGACAAGCTTGATAAGTCTATGCCAAATATATCAGGTTGGACAGACTTTACATTACCTTTACCTTGCTATTAGATTAGTAGAAAGTAAACCCTTAGACATACCTCAAGAATCTCCATAGCCACACCTTTCCTTAAGAGTCCATACTCTTATATTCTTTTTCTTGTTCCCCTGAGAGGCAGCCCTTCAAGCACCAAATCCCTCTCAAGCTCTATTCTTCCCTCAGAGTAGTTCCACAGCGGCAGCCAAATGGGGCCCTAGTTTCTTTGTTTTCCACTTTGGGGCCTTGAGGGCCCCACCATTGGATTCATGGAGTGATTTTACTTCGATCCGGCCCTTCGCCGCCCCTGCCCCCCTCGCCCCTCGCCCGGCCCGGCACCCATGTCAAAGAAAACCAGCTGCCCAAACGGGTTTTGTCTGCCTGTACAGTGAAGCTTTACAGGCCTGTGGCTGAAATGCAGAAATCATTTCAGCCACAAAATTTGGCAAACTTTTCCGGCATTGCTGTATGCGCGCACCCAAACAGCCAGAACTCAATACTCAAATGATCTCTTATCCTCCAACCCCCAACCATCCGGCCATCCAGTAGCCCCGGCCGACCTGGACTACGCTGACCAGGGAAGATTTAGCTGCCACACCGTTACGGTGGGCATGGGCAACCACCCAACAACAGGCAGATGGTGTTGTAACAAGAGTATAGAGAGTCCCGTATGTTTTCAATCTGCTGCTGTTTTCTAAACCAGGCCTGAATTTGAAACGCTTTAAAACTGGCAACCTTCCTTTTCACATATTAGACAATTAATCTCACACTCAACAAGCACTGGCTTAAACTCAACTGCTATTGGGGAATCCTTGCTTCTGACTCCTAGAGACAATAAGATCAATCAAATCACGACCATCTCATTCTCAACATTGTTCCCCAGTGTCAAACACCAACGGTGGGCCGCTACGCTACACTACGCTACAGGGCCACTTAGCGTTAGCGTAGCGGCAAAAAGCGCCCGCCCATTTTGAGTAGCGTTAGCGCGCTGTTAGCGCCGCTATGCTGCGCTACGTTTCAGCGGCGCTAACAGCGCGCCAATTGTTTGTTAGTGTTAGCGCGCCGCTACAGTCACTACGCTACGCTACGCTGCGCTACAGCGCTTTTAGCGGAAAAAAGGCCTTTTTTTCAGCTAAAAGCACTGTGGCGCACCGTAGCGCGCGCTCTTTTGCGCCCTGCGTGTGTAGCGTTAGCGCAATTGTGCGCATCTGCGCTAACGCTACGCTAACAGCTAAATTAGCTGCGCACCCTTTGCGTGTAGCGTTAGCGCAGAAAGGCGCAATTCCGCTAACGCTACGCTAAAATTTAGCGGAATTCCGCTACGCTACGCCACGCTAACGCTACGGTTAGCGTAGCTGGCCCACCGTTGCAAACACCCATGCACAAGCAATGCCAGACTCAGGATGGTTGGTACATACACCACGGGTGCAACAAAATATTTTGAAAACCAGTATGATTGGTTTTCAAAATATTTTTTTCAATTGAGTCCGGATGTCCTGAAGAACAAGTTGGACTAACCATTTTCAGATATTTTTAAAATATTTCTGGAACCACCTGAGGTGGTTTTGAAAATATTTTGGAAACCAATTTGGTTTGAAAAATATCTCCAGAACCATTTGAAATGGTTTTGGAAGCCGTTTGGATGCTCCTTCTCTCACAGCACGGTTTTTGGGACCTTTTTGGCAACGGAATGTGTCCACAGACCAGATTCAGACCAATTTGGTTCTGACAACCACTAACCAATCAATTTGGTTTTCACAACCATCCCAAAAACTTTTGGTGCACCCGTGGTGTAATGGCTGAACAGCAAATCAGAAGGATTATTCGGAATTAGAAACATGCCAAAAGAATAAAGCACTCCCGTGCGCGTGATTTGAAGTGCTCTTCTTGATGTTTTGTAAATATTGTAAAAAATGTGAATTTCTGCAGCCATCACCCTACTCAAAACAGCTCCGTCAGTACCAATGCTAAACGGCCAGCCTCTTAGCTGGTAGACTTAGACTGTGCAAGTTATCTTGAGGACTGGGCAAGCAACCTGCACAAATTCTTTTTGGACTTGAGTGTATTCACCCTGAAATCAAACAAGCTGAATATTGATCCCATCCTTTAAGCAATAGATCTCCTCTGAGTAGTGCCGAAGGCCTATATATTCTTTTTACATCTGGAGGGAATACAACTACAACATTCCCTGGCCCAATCTTGACTATCTGGGGTGTCACTAGGAAAGAGAGGGCAATGATGTGCTTGAAGCTGTCCTGGACAGATTTGGGGACATAAACCTTTGCGGAACGAACGACGCGCGCCTACTGTTGCATTTCCGATACACATTCCTGATATATAACGTAATTATTCAAAGGTTCAGTACGAAATGGATCCAGTGAAGATACAAAACTGTAGCAATGAAACTTACCCAGCGACCTTTCAAATTTTCCTTCCATAAAGTTACTTTGCCGTCGCCTGCCGTTACTGCTAGTACGTTCCCTCCGATACTCCAACTGACCCTCCAGACTGGGCCGTTGAACTTGCCACCATTGCCGCTGGGATCAAGAGTGTGTTGCTTCCAAGCTCCTTTTGTCCCATCTTGCGTCCAGACGTTGACAACTCGATCCTGACCTGCGGAAGCCAGATACGTCCGCGCGAGCCCGATGCTGGGAGAGTAAGCCACGTCTCTAACCCAGTCTGTATGCCCTCCCTCGAGTGTTTCGGAGAGCTCCCAGATCTGCGTGGAGGGATTAAGCGTCCAGATTTTGACAAGCCCATCGCACCCTCCAGTAGCAAACTTTTGAGGCTCTGGGGCAGCTTGCTGCGCTCCACTTGGCGAGCTCAGTGAGGTTGGAAGGTACGGCGGGGCCCATGAAACCGCGTTGCAACCGATAGAATGCGCGACAAATAGAGGTGCATCCCAAGTTCCGTCATCTAAACAAAAGGTACCATAAGATACTTGACATGCCGTTTAAGGGTTTTTGTTGCGCTTACCTTTGAAGGTAAGAACTGAAACCTTTCCGTCGGAACTGGCACAGGCTAGGATCGGGCCATATTCATGGGGAGCCCAAGAGATCGAGTTCACTGAACGGTAGCAATACAGAAGACCAATATTACGAAGTTGAGTAATTGAACCTTTCTCATCAAGAGGATGTATCGACGTACCTGAGGCAGAGTGTAGGGTGTGTTCTTTGATCTTTTCCCAACCGGTTTGGCGCTGATTCACCGAGCCAGTTCCTGAAGTTTCTCTCCAGACGAAGATCTTACCATCATACGAACATGATGCCAAGATCGAGCCAACTGTTAGAGAGCGAAAATGAGGGGGCGAAGGTTTGGAGATTTTGTTTAATCTTGCTTGTCTACAGCTCGAGATGTGGAAGAGCGACTTACACTTCGGGTGGGCCCAACTGACTTGCCAAACGGGACCGTCATGGCTGTGATGTGACCGAAGCGAGACGGGTGGCGTGAGTATGGAACCAATCAAAAAAGTGGCGAGCGAGTACCTACCCTCGGAGTGTGTCGACGAGCTGATACTTTGGCTCGACTGCCGATGGGTCGACAACATCAAATACCTTGACGGTCCGATCAGATGAACATGTCGCGAGTCTTTTGCCGTAGAAGTCCATCTGGGCATCGTGCTACCGAGCGAAGAATGGTTTCAGAGTGAGAATGGGGCCAGAGTTGACAGAACAAATAGACCTACGATCATATCTTCATGGTGAGTTTGTACTTGAAGTGGAGCCGGGTTGGATTGAGCTAGTGGTGCACCCTGCGATTTTTGTTCAAGTAAAACGAGTTAGCAAAGACGCCGACTATCGGGTACTCAAGAGAACGATTAATCGACTGACCATGATGATACGATTTCCAGATTTTTTTGAAGGTTCGAGATGATGTTGAATGTGTGCAGAGGATCAACACCCAGCACACGACCGGGCTTGATGTCATGCCATCCCCCGGGGGGGACAGCTGGCACATCGGGGGAGGGCATGGAATTGGTCAGTGCACACTATCAAGCTCGACCCAATTCTTGTCGAGTACGTATGCTTCTCTTTGATCTCCAAACAAAACCAACAGTTTCAAACGGCTGATTGAACACCTCACGAATCACAGGTGTCACCGAGGCTTTCGACGCACATACCAGTCCACTCAAAATAACCAGCTGGCACGCACTAAAATACGAAAAATCAACTGAAGAGGGGACAAAACAAGCATCCAAGTGCAGATAGTCGGTGATGTAATGGCAAGCGAGAAGGATCTCTATTACCAACTGAAGTACTCGGCCTGGATTCTGCGCGGCCAACGGGAACGGTCTGTCCAGGTTGCTTTCGGACCAGCTCTGTGGGCTCTGCAAAGTGCTGGGAAGGGCAAGGTCACCAAGCCGTTGATGGCAGGGCAGGGACGGCCGGGGGACAAGAAGTCAAGTTATGCGGGGGACGCCAGACCGCCGCCCTGAGGGAAGGGGTTCGGTGATTCGGCGCCGTTGATATTCCCAGGCAAGACCCTGAAGTTGCGCATGAAGAACGTTTTTCGTCGCCGGTCGTGGCGGGCTCGTAATTCTCGACGGCAACGGGGAGGGAGAGTAGATTGGCGGGGCGCATCTGGGTTCGGCGAGCGAGGATACCGCATGTCCGGCCACCTTCCTGTCTGCCAGCCGGCCGTGACGAACCAAGATGGCCGGCAAGATCTCCGGCTCCATTCTCCTATCACGAGAACTCCTCCGTCCCGATCATTATAATTTATCTAACCGTTGAGAAAACACATTCTCAAACTCACTCGTCGTAAGCAAACAGAATCCTTCGAACCCGGCTGTTCATCGCCACCCTTCTTCTCAGCAAGTTATGTAATCAGATTGACTCTGTAGGCAAGTCGTTTTTATCATATTTATCGAATATAATCGCATCCCACTGCCCCCCCCCCCCCCCTTTTTTTTTTTTCCTCCCTGCCCTGATATTCTCTTTAAACTTTTCTCCATTGTTTTAATCTTTCTGTGACCGTAGACATTTTTAGGTAGCTATATGCGTACACATACATGTGAGTATGTCCCCAAAGAATTGCCAGTTGAAACAGCCAGATAAACATGCAATGTGGATCCTTTTTTCATGTCACCAACGCGTCAGAGTCCCGCGATAAACCAGATTTTCTTTTCTGGAGTAACACAAATAGTGGAGGCTACGGCGGTCTGACCACTCCCCTGCAGCACATCACGATCTGACCATTGGGTTGCGCTTTCTGTGGTGCAATAGATACGTCCATGATGAAACACTCATCAATCATCTCTGTGCTCCACCCAGTCGTTTTGGCTCGCCTCCCAATAGCATTGGCCGAGCAAATGGGTGAGAAGGACAGACGCTAAATGATCAGATGATTCCAATTTCATACCCGGGCGCTCAGGACATCAGCAACAACACTCGTAATTATCATCCTCCCAAGATGCCATTTCATCGTTTTCAGAGTCGAATGAGGATGTGTCCTGGACCTCCCTGTGAAAACATGCCCGTCTCTCTTCCAGTAAGACATGGATCGCGCTTCGTTCTTCGTTATCCCCTAGAGCACATTTATACATTTTTTTTTTTTAAAAAAGCATCCATTTCCGGTTGTAAGTCAGTTATTGATCTGATGCACATGTCTTCGACGTGCTCTACCTGAGAGGCAAAAGTAAAAATAAAAAGGAATAAACTGACAGTTGCCATCACCCATGATCGTGCAGCACTTCAAGTTAGGTAGCCATGGGATGTATTTATCATGTCCCCCGGCAGGCTGATCAGGAGGGTAATTGCTCCAACTTGAGAGTGCCTGAGCAAATCCAGCAGGGGTGAGGTGACAGCCCCCCCATCGAAGCTTCATGATAGATGGGGGTAAGCTGGCAAAGAGTGCAGAGTTGGTCAACCGACCTTCGATCGACAAAGACTTGAGGTTCTTGAGGGCCAAAGAGGTTTTAAAGACAATCTCAAACAGACCGCGGTTCTTGGCTGGATCTTCCGAGAGTTCGTCGTTGTCGGACGAGCGGATTATGTGCCAAGACCTGGCTATGGCAACCGTCAAGGACTCTAACCCTGGGCCAGTGCATTCTTTCAAGATCCAACACAAGCCGGGGCGATCGAGCTTTGAGCTCGGTCTGCTGATCTTGAGTGTTCGCAAGCTTTCTCCGGCGCTCTTGAGGATCAGAGCAAGCTCCTTTTTGTCTAGATCAGGCTCGGTCAAAATGATTGTGTGCAGGGGGCAATTCGGAAGTGTTATTGACGCATGGATAGGTTTGATCATCTCGACCGGTCTGCCGGAGAGGCTATGGAGCTCGACTGTCTCGAGAACACTCCACTTGGAGAATAATCGAACGACTATTTCGTCGGCCAGGCATTTGACTTCCTCGAAGTCGTGGTGTGTGTGTCCGGCGGCTTCTTCGAGCAAGACAAAGTCTTTAATGCATGGTCGACTTGCAAGGGCTTCAAGAATTGGGTCTTTACAGCGATTGTAGAATCTGATATTGATGGCGACATTTTCGAGCAAGGGGCAGCTCCGTATGAGTTCACAGATCAGAGAACCGCCACCCATTCCCATTGAGCATGGCGGGCGCCAGGCCCGATCTTGAAACAGTAACGAACGAACGTGCTGAGCTAGTGGACTCAGACAAGGCGGGTTGGTTTCAGATGAAGAGCCGATCTTCAAGACGCCCTCCCGAAGCTTCTGGAGGAATAGACACGCCTGCCATTGGCTTCGTAAAGTGACATTCTCGAAAAGCCTCGGCTGGGCACACCGTCGAAAGCTCCGATTGATCAACGCGAGCGGTACCAGTTTGTTTTGAGGGAGACCTTGGGGGACAAAAAAAAAAAAAGAAAACGGGTCAATTGCCATGATTTGGTTGGAGGTTGTATAGAAGGCTCACCCTCTGGCCATGAGACTTGAGATGGCTAAGTTCGGATGTGAGAGCCAGTGATGAGAGAAGAAAAAGCCGAGTCCGAGTGTCATTCGTGATCTCTATCAAAACATGTTATTTTGATGATTAGTTTGTCTGAAGAAACTTTTGTGTTTTTTCTCCTCTTTTGCCCGTGTGGGTTTTTTGTTTTGACAGCGTTCATAGTAATCTACCTCTACCAAATAGCGTGTGCCACGTGACGCGCCGTCCGCAGAGTGCTAAAACACCCGATGAGAAGTTTTGGCCTTCGACGGTATCCTGTGAGATGGTTTTGGTTGAATGGGAAAAATCATTGGCTGAGTACGGGCTACTCGATGAGTATCGGGACGTACTGCTAGGTTTCGAATGCGGTTTCGATCAGGGTATCCCTGAGCACGTCGTACAAGGGATGGAGTTCTTTACGCCTGATAATCACAGATCTTCAGAAGCTGTCAGGGAAAAGATAGAAGACTCAATCAGCAAAGAGCTTGCAGCACGAAGGATGTTCGGACCTTTTTCTCAGGGAGAGGTATCTCGTAAATTAGGCTTTTTTCGATCGAACCCACTCGGAGCAGTCGTAAACAACGACGGGGCAATACGGCCGATTAATGACCTGTCTTACCCGCGGAATGACGTTAACGTGAAATCGGTAAACTCGTTTGTGGACAAGTCGAAATTCGGAACAACCTGGGATGATTTCAGCACGGTATCAAGATTCTTCGCGGAAGAGCCAGGCAAAGTAGAACTTGCCCTATTTGATTGGGAGAAAGCCTACCGGCAAATTCCCACCAGAATGGACCAATGGCGATACCTATTGGTAAAAGACTTTGAAGGAAATTTTTTACTGGACACACAAATAACTTTTGGCGGGGTGGCCGGCTGCGGGTCTTTTGGTCGACCAGCGGACGCGTGGAAATCAATAATGAAAGCGCATTTCGACTTGATTACCGTCTTCCGATGGGTTGATGATAATTTATTTGTCAGGGCCCTGGGCAGCAAGACAGACATGCGTGAAGTGATCCGGAAATCAAAGCAGCTCGGAGTTTTGACGAATGAGAAGAAATTCTCACCTTTTTCACCAGAACAGAAATTCATCGGTTTCGTATGGAACGGAATCGACAAGACAGTCCGCTTGCCAGACGGTAAGGTGGGAAGAAGACTCGAGCAAATGGCACCTTTCCTGATTGAACGGAACCTTTTCAAGTACGAAGACGTTGAAGTACTGGCAGGGAGGCTGAATCACGTGGCTTACCTGCTACCGCATTTGAAATGCCATCTGAACTCATTGTATTGCTGGTTGATGTCGTGGCAATACAGAAAAGCAACAAGGCACCCTCCGAAAGACGTGTTGAAGGACTTGGCCGTCTGGAAAGACACGCTGGAGAATTTTGAATATACACGAATCATCAACTACGGGCCTCCAGTCGATATAGGTTGGGTAGGTGACGCGTCAACATCTTTTGGCATAGGTATAATGATCGGGAGGCAATGGGCGCAATTCAAACTTCTCGACCAGGGAGGCAACCCACGGCGCATCTCTTATCTAGAGACGGTGGCAGTGAGACTCGGCTTACTCATGCTCACAAAGCTGCGGTCTCAACGGGGGAAGACCCTAGTGGTGTGGACAGATAATACCACTACCGAAAATAGCATCAATAATAAGAAGTCTCGAGACATCCACGCGAATGACGAGTGGATGCAAATTCAGCGTATCCTCATCGACAACGGCATCAATCTGGTTGCGAGAAGGGTAGCGTCAAAGGACAACATAGCAGACGCCCTGTCAAGGGGCATCCGGTCTGGACAGGATGTGCGCAACCAGGTGGTGATTGACGTTCCGTTAGACCTGCGGGAGGTCCTGACCCAAGTTGTTTTTAGCATTTAGAAAGCGCCTCGGCTTCGATTGCAATTTAGCCCTCAGAATGATTTTTAAAGCTACGGACGTTTGCGGTCTGAGTGGTCGGAGTTCGGAACTAAGGGTCGAAGTAAAGGGGGCTCGCGTAGGCTCAGGCTTCACCCTGAGTTAGTGGTGTAGCACTACCCCCCCTTATCTCTCCGCTGTTGTGACAGCGGCCCTCTGTTTCCTCTCTGCCCCAGGAGGAGAGTCTCTCTTCAGATCATGATCCCACGACCCAAGAGGCTAGCCCTCGGACGCGATCACATTAGATGATCTACGAAACCTAGAGAGGTTTTTCCAAAGAGCTCTCCACCGAGACCCAAACACCGAGCCCGGTGAAAACCTACACGCCAATAGGGACCACCGGGATCTACGGCCGGACCTTGACTGCCCCCGGCAACAATGTCCCGGCCGGAAAAGTGTGCTAGAGTGAAACGGAGCGGAGACGGCTTGGATTGATGGTGACCGGACCGCTAAGGGTAGGTCGCCTAGGTCCAAGCACGCGAGCTTGTGGAGCCAGGCCCAAACCGGGGAGTCGGAGATGACGTCAGTGGCGCGGCCCGCGAACCTTACACGCGTACCTCCCCTGACTCAGCCCAAGTTTCAAACCTTAAGCTTCCCAGTCCCCATCCAGGTCCCACCATCCACAACTCTCCCCGACAGTCTCGCTATTTCACTATCATCACTATCACTGCTGGTAGCAGCTCCTATTTTTGCGGCCACCCACCCTCCCTTTCGCTGTCGAACTCTCCTTTTGTTTAGATGGCAAGGATAGCACTACCCCCCCTTATCTCTCCGCTGTTGTGACAGCGGCCCTCTGTTTCCTCTCTGCCCCAGGAGGAGAGTCTCTCTTCAGATCATGATCCCACGACCCAAGAGGCTAGCCCTCGGACGCGATCACATTAGATGATCTACGAAACCTAGAGAGGTTTTTCCAAAGAAAGATTATTTTTTGACGGGTTCTGAGGGCAGTTGGATGGTAATATAACAACACTTACGTCCGGATGATCAGTGTCCTGAGAGAGGTACCATGTATGACCTCCTCCAGGCTGATGGATGAGTGCTTCATGAGGTCTTGTCCTCTCTGCAAAAATGCTGGTTCCCATCCGGTTGTCCATGAGCTGATGCTTGTGTTGGCCGCTCTGTTCCGGATACCATGGCACTGGCCCGATGTGAGTGATTATCCTCTGGAGCAGTTCGTCTGAGAGGTCGCTTAGCTTTGCCATCCTCTCACGCGTGTATCTGGCTGTTGCAATCTACCGGATCGGTGGAGCGGGGATAGGATGCCGGAAGAGGGACGGTGAATCGGCAAGTACGTGTTGGTGCTGAGCGGGGTGTCGGCGGAGAGGGACCCCGCTGGTTGGTTCGGTAACACTATCCGTCGAGCATTTCGATTTCCGAAGCACGCGCTGGATGGCCAAGCTAACCGACCTTCCCGCCGAACTGGTCCACAGGATCATCGACCACCTCATCCAGCTGCATCGGAGCACCCCATACGGCCAACGGCGGCACAACCCCCAGGCCGACTACGACGCGCCGCGTAGGCCGAGGCCGCATCTGGAGGACAGGCACACCGACGGCTCGTCGAGTCTGCACAGCCCCAGAAGGTATGCCGCCAGGCAAGCCGATATCGACAAGGTGAATAAACCCCAGTTCTTTCAAATTCAACCCTCTTTCCGTTGTGTGGCTCAAACGTGCGCGCTTGAAATACATAATATCTCCACAGGCAGAGCTTTCCTGGCCAGATGGTCAGTCTGTCATCAACAGATCACATCAAAAAAGAGCCCTGCCCTACCTACCTAACCACTCTTCCCCCAAATCCGCGTGTGTGTGCTACAGGTATCCCAAACAATCTGCTGTTGCCGCTCGCCCTCGTCAGTCGCACCTTCCGAGGATGTGCCCAGCAGAAACTCTTCAGCAACGTGGCCCTAGTCACTCCGTGGCAGGCGTACGTGTTCAGCCAAGCCCTCACGGGGCCCTCGCCGATGGACGAGAGCCAGGACGCGTCCGAGCAAGGCCAATCCGGGGCCAATCCACCCCGGCCGAGCCATCTCGCCCACTACGTCCACTCGCTCCAGTTCCTCTTCCGCGGCACGGGCTCGATGGGGCTCGGCGGCGGCGCGCTGATCTGCGAGATCGTCGAGAGCTGCCCCCACCTCGAACATCTCGCAATGAACTCTAGGCTCTTGATGCGCTGCAAAGATCCGATCACCCGAGCCCTCGCCAGTCGCCCCCGAATCAAAGAGCTCGTCCTTCTCGAGAACGCCAACCGCGCGCCCCTGGAGGCGGGCTGGCTGGCCGACGAACTCGTCGCCCATCTGTTCTCCAAGTGGCACGGGCTCCAAACGCTCGAGCTCCGCCAACTCTCAGGACGCCCGCCCGAGTCCATCGAGAGCATCCACCAAGCACTCCCCGTCCTGGAATGCCGTCTGCGCGAGATCATCCTGCTTGAGCCTGACCTAGACCAGAGGGAGCTTGCGCTCCTGCTCAACAGCTCCCGCGAAACCATCCGCACACTCCAGATCGTCGAGCCAAGCGCGAAACTCGACCGGCCAGGCCTATGTCGGATCTTGAAGGAGCACACTGGCCCAAATCTAGAATCACTCACGCTTACGGTCGGCGACAGCTGGCACCCAATCAGCACTCATCAGCGTGTCAAAGGCTCCGATGACCCCTCCAAGACCAACGGCCTCCTCGAAATCGTCTTCCGCTCCTCCTCCGCCCTGCGCAAGCTCAAACACTTATCTGTTGTCGGCCGGATCTCCAATTCCGACCTCTTCAAGCTCTTGCCCCAGTCACTTGTGCAGCTCAACTGGGATGGTTTCCTTGGGCCCCTGGCATTCACCGATGCGCTTTCAAGCTGGAGAGTGGTGGACGATGTCCAGTATCCCCCTCGGCCATGCTCTCCGCCGTCTGGCCCCACCTTTGACGACGAGGGACGAGAACGATGGCTGCCAAACTTGGAATGTTCCTCGGTCGTTAATGACAACAAATGTTGGTCTCTCTTTGGTTCCCTCCCTCAGCGTGTCGTAGAGAAGGCTGGTAGATAATCCAGTTGACAGTATGTTTTGGCTGTAGGGCTGTGGGAAGACCGGATGGCAATCGAGGACGCCATGAAAGCGGCTCACGTATGTTTCCACAGCTCTCGCGGAGATCGTTTAAGCTCACAGAATGACGGTGATGATGATGATGATGAGGGGCAATACTATGACTATGACGATGATGAAGATGAGGATTCTGAGGAGGATTACAATGTGAATGAAGACTTTTGAAGTAAATGTTTCTTCCAAAGTAAAGCACTAAACTCAGTTGATTGGCTGAGTGTCATCCACAAAGCACCAAACATGCTTATAATTAATTCCAGGGAGTTGACTTCATCGAATCTTCCAATTCCTTGCGGCACGGAGACCATAATACACCACAAGACCTGACGTGAAGAAGAAAAGCACCCACTCGTTTCACAAAGCTATCATATGATTCTCATCATTGCTGGCAATTCTTGTTGGGCAAAATGTGAGAGGCCTTGTGATTGTGTGTAGGTGATTTGAGGCCCAGAACAACAGGATCACGGAAGTGCCAAAAGCTATTGCTCTCCAAATGTTGTTTCCAGGTAAAAGGGGGAAAGTGGAAGTGAACTTTGACTCTGCCCAGAGAGACAGATGATGCGTTTGTTTCAGGATCACAGAAAAAGTTGCTTCTGCTCAAAAGGGGCGAAGGGGAAGTTTGGATTTGATCAAGAAGACAGAGAGAGAGGCAAATCATGCATTTATATTTTAAGGTTTCCGTAGCCGAAGGGAAGGGGGAAAGAGCATGAGGCAATCAAGGAGAGGGAGTTGGGAGGGGCGGATCGGGGCGGAGGATGGTGGCCTTCTGCTTGCGTTTCTCGGCCCAGAGCTTGGCGCGCTGTTGGCGCTGGAGACGTTCGCCGGGGTCGACTAGAGTCCCGGGCGCGGGAATCGGATCTTCCATGGTTGTGGGGTCGGAGTGGAGGCCGGCGTGCTCGCTCGCCGGCGCTGGCGTTTCGGCAGGATTCTGATCGTGGACGGGCGGGCCTGCTCCGTCGCTCGGGCCTGGCATGTCTTTTTTGTCTGCTTCTTCTTCGCCGCCGCTGCTTGTCTTTCCTGAAGAACGATCGTCCGCTGGAGGCTGATCGGGGGCTGTGTCTACTTCTTCTCCTTCAACGGGGGCCGTCTTCGCGTCTTTACCGGCCCCATCTTCGTCGCTAGAGTCGCCGTAATCGACCAACCCGCCGGCTGCCGAAGGGGGCGGTGGGTCGACTAGGGGCTGCGTGGTTATAGCCGGCGCGGGCTCCGCCGGTGCGGCCTTCATCGCTTCCCAGTACGCCCGCCACTTGCCGTCCCGGCGCAGGAAGGACGCGAAGCGTGGGTCGGTGCCGTGGTTGGTCAGGATCCGGATCTCGAGTAAGGAGGGCGATGGAGAGCCTTTCAAGGCTTCCAGGGTCCGCTGCATCAATGTGATTTGGTCCGTCGGTGGGATCTGTAGGAACCTTTCGGTGGTTAAGGTCCATTTAAAAAAAAAAGAAAAGAAGCTGTGTATGGATACTTACTTTTGAGAGTCTCAGTTCTTCCTCGCGTAGCCTATCCTCTTCTTCACGTAGCTTGATGCGAACAGAGCGTTCGTCATCCCTCCTCCGGCGTAGTTTCCTATGAAATCAGCCGGCCGAAACACGTCAGTAACCAACAGTCCTGATCGGCAGAGCAGAGCAAGGGCAGGCTTGTTACTTCTGGGCGATCTCCACCCTCTCCTCTGGCTGAAAGTAGAACATTTCTTCGTGGTCCGAGGGCAGATCCGAATAGCCCGTCGGACTCTGCGCCGGCGGACTGGTGATCTGGGGCTCGAGAGTCGAGTCCGTCGATCTCGAGGGTGGCGGTGAGAGTAGTAGCCTGGCATCGTATCTGCCACGTTTGCCGATATCCACATAAAAACAAGAAGCGAGAGTCAAATTAGATCATTAGGTATTCTTTTTTTTTTTTTTTTGAAATATCTTGCGCATAGTCTAAGTATATTCTTTTTCTTGCAGGCGGCCCGGATGGATCTGCTTGCATCGTAGAAATGGTTGATGGTGACCGGTGATTCTGGTCGATCGTGAAGATTGTCGGGTTCGATATAATGCTGAATAATTACATAATTAGGGCCGGATGTGGGGGTCGCGCTACATCTGTCTAGCTCTATATGAGTTGCGATTGATCCCGAGCCTTACCTGTCGACCCAGACCGAGTTCTGAAGGTGTTCTTGTTCTTGGTTGTGGAGAGTGTTCAATCTGATCAGTCTGCCGCCTTCGAGCTGCTCAGCCGGGCTCTCGCTCTGCAGGCCGAGTCTGTCGAGCTCACACAGCTCTGCCTCGAGTGCTCGCAGGTTCCTGATCAGCGGGCGGCCTTCTGGGTGCGCTTGGTCCTGTGGGGTGGTGTGGTCGAGCGAGGAGAAGTAGGAGGATGGGCTGCGTGGTCGTTTGAGGGATGGCTGGAGCATGGTGGTTGTGGTTACATTTGTAGTCAGCGGATGGCCTGTTGACCAGCGGCCAGCCTCGCTCGCAGTTTTATTCTGCTTCACAGGCACTCTGCACGCTTGCAGTTCTGCCACCAGCCCGAGCTTTACATGACTGGAAACAAGGAGAATTAACTTGATAAGGCGAGGGAAAAAATTTGAGATGTGGGATTTCCTCGGAAAATCAGGTTCCTCCTCTCGGTCGAGTCGGCGGCCACTCAGGTGTGCCCTCCGAGCGATCGTCTTGAACGAACCTGGTCAATTTTGAGCAAGGTGTCCACAGACACTCCTCTAACTTATGTAGCTAATTCCCTCCTCGGGGGAGCAAAGCAACCTCCAAAGGAGGGACTTACGAGCTATGTCAACCCTGTGGCAGTAGAGAATTAGGCATTTATGGTGTTCATAAACTGCAATTTTGGCTGGGAGATGCACTGCAAGAAAAACTCTAGAAACTGCTTGCAGTTGAGATGCAGCAAGCTTGAATCAAGCCTCAGCTCAAGCTGGAGTCAAGCACCCAAATTCCGTGCTGGTGCACCTTGTTCAGCATCCCAATGCTGAACATTCTATAGTGATCATGCAGTAGGCTGAGGCAAATGTTCAACCTTGAAAATGAGCATCCCCCTGAGCACCCTTTTATTTTTTTTATTAAATACTCCATGTTCCATTGGATCCAGCCAGAATAACATAAACAGGGTGTGTACACATGAAAGGGATATGTACATAAGAAATGAATATGTATGCATGAAAGGGGAATGTGAGAAGGTGTATTAACACATAAAAGGGATATTTACACATGATTAAAGGGGGTATGTATGCATGAAAGGGGTATTGAAAGGGATGTAAAAAACTCAAAGGGGACATTGAAAGGTTGATGAACACATGATGAAAGGGCTATGTACACATTGTGAAAGTGATACATGCACATGAAAGGGGTATGTGCACATAAACGGGTATGTACACATTATGAAAGGGGTGAATGCATAAAAAGGGATATGTGCACATGAAAGGGTTATGTACACATGAAAGGGGTATGTACACATGAAAGGGGAATTTGCACAGGTATCAACTCAGTATTTTGAAGCCTGTACTCAGTTTTTTGGAGCTTAGACTCACTCTTGCATAAATTATGCAATTTTCATGTAATCAACCAGTGCTTGATTCTTGCATGAGGCACAGCTTGCCTTGAGCTCTTGCATCTCAACTGCAAGCAGTTTCTAGAGTTTTTCTTGAAGTGATGTCACTTTAAGTTTTGGGACTTGGAAAAACGACTCCCAACTTTTGGGAAAACCACTCCCATACGTCGGTGCAACTATTTCTTGACCAGCTCTTGACATCAACCTAGACCCTTTTTTTGGGAGTTGTTGACCTAAGAGCATATCCACCGCGGGAGGTAAATTGGGGAGGTAAACCAACTTTACACCCCCGCATCACAAAACTATAGCCCACCGGGGGGGGGGGGGGCAAATCAGGAGCTAAACATTGCTCCGGATGTAAAAATCATCCTTGGGGTGCCACATCTAGCACTTGACTGCACCCGCCTTCCCGCCAAAATCACTGCTCAACTACCCCCCCAGCTCCATCCATCCATCAACCGCCCAACCCCCAAAATCACTTCCACACAAACCTCTCACATCAAATCATTCAACATGCCATCAAGCACCCAATCCAACCCACCTTCCAGCCCAACTCCAAAGAGAAACACCAAGAAGCCGAGTAGGTTGTTTGCTTTATTTTCACCAATTTTGTTTATCCCATTCTGATGATCGTTGCTTCTATTCTTTTTTCAGGAGCTCGTGCCATCAACAACAATGCGGAGGAACCCTCCAAGCCATCCAAGAAGACAAAAATTGCCCCTCAAAAGACAAAGGCTGCTACCAATGCTGAGTTGCAGGACGATGATGACAGAAATGATGCAGATGATGTTGCTGAAGCTTTGGAGAAAACAACAACCACCAGCGCACCCAAGAAGACCAAAAACTCAAAGAAGAAATCAGTTGAGTTGGAGGAGGACAATGACGCCTCTGAAGATTCAGAGAAAATACCAACCATCCGCCTGCCAAACTTCACTGAAGACAAACATGTGCAAATCTGCTGCTCTTGGCTTGAGACCACCAAAGACCCCCTCAACTCCACAAACCAAACTGGAAAGACTTCTGGGCTTGAGTTTGTGAGCACTACATGAAGATGATCCCCACGCACAACCGTCCTGTCAGCAGCATCAAGAAAAGTTGGCAAGGGATTCAGTGGGCCACAAACAAGTTTCACGGTTGCTTTAAGCAAGTCAACCAGGCAAATCAGAGCAGAACTATAAACAATGATTGGTTGTCTGCTGCCCTCAAGCTCTATGTTGCAACCAAACGCCGTCCCTATGCTCATCTCCAATGCTACAACATCCTTGCACCCTTGCCAAAGTGGAACATCTATTGCAAGCAACTAGATAAGAAAGATCAAAAGAAAAATGAATTATCTTCTGAACTTACTGTTTCCGAAGTGGCAAGTGACACTACTGCTGTCCCGTCGACTTTATCTGGCGAAATCAGCCAACCCACCGGAAACAAGAAGGCCAAAGAGGCGAAGGTGCAGGAAGCAAAGGATCAAAAGTGGCGGCAAGATCTTGTGAAAGCGCATTTGGAACTGGCAATCCATTTGAGAAATCAGAATGAGATCCTTACCAAGCAAAAGGAAGCAATGATCACTATGGCCGAGGAATCAATCATAAAGACTGACCTGGATAGTATACCGGAATCAAGGCAGCCGTTTTTTGAGTGGAAACAGAAAAAGGTCATGGAGAAGATGGCGCTTGAACAGGAAAGAGAGGCGGAGGAAAAGAAGAAAAAAGCAGAATAAAAGAAGAAACAAGAGGAGGAGGAAGAAAAGAAAAAGGAGGAGGAGGAAGAAAAGGAAAAGAAAGAGGAGGAGGCTAAGGAAGTCGGAAAAAAGAAGACTCCAGCGAAGAAGAAAGACCAACCTGTAGGAATACAGGCCCAGGACCAGACCCGCAGCGACCTTTGCGGAAGCTTGCAACAGACCCAGACCCAGACCCGCAGCAACCTCCGCAGAAGCTAGTGAGGTTCAAAAATCACCCAGACCCAGCTGCACAGAAAGGTAAGCCTAAGCCCCTTCTGCAGTCCAAAGACCCAAAACCTATCCCAGGTGAAAAGCTAATCTGTGTATCGCCACGTCGACCACAGAAGCGAAAGCCCCAGCCAAAACCTTATCGGTCAATAGACAAAGCAACCCAAAGACGCCAACGGAACCAAGAACTCTGTGAGTACTTGAGGCTAGTTCTATGCAGACTTACTCGTAAGGACTGACATAAGTCCGGTTCCGTCGTAGCACTCTTGCGGAACGCATCAGACACAAAAACCAAGCCGAACTGCTTTATAGGATCACGGAAGCCACCAGAGCTAACCGTAAGTACTAGAGCAGATTCACAGAAACAGATCAGAACAAAAGCTAACGCACGTACGAACCCCGTTCGTTGTGTAGCTCAAGAAACAGTGGATAACGCTTTATCCCAGGACAAGACCAAGCGACTGCAATAGCAAACGCAAGCTCGTAAGCCCTGGTCTTGTAAGCTGCATAGACAAGACAGCAAGAAACTGATGTAGAGGAGATTGCGGCCAGGCGCACTGCAGTTGACGATCTACAACAACCACTGCTCCTTGCCATACTTTCTCCCAACTCACCCAAACCCACTCAAGCCACAGGCATTTCCTAGCCTGCTTTCAGGTACACAGATAAAGATCTCACTTTTTTTCTTTATCCCTGCAATTGTACCTAGTTTTCTAATGGAGAAATACATTTCAGTTGCTCCATTTCTTTTAGATTTACAGTATCAAACCACTCAATTTGACTACCTCAACAAGCAACTGAAAGCAGACTAGGATGGCCAATACTCGTAACCAAGGACCTAGCAACTCCACAAGTAACTCCACGGAAAGGAATCCCGTACAAGCAAAGAGTGAAGCCTATAGCCCCGATAAAGACCATGTCAATGTCCCCAAGTTGGATGGCACAAACTTCCCACTTTGGGAGAGAAAAATCAAGATGCACCTACATCCCCGGCGACTTGAAACCTATATCCTGGAACCGATGCCGAAAGAACCCAACAAGGATGAAAACCAAGGAGCTCTCAGAACGTGCAGCATCTTGATCGAGGCTATCTCCAATTCTATCTTCACCAGCGTGATAAACAACACCAACAAGCAGGACCCGTTTTCCATCTGGACTGATATCAAAACCATCTACGCCTCCGACTTGCTCCTCTTGGTATTCCAAGTGTGGAATAAATGGTTAGACATTCAGTATAATAAAGATATGAACTCTTATATCACCAAAATGGAAGAAAGCTTAGCAGAATCTAGCTCACTCGGCCTTAAAGTGCCTGACGTTCTAGTCGGCTGCGGAATCGTCGGCAAGATCACAAAAAGAAGACCAATGCTTATGGAGGCTCTATTCACCGACCTGAAGGCTTTAGCAAAACCCGAGGAAATCATAGCTAAACTCAGTGATATCGGCCGACATGAAACCGCAACCAAAAGAAAATTCGTCGACGAATCTGAGCCAACGTCAACCGCACTTGCCACGGGAACCAGCAGAAGACCCAAGAAATCCTCCGGCCCAGTCATTTGCTGCTCAGGAGGAAAGCACAATCCTAAAGCAACCACTCACGTGGAAGCCGATTGCTGGACCATCCACCCCACCTCTCGGCCGCCAGAAAGACCTCTTAAAGACCAAGAACGACCCCATAAGAAGCAGTGCAGCTCCTACCACACAGAGGCCAATGAGGAAGAAGAAGAAGCTCACCACACCTCCATAGTTAAGCCTTTGTTCACCTACAACATCACTACTCAAGGCAAGCCATTATCGACCATTCTCGACTCCGGTGCCAGTAATCACATTATCAACGCCCTCGAATACTTCGTTGACACCACACCGGTCCACATATCCATAGTGACGGGTAGCGGCAAGTCTGAATTACTGGCAGTAGCGCGAGGCACTGTAGTGCTCTGCCTTCCATCCGGGGAAAAGATGACCTTGAAGGATGCGTTGTACGTTCCCAACCTCACTCAAAACCTAGTCTCGCTGGTACAGCTGCTCAATTGCTGAGCCACAATCACCAAACGGAACGGCTCATTTGAAGTCAGAATGGATGAAGGAATACCATTCCCGGTAGATCTCTCAAACGACTTGTTGGAGTTAGTCGGCGTATCTCCAGCAACGCAAACGGTGAGGGACTCCTGTCCGTGCTAAGCGGCAGCAGTCGTGTGAGGGGAGAAGTGCTGTTTAGGCTGCCCTCGTGGCGGTGGTCCATAGAGATGAGCGCAGAAAAAGATCGAGGATAGCTGGGGGTTTTGGTGGTGGTTTTGAGATGTTTGCCGGGGGGTTTGGATCCTCGGTGGCGGTTGTTATTTTAAAAGGGTGGGGAAATGTGATCTTAAGAATGAGGAAGGAAGGGATCTGGGAAACTCTGGATGATGATGATCCGCGAGTGGAGCTCGAAGGTTTGGACTCTGAAGATCTGATCTATAAACTCCCGATGGACCGTATTCTGGGGATCAGAATGCCATGGCCACCCATCATCCAAGTTTGAGCTGAACTTGGACTCCGGGTGACATGTCACATACATTTCATCACATCCTCCGCGCGCTACACGCGCGCACACACAAAACAGCAGAAAGAAACCAACAAAGAAGCGGAGAAAAGAAACAGCACAAAGGAAACTAAAAGAAAACACAGCATGAGGAGACAGAAAGAAAAGAGCCCCAGAGAGGAAAGGAAGAAAGAAAAGAAGAGATAGGCGGAACAAACAGAAAAGGAGAAAACCAGAAACAAACAAGGAAATAAACCCACAGCAGCCGCTGTGTTAGGACCAAGAAAAATGAAGGGGGTGGGAACTGAGAGGGAGTGGGGATGGAAAAGGAAGGAAAAAGGGGAAGATCTTGAGAAGGGAGCCAATTGAAGTGGGAAGGTGATGGAAAAGGGATCTTGAGGTTTGGGTTCTTGATGCCTTGATGATGAGATCTTGAGGTCAGAGTCTTGATGATCCTGCTGGTGGCGTTGATCCTGACTAGCTGGCCACGAGAGGGGCCACCACAACGGCCATAAGCCTCTTGATGGTAGCCACCCCAGAACTCTCAGCATTTCAGCGGTGGCATAACAGACTTGGACACGCTAGTTCCGGCCGTATCGCCCACGCCGTTCCAGAGAAGCTGAATCTGGAAAAGACGCACGCCTGTCAGGCATGCATGCAAGGCAAGCTAACACGCCTTCCATGCAACGGTGTTTTCAAAGCTGCGGACGCCCCGCTAAGTGTCGTGCATGCAGACCTTGTTGGTCCAATCTCACCTCCAACAAACGGCGGAGCCAGGTACTTCCTGACAGTGGTTGACCAATTCACCGGATTCATCCACACAGCAATTCTCAAGGAAAAGAGCCAGGCTGCACAGGCAATACTGGACTTTCAAAAGTTTTACGAAAAGCAGACAGGCTTCTCACTGAAGAAACTCATATTGGACGGAGGCGGCGAGTTCGTCAACGGCACTCTCGCCAAGCATCTCAAAAGCGAAGGCATTCAGCACAACGTTGCGCCGGCCTACACTCCGCAAAACAACGGACTGGCCGAGCGGGCGAATCACACACAACACTGGGTCGCGACGCTACGCTACGCTATGCTACGCTACGCTACGCTACGCTACGCTATGCTACGCTACGCTACGCTACGCTACGCTATGCTACGCTACGCTACGCTACGCTACGCTATGCTACGCTACGCTACGCTACGCTACGCTATTTCAGCGCTACGCGTTAGCGTAGTGGAAAAAAGCGCCCATCTATTTTGCATAGCGTTAGCGCGCTGTTAGCGCCGCTACGCTGCGCTAATTTTCAGCGGCGCTAACAGCGCGCCAATTCTTTGTTAGCGTTAGCGCGCCGCTACAGTCGCTACGCTACGCTGCGCTGCGCTACACCGCTTTTAGCGGAAAAAAAGCCCTTTTTTCCCGCTAAAGGCGCTGTAGCGCAGCGTAGCGCGCGCTCTTTTGCGCCCTGCATGCGTAGCGTTAGCGCAATTGCGCGCATCTGCGCTAACGCTACGCTATCAGCTAAAATAGCTGCGCACCGCGTGCGCATAGCGTTAGCGCATATGCGTGCAATTGCGCTAACGCTACGCTAAAAAATAGCGCATTCGCGCTGCGCTACGCTACGCTAACCGCTATGGTTAGCGTAGCGACCCAGTGTTGCCGCACAATAATCAACATGACGAGATGCTTGATGATGCAAGCGAACGTAGCCTCGGAATGGTGGGCAGACGCTGTCCAAGCGGCTACCTCAACAACCAACTGCCTCCCCTCCCTAGGAAAGTCAAAGGTATCACCTATCGAGCTGATGTTCAAGCTGAAGCCAAACATCAACTTCTTCCGGCCCTTCGGCTGCAGGGCGTGGATTGTCAAACCGAAGCCAAAGAGGGACACCAAATTCTGGTCCATCTCATGGGAGGGGATTCTACTAGGCTACAAGAATGACTTCTCCTCATACAGACTCTATTGACTCGAATACAAGAAGATCGTTACCGCCAAGCACGTGCACTTTGATGAAACCACCTTCCCAGAATGCCCCCCTCTCAGCGGCACTGTCACGCCCTCAGGACCTAACAAGCTTCCAAGCTTTAAGGTCAACAAGCCCCTGCCGTTTATGGAAGAAGAAACACTTCCTGCTGAAGAAAGGGGCGTCGGATGATCGCCTACCCGTGCAAGATGTAAGCTTCCCGTTTGGTTATGATTTTTCTCTGCCTTTGACTTGCTGATTCTTTTTTCAATCAGATGTGGGACCAGAATCAACCGGCCGACAAGTGACTCTTCCTGCAGCAACCTCTTAAAACATGCAGCGGCATGTCTGGTCAAAGAACGCGATTCGACTTCCAACCGCAAGCTGGCATGTTTAGGAGTGAGTGGAACAGGAGATATTGATCCCCAAGAGGTAAGTAACGATCTCTTTGACTTTTTTTTGATAATTATTAATCTCTCTCTCAATCCCCACTTGTGTAGGTAACACAGCTGTGTGCCATCTGGTGCGCCAAAGCCACCCGCCCATTTTCGGCATTGGCCGACGAGTCCCTCAAGAGGATTCTCCATCCCACGGTTATCAAACACCTTCCTTCCGATAAGGTAATCTCCCGAATGATACACATCCTCTACACCGCCGTTCAAGATAGCTACCGGGACGAGTTAAAGAAACACACTGGATCGATGTATCTCGGGGCTGACGCATGGCAGTCACCAAATGGATTCAATATCCTTGGTGTCGTCCTTTATCGATTGGTTGAGCTCAACACCGGAGTTCTCAATCTTGAGGCCGTGCCTCTGGATTTTATTCAACTCGCTAAAAGTCATACCGGAGAATATCTAGCCGACACCGTCCGAGCAGTTGTTGAGAAGTTTGGCATTCAGGACAAGGTGGGTCTTTCGTTTACTTTCTGATATGTTAAACACTGAAGATTGTTCATTATTTATTCCAGATTTGTGGCATTGTCACTGACAATGCCTCCAACAACGCGGCAATGGTTTCCGAGATGAAAAACTTCAAGTGGGCTCGTTTTAAGGGCGATCAGCATTGGATTAGGTGCTATGCACACATCCTCAACCTGATTGCCCAGTCGATCTTGCGACCATTCGGCACTGTTAATAAAAAACGATCAACTGCAACTGAAACTGAAGATGATGACGAATCTTCAGCCTCATCAGATGATTCCGACTTGGAAGATGCTGAGGATCAGATCCGCAGGTGAGTCATAGATATGATCTACCCTCGTTGGATCATCAATTAATCCACAAAATGTTGGCCTAGATATGAGAACGATGTGTGCGATGTTTCCCCTGATGGAGATGACCAAGACTTTACGGACAGATATGATGCTGAAGGTTCAGATGACCTCCAGCCAGAGCTCAGCCTTCAAGACATTCACGACTTGAGTGACGAGGACGAAGATGCCGATCTGTACACTTCGTCATCATGCAAAAAAACCCTGGCAAAGGTGAGTAATTTGACCTTGACGACCATCAAACTGGTTTGTCTCTTGATCTGATCTTTCTTTTGGTGTCTCAAGTTTCGCGCGGTCGCTTGCAAACTCCGCAAATCCCCGAACTCGAAGATGGAGTTTGTCGAGCTCTGCAGAGAGATGGAATGTGCAAAGCCCCATAGCATTGTGCAAGACGTTCGCACAAGGTGGAACTCAACATATATGCAGTTGGTGAGCATTGTCAGATGTGAGAAAGCTATGTAGGTTTCTTCTCCTCCGATCATCCAAATTCTCAACACTGAACGTGCGGTTTGCGGCAGTCTTGCTTGGCAAAAAGACAAGAAATACGGCTTGGATCGAAAATACCACATCAACTCCGTCGATATTCAGCTAGCAAAGCACTTGGTGTCAATACTCCAGGTGTTCTATGAACAAACACTTCAAGTATCCACACCTGGATCGGCCCGATTAACCCATATCATTGTTTTCATTGACGAGGTTACTGACCTCCTTTCCAGTGCCATCAAAGGCTGCGACAACAATTACCCGCCTGCACTCAGAAATGCTTGCCGAGTTGGCCTGCAGCTGACCAACAAATACTATACACTAACTGACTGTTCTCCCTTGTTTAGAATCGCCATGGGTAAGCTTACAAGGAATCCTTTTCTAACTTTTCTTAATTCATGACAACTAACTGTATTTCATGGGTTAGTCCTTCACCCATCTTTCAAAGATGAGTACTTCAAGATCGCGGCATGGGAGGACGAATGGATCACCGAAGCTCTTAGACTCACCCGAGATATGTTCAACAGTTATTACAAGCCTCCGCCAAATGTACCATCGGCTCACCCACCCAAAGGAACAAAGGTGTGATTTAATTTGTTTATTTTTAAACCTTTGTGTGGCCTCACTAACCAAATTTCCTTCCAGCCAAAGACTGGAAACATCGCTCAGTTGGGGGCTGCGCTGGCGGCCCGAGGCCAATCTACAAACGATCCGCTTGATTCCTGGCTAGCTTCGGGTCTTATTTTGGACGACGGATCTCCAATTGACGCGCTGGAGTGGTTGATACAGCAGAAACGTGCCGGTAATACACACGGTGGCCTTCTTCAAATGGCCCTCGATGTCTTAAGCTGCCCAGGTGATTTATTTCTCTCACTTTACTAAGGAACAATCATTGGAATGCTGACATGCCTTGTTGATCTAGCCGCTTCAGTGGATGTGGAGCGTGCTTTTTCTTTTGGCCGCAATTATGTATTGCAAAAACGACACCGTCTCAACTCAATCTCCCTCAGTAGGGGTATGTCCGTGGCATTCTATTCAAAAAACAACTTGATCGAGCCTGGTCTCATCAAGAAATGGAAGGAGGGGGTTAAGGAAGAGAAAAAAAGAAAAAGAAATTAAACTGTGAGCGGTGGCAATGAGGTGGAAGTCTTATTTCACCTCCTTTTTTTTCTTATCATGTTTTCAAGAATATATATACAGTACAAAACAAAGGTAAATGGTAGTATCTACAACATAAATAGTCTGCAATGGTCTCCAATAGTTATACATGAAAATTAAATGTTTTGGATCAAAAAAAGCAAAAAAGTACCCGCGGTACCCGCGAAAAGTACCGCCGGTACCCGCCCACGGGTGCCGTGTACGGGTACGGGTGTCTAAAATCTGAGAAAAACAGTGCAGGTACCCGGACACGCCCCGGGTACCCGGGTCCACATGGCGATCTTTAGAGCCTATCATGTGTATTCCCCAAGAGGTTGGAAAATTGCATGTATCGGGACAAGTCTGGGGATTTACACCCTCTGGGAACATGGTTGTGAGCAGACAGGATGTGAAACTAACGGATGTGGATGCTCAGAGGTGTTTTTACAGTATGCCCTTTACATTCTCAGACTTTACGTGCTGTGGTTTTGAGGCAAGTCACTGTAAAATTACATTTGGGGGGGAATTTCACAACTTTTACATGGGGAGGGCTTTACATGCTTGTGTCACTGTAAAGCAGTACCATGTAAAATTCTCCCACCCCATTATAAACAGTTATCAAAGTTTTATTGTAATATATTCCAAACTTGATTCAAATCAAAATCTCTTAACTTTCTGTGGCAAATACAGGCCCAAATATGTTTCAAAAAAGCCTCAATAATTATTTACAATTATAAACCTGCGGGCCACACAACAGGAATTCCAAATTCCTGGCCAACACCGCCTGTTCCGCCCCCCCCCCCCCCGCCCGTGGAGCGTACATTTGGGCAGTTGAAGAACCGCTTCCGTATCCTCCTGACGGCTGAGGCTGCACGGCCGATACGCGCGCGGTCAAACACTTTTGTGTGTACACCGCGGGGCGGTTGAGTCGCCCCAGAAACCATCAGTGGGGCGCCCCCGTGACCCAGCCATCAGGCGGCAACCCTGGGTCTACCCTAGGAACACCGCCCCACAGGCGCCCCCAAAGACGACCTCGGGACCGTCAGGGAGGTCCCAGGGGCCTCCCAAGTGGGTCGCCCCAAGGTCGCCGCACTCCAAAAGGGCGGCCTTGGGTCGCCACTCCGGTTCGGCCATGGGATGCCTCTGTCCCATGGTCGACCCGTTGGGGGTCGCATAAATGGCGATTTGAGGGGCGGCGAAATCGCGCGACAGGGTGCTACCCGTGTTGACAAGCCTTGTCGGCTGCGCGGCTGCAAAGGGCCGGCCCAATGGTCGGCCATAATCCGTATAACCAACAGGCAAGCTGGACGACGGGACGGAACTGGGGAACAACAGGCCCCTGGGCAATGCCAGGGGGGGAATGCCCTTTGGAGTTGGGAAAAGGGGGGGGGGGGCTCTGGGGATCGAGCGGCAGACAATGCTTGGGAGCAGCCATTGAACGTACACAACCTTCTCAATGAACGGTCGACTGGCAAGGGCGTCCAGGAGGGGCTCTTGACAGCGAGTCAAGAGCGAGGTGGCCATGGTGATGTTTTCAAGTACCGGACAGCTGCGGATGATCTCGCAGATCAGAGAGCCGCCGCCCCTTCCCATCGAACACGGACCAATGAATTTGAACTGAAGCGAGCGAACCTGGTGAGCAAGGCTGGCCGGCGGATGTTGGTCGTCTATCGGAGATGATAAAGCGTTCTGAGTGAGGGATGGGCTAGTGAGTGTCTGGCAGAATAGATGGGCCTGCCACTGATTGAGTAAGGTGACATGTGTGAAGAGCGCCTGCTGGGCACATTTTCCAAAGGTGCGGTTGACCAAGCAGAGTGGTAGTAGTGGATTGGATGGCAGAGCTGCGCGCGAGACGGTTATGTCAGATTCTTGAGTAGGAAAGAAGATGGCTGCTCACCCTCTGGCTAGGAGGTCTCAAGCTCCTGTGTGTGCATCAGTATGCTTCCCCCTCGAGATTTTGATTTTTGGAGGAGAGACAAAGCTTACGGTAGTAGCTCTGGGCGTCATGTAGGTAGGACTAGGCAGCGTGAAGGTAGAGTGATATTTCTGTTTGGATTCCAGGTTAGCTCTTGCCTTGAGACGGATATCCTGGCTTCCCTCACCGGATTCGCAGATGGGGCAATACTCGAGGCAGCGATGTGGGTGGTGTTGGTCGGCCTGGTGGAGGTGGACGACTTGCTCGAGTATTTTCTCGAGAAGTTCGGCTGGCAGGTCGGTCAACAACACCATTGTTTGTTTCCTTTGATGCTGGGCGGATGCTGACTTAACTAAGCCTCCCGGGACTGGGGGTGCGGAGCACCCCGATGCAAAGCATCTCCCATTCCCAATGGGAGGCTTATGAGTTATCGGCTTTTTTTGGCATGAGAGCTTCAGGAAATTTGTGGCTTTTGGCCAACTTTTTGAATCAAATTTACATTAGGGGGCTTCAAAATTGATCCAGGAAGCGTTCCAGGTCCAAACTCCAGGAAAGCCAAAACACAGCCAAAAAATAATTCCTGGAGGTTCTACATTTATGGTCCTCAAAGTTGAATTTCATGCATGTATAAATGCATAAATCATAAATTCATAAAACTTTGTTTGCAGGGGATCTCACCAATCTGCTTAAGTAATCTTTGGCTTTCCCAGCCAAAGAATTTTTATGAATTTATGATTTACGCATTTATGCATGCATGAATTCCAACTTTGAGGACCATAATTGAGACCCCCAGAAAGAGGAACTTCCTGCATTTTAACCCAGAAGAACAAGACCTGGAAATGATTATCAGTTTTAACATGTTTTGTCCCATGCCTTTGGGGTCCCCAAAGGACCAGCTCCTTCCCCCCACGCAACCACAAGTTGATCGGACTTTCTTGCACATTTTTTTTTTTTTCATCAGCAGTTTCAAATTAGCTCAAACTGCAACAATTCCGACTGCTCTAATTGCTGTCGACTGGGAGGGACTTTCCCTGTTGACAGCCATATAAGGCAGTTGACCGGGAGAAGTCCCTCCCGGATGACTGCCTGATATGGCTGTTGGCCGGGAGGGACTCCTCCCGGTCAACTCTTGTGTGTATGTGGTTGTTGACCGGGAGGTACTGCTCCCGGTTGACTGCCTTATATGGCTGTCAACCCTGAGGTACTGCTCCCGGTCGACTGCCTTATATGGCTGTTGACTGGGAGGTACTGTACTACTGCTCCAGTCCCTCCCGGATGACTGCTCAATATGGCTGTCAACCGGGAGGGACTCCTCCCGGTTCCTCCCATTCAGCTCTTGTATGTATGTTATTGTTGACCGGGAGGTACTGCTCCCAGTCAACTGCCTTATATGGCTGTTGACCGGGAGTTACTGCTCCCGGTCAACTGCCTTTTATGGCTGTTGACCGGGAGAGACTCCTCCCGGTCAACTCTTGTATGTATGTGATTGTTGACCGGGAGGTACTGCTCCCAGCCAACTGCCTTATATGGCTGTTGACTGGGAGGGACTCCTCTGGGTTGAGTCTTGACTGCTTGATATCACTGTTGAGCAGGAGGTACTTTCTAGCATGGCGGGCGGTGTACAAAAATTTGCTCGAAGTTAGTGTGCGGTGGTGGGAAAGATGATGTAGGGGTGTCAAAAAAAAAGGCGGGGGTCCAGGGTTTGAGAAGAAAGGTGGGATTTATCCTCTTTTGTCCTCTTTTAATTTCCTGTTTTCCTGTTTTCCTGGATGTCCTGGAAGGGCATAGGAAGAAGGAGATCAGGTCCACAGGAAGCGTTCCAGGTCGCTCATTTTTCCTGGAAACTCCGACCTGGAACACTTCCTGGATCAATTTTGAAACCCCCTATTACACAGCGCGCACTCATTGTGAGTCAGCGAGGTGAAGTACATGGGATAGCTGAGCATCTCAGCTTCAATGTAGTGTCACTTTTGTGATATCTACACTTGAAGGAGAGTGTTGCCCTTGCTCAGCAGTCAAGGTGGATGGATGATGCAGTTCTGTATTTAAATTGAGTCCAAATGGATCTTCTCGGAATTTGCATACACACTTCTGGCCGAACACAAAAAAATCACAAACTTCAAAGGGGGATGGAAGGAATTTGTGAAGGGGGAAAAAGTGGTGATTGACACCAAAAGAAAGAGAAAAATCAGGCCTTTAATCTGGCACCACAGGCGATAGGAATACACAAGGAGAAGACCCCTGAAAGGGGAGCGGGAACAAAATCCCACCAAAACACTGAAAGCTCTCAAGCCAAATTCTTGGCTTTACCTGCAAGTCCTTCCTTCGGAGGTCGCGCTTCGCGCGAGGGCGCTTTGCGCCAGCCCAGGCTGTACCAGGGCCCTCTGAAGCAAGGGACTTGTGATAAGTCAGGGCGGATGCTGCGTGTCATCGAGCTAATCACACTTGCTCACCGAGCTTAACTAAGAGCATATCCACCACGGGAGGTAAATTGGGGATGTAAACCCCGCGGTTTACATATTGTGTTTTGAATAATGCTTGGGCCCCGTTTGGCAGCAGTGATGTTATGTAATAACCACTGCTTTTCTATAACCGGGCCTCACCGAGGCCCATATCGTATCACTTGCATGTTTGGCAGTTTTGAGAAGTTATGAGGGTCATCACGAGTTTCCTCATCACTCCTCATCATCCCCGCCATTTCCGATATAGTACCCCTGGGGGTGTATTTGGGGTGATATCGGCACCCTTACACAACACACCCCCAACTCAACCTCTGTTACTCACCTCAATGGCCGGTACAGACTTAGTACCGGTCACCAAGCGGAGTACACACTCCAATCAATGGGCCAACACAACCAGTCATTGAGATTAATGACCGATCCAACACAATCGGCCATCAATGACCAATGGACATCAAAGGGACATTCCCCTCAATGACCATTGGTCATTGAAGGGCCCATGAATCCCCCCAATGACCATTGGTCATCAATGAGAATATGTACACAGTCCCTTCGATGACCATCGGTCATCAAGGGGAATCTCCCCTATTTCTCTAAACCAACTCCTTCACCCCCTACTGGAGGAAATTGGCTCCGGGGGTGGATTTAGCCTTGGGCCTCATCTGACATCTGTCAAGATGCACCATGTGGAAAGGATATCAAAAATATGGAAAATTTGAGAAATCATCCAAGCTTACACAATATCTGAATTTTGATTTTTCAAGCTTCAGGCCCGCGAGCCAGCCACTGGTCAGGAGGTAAATCCTGTTTGAAATCCCCTGAACCTCAAATTCCCTGGCATCCCGATTCCTCCCCGGTGAAAGAACACATCACCACTGCTTGTTTTCTATAACCTATCTGAGCCAATCTCTTGCGGTCAAGATGGAAAGGCTCAAGATTATCGAAAACATGATCAATTCACAATCCACAGTCCTTTCAAATTCTGCCAACATCAAAAGAGCTTTCTCAGAGGTAGCCGGTGTTTTGCTTGACAAGGGCGAGGACAAGAAACCACCACGAAAAAGGAGGATCAGTGAAGGGACGTTTGGCAAATCTACCCCGCAATTTTGAAGCTGGATATCGTCAGCTTGTCAAAGATTACTTTTCCGAGTCGCCGATCTATCACAAAGTCCTATTTCAATGCTGATTCCGCATGCACAGGTCTCTTTTTTTTGCAAATCGTACATGATGTGGAAGAACACAACCAATACTTTGTCCAAAAGAAAGACGCACTTGGTCGACCCGGGCTGAGACCAATTCAGAAGATCTGTTCGGCCATGCGTATGCTTGCCTATGGAGGCGCTGCCAATGCAAACGACAAATATCTTTGCATAGCCAAAAGCACCTCTCTCAAAAGTCTTTCCAGATTCTGTAGTGCGGTTATCAAGATCTACGGACCCAAATACCTACAATCCCCAATGGAGGATGATCTCAAGCGTGTACTGGCAATCAACAAAAAACACGGCTTCCCAGGTATGCTCGGTTCACTAGACTGCATGCACTGGGAATGGAAAAATTGCCCGGCAGGCTGGAAAGGGCAGTTTCAAGGAAAAGAGAAGGTAAGTGTGTGTACAGTTGGTTTGAATTTGCAAAAATCTATCTTAATCCCTGGTGGTTTATTCTCCCTCTGGCAGGTAGCTACCATAGTCCTGGAGGCAGTTGTCTCACAGGACTTGTGGTTCCGGCACTCGTTTTTTGGGCTTCCTGGATTTCACAACGATGTCAACGTGCTCAATGTTTCGCCCTTATTCACCAATCTTCTTAACGGAGTTGCTCCGAAATGCACCTTCAAGATTAACGGCCACCAATACGATCAGGGATACTTCTTGGTGGACGGTATCTATTCCGATTATTCAACGCTTGTCAAAAAAATTTCTCAACCCCAAGGACTGGAGCAAAAGTTGAGACTTTTTAGCTGAATCAAATCATTAATTGAGATTTTGATTAACCTTTCTGTGCAGCATTTTGCAAAAATGCAGGAAGCAATGCGCAAGGACGTTGAACGAGCATTTGGTGTTCTGCAGGCTTGTTTTGCTATAGTTGCACGACCCGCAAGAGGATGGAATAAGAACAATCTCCACAGGATCATGAAGACGTGTATCATCCTCCACAACATGATTGTGGAGGATGAAAGAGGATCACCAGAGGACTTCGAGTATGAAGGTACAACCACTTCTGTCAAGCACGCTGAGGGACTCCTGTCCGTGCTAAGCGGCGGCAGTCGTGTGAGGGGAGAAGTGCTGTTTAGGCTGCCCTCGTGGCGGTGGTCCGTAGAGATGAGCGCTGAAAGGAATTGGGATAGCTGTGGTGTTGGGGGTGGTTTTGAGATGTTCGCCGGGGTTTTGGATCCGCGGCGGCGGTTGTTTGTTTTGAGGGAGTCGGGGATTGTGATCTTAAGGAAGAAAGGAAGGGAACTGAGACTTTTGATGAAGCGTGATCGGCGGGCAGAGCCCAAAAGTTTGAACTCTGATGATCTGATCTATAAACTCCGGATGGACCGTATTCTGGGGATCAGAATGCCATGGCCACCCATCACCCAAGTTTGAGCTGAACTTGGACTCCGGGTGACATGTCAAATACATTTCATCACATCCTCCGCGCGCTACACGCGCGCACACACAAAACAGCAGAAAGAAACCAACAAAGAAGCGGAGAAAAGAAACAGCACAAAGGAAACTAAAAGAAAACACAGCATGAGGAGACAGAGAGGGAAGGAAGAAAGAAAAGAAGAGATAGGCGGAACAAACAGAAAAAGGAGAAAACAAGAAACAAACAAGGAAATAAACCCACAGCAGCCGCTGTGTTAGGACCAAGAAAAATGAAGGATGATGGGGACTGAGAAGGAGAGGAGATGCAAAGATGAGGAGAGATGGGGAGAGGTGAATTCTTGAGTCTTGAGGGGTGAGAAGGGAATGGAATCTTGATCTTGATGTTGCTGGCGGCGGTGATGCTCCTGACTAGCTGGCCACGAGAGGGACCACCACATCCACCCACCATTTGGAGTCTGTCCCCAGACTCCTTCGACGGATGCGCGGCAAAGAGAGAGGGAGGCAAAACCTAAAGAAAAAGTGGAAAGAAGAGGGGTTCCCGCGGGTGGCTCACGACAGTGGCTGGAGTAGAGCTTACAACAACGACGGTAGTAGAATACCCAAGGTGCATACTAAGGAGGGGGACTTACTTTTGGTCAGTAATGCCCCCGCGCGGAAAGTACCGCTTGACCTGATCCGCCGCGAACCGGCGCTTGAGCTCTGTCCCATCCAGCTCGGCGAGGACGTAAGAGCCTCCTTGAACCTGCTGGACGATCCGGTAGGGGCCGTTCCATTTGTGAGCAAACAGCTTCCCCCACTGGACTTCGAGAGATTGATTATAAACGAGGACAAGGTCGCCCGTGGAAAGCGGAGCGCGGAATCGACTAGAGCTCTTGTCCGCCCAGTAACGAACTGATTCGCCGCGCGCTTTCATCATGCGCTTGTACCCAACCGCCCGAGTTTCTTTGCTCCGCTCCAGCTGTTTCGACCGCGCCACCAACAAACCCGCAGTGTCCCGGACCTCTTCCCAGTCAACGCCCAAATAGGACTCTGTTTCCAGATCAATCGGCAGTGCCGCTCGCTGGCCGAAAACAAGCTCGTACGGGGAGTATCCTGTTGTACGCTTAGTCGAGATCCGGTCGGCGAAAAGCACCAGGGGCAGAAATTTTCGGCAATTCTTGCCTGATTCACCGGCTAATTTCACCAACGCCGCCTTGAGTGGCGCGTGCCCACGCTCAACCATGCCCTGGGCCTCCGGATAGTAAGGGGTGGATACACAATGTTGCCCTGGCAGCGCCCAAAGCATCTCCGCAAGCGCCCCGCCAAACTCCAAGCCTCCGTCCGTCGAGTAGGAGCGCGCAAGACCATATCGCATGGTCCAATGCTCGTGCAAAAATGCGGCCAATAGATTGTTGAGAAACTTTGCTTCCACCCAACCCGAAAAGTCGTCGCGCGCGACAATGAGGTACTTGGCCCCTCCGGCTTTGATGTGGACCACGTCCATCGACACTCGTCCAAAAACCGTCTCCTCCCCAGTTGGGTACCGCATCTCCAAAGGCTGCCGGAGATCCCTCTTCTGGCAGGCCTCGCAGCTCTGGCACCAACGCGCGACGTGTTGAGATACATATATGCTTATATTCAGTACATTGTATGCTTCAACCAAACACGGCCAATCTTGTATTTAGTCTACACTAGATTGGCGCCTGGAGTTTGATCCTCAGTGAATCAGAACAACATTTTCTCACTCCCAAAGTGTCACTTGCCTGTCAGCAGTGAACTTTGGTTTTCATCTGTTGTCCCTCACAACAGGTTATGAGACCCATTTGCTCACCCTGCTTGCGACATCAAAATCTCGGTTGCCCTCGATATTGAACTTACTATCATCCTTGGCTTCAATCTCAATCGTCCTCGGAACTCAGAAAGTCGGACTCCCTTGGCCTTGAACTCGTACTCAACAACATGCCTCCTCGATCCATGCAAAATCCAGCAGCTCTCATCGGAAATGTTCCTGTTCTCGATGGAAATTCGGTTGGCTTCCCAGCCTGGCGAACTCGGCTTGAAGAACTTTTTGCAATAGTCGGAGTCCATGATATCGTCGTGGGTAAGCTGCTCCGTCCGGAGACCAACTACAAGGACTCGGCGTCAAAACCGATCGCACAAGGCTCTCAACGACTTTACTACGCGGAGGAGTCCGCCACGGACTGGGATCACCTATCCGAAGTGGCTCGAGCCACCCTGAAGATGACTCTGTCGGTTGATTTGGCGATAAGATTAAAGGAGCTCAAGCCCGTGAGCGTTCTCTTCAAGACAATCTGTGATGGCTACGAAAAGAACACCCGAGCGAGGAGGATGATGCTCGAGGATGCGTTTTGGACTGCTCGTCACGATCCGAACAAACCGATTGCTACCTGGATTGCTCGGATCAAAAACTCAGCCTCCGACCTCAAGTCGGTTAAACTAGCTCTGGCGGATCAGCAGATCTGCGATCGTCTGCTCCGCGGACTGGACGACTCATGGAAGCCAATCCGTGACCACCTTGTTTACTCGCCTGTCGAAATATCCCTTGACAATGCCATTGGATCGCTTGAAGCGCACGAAGTATCAATGAGCGTGTCGTTTGATCACCCTCCGGAGGCGTTTGCATCCCCGGCTGTCACCAGGAAAAAGAAACAAGGTTGCTGGAAATGTCACCAGATAGGTCACCATTCCTCAGCCTGTCCAAATCCTCCAGCCAAGGACAAACAACAGACCCGATTCGAAACTCGTGCCGGTGCGGTGTCGACGGTATCCCTTGGAGGCGGTGGTCCTAGCGGCGAGGAAGATGAAGAAGAGGACGACTTCGATGCGGAAATCGACGTCGTGTGGGGATGAACTCCAAAGTAGAAGACAATTACCTTTGTAGGAACGGCAACTCCGGCTAATCCTGACGGTCAATTCCTCTCTGGCGGCGTTAGGTATACTTATTGTTATGATATCTCCCTGTCTTCCACCGTCAATGGATCTCTGGCCCAATTACTTTAAATTTTTCTTTCTCTTTCTGTCCCCCATAGGAAATATTCTTTAACTTCAACTCAAAGTGGTTTAGATATTTCAATTAGTCTAGTTTTGTTTCAGCAAGGGGGTGTGTTGAGATACATATATGCTTATATTCAGTACATTGTATGCTTCAACCAAACACGGCCAATCTTGTATTTAGTCTACACTAGATTGGCGCCTGGAGTTTGATCCTCAGTGAATCAGAACAACATTTTCTCACTCCCAAAGTGTCACTTGCCTGTCAGCAGTGAACTTTGGTTTTCATCCCTTGTCCCTCACAACACGACGGCCTGCTTCAAAGAAGGCCACCAGAACCGCTCCGCGACCCGTTGGTAAGTTTCCACAACTCTGCGGTGGCCCAAATCTTCGTGCAGCCTGCGGAGAATTGAGTCCTGTTTGTCCGGGATTGTGACTACAATGCGAGGTAGCGGAGAACCTCTCTTCAAAAGGCGCCCTGCTTGCACGAAAAACTCCGCAGCCTTCCGCCGAAGCGCGCGGAACTCCGCCAATTCCATACTGGGAGGGCGGACCAAGGTCGTCAAATAAAGCTCCATCTGTCTCCAAAAGCCTTCTTGATATCCATGATAGTCCACGACCTCGGCAACTGTATAAGAATGCAACGGCTGGACATGCGGAGCGTCCTCATCAAAGTTGGAAGAGGGAGGGTCCGACTTGTCATCCCCTCGTGGACGACGAGATAGACCGTCGGGCATCGTGAAACTTTTACCAGGGCGGTGCACCATGTCAAAGGAAAACAAATGAATGAAAGACACCCAGCGCGTCATTGGGGCATTGGGCAGGCTTGGGGAATTGATCATTTGAATTAAAGATTGGGCGTCGACAAGAAGCTGGAAGTATTGCCCCCAAAGGATCGTCTGCAGCTTCTTCAAGATCCTTGCCACGCCACACAGCTCCAGTTTGGGCTGAGAGTAGCGCGACTCCACCTCGGAGAACAATAGTGAATCATACAAGGCGGGGCGGTCCCGCCCTGCGGAGTCTGCTTGAGTGAGAACAGCGCCAACGGCGTGGAAACTAGAATCAACTGCAAGTTTCAAAATTCCCGCTTTGGGCCCGTAGTTTATCTTTACCAAAACAATATCCCTTCCGACCAAAGCCTTCAGCCTCCCAAACGCCTCCTCGCAATCGGAAGACCAAACAAAGTCCGCATACAACCACCCCTGACCTCCGTTGCATTCCGTGGAGTAGGCCACGAGAGAACCTTGTTCACCTTGCTTCTTGCCATCCTCCGCCCCTCCTTGCAAACGACGTGCCCCACAATCTCGAGAGCCGGAACACAAGCGGCGAGTTTTGCAGCGGAAACCGTCAGTCCCGCCTCCTCAATCCTGAAAAGCACTCGCTCCAGCGTCTCGGCGTATTCCCAGATGAATCTCCGGATTCCAGAGTGCCAACTCAAAACCTCATTGTCGTAGTTGGATGCAGGACCCTTGATTCCGCCATCATCAATGAACACCCCGGCATGCTCCGGGATCTCGTCCTGCAGTACCCACATCATTTGGGCCTGATAGACGGCTACGGAGTTAGTAGCCCCCTGAGGCAAGCGAGTGAGTTGAAATCTGCCGAGCGGAGTGTCAAAAGTGGTCAGCGGACGGGAGATAGGTTCCAATGCGCGCTCATCGTAGCCGCCGAGAATATCTCCAAGGCCATAGCAAGCGCGTCCGGAGAATGATTCGACAAACTCCTCCGTGGCGGGCGGAATGCCCGCATCTTTGACGGTCACTTTGTTCAGCTGCTGGAGATCGTGGACAACGCGGAGCTTCCCGTTGCTCTTAAGGACACAAAAGACCGGACTAGTGTACGACGAGGTTGACTGTTTGTAGAGCCCATTGCGGACCCGCTCTCTCAAAATCCGAGTATACTCGTCCATCTTTGCCGCCGGAATGGGGATCTTCTTTTGCTGCCAAGGTGAGTGTTCGACGACGGGAATGATGTATGGAAGACCATATGAATCTTTTAACAAACCCCGCTCCGATTCATTAAAGGCAATGGCCGCATTCCGCTCCGATAAGACATTCTTGATGAGATTGAGCTCGTCTGGGTATAGCCACCCTTTGGGCCCGAAATTCACCACAGAGAGACGGTCCGCAGTCACCCTTCCCTTGGGAACAAACGGGCCCGCCAGTGATGTGGGAAGCCCTTGATATGGATCACGTGAAAGCGGAGGACGCTGGAGCGGCGGATTAAGTCCCTGGGGCATTGGAACATTGACCGGTTTGATCTTACGTGCGACTGGCTTGTACTTGGATGCGAAAGCCAAGTACTCTCCGCTCCGCCATGCGCTAAGGAGCTCCGCCTGGGATCCAAGACTGAGACCCCGCTGAAGAAGACTCCACGTCCGAAGTTCCGCCAAATCGTTGAAAGGGGCTTTATCTGCATACGAAAAACCAGAGGGTAGGGGGTGGCTCACGACTGTGGCAAATCGTAGGGTTTCGACGTCTTTGGTGGCATCCAGCCCCGGAGGTGCACATTGGGAGGAACTTACTTTGTTTCCCCCAGCCCTCCTCAGAATCCCGAAATCCACCCAACCTCCCTCCGCCTGTATCCAGTTGTGAGCTGGTTGAGATGCTAGTTTAACCTCATCGCAGAGGATCTTTAGTTTACCCTTGTCGTGGAGAATGTGAAGTTTATCCTCATTGCGGAGGGTCTTTGCAGACGACACTAGTTTATCCTCATTGCGGAGGGTCACAGAGGAAGAAACTAAATTATTCTTGTTGTGGAGCATGAAGCCATTATCTTGAGATTAAACGTCTTGAAGAGAAGCCGATGAGGGATGAATGTCCTCTGCAGAGCTTCCATGGTAGGATGAAGGTCTACCTGAAAGCGGAGAAGAAGGCAGAACCGAGGGAACGCTCACGAGTGTGGCACGCGGTAATGTTTTTGATGAAGCGGTAGAATCTACCCGGAGATGCATACTATGGAGGGGACTTACTTTTACACTTTGTGCCCCCGCTGAACACCCATGTTTCAAATTTTCCGCCACGCGAGACCCTCCGCGGACCCGGCGGGTCCGCTTTGCGGAGTCGAGAGAAAAGGTTGTGGAAAGAAGCGGAAACGGAGACTGGAAAACGGCTGAGACTGCATTTTTTGAAGATTTTTGATTTTGCTGATGTTTTTGGATTTTAAATTTTTTATGAGTCGGAATGAGAGATGAAAGCGGAGAAAGAGCTGAATGGAAAACGCAACTGTGGGTCTCTGAGAGTTGAGTTGAATCCGCCGGTAGAGTTTGAGACCCTACATTAAAACTACCAGCAAATGGACCAACTCCTCTCATAAAAAAGAAGGTTCCTCCGCTCCCTCGGGCAACTCCAAGATGCGCCCGCAGTGAGTCAGGACCGCTTTCCGTCCATGCGCCGGAAACTCCCTCTCCCATCGTCCCTTCTCGACGGGACAGAGTGACACTTCAATGTTCCGCCCTTCGGAATCGGGAAGAATGATCCTCTCCCCCGCCGTAGGCGAGAACAAGAGAGTTGCTTCAAAGTCAATCAGGAAGGGTTGGCCTAAGATGAACGGACTTTCCTGCCTGGTGATCCAAAAGTGACACGTTCCAACGATGCTCTTTCCGACTCGGATGGGAACGTCCTCCGCCACTCCAATCAACTCGCAAGCCGGATTATTGATGCCATAGACTGCGGAGCTGAAATTCACCCGCGGAGTAAGATTGAAGCGGTTAGCCATGGAGTCAGAAATGATGTTCAACTGGGACCCAGAGTCAATCAACGGAGACGCCATGTGCTCCCCTGTTCCCACCAGGCACGTGAGCTAGCCCAGCAGACAGGAGTATAAGCTCGGATCTTGCTCCGCCTCCTTGAACTCCTGGCCCTCCGCCAGAGTGCCCGAATGCACCTTCAGCTCCTCGGGTCCCACCTCCACGCGTCGGCGCGAAACCCACTTCTTCATGCCGTCTGAGACTGCTGGGGAGACCAAACATATCTCCGCTACCGTTGTCAAGACCGGAAGATCAAAAATTTTCTTAACAAGACCTTCCACTGCGTCTGGATGGTCTTGAGAGACGCCCCTCTCAAACCAAACCCTGGGTTGAGACCCTGTTGCCTTCGATGGGGTGGCCGGCTTAACCGTGGTTTCCTTGGTCGACGAGAGCTGAGGATCGGGATCATTCATGATTCTGTTGAAGAGCTCTTGCTCCTCAATTGGATCGGATTTGCCAGCTTCACCAGGCGCGGCCGGTGATCTCCTGAGTGGCCGCTTCGCCTGGGAAGGAGGGGCTAGAGGGGCCTTATAAGGTCTAGCCTCCTCGTGCCTCTTCCTTCCGGCCGCATCAGACTCGTAGGCTCCGGAGAAAGAGTGTGATGACACTGCGGGAGGATACCACGGATCCAACGCTCCACAACTTGACTTGAACTCGGGACGAGCTGAAGATCGGAGACCAGGAGACTGTGGGCGGGAAGGAGCTGCTTGACCAGGTTGGAATGAAGCCACCACATGTTGAATAGGACGAGATGGATCAAACGGAATGAGAGCTTCGTTGGGCAAGAAGAAATTGTTCCCCTTCTGCTCCACGAGTCCGGCCTTATCCTTCTGAAGCTCAACGCAGCGGAGAGTCCCATGGTTCTCCTGGTGGCAGTAGTAGCACACCATCGGACCCCGCTCCGCTGATGGAGCGGACTTAGGGTTTCCGCTCTTCATGTATTGCTCGAAGGCCTTGAACATCTTGGTGAGCTCGTCCATAGAAGTTTCGGGCTTCGGGGCGGAGGTTTCCGCAACAGGCCTCCGCTCAGCACCCATCTTCTTCAGGATGTCGTTCGCTTCTTGAAACGGAGAGGCAACCGGAGCAGCCGAATGAGTGTCTTCAAACGTGAGAGAGATCTGTCCCTTCATCACGGTATTGACCGCGGCGCGGAGTACTTTGAACGCCGGAAGCCGGGCCCGATTGTCCGCCGTGACAATTAGAGTGCTTTCCTTGATCATCTGATCCCGGATACGAGCCTGAAAACCGACGGAAAAAGCCTGATAGAACTGTTTCTTCAGCTCCTCCTCCGACTCAATGTGGTTCTTCGAAATCAAATAGGCCTGGGTTGGTTCCCAAGCTTTGCGGAACTCGTGATAATCGGAGACGGAGGAAACTCCGCCCTTTACAACCCATTTGGATACCAAGCTGACGATGTCTCGCTCCGTGAAAAGAGCCGTGTCCACGTCCGTCCAGTAGCTAAGCATTGCCGGCTTAAGCTTCGACCATTCCGAGGTCTTGTACCCATCCAGAGTGGCAAGAATTGTCCGGATCTCTCCGACCTCCACAAAACGGGCGACTTGGCGGGCCATGTCGTAGTTGGAAGCCTCATCCAACTCCGCTGCGAGCTCATAGTCCTCAAGAAATTGCTCGATATTGGACCCGTCGAACTTCAATCCCTCTTGCGGCTTAATTTTATTCATCTTGACGGGCCGCGGGTTCGCCGGAGTTTTGGGCATCTCGGAATGACACTGAAGGAAGAAGCGGACGGACCAATGGGGAGGCTCACGGAGTGGCTATGATGTTTTGATAACATAGAGCTTTGGAGGTGCTACTGAGTTGGAGGGGACTTACTTCTACTTCTCCTGTGCCCCGCTGCTGAACACCTAAGAAAGAAAAAGAACAACCAAAGAAAGAAATCGAGATGAAACGTCTTGATCCTGAAACAAGGACTCGACCAAATCCGCTTGAAGCAGAACAAACAGCGGAAAATCGGACCTCAACAATTGCGGAGCGGGATAGACAAGGTTGCGGAGCGGAAAGTTCCAAACGAAGATCAGCTTAGATTCCGGAAGACTCAGCTAAAGATTGGAGAGGGAAAGGATAAATTGGAACCGCTCGGAGCGCCTCGAAACCACAGTGCGAGACTGTAAATCTTGAGGTCGCTGGTTTGATCCCGGCTCGGGGGACCAAATGAGGGACTCCTGTCCGTGCTAAGCGGCGGCAGTCGTGTGAGGGGAGAAGTGCTGTTTAGGCTGCCCTCGTGGCGGTGGTCCGTAGAGATGAGCGCTGAAAGGAATTGGGATAGCTGTGGTGTTGGGGGTGGTTTTGAGATGTTCGCCGGGGTTTTGGATCCGCGGCGGCGGTTGTTTGTTTTGAGGGAGTCGGGGATTGTGATCTTAAGGAAGAAAGGAAGGGAACTGAGACTTTTGATGAAGCGTGATCGGCGGGCAGAGCCCGAAAGTTTGAACTCTGATGATCTGATCTATAAACTCCGGATGGACCGTATTCTGGGGATCAGAATGCCATGGCCACCCATCATCCAAGTTTGAGCTGAACTTGGACTCCGGGTGACATGTCACATACATTTCATCACATCCTCCGCGCGCTACACGCGCGCACACACAAAACAGCAGAAAGAAACCAACAAAGAAGCGGAGAAAAGAAACAGCACAAAGGAAACTAAAAGAAAACACAGCATGAGGAGACAGAAAGAAAAGAGCCACAGAGAGGGAAGGAAGAAAGAAAAGAAGAGATAGGCGGAACAAACAGAAAAAGGAGAAAACCAGAAATAAACAAGGAAATAAACCCACAGCAGTCGCTGTGTTAGGACCAAGAAAAATGAAGGGTGATGGGGACTGAGAAGGAGAGTAAAGATCGCCATGTGGACCCGGGTACCCGGGGCGTGTCCGGGTACCTGCACTGTTTTTCTCAGATTTTAGACACCCGTACCCGTACACGGCACCCGTGGGCGGGTACCGGCGGTACTTTTCGCGGGTACCGCGGGTACTTTTTTGCTTTTTTTGATCCAAAACATTTAATTTTCATGTATAACTATCGGAGACCATTGCAGACTATTTATGTTGTAGATACTACCATTTACCTTTGTTTTCTACTGTATATATATTCTTGAAAACATGATAAGAAAAAAAAGGAGGTGAAATAAGACTTCCACCTCATTGCCACCGCTCACAGTTTAATTTCTTTTTCTTTTTTTCTCTTCCTTAACCCCCTCCTTCCATTTCTTGATGAGACCAGGCTTGATCAAGTTGTTTTTTGAATAGAATGCCACGGACATACCCCTACTGAGGGAGATTGAGTTGAGACGGTGTCGTTTTTGCGATACATAATTGCGGCCAAAAGAAAAAGCACGCTCCACATCCACTGAAGTGGCTAGATCAACAAGGCATGTCAGATTCCAATGATCGTTCCTTAGTAAAGTGAGAGAAAGAAATCACCTGGGCAGCTTAAGACATCGAGGGCCATTTGAAGAAGGCCACCGTGTGTATTACCGGCACGTTTCTGCTGTATCCACCACTCCAGCCCGTCAATTGGAGATCCGTCGTCCAAAATAAGACCCGAAGCTAGCCAGGAATCAAGCGGATCGTTTGTAGATTGGCCTCGGGCCGCCAGCGCAGCCCCCAACTGAGCAATGTTTCCAGTCTTTGGCTGGAAGGAAATTTGGTTAGTGAGGCCACACAAAGGTTTAAAAATAAACAAATTAAATCACACCTTTGTTCCTTTGGGTGGGTGAGCCGATGGTACATTTGGCGGAGGCTTGTAATAACTGTTGAACATATCTCGGGTGAGTCTAAGAGCTTTGGTGATCCATTCGTCCTCCCATGCCGCAATCTTGAAGTACTCATCTTTGAAAGATGGGTGAAGGACTAACCCATGAAATACAGTTAGTTGTCATGAATTAAGAAAAGTTAGAAAAGGATTCCTTGTAAGCTTACCCATGGCGATTCTAAACAAGGGAGAACAGTCAGTTAGTGTATAGTATTTGTTGGTCAGCTGCAGGCCAACTCGGCAAGCATTTCTGAGTGCAGGCGGGTAATTGTTGTCGCAGCCTTTGATGGCACTGGAAAGGAGGTCAGTAACCTCGTCAATGAAAACAATGATATGGGTTAATCGGGCCGATCCAGGTGTGGATACTTGAAGTGTTTGTTCATAGAACACCTGGAGTATTGACACCAAGTGCTTTGCTAGCTGAATATCGACGGAGTTGATGTGGTATTTTCGATCCAAGCCGTATTTCTTGTCTTTTTGCCAAGCAAGACTGCCGCAAACCGCACGTTCAGTGTTGAGAATTTGGATGATCGGAGGAGAAGAAACCTACATAGCTTTCTCACATCTGACGATGCTCACCAACTGCATATATGTTGAGTTCCACCTTGTGCGAACGTCTTGCACAATGCTATGGGGCTTTGCACATTCCATCTCTCTGCAGAGCTCGACAAACTCCATCTTCGAGTTCGGGGATTTGCGGAGTTTGCGAGCGACCGCGCGAAACTTGAGACACCAAAAGAAAGATCAGATCAAGAGACAAACCAGTTTGATGGTCGTCAAGGTCAAATTACTCACCTTTGCCAGGGTTTTTTTGCATGATGACGAAGTGTACAGATCGGCATCTTCGTCCTCGTCACTCAAGTCGTGAATGTCTTGAAGGCTGAGCTCTGGCTGGAGGTCATCTGAACCTTCAGCATCATATCTGTCCGTAAAGTCTTGGTCATCTCCATCAGGGGAAACATTGCACACATCGTTCTCATATCTAGGCCAACATTTTGTGGATTAATTGATGATCCAACGAGGGTAGATCATATCTATGACTCACCTGCGGATCTGATCCTCAGCATCTTCCAAGTCGGAATCATCTGATGAGGCTGAAGATTCGTCATCATCTTCAGTTTCAGTTGCAGTTGATCGTTTTTTATTAACAGTGCCGAATGGTCGCAAGATCGACTGGGCAATCAGGTTGAGGATGTGTGCATAGCACCTAATCCAATGCTGATCGCCCTTAAAACGAGCCCACTTGAAGTTTTTCATCTCGGAAACCATTGCCGCGTTGTTGGAGGCATTGTCAGTGACAATGCCACAAATCTGGAATAAATAATGAACAATCTTCAGTGTTTAACATATCAGAAAGTAAACGAAAGACCCACCTTGTCCTGAATGCCAAACTTCTCAACAACTGCTCGGACGGTGTTGGCTAGATATTCTCCGGTATGACTTTTAGCGAGTTGAATAAAATCCAGAGGCACGGCCTCAAGATTGAGAACTCCGGTGTTGAGCTCAACCAATCGATAAAGGACGACACCAAGGATATTGAATCCATTTGGTGACTGCCATGCGTCAGCCCCGAGATACATTGATCCAGTGTGTTTCTTTAACTCGTCCCGGTAGCTATCTTGAACGGCGGTGTAGAGGATGTGTATCATTCGGGAGATTACCTTATCGGAAGGAAGGTGTTTGATAACCGTGGGATGGAGAATCCTCTTGAGGGACTCGTCGGCCAATGCCGAAAATGGGCGGGCGGCTTCGGCGCACCAGATGGCACACAGCTGTGTTACCTACACAAGTGGGGATTGAGAGAGAGATTAATAATTATCAAAAAAAAGTCAAAGAGATCGTTACTTACCTCTTGGGGATCAATATCTCCTGTTCCACTCACTCCTAAACATGCCAGCTTGCGGTTGGAAGTCGAATCGCGTTCTTTGACCAGACATGCCGCTGCATGTTTTAAGAGGTTGCTGCAGGAAGAGTCACTTGTCGGCCGGTTGATTCTGGTCCCACATCTGATTGAAAAAAGAATCAGCAAGTCAAAGGCAGAGAAAAATCATAACCAAACGGGAAGCTTACATCTTGCACGGGTAGGCGATCATCCGACGCCCCTTTCTATCGAGCTGTTTTGATAGCTCTGGTTTAAGGTAGCTGCTGTAGGCTGTACTGACAGCATTTGCGGCTGTTTTCTGTGCTCGAGCTGGAAGATTAAAACTTTGAGCAATAAGAATATCGGCAAGATTTTACCAGGAAAACCAATGGATTCAAACATGATGGGACTTACCTAGTTCCTCCATGTCAGTGAGTTCGCGAGGGCCTGATGTATTAGGCTGGCTGGTGCTAGGGGTTTCGGGCTGGGTGAGACTGGTGTTTTCGTTGATCACAACGATCCGATCAGAGTCTTGATCATCCAAAGGTGGTGGTCCGTTGTTGCTTCGGCGGTCGACCGCAATTGAACGTGACGGAGACTTTTGTCGAGTTCGCTTTGGATTTCGAGGTGTTTGATTCATGGCTGATGGGGGTTGGTGGAGCCTGCGGGAGTCGGAGTGCGGGATTGATATCAAGATATGGCGGATATGATTTGATGATATGGTGTACCCGCACCCCCTACTCTATCTAGTTTGATGCGGCACAGTTGTACAGAGGTATCGTGTCCCTGCGGCATACACTGTGAGTACCCGGGTACCTGGAGGATCCGCCGGCCGCGGGTATTGTTGGCGGGTATCCGGGTGCCATGAAGACCCGCCTGGCGCGGGTATTTTTGGCGGGTATCCGGGTACCTTGTGCTTTTTTGCCAGAAATCCCGCACCACCCGCGGGCGGGTACCCGACACTAGGCCGCGGGTACCCGCGCACGGGTGCCAGGTACCCGCCCGCGGGTCCTGACGGCGATCTTTAATGATACCCCAGCCCAAAGTCTCCCAAAGTGGACCTTTCCTGCCCCTCCATCCCACGCACCGCCATCTCCTCCCTCAAACCACCGCCCGCCTGCCTACACCAATCCCACCCAACGGTCATCAAATTGTCTGACGTACACCGGTGCACAACCACCATCATGGCCAGGCCCAACAAAACAACCACCTACCCCCTCCCGTCTTTGTTTGTCCTAAGTTTTTCTTCCATTTCCATGCTCTTTGTTATCTATCATCCATCTCCGCCAGCCCCCCGCCGCTGACATTATTTTTTTCGTCCAATATAATTCCTCATAATGGTGCGCTCCAAATACCACATCCAGGTTCGCCGGCTCAGTTGGTGTAACTCGGCGCTCATTCGCGCCTACCATCACCTTTCACCGCACATCGGCATGGCTATCAAGCAGTGGGCTAAGGCCCGAGGGTCCTGAGACCCCTCCGGAAGCCAGGGGCCCATCTCCGACTCCTCATCACCTATCTCGAAGTCATCAACCATCTCACTAACCTCCAAAATCCCGACTACATCCGAGCCCATCCACACCTCATCCGCGTCAAGAATTCAGTCCAAGGAATCCACAGCAGCAGCAGAGCCCACTGAGCTGCTCAACATCAACACCACCTTCGTCCCCGGAGTACCACTTGACTCAACACCACTCCGCACACGGCCTCGGGCGCACTGAACCATCTAGTGGGCAAGCTCCTCCTTGGCATCTTCAAGTTCTAGGACCGCTTCAACTTTGACTCCCTAATCATTTCCGTCCGCGACGGACGCCCGCTTCGGAGACCGAGCTCTTTGCCCGCCGTCCAAGGCAAGCAAGACACGGGGATCGACTGGCTGCTTGCCAGGGTCAAGGGCGACCTGTCCGACTAGTCCCGTGGAGACAGAGATCCGACGCACGGTGCTGGTGATCCGGGAGCTGCGTCGGCGCCACCGTCTGGACTGCCACATCAGCATCAACACTTTCCGCACGGCAAAGGCCGAAGCAGCCGTCGCAGCAGGCGCGAAAATTGTTAACGATGTCTCCGGCGCGGAAGCCGACAAAGCCATGCTCCCAACGGTCGCCCGCTTGGACGTGCCCTACGTGCTGATGCACATGCGCGGAAAACCTTGCCTGTCCAGCATTTATTGGCTCGCTCTGTTGCATTTGGAAAAGTGAAAACGTCTTCCAAAAAAAATAAGTGAAGCTTTTCAAGACGTTAATCCAAATGCAACTTTTGAACCGCTTTGAAATTATGACATGTAGATTCCTTCTTTCCATCACCATCTTCACCACCATCATCACCATTTTTCTTTTTCATCTAACTGATGACTTTGAATCAGGCTGTAAAATTGTTTTGTTGTTTTCAGTGTGGCCAGGAAGATGAACGATTCAGTGACGCAGAAGCCAAAAATTTTAGCACATTTACAGAGATGGGCAGCGGTGTTAGGAAGACACATTTGATTATAACGGCGGGCTGTTGTCGGCCCTTGTATCTGAGCAGTCGGACTCATCTGATGTCCATTGTGAACTGCACCCCGGACTCGTTCTTGGATGGAGGGATCTCCTTGACGTTAGGGGATGCGGTGCGGAACTCGCTAGAGCACGGTGTCTGCAGGGGCCGACGTCCTGGACATGGGGGGAATTTCCATCCGACTGGCCGCGACAGAGGTCTTGGTGAACACAGAGATCCAAAGGACAGTGCCGGTGATCTGGGAGCTGTGTCGGCGCCACCGTCCGGACATTGTTTTTATAGTATTTTCCAATTTTAGTTCTGTTGTTGTGCTGCATCACAGTGCATCATACACTTGTTTTCTTGTAAGTTGTTTTGAAAATTTAATATGCTTAATTTTGCTGATTTTTTACACCGCATGTAAAATTGAATATTGGGTGGTGGAATTGATATTTTCGCATGATATTGATTTTACATTGATGTACAGAATTGTGTAAATCTCAAGAGTTTTGGGTGTGTCTGCAGTTTTACATTGCATGATTTTTGCATGGTACGTAGGATGTAAAAAATAGACTGTAAAATTGCAGGGTGGAAAAGTACCCCTGTGATTTTACACAGTGGCTTTTACATTGGGTTGTTTTACATGCTGTGATATTTGTGTAACCAAATGTAAAATTCATGAAATTGCACCAATTATTGAATTTTACATGCTATGCATTTTACATGGTTGATACAATGTAAAACATAGCATGTAAAATTCAACATCCCCGTTTATAATTGGGCCCTCAGAGGTGATTGAAGTTCACAAAGTCTCCGGTGGACAGTACAAGATTTCCACCTCTGAAGGAGGGACTTCATGAGAAATGGCAGGCAAGATTGATTGTTGGCAAAATGATGTACAAAGGCTTCTTGTGTTTTTGTCCAAGTAATCACATAACAAATGAAAAAACAAGAGCGGTGTTGGCAAGAGACGCCAGCTTTATTTCTATAGCTACACCGTTATGCACCTGTCAGCCACACGCTCGGCGGTGACATTGATTGAAGTCTGATATTTGCACAACAAAAATGTGTCATCAGAAATGGTGAGGATCAATGAATCAGTTTGGAACAAGGACTAAGTCATCAAAGCAATTTCAAGAGGATTGTGCAAGACTGATCATGCTCACCTCCTGCAGAATTAAGGTATACAAAATCACAGGGAAGAGTCGATTCTTGATTAAGCAACCCGCCGCCGATTAAATTTCAAGAGATTTTGCATACAAAAATATTGTACTCACGTCCTTGAATTCAAACCCATACTTCTCGCAGCAGTAGTTATTGTCCGCGTCAGTGCCGAGGCAGTTGTAATTCCCTTGTCCCTCGTCGTGTGCGGGAACAACTGGTTTTTCCAGATTCAACGCATGTGATTCCAAGAAAAAAGAATGGGTACGTATTTCACTGTCCATGCTCATGAAAAGTTTCAAAGAGGAACCCAACACTTACAGTAATATAATTTGGGGACAACTATAGGATGTTTTGCCGTGGGTATTGTGGTCACGACGACTTGTCCGCATGCTGGGACGCCATGATATATTTCCAGGTCATTTTTTGATTGAGCTGGACATCTGAATTTTGCTTCCGCTTTTGAGAGCTGGCAAACCAGGACCATGGGGATAACTATGACTGATGATGTTGAAAAGTGCATTGTGCGGTTGAGGAAAGGGGATCGAAAAGTTTTCGGCAAAAAAAAACAGGAGAACTATAATAAGCAAAGGATGTGTGTCTAGATGCAAAGGCTAATCTTCAATTTGTAAGCTATTGATGATTGAGTGCGCTGGTGTAGGTTGAGGGGTGGAGTGATGGGCGAGTCATCTCTGTAACAGTCTACTGGCTGTCTGGTCAAGTGGTCTGTATTTTGCAGCTTGGCCGCAAAAGCAGCTTGCGTTGCCAACCATTTCTAACCCTTGATGTTGGCCCAATAAATTCTTGTCGGCCATAGCTGCCGAATACAGCTGGTATCCTCAACTCTCCTTCTTTCCCTCTTCATAGGTATGTACATAAGTATGTACATGTCTGCGGTGTTCTCTCTTACTGTTCACTAGGTCACGGTACAAGGCGCCAGCGTACTGATTCGCCACAATACGCTAGACACCCGTACCTACTAGGCTACAGATACATACATACATACATAACGCACCCCAAAATCATGTGCCATGGCACCAGCGGTGAACTACTTGGTAACGGTGACCCTGTGACGCCGGTCGCCAACTCCTCATTGGCGCCAGTGGGGACAGCTTGGCCATTGGCCGATTTGGGCGTCATAGTAGCGACCAGGCCAAATTTGGTGCCCTCGGACCAACAAACCGACAACAAAGGGCCAGGGATTATGTAAGCTCGGGTGGCTAAGCTCGATCCAACCAGCATCGGCCCTATAGGCTTCAGCATCGAGAAAACGAACGATGGCCCTGTTGACCAATCTACCAGCTGAGCTGCTCAAGAAGATCATTGACTACATCCTGGAAGAAGGGCCCTTCGTGAAGGACTATGGGTGGTACGGCCATGAGCGGAAGCAAGATATTCGTTTCAAGGCAAAATACCTACCCCCCCCCCCCCCCTGCCGTAAGCTCCGCCTCTGCCCCAAAATATGAGAACAATGCTGACTTGCTCACAGGAGCGACAACCCTCCTGGCCAGAGGGTGAGCCATCTTTCCTAGGTGCTCAACAGCCTGACTCACATGAACCGTACCCCATTGCTTGCAGGTCTGCCATATATATCCAATCCGATACTACCCCTTTGTTCGGTCAACCGCGCCTTCGGAAAATACGCCCAGCAGGCGCTGTTCACCCATGTCACCTTAGAGGACCAATGGCAGGCCAGTCTATTCTATCAGGCACTCCACCTGACTGGTCCCTATAAACCTTCCCCGAAGCATACATCGCGCGCGAGCGAGAAGCCTCCTTGAAGGGTGAAATGCGGGTATTTCTACAGCATGCCGAACATGCGAGAGATGGCCGACATATCCCCGCTTCTGCTCCTCAAGTTCGCAACTCACCCACTCACCCTTTCATTTATAAGACCCTTACAAAAAGACTTACACAAAAATAAAGGGTCATACAACCCACTGAATTATTTCTCACTAACCACACGTCCACTCATCGTTTCGGTCCTGTTGAAACAAGCTCTCAACAACTTTGCTTCGGTCCTTTCGAAACAACCCAATGCCACTCGTTGAGTAAGTTTCTGCATATTGGTGCCCGATTTCTCCATCAGGACTTTTTTCCAGTTTTTTTTTTTCTTGTTCAGGTTCGTTTGGCCTCACGTGTATGATTTGATGTTATAGATTTAATTCTTATGTATAGCTTAATCTAACATGTGAAATGTAATAAATCAGATAATACATGTGAACATCTTTGAGAAGATACAGCTGATTGCAAGATGGGAGGAAAGTGAGAGGTTGTTCAACAAGAAAACACAATGATTATGCCTTTTACTATGCAGCTTCATCTGGCCCATTGTCCGCGTTCTCGACATTTTCTTGACCTGACCCATTTTCCCCATTGTCAACATCTTCGCGACGTTCTTTGATTTCATTTTCTTCACCCTCTTCGATTTCATTTTCTCGATCCTCAGCTCCCTCTGGGTCGACTTCGTTCTCCTGAAAAGTCAAGTTTTCCAAGGCATCGTTAATGCCCCCAAGATTTTCTCTTGTAAGTTGATCCTTAATGGAACCAATCGACTCAAACCAAGTGTGATTGGCCTTTGTGTGCCGGGTGCGAGTCTTAATCCAGAGTGTTTCAACGTCCGGCATCCAGGAGACCATTAGCTTCTTGTGTTTGTGCAAATGCGACTTGAGTTCTGAATGAAGCATGCGCAATTTTGCCTTCATTGGAAAAGTCGGCAGTATTGCGGCAAAGCGATTGTTCAAATCAAGTGGTTCTTCGTACTCGGATTCAATCGAGGCAAGAGTCGACATTACCAAGTTCCAATAATCGGTAGCCCAGCTAATCATTCGGTCGAGTTCTTGAGTGAGCAGGGCAATTTCTTCTTCTACTCGATCAAGGAACAAGACTGACTTGATCCCCTTTCTAACAAGAGGATCAAGAGCCCATGGGGCTCGAGCATGGTAAAAGTGGCCGTCAGTCCAGAGGGGGTTGTCCAAGTCCATGGCGAGAAACTCTGAGAACGAAAGGTCCTGATTCTCGGGAAGTAACAGGTCCGGCGGACGAAACGCAGTGAGATATTGCCTTCGACACTGGTTGAAGTTCTTGATTGCCTTTTCCACGGGACCTTTGCGACGTTTGATAGCCGCTAGAATCTTTTCCTTCAAACGAGTACCCGCAATGTTTCCAGGCTGGGCCGTCAGGAGAGGCTGCCTCTCAGCTTGAACTTCGATTGCCTGAGCATAAAGCTCCGATTTAGCCTTCCACAATAAAGTCAACATTCCTATTTCGCTCGTTTGATCTGCACAAAGCTCGTTGTAATCCTTGCCGAGTGAGAGAGCTAGTTTGCGCTGGGCTTCCTCTCGCTTCGCTATACCATCCAGGACTTCGTCAAGTTTGGCTAAAGTGGCTGGCAATTCACCATGTAGAAGGCGATGCCTGTAAAAATGTCAAGAATGTCAGACAATCTAAATTGGAACCAATATAATCTGATTCACTTACTTTAACGAGCTTATAACCTCTTCATTCTCAAAAAACTCGGCCAAAAGCTTTTTTGAAGCTTCTTTGATGTCTTCCTGCTCAAGCCCCACACGCACCTGATCTTCCCACTGCAAACGGAAAAATAAAATGGTGTAACATCCATTGCCGATCGGATTTTGCATCTGAAGTAATTCAGTCAACACTTCCTTCTTGGTATCGCGGCGGGCAAGTGCCTGATCGAACTTGCACAAAAGCCACGCAGCTTATGTTCCAAGAATCAGTCAAATATTCAACAAGTTAGTTGGAAAGAAACTTGAAAGACTCACCTAGTTCGGCAATACTCTGCTGATTGCGGTATTTGCACTTATGGTCAAGTGTTCCCAGTCAATTGTTCCTTGACGCGTACCTCAGGGGACCAACCTGTGGTGAAAGAGACGACCAAAGCCGCTCATTTGACTCGCCATCTGATAATCCCCACCCCTTTTGATATTGGGGGTTGTATTTGAGCTGGCACGGCCATTCGTGAACGTAAGCGTGGAAAACAGAGGTTCCAAATGAAAGTCGTTTGCGCGATTCTGGGAAGATGTGACGCTATCCCTCAGAAGGAGAAGAAAGTATGAGAATAGAATTGAGATGGGAAAAAAATCTAAATAAATAAAAAAGAATTACTTACCAAGTTCATGTACTTATCTAATGAACACCCAAGATCATATAATACACCTACGGGTCTCTTGGGACCGATGTTGTCCAACAACCGTTTGATTATAGCCAATGGAAGAGCACGATTCTCGCCGGTCCCATGGATGTTTGCTAGATACACCACCGAGTCGTGACAACAGCAAGAGCCCATGAGTCCGGTGTCGTCACAAGATTTCCAGGTGGTTTCATTTCGGTTATTGTTCCCCGCTTTGTGGCTATCTGCACATTTGTCGGACTAAGTCACAAAAATGATCAGGCTAGAAAATCAAAAGTTAAAATAAAAAATATCTAGACCTACTTTTTTGCGCACTTTGTGTACCCTTTCTTGGGTGGCGATATAAGTTTTGACACCTTCCAGATTGCTTGGCTGAACAAACATGTCGGGGGTAATCAGGGGAACTGCATTTCTTGCAGCCAGTTTTTGATGTCAATGTTGAAAGTTACCGTCGACCAAAATAATCAACTTGTTGTTTACGGATTCAATTCAATCAATGCCTGTATTTGAGCTGGGTCCAAAGCAAGCCGGACATGTCCCCGAGGCCAATTTCTGAGTATTCGTGAGATTCAAAGTTTTTTGTATAACGTCGACGTTCATATCGAGTAGTTTCCGGTAAACCAAGATTGAAGAGGATAGGCATTGCGTGAGATCTCTCCCCTGTGTTATAATAATCAGCTCTTATGTTTTTACACCGTCAAGACATCTAATTTACTCACTGCTGTATTATTTTTATTCCAGAGCACTTGGGATCGCTCTTCGCTGAAGATCCTTTGAGTTTCAGTGAAAGGCTGCATGCGGACGTTCGAGTGCTGCCAAGAATAGTAGTGGTAGGTCAGGAAGCGCATTGAGAACCCTGTCGTTGGATTTACTGGAGAGCTGGCGAGAAATCCAGTTGCAAGTAGCTGCACTGAACGCGGCATGCAGGGGCAAAAAGCATACTTCATCCGTTGCTGTCCTGAAAGAATTGAAGAGACAAGACATTGAAAAAGAGTTTATTTACTTGAGCTTCAATAAAATTATTAGCAAACAGAATTGATATGAACTACTGACCTGTATTATCAACAAGATCAACAAACTGGTTGAATCGCGGAGTGTCATCGTTGCACTTGCAGAATTTGGAGGTAAACGAATCAAAAGAGCAAGTCGCCGTCCAGTTCCGGGTTTTTTCTTTGAGCCACAGGTATGATGAGAACAACTTTGACATGCATTGATCCCAGTGATTGACTCGAGAATGATGAAAATTGTTTCGGTCGTGTTCGCGGATCGCAGCAGTGATTGTAGGATCAAGACGGAGGCCTCCAAATGGTTTGGGGACGGTGCTGGGAGCGATCACATCCCACGGTATTGAATCCCAAACGGAATTGAGGTCAGGAGAAGCCATGGAATCCCCAGAAGGCCCTTCGAGCTGAGAATCATCCTGCTCGACATCGCCGTACGGCCTGAAATTGGCGAGATTTGTCGATTTTGGCAAGATGGCTGGTGGTCGAAAATTCCCGGTTTTCAACGATTCAATTGTTTGGCGGGATAGAAGGTCGCGATCCTTGTGTCGAAGCCTTTTCTTCCTCTCCCGAACCGTTTCGTGTTTGAAGGGATTTAACTTGGCGGTCCGCACCGTCTTGAGTTGAAAGATCCTAATGTTCTTATTGGTGGTTTTGCTTCGGAAATGCAGTAAAATAAGCTCGAGCCAAATATGTAAATCTATGTAAATGTATACATGCAAACTATATAATTGGATATGTAGTGCATAGGCCATATTCAGCACACCGGTGATTCAGTACCGGTGCAAATGAGCAGATCAATTCACAATGTCAGGTGTTTGAGTACCACGCCAAGGACATCCAGTCAGAAAGAGGCAAAATCAGATGTGCTCTTTCATATTCTGAAATAAAAATTCTGGCATGGATCATTTATTGGATTTTTTGAAGCATTAAAGTGCTGGTGGAGCTGATAGTTAATGGCAGGAAAAAGAGTGCAGAGTATGTACAGTTTGTTAAAGTTAATATTTACGGGTGATCAGTAATAAGATGCAGAGTACAATTTCAAGTTTGATAATTGTGATTATGAAATTAATATCACAAGAGTTGTTTCTTTTTTGGAAGTTATTTCAACTCAAGCAGAAAAAAGTACTCATGACTGCTGAAGAGTACTATTTAGCCAGTTGGAGTACATGAAATCCATTTGTAAAAAATAATAATAATAAGCTTCTTTGGAGTATCATGAGGGCAGGCATGATTTTGTTTTTAATCATGTGAAGATGTTGCATGTATTCCAATTAGCTGGTGGCCATTGGTGGTGTGCTCAGATTTCAAAGACTTGGTTTTCATCAATGACCACTAGCTAGTTGGAATGCATGCAACATCCTTACATGGTTACAAAACACTTAATGTGCCCTCATCCTTTGTTGTTGTTTTTTGGAGCTCAGGGTTTTTTTTTCAAAATATGTTTCACATATCTCAATGTGCTGTTGAGCCTTGGTTCATATTATATGTGTTCAGATTACACAAAAGTATTTTTCATCAATGGCCACTACTCTTACCAATTGACATGCAGCATCCATGATGGTTACAAAACATTGATTTTTTTCCCTCATGCTTTATGAAGAATTGTAAAGTCTTGTTTTTGTCAGAGTATATCTGATTCTGTCCAACTGGCTAATGTTCATGCTCCACAGTCAAATATACCATATCAGCCAAAGTCATTCAAATGTGACCACTTCCAATTAAGATAAAGTCTGGAAATATTACTTCAGATTCCAGTTTCACCAACTTTAAATTATATTCTCTATCACAATCATCCTCAATCAAACACTTGAACTCACCATAACTACAGTCTACGCCTGAATGGCTTTTCCTGCCAGTAACTGTTAGCCTCATTCAAACTTTCAATCCACCAGAAATATTTTACTATTATTTTTTCCCCAAAATTTACCCAAGAATATGAAATAGAAAATATGAAATTCTCTCCTATCAACTGTAATGCCTTGTCTTGGTTCCCAAACTCCTACAATTTACTTCCACAGCAAGATGTACCCTGCCTACTATCCACAGTACCAGTACTTCAAGCCTTCATAATCTTGATTCCATAATTGATAAATGAACTTTTGTTTCAGAATATGAAAAAAACACATATAATTTTCCCTCCTCTCAGCTGGAAGTCCTTAGTGTGGCACCCATACCTTAGTGTGGCACCCATACTCCTTCAATATAATTCCATTTCAAAATATATCCTACCAAATATCCACCACGCCATCACTTCAATCCTTGATAACAATTAATCCACAATTGGAGGACTTCCCGCTGATCTGGAAACCCAGATTTTCCCAGATTTTGCAGGGAAATCTAGGCAGATCTAGGATTTGGGAACATTGAGCCCAGATTTCCCCGCAAAATCTGGAAAAATCTGGGTTCCCAGACTGACGGGAAGTCCTCCCTTGTTTCCTTGGATTTCATTTTAGAAATTAAACCTTTTATGTTCTTATTCAATCTTTAGAAATTAAACATTTTATGCTCTTATTCAATCCAGGTTTTAATTGAATTCATGTTGAGGAGCCCAAAAAGGGGTTACACTGGAATATACACGTAACACTTGTACATGTATGTAACACTGTTCATTTATTTTCTAACCCTTACCTCTTCAGTTTTCATCAGCTCCATCGCACCATCCTCATTTTTAGGCGGTTTAATTGCTTATCTCCACGCTGATACCTCCGCCCACTCGACCATACATCTGATACATCTGATATGGATACGTTCTCATTCAACTCCGGTTTCCATGGTTCTCACGACGGCAGTGTATCTGACCAAGCCGATATTCCAGTTCCAACGGTATTTCAAGGCCAACAACACGCCCTAGGACAGCCAACCAACTCTGATAATCACAGACTAATATCCGAAACAGGTTTGTCCAAAGTTGTATCGGTCTAGTATTAATATCTTGAGGTTTCAGATTCTCAAATATTCTAATCCCTTTGCAGCCTCCGACGAAAGCCTTCGTGGAACGATGGCTGATACTGAAGACCCAAAAGAAGCGCGTCCGGGTCCAGACAAATCTAAACTTACAGCTACTCAGATGGCACACTTTCTAACGTTAGATCTCTCAAGCCTTCGTGCATCTGCGGCTTCCTACGCCACTCGGAAACGTATGACCGATGAGATGAAGGAGGAACTCGAAGAAATGTATTACGAGTTCCAGTGTGAAGTTGCCCGGCTAGCTATCCAAAATCGAGTCGGCTCTCATCTCTACTTCGATCACTTGGGTCAGACTCGAAAGGTCAGAGGTGGCACATCCTGGAATAACTTCCAGAAATATGATCCTGAGGCACAGAAGCTATTTGATGAATGTCAGTAACCAATTTCACCTCTCTTATGCACGGAGAAAACTGAATTCTTTCGTGTTCGGATTTTCTAGTTGGTCGCGAGCAGGGTCGTTCAGAGGTATCTGCTCTATGGGCCACCAAATCCTTGCCGCAAAAGCTTCGCTATCGAGACATGGATTATTTGAAAACCTTGCGTGAGGTATCAACCGGATCAGCAAGCTCTAATGCTCCCCATCTCGAAACTGTACTACACGCCCCTCTAGATCAAGAGAATGATCCGGTACGTTTGAATGGACGAATCCAAGTTTCCAAGGTCTCGTTACAGAAAACTGCCTCGTTGGTTTCGGAGTGGGTAAAAAAGACCCAAAGTGATGTAAGTTCATTCAATCTGGAAGATTTGTAACCACATTCTGACAGTCACTTCTCTGCAGTTGGACTCTTTTGCATTCTTCCACCAAGTCAAGGGTTTTGTGGTCATTGCTTTGTGCCATCCAAAGAGCCCGATTTTTCATAAATTTGGATCTCCGGTTGGCAATCGGTTTCTAAGGATGTTGGCTCAACAACGAGAGACGGACGCGGCCGCTGAGTTTCATACCTGGACGGCGGCCCAAGCCATTCAAGTTAGTAAAGGTTGTGCCAGTGGGGCAGGTGTTCCACCAACAGGCCATACCGAGATTTTTGATGATGTTTCTGAAAAGTTCCGAGTTGGTAAGCACCATCATTTTCTTTTTTTACTTGCACCTTTCTCACTTGTATTGAATGGGCTTGCAGGTAAACATAACAAAAATATTTCGGCTATCCGTCACAAGCTCAAGGATTTGATCTGTGAGTATATTTGACCAATCACTTATCATCTCCCTCAGATCCAACTGAAATATGATTTTCTATCTACAGATATCGCTAGTGGTTGTAAGATTCGCGCTTCATGGCCCGGTGAAGACACAGATCATGACTTAAGACGCCTGAAGATTTCACTCAAAATCGACCACAACGAATGGAGCATTGTTCCAGAAGATTTGAAACAGCCATTGGTGAAATTAAGTTTGGGGCAGGCAATGGGAACCTTGGCTTGTTTGGGATTGAACAAGATTCACTTAACCTACCATCCTGACTGGGAGGATATACCACCCCGCCCCCACCGAAAGAATAAAAAGAGGAAGAACGTTGGCAAAGGCAACAATGATACGGAACATACTGCCCACAATCATGATCATCCACCTCAAGGCAAGCGCCCTTGCGTCCGTGACAGTTCCCCAGCAATTGACGCTCCTGCGACTGATCTGAGAAACGGTCTGGCCGATCTGACAAATTGTCCTTCTGCTCCGTCTAACGCTCCCGCTCCCGCTGCGACTGCTCCGTCTGATTCTCCAGCTCCTGCTGCTCCGTCTAGTGGCCCCGCTGCGTCTGACGATCCCGCTGCTCCGTCTGACGCTCCCGCTCCCACTGCTCCGATTAACAATCCCGCTGCTCCATCTGATGCTCCCGCTCCCGCTGCTCCGTTTAACGATCCCGCTGCTCCGTTTAATGATCCCGCTGCTCCGTCTGACGCTCCCGCTCCCGCTGCTTGGTCTAATGATCCTGCTGCTCCTTCTGACACACCCACTGCTCCAACCAACGTTCAAAACGGTTGCCCAGCTGCTTCCACTAACCGTGCTGCTGTTAATGATCCCGCTGCTCCGTCTGACACACCTGCTGCTCCGACCAACGGTTGAAGTAGTTGTCTAGCTGCTTCCACTAACCGTGCTGATGTTAATGATCCCGCTGCGCCGCCTGAAACTCCCGCTGCTCCGACCAACAGTCAAAATGGCCATCCAGCTGCTTCCACTAACCGTGCTGCTGCTGCCACTAACGGTTCTGCGGCTCAAAAGAAGCGTGTACGACCAATCAAAAAACTCCCCGAGAGCAAGTCAACCACCCCATCTGCACCGCAGGCTACTGTAGACCCTGCTCCGTATAACAATCCCGCCGCTCCATCTATCAATCCCGCTGCTCTGTCTATCAATCCGGCTGCTCCGTCTATTAATCCCTCTGCTCCGTCTATCAATCCCGCTGCTCCGTCTATCAATCCCGCTGCTCCGTCTATCAATCCCGCTGCTCCATCTGACGCCACCACTCCCGCTACTGCTGGTGACAATGTGGTCCCTCCTCTTCAACTTGTTGGCCTTGAAGCAGCCATTGACCCTCTCCTTGAAACATACAGCCTGAGTGATCTTAACTTCTGAGTGCTGCACATGCTGGTCCTGTTATTCTCTATTGCCTTTTTTTTGACTGTTGTCTACTTGCTTGATCTCTGGTTATTTTTTTGTTTGAGCCCCTCATTTATTTGTCCGGTGGCTCTGGAAATGCTTTGATCTCCTCTCTAATCTCTCGCGTAAAACTACTTGAATGTTTTTGTCCTTGTCTTTTTGATTAACTATACACGTCCATCAGTACATAAAAATTGATGAAATCTACTGCATTTGATTAATTTTGACTAAAAGGCAGTCGCTGTGACAAGTTTGAGCTTTTCAATCATCTTAGTCCAACAATGTAGAGATCACGAAGCCTTTCGGAGTTACCTTTCATGTTGAGAATTGAAACAAGGAACATACAGGAATGTGGAATGAATGAGTTGAGCGCTTCTGAGAGGATGATTAGAGGAGAAATGATGAAATGGGTTGTACAGCCCTCCAATTTTGTATATGTAAGTATTTTTTGTACGCAACTGTACGACCCTTTATTTTTGTGTAAGTCTTTACAGCTAGCCCAGAAGAGCTTGCGACTTCGGCCGCAAACTCTGGGAGTTTGTGCTGCAGCGGCTAGCGTTTTCCGCAGCGTTGATAGCCGTGCGCGCGGACCGTGCTCGGGGGATCCCGGGGGGGGGGGGGGGGGGCAGGAAGGCTGCCTGCCACTGATCCACATCAGCCTGCCACCACCAACCCACCACCGTCGAATCACCACCCCCATCAAATCCATACATCTCCCCTCCACCGCCAAATACACCCCAGCAGCCAAGGATCATTGAAACAATCTCATCCGGCCATTGGAACAATCCAAAACAGGTGAGTTGGTTACCATCAGTATTATAGAGAGCACGCAAACCTAACTCTTATGCCGATATTGATTACTTCCGTTCCTCTTGGCAGGAATCAATCGAGATGGGACTGGTGCGGTTTATTGGTTCGATCCGGTGGGAAGTTATGAGCAAGAAAGATGCAGGGCCGCCGGGGTGGCACAAAGTCTAGTCCAGCCGTTTTTGGACAACCAGGTGAGAAGGGTTTTGCAAGGGGGAGGCTATAGACTCCTATATATATACAATCATGTGATATCTCTTGAGAAATTGACTGCTTGTCTTGTACTCTGCAAATTCTTTTTAAAAACCGGGGTCAGGTTGGAGGCAAGAACATGACTTGCGATCCGTCCAGCCCAGCTCCTCCACCCGAGCCGGTCTACGCCCAAGGCAAATCTCACCCTCCCCCTCAATCACAATTGCCGTTGGAGAAGGTTGAAGCCTTGGTCACGGACGCGTTCACTTGCGCGGCTGAGAAACATATTGAATTTGGTGATGGCTTGGAGATCTTTGTTATTGAGCCCGGAAAAGGTGTCCGTGTGATCCATAAGGAACTCAAGAGAGATTAGTTTCTTTGGCCTAGAGCTTGTATTTCTCATCTTTTTTAGCCCCGATATCTTTTGACTCAAAATGAGAATCAATTATCCTTGTGATTGAGTCTTCTTGGCTCACAAATCCTTTGATAGCTGTGATAGCTGTTGGCCGAGGCTCTAAGTCAAGCCACCATATGTCATTCACTGTTTAACTAGCGGCTGGAGTCCACATAATTTGAAACTATAGCTTGTAAATCTGATTGTGATGTAGATGGGTTCTTCAATTCATACACACATAAAACATGCCTACACCTTGTAAACTACTCCAATCAACCAGCTGGAAGAATGACCGTGTACATCATTTTTTGTGCATGCAGGATGGTTACGCACCCCGACCATTACTCTTGTGCATTGATACTCACCAGCATGATCCCCATATTCCCCATGGATGTTTAAGGAAATCAAGGTTCAGCCTTCCAACTATCTACAGTTTAAAACTGGTTTGCCGAGCTGGGAGATATACATTGATTTCAGCAAGGGGTTTTCCATTGAGGGCCGCCCGAATAACAGCGAATTTGAATCCGGCGCTATACTTCACATACATTGTGCCTGAAGGAGCAAAAAAGGAAACCAGAAAAAAAGAGAACTCATATCAGCTTGGGGTTGCAGAACAGGACAAGCAAACAAACCATTTAGAAAGAATCTACTTGTGATTCGACGACGGTCGACGTTGGTGATTCGACAACGGTTGGCGGTGGTCATTTGACAACGGTTGGCGGTTGTGATTCGACGGCGGTGGGTTGGTGGTGGCAGGCTGATGTGGATCGGTGGCAGGCAGCCTTCCTGCGCCCCCCCCGGGATCCCCCGAGCACGGTCCGCGCGCACGGCTATCAACGCTGCGGAAAACGCTAGCCGCTGCGGCACAAACTCCCAGAGTTTGCGGCCGAAGTCGCAAGCTCTTCTGGGCTAGCTGTATGTGAGGGTCTTATAAATGAAAGGGTGAGTGGGTGAGTTGCGAACTTGAGGAGCAGAAGCGGGGATATGTTGGCCATCTCTCGCATGTTCGGCATGCTGTAGAAATACCCGCATTTCACCCTTCAAGGAGGCTTCTCGCTCGCGCGCGATGTATGCTTCGGGGAAGGTTTATAGGGACCGGTCAGGTGAGGCACTCACTAGCCCATCCCTCAAACAGGACTCCTCGGAACTGCCAGATTATCGGCTCGATACCCGTGCCGAACAGAGGAGGAGAAGCGAAGAAAATCAGACGGCGAGGAATGCTTCGGCATCTCCGATCGACGAGCAATGTCAGCCGACCAGCCCTGCTCATCTGGTTCGCTCGCTGGAGTTCAAGTTCGTCGGTCCCTGCTCGATGGGAAGGGGCGGTGGCTCTCTGATCTGTGAGATCCTCCGAGCTTGCCCATTGCTCGAAAACATCACCATCGCCACCTCGTTCTTGAGCGGTTGCCAAGAGCCTATCTAGGAATCCCTTGCAAGCCGACCGCTCATCAAGAGCTTTGTCCTTATCGAGAATGCCGAAGAATTATACCACTTGAAGTTCGCATGGCCAGCCGACCAAGTTGTGGCGCGGTTATTCGGCAAATGGGACTTGCTCGAGACGGTCGAGTTGATCAGGTTCCACAATTTGTTCAAGCGCTTCGAATCAGACGGTGGTGGCAGTATGCTGCCCGCACTGAATTGTGCCCTGAGAGCAATCGTCTTGAACGACCTGAGGATGAGCGAGCACGACCTGCGCATGATCCTGAACGGCTCTCGTGCCAGCCTGCGCACGCTCCAGCTCTGCAATCCGGCCAATTCGCTTCAACGGCCTGGCCTATACCGAATCCTCACGGAATGCATCAGCCCGGCCTTGGAATCCTTGACGCTCGATGTGGGCGATCGATGGGGAAAGCCGTGTTACCTCCAGGAAGATGCCCGCCCCGAATTGTATCCGGGCCTGCTGGACCACATCTTCAAGACTTCATCGACCCTGAGCAATCTCAAAAAGCTCTCATTTGCTGGCAACTTGGTCGGCAAGGAGTTCTTCAACTTGCTACCCCAATCAATCGTTCAGCTCGGCTGGGACCGTTGTGAGATCTCCTTCAAGGCTTTTGCTCAGGCACTCACAAGCCACATTGTCCCCTCTCCTCATGATGCACCCTCTGACGCCGAGACAAGACGTGCCCGATGGCTACCCGAGCTCAAGTGTTGCTCGATCTACAATCTCCCTTGTCTGTCCTCATCTCTACTTTTTTTTTCTTTCTGGAAATCGGGATCACGCCAGCTCATAACTTTGACCACATAATTTACATTATCTTTCAAAATTTGACATCGCAACTCCCTCGGGTCACGTAGATCCTAAGGGATCGACGGAGGAGATTATGGCCGAGTTAAGAGCCCGACATGTCTACGAGTTTTGTGAGAGACCGTACTACGGCTGGGACCCCCGAGTATTTTTCACAGTTTGAAGATGATGGGGGACGCACCTGTTCTAGAAGCCGGCGTTTCTGTTTGCCTCAAGAAATGATTGTTTCAGGAATTGCACATCTGTTGGGATTCCTTGGATTTATGGTATTCAAAATTGCATATGTAAAGAAATTACATAAAATCATAACAGCATATCCGAAAAATCTCTTATGCATCCCCCGACTCCCCCCGGTCCCCGTGCATAAAATCCTAAGAACAGTCGGCTGCAGCCGGCCGGGCCGCCTGAAACACTTCAAATGGAGCAACCACCGCCGCCGGGGCAACCACCGCGGTCGTGCCAAACATCACCTGCGCCAGCTTTGCAATCTCAACAAATTTTGGGCACACCTTCAAGTGGTTCAGTACAACTCTCCCCAGGCTTCAACCTACCACTACTCTTGTAAGTGGCACATATTCATTTTTTGCACACCCAATGCCGTCCTTTTGCAAAAAACTGACCAATGGTGCAGTCAAATGCCAACGGGAATGACCTCTCCCTCCCCATTTTTATCAGTTCTTCCAAACCAGCTGATGAATCCGCCATCAACCCAAGTGATGACTGAAGGACCAAATGCTCCGCACAACTCGGCTCCAGCTACCTCAGGTACTCCTCAAGAAAATGCGCAAAGGACTGCGGCCATTGAAAACAGCACAGAAGCGCGCCATTCGTTGGTATCAAACCGGGGCCGAGGAGGTCGCAAGCGCGGTCGTGGTTCAAATCCTACGCCCAGAGGGACATCAAACCAACCCGCTAGACAGCCTCCGCGATCGTGGACGAAGCAGAAGAATTCTGACGGAAAGTCTGAGCTGGACTTAATCATAGATTGGCTCACGGTCAAAGCAAACTTCAGCTCCTGGCGTAACAGCAGTATCAGCAAGAGAGATGTCTGTGAGAAAATTTGCAATTACTCACAGGCCAACGGTTTCCCGCAGAAGCGTAAATGGAAAGGTGTCCAGCAGCAGGTTGGGCAAGCTTTACCTATCCAATTCAACGGACACAACTAATTTTTCTTGCATTATTTATGTTTGCTTGGCATCAGATCACTGGCATGGAAACAAAGTTTCGCAAAGCGCTTAGATGGAAAGAGCAGACCAGTCAGGGGATCATGGAAAAAGCGAGAGAGAACACTCAAGATCATGCTGATGATCCTGATGCACCAAACTATGTGGAAGATGCCAGAAACAAAACTGAAGGTAAGCAAAAATAGGTTCAAGACTCCCTGTTGGACAACTGGCTGACTGATTACTTGATCAGCCGAGATCTTGGGCACATGCCCATACTTTTTTCAACTTGAACCGGTCATGCTTGGTCGCCCTTCCGCGGGCTATGTTGTGACTTCAGAGACAAGGGACGACCAACCAGTTGACAACAGGTCCGTTCGGTCGGAAGACATCGAGGAGAGGGCCGAAGACAACCGAACATCACCATTGATTTCATCACAATCTGAAGACCGCAATCCAGAATCCGATGATGACTTGCTCCCGCCTGTCTTGGATCTAGAATCAAATCAACAGTTGTCTCAGCGGATTGCTCCACAGGCGAGTCAAGAATCAACTGATCAATCGACTCCGCAAACTCAGTGATCCTCTCGACAGCCCACTGAACGAACAGCTGGAAATACTCATTCTTCGTCACACGCATACAGTCTTGGGAACAAATCAGGTAACTCGTTGTCGTCGCGAAAACGCAAAACATACGCCGAGCAAATAGCAGGCAAATTCCTTCCATCTAAGCGGAATTTGGCTGCGGATTGAGCGGTAAACAACAAGGTTAATCAAAGGTTGGCTCGGGCAGATGAGCAAATGTCCAAGGCAGCCGCATCAATGGTGTCAAGCATCATTAACAAGAATGCTCCACCCGCCGAAACAAATTCCGAAATGTTGCAGCTCCAACTTTGAGAGAAAAAACTGAACGTTGAGATGCGCGAGATCGAGGTGGCCACTGCCAAAGCTGAGGCCGAACAAAAAGAATCGAATGCAGCGGCATTTCAGCGGGCTCGGATGCTGCAGGACTTCTTGAAGTCTGGACTACAGTATGCGCAAGCAGTGGACGCGACAAACGCACTCCTTGGACCTCAAACTCAACCTGAAAGTTCTAATTAGCTTGTTTTTCACTTGTCTCTCCATCTCATATATGAATGATTCCAATGATTTGTTCCAATGTTCCAAATATGTTAACTGCTTGGATATTCTCAACTACTTTAGAACGGCCTCTCAAACAAAAAAAGTGTTTTTTTAAAAAAAAAAAATGATTAAGCACACAAAATGAAATTACAACCGATTTGCTTGTTGGCAGAAAGATTGGAAGAGCTCATCTCTGCGAGAAGAATCTTCATAGCCGCCTGGCCTTTCCTCAGGCTCAGGCGCCTCCGCCTCCACATCAGAAAGTGAGGCTGGGTCACCGTGATTTGCAGACAATACCTGCCAGTCACAGGTATGTGAGAGCAAGAAATTGTGTAAGATAACGCAAACCTTGAGCCATCGGTTTAAGCGCCTTGCTGAACGCATGTCGCATAGTTTCTGACGGAGCAGTTTGAGTGACTGCCATCTGTTTTTCAGCATTCCAATGCAGTGCTCCACTTCGACTTGTTGATGACTTAATTCAAAGTTGAAGGCTTGTTTTGTGGCCGTTAATTGTTGCCCAGGCAACCGTTTGAATGCAGGAATGACTGTTTTTGAAGCTGTGTAACCGGAATCAGCCAATAAGTACTCGCCCGGAGAAAAATACTTGTCAGGTTGGATGAAGAGCTACAAGAGGCTTCAGTAAAGGAATGCTGCAGGCACCAATTTCATGGGGTCAACATACCTGAGAGTTTTTGTAGACTCGCTGGTCATGTGCACTACCATACCATCCGTGCAGAGCATATATAATGCGTCGTTCCCGAGTACAGACAATCATCGAGTTCATCCCGTATACACTTTTTTGCATCCAAAAGTCCTCCTTATGTACGGTGGGTGTGAATGCCAACGGAAAAATTGTGCCATCTACAAGGCCAACTGCATCGTCGAAAAAATCATACGAGTTGGGTTCGGAGCGATAGTTGGCTCGATCTGCCGCAGATGGCCATTTGACATATCTGTCCTCAAGGTCGGCAATTGCACGCAGACACCTATTTGTATAGTTTTTGACACTACCTTCTAGAAACACAAACATATTTCACATTACTTTCTGATTGATCATAAGCAGACGAGAAAAACAGACCAGATATGTTGAAGACTTCTCTCAGTATATGCGGCGAACCACCATTACCGTTGATTCCCAAATGAGCTAGAGCCACAAGCAATTGCCACTCAGTTGGTGCTTGCGAGTGATTGGAATCGTTGCGGAAAACTTGGTGGTCCTTTATCTCATTGAACAGCATATAAAAACTCTCCTGGGACATCCAAGCCTAAACCAAATCAAAGAAAATCTAAGAAAATGTAGGTGTTTTCCAATACAGGAGGACGTACTCACCCATCTGAGAAATACTGAGTCACTATTATTGGAGAAAACCTCAAACGTTTGGGCAATTGTCGCAATCCGGGGACGAGGGACCGTGGGTTCCAAATAGCGGCAGGTGCAGACTGCAGAAATTAGTTGAAGGATTCCCTCAGCCTGCGAGTGTGTTGTTTGAGCCTCCCACGAGCGACGTTGAAATCTGAAGAGCTGATATCTACTCCTTGATCGGAAACGTGGGAGTAAGATGAGCACTAGAGAAAGAAGTAGATCTTGATCGGGGCCTTCAACGTGTTCAAGGAGTGCCAGGATCATTATACAGAACAAGGGAAAGCGTCGTCCAGTGATGATGGTTCGGTAATACTGCTCATCAATTTGTAGCCTTGCGAAGCACGTGACAAGGAGGAACTGAAGGTCTTGGATCAATGATTTGTGTTCGGAGTGGTGTGGCATGGCTGTTGGTTGGTTCAAGGAAGTGGTTGCTGGTGCCGGCTCAAGGGGGTGGTTGCCGGTTTGTATAGGTGATGAGGTTTGTGAGGTCGGGGGATGTTTAAAGGGGGTTCTCACTATTGCATAAGCAGCATAAAATCCTAAGTTTATGACTCCCTGCCAAAATCGCAGGTTATGCTGTTATGATTTTATGTAATTTATTTACATATGCAATTTTGAATACCATAATTGTTTAGAGTTCATCAAACCTCTCTTTGTTCCTTCTTTGATCCTTTGATATGCTTGGCCGGCGAGTAGTAGCTGGGTCATGTTTTTCTTTGAGATTTGCAATTGTGTCAAGGTGCATGTAAATATCAATTCCTGTAAGTTAACCTCCAGTCCCACATGCTCTAATTTGGCACTTTTATTATGGCATCTGCATCTTTGACAGGGCTTCCCCACTGTACCGAGTAGGGCCACCAAAGCTTGCACAAGCATATTTGGATAATGTGCTCAATTTGTCCCTAGGGGCATGATGGGGGCTGTGAGGGGGAGGAGGGAGGGAGATGTTTACAGGGATGGTGTGGAAATGTTTTTTGTCGTTGCTTGGGTTGGTGAACAAGTATGATTAACGCGACGACACGCAGCATCCGCCCCCGCCCTTCGGTCTTCCAGCATCGAAGGAAACAAACAATGGCGCTGTTGACCGACCTGCCAGCCGAACTTCTCGAGAAAATACTCCAGCAAGTCGTCCACCTCCACCAGGCCGACCAACACCACCCACATCGCTGCCTCGAGTATTGCCCCATCTGCGAATCCGACGAGGGAAGCCAGGATATCCGTCTCAAGGCAAGAGCTAACCTGGAATCCAAACAGAAATATCACTCTACCTTCACGCTGCCTAGTCCTACCTACATGACGCCCAGAGCTACTACCGTAAGCTTTGTCTCTCCTCCAAAAATCGAAATCTCGAGGGGGAAGCATACTGATGTAAGCACAGGAGCTTGAGACCTCCTGGCCAGAGGGTGAGCTGCCATCTTCTTTCCTACTCAAGAATCTGACATAACCGTCTCGCGCGCAGCTCTGCCGTCCAATCCACTGCTACCGCTCTGCTTGGTCAACCGCACCTTTGGAAAATGTGCCCAGCAGGCGCTCTTCACACACGTCACCCTACTCGATCAGTGGCAGGCCCATCTATTCTGCCAGACACTCACTAGCCCATCCCTCACTCAGAACGCTTTATCATCTCCGATAGACGACCAACATCCGCCGGCCAGCCTTGCTCACCAGGTTCGCTCGCTTCAGTTCAAATTCATTGGTCCGTGTTCGATGGGAAGGGGCGGCGGCTCTCTGATCTGCGAGATCATCCGCAGCTGTCCGGTACTCGAAAACATCACCATGGCCACCTCGCTGTTGACTCGCTGTCAAGAGCCCCTCCTGGACGCCTTTGCCAGTCGACCGTTCATCAAAAGCTTCGTTGTTCTCGAGAACTCCTACAAAGACGACTCCCTCTTCACATGGCCCGCCGAGCAAGTCGTGGCGCGGTTATTCTCTAAATGGGACTTCCTCGAGACGGTAGAGTTGATCAGGCTCCCTATGAGCGCACCGCTCATGTACTGGGAACCAGGCGGTTACGATAGTAGGCTACCCAGACTAAACTGTGCCCTACGAACGATTGTCTTGATCGACCTGATGATGAACGAGGGCGACCTCCGCATGATCCTGAAGGGCTCTCGTGCCAGCCTGCGCAAGCTCCAGCTCACCCGTCCAACCGCATGGCTTCACCGGCCTGGCCTATTCCGAATCCTCACGGAATGCATCAGCCCAGCCTTGGAATCCTTGACGCTTGAAGTGAGCAACGGGTGGGGCGGGCTGATCTTCCCAGAAGAAGACGGCCGCCCCGAGTTGAATCCGGGCCTGTTGGACCACATCTTCAAGACTTCATCGACCCTCAGTAATCTCAAAGAGCTCTCGTTTGCTGGCGACTTGGTGGGCGACGAGTTCCTGAACCTCTTGCCTCAATCAATCGTCAAGCTTACCTGGGACCGCTGCGATGTCTCCTACGCGGCTTTTGCTGAGGCACTCACAAGTCAAACTGCCAACTCTCCTCAGCGGCCCCCTCCTTCTCAACTGCATGTCCCCCCTGACGCCGAGACGAGACCGACCCGATGGCTACCCGAGCTCAAGTGCTGCTCGTTCTACAATTTCCCCGATTGTTCGTCCTCGCTTCCTTATTCTGTTTTTTGTTTTTTTTCGAGATCGGGATCAAGGCTGATATCTACTACAACATGTACATATCTCAAACTTCATTACTGATATTCCTTCGGGTGGCTACACCGACGTAGGGGGTGTCGAATCCGCGTACATTATTTCGCTCGAGTTGAAAGCCCGACAGGCCTGGTTGCATACCTGTAGACCATACTATGGCAGAAACTTCATCTAACCAACCCGGCCGTTGTCGCCCGTTCTAGAAGCCTATTTACCTTGAAGAATGATCGTTGGAAAGTGTTGCTCATCTGTTGGCATTCGATTCGCTTGGCCGTCGAGTCGTTGTCTTGCATTACAGGGCATACCTTACTTTTACTATGGCGTCTACACTTTTACTGTCCTGCAGGTGGGCTGAAAATGGCCAAGCAGGCTGGGCCAAGACCAACGTCCGTTTGGATATCAGAAATCACGCTTAGCACCGGCCAAATTCCCGTGCTTGGCACATCCCAATGTTAACGGGGTTCGGGACATGCCTCCCCGATGGCGGCCGAACCGATCGTCGAGAAGGGAGTCTCCTCTTCTGGGCGATCCGTTTGTGTGTGAGCTCTTTCGGGTCGACCAAGCGAGACTTTTCACATAAGACTAGCATCATTGTAGCAGTGTTTTGTTGTTTTAGCTGTCTTGTGCCGGTTTGATGTTGCTGAGATTCATACTGTGCCCATAGGCCAAATTACGCTTGATTTTTTTTAAAACAAAGTGAGGCTTGGGTTGTTCGTGTGCATAGAATGGCTTTTTACACAACACACCGCATCTGTTTGTTCTATGTACTTCTTCGTTTGAGCAGTCAAATCTCGGTCGAACATCGCCGGGGTTGCTCCGGCCCGTGCAACAAGCAATAATGCTCAAGATCGGTGCGCGCGATTTTTTTGGCTTGGCACGGTTACGACGGCGTAGTTGGAATCACCTCGGACTTGAGGATACCAAGCATCCGACCAGCATTGACCCTTCAAACATCACACGGTGGCTCTGTTGACCGACCTGCCAGCCGAACTACTCAGGAAGATACTCGAGCACTTGATCCAACTCCACCCGGCCAACCTCGACGAGCTCAAACGCCCCTGGAACCGCTGCTTCTTCTACAACCCGGGAAAGCTTGACATTCGGCTGAGACCAAGTCCTAGTCTACGATCCCAAGAAACCTATCACTCTAACTTCCAGCAACTCAAGGAAACTGGTCTCGTAAGCTTTGTCTTGTCTGTTCCCTCCTCAGAAACAAGTCAATTGTGACTTGACTGACATAAGTACACTCATTCCAGTCTCAAGCTGTCTCGCGGACGACGGGTGAGTCATATTCCCCCCAAATCTCACTCAGAAGCGTGTTGAACTGTCTTCCTTGCAGCTCTGCCGTCCAGTCTTTTATTGCCGCTCTGCTTGGTCAACCGCGCCCTTGGAAAATATGTCCAGCAGGCGCTCTTCGCACACGTGACCTTGATCGACCAGTGGCAGGCCCATCGATTCTACCGGGCACTCACCAGCCCATCAACCCTTCAGGACCAAGTAGAACTGCCAGATGATTCCACTGATACTCATGGCGAACGAAGCAGGACGCAAGACATTCAAGCGAGGAGCACTCCATCCGATCATCATCCACCGACTAGCCTTGCTTGTCAGGTCCAGTCACTGCAGTTCCAATTAGTCGGTCCCTGCTGGCCGGAAAGGGGCGGCTCTCTCGTCTGTCAGATCCTCCGCGCTTGTCCCTTAGTCGAAAACATCACCATCGCCACCTGGTTCATGAATTGCTGTCAGGAGCCCCTCCTTGACGCCCTTGCAAGCCGACCGTTTATCAAAACCTTCGTGCTTCTTGAGAATTTCGGCACAAACAGCTCGCTCCTCCCATGGTCTGCCGAGCAACTCCTCGGTCGCTTATTCACCAAATGGAAGTCCCTCCAGACGATCGAGTTGATTAAGTGCCTTACGGAGCATAGGCCGTTATGGGAACCAGGTGGTTACGAGAGTATCCTGCCTGCACTGAACTGCGCCCTGCGAACGCTTGTCTTGAATTGCCCATGCCTCACGGAGAAGGACCTGGCCATGATCTTGAATGGCTCTCGAGCCAGCCTGCGGAACCTACAGATCTGTCATCCAACTCCAGCTTTACACCGCCCGGGTCTATACCGAATCCTGACTGAATCCATCAGCCCAGCCTTGGAATCCTTGACACTCGAAGTGCACGACAGATGGGGGCAGATGATCTTCCCCCAGGCAGACTACCCTGAGTTGAACCCGGGCCTGTTGGACCACGTCTTCAAGGCTTCCTCGACCCTGAGTAATCTCAAAGAACTCTCTTTCGCAGGCGACCTTACTGGCGAGGACCTCCTCGACCTCTTGCCCCAATCGATCGTCAAGCTTACTTGGAACCGTTGCGACATCTCCTTCGAGGCCTTTTCTGAGGCACTGACAAGTGGGACAGTCAATTCCCTTGAGCTGCCTCTTCCTCTTCAACTGGATCCCCCCTCTGACGCTGAGACAAGACGGCCCCGGTGGCTACCCGAGCTCAAATGTTGCTCGATCTACAATTTTGACAAATGTATGTCCCCATTTCATTTCTTCTGTTTCTGAGAACGAGATCAAGGCCCATGGTCACCATCTCATCTATCATCTTTTATATCTTTGTCCAAAATTCCAATGGGTGCTTACACTTTAGGCGAGGAGGAATGTGCACGAGTGATTCGGCAGGAGCTAGATGAGCGACGGGTCTGCTTCCATTCTGTTGCCCCGTTCTACCGCGTTGAATACGTCTAATGTCGGAGGTCAAAGAAGAAATGGTAGCGCCACCGGCTCTAGAAGCCTAGGGCTTATACCCGCGTAAGGAATTGATCTTTGGAGGGTGGGGATTCATCGAATGGTTCAGAATTATTCAATCCCTTTCGGTTGTCTCTTGGCCCTCGAGTAGTTGCCTTACACAACTACCAGGTCATCCCCAATTCTGCGTCTCTCCTGGAGATTTGCAAATATTCCTGCAACCGGACCCTCCCAACTCCACATGCTCTTTGGTATCTTGGAACTAGCTCTGCTCGCAATTCTGCGGGCGAGTGCGAGCGGCCCTAAAACAGCAGCTTGAGCAATTATGGTGTTCAAGAAAATGTGGAAGATAAGCCTATGTATGTGAATCAATACCGTACAAGCAAAGGAAAAGAACAATTATGGGTGCATCAAGTTGAGTCAATCAGGGGTATCAAATGGCGAAGACTTATAGTGAGGATTCGGGGAGCTCTCTGATGAACAATTTTTACAGTATTCTTATCTCATGTTATCTTGCTTCTGCCTTCGAGCCCGCCAAAATATAAGGACGGACTTCCTTACCCATCCAACCAACACATTATCTGCTTCGCTCATACCTTCCCCTGTCTGCGCTAAAGATTCGTCCAGGGCCAGGATGAAAACAAACCTGTCGTGCTTCTAACTCCCTCAGAATAACCTGTAAGTCTTGCGTGCTCCCTGGAGTGATGTTTACCAATATAGTTTTTATTTTTTTAAAAAAGAGATTGAAATTGTTTGATCTCAAAGTTAGTTATTGGCAGTGACTCGGACGATTGAAGATGGAAAGGGAAGAACCGACAAGTGATAGTATCGCCAACGGAGCAACACTTGAGATTGGGCAGCCATTGAACATGTTCACTAACACTAAAAGTGTAATCTGGTGGGGAACAATGTATTTCTGGAGGGCTCCCTAGGTTCTCGTTCAGTCGGCGGCCTGATAGTGCATCAGCAAATGCAAGGGCCTGGAGGTCACAGCGATTCCAAGTAAGTTTCACGATGGATTGAGGCAGGAGGTCAAAGAACTCGGAACCGGCCAAGGGACCGGTGATAGACAGCACTTTGATCTTGGTCAGTGCGGAGGAAGATTTGAAGACAAAATCTAGCAGGCCAGGGTTTATCTGTGAATCATTTGCGCCTTCGATTCTGGCGGAAGATGGGATCGGATGCCAGCATCTGCCGACCTCGAGTGTTAATGATTCCAAGTTTGGGCTGGTACATTCCTTCAGGATTCGGTACAAGCCTGGCCGGTCAAGGAGTGAAGTCGGACAGCTGATTTGAAGCGTCCGCAAGCTCTCGCGAGAGCTCTTCAGGATCATCGAGAGCTCTTTCTCGCTCAAGGAAGGTTCGTTCAACACGATTGTCCGCAGCGCACAATTCAGCGCGGGTATCGAGTTGTAGATCGTCTCGACATCCTTGTACGGCCATCCAGGGAGCCGGATGAATTCGATGGTTTCGAGGAACTTCCATCTGAAGAATAATCGACCGACGACCTCGTGAGCTTGCCACTGAAACGTCAGACAGCCCGCATTGGGGTTCTCGAGGACGACGAATTCTTTGATGAACTGCCTGCTCGCCAGGACTTGCAGGATAGGCTCCTTGCACCGCGTCAAAAATGAGGTGCCGATGGTGATACTTTCGAGCAGCGGACAGCTTTGGAGGATCTCGCAAATTAGAGAGCCGCCGCCCCTTCCCATCGAGCAGTGGCCGGCCCACCTGAACTGTAACGCGCGAACGTGACGAGCCAGTTTGTTCAGCCGGGGAGGATAGACCGCAGAGGATCTCGAAGTCTCCAAGTCGTGTTCTCTAGCCTCGTACTCGTCTTCTTCATTGATTGCTGCACGCAAGACTTCTGATCCCTCATCGTTTGGTGATGGGCTGGTCAGCGTCCGGTGGAACAGGTACGCCTGCCATTGGTCGAGCAAAGCCACATTGGTGAAGAGTGCTTCCTGGGCAAACTGTCGAAAAGTGCTGTTGACCAAGCAGAGCGGCAACAATGGATTCGAAGGAAGAGCTACGGGAACGCGGAGGGATGGGTTGTCGGTTTTCAGAAGTTGGATACACAGAGTTTCTTTGGCAGACTTTTCGAAGAAGACACGGCGTACCATCTGGCCACGAGACTTGCGGGTGGGGCGAAGAGCCATAGGCGTCTTTGTACTCTAAATGAGACCGTGCTTTCTGCCGGATGTCTCTCCTCCCGTCGTGGTCCGCGTGGTCCACGTCCACGTGTTTGTTTCCGAGGTTTGTATCGTGAGGGAAGGCTAAGCCTAAGTGATCGATTATCCGTTGGAACAGCTCGGCAGGCAGATCGGTTATTCTGGCCATTGTCTTGGTTCAACCCAAGGTCTGCAAGTTGGAATCGCTGGACAAAATGTATGCTCCAGCCGGCGGCGCAGCTGCAACAGGAGCTGCTCGTTGAAATGGGGCTAAGAATTCCCATCTTGGCTTTGATGAACGACGGGTTGAGTAAACCCGACAATCTTTCCTTCTCTTACATACCCGCGCTGACTTTCCGGCTGCATGGGATCAAATTCCGTCCGATCGGCTGTCACTAGGAGCACAAGAGGATGCCGTCGTCAACGGCCATCCTTGTCAGGCCAGTCGCACGATGATCCCAAGAATGGAGTAAGCAAGACTCGGAGGTGACCTGGCGATTTCAATCGAAAGATGTAGTATTTTCTGGCGAAACGGCCATGGAGCCGTGGCGGTATCAGAACGATGTTACATCGGGCCGTGTGCTGGATGCTCTTGCAAGACTAAAACTTTCGCCCAACCACAAAGTTTTGGGATTATTGTGGCTCGTCGACGTGCCTTAAGTTGGCGACCTGGCCAAGGGCACTGGCTGATGGGCGAAATCAGCACTGAAACCTTGCAAAATCGGCATTTGCTGATTCCTTGGAACTGTGCTTAAATCGGTCAACAAATGACGTCATGGCCTGAAAACTGGAATTGACGTGGCTCTCGCCAGTTCGCATATTGGAGTCTTAAGTTCCACATTGACGTTTCAATAACCTCAAGCTCCTACCTGAACAATTACAAGGAAATGGCCAAGTTATCCGACCTTCCAGTCGAACTGGTTCAAAGGATAATCAATTGCACCATCCATCCTCAAGTCAATCCGAGTTTGACGAAGGACAGTGACACGCATCATCACCTTGCAGACCACAACGGAATTGGAGGCACTCAACAGCCACCAAGACCACATGCTCTAGTTGGATCTGATGCAAGCGATCTTACCGGCCGAAAGTTGGCTCGAGCCGATTCCGATGCCCAAATCGACCATAACGCGCCAACTGTTAAGCCTTCTGTCTCACTCTCTTCAAACGCATTCCAAGTCTTGGCTTACTGACTCTTGGTTTGAATCTCTCCGCAGGAGCCCGAAGTCTCGTGGCCGGAGGGTAAGTCACATTGACTCTTCCAGCACCCTGATAGTAATACTGAAAACTCTTCGCTCTAGCTCTCCCGTCCAATCCACTATTGCCACTAGCCTTAGTTAACCACCCCTTTCGAGAATGTGCTCAAGAGACGCTCTTCAAAAACGTGACTCTAGTGAACCAATGCCAGGCTCACGTATTCCATCGAGCGCTTACTTGCCCCTACAAAGAAGATACATCAGGACACACTGAAATCAATTCGCCTCGAATGAGCCAACTAGCCAGTCAGGTTCGCTCCTTAAACGTCAAGTGGAGCGGCTACTGTTCAATGGGAATAGGTGGAGGCTCTGTATTTTGTGATATCATCCGCAGCTGCCCGTTGCTCGAAAACATCGCCATAAGTTCTACATTTTTGACGCGCTGCAAAGACCCAATCCTGGATGCCTTGGCGAGTCGGCGACATATCAAAGATTTCGTTGTTCTCCAAGACCACAAGTCAAGCAGTACAACTTTTCAATGGCCGCCCAACGAACTAGTCGATCGACTCTTCTCCAGATGGAAATTTCTCGAGACAGTCGAGCTCATCAAGCTCCCTGGTCAGAGAGTCAGGGAGATAGCTGAATCAATTCACAGACCTATAACTCTGCCGGTTTCCACACTTCGAACGCTCATCCTGAAACATTTGGATTTGGACGAGATGGAGCTCGCAATGATTATTAGAAGCTGCAAAGAGAGTATGCGGACGCTCCACCTCATAAGGCCCAGCGGGAAACTCGACCGAGCGGGCTTATGCCGAATCCTAAAGGAATGCACTAGTCCGTATTTGGAAACTTTGACGATTGATGTGGACGTCATGTGGCACATGCCTTCGCTAACTTCGACGAACGCAGCTGGCATAATTGACATTGTATTGAGCTCTCTCGCCTTGAGTCAACTCAAGTCCTTGTCGATCACCGGCTCATTGACCGGCTCCCAGTTCTTCAGCCTCTTACCTCAATCTATCATCAAGCTTGCATGGGAAAGTAGTGGCATCCCACCCGCCCCGTTTATCAAAGCCCTCTCAAGCTGGAGAGACAGCGAGACTCATACGCGCCCCCTGGCGCAGCCTCGCCCTCAATCTGATTCCGCTGCAGGTGGTAATGGTCGTGTACAATGGTTACCCAACCTGAAGTGCTGCTCCGTCCGCGTTGGTAGAAATTGTTCGTTTACATCCCTCAGAATTAGTTACCTCCCAATCTACATTATTTTCCTTTTCAAAAATCATTTGTTGACGTGGGCGTGTCTTGTAGGGCGAAAGGATGTTCGAGAAGTGGTTCGGAACGCGTTGGAAGCCCGGTCCGCTTGTTTTCACTGTGCCTGCCGACAACACTTTCAATCATGGGACGAGCAGTGGGACATAATGGCGTTAGAACAGGACACAGGGCAATCATTGCGCGATATGGAGAACGAACATGATTATGATACACCAGGATCAAGTGATTATGACCCGAACGACGTAGATGATAATTTAGAAGAAGATACGCCTACGGACGATGAAGACGATGAGTTCGATGATGACTGGTAGCTAGTCTATTGGTTTAGAAGTGAAGAACAGGCGGAATACACAAGCTGAATATTAATAAAACGGACAGGGTTCGATTCGAATTTCACTTTACCATCCGCGTTCAAAACCCTTTGGCTCTACTTCTATGGGACTGGTAATATAAAACATATGTGATGACTGGCCTGCGCGCAAAGAACCAAAGATGCGAGTTAGGCTATCTTGGAGTTCATAACTCCACGCTCAAAAACTTATCAAGAGAAATGTCTGATTCCTTACCATAATCTTCCATTTAAATACCTCCACAAGTTTTTCTTTTCACCCGAGACAGCCTTTCATCATTTTCAATTGCTTTCCGTCACTTGTTGTAACGCTCTAGCACGTATTTTCTGTATCCTCGAAGAATTTGTTGCTTCACTCCTTCCAGCCAGATTTCCTCATTGATCTTGAACATGCCACTGGAGATGAAGGATCTTTGTTTTCTTTGTGTCAAACAATGAGTTTTTTGTTGCACAGCTTTTCCTACCTCATGGCGGCTACCTCAGCTATGAGCAGACGGTCATAAATCGAGACGCGTCAAGAGAAACCCGCCTCCATTGTCCACTTTTCCTGCAGCAATTGAAGTATGATTTCAAGACGATGAGCGAATACACCCCATATCAACTGTTGATGGATCAAGCATCTCGAGCCTTGCACCGCTCACATCCGTTGTTTCTATTGTATGTACCACTGCTCATCTGAGATTTGCCCTGGGTACGCCTTGGGTTGACCGCATGCAACTTGCAGTCTCGGCTCTTGCCACAGCCATGTTGCCAAGACGGTGAAGGGACGTCGGATCAATGAGTGCCGTTTCCTGATGAGGGTGGGAACCTTTACTGACATTTGAACACATGCAATCGCTTCAGATCACATTCAAATTTCAAATAGCTGCGGGCCGATGAGACATCCGATCTTGCTGATCAAAGTGCGGCTGAACAGTCCTGATTCCAATTTCACATAAGAGCAGAGCTCCCTGTGCCCGTCCTTTCTCGCCATCCAATCCAACGCAGTCCCAATCCAACGCAGTCCCAATCCAACGCAGTCCCAATCCAACGCAGTCCCAATCCAACGCAGTCCCAATCCAACGCAGTCCCAATCCAACGCAGTCCCAATCCAACGCAGTCCCAATCCAACGCAGTCCCAATCCAACGCAGTCCCAATCCAACGCAGTCTATCTTTCTACCATCTTACGACAGCTCAACATGAAATCTACTACGGCCACCATCTGTCTCGCGCTGTTGCTCCCCGCCGTATCGGCCACGGTTCACACCCTTTGTTACAACTACTTCATGCAGAAGGACGGATGTGTTTACTCTGCGGCAGCGGTGGACCAAAGATGTCCAGCTCCAGTTAAACCTCACCCTCAACCAGTCCACATGGTGAGCAGCTTGTTTGGTTACAGCCGCACAGAAACTCCTTTCCTGAAATTTTGCACCGCCCGTCGTTAGTTCCAAGATCAGACTGCCCACAGGAAGCGCAGCGAAAGTAACGCGTTGGAGCGCCGATATAACACCAACAAACCGGTTAGTCTCTTATCCTGCTGCACTGATAGCTTATTATCGAGATAGACAACTTACATATGCCGCGCCTTGTGAATTGATTCAACTAGAGCTTCTACGTCTCAGGTGGTGATGGTGTAGGTTTTCACATCTTTGCTTGCATCACACGCCGCTTCACTCTCACCCAACATACTTGATTTGTCTTTGATTTGTAGACGTGTGGTCATTACGACACCTCCACCGATCTCGGCGTGTGCCTTTGGAATGGACCGGAGCAAAACAACCCGACCCCAGAAACAGCCGGATGGCTTAACGGGTAAGCTCAGCGCACCCAACACAACTTGAACCAATCAACCAACAAACTTCTGATCTCCCCTACCTCAGTGCCAAAACATCCAATTGCGGCAAGCAAGTGTGAGTCAGCCTCTTCAAGCTTGACTTCCTTCGTTCCGACTAACGCAGATGACCTCAAAACCCCAATTGATTACAGCTACATCCAACGAAAAGGACAGCCTAACACAGTGCAATACGTCAAGGTTCTCGATGGTGAGTTCATCGCGTGATACTCTGTCAAAATTCGCGTTGTTTCGCTTTCGTGCCAAATCTTAATGATCGCCTTGTCTCCAGGATGCAGCTTTGATATCAAGACGCCTGATGCGGGATGCTTCGAGATTGCCATAACTCTCGCGGTAAGCCATCGATCTTCGTGTTGTATCTCACCGCCCCAATAAATCAGATTGACTGATTCACAAACTCGACCAGCTCTTCTACAAATTCAATCCCACTCCCAAAGAGTTGCATGACGGCAAGATATATGAAGGATTCACCTGGGACTTGTTCGTCAAGCTTTTTCTATCTCTGAATCATTCCGACAACATTTGAGTGCTAATAAGTTACATTCTTCTTTGCTATTGCACAGTAACAATCTCAACGGTACTAAGCTCCAACAGGCTCCGGTCTGAGGAAGTCTTGCGACTGTTGCATCTTTCGGACCAATGCATTACTTCTTGCTTTGCTAGTATCTTATCCCTCACCTTCAGCGGACTATTTTCTCCTCAATTGTTTTCTGTACGCCTGGATGATTTTACAGGGCCGAGACATGTCCCTATACATAGTGTTACAAATTGCAAACGACTCGGATCTCCTGCGGGCGTCAAGTGCCAAGTTCAGTGCTACATACTCGAGTGCTCAATAGTATACCCTCTAGTGTCCGTGCCTTTTTCGCAGCCTACAAGGTGTCAGACGCGTCAAATCAGTGATCCTCATGAGTGCAGCTCGCGGGCCAGATAAATATGATGACACGCCTGAGCGGCCTCAAGTGCAGGTAGATGAGTTGTAGGCCTTCAGATGGCTAGGAAAACTCAGATGGCTAGGAAAAGGTTGAGCGAGAGTGAGAAGGGATGTGAGGTTTGAAGGATGCTCGCCTGAGCATTAGAGAAAAGAATCATTAGGTTGATCCCCAAAGTGCACGGCTGGACCCAAGTCCGACCCTGCGGTCGGGTGGAAGATTTCGGACGTCGATTGCATTGTCCTCATTCCGAATATCCGGGCGAATTTCAATCCACCGCACCAACCTCGTCCTTCAAAGCACCAGCTATCAATTCCTGGTCGGCAAAGCATTACCGCCGTACGTACATAATTGGGTACCATTCTTTCATGTAAAACTTCCATCGATCGACTATTCGGACAGACGACACAAAGAAAGATGTCCTTCTACATAGCAAGTGTGATGAGCGTCTTCAAGCCCTTGATCAACTATGGGATGAAGGAAACTCGCATTGATGGGCTGCCTATCCTCTTGGATATCTTGGAACGTGGACGCGATAGGAATCGGGGTCTGATAACCAGTTGTGTCCATTTTCTCTCCTTCGGGTGCTTTGACTGATCTTGAACTCATTCCCAAAGCTTCATTTTTCTCAAATAAATACTCTAAACCGTCGACTCGTTCTCCACCATGTCACATTCAATCATCGTCGAAACTCTCCACGTGGTGCAGTATCAAACCACATCTCAACGTATGTGCCTCCCTGAATTTGACTTGGATCAACTGTTCTGATGGATTGTTTTTTTTTCTTCCTCAGATTAGACGACCCGATGGTGTGGGGTATCATGCCATTTAGCACGTATTTCGATACCTCAAAAGTACGTTGGACGTTGGGAGCGGCTGATATACTTTTCACCAATCGGTGAGTACAATCCATCTACATGCTCTTGCTTATTCGAAATTGTAACCGCCAGTTTTTGTTTCTTGAACACAAAGAATTTCTTGGGTTCATTTATTGAATAGGCTCAGAAGGATTAATTGACCTTCTCTTCCCTACCGCTACTCGACTCGCCCATCATTCAATTCGAACATATCAGCTACATTTCACCCTTGTTTCAGAACGGTCAAGTCATTAAAACTGTCCGGGGAGACGGTATCTATCAGCCGGCGATGGACTTAGCAATCGAAAAATTGGATAATTCGCAATGGGTATTCCCATGCTTTCCCTGTTATACCTTTTTCAATAGGATCTCTGTTCCAGCATCTGAATTACTTGGCAAATTATATCAATCTAGGTCCACATCTTTCCCGAAGGCAAAGTTAATCAATCCAGACTAAACAAATCTAGCATAAATCCCGAGCTGTTGAGGTTTAAGTGGGGAGTTTCTCGGTTGGTACTCGAGTCAAAGCATGAACCAATCATATTACCCATGTGGTTGAAGGGTACCTAGATTCCATTTCTCAGATTATTGCTCTGTGATTTTGATTGCATTTGACTCGCTTGGTTCAGGATTCGATCATGTTATGCCTGAAGGAAGACCATCACCCTACAATATGATGCCAAGATTGAACCAAAGCTTGTCGATAAAAATCTCGCATCCAATCAACGACCAGCGGTCTTTCTCCGAGGACGCTAAAGGAGGTGATAATGATAAACATGATATGAGCAACCGTCTCAAAATACAAGATTTTCGACAACGGTATCAAGCATTACTTTCACGCACGAATAGCCAGGATACAATCCCTCGCCATCAAGATTATGATGCTTTGAAAGATCATCAAGAAGCAAAACAAATCAGAATTGATCTTGCTAGTTTTTTACATTCCCAGCTTCTAGCCATCCAACAGTAATAGACCCATCTAACCATCTTGGCTTCCCCCTTACGAGCCTTTCTTCAAAAGCCGCCTCAGGTTTTATTCTACTCAGTATAACAACCTACCCCTGGTTTATATGTGTTGTTGTATTATGGCAAGCAATCACCCCTGGTGATTACCTGTTACCACATTTTCTGTAATCCCATCAAGGACATTCACATCATTGGCTAGACTCTCCACACAAAATCTTGATATTGCAGTAAAAAATCCAATCTCAATATAGGCCAGACCAGCAGTTCCTGGGCTCAAGTCTTTTCTTTAGGTTAAGTTGATTGGCTCTTTAAAATTCATTCATGGTGATCTCCATGCCACTAAAGGTATGGATGGTCTGCCAGAGCAGCTTCAGCTAGCCTACATCACTATTGTTTGCTGAATGCCACTATTTGATGTCCCTTGTGTGATTTACTATTATCTTGGGGGTGTTCCAAGTTGACTTGCATAAAACCATAAAACCATGAAATCATAAAATTTTAGGTTCAACCTTTATGCACACTGTTAAGGTCTGTTCTGTGGAGAGGAAGAAGGAGTCTGGGGTTTCTGGATCCCATATGGTAGATTGCAGGATGAGGAAGCAGTCTGGGATCTCCAGGCTCTTGAACCTTGAGAGTGTTGCCTGTGACATGTACGTGTAAGCATGTAGCTCATAACACACACCAAAGAAATACCACATGCACACCATTTTTGGTGTGCATTAGTGTGCACTCCAAAAACTTGGAGTGTACACCCATGCGCTGTCCAAATAAAAGTGTGTTGCCTGATAAGAAGTGGCACTTTTCCTCCTTTCTAAATAAATCCGGGTTTGTATGGTTACTGGTGCTGGGTTTCTGCAATGTGCAAACCTCTTCAGCGCTCCGCTTTGAGCCTGATATGATCCGTCTAGCCTACATAAGCTTCAGCCACTCTGCTTACACACAGTAAACTCCACAATCAAATAAGAATTTTGGGTGGTAAAAACTCTCTGTGGTGTAGCAATACACAAAAGCTCCGCAAGTATATCTCTAACTATAATAATGCGGTGAGCGGACATTCTACGCTGCCGCCTATATAAATTGCCACAGCACTCCAAATGATTGGCAGGAGTGCACACTCATTTTGGAGTGCATGGGTGTGATGGTGGGGACATTTGACCTCACAAAGAGGCTGATGAGTGTGGATTTTGTGACAGGAGCAAAATTTTGAATTTTTACATGTTACAGAGAAAATCACTTGAAGTAAATGAAGCGCAAGGAAAAACTTTTGTTGCTTCTGAAATTCAGATGTTCCTTGTAGTGGCTAAGGGTAAAGAACAATTTTGAGGATGGATTTGTTGTGATGTGATTGATCTTAAGGTTTTTTTGGAGTTGTGGGCAAAAAGTGTACACATTAATTTTTTGATCAACCGTTGATGAACAAGTTCCAAAAATAGCAGCAGATTGAAAACATACTCTTTGGTATACTTGGGATCCACAACACCAACTTTCTTCCAATAAGCGGTCACCAATCATCACACCACCGCAGCTAAACTGACCTTGGTCCCATCTAGCGGCCAGGGTGACTATGTGTATGTTGGCATAAATGGGTTTTCAAGGATTACAGCCTTGAGCATTGATTTTACATTTGTTCACGGCGTGCAAAGGGCTTACCTTGGTAAGCTGCTTTGTTGTCAGCACTTGGATCTACATCCCTCCCACAAAAACCTATTTTCATAGTTGGTTTGGATTGATTGTTGCATACAAAAGTGAAGTAAACAGCTTGACTTTGGATCAAGAGCAGCGCACAAACACTGAGAAGGGTTAATGACTGCATGGGCAAGGTGCAAGTCAAATTTAAAGAACGTGGGGAGTTGTGCTGGATGATGGTTGGAGGAATTCAAGATTGTAAGTTGGTTGTGTTGGCGGATTAAAAACGGTCAATCACCAGCTGAACATATTGTTCCTGATGAGCAAGACAGAGTCTAGAGACAGCGGGCACAAGACGCCGGTGAATGAGGATGATGTGGAAGGATCATCTCACGTCAGACACAAAGAGAAGAGAAAGGACAAAGAGAAAAGAAGAAAGACAAGGATAGTGAAAATGAAGACTATACCTAGAGACAGCGGGCACGAGACACCGGTGCGTGAGTATGATGTGGAAGGATGAGGAAAGAGTCCTTCCACACCCACTGCCTCAGGTAAACTAGCTACAAGCTGTTTCATCTGAGTGAAATGTGAGGAATATGTATGTAGCACATGTGACAAAGAAAAAGAAAGATGGAAGAGACAAAACTGTAATCTTAACAGTTCCTAAGCATTGGGGGAATACAAAATATTATCATGATTTCTAATCCGCAAGGCTTTTTGTGAAGCCCTAGAGGGCAGTGTCCACAGTCTCTGAGAATTTTGGGTAGGCCTCTGCTGAACAAGAGCATCAGCCCCGGTGCCCCGTTGCCATGTCTGTGACTCCCTTCCATCATGATATGGCACTCCTGAAGTCAAGATGGCACGCTTGCATCCTGTCCCGCCACTGGTTACAGGAAGGTGGCGCGGCTGAGGCTCTCAAGCCTGTACAGCCTCTCCGTCAAACGCACAAAGTGCGGGAGAGGCTTTAGTCTAAAACACGCATGCTTGCATGTCACGGTTGGGCTTCTGAGGTCCTTTTTTTTTTGTAAAAATCCTGTAAAATACACACAACCACCCAGTGGATAATAATGTTGGGCAGGGTGTGCCCAAGATGGAGGTCTTCATCCCCATCAAGAAGGATTTTGAATTTTTCAAACGGACTTACTTTGCGCACTGCGGAAAACTCTTCGCGCACTGTGGGGGTCGTCTTCCTGATGTCCAGCCCCCAGTGCGCGCTTCCGCCACGGCTCATTGCGCACTGCATTTCCCCCCAAAAAATCGGCTTGCATTTCTTGAGATATTTTTTGATGAATCAATAGAATGGCTTCTCATGATCCCCCCAAAAAATAATCAAGTCATTTAGGGGTCTCCTTGAGCCTAGAGAAAATTGACATGAAAAAATCATATTTTAACGCGACAAGCATTTAAAAAGCCACTTCCTGCGACCCAGTAGCCACAAAAACTTCACAGTACGATAGTGCATGTGAAATTTCACAGCCTGATAATTTTCAGAATTTTCACCAGCTTTCCTGTAGCTCAAATAGGTGTTGCGTTTATTATTTTGCATATATGTATAACTTTCTTGTTACACACACCAAAGGCACAAAATTTTGAGAGCACAGGGAAATATGCTTCAAATTAATTCCCTGAAATTCCTAGCAGTAGTGTGTCATTATAAAATGAGATATAAGGGGTGCGCGGCAGGCTTAGTAGGAAAATTACTGCTAACTGTATAGCTTTTTTTTACAAACCCAAACAGTCCCAAAATTTCAGAAATGTTTTCATTGTGGATATCTTCCGCACAATAAATTTCTTGGCAATAGTGTGTCATGATAACATGAGATATAAGGGGTGCGCGGCGCGCTTAGTAGGAAAATGGCTGCTACATGTATAGATTTTTTGTTGCACACTGAAACAGTCTGAAATTTTCAGGAATGTTTCAATTTTGCATATTCTCGGCGCCATAAATCTCTTAGCAATAGTGTGTCATTAAAACATGAGATAAGTTAGCAGTCATTTTCCTACTAAGCCCGCCGCACTACATTTCATGTTATCATGACACACTATTGCCAAGAAATTTATGGCACAGAGAATATCCGCAATGAAAACATTTCTGAAATTTTTGGACTGTTTGGGTGTGTAACAAAAAAGCTATACAGTTAGCAGTAATTTTCCTACTAAGCCTGCCGCGCACCCCTTATATCTCATTTTATAATGACACACTATTGCTAGGAATTTCAGGGAATTAATTTGAAGCATATTTCCCTGTGATCTCAAAATTTTGTGCCTTTGGTGTGTGTAACAAGAAAGTTATACATATACGCAAAATAATAAACGCAATACCTATTTGAGCTACAGGAAAGCTGGGGAAAATTCTGAAAATTGTCAGGCTGTGAAATTGCACATGCACTATCGTACTGTGAAGTTTTTGTGGCTACTGGGTCGCAGGAAGTGGCTTTTTAAATGCTTGTTGCGTTAAAATATGATTTTTTCATGTCAATTTTCTCTAGGCTCAAGGAGACCCCTAAATGACTTGATTATTTTTTTGGGGGATCATAAAAATCCATTCTATTGATTCATCAAAAATATCTCAAGAAATGCAAGCCAATTTTTTGGGGGAAAATGCAGTGCACAAAGAGCCGTGGCAGAAGCGCGCACTGGGGGCTGGACGTCAAGACTACGACCCCCACAGTGCGCAAAGAGTTTTCTGCAGTGCGCAAAGTAAGTCCGTTTTTCAAAAATTGTATGTGTAGGATTTTTTACAAGCCAATTTTAGTTCAACATGACTTTTTTTTTTTTTCTTCAAACCAAACCATTCCTTATGTAATCAATAGAGGACAAGAAGGCCATCCCAGGATAGTAAACAGAATTTTTTTGAGGAATTTTGTGAAGGAGGGATCCTGGTTGAGAAGCCAAGAATCAACTTCGGTTCAATCCTGAAGAGTCAGATTTTCAGATTTTCAAAATCTTGAAAAAATTCCTGCTGCTCCAATTTTTCAATATTTTCTTTTGAAAAGTGGATGAGGAAGTCCGCTCCATCCTCCTCTATCTCCGACCCAACTTTTTACCTCCGGGGAGATGGATGTACAGGAGGTGCAGCCGTCCAAAAGGCGGCTACACACACCAAAACTGGCCAACCGTGACGCGGTTGTAAGTCAGTTTTAGACTCAAGTCCCTCCTTCGGAGGGGTCGCTCCGCGACCAGGGCTGCCCGCCCCCCCCGCAGAAGAGGGACTTCCACAAGTTCGTGAGGCTCTGGATCAGGTATTTATTGACGCCCTGGTCCGGCGGTCCAGCTGCACACGCCTCCGTCGGCATGCAACGGGTCCCTTGCCGGCGCGCCTCGCGAACACATTGTCGGTTTCACAGAGAAATGGGTTAGGTTCCCGCCCCCGGCGATTCTGGATACATGTCACACATCTGTCACCTGTCCTGCCAAACTTCCCTGCTCTCTCCGCAGAGCCACCAGTGCCATATAGCATTGGCCCATCACACATATCTTCAAAAATACCCAGAAACACCATACCAGCAAAGATGGCTACCACTCTAACTCACCCAGCAATCAAAGGTCTGCCCGTCCTTTCACATTCTTATCGTCTTTTTGGGTGTTCGTTTTACTCACATCGAAATAGCTGCTGACTGGATTGCCGGGCTACCTATTTGTTTTCAGATGGTTGGTTCCGCGAGGAAAGTGCTTTATGGCCAGGGCAAGCCATGTCGTTGCAGGTGAGTCAGCGGAAATCTGGATGAAATATGAAAACCAAGATAATCGAGAAAAGCTTGGAGCCAACAGCTGCTTATATTTTACATTTTATTCTTCAGGTCAAAAAGGTTCTGCACGTCGAGAAGAGTAAATTCCAGGATGTGCTCGTATTCGAATCTACCTCTCACGGCAACGTTTTGGTACTCGATGGTGCCATCCAATGCGTCGAAAACGATGAGTTCAGGTAGGCAAGCGAAATTGCAACCCATGGATCATGATCGGCCAGCGCCTCATCGATCAATTTTTATTTTTATTTCAGTTATCAAGAGATGATCGCCCATTTGCCCCTCAACTCTCACCCTAATCCAGAGCACGTGCTTGTCATCGGTGGTGGGGATGGTGGCGTTTTGAGAGAGGTCCTCAAGCACCCAAGCGTCAAGACGGCTACCCTTGTTGATATCGATGAGGCCGTGCCACGAGTCTCGAAGACGTTCCTTCCTCACATGGCCGCTGGCTTCAATGATCCCCGAGTGACTGTTCACATTGGAGATGGCTTCCAGTACCTCCGCGACCAAGTTGGAAAGTTTGATGTTATCATCACCGACAGGTATTCATTTAGTCAGATTTGTGACTCACGCAGATTCCAATATCATCGGATGACTGACCCCCGTCATCTTCTTTCATCTAGCTCGGACCCCAATGAAGGCCCTGCGCAGACCTTGTTTGGCATGCCCTACTTCGAATTACTCAAAAACGCCTTGAAGCCCAACGGATCGATCGCAACTCAAGGAGAATGTATCTGGCTCCATCTTCCTCTGATTCACTCATTGATCAAAGGTGCAAAAGATTTGTTCCCTCAAGTCGAGTATGCGTATACTTCGATTCCGACTTACCCCAGTGGAACAATTGGATTTGTCGTCTGCTCTCTCGACAAGGATCGCAACTTGAAGCAACCCCTCAGACAAGTCCGCAACACCAAGTACTACAACAAAAGTGTACATGCCGCTGCGTTCGTCCTGCCCGAGTTCGCTCGTCAAGCCATCGAGGCCGCAAAAGCAAATCTCGACATGCCCGACAAATCTGCCTCGGCTCAATCATCTGCTCCCGGCAAGAAAATCCTACTCCTTGGTTCTGGATTTGTGGCCCAGCCCGCGGCGGACTATCTGCTCCGACGCCCTGAAAACCAAGTGACAGTCGCTTCATTCAACCTCTGGAAAGCCGAGCGATTTGCCACTGAATTGGCCCGGGAAGTCAAGTGTATCTCACTCGATATCAACAATGCCGAGGCTTTAGACAAAGCAGTCTCCGAGCATGATTTGGTCATCTCTCTCGTACCCTACACCCATCACGCCAGCGTCATCAAGAGCGCCATCAAGTTCAAGAAGAACGTCGTCACTACTAGCTACGTCAGTCCCGCTATGCGAGCGCTCGATGATGACGCCAAGAAGGCTGGTATCACTGTCCTGAACGAGATCGGCCTAGACCCTGGAATTGATCACCTTTACGCCGTCAAAATGATCGACACTGTCCACCGGGCTGGCGGTAAAATCATCGAATTCATCTCATACTGCTGTGGTCTACCGGCTCCGGAATGCTCAAACAACCCATTGGGCTATAAATTCTCTTGGTCTTCACGAGGGGTTTTGCTGGCTCTGTTGAACTCTGCTAAGCTCTACTCAAAAGGAAAACTGATTGAAGTCGAAGGCCAGGAGCTCATGAACCATGCCCAACCTTACTCTATCTCACCTGCTTTTGCATTCGTCGCATACCCCAACCGAGACTCGACCCCGTTCCGTGAATTCTACGAAATCCCAGAGGCCCAGACCGTAGTCCGTGGTACGATCAGATACCAAGGCTTCCCGGCCTTTATCAAGACCCTCGTTGATATCGGCTTCTTGAGCGAGACTCCCCAGGCTTATTTGAAGCCCGAATCGACCCTGCCTTGGAAAGAGGTTACCACCCGAGTCCTAGGTGCAGATAACTCGACTGAGCAGTGCTTGATCACTGAGATCAAGAGGAGAACCACCTTCCCTTCCGCCGACGACGAGGTCCGCATTCTTGCTGGATTGAAATGGATCGGAATCTTTAGCGATGACCATGCGGTGCCCAGAGGTAATATCTTGGATACCCTTTGTGCCAGACTGGAAACTATGATGCAGTACGAGAAGGGCGAAAGGGATATGGTGGTCTTGCAACACAAGTTCGGAATCCAGTGGAAGGATGGTAAAACAGTTAGTGAACTTACTTTCTGATTCTATGATTATTTTCCTTTTTTTTTGTCTTGTCCCACTAATCCTTCCGCCTGATTTTAGGAAACCCGAACATCCACTCTGATTGAATACGGAGCGCCATTCCAAACTGGAACCGGCCCATCAGCCATGGTACGCAAACACAAGCTACTGTTGATGAAAGAGTGATTGGGTACTGACCACCCGTATTTGATCTCATTGTTTAGGCGAGACTGGTCGGAGTACCCTGTGGGATTGCTGTCCAATTGATCTTGGATGGAAAGATCACGAAGAAGGGAGTCTTGGCACCTTATTCCTTGGACATCGTTGAGCCGCTTCTAGTCGAAGTCGAAAAGGAAGGCGTCACCATGGTCGATCGAATCGTCTCTTGAAAGCCCTTCTAAATGCATATTATATATCCTCATGATACAGCATGTATACCCTGCCAACATAGGTGACAAGAAAGTGCGATTGTAACCTTTGGTGTTCTCCATTTCTTCTTGTTTGGTGACGACGAAGAAAAGGAAAACAAAAACGACAAAAACCCGTTTTACGATTTTATGATGATGTAAATAGAACCTGATCTACATACAAGAGATGTCATCTAGGAATCGAAATACCTCCACACTCTCGTTACGAATGTATATCAATCGTGCTCGCCTGTGCGTGTTGGTGATTTTACCTTGTGTGTCCCTTAAGCACAAAGAATGTCACTGAAGCCAAGAAGTTCAGGCTATGATGAATTCAACCGGGCCTTACATTGTACGCCACAGCTGGATGTTCATTGAGCCTAAAATTCTTGATTCTGCTCGCATCTAAACAAGAGGAATTTAGACAACAGATCGGAGATTCCTTCCCTCTGCTCACCAGTCTATTTTATACATACTTCCAATTAAACGGTATATTGATCAGACACTTATGGGAATCATCTCCCACAGAGAATGCGCACATGCACAGGAGATTTGCCCCCTCCAAAGGGTGGGACTGAACCTCTGGAACCTGGTGCTTTTATGGAGACAGTTTTTTTTCGCATGCAGCAAGTTTTCTCAACGTGCGTGCCAAAAACACCAAAAACCACTGTCTGCTATAGTGGCCAAATGATAGGCACTGGGCATTGGATTGTTGTCGTAGGCATTCTTCTTCCAAGGTAATTCCATATCAACAGATGCTAATGTATATATAAGAAGAAAAATGAGGAAGGATAAAAACAGGGAAGGATAGGGTTTTTTTCTACACATTTTGGTTGTGGATTCTTAAGCTGTTCCAGCTTCTGGGCCAGGTTTCTTCTTCTTCTTCTTCTGGTGTTTGGGCAAAAGCAGGACGACAAGAACATCCAGACGCAGCGTGTAGGAGGGTAAGAAAGGAAGGAGAACAAGAAGTGAATGGCCGCTAGTAGTATTCTTCGTCGTCGTCGTCAGCCCCGCCGGCCCCGGAGTCCTCCTCGTCCTCGCCCATCGCGTCCTCGTCCTCCTCCTTGTGCTTGCCCGTCGACCGCTTGGCCGAGGAAGGCTCCGGGTCGTCGGCTGCTCCATGCACCGGATCGGCGATCTTGGCGACGATGTCTTTCAGGAAATCGAACGCCGGCGTGACATTGATTGCTTGTTTCCTGTCGGCAAAATATGGCTGAGGAGTCAGAACAAAGAAAAACAAAAACTGTCGCGGTCCGCAGGGTCTTGGGGGTGCACTTACAGGTGGTATGCTTGCACTTTTCGCGACCCGCGCCGTTGGGCTTCCTCGACGGCCGCCTCGACCAAGGATTGCATGAACATCTCTACCGCTTTGGCTGTGAGGCATGGGGAAGAAGAGGGAAAACGCGTCAGCATACACGGGCCGATCACAGGGGCGTCCATGTGCGACTAGAGCGAGGGCGTGGTGATTGGCAGAGGATCGAGGGGCTCGGAGAGGTAAAGGGCAGCGGGGGTCTGGAATTGGGACGCATACAAACTAGCAATGGGGTCGCTTGGGCAACTTTACCTACATCTTCATCCGCCTGCATGATCTTCTTTATTCGGGCCTGTCCTTTCGTAAAAAAACCAGAAGGGGCGGAACACAAATGAGATATGCATTCCTCGTCAGTTTCTCAGAACCTTGCAATTTCTTCTTTGTTTTTTGGGCGTGGAAGGAGAGTCGAGAGAGCAAGCATCCTGGAGCCAACGTACGACTGGGAAGCGGGACGAGCCGCCTTTCTTCTTCATGATGCTGGGTGGGTGCGCGAAAGGGCAGAGCGGAGGCCGCAGGTGTCGAAAAGGCTGTCAGTGATTGCCAAAGCACAGGGTGGCTGGTTTTCGTTGGCCGCCGAGCACACGAGGTGCTGGTGAGAGGGTTCGGGGAGGTTCGGGGAGTGCCTCCGCCGCGGGGGCAGCCGGAAACCCGGCTGCTGTCCCCAGCCACCCGGGGCGATCTCAATGACGCACTGCCGGCCGACAAGGCCATCAGGGTGCAAGCCTCTCCCATTTCTACATACATCCAACACGGCGGCCCACCACATTTCAACTAGTATGTACACAATCTATGATTTTACAGCAAGGTTTGACAGGACAGCTTTGGGCAAGTATCAGGATGGGGGGGTCTATTTGGTAAACATCTTCCGGGGAGGTCTATTTGGTAAACATCTTCCGCCGGTCGCTTCCGCCGCGGTCGCGCTCGGACAGATAGGCCCGATAGGCCTCCTTCAAGTCGTGCTGGGCGATCGGCCCGGTGCCTCCCCTGCGCTTCTGGACCTCCAAGGCTATTTTGTGTCCGGCCATCATGTGTGGAAGGTAAATCAATCTGGGGGAAGGGGGAAACAAAAAAAAAAGGAACGGGTGTTGCAGGGCTGAGGGGGGCAGGGAGACGTACCTTGTTCGACCATGTGTCCGACAAACACTTTCGCGAAGCCCCGGATCACGATCGTCACTCGCTCGCTGACCGACTGCTGGAGGATACTATTAGCCAGCTGAGTGGCCCATATGATCAGCCCTGCTTGCGCCGCCCCTCCAGAAAAGCAGAGAGAGCGGTTACCTTGCGCACGTTCGCCTTCGCCAGCCCGGAGTTCCGGTACTCGCTGTACCTGTCCATCTGCTGCGGGTCGAAGTGTTCCAACAGAATCCTAGGGAACAGAGACGCACGATAAAAGACGGCTTGAGAAGGACAGAATTGCGGGAGAAGCTAAGGGGGAGAAGACGGCCGACTTGAGTCTGTCCTTGTTCAAGAGATCCTCGCGTTTGCGGACGGTGTAGTCGTCGTCGTTGAGTTCTTTGCGGTTCTCTTCTTCCTCGGGGTCGTTCTCCAGCTCGCCGTCCTCTTTCTGTTGCTGCTGCTCTGTCAGCGTGTTTAGGGGCTGGTAGGCGGGGCTAGCCGCGGGCTGCTCGTAGCCCTCGATTCCGTCATCCCGGAGCTGGTGCTGGTGGGCGGGGTAGGAGCTCTTGCGACGCTTGTTTGGGTTATTGGTGTTGTTGAAGTTGTTGAAGTTGGCGGTGCTGGTGGTGGTGGTTGTAGTGTTTGGTTTTGATTTCCTGCGCTGGGGGATGGTGGGCAGGATGAGGGGGTGGGCGGTGCTTAGTGGGGAGTAGTAGGCCGTGGGAGTGTCGGGGGGTGGTGAGAAGCCTGGGGATGCTGCCTGGATGGCCGAGTGGTTGGGTTCGTGGGATGGGTGGCTGCTGGCGTAGGCTGGTCGTTTGCTGGTCATCCTGCTCGGTGCTTGCGGTGGTTCTGGTTGTGGTCATCGTGCCTGTCCGTGTCCTGGCTGCCACTTCCTTTGTCGAGGGCAGATAGATATTCGCCACTGATGGGATCATATACCCACCTTCGGCATGTCTGTCACCCATCCCTCCTTTCCGCCCGGCTAGCTCAGTTGGTAGAGCATTCGACTCTTACAGGGTTCCAATCTCCACATCGGAGTTCGGCATCGAATTGTCGTGGGTTCGAGCCCCACGTTGGGCGGCTGATTATTTTTCCTGTCGACACGAAGCACAACAAAAACCTCATCCTATGTTATTCAGCTTGCACTAATAATATTCTATGTCACATGTTGTATTGTGTTTTGAAAAAAGCTTGGACACTTTTCCAAAATTAGTTCTGCACCGGAAAGTTTAAAAGCTACACTTTTGGGGTCTGGGAGGCACTGGTAGCTGGATACCAATAGAATCTGTGAGTGAACCCCATTTTTGGCATACATCAAGTGAATTTGGTGTTTTTGTGATGGAGGGGGGGATTACCCAAATGTCCAAGAATTATTCAAAACACAATATGTAGTACATACAATGTATGTGAAACATAACTGACATGGATGAAGAATACAAGAAAAGACAAGAACTGAGTTACATAACTCAACCAAGCCCACCAATAGCAGTGGTTTGCCAGTTGATTCAGCTCAGCTACATTTGTTCCAAAGCAAATGCCGCAGACTTTCCGAACTTAGCACAAGTCCCTTGCCTGCCGGGGGGTGCGGCGCAAAGCGCCTCGCACGAAGTGCGACCTCCCGTCAGGGAGGGACTTGCATGGGATCCCTGATTCCTGGCGTGAGAGCCACGCGTACAGCTCTTAGTTTTTGCAGGTGTCCAACTTTGTGCCCCCAAAAACCCCACTTCCCAAAAGAACTGAGTCCCGCCCCAGATATCAAAGAAAGGCCTGCTTCTCCTCTTCAATTTGGCGGCAGTCACAGGCTGATAGCACTTGGTTCATGGCCTGGAGAGCAGTTTGAAAAGGGCCTCTTTTTGAGACGCATTCCTGCTGATGTAAGCAAGAATGCAGTATTCAAGTGCCTTTCAATAGATTGAAACAGATTTTGATACAAAGCCACATGTATTTACGAAAAAAAGTTCTCTCAATATGGTCCACTTTTCTCGGTGTTTGAAAACTTCAAACGCAAGGATCAGGCCTTATATTGGCAGCTACAAGGCCTAAATTGCATCAGAAGAAGCGCACTCCCGAGCACTTCTTAAGTCCTGAGGGGCAGCCTCAGCGGGCTGACGGTTGAGTTACAAAAAAGGAAAAAGTGAAAAAAAGCCTGATACAGGCTGATATTCCTGGGGCTCTCAGGCCAGATACAGGTTTTTGCAGCTAAGCCTCTCTGTGAGACAGAGAACCTGCAGGGCTGCCTCACTGGGAGGCTTTGTTAAGCTTGCAGACTTTCTTGCCAAACTGGTCAGGCACATCAGCATCCACAGGGTGCTAGAAGCCATTCTCATCAAACCCTCTTCTTTGGTTTCTTGAACTTAAGGCATGGTTGGGTGTCAAGACCCAGGCTTGACTCAAGCGCACAGGAAGTGCAAGGAACAAAACCCTAACCCCACAAGAGGGTTGACGCATTATCCAGGCCCATGCATATGCATTTGGCTCCTAGACAGTAGACTGAAGCAAAAGCTGGAACTCTATATAAAGGCAAAACAAAATGCATAGTACAGGCCAGTGGCAGTCAGCTCTTCATGTGTTGATCCCAGGTATCGAATCTCAGTTATCATTGGTAAGTAAGGGAGACTAACAGTAATCTGCACAATACAGTCGAGGAGGTGAGGTTGGGGGCAGTCTTTGGAGCGGGTGTCCGCGGCAAGGAAGTTGGTGCAAAGGGCAGCAATGAGGGTGTCGGGGGGTTGTCGATGGAGGGGGGGCGAAGCGAAGACCACCAGCCAACAAAGGCCGGGCCATGTTGTGTTTTGGTGGTTGTAGAGACCAAGGGGGGTTGGCGGGCGCCGTTCCAGGGTCAGCCGGCCCTTGAAAGGCGCAGATGGGAGGATAAAGCGGGCAAGAGCGGGTTGTGGCGACGTACAGGCTCGAGGATGGCCCCCTGGTGGTCGTTGGCCCTTGTGGGTGAGCAGCTGCTTGGGGCGTGGTGAAGAGCGGAAAAGGGAGGGGCCGCCAACTATTGGTCGTTCCAGTTGCTTGGATCCAAGAGGGAAAAGAGGGTTCTGCGTGGCTAAGCCTTCTCTGAGGGGCTTCCAGGAGATGGGGCTGTGCTTGTACAGTTGGGGCCTGTTGGGTGGCTTCAAGTTTGGAGGGCGAGCAGAATGGAGGAGGCTAGGATGGGCTGGAGGGCGCTCTTGGGATGGCCAATCATCGTTGAGGTGGCCAGGTGCGCTGTCTTGGGGTCTGTAGGTTAAAGTACATCAAGCGCGTCTGGGCACATGCCCCAGTCCCGCGCGGCTGAGCGCCACCGGGGGTTTGGAGGGTGCCCAGAGGGCTTGATCGGGGGGGTCGGGCAGGCCGCGGATCTTGGCACATGCCCAAGTCTTGCCTGGCCGGCCCCAAGCTCTGGGCCAATGAGATCACCGGCAGTCGTGCCGGCAACTACACCTCAACCACCCACCACACCCACTCAACAACAACACAAGAACAAAAAATCTTTCCAGGTGAGTAAATTTATACTACTTAGTGACTGCTGAGTCCATTTTTCTGATTGAGGGTTTTTTTCTTGTTGACCACTTTTTTGTAGATGTCCACCTCCGAGGAACTGGAGCTCACGGCAAATCAAGAAAAGGCCAAGGCGCTTGTCAAGGATCTGCGGGATGTGAACAAGAAGATTGCTCAACAGGAAGTAATCAAAAAGGCCAAAGCCAAGATCAATGATAAACAAACCTACAAAAACGATTGACTTGCCCATAAAGAATGAAAACCAAATGCAATGATTACACCTGAGGTCCGCGAACTCATACGCAACAATGTTATTGGAAACAGTATGAAGGTGGTTGATGCTGAGAAAACCTTCAAAGTATCGCGACATCAAATTCAGTGTATCAAAGCTGAAGATCCAAACCTTGTCAAGACACAAAAAAAACGCCCCAGCAAGTTCACCGACAAGATGAAGACTGAGATCCTCATGCAGCTTGATCAGCAATCCTCAACTACACTTCCAGAGCTTGCTAAGTTCCTCAAGGACAAGTTTGATGTCAAAATATTGACTCAGGCAATCAGCAACCTGATCCATGATATGGACATATCATGGAAACAGGCTACCAACATACCGGCGTTGTGGAATCAGCCCTACCTTACTCAGCAACGGGTGAATTTTGTGAATTGCCATGGGCTTGATCTTGGGCGGAAGGTTGTGTACGTTGATGAGGCTGGATTTGATCTTCACTTGGGTCGATCTCACGGATATGCTCCCTCCGGTAGGTGTTTTCTCTTCCATTCTTTTTTGGTTTCTTGCTGACTTTTGCGTTGAATCAAGGCCAACCTGCTGTCTTGAGTCTTGTACACTGCAAAAAAAAATTGGTCAACTGCTTGCAGTTGACATGCAGGATACTCAAGCCAAGCTACCATTGTAACTCCACCTGAATGCACAAGTGCCTTTGTTGGCACAGTCACTGTGCAAGGTGCACAGTGACTGTGCATTGACGCTTTGGTTGAGTCAAACCTTGGGTAAGGCTGGTGTAACACCACAAGCTTCCTCAGAGTTACCGCATGTCAACTGCTCACAGTTGACACAGTTTTTTTTGCAGTGGTACCCAAGGCAAAGCAGGTGACCTTGATAGGTGCCCTGTTGGAGGAGGGTTTCATCTATCACAAACTCCTCAACGCGGACAACACCAAGGCTAAGGGGGTAGGCGCGGATCAGTTCTGCCTCTTCCTTGGGAGTCTTGGTGCTAGGCTTCCTCCCGATTCTATAATCATCCAAGTTTATTAAAGACACAGTTTTTCCAAAATCACAAAAAAAAAGATCAAGGGTTCCCCCTATAAATACAAAAATGAGAAGAAAAAAAAATCAAGGGTTTCCCCCTTACAAAAAAGCAATTAACAGACAAAAAATTTCCCCTACATAAGAATACAACAATAAAAAAAAATCTCAACCCAGCCTTCCAACATCAGCAATGCTGTGCCCACAGGCTCCCCCCCCAGCCTGCGTCAAGTGCACAGGTCAAAAGGGATGGACGTGAAGGCCCCCAGCCCGCAGCAAAGGCCACGGACCAGTGGGGGGCCCACTCTTTGCCCCTCAAACTGTGCAAGTGCAGCAGCGGAGGGGGGTGAGGACAAACTGCATGCTGGAATTACAGCGGCAGGATGCCTGGGTCAAATGAAACTACATGAGGCTTCACCTTAAATAGCCATTTGGATTCAACGTGCCTGCCCGACTCCTCAAACTCAATGCCTCAACCCTGGTAACCTCTTTCAAACACTAGGCCGTCACCAAGCTTCCAATTGCGCACAACAATCTCAGTGCCACAATGGCCATTGCAGGCAACGACTCTTGATACATATGTAAGCATGTGGTCTCAATCCTGCGCCACAAAGATGAAGTGCTCCTGACCAGATCATACACTTCTCCGACCACCGCTAGATAGAAACCTTGCTATTGGATGGTCTCCCTTGGCGCGTTCGTTGCGCTCGCCGGGCTGGGATTGTCAATCAACAATTACTAGGCGCCAAGGCGCTGGGGAGGACGTTGCAACTGGCCAAAAATATGTCATAGCCTCCTCGATCCCTCCATCAGCCACATACTTTTGGTGTCTCTCATGTGGAACGAAAGGGGCTCAATGACTGGATGTATGTGTTGCAAAAGCTCCGCCTGGATCCACTCGATGGCATCTTCCAACAAAAGCTCTTCAAGGACGGTGGCCCTGCTCACTCCACATTTTCCATGCCACCTGGTGGGCGTTTCGCGATTACATTGCATGGCAGCTGAGTGAAGCCATACAAAACCCGACCGCAATATAATTATAACCATACCTCCCTCATACATAGTCTTGGTGATCCTGCCAATCAACGCTTCCCATGGGCTTGACTAATCACTGTGAAAACCTTGTCAATGCTTTAGGATACCACTCAGACATCATCTTTGGCAAACCTTTTGGTGCGATGAGTGCTAGACTTTCTCACCTCAACAATTCTAATGGCGCCTTATCTGCGGATGCCAGACCTCAGTTTCCAACTCTTGTGCGTGCCTTGAATGTATATCTTGCACTATCAAAGCCACTTTTTTGTTTTATTCAGCGACTCCTCAACAGGGAATGGCGTCAAGCCAATTCTACGGCCCCTATGAGATATCAGATCAAAAAGAAGACCTTGCAAGTGATCCGCTTCACTCAGTCTCGACCCCAGCCCGACTGTTGATCTTTGGAGGAAAGAACAAGCTCGGCTTGCCCATCTATTGACACCAAGCTATCCACATCAAACTCAGATCACTGCCCAGCTTGGTCAGGTTTCTGCCCCAGGCTGTCGAGGCTTGACGCTTTCCGGCCGGAAGGTGGCTGGCTACACATCAATGGTGAAATTGGTGTCCCCCCTTCGGGAAAGCAACAATGTTGCCAATCTGTGGGCCCAAGAGCTTGTCCAACACTTTCTCCACCTTTGACGTCAGTCCGCTAGAGTAGTTGATATTCATTGGAGACCCACCAAGGAAAATCATGTTGTTGAATTGGAAGCAAGCACTAATATTTATATAGTGGAGGACTTCCCAAGGGCATTTAGAGAGCTCCAGATGCCTAGCTAGATCTTAAACTAAAACCACTATCAGACCAATGACCAGCGACATGAAAATGATGAATCACAGTCACTTTGCACCCAGGTACCCGTGGCGGGTGCGGGTACCTGCCCAAATTTTCAAAAACTTGAGACACCCGCACCCGCTGGCGGGACCTGCCACACCAGACAGGTACCCGCCTACAGGCGACAGGTACCCAGCGCCATCCCTACCCTGTAGGTACAGCACTTAACACGCAGGTACCTGCCTGGAATTTTACTGATATTGGACACCCACACCCGGCACCTGCTCCTGAAAGCAGGTACCCGCAAACAGGTAGCAATGCCATCCCTAAATCACAGGTTAGGAAAACATTTTCCTGTTGACCAAATATTAACAATGACATAATTGTTGGTGTAAATTGAATTCTGCGGGGCTTCCAGACCCAACAGGAAGTCCCCCAATACCCTTTTCTCAGTCTGATCCAAACAAATTTTCCTATGGAATGATCAGCCAGTTTTCAAACTTGCATAAATTTAAAATCAATTCCGCCCTTTTAAAATCAAATCCACTAGGATTTAAGGCAACAGTGACCATTCTCCTCCAAACTTGAACACAAGCTTGTATCAGTAAGCTCTTCTGTGTCCTACATGTAGTGGTTCTCCTCTAACATGAGCTTGGGCTTGTAAGGCAGCCTTTCTCTTGGAGGTCAGAGCATGGGTGAAATTCCTCTCACTCTCAAAAAATGGATAACTGAGCCCTTATTGCTCCTGTGAAGCTTTACTTGATTTTTATTAGGAAATCCACAGATCATGCATCCTTCCACTTGAATGGTCATTTTTCAATTCAACTGAATCATGATACTGGAGAAACAGCATATGACTAAAGCAGTATGAGGAAAGAGAACAGTGGGTAGACCTATTTTCTACCAGCATATTTTTTAAAACTTGAAGTCTTATGAGATCTCCTTACCTCTCAAAAGAAGTGGCAAAAAACTTCTCTGCCCACTGTCCATGATGATGATTACCAGATTTTCAAAGATCATCATTCAAATGTCTGTTGAAAATGTTTGGAAATCTCAACTGTGGTATAGAGAGGTGCTACAGCACTCACTAAATAACTACTTGGTGGATAATTGTAGACTTTGAACTTGGTGGATAATTGTAGACTTTTATTTATGGTTTTTTATGGGAAGGCAGACTAGGGTTCTAGATTAAAAAATGTAAAAAGTACAGCGGCGTAGCCGCCTTGGTCTCTAGTCATTGATAATGCCCCAATCCATCAAGGCAAGCGCTTTGACGAGGTCCGACAATCGCTCAGCACCTCAAAATTGATTCAGATCAAATTCCTTCCAAAATACTCCCCGTTCCTCAATCCAATCGAGTACAGCTTTCACTCAATTAAAGCCTATTTCCGATCAAAAGAGCTGCCCAATTGGACAGCTTTAGTTACCAAGATCAAGAACGCAATCAACAAAGCAATTACCCCAGAAAAGTCAACTCATTTTTTTTATCATTGTTGGCGGCTTTACCACCCATGTGCTGAATACCAGGAAATCACTGGGCCCATCTTGGCTGCCCCTTCCTAAAATAAGGTATTCTACTGCTTATTACTATTATTATTATGTATTACACATTGATAAACAAATAAAAATAAAAATAAAGATAAAAAATGTATCTAAATAGTAGTAATATACATCTATGTGATATAGCTAGCAATGAATAACCTTAACCTGCAAATCTGGAAAGTGATGACAGTGAGGAAGGGGTGCGATGACCCCTTCACCTTGGAATGGTGAGCTTTAGTGTGCGTGGCACCCTTGCTCAAAGACTAGCACAGTGGTATTCGACGTGTTTTTTGAGACTGTTGAATACTGATTCGGCGAATACTGGAGTATTCGGAGATATTCGACTCAAATCGACTCAAATTGTACCAAAAACACCAAAAATGGTATTTTTGGTTATTTTGTCAACACAAGAAAGCAATATATTTCTTTTTTTCACTCAAGTAATAGCTATTTCATGTTTATCTATACTGTACTATTAATTTTTAAAAGCAAATAGAGAAAAAAAGGTAAAACTACTGCTCAGTTTTAATTGAATTATAAGCAATATCAACTAAATTTCCCAGGAGCCAAGACCTCATGCACATGTTAGATTCAACTGAGTCACCTGTGAGATTAAATCTTTTTACCGCAACTAGATTACCTGACTGAGAGAAGACCCGTTCACTTGCCGCTGAACTGGCCGGAATTGCAAGGTAGTCCTTCGCCATCATTGAAAGTGTTGGAAGTACATACTGATTCTCCTTCCACCATTCAATGATGTCTTTCTCAAAATCTGGCTCAGGCATTTTCAGGTAGGTCTTGATTTCGTTGTTTGAACTTGGCTTGGATGTCTTCTTATATTTTTGTAACGGGTGGAACTGGATTTTATTGTTGACCTTCTTGGAAACTGACTCGGATTCAGAGGTGGATTTCTTCTTGACTGAATACTTTGTCGAGTAATCTTTGAAAGCCAATTGTAAAATCGACATCGCTTCATCTCAGAACTGAATCTGGGTACCAGTATCAACATTTATATCGGGTCTCTCGTCATTGGGGTTGATTGATTGTTCTTCAAAAAGAGCGAGCTTGAATCGGGGATCCAAAACAACTGCAAGGACAGAGTGGTGGGTGTGGACCGAGTAGTAGCCTTGGAGTTTCTCGAGAGCAGCATTAGCTGCTTCAATCATCACTGATCTCAATGGTTGACGAGATTTGGTGAACTTGTTGATGGTTTTGTTGCAGTGATCCATGAGCGCCTTGTACCACGGGATAACGATCGTGAGAGTTGCGTAGAATTTGCCTTGGGTGTCAATCGACACCTGTTGGAACTTCTCCAAGAATGTGTGAAACCATTTAAATAGATTCCATTCGTCATTGGTTATCACTTCCTGTTATATGAAAAATGTCTTATTTTAGCAATGCAAAACCGAGCTGAGTGACAACAAATACAACTAAAATCTGCAAGGATTGCTGACAATCTCACAAGTTTTCCTATCATTTGCCCCCTGCACCGCATCGATAATATGAGATGTGCCCAAGCTATTTTTCCCTTTCTTCTTTGATCCAGATTTCTTCTTTTTTGCCTTTTGACTAGCTCGGTTAGATTTCATGTATGAAGAGATAAGGTCGTCAATCACTAATCATTGAACAAGAGCGGAATCAAGCATGTCGAAGGTGGAATTCCAGCGTGTGGCGATGTTGATGACCGGTCTAGATGGTTTAACATCATTATCCTTACAGAGTTGCTGAAATGCACTGAAGACCTTATCAGAATGTCGGACATGTAAAACAAATGCTTGAAGTTTTGTTAAGGAATTCTCAATGACATTGAGAACTTTGTTCGCCGCAAGGTTGAGGATATGTCCAAAACATCTGATATGAGCTTCTGGGGAGATCAGCATTTTGGTGGTGAGGGCGGTCTCAATAAATTTGTTGTTGTTTGAAGCGTTGTCCAGGGTGATTTATAGTATTTGCTTGCCCAGATACGAGAGATCCATTTCGTTAATCTCAATAGATTCTTTAGATTGACTATTTTCATCATCATCGGGGGTATTGGATGAGCTGGATTCCTCATCAGAAGAATCATCAATGTGGATTGATTTTCGCTTTTTGGAAGTCAAGCCGAGTTCGTGATGACAAAAAAAATCTTCAAAGATCTCAAGGATCTTGTCGTGGATATTGATGCCCGTGTGCTTTTCTCGGAAGGGTTTGAAGCCGATTGTTGCTGAAGTTGATTTCCAAGCTTTCAATATAAAATGACAAGTAAGTGAAATATAAGGGGTTCCGCCAGCTGAGGACCAGATATCGGTTGTGAAAGAGAATTGGTCGGATTCATTTTTCAAGAAGGTAAACACAACGGGCTTACTATCCGCATACAGGGCCTTTATTCGGCGAGATAATGTATGTTCACTCATGATTGAGATCCCCGAGTCTAGTCCTTGGATCATCTTGATGAAATTGGGACTTTTGACTTTCGCATAAGGGAGTTGGTCTGAAATGATCCAGTCGATAAGATTGGTTTCAAAATTAGCCTGTCAAGACTTGAGCATCAGCTGTTGGAGAGGTCCTTTAGCTTTAGACGTTTGGGGAGCGGCCGGGGCGGGGGTACCAGAGCTTTGCGGAGTTTCAATGCCTTCTTTGGCATTTTCGGCAGCTTCGAGTGCAAGCTTCCATTCTCCAGGATGCTTACAAGCTATGTGGTTGACGAAATTGGCCTTAGTCGTTTTGTTTGCCACTAGCGTATCGCCGCACTCCTCGATCAAGCATGTCCGTTTTCCTTCAGAATCAGGAGGTCCAAAAAACGATATTGCCGTCTCCGATTGGTTGACACCAAGCGATTTACGTCTCTTCAGAAGGTTTTTGGATGCCGGCGGTGGATCAGATTGCGAAATTGTTTTGGTTTGTGGTGGGGGAGCGTTGGCTGTCACCATGGTCGGCGGTCCGTGGTCGCTGGTCGTAGTCACTGGTATAGTCAGTGTCAGTGGTCCACTGGTCATATCTGCAGCCCCGGCGGTCTCTGGGGGCCCCCGGGATCAGCAGAGGGCCTATGTATGCTCCTTCGGGGCCAAAAAGGCCCCGGGTGGCAATGTGAGCAAATATTCAAATTCACTCTAATATTCGAGCCAAAATAGGACCCAGCATTATTTGAATCGAATCGAATACAAATACAAATACTCAAATCGATTTGATTCGATGTGCTAGTCTTTGCCCTTGCTTGGCCTCGGCCAAGCGGGGCTTTGTGCCGAACCCCGCCAACTTGGCCATGTGCCAAGCGGGGGTTTTGGGTGTGCCACGCGCACTTTGGGCTTGGCCAAGCGGGCTTGGGCTTTTCACCCCCGAACTTGGGCATGTGCCTAGACGCCCTTGATGCACTATACAAGGGGTCGTCTTGGCGGTCGTGCGTGGCCGTCGAGGGCGTCGGGGAGCCCGGGGGCTCAGTTGAGGGCTAGTCGTGGACAGCAGGCAAGCGGCCAGGGGGTCGGGCGGAGGTGAGGTTGAGGACAAGTTGGGCGTGAATGAGACGACGAGCTTGTCAGTCTGATTACAGGCGAGGTCAACAAGTAATGACAAGGGGGAAGGAACTGAGGTGACGAGGATATGGAGTTGGTTACTGGCCAGTGACTGGAGGCCAACAAAGGCTGAGCCAGGCTATGTTTTGGAGGAGGAGAACAAGGGGGAGTGCACAGGGCAGCCTGAAGGGCGTGCTGGAGGGCTCGTAGACGGGGGCGTTGAGCTGCAGCTGGGTGAGTCTGAGGAGCAGCAGACAGACAATGATGACGGTGGCGAGGCTGAGGGATGTGATGATTAGGGCGAGGGCGGCGGGGAGAGACGGCTGTTGTGGCTGGCGAGATAGGCGGCGACAAGTGTGGCATAGACGATCAGCGAGCAGGCAGCGGAGAGGCGGCAGGTTGGTGTTGTGACATATATGTAGTTCTCGACTGCGACAACTGTCACAGACATATTGTAGGTAGTACATATATGATTTCTCTACTATTATGGTGTTCAAAATTGCATAAGATTTTTTTACATAACAGCATAAGCTGCAATTTTGGCTGGGAGATTTCACTTTAAGTTTTATGTACACTGACATCTCCCAGCCAAAATCACATGTTATGCTGTTATGTAAACACATCTTATGCAATTTTGAACACCATATATGTAATAGAAATCATCCATTCCTGCGAGCTACCAGCACAACAGTTGGTGCAGAGCTGGCTGAGCATTGGGGAGGATGGGCAGAGGGCGGCAAGGTGCTGGGTTGAATGGAAGGCGGAGCTGGAGGGGGGAAGTCGAGGGCAGGAGGCGAGTGCAAGGCCTAAACGGCAGGAAGACCAGGGCAGGAGGGAATACTGCAGGGAGGAGCCAGGGTGTTGTCTGTCCGGTACCAAGATTGAGGAGGGTAGGCTTATGACAATCGGACTCGGCGGGTATTGAGGAGGTCCCTCAGTGGTCCCATTCAAGATTGTTGACGGAAAACCAGTAGACTTGATTATTTTCGATGTCACCGAGGATGCGAGTCAAGGTTGTTGAGAAAGCTACTGAGTTAACACCAGGGAAGCTTTGGGGGCACTCCTCAAGGAGTGCCACAGCTGAATTTGGTGCTAGTTTTTGTCTGAATTGAGGCAGAATTCCTTACTATCTGATGTTTGAATTGTTTCATTACTTGGCAATAACAATAGGCCAATCTAATTTGGATTGATATGTAACTATTCAATTTGAACTATCATTCAACTACATTGAATTCATACTGAAGTCAAGTTCATTACAATCCTAACTCATGTTTTACATTTCCAAATCAACTCTTGCATCCCCAAATTCTTTTTACTGTGGTGTGAAATCCCTTTGCAGATAGATATCACATCTTAAAAGGAACTGGGAATTAAAAACCTCTCTGTTATCAGCTAAAAGCAATTCTGTACCAGCTATTTTCACCTTAGAGTATTACAATTCCCCTACAAATTGGTATCAAGTAGCAGAATTGAGCCATCTCTGTGCTGAAGCTACGCGCAAAGGGCACAAACAAGCGCCTTTTACGCTGCGCTACAGCACTATTTAGCAGATTTTTAGACTTTTTTTCCGCTGCAAGGACCGTTTCAGAGCATAAAATAGCTTAGCAGGGGTGGCATAATGGTAACACTGCAAAGGAAAGGTTGTGGTTAGCACTGCCACCCTAATGCTAAATTTACCCACCATTTTTACAAGGGGGGTTGAGAAATTGACTCCCAAAAATTAATCAATCAACTTCCAAATCGAGTTTACGTTGCGCGGACCGCCGCGCAACGTCTGTCCCGGGTCCCCATGACCCAATTTTGACCCGGGGGAAATTTGGGAGTTGATTTTGTAATTCCGCGATCCCAAACAGGAGTCGGAATTTTAATTTCGCAAAAAATGCCGGAAAATAAAGAAAAATTTACACCTCCGCACTGGGGCACCCAAAGCCCCCCAAAATTTTACAGCACTCTAAATACACTCTCTAGAGCATATGTTAAGCTTCACGGCATTAGCACACCTCAGGGAGACCCTGTGTAGCCGGGGGCGGATTTGGCGGATTTCCTACTAACGCAATGCGCCATGTCCTGAGATACGGTGATCCAAATGCCCCCAAAGTTTTTCTGCCACATAAATAAACTCTCTAGAGCATATGTTAAGCTTCACGGCATTTGAAAACCTCACACTACAAACATTTATTATTTTGCCCAAAAAAAAAAAAAAAGTCAACATGAAAAAAATAAAACCAAAATTTCACTCAGGGGAACAAACTGAGCATGCTGAGCCAAAAAAATAAAATGTCCCAAACTGAGCAAAAATCATTGGACAATTTTTTGGGATGGTTTTTTTTCACGGGCCTGGCGGGCCTGGAGCGGGCTTGAGCGGGCCTTGAGCGGGCCTGAGACGGGCCTGCCCCAAAAGCACATTGGCTCAGTATTGAAGAAGTTTTGCATTGCCCTGGGAGCTTCTTGGGCTTTTGATGGGCCCAAAATCTCAACATGGGCTTTTGGTGGTCTAGAAGTATTGACCTGGGCCAATGAATAGCCCATGGGCCTTTGAATTCCCAGAAAGCCCACCATGAGCCCCCACATAGCTAATGGGTTGTTGGTAGCCCATGAAGATCTCCATGGGCCAACAGATACCCTCATGGGCTTTTGGTGGCCCATGAAGATCTCCATGGGCCAACAGATATCCTCATGGGCTTTTGGTGGTCCAAAAAGCTCCCCATGGGCTTTTGGTGGCCCAGAAAGGAAGCAAAAAGCCCATGGGATCCCATGATGGAAGTATCTGTTGGCCCATAGGGATCTTCATGGGCCACCAAGAGCCCATTAGCTATGTGGGGGCTCATGGTGGGCTTTCTGGGAATTCAAAGGCCCATGGGCTATTCAGTGGCCCGGATTGATACTTCTAGACCACCAAAAGCCCATGTTGAGATTTGGGCCCATCAAAAGCTCAAGAAGCTCCCAGGGCAAGGAAAAACTCCTTTAATACTGACCCAATGTGCTTTTTGGGCAGGCCCGTCTCAGGCCCGCTCAAGCCCGCTCCAGGCCCGCCAGGCTTGTGAAAAAAAACCATCCCAAAACAGTGTCCAATGTTTTTTGCTCAGTTTGGGACATTTCATTTTTTGGGGGTTAATTAATCGACTCCCATAAATTCGAGTTCCGACTCCCAAATGTCGCGGACGTCCGGGAGACCGCCGCAAGACGTCCCCTGCGGGTCAACCAGACCTCAATTTGACCCGGCCGACTTTTGGGAGTCGGAACTCGAATTCCTCCCAAAAGTTTGGGAGTCGGAAATTTAATTCCAAAATATTCCCATCAAATCAAATAAATTCAATAAATCCTCAATGGGGCATCCAAATGCCCCCAAAATTTTACAGCCATCTGGAAAAACACCTTTGAGCATATTGTGAGCTTCACGGTGGGATTACACATCAGCAACACCTCATATGAGTGTGGGGTGGATTTCGCGGATTTCCTACTAAGGCAAACCACCAAATCCTGAGCTACGGTGCTCCAGAAGCCTGCAGATTTTTTTCTGCCACATAAATACACTCTCTAGAGCATATGTTAAGCTTCACGGCATTAGCACACCTCAGGGAGAGCCTGTGTAGCCGGGGCGGATTTGGCGGATTTCCTACTACCGCAATGCGCCATATCCTGAGATATGGTGATCCAAATGCCCCCAAAATATTTCTGACACATAAAAACACTCTCTAGAACATATTTTGAGATTTACAGGTGTATTACACATCAGGGAAATCCTGTGTAGCCGGGGGCGGATTAGGCGGATTTCCTACTAAGGCAATTGGCGTAGTTTTCTTCCTCTGCGCTGTCCTACGCCGTTAGGAATTTTTTTGCGTTCTGTGTCGGTAATTGTAGATAAGAGGGCAGGGAATCCTTTGAGCACCCTCCGAATTTTTTTATTTCTTCTTGATCAGAAGATATAGAGGGTTCAAGTGAGGATAAGTAGTAGGAAATTTGCCAAATCCACCCCCCCCCCCCCCGCGGAACAGAGTCTCCCTGAGGTGTGCTAATGCCGTGAGGCTCACCAAATGCTCTAGAGAGTTTATTTATGTGGCAGAAAAATTTTGGGGGCATTTGGATCACCATATCTCAGGATATGGCGCATTGCGGTAGTAGGAAATCCGCCAAATCTGCCCCCGGCTACACGGGATTTCCCTGATGTGTAATACACCTGTAAATCTCAAAATATTTTCTAGAGAGTGTTTTTATGTGTCAGAAATATTCTGGGGGCATTTGGATCACCATATCTCAGGATATGGCGCATTGCGGTAGTAGGAAATCCGCCAAATCCGCCCCCGGCTACACAGGCTCTCCCTGAGGTGTGCTAATGCCGTGAAGCTTAACATATGCTCTAGAGAGTGTATTTATGTGGCAGAAAAAAATCTGCAGGCTTCTGGAGCACCGTAGCTCAGGATTTGGTGGTTTGCCTTAGTAGGAAATCCGCGAAATCCACCCCACACTCATATGAGGTGTTGCTGATGTGTAATCCCGCCGTGAAGCTCACAATATGCTCAAAGGTGTTTCCCCAGATGGCTGTCAAATTTTGGGGGCATTTGGATGCCCCATTGAGGATTTATTGAATTTATTTGATTTGATGGGAATATTTTGGAATTAAATTTCTGACTCCCAAACTTTCGGGAGGAATTTGAGTTCCGACTCCTAAAAGTCGGCCGGGTCAAATTGAGGTCTGGTTGACCCGCAGGGGACGTCTTGCGGCGGTCTCCCGGACGTCCGCGACATTTGGGAGTCGGAACTCAAATTTAGGGGAGTCAATTAATTAACCCCCTATTTTTTTTGGCTCAGCATGCTCAGTTTGTTCCCCTGAGTGAAATTTTGGTTTTATTTTTTCATGTTGACTTTTTTTTTTTTTTGGGCAGATAATAAATGTTTGTAGTGTCAGGGAGACCCTGTGTAGCCGGGGGGGTGGATTTGGCAGATTTCCTACTACTTATCCTCACTTGAACCCTCTATATCTTCTGATCAAGAAGAGATAAAAAAAGACAGAGGCTGCTCAAAGGATTACCCGCCCTCCTATCTACAATTACCAATACAGACCGCAAAAATGTTATCTCAGGACATGGCGCATTGTGTTAGTAGAAAATCCGCCAAATCCGCCCCCGGCTACACAGGGTCTCCCTGAGGTGTGCTAATGCCGTGAAGCTTAAAATATGCTCTAGGGAGTTTATTTAGAGTGCAGTAGAATTTTGGGGGCATTTGGATCACCGTATCTCAGGACATGGCGCATTGCGTTAGTAGGAAATCCGCCAAATCCGCCCCTGGCTACACAGGGTCTCCCTGAGGTGTGCTAATGCCGTGAAGCTTAACATATGCTCTAGAGAGTGTATTTAGAGTGCTGTAAAATTATGGGGGGCTTTGGGTGCCCCAGTGCGGAGGTATAATTTTTTTTTTGCAAAATTAAAATTCTGACTATTGTTTGGGATTGCGGAATTACAAAATCAACTCCCAAAATGCCTCCGGGTCAAAATTGGGTCATGGGGACCCGGGACAGACGTCGCGCGGACCGCCGCGCGACGTAAACTTGATTTGGGAGTCGATTTTTTAATTTTTGGGAGTCGATTTCTCAACCCCCTTTACAAGACAGCTACAGAGTGGTGCAGTAACTGCTAGCCTCATGAATGTGACAAAAATTGGTTGTTTCAATACAGTAAAATAGCTGCCTTTATCTGTGTAGTGTAACACTTGCTGTTACTATGCTCAGGTGGTATTGATATTAGTAACAACAACTTTTAAGCCCGGGACGGTATTTTAAAGGGGTAAATTTTTTCAGGCTGACTTTACTATCAACACGTTAACCACTGAGTAACACATTACAGAGGGTTAAATGGCCTCCTCTTTCCAATAAATTTTCCAATATCTGCCCCTCTGCGCCGCCAGATATTGTATATAATGTAAAAAAAATAAAGCTACCTGAGGTGTGATATTGTAGCACACTTCTGTTATGTTAGTGGTAGTGGTAAAAAGCAAAAAATTGTTACAATATTGGTATGTTACTGATATACATACTGTACCTACCCGCCATTGCATTTGACATGACAACTTCTTTTGCCCCATTGTTATATTTTGAAATTTGAGATGTGAAATCAATCCAAAACATGTGGGTGAAATGAATTCTTCACATACTTTATCAAAAGTAGTTTATATAAATGATTCCCTCAAAGTGATAGGAGTTTCCTAGAAATTCACCAAAAAATGGCTAGAATAGTATGTAAAAGGGGTGGAAGAATGGTTGAATTCAAGACTGGCTTTGCTGTTCCACAGTTCATCTGAGGTCACAACCCCTTCACGTAGATCAGCCGCTCAGTTGTTTTTTTGTTTTTGTTTTTGCAATTTCCAGATGCATATGCACATGGAACTGTTTTACATTTCTCCAATGTCACCCTATTGTACGCGCGTACAATGGGGTGACAACTGGAAGGAAATTATTCCTTTAATGTGATGGGAGTTTCCTTGAATTTACCTCAGAAAATGGCTAGAATATCATGTAAAAGGGGCAGAAAACTGGTTGAAGTCAATACTGGCTTTTATTTGCCAGATTTTGTATAGAGGAACCAACAGCGTTACACAAATCAGCCACTCAGTTGCGTTGTTGTTTATGTTTTTGAAAATTCCAGATGCATATGCATCTGGATCGGTTTTGCATTTCGCCAATGTCACCCTATTGTTCGCGCGTACGATAGGGTGACAACTGGAGGGCTAGGACACCACAGCAACACACCAGGATTAATTGATGTAAGAAAAGCAAAACCCAGCAGCAAAAATGGGTAGTTTAAGTTACAATACACTATGATAACCGCTGTTATCCGCGTGGTGTAACACTTGCCGTTACTACACTCAGGTGTTATTGGTATCAGTAAAAACTGGTTCAAATCCTGGGGCCATATTGTAACAAGCCAGAATATCTAATGTGTTACTCGCATTGCTAGTAACTTAACACATTAACCGCTGGATAACAAGATAAAGAGGGGCAAATTGCCGCCTCTTACTAAGGAAATCCACAATATTACCAGCAGATATTGTAATGGACGTCAAATAACAAGTTTCTTCAAGTTGCAATATTTTAATGCACTTTTGTTACAGCTAACGGTAAAATTAAGAAACAAAAAAAATGTTACAATATTAGCATGTTACCAATAACCGTGCTGTACCTACCCACCATGTCCAGAAGTCATCACCCATTTTTCCTCTGCAGCTTCAGAGGAAAAAAAATCTTTGAACCACTTCTTTGGTGCTCTGGGTAGCAGCAGGAAATCAAAATTTAGTCAGAATTGCACTGGACTTGTATATGATATTGTGATGAGTGTCTGCCATTAAATTGAAACTTGCTTAAAATTTTTACCAACGATGTTCTCTAAGCTACACTACACTACAGGGCTACTTAGTGTTGGCATATCTGCACCAACTGTTGCCCTTTTTTTCTGTAGTGTTAGCGGCCACTACCCCTGCTATGCTACAGCACTTTTGGCGGCAAAAAAGGCCAAAATGACTCTAAAAAGTGCTGTAGTGCATGATTGCGGGCACTTTCTAGTGGCCTGCCTGCCTAGGGTTAGCACAAAAGTCGATCAATTCTGCTACACTACACTGATTTTTAGTGGAACTGCGCTACACCACCCTAATGGATGTATTGTTCCAATTGAGTTATAAAGTGGTTACAGAGATGTTGTACTGTTTTGTTCCAGTTTATTTCCAATGGAGTTGCAGATGAATTCTAGCCAAGTTTTGGATACTTTATGTATAGTTACATGTCATTTCATGTTTGATTATACATATGTTGTAGTAGATATTGTGCCAAGTTATGAAAATAATTCATGGTGAGGCACTCTCTGGGGAGTGCCCCCAAAGCTGCCCTGGTGTTAAGTGGGCTTCAATTGACAACAAGGGAAGCAGGACGAGGATGGAGGGGCAGTGACCAAAAGCCAATGAGGGTTGGGTCACGCCACCACCAACAAGTTCAAGGGTACCGGGTTGCAAAAGGGAGAGGGCGGGGCCTTTGGTGGAGCCAAGGGAAAGGGTGATGTCCGAGTACGTCAATCTTAGGCACTTCCGTCTGAAGCGGCCAGATGCTTCTGTCTGAAGCATTCGAGTAAAAGATCAAACAGTCAAGTCAAACCCAGACACTTCTGTCTGAAGCGTTGGGGAGGAAGTCTGTCACGAAAAGACTCCCGGTACGTTCAGAACAAGAAAAAAAGTGTAAGCTTGGTAACAGAGCTTCACTGAAGAGAGGAGGAAACAGCGCTTGGGACAAGCCGGAGCCAACGAGTTCTAGTTCCAAACGGTGGGGCTTTGGATTTCAAGGGCTGGCCGGGAGAGATGTAGGGGGCAAGATCTCTTGCAAGTACAACTAGAAACAGAAGGAGAAGGAGGAAAAAGGGGGAAGGCTTACCTAGCCGGGAGAGATGTAGGGGGCAAGATCTCTACCGGCTAGGATTTGGAAGGAGGCGTGGCTAAATACTAGATTCTGTGATACTCTTTGTGAAAGCTTTGTGAGACCACAAAGGAGGGGGCTTACAACGCCCCAGAAGGGGTGTGTAGGGGCGTGCAAGGGATAGCCCCCGGTGTAAGACTCAAAATTGGCTGTGAAACCCTTTTGCTGAATGGAGAAGGGTATGATGGAGGTGCAAACTCTGCCCTTCTATACTATCAGATAACAAGACCCACCAAGCTAAGCTTGGCAAGTTTTAATCAAGTGATAGGTCTGGTCTAGTTCCAGATGAAGTTGTTTGATGACAGGTATGTGAGATTTGAGAGTGAGTTCAGTAGTTATTTGCAAATATAAGGGTTGTAGTGATGGGTGAAGGTGATGGGAAGTGTGAAGGGTGGTATGTAAATAACTGGGGAATACTGAGCTGAGGGAAAAACAACTGGGGGGGAGAGAGCTCCTTATATAGACAAATGTGAGGGATTTTAGCTACAAGGGGGACCCTGGATGAGGGATTTTAGCTGGTGGGCTGTGTACAAGTGGTGTCAGAAGATACTAAATAAAGGCAAAAAGTGGGGTGAGAAATGAAAGATGATGTCATACTAATGCAAGGAGTGCATAAACAAAGCAGGGAAATGTCAAATACAGGGGTACTTCATGCAAGGGGTGCATGAGTGGTGTCAGACTAATGCAAGGAGTGCAGCAATGGGGTCAGAAGACTGCATGCAGCTGCAAGGGGTGCATAAATGAGGCAGGGACATGTCAAATACAGAAGAAATGGGGTTGGTCCCCTGCATATGCAGTGGAGATAAGAGGGATAGAAAAGAGTATGTGTTTGGATGGGGCTGAGTATGCGTATACCTGGGAAAGGTGACTTGAGGGGTGTGACAGGTTGATCACTGGGGCTGGCCGTGTCCATGAGGGTCCAAGAGGGTGTACTTCCAATCCAGCGGGGTTCCAGTGATGCTTCCAGTGGTGACTAGGGGTAAAATTGGCCGTGGAATCCATTTATGAGGTCTATTTGGTGGTATCTTGAGGACTAGGGTGAGTAAATATATGTATGAGAAAAAAACTTTTGATTTTTCACTTTTCCGTCTACCACACCGGCAAGCTGGTATATGTATACACCAGCTCACCGGGACTCGGGACGAACTTGCCCCCCGGCGAGCTGGTATGTGTATACCAGCTCGCCAAGAGGAAAGCTCCTCCTGGCGAGCTGGTATAGGTATGTTTACCAGCTCGCCAAGAGGAAAGCTTCTCCCGGCGAGCTGGTATGTGTGTACTAGCTCGCTGAGAGGGACTCTCCTCTTGGCGAGCTGGTATATGTATACCAGCTGGCCAAGAGGGAATTTCCTCGCGGCGAGCTCCTCTTGGTGAGCTGGTATGTGTATACCAGCTCGCCAAGAGGGACTCTCCTCCCGGCGAGCTCCTCTCGGTGAGCTGGTTTGTGTATACCAGCTTGTTGGGAGGAGATTATCTCTTGGAGAGCTGGTCATACCATCTTGCCAGGGCCATCCCCCTTGTATGCCCCTACATGCCCCCGCTGGGCGTGTGTGGGAGTGTACAGCAGGGAAATCAAGGGCGTGCCCCTCAACACACCCTTTTTTGAAAGGTACATTGTTGACCAGGAGGGATTCCTCCTAGTCGACACAGGCGCGTGTTCTTGCCAATATGAGCAGCATTAATCCCAGGGGCTGGTTGACAAGGGCCAGTATGGATGTGTATGGATGACCAGTCAGCATTGCAGGTGATGAGGTATATGGATCATAGAGATGGCCATTTTGCACCCGCTGGCGGGTACCACCACCTTTCACAAGGCAACTGTAAGCCCTTTAAAGTACCCATGGCGGTGTGGGATGTTTAATCCTAGTAACAATTCAAGGAATTCACTTCACAACAGCCCTGGGTACCTTCCAGGGCACACAGTTGCATCCTGAAAGGTGGCAGGTACCCGCCAGCGGGTGCAAAATGGCCATCTCTAATGGATCAGGAAACCCTTAGCACATGCAAATACTGTGCTAAGTCCAAAGCTGAGCTACAGATCTTCCTATGATGCTGAGCTAACTGGTGATAAACCATGGAATGTACCTGGATGAACTTGAAGTTTCAACCTGGATTGTGCATGTCAACTGACAGCGCTTTCTTGAGTTTTGTTCATAGTGCCTTAAATAATTTTTTCAAAATATCCATTTCCTCCAAATTCTTGTGATTTCCACCAGATCAAAAAATGATCACCTGTGCACAGACATCTCAAGGTCCATTTGCTGATACAACGTGATATAAGTACGTGTGTCTCTTTTTTTTCCACAAATTCTCTCTCCTTAGCTTCAATCCTATATTTCTTAGTGTTGGTCATCAACCTTGTCAACCAATCAGAATCCTGGTATCCCTTTGACACATACATCCAACCCAATCAACTCCCTACAAGATCATGTGTCTTGAAAACTTACCGCGTCTCCCGCGCTTAGAGGATAAGCTGAAGTTTTTTGACAACAGATTGCATGCTTATTCACCAGGAAAAAAAAGTAGTAACTTGATGGCAAGTGACATGATTCAGCTTTGTTTTCATCTGCAACACTGCTCCAATTCTGCTCCTCTCCAACAGCACGTCTAGGGCTCACAAAAAGTGGAAAAATAAAAAGTTTTTTTCTATGCCACATAATTACTCATACTAGGCCTCAAGATAACACCAAATGGACCCCAGAAATGGATTCTACAGCAAATTTCACCCCTAGTCACCACTGGAAGCACCCCTGGGCACCCTCTAGTGTGGAAGTTACACCTCATGGACACCTATCACACGGCCAGCCCCAGTAACCCAGCTGTCACCTGCCTCAACCCAAGTTTCACAGTAGTACACTTATACATATCACAGGATACAAACATACATCTCCCTTTCAGGCTACACTCATTACATATTAGCTAAATACACTCCTTTATATACATAGTAGGACATCATTTACACTGTTTCTGCAGCCTTAGACTTTGTGTATACACTAAATACCCCTGTGTGACAGCTCATGCAGTCTACTGTCACCTTATGCATGCGTTAGAATGTTTTGTTGTATTCTCTGACATCATGTATGCACCCCTGGCATGTTTAGAATGTTCTGTTGTATATTCTGACACCATTCATGCGCCCCTGAGGGGTTATGACATCATTTTTATCAACTCCCACCAGCTAAAATCCCTCACCCTGCTGTCTAGATTAGCTGAAACCCTAACTCACAAGCCCCTCTGGGGCTCCACTTTTGTCTATAAAAGGAGCTCTCTCCACCCCCAGTAGCCAGTTCCCCAGTTCCTCACCCAGAACTCACAAGTCACCCAACACTCATCCACACTCAAATCCCAAAACCCTTATAAAAATAATTCAACCCTCATAACAAAGTAATTCAACCCTTATAACAATTAAAACACTTACACATTGCCAGTCAAACAGATTTCATCTGGAACAGACCAGACCTATCACTTAATAAAACTTGCCAAGCTGAGCTTGGTGGGTCTTGTTGACTGATAACAGAAGGGCAGAGCTTGCAACTCCATCATACCCTTCACCATTCAGCAAAAGGGTTTTATTACCACTTTTGAGTCTTACACCAAGTAGAATCTTGCTGCGGTGAGAGTAACATGATTAGCAAGCTCCTTGTTGGGCATCTGGTCAAATTCTTTGTGTAAGGTCAGTTTAGAAGTGGTGTTTTCTTCTTGGGAAAGGTTGAGAGAAGCGAGGTTGCTATCATCCTTGTTGGTGGGTTCCATGGCTGGTTGATGTAGTTGTCCAAAGATGATGATGTTCTTTGAGGTTACATTATTCTTTCTTTTTGATGTGACACCAGGAAAAAGAAAATAGTCACTTGATGAAAAATGACATGATGCCAGCTCCAGCGGGCTATCCACCATCTACCCGCCATCTACCCACCATCTACACACATCTCCCCCCATTTACTTACCTTTAAGAATTTCCACAGGAGATCCTCAGTTTTTGCTGGGCACCAATAATCCTCATTTCTGGTCAGCTGATACTCAGCTTTGGCTCCCAGCTCATCCCAGCTCCTGCTCAGCTTTGGTGCCCAGCTCATGCTCAGCTTTGAACCAGTCCTGGCCCAGCTTATTCTCAGCTTGAGTCCATTCATGGCTCAGCTTAGAATCAGATTAGGACTATCATTGGCCCAGCCAATGCTCAGCTTTGGACCAGTATTGGCTCAGCTGAATTTCAGCTTTGGATCAATCTTGGCCCAGCCAATGCTCAGCTTCTGACTACTCCTGTAACAGCTGATGCTCATCTGTGTACCAGAATTGGCTCAGCTGATGCTCAGATGTGGACCAGCCTTGGCTCAGCTGATGCTCAGCTGTGGACCAGCTTTGGCTCAGCTGATGCTCAGATGTGGACCAGCCTTGGCTCAGACAATGCTCAGCTGTGGACCAGTCTTGCCTCAGAAAATGCTCAGACATGGACCAGCCTTGGCTCAGCTGATGCTCAGCTGTGGAACAGCTTTGGCTCAGGTAATAATCATTTTTTCAATAGTCTTAAAACATCTGATTCTCAGCTTTGGAGCAGCCTTGGCTCAGCCTAGGGATGAAAGTGGGTTGGGTCGACCCGGCGGGTACCCGGCCCGTGTTGGGTCTGGGGCCGGGTTTGGGTCGACCTTTGACTCAAAAACCAATTTTTGACCCGACCCGCCTCAGACCCGCCAGATTTTCGGGTCGGGTTTGGGCAGCCATTTTGGCTGTTGGGTCAACCCGCCGACCCGATTACAGACCCGCGAAGCTGGCAGGTACCCATGTAACAACCCGTGCCCTGTGCTCCCAGGCTACACCAATTGCGCGGCGCTCCCGCTGGGCCGCCAATCACTGGTTTGCCGGGGCTTCAGCACTGAAATTGACTCAGCAAAGACAATCCGGCAACCGGTACCATACGATTACAATCACAAATCACCATGCCCAAGACACGCTCCCAACAAGCACGCCCCCTCAAGCAAAAGAAGCATGTTCCCTCCTCAACTGAAGATGATACCGCGGCGACTAACGATGCTTCTTTTGATGAAGAAAACCAGCCACCTGAGACTGAATCTGGAGACAAAGATGACATTGCGGTCATTGATCAGCCCCGTGAAACTCAAGAAAAATCTATACCATTACCATTGACAAATGATTCCACCCCATTAATTGCTTCAGCTGGGAAAAAAAAACGACTCAAGTCCAAAAATCACGTAAAACGACAAGCGAGATATGGAACCATTTTAAACCGAGTGGGGAAGGTCGGTCATTAATTAATTTCAATTTTTTCCAATCTTACATCAATCAAAATGAGTCTAATTTTGATTTTGTTTGAATGTTGAGACAGGCGAAGACAAAAAAGGGCATTGTTGATACTGCCAAATGAAGTTGTCTGCCAAAAGCTCCTGTGGAACGAAACATCTTTGGAGACACCTTGAACGATGCAGCTCTTATCAAACACGAAGCAAGCAAACTACGCTGCAAGTTTCCAAGAATTCGACTCCGACCAACTGGGTGTTTTCTCAGCAGAAGTCCCGTGATATCCTAGCAAAGATGATTATTACCAACAAACAATCATTCAAGTCAGTTGAGAGTAAGCTCTTCAGGCAGTTCGTGGCGAGCTTACAACCTCAGTTCAAGATCTATAGTTGCATAACCGTCAAGAAAGACATCATTGAGATGTATCACTCAACAAAAGCAGATATCGCCCTTGAGATTGCCGAAGCCAATCAAATTGCCTTAACAACAGACCTCTGGACGACTTCAAACCAGATCCCCTTCATGGTGATCTCAGCCCACTTCCTCTCGTCCGACTGGACTCTCAAAAAGCGGCTCATCTCCTTCAAGGAACTTCCGCCTCCTCACACGGGATTAGTAATTGCTGAGCAGCTCTTCTCAGCGATCGTTGAATGGAAAGCCATCGATAAAGTCTCTTTTTTTACCGTCGATAACGCCGCGGCGAATGATGTTGCTGTTGCTCGAGTCAATCAATTACTCCAAGACAAAAGCCAATTCCCCCCAATGATTGAAGGGAAGTTCTTCCATGTGCGATGTGCTGCACACATCATCAACTTGATTGTTAAAGATGGTTTGCACAAACTTTCCTCTGCCATCAGCAAGATCCGAGACAGTGTCCGATATATCAGAAGTACCCCCTCACGAAAGCGACAATTTCAAGAGGCCCTTGAATTGATGAATGTTGGGAATCTAGCCCAGCCAATCCTTGATGTGCCGACGCGCTGGAACTTAACATTCCATATGCTCAATTCATATGTACCCTACCAAGAGGCGTTTGAGAATCTAGCCTTGCAAGATGCAAACTATAACAGCTGTCCTGATCCCAAAGACTGGGAGGAGATCTCGGCAATGAAGGATTTTTTTTCTATATTCAACACAGGTAGGTAGATAGATTCATTTTATCATTCCTATGAATTTGATATGATGTACTCATGTAACATGTTTAATCTCTCACTACCTCAGCAACATTGAAGCTGTGCATGACTCATTGTCCAACAGCCCACATGCTTTATATGAACATAATTAGGATTCAAAAGAAGCTCAAAGACACTCTTTCGTCGGGACGGACCGAACTTTCCGACCTAGTCAAACCTAACTTAACACAAGACCCTCTTCGGAGGGCCTGGTGCAGCCTGGCTGGTGCGGAGCGCCCCTTGCGAAGCGAGCCTCTGAAGGAGGGACTTGCGCCGTATACCCCCCTACCCGCCCTACTCTTTTTGGCATTTGGCAGGGCATTATTTTAGAAACACTATCAAATTTGATCCACTCAACCTTTTTTTTTCTTGTTCAGTGTGCCATGACTGCCTTCTTCTTCTCTACAAGCGTGCCAAAAATCAAGTGTCCCACTCACTTCAAAATAGGTCTTTTACCTTGTTTTCCATGGGCAATACATCCGCAGGCTGCTTATGTAATGTAAAGCCACCAGTCAGAGTACAGGGAGTGGTGCCATCAAACCTGAGCACTTTGAAAGTCTTATTATGACAGTAAAAAATGGTGAGAAGGTCCAAAAATAATGCTACATATCCTACAAGATGCAGGAGAAGGAAGGGGTCATTTGGCTCAGCGGAACCTTCATGCTATTCCTCAAAACTGAGGAGGTACAAGCAATTGAATGGAAAACAGCAAAAAAACAAGAAAGAGTAGGGCAAGCACTGGCACATAGTGTATAAGTCCCTCCTTTGGAGGGTCCCTGCGGGACGGCGTCCCCCCTCCACAAAGAGAGGGTCTTAGTTAAGTTAGAGTCAAACCGATGCAAGAGAAGTATAACAAATACTGGAAAAACTCTGAAGATTTGGCCGCGATTTTCCTTGTCTTTGACCCGCAATATAAACTATATCTTATTGAGTTTCTCCTGCTCGAAAACTGTGATTTGGACACGGACAAATGTGAAGTTCCAAAACAAATCAATGCCATAACAAAAAAACTATATGCCTTGTTTCAAGAGCTTGTTTCCAGCTTAAAACACAAATCACACACTACAACAGTCGCAGAAGGCTCTCAATCAAACAAAAATACTAGTGCGACTTTGAATTCTCAAAAAAAAATATTTGAAGACTTAGAGAAAAATCGATTCAAGGAGTACCTTGCCAGTAAAATGATGAAGAGCGTACCAACATTAACGGAAACTGCCGAACTCAATCTCTATTTGCAAGAAGATACAATCCCAGTCAATACTTCGTTGTTCGATATCCTTGATTGGTGGAAGATCAACTCAATCCGATTCCCAACCCTTTCAAAACTGGCCAGGTACTTCCTCATAGCTCCAATGACGTCGATCGCATCTGAGTCAGCGTTCTCAACTGGGGGAAGAGTGCTCAGCCCCTCTAGAAATCGACTGAATCCCAAAACACTTGAAGCCCTTGTCTGTGGGCAGGACTGGATTAGATCCAACAAGGGCCTCTCTTACCAACAGCACGAAGATTCTGAGCTTGAATCTGACTAACGTACTCGTGTATTGTATTTTTTTCATACTGCTTTATCTTCAATAAATGAAATCATTTTACATTGAATATAAAAAACAAAACTAAATAAATGAATGCAATCAAATTCTGGCTTCTATATCATCCCTAAATATGGGTTGACCCGGAACCTGACCCAAGACCCGCCCCGACCTGACCCGGACCCAAATGCTTCACAAACAGGGTTGGGTTTGGGCAGTGTTAACCAGAATCTGACCCGACCCGACCCAACCCGCACCAAATGTTGGGTCGGGTTCGGGCATTGTTTTCCGACCCGAACCCAACCCGGTTTCATCCCTAGCTCAGCCAATGCTCAGCTTTGGACCAGTATTGGCTCAGCTGATGCTCAGCTTTTGAAAATTCTTGGCCCAGCTGGTGTTAATCTTTGGAAAAGTCTTGTACAAGCTGATCCTCAGCTCTGCAAAAGCCTTTTCCAAGATGATGCTCATCTTTGGACCATTGTTGGCTAGGCTGATGCTCATATTTGGAATATTCTTGGTCCAGCTGATACTTGGCTTTGTATCAGGCATGGAATAGCCAATGCTCAGCTGTGGCCCAGGATCAGCCAATGCTCAGCTTTGGCCCAGGCACAGTCAATGCCTACTTCTTAGCTTTTGATGAGCATCAGCTGTTCCTGGGAAAAATTTAGGATCAGCTGAATGAGCCACATTGAGTGCTCTGGTGCAGTCCTGAAATCTCTACAAGTGCTGGTGGAGCAGACTTGGAGCAGCGCTGGGCCAGCTCTGAAGAAACCAAAGCTGCATCATGTCACTTGCCATCAAGTGACTATATTTTTTGCCTGGTGTGACTGATTCTTTTTTTCAGTGTCATTGTTTTTTTCTCCGTTTTGGGGGGCTCAGTATATATCATTGATCATGTACGCCTGATCAGGCTTAGTAGCTTGGATCATCTCCCAACACGGGCAGGTCTGTGCACTATGCAGTTACTAAATTAATTTGGAATTAAATGTAGTGATGTGCTTGACATCACTATTTTTTTTTTTATTCTGATTTTCAAAATATTTATTTTAGGCCCCGTTTGGCTGCCGCGTTATATGTCATAAATGGTTGAATTTATGACGCCGCGACCCAAAGTTTGCCCCCCTTTGCCACCAAAAATTGCAAGCCCCCGGGGGTTGCGCGTCATAAATTGAAAATTCAACCATTTATGAAGTATAACACGGCAGCCAAACAGGGCCTTAGAAATAAATGAGCTAGATACATGGAATATAAAATACACCAGGGAGGGATCTGTTGCACTCTCTAGAGAGTGCCAGACCATAATTTTGTCAGTTGCTTGGTATGATGTGAGTTCAATGTCAACTGACTTTGTTCAACTTTCTTCCCAATACAAGGGTAACTGTAGGTGAAGTTGTTGTGAAATGATATGTCACTCCATGTCAAACCATCATTATCTCTCTGTTGAATTTTTGTGTTTGGTTCATCATGTCACATGATCACAATTTTGTATGCAAGCTTCAATGCACAAAAGTTTTGCCAAGAATGTATCTATCCTTATGCTAAAATATTTCTTTAGCCAGGTGAAAGGAAATGTTTTGAGCTATGGAATGGTTTTTATTCAAAAAAAAAAAAAAAAAAAACAGCACCACATTGTGAAAAAGACTTAAATTATAGCAACTTCAGAGGATCAGCTAACCAGTGGATGAATCCTAGTGAGTGACGTATTTCTGCCATTATTTTTACGGACCTACTTTGCGCAGCAGCAAAAAACTCTTTGGGCACAGAATCAACCGTCCCCCAACGTCAGGCCCACTGTGCGCGCAAGCGGAGAAATACTTTGCACACAGTGACTTCCCCCCAAAGAAGGAGGGGATTTTTTCCCAAAATTTATTTGATGGATCAAAAGAGGGGGTCTTAACTGCCCTCTCCAAAAATATTGGATTTTTTGGAGTTGTCCTTGTCATGTAAAAAAAACATAATATTAATCCAAAAAAAGGCACCCTGCTAAGACTTCAGCGGTCGGGTACCCAGCCCCTTGAAAAGAAAGTTTGAGGGGCAGCAGCTCCGGGCCCGGCTATCCCCCAGCCGCCGTGCCAATGGCCGGCACAGGCCATCAAGCGGAGTTGCACACTCCCCCAATGACCTGCCAGAACATGTGTGCATGTGGCACAAATTGCCGGTCATTGAGGGGGTGTTCACTCCTCTCAATGACCGGGTCTGTGCTGGTCATCAAGAGGAGTACATACTTCCCTTGATGACTGGGTCTGTTCCGGTTATTGAGGGGAGTGTTCACTCCTCTCAATGACCAGAGCAATTGGGTCATTGAGGGGAGTATCTCAATGACCGGGCCTGTTCTGTTCATCAAGGGGAATGTTCACTCTTCTTGCCAACCGGATCAATTGGGTCATCAAGGGGAGTGTGTACTCCTCTCAATGACCGGAACGTCCCGGGCATTCTTGAGAGGAGTATGTACTCCTCTTGGTGACCTGGTTGCTCCGGTTGTTGAGAGGAGTGAACACTCCCCTTGATGACCAGAATGGACTTGGTCATTGAAGGAAGGATGTACTCCTATCAATGGAAGCCCTGTTCCAACCATTGAGAGGAGTACACACTCCCCTCGGTGACCCAATTTCTCCGGTTGATGAGAGGAGTGAACATTCCCCTCAATGACCGGAACAGACCCGGTCATCAAGGGAAGCATGTACTCCTCTCAATGACCCACACAAACCCGGTCATCAAGGGGAGTGAAGACCCCCTCAATGGACCCAGTCATTGAGGGAAGTATGTGGTCCACTTGATGACTGGGACAGAGTGGCCATTGAGGGGAGTACATAATCCCCTGCATGACCGGTAATTTGTGCCACATGCACACATGTGCTGGCCGGTAATTGGGGGAGTGTGCAACTCCACTTGATGGCCTGTGCCGGCCATCGGCACAGCGGCTGGGGGATAGCCGGCCCCAGAGCTTCTGCCCCTCAAAATTTCTTTTTGAGGGGCTGGGTACCCAACCGCTGAAGTCCTAGCGGGTGAAAAGTCCCCGGGGTGGGCTATTGGGGTAGCAGGTGCCTTTTTTTTGGATTAATATTATGATTTTTTTTGCATCACAATGATACCTCCAACACTCTGCTAATTTTAGGAGGGTATAATTAAGACTCCCTCTTTTGATTTATCCAAAAAAATCCCAAATAACCCTTTCCTTCTTTTGGGGGAGAACACTGTGTGCAAAGTAATTGCCAGCTTGCGCGCACAGCGGGCCTTGACATCAAGAGACGGGTGATTCTGTGTGCAAAGAGTTTTTTGCTGCTGCACAAAGTAGATCCGTATATTTATGGGCAAGGAGATTGTTTTTAAATCAAATTTATGTTCTTCAAAAACAGGGAAAAATTTAAGAAAAACTGTGTAACATGCAATTTGACTCCCAGCAATATGAAATGTGAAAAGACTGGATTTATATTTCTCTAACATTTTTACAAAGTGATGGAAAATTTAAGAATTTTAAATTCTGAAGTGTGAATAGCTTATCATTTGGGAATATGCACCTTGTGTAGTACAGGATGTCAGATTGTACAATTTTCATATCTTTACCCACAACTTACTGAAAAATGCAGGTTTCAGAGGCACAAAAAAATCAAGGCAAAGGAGGTTAGATTGGTGGATATCAACAGGCAGTTCAATGTCCCCTTGCTTCCAAAACCAGATGTAGAAACAATATGACAGCTTGTCTGAGAACTCCAAGGTGAAAATTCAATTCTTAAAACCTCACGCACATCTCAGCTTGGGTTATGTACGCCTCTTGTCTTTGAGATTTATTGTCTTCACACATTTGCCATATCTATTTCCTGTGTATTTCCTCCTGAACAGAGGATTCCTTAACCACAGGTGCCTTTTTTCCATGTGCATGGTGCAACAATGTGGTGTTGATTGCTCCTATCACATTTCACTTAAGTACATAGCACAGGATGTTATAGACTTTGGCACTGCAGACCTGCTGTATCCAGAAGACTCAATTATTTGCTGCGGAACAGCAGGAGTGGCAGGCACATGTGAGGAAAAGTGTTAAAGAAACTTTGTGTCCGGGGGTTTGAAGGTGGGCACAAGTGAACTATGGGCGCGCGGGGAAACTTGGATTGGTTTTGTATCCCCCTGTGTCCCCCGGGGCAACAGTGGGCCGCTATGCTAAACTACGCTATTTTAGCCCTAACATTTTGCGTAGCGGCAAAAAGCGCTGGCCTTTTTTGAATAGTGTTAGCGCGCTTTTAGCGCGCTTTTAGCGCCGCTACGCTGCGCTAATTTTCAGTGGTGCTAACAGCACGCCAATTTTTGTTTAGCGTTAGCGCTACACTACAGCCTCTACGCTGCGCTACGTTGCGCTAAGGCGCTTTTACCGAAAAAAAGGCATTATTTGCCTTAAAAAGCGCTTTAGCGCAGCGTAGCAAACGCTCTTTTGCTCCCTGTGTGCTTAGTGTTAGCGCCATTGCGCGAATCTGCACTAACGCTACGCTAAAAGCTAAAATAGCTTTGCACCCTGTGCGCGTAGCGTTAGCGCATATGCGCGCGATTGCGCTAACACTACGCTAAAAAATAGTGAATTTGCGCTGCGCTATGCTACGCTAACAGCTATGGTAGCGTAGCTGACCCACTGTTGCCTGGGGAGTGTCATTTTCTTATGTAGTGTCCACCTCCAGGCTTGGGCAAACGAGGGTGGACATTGGCAAGTTGCTGGTACATGTACTTGGACTTGATGAACAGTGTGTACTGTTCATCACACTAGGGAAGACCTAGCTGACTCCCAGTACATGCTGGCCATCAAGCTGGGCCTATCCAAGCCTTGTAGGCAGTATAAACTGCCCACCAAGATCAGATAGGTCCAGATCAATGACCAGCAGGTGCTGGTTGTTGGGCTAGGGCTTCTCTGGCTCAATGAAAAGCACAAACTGGTCATTGAGTCGGCAGAGGCCGCGCTTGGTGACCAAAATGCACTGGTCATCAGCACCCTGGCTCTTTGAGCTCAAACTCAAATCAAAATTATTCATCAAGCCAGGGAATCCCTTGCGCGATGACCAGCACATGCTGGTCATCTATCTGGGATTTTACAAGCTCAGTAGGCAGTAAATGCTGTACACCAAGCTTGTAAAAGCCCAGCTGAATGGCCAGTACATGCTGGCTGTTGAGCTGCAACTTTCCTAGCGCAATGTGCAGTTCATGCAGGCTCACCAGGCTGAGAAAAGCTTGGCTCGACCACCGGCATTATTTGCTTTTCATTTAGCTGAAAGTTTCACATGCCAGTGCCCTGTAATCAAGTGGATGGTGTCTCCACTTTATGGCCAGTACACACTGGTAATTGAGAGGAGAAACCCGCTCTTTGATGGCCTTACAAACTGGTCATTGAGCAGAGGATTTCTCTAATCAATGGCCAGTATACATGGTCATCAAGTGAAGCTCTCCACTCCATGAACAGTACACAGGCTCATCAAATGGATTGTGTCTTGACTTGATGGCATTCCAAATCACCATTGAGCAGAGGTTGTATCCACTCAATGCATGACCATACACCTGGTACTCAAGTGGAGGGTTTCTCCACTTGATTTTTCCAGTACACACTGGCAAGCGGCGGATCCCTACCAGCAATGGATTGGAGAACCCCAATATTTTTTGACTCAGCGTAACACACAAGATTGGATATGGAAAAGCTCAGTATAAACATACAGCTGACCAACAATTGAGCTACACATGAGGAAATGGATCACATATGGAAGACTTCCAGAGAGAAATTATGGTCTGGCACTCTCTAGAGAGTGCAACAAGTCCCTCCCTGGTGATATATGATAATTTTGTTAAGAAGAATGCCATTTTGGGAAAAATGGGTCCTGTAACTAGGAGAGGTTGAGAATTGAGGGAGTAGTGAGGAATATAACATTGAGTGTGGTTGATTATCTGGATCTCTCATGGGATAATCCCTTACAAGTCATTATAAGTCCCTCTGGCAAAGCCTCAGGCAGGGAGGGACTTGGTTAAGTTTGGAACTTGATGCAGTCCCTCTGAAAAGGTCGCACCCTCTGCAGGAGAGAATTGCCTGCAAGCGGTGAATGTTGGCACAGGAGGAATTTGATTTTTTGCCAACTGTCACCAGGGGGGGATGTGTTGCACTCTCTAGAGAGTGCCAAGACGTAATTTTGTATGCAATGGGGTCTGATGTGAGTCAAACGTCAACTTCAACTCTTTTTCACTTTCTTCCAAATACAAGGGTAACTGTAGGTCAATTTGTTTTGGAATGATCTTTAACTCAATTCCAACACATGAACATCTCTTGGCTGAAGTTTTGTGTTAGGTTCATCATGATAACAACTGTGGAATTGAGCTTCAATGCACACAAGTGTTTCCAAAAATGTACCTATCCGTATTCTAAAATACATCCGCTTCCAAGTGAGGGGGAATAATTTTCATTGTAGATCTTTTCAGTCAAAAAACCCATAACATCATACCATGCAACATAATTTTGAAATTTTGCAACTTTGGAGGATCATCCAACTGGCTGATGAATCCTTGCAGCATATTTCTTCCATGCAGATTCCCTATATTAAACTGGAAAGAAAGTGGTTTGCCATCAACTTTCTATTCTTCAAGTATCAATCAGTGTCAGAGCAAGGAAAACCTGTGTAACATGCAATTTTCCTCCCATGAATATGAAATGTGAAAATACTGGAGTCAATTTTACCTACCATTTTTTCCAAGGGATGAACCAGAAAACAATGTTTTATAATTGAGAATTCTGAAAAGTTGTCAATTTGGGAATATACACCTTGCCTACTACATGACTACACACTGTACAATTTTTGTAAATTGAAATACAATTGACTGAAAAATGCATGGTCTATAGGCCTAAACAAAGCTTCTCAAGGGAAAAATGGTAGATTGTTGGATATTCACAAGCATATCAATATTCCCTTGCTCCTGGAACCAGCTGGAGAAATAATTCAAAATCTGGTCTGAGAAATCCAAGGTGAGTGGTGAATTATTGAATGCCCACACAAATCCCAATGTTGGCAACACATTTTTTCTTGTAAATTTATCATCTTTAGATGTTATACCCAGCCATTGTACGTGAATCTCCTCCTATCTACGGCCTTTGTTTTGATTTGCATGGTTCAAAAAAATGTCTCTGATTGCTCTCATCACATGGTACTTATGTAGCACCACCTGTTAGTTAATACTTCTGCACTGCAGACCTGCTTTATCCAGAAGACTCAAAATAAATGGCCTTCAGAAAGCAGGATTTGCCCAAATATGTGAGAAAAATAAGTAAAAGTCTGGTGGTTTGAAGGTTGGTACCAGTGAGCTATGGGCATGGGGGTAAACTTGGATTGGCTCAGAATCCCCCTTTTTTTACTGGGGAGGGGTTTTTATTTTGTAATTCACACCCTCATGTTTGGGCAAACATCAGGGTGGACATTTACCCATGTACCCAAAATTGATGACCAGTGTGTGTTTTTCATTGCTCTGGGAAAGTCCCAGCTCAATGTCCACCACATGCTGGCCATCCAACTGGGCTTTTCCGAGCTTGGTGAACAGTATTTACTGCCTGCCAAGCTCAGAAAGGCCTGCGCGATGTGCCGCATGTGCTGGTGCTTCCCCAACTTGGGGAACCCTGTAATTTGTCCACCACAATGTTTGGCCAAACATTGTGGTGGACAAGTGCAGTGGACATCAACCTGCTGCCTCCCCAAGCTCAAATCCAATGACCAGCACCTACTGGCCATCACATGGGTGAATTCTGAGCCCAATGACCAACAGATACTGGTCATCAAGCCAGCTTTCCCAAGCTTGTTAGGCAATATATACTGTACTCCACCCAGCTCACAAAAGTGCAGCTGGATGATCAGCATTCCCTGGCAGTTGAGATAGGAATTCCCCAGTGCGATGTACAGTACTTGATGTTTCATTAATCTGGAGAAGGCCCTCATAAATGAACAAGATTTACTATTCATCAAGCTGAACTTTTAACAGCACATCTGTGATTAAGTGGAGGATGTCTTCACTCAATGACTGATATAAAACAGTAATTGAGAAAAGAATTCCTCCTATGAGCGGAGATACAAACTGGACATTGAGTGGAGGATGTCTCCACTCAATGGCAGGTGGTCAAAAAAAAAATGTAGGATTTCTATGTGGAGACGTGGCTCGGGGACTCGGTGAGATATGGGTAATGGTGATGATCTATGCAGATGATGTGGCTCCAGCAGAGGAGACTATGTCTCCTCCGCAGCTGAGAAGACTGTGACCCAAGTCACAACATTCTACACTCCATGGCTCATGGAGTGGAGTATTTTTCCATTTGATGTCTATACAAACCAGTAATATTGGAGTGGAGGTATTCTCCACTTTATGGACATCAAGTGTAGGGTTTCTCCACTTGATGGCTAGTGCACACTGGTTGTTGGAGACCACCTGTGTGTACCAGACAATGAGATCACCCGAGAAAACAAGATGGGATAAAGGTCAGAGCAGCATGAGTTGAGTACATATGAACACATCAACAACTCTCCACTCATATCTGGCAGACTTGTTGAATGTTCAAGCTAATCTGTGTTGAGTGCAGTTCTTGGGCTATGGTGGTTGCTCCTGGGTTGTTGGCTGGGCCTGGGCCCCTGGGACTGGGTGGCCCGAGCCCGGGCGCTGGCCCCTATAAACGGATCGTCCATCTCCCCGCTCGCCTCAGAACTCGACGATGGATGGCTTCGTTCGGCTGACGCAGGCGTGTGTTGCGGGCGGGGTCGATCCGGCGGGCTGGCTGGCCGAGAGCAGGGGCATGGTGATCAGCAGCAGTGAGTGTATATCCCACCCACAACCGACACACCCAGAAAAAACACTGACCTGACCACCCAGCCGGCCTCCTCCAGCTGATCCTCGCCACCCGGCCGCCCTCGGCCCGCCTGCTCGCATACTACCAGGCCGCAATCGCCGCCGCCGCCATCGACCCCGCCGAGGCCGCCAGCCAGCTCATCCACGCCAGCCAGCCCCTCCGAGCCGCCCTCGCCCGGCCCCTGCGCACCGCCACGCTCATCCCCGCCGGGCCAGAGCACGCCAGCCAGCTGCTCGCCACCCTCCTCCAGCTCACCGCCACCCCCGACACCCGCCCACTCGCCGAACAGCTGCTCACCGCACTCGCACCAACCATCCTCAGCCACCCCCCCAGCCACCTCGCCACCCCAAACATCCACCAACTCACCGCCATCCTCGACTCCACCCACCACCACCACCACCACCACCACCACCACCACCATCTCCACGCCATCCTCCGCCACCTCGCTCCCGCCACCGCCGAACAACGCACCACCCACAACAACAACCACCACCACCACCACCCAACCACCCCCAGCGCACTCATCGCCTACATCCTCCTCACCCCCGGCGCAGCCGCACCCCCCAACACCCTCGTCCCCACATCCATCGCCGCATACGCACATGCAAACCCCCGTTCCCCCGTCCGAGACATCCTCCACGCCGCCCTCAGCCTCCCCGCCACCTGCGACCCCAGCAACCCCCACGAAGACGCCGACAGACGCGTCTGGACCGCCCTCCTCGCCGGCGGCCGCCTCCCCGAGCTCATCCGCACCGCCCTCCCCACCCACCCAGAACTCTGCCCCGCCGACCTCCTCGGCCTCCAACAGTCCCTCAACCACCCCCGCCTCTGGCCCGCCCTCCACGCCGCCCTCGTCGCCAACCGCCTCGCCGAAGCCCTTCCCGATCCCTCCCCCGCCGGGCACCTCGACCTCGGGCTCCAGCCGCTGCTCGACGCGCTCGGCAAGGACATCCAGACCCCGCCCGCAGCCCTGGCACGCCTCCTCCACCAGGTCCGCCGCTCCCCCTCCCCCAAACAAAAGAACACACACCTTTTTTTGCTGACGAGCTTTCTGTTCCAGACGCTCGAGACCGCCGCCGCCACCTTCGACCTGGCCACCTGCATGGCCCTGACCACCGCGCTGAGCACGCTCGGCGGCCTGGGCGTCCTGTTCCTCTGGCTCGAGCCGCGCGCCCTGCTCGCGCCCGTCCGCGGCCTCCTCGACCACTGGCTCGCCCGCCGCGCCTCCTCCGCCCAGGGCCCCCCGCCCCCCGCGCCCGACCACGACGAGGCCGGCAGCGGCAGCGAGTTCGAGAGCTTCGGCGCCCTCCTCGGCTGGCTGCAGGGCGTCGTGGGCAGGTTCAACGTATGCCCCTCTCTCTCCTTCTTCTTGTTTCTGCATCGCTAAAACACCCCATCCGCACAGTTGATGGATGATCTCGAGTACCATCTGGACACCCAGACCGGCTTCACGCTGCACTACATCACCAGCCCGTCGACGGCCTACGCGACCAGCGAGCTCCCGGCGACGCACGAGAGCGTGATGCGGGTGTGGATCGAGGCGCTGTACGGCTCCTCGGGGATCCCCGACGCCCTGCTCGGCTCGACCGACCCGCGCATCTTCTTCGCGACCGCGGCGACGATCGTCAAGCAGTCCTTCGACGCCCTCGCCGTCGGCCGGATCGATCTCCAGACCTTCAGGGACGGGCTCAGCTACTTCGAACACAAGCTGCTCATCGGCGGCGCCGCCGTCGGCGTCGTCGGCTGGATCCTCGACGAGCTCACTCGGCTCGGGTATGTCCATCCCGAGCCCTCTGCCTTTCGCCACTCATCACTGACACACAACCCCCCCCCCCCCCCTCCCAAACCAAACTCAGCCCGTTTTCCCCCACCGACTATCCGACGGCCCTTCTCGAGATCCTGCAAGCGATCCTGCTCTCGGACGCGATCAGTCCGACGGCGCTGCGGCTCGTGGGCGCGCGCTCGCTGGGCGTGATCCGGGCGTACGACGGGCGCGTTTCGTCGCCCGTGGCCGTTCTTCTTCCGCCGGACGACGCGGGTCTGGGCCGCCGGGTGCAGCTGGACGTGGCGGGGCTCGAGCAGCGGTTGACGGAGCTCCCGGCGAGCGAGATGGAGGACCCTGCGGGCTTCCTGGCGCACGACTTCGGGCCCGGCACGGACTGGCCGACGGCGCTGACGATGGCGGTCCACCGGGCCGTCGACGGCGGGCCGGGCCAGACGGGCGCACTCTGGAGCCTGCTGCCGCCCCTCCGCGCCGCCCTGGCCCCCGCCGAGCTCGTCCGGACCACCCTCGCCGCCGCCGCCGCCGCCGCCGAGACCGGCGCCGAGTACCTTCCCGCCCAGCCTCACTCGCACGGCCGGCCGACGGTCCGGGTGCAGAAAGCCTGGGACGCCGCCCGCTACCATCGCGTCCATCGCGCCGTATCCGTCGCCGTCGACGTGCTCACATGGCCCGCCCCGCCCGCCAGGGGACCCGCCCCGCTCCCTGTGGCCCTGCTCGACCAGCTCTTCGGACGCTGGGGCGACCGGCTCGCCGCCCCGGCCGGCACCCTCGAAGACGCGCTCGTCGAGCGAGACATCGTGCTGGCGTGTCTGGCCCGTCTGGACGCCTGGGCCTCCAGCCATCCCTCCCCGCCCGCCTCGGAGGATGAGCCCGGGAACCCCGTCGCCCCTATCGACGCCGCCCGCTTCCGCGAGATGTGTGTCACCTCGCTGCGCGCCCAGAAGCTAGGCCCCGCGCCGCCCCGGCCGAGACGAGGTGCGCGTGATGGTCTCGGGGGAGCCTGTGACGGGACGGCGGTGGCCAAGGAGGAGGGCCCGCGGCGGGAGTCAAGGCCGGGCCTGTCCGTCGGGGACGGCGTGATTGGGCAGGCGGACGGTGAGGCCGAGGCCGAGGGCCGGGTCCCGGAGGGAAGAGAAGAACCGGGGGCGGCGGGACTGTTCGACACCGAGGCCCCTTCCGGACGACGCGACGAAGAGATGCCGCCGGAGACCGACGACGGGCAGGGAGCGGCCTCGGATACGGTGGGCCGGCCGGACGACCCCGCGACCACGCGGGAAGAAGCGGCGGAGATCGGGGCGGCCGCGGCGATGGACGTCGACTGCGAGCCGTGTCCTGCTCCCGCTGCTCCGGCAAAGAAGGTCCACTTCCTCGCCGACCGATCCCCAGCCGCCGCCGCGCACCCGGCAGGGCACGGCGGCCGCAAGCGGCGCAAGACGGCCGCCGGGCTCGACTGGATCTGCGCCGGCCTCGCCTTCGCGCCCCTCCGCCATCCGCCGCCCGTCGACGGCGCCCTCTCGTTCCTCGATGTCCTCGAGCGGGCTGACGAGCGGTTCGTGCTTGTTGGGCTGCGCGACGGCTGACCGCGGCTCTCCCCCCCCATCCTCTCTCTCTCTTTTGCGTTTTGTCTTGCGTCTTGCGTCCCTTTGGGTCCGTGCTCCCGAGCGCCCGGGCGTCGTATTGTTGTGGGCGGCCGACGGGCAGCCCGGGTCGTGTCTTCCAGAACAAAGTGTTTGTGTATGCCTGGTGCCGTCCAGGTCTGTTTTTGCCCACACACACACTATCCCGCTGAGGCCCTCGTTGCGAGCTGCATAAATGATAAAAGACCACACATGAGCAAGCATCAAACTTAACACAAGTCCCAGGCTCCGTTGCGGGCTGTGCAGCATTTGGCTGGTCGCGAAGCGACCCCGACCGGAGGGAGGGACTTGCATACTAAAACACCTTTCTGGCGTGAGCCAGATCCAAGGTTTGGCTGGGAGCGGACTTGTTTGCGTCACCACGCCTTCACTACTCTCTAGTTTCTTTCTACGTTGGAGTACATAATACATCTATATATCCTTGATTTTTTCGTATTTTTTTTACTACAACATTTGCATTGCATTAAGGGGAAAAAAATTATTGAAGTTTGTGATGTTGAACTCGGCTTCTCGAGGCTCACATCACAAGGACCGTGCGCACTCGCACTAGAAGGATATTTATGCTTAAGGGGGACATCAGTCATAAAGCTACCAAGTAGCTCACATCACTCGGTAACTTTGTCGGCAATTTGACTCTTGCCCACTCCCGTTCCGGCGAGGACAACAGTGTCGCGACGGTGAATCAGATCGATGACCGAGTCCAGTTGGACCTGCTTTGGAGCCTGGGGGCCTTAAACCGCTGCCAAGTGGTTCTTCAACATTTGTCTCTGCTTTTCTTGTTTCATCTCGATAATCTTCTTATTTAAGCTAACTTCTCCTTGTTTTGTCTTGAGTACTTGCCCAGATCCTCCCAATGACGACTCCCGGGTGTGATCTTCCAATCCCTCTTCGAAGGGCATGGGGTCTTCCGTGATGACATTTGGCTGCAACGATTGGAGCATCTCTGGGTGATCATTCTCTCCAGAAGGTGGCGGGGATGTATCATTCATTTGTATGTCTGCCATCGTGATCTTGCGGCTAGATACGAGTGTTTGACTTATTGACGTAGTTCTTCCAATCAATGTTTTACCGACTTGGACTTGCCAATCTATGTACTGTTGTTGTTTATTGAGTTGTTCGGTAACTCATTACTTTTTCATTAAGTATCCTTAAAATTACGATATAATGTGATGTTCTTCATTATTTCATCTTGCGCTTAATTAAATGGGATGGAAATTAAAATTTTCTTGTCCTCAAGGTTCAAAAATGATGGGGTGGAAATGCAACGATAAAAAAAATGTGGAAAAATCAAGAGGATGGTGGACTATCAGAAAAACAAAACAAGAAATAATGACAATGAGTGGTGTAGAAGCCAGAGGAGGAAGTCTGATAAATGGCTTCAATATAACGTCTGGCTCACGCGAACTTGGTGCGCTAATCCATAAGCCTGCCTCTCTGGTGAGACTGGGCTGCCGCCCAGACCCGCTCACCACGAGTGTTGGCTTAGTTAAGCTCGAGCGAGCATAAGACCACATCAACAATGGAAAGACAAAAAATCATCGCCGGGGGGATGGATGAGTGAAAAAGAAGGGCCTCATCGGGAATTGAACCCGAGACCTCTCCCATAATTGCGTTCCTGAAGAACACCCAAAGGGAGAATCATACGACTAGACCATAAGGCCGATGGCGTGACTGTTCGGATTAAAGCTTATATACACATTACGCGGAATTATGTCGGTTACACCATGTTAGCAGACAAAACTGATGGGATGGTGGATATTGCAATTGAGTTGGTAATGCTTGTCGCGGCGAGAGCTGGCGGGTCCGGCGCGGAATACCCATGTCGTGGGGTAGACAGGATGCGGAGGGGTCTGGGCGACGCGGGGGGAGTGCTCCGGCCGTCCAGGCTGTGGCCAAGCCCCGGCCTGGGCTGAAGGATGGGTGTCGACGCTGGGTGATGATGATGGTCTGGCTGTCCACGTGCACGGCCGAGCTGCAAGGTTCTCGCGCCTGCCGATCCAGATGATCGCCCGCGCGTGCGGTCGGCCCAACAACACAAGAAGGGGCACAGGGGCGCCGCCAGCAGAACATGCACGCGGATCCGTCTGGGAGTCAGGGGCCCTCCTGCCCACACACGCTCTCGAGGGCGCTCATGTGCCCCAGAGAAAGCCTGTCGCGTCGGCCACGGCTTTCCCGCGCGGCGGCTGCGGAGGACCCCGTGAGCCTTCCAGGCCAGCCGCACACATCGCGGAGGCTTCTGCGCGACGGGCCAGGCGCCCGTCGTCTTTGCTGCTCATCGCCCTCGGCTATGCGGGCACACCGGCCAGCCTGCAGCTCCGGCGCGACGGTCCTGCATCCCTGCTCATGCTCTAGTTCTATCTGCTTACAGATAATACGGGAGAGGCTTTCGGGCATTGTCACTGCGCAATGTGCACAGTCACTGTGCATCGAAATTGGCTTGGCATTCAAGATAATTTTGTCCGGTCTCCTTCGAACAGTCGTAAATGTCAATGGATGTATTCGAGGACTTCCCGTTGGTTTAGAATACTAGCTAAATGCTGTTTTCTATTTTCTGTTTTCAAAGGGGAGCAAAGGTGGTTTCTATGCTAAGAAATAGAGAGTAGAAAATAGAAAACGGAAAATGGCCTGCTTTCTAAACCCGCAGGAAGTCCTCCAATAGCCCGGTTCATGTTGGGCCATTTTTAAGTCCCCGACTATGTAAAATTACATTTGCTGCTTGATAAAATGGGGAGCTTGAAATGGCTGTGGGAATTGACTCATAGGGTTCACAATATGGGGGACTTTGAGGCCATTTTCATCACATTTTGGATTGCAATTTTGCAATTCTTGCATTCTGTTGAGATTCTTCTGGAAACACTAAATCTGAATATTCAAAGTTTTATGGAATTTCAATGTTAAATTTGATAAAAATAGCCTCTGAGTTATCTAATCCAGGGGTTTCACAATAGAATTTTGAAAGAAAAAAAAACTTCAGAGTCCATTTTAAGACCTTGATGAACAACTTTTTAAAAAATGTAGAAGTTGTTCTGATTGCCAAGGAACCCGTGAGTGGGGACAGTTTATTTTCTAAAAAACAGATGTTCATAAAGGCCTTAAAAGGGCTTTAAAGTTTTTACAAAACTTCTATTATGAAGTCCCCCTGATGTGAAAAGGGTTAGTAAAATGTAAAATGTAATGAAGAAAAGCTAGACAATTCACATGCACATCAGCTCATTGGTCCACCGTCAAGATGAATATATAGTCTGCTCATCAATGTTGATCTCAGAGTGGATGCATTGGGCAATCCTGATGTGAGCCCCCCTCCTAGGGTGTCACACATATGTCACAAGACACAGAGCAGGACCCATATGTTCCCGGCTCCTCCGCCACCTACCTAGCCTGGCAGAGATCATTCTCTCCATCCTAGGTAAGTCTCATCCCTTCTCCTTCTCTCTCTGCATCTCCAGTTTGTAGATACTAAAGAGAGATCATTCTCTCCATGCTAGTTCTTATATATTGCAATACAGTTTCTTGGGACCTGAAACCTCTAGAGATAGCCTCTCAGCACCCATATTATCCCTTTATTGAAGAGTCCCATCTGGACTCTTACACCTGAGAGCCAGAGTAGCAGTCAATTTATTTGTCAAATTTATTTAAATGTTGATGAAGAAACCAGTTTAACTGGCCTATTTAAAAATCTTACTGGTATTCATTCAATTCTGCAATATTACACCCAGATTTATGAGGAAACCAAGAAAGCCTGGCAGTCTTTGTGACACATCCCACCCTCCTGGAAAGTGGGTGCAATGTTTGTTGAAACTTAGGCTGATTGCCACCGCGCAGAGAAGAGAGGAAAGGAGATTGAGCTCAATGGCTCAAGAATGATGGGCAGTGAGGAAGGTTTTCTCACCGGATGCGGCTCAGTTGCGTGTGCGGAAAAAGAGGGAAGAGAACCGATGGTTTGATTTGCATGACAATGCTATAATATAAATAGACTATGTACATGCAACAGACTTGTGGTTTTGAGATTAAATGAATAAGAAACCATATTGAATAAAGTACATTCTTTGAGACTACACATGAAGATATAAATGACTATCATAACTCTACTACTCAGGGTTCATGGACTACAAGGTGTGGGCTAGAAGTACTATTAACTTACTAGTGATGCTTAAAGAAAGACAAAATCAATGAGGAATAAATTCAGAGACAGCATGAGGAGGTATAAGTAAGAATAAGGAGTCAGAATTTCAACAACGTTTGTTGTACTGCTAGATTTTTTCCCCAGTTTAAGGAGTTGTGACTTGTTGATTTTTTGTTACAATTATTATGGTTTTCAAAGTTGGAATTCATGCATGCATAAATGTGTAAATCATAAATTCATAAAAATTCTTTGGCTGGGAAAGCCAAAGATTACTTAAGCAGATTGGTGAGATCCCCTGCAAACAAAGTTTTATGAATTTATGACTTATGATTTATGCATTCATACATGCATGAACTTCAATTGTTCCACAGTTAAAGATTTTGGGTACCCAAAATTATCATGTCCCAACAATCTTATAAAAGGAGTGTTTTGCAATTTTTTCAGGGACTGGAAGTTCAGTGATATGTTTTCCCACACAAACAATGAACAAGGATATCACAAGGGTGGATTCAAGACTCTGAACTCCACACTTATGTACTCAAGCCCTGATTAGAGTAAAATGTCATAAATGCAAAGAAGAAAAAGAAATTGGCTGGATAAACATTGATGCAATTAGGTTACTGGCACCTCCAACTGGGGTCAAGATTTTCCTATATTGGCCAAACAGGTTTTGGAGGCCACTCCTTGAATTAAAAAGCTGTGTGCTACTGTAACTGAGTTGAGTCTGAGCAATGGTATGATTGCATAGAAGCTGCGCGGGAAGACATCATGGCAAAGTTGGAATTGGATTTCATGCTAAAATCAGGAGGCATGGAAGTTGTTTGATTCAAGAAATTTCCATTTAATCACCCATGAATGTGGCACTAACATACAGCAAGATGTCATGTCCAGGTTTAGAAAGCGCAAGCTGCTTTAATCCATGGTATCACAAATCCACTGGGTCTCCTGAATATGATCAGCTTGATATGTGCATGCAAGAAATCAGGCATAAGAATACTGGATTACAGGCTTTAGATTTTGGCATTTCTGGACCAAAATCTAATGCAATGTTGGAATCTAAAGTCTTGAGAGCAATAGAAGATTCACTAAATCCCAAACATTTATGCAATGAAGCTTTGGATATGTTGTGTAGTGGTTTAGGTACTTATCTGATGATTGATTTTAGGTGTCTTCTGAACCAAAAATACCCATGAGACATGAATGGACAACATCAAACCTGCTAGCTCAGTTGTGTCAGATTTTATATATGGCATTATATCATAAACTTGAAATGTGATATTACATCAGTTCCAACCAACACAAAATCAGTTGTTGTCTTTTGAAACCAATTTTTTGATTCTGGGACATTAAATCAGACAAAAAAAATCTGACACTGTGTCAGTTTGAAACGGTGTAATATCAGGTTTTGGGTTTCTGACTAAATGCTAGATGTCATATCTGATTCAACAGTGCTGGTAGTGTATCATACACAAACCTTTTTTTTTTTTTTTGCAAGGAAAAGGCTTATTGTTTTTCCTGTTATCCCACGGCCCATCAAGATGAATGAATTCAACTGGATCTCTGTTTCGAGTGAGGATTGGGCAAAAGATGGGATTTGTTGGGTTGATCCAGCTCATTGATCAGATTCAAGAAGGAAGGGGCAGCCATAACGTTGTCAACTCATGGATTTATAATGGCAAGATGAATTCATCCCAGAAAGTGAGAAAGGCAAAATGCATAAGGCAGCAGAGTTTTATTCTGATTGATAATGAAAACACACGAAAACTGATAAATATTGGCTTTCTTGGCGACCAGTTCTGACGTTCCTCCTGCGGAGCTCGCGGCATTCCCGAATCCAACTACATGTCGCTCTGTAACCGTCCGGAGAAGTGGTTTACCAATCCGTGCAGGAAAGGAGATTAGGTAAGTAACGCTGCGCTGGAGGAGACAACTTGTGTTACTCGAGTTGGGTAGTTATTGGTTGCAAACTCCTAAGAATTGTTGGACTTGTTCCGTTGTGGTTTTGCTTCTTGTACATAAGTTACAACCTTGTGGGCTTCCTAGCTTTGTCTATATACCAGTATCACCCTTTTCGTAATTTTCAAGATCCCTTCACCCGTCTATGCTCCTACCTGAAATTATTAAACACGCCCTCAACGATTACCAGTGAACCCCAGTGATTCTCGTTCGAAGCTTAGAACTTGATAGCTTGCCCTCCTAATCGTTCTACTCATTTGTTCCAAGTGAGGCGCTGGTGGAATCATTGACCTCCTGGCTGGTATTTACTAATTTGAACAACAGCTCTTCCCTTGAAATCTCGATCACCCCAGTGAGTCTGACAATCTCTCAGATATAACTAAACCCCCATTCGTCGCAAATCACCTCCACATCTGACTGTTAATTCGCCACCGCAATTGGTTGAAAAATATCCTTGTAAATTTGAAGCGAAAAACTAATCAAGATAGCATCCCTTTTCTACTTAGAATCCAAGCTTTTTACTGTGCGTGCTTTTTTTGATCTTAATCTTCCTCATTGACAATTACTCAAGGTTCGATTTATTCAGGAATATTTGCAAAATATAATGGAGAGCATTCGTTACAACATCAGTTCTACGGATGATCCTTTTTCCCCTTACCAGGCCCCCTCAAAACACTTCGGTCGAATCCTATCCGATATCATCAATCACCCTTATCCGCCAGTACCGAGCAAACTCCCAATCAGCCAAAGTCTATTCGAATTCACCTTGAGGCCAGAGCTTCCATTCACTATTGTATGCGTTTATCTGGCTTTGATAGCTATTCTCAACAAAAGGCAAGATGGAAAGAATCGTATGAAGGAACCTTGGTGGAAAGCTGTCTTGTTGCTGCATAACATATTATTGGCTGTGAGTAATACTATAATAATTGCAAAGACGCAAACTAATATTCTTGCGGAATGAAAAGTGATAATAGTGATTAGAAGAAGGAATATCTTGATAATTTTGTTCTTCTTTGTTCCAGGTCTACAGTGGCTGGACTTTCCTGGGCACGGGACCCGCTACGATCAATTATTTTCTGAGAGGCTATCAAACCGCTGGGGTTCCAGGACTGGTCCACAACTTTTGCGACAGCTCAATGGTTCTTTGGGACGACGTCTTAGCGAGGTACACCTACATATTCTACTTGAGCAAATTCTGGGAAATCCTGGACACTTTGATTTTGATTGGAAAAGGGAAAAAAGCAAGCATATTGCAAGAATACCATCATGCCGTAAGAGGTCCTCTTGATCAAAGTCGAACTTCTCAAATTCAAAAATCTGACCTTTTTGGAAACTTGTGGCCATTTCAAAGGGGGCTATTCTGACCGTTTGGAGTGGTGCCAGATATGAATCGCCGGCGGCTTGGCTTTTCGTTGTTTTCAATAGTCTCGTGCACACCATCATGTACACGTATTACGCGCTTTCGGTAGTCCACATCCCGGTCCCAGGAGTCTTAAAACGTTTATTGACCAAGATTCAGATCACTCAATTCCTGGTGGGAGGAAGCCTGGGTGCTCTCACTTTGTTACTACGGCTGCCCAAAGAGTTGGGGGAGAAATTCGAGTGGCAACCCCTATTGGAAAACCATCCGTTGGCATCAGACAGATTAGGATCAGGATTTCAAGAAGACTTTTGTCTCCATACACCCGGCCAAATGGTGACCGTAGTTGGCGGGGTAGGATGTACGTATTCAAACTCGCTTGAGACAGCCCAGACCTATACCACAATAGAAGAATATCTGCTGATGGAAACTCCATGCATACCTTCTTCTGTTTCTGTAGATCTGATCCCATTGACCGCACTTTTTGTCTCATTTTACATCCAAGCCTACCAAAGAAAAAAAACCAGTCATAAAAAGTGTTTAGTTGATCCGACTGAAAAGAAAGCTTCTGTTGAGAAGCACTAGTTCTCTATTTCAAATTATATCCTTAGATGAACTGCGAGTAATTGCAGCCTTCAAAAAATAACCCAAACATTTTTTTACTCTTCAACTTGCCTTGTTTGTATAGCCCCTAGATATTCAATTATAATCCAAACCTCACTTTTCTATAGATTCAAGTTGGAATGGGAAATAAATTTAATTTTGATGTACAAAAAATGTGACTGCAGCCTAATTAGTGACAATTGTTAAATTTCAAAACCTCACAATCTGAGAAGACTAAATGTTTGAGGGAGCTAGGAAGGACCCCTGAAGTAGATGGATAATGTAAATGTCTGAATTTTTGTATTTTTTTGTAACATTTTATGCATGAAGTTGGTATGAATGGAATGTGAAACCCACAATGGCACAAGGGTAGGCATATGATCAAAAATGGCATAAATGTATGAGATTTTGGCCAAAATTCAGTTAAACCCACTAAAACCCACAGAACTTGTATTTTCATTGGAGTTTTGGGGTTACCCAGGGGGTTTTTTGTTGTGATTTCACTTTTTCCCGCTCTCTTCTTTTCTTCCCCTTTCCCTCTCATGTCACTCTTGTCTGGTTATCTGCTATGCATGAGTTGTTTTTCTTCCTTATTCAATATAATTACTACACGCGCCCACAAGTTGATCATGTTGTAAATAGTCTATTTACGTCTGCTAGACCACAAGAAATAAACCACATCAGTCCTAACCAACTTGATCCCTTGTGCGCACTTGAGCCTGCACATTGTTCTTATCTACGGAGGCACTTCGCCCCTTCAAAGTAAGTCTCAGGTCCTTTTCAGACTTTTTGTCTGCTATCAGCTAAGCCAATCTTTTTCCCTCCGCCCAATCTGCTTGCATCTGGCTTTAATTTTAACATTTATGCCTCAAGCATGTGCACCAAAATGTATGAATCAGCCAAAAAAGCCAATGCATGAATTCAGCCAAAATCCCAGATTTTAAGTTACCCAAATTTATAGGGGGTTTCCAGGGTACTACTTAAGAAGTGTATATATGGCCTAAAAATTAACAGAAAGGCTCCATCTGAACTGGGCAAATACATGACAAGTAAATGGGGTTTGGGTTTTTAAATTCTCAAAGGGAAGTTGAAATGCAGAACGTTAGTGTGTCAGCCATAGGCCAAAAGATGTTGGAGCAGTGGACGGAATTTTTTGGATGGTTGGTCCATAAATCACTAATTCAACCATGGAGCCGCTCTCACAACTATTCAAGTAAAAGAATTGGTTTTCAACACAGGCTTGTTCAGCTCATTGTGCTCCAACAAATGATTGCTCATTGGCTTAAGTAATGTATGAATACTTGTGAAATGGATACATGGATTGTGAATTCAGTGGTAGGGGCATGTATTTATGGTGTTCAAAGTTGGTTTGCATAATTTTATGCATGCATAAATCATAAAATCATAAAAATATTTTGGTGAGGAAATTTTGTATTACATAATCAGACAGTCATATCCCCTGCAAAAAAGATTTTATGATTTTATGATTTATGCATGCATAAAATTATGCAAACCAACTTTGAACACCATAATTGCCTCCATTCAAATTATTGACTAACTCTTTTCACAATGGTGTTTTTTGAATGATCCTATACTATGTATTCACACTTTGTGCTGCCTCAACTCCGCTCCTGATGAGCTGAAATTTAGACCTCTCTGCTAAAACCCAACCATAATGCCACCAGATTTGACCAATTGCACTGTTTTGCGTAAGCAATCATATCATGTCGCGTATTTTATATGTCGTGCCTTTGCGTGTATATCAGCAGGTAGAAAAGAAATCCACAGCATGCGCCTGTGTTTCAATAGCGTCTATAAGGACTCCAGACATACAATAAAAAATTGTAGAGCTGGTGGAAGATACATGTAATCCTCTGAATGCATAAATGACAGGAATAAAGAAAATTTGGATGCTCTCAAGAAATGCAGAATTTTCCAGCTTCCTCAGACCGGGGCCTGCTGGGTATGGGTGTTTTCAAGGTTATCACTGCAGAGAAACACAGATGGCATAGATGATGATTAGAATCCGAATGATCTTGAAACTATTTAAGAAATACACAGCATGACGCACAAGTCCCAAGTCAATCCTCCGTAGATGAGACCATCTTTCTGTTCTTGAGGGGTGGGCTTGAATCGGTTGAAGAGCTGGACAAATCCATGAATCAGTAAATATTGCACATAAGTATATTGGGATGGCAGGCACAGAACTTACCTCGATAGTAAGAGCAATGTCGAAGCATCCCGGATCGAGTTCTTTGGTGCCGAAGCTGCAGCCTAGAAGGTAAAACAATCATTAGCGTTAGATGTCACGCAAGTGTGGGTGCAAAGACATTTCAGAAGCATGAAATCAGAAACCTACCATCGAGAACTTTCACAAACTGGACTGTTTCGGGCTGCCCTTTCCTTTGAATATACCTGGAAGCCAAGTACGGGTTTTGTTCATGCGAGTCAGTTGAAAAGAACATATCAACTTGAGTTGAGTTGCCTTACACTCTCTTCCCGCAGTTGGAGGTTTTCAACCTAGGTTACGGGGACTATGTTAGTTTCTTTGTTGATTGTAATGCAGTTGAGAACAACTGTGCTCACCCGTTAAGCCATCCAGCTGTTTCCACGGTCGGGTTATTTTGCTCTGGCCCGCTCCAGAGGCACACGCCAAGATCAGTGGTGGAGTTGTAAAAGCCACAGATCTGCAAATCAAGGCAAAAACAATACGATGAGGATTCGAGCGGTGACGTGTGCGATGTGAGCAGGGATTCAAGGAACGTACACCTTCCCCACCCGCGACCGCAAAGCTCTAATTCATCCACAGAGAAAGAATTAGCAATTTGCTTGGCGAGAACTACAAGAAAACGAGAGACAAACTGGTCTGGTGGTGTCATATCGGCGCTCCAAACGGCGGTTCTCGCTGCGCTTGGCCAAGTTGGACTGGGAAGGCATATCAAACTAAATAATACGCGGGCAAGAAAATGTTAGATATTTTTGGACTATCGAGCGAAGCAATCAAGAGAAATGAGCTCACCGCTTGGACTGGCGAAGTGTGCTCTTTAGGTGGAGCAGGACATCTTTGGTCAGACGCTGCGGCAGAGAAAACACATCCGTCTTTCTTCAGGAAGTAGTTATAGCACATCGTATGGGTAGTGGCCATTACGGCAGGGACAGATAGCGCAAGGAAGAGTCCGGCTGTAGTAGATCTCATGTTGGGATGATGTCGAGTGGCAGGCTGAGATGGGATGGGGTGGTTGAATGAGGAACTGGGGAACCCCGAGAACACTGGCCTTTTTATGTCTTTCCCAAACTCCCTTGGACAGACACTTGAACTGGCATGTTTATGTAGTACATAGCCGTGGGCTCGGTACAGTTCAAGCTCATGATCCTTCTACGATCCCTCATGATCACCACGGCATATTTCCCACCTTCGTCCAGGACGGAGGTATGTATGCTACGGCGGAGGCGGAGCATGGCGGCATTACTGGATTTGTGACATTGTCCAACCGAAAGCATCACCTGCAAAAATCCAACCCCACAATCCCAGACACAATACCGGGTGCGTGAGTTTTACAAGACTTATTTTACAAGGCATAACCCTTGTAAAAGTGGTCCTTTGTAATTTTATTACATGCACAGGACAAAACATATTTTTCCAAGGGATTTGGACTTTTCTTAGCCCATGTAAATAATTCATTGTGAAACATGCGGTGGAAAAATACTGTGTACAGGGGTATTGCGTATTATTACAAAGTATGTTTTACAAACTTTGTAATAACACCTATGTATTTTCAATATTTGAACTTGAAACTGTATTTTTACGCGGTACAGAATACAAGGCTTGTTTGATTCCGCTGGAAAAATTTATCACCGCAAGGTCAAACAACAATTTTACATGCCTCAACGCCTCGGTTCCGTAGGATGCCCCCCTATTTGTAAGTTTGTTGTTTGGAGTCCCACCCCCCTCACCGTTCCCTCCATCCGCTAATTTTCTCTCGGCACATTCTGCTTTAGCCGATCTCCGTGAGCTGGTGAGATTACATTGAACACGTCAGCCAGAAGCCATGACCTTGAGGATTTATCCCATCCCTCTCCCATACACCCCAATAACGAGCCAATCAATGGCTAAAAAAATTCTTTGCCGCTACCGGAAACAAAGAGACTCGTCCACCTCCGAAACCACTGCTCTCAAACAGGTCCAAGTCTACGTTGACAGTGTCAGGTGACCGAGGTCAGTCTCTTGGCTCCAGGTACCTACGCCCCCTCTGATATTGGGCCTGATACCTTGTTGTCGTGTTCTGATTTTTTCTTGGCTATGTATTTGTGTAGGCCGGCGGACAAACACTGGTGTGGCTGGACCATCCCGAGGCCACTCCTTCTACCCCCGAGCTCGCCAAACCCTCACTCGTCACCGCACAAAAACCGCTGACAGGTCGGAGCAGCCGAGGACGCCAATTAGAGGAGACTGACCTCAAAGATAAGCTCGACCAAATTAGAGGAGACTGACCTCAAAGATCAGCTCAACCAGCTGTTCTTTATCTCTACACCTTCTGAGCAGCTTCATGTAGACATTCAGATCTTCGAACAGCCAGGCATCATTGTTATCAGGACCTTCATCCAACGCTGGGTCATCCAGTCCGTCACAGTAGGTCTTGTATCGTTCATAGGCTTGAGAGGCTTGTTGGATACGTTAGTAGGCTACCTTGTCGAGCTTAGGGCCCTCGGGGGATCTCAAGATGACCGCCATCAGATTGACATTTTCACTTTCTAAGGACAGCGAAGATGGGAGAAGTGAGTACAAGCAAGATGATCAGCGCGCGGAAGATTGGCTACTGACTGGCATCCTCTTCGCAAAGTTCCTGGATCTCTCGAGGTGCTTCGACAAACTTCTTGATTCGTTCACAAAGCCTATCATCAGCAATCTTCACTGCGACCTTCTCGGCATCTTCCTTGAATTCTCGAATCTCCTTGTACAGGCCACTGCGTGTTTCGAGTATCTCAGTGACATACTCAAAAGAAAGGAAAAATGTGTGTATTTTTTTTGGAGATAATCAACTGACGATAGCAAAGTGTTGGGACAGCGGTTCATGATCAGAGATGACCCCCGTTTGTAAGCGAGGAGACTTGGATACATTGGGCGAGTTGAGGATCAAAATGAAAGTCTTGAAGACTGCAAAGACTCCCATCTCCCGGCTATGGAAGCCGCCTCGGATCTCCTTTCTGGCTAAATGGCTCCTGCCACCTGTTCCTTGTCTGTTGACCGCTCTTGGTCCTCTCCTGTTTGGGTGCTGCTCTTCGCCTTGTACATATTTCATTCTCTTAACCACCGCTCTCAACCTATATATATATAGGCTGAGAGCGGCCCTCTTGTAGAACCTACTACGACCTGCCTTGCAGAAGCTTGTCCGTTAGATTTCTCTTCAGACTCGGTCTTCTCGTATCGCAAGAGTCCCATTAGATGGGACTCATCACTTCTCTTTTGTATCTCTCTCACTAGCGACCTGCTGAACATCCTATTGTTCTCCTCCAACATAAAAAGGCCTCTGACTTGCTGCAATGGTATGAGAAATAAGTTTGCTCGTACTTTCCCTGCTCTTGAAACCAGCGAGCATCACAATACTAACAATCCGCAACTGACAATCACATATTCAAACATTGAAGAGAAGAAATGTCCAAGCAAAGGAAAGCAAGCACGCAAGCAAGAGGACTATCAAGCCAAAAATCAAAGAGCAAAAGACGGACAAAGTCAAGGAAACCAGCGACCCAACACAGAAGACCATTGAGCCCAAATGCTTGGCCACTCAATCAAGCACCCACAAGGTTTCCCAGGGTTCCCAATGCTGAATACGTGTGGTGAGTCTCAAGACACACTGTTTTTGATGAGGCAGGCCGTCTAAACTTTCTTTTTTTTGTCTTTTTGGGGGTGGCAAGTATCCTGTGTAAATAGTTGTTTGCCTCGTAAAATTCTCATTTTTGTCCACCAGATGTGAATTTTACAACCCTTGTGAATGCAAAAAAGGATCCCATGTAAATTAAACCTCAGAAATTTGAGATTATTGTGCCTCACGTACCTTTTTGCATGGGTTTTTTTTTGCAAGGCAAATCCTCGTGAGAAAATCACTTGTGAAATTATATTTCAGTCCCACAAGCCAAAAATTTACAAGGTATGTTTTACAATGGTTGTTTTACAAAGTAGGCAAAATTTGAAGAACCCTTGTAAAAGTACAATAAACCCGCAATGGAATGTAATTTTACAAGGGATCAGCTTTACAAGGCATAAGCCTTGCAAAAAAAGGGTTGTAAAATTCAACCCCCCCACACAATACAACACGCGGGGAGTCCGGACTCGGCGAGTCGAGGCACAGCCCATCCCGGGAGACTCGGCTGATGAACCGCCGATATCACAATCCTGGATTACTGTATTGTTCATGACCACAGTTTTAGCCACGGGTTATGTACAAATTTCCCTGCGACTTGTCAACAAACATCTGCCAAGCTTATCATTTCTTTGGAAAGCGGTGTCGATAACCTGTGGGGCATCAATATTTTTGTGCGTATCGTGGCTGACTCCGAGTCGGTGAAGTCGGCGACATCTGATTGGTGCCATCAAACCCTGTCACGCCGTTGTCAGATTCCGCCCAGGCGCGCGGAGTCCATTCGGCCAACTCGGCAGAATACTGGACGGGTTTCGTGAAACGGTCAGGGGGGCCAATACAGAGTCACAGACCCATGATGCTACGCTCGGTCCGGTCTTCGAGACATTTGCTATGTATTTGATACGATGCTGATGCACATTCCAATTTCCCGTGATCATTGATGTGGTGGCACTGCTCGGACCTGGTTTACGAGCAGCATTCAATCAGATTGTGCTTGTCTGACTGGCCCCAGGCAAACCTGATAGCAGAGCGGCCGGACATGACGTGTCTGAAGAGTGGCCGAGCAACTCGGCCCACGACTCCGACTCTTGGCTCAGTCGGGAGCTATGTGTGCTGGAAAGAGCCAGTCTATGTGTGCAGCACTGCATTTTCCGGCCCCTTATTCAAACGTCTGTTAGTCTCCAAACAACTTGAGGCTTGCACTACTCCAAATGCCAAACCTTAGAGAAACAGAGTCGGGGGTTCTACCAATGTGCAGTTGACGCTTGCTTATACATCTTTACTCAAATGTTTCTATCTTCTCAAGTTGATGGGAGTCTCTGGCCTATACCTGCCTGCACATTGCGGCATTGTGTGCTAAGAGAAGAAATAAGAGTTGTATACATAGACTTGAGCCTTTGTCACCAGATGGCCGTATCTTTAGCATGTGTATTACCTGGAACATTTGAACATAAAGGGCGAAAGACATGGCTGGAACGGGATTCGGGAGAATTGCGAAGTGCCGGTTTCTCCATTGGTTGTATCTCGTCAGATCGTTGAACTACTGAAAACACACTGGTGATCAGAAAGGACGCTGAACCCAGGAAAGATGACAAAACTCAGCTGGCTCTGGCGACTAACGAGATTACGGGATAATAACGGAAAAGATACGAAAGGGCCTGCGCCTGTTTATTTGCCTGCGTGATGGATTCTGCCCCTTGGTCAGGGGGTTATATAACCTTCTTCGAGCCGCTCTCTTACTTCCATGATGATCTCGACTATCAACATATCTGTGTTATCTAGCGAATCTGATTCCTCGCTGGGCTTGCCGCTTGATGCTCGCGTGTAATTCGAGCTGCGGAGAGTGCAGAGCAACATATGATTGTCAAATTACTTCAGCAGGGATTGTCTTCTCTCTTGGAAATAGCTTGCAACAGATGAACGACAAACCAGATGTTCTGCGCTTATTCAAATTATCAGCCGGCTGCAGGTTAATCACCAAGACACCAATCCCGTCCTTCACGACCTGAGGACTCGGCTCTGAAGGATAGCTATAGTCGGGACGAACGAATTGCTACCAGGAAGGATACGAGTTTGGACTTCTTCTTCTGGATTGCAGAGAATGTCCTTCTCAATTGCAAGCTATTTAAAGTATGTAATCGGGATTCGGTCGTCTTGATCGCTTCTTGAATTGGTTCCAGTCGGAATAAACGGACACCAATCTGGCCATTTATCATGATCTGTCGGAAGTAGTTTTCTATGGGTTGGCCTATGTATGTATCTCGGTGTAACTTTGGTCTGCGTTTGGTTGCTGGATGGTGATGTTGGTATTGTCTTTGTAGGTTGTTGGTAGTTGACTGGGAATGGGATGAGGCCAGCTTTGCGCACATGGGTTGGGTTCATTTTTAATGAAGCTTCAATGTTTTTTTTTTTTTTTTTTTTTTTTTTGAAATTTGGTGTTCATGGAAAGCCTTGCAGATTCTTGAACATCGACTTGCAAAAGTGCATGCAAGTCGTGTGCCTGGCCAACTGTGAATCCCCTTTTATCGATTACATATTTACATATCCGACTCGAAACCAGCAAATCAGCGACCAGAACTGCCACCAACACACCCTGGCGAGAGAGGATGGGCGACAGGGGAGTGGGTTCGGAAGACGGATTCCGAGCGTATCGGAGCCTGCTGGCCTTGGTTCTTCGGCCGGAGACGCGGATGGACCGAATCGACGATTACCTGGTTGGCAAGACCGGGCAGCTGCCGGCAGCGGAGAGCTCCGAAGAAGACTCGTCGTCGGAGGATGAGGGAGAGGAGAAGACACTCGCCGAGCTGCTCGAAGCCGTCGTCACCTTCCCGGCCACCAGCCTCGGCGTGCTCCAGGGCCTCCTGCCCAGCCGGCCCTACTCCCTCCTCACCCTCTTCGCCCTCCACGGCGACCGCTGCCTCATCTACGCTCTCTCCTCGCTCACCCCCGCCAGCCTCGTCGACTTCGACTGGCGCCTCTTCAATGCCCTCTCGCCAGAGGCAAAGCTCATCCTCAAATCGATCAGAGCCGACCGGAGGCTGAGGAGACCCCTACGGATCCGTTGAGTTTCTCTCTCCCCTTTCATCCCTTTTTTTTCGTTGTTGCTTATTTTCCCGCGGGGCCTATCTTCTGCAGCCCGAGATATCCAACGCAGGATACAAGAGATCAAGCAGAACCGAGTCGCCCAGCAAAGGCAGAAGCGATCCCGAACAGACTCGCCGGAGCCCGCCGGACGGAATGGCCAGCAGGCGACGGCTAAGACAGGCGTCTGGATGGGCAACTATTTCGTGGAAGACTATGAAGACCAGGCCGCAGACCAAGACCCAAGCGCGCGGCCGTCGGGGACGACAACAAACAGCAACCGGAGCCGGAGCCAGGCCGGGCCGTGCTCATCCAACCCCCCACAAAACGTGAAGCCGAGGGCCGTCGATCACAAGAGAGCAAAGCTCGCCAGCCTGGCAGCCGCTCCCCGCCAACGAGCCACTACTACCCCCTCCCCTCCACCCCCACCACCACCCCCACCGCCCCCGTTACCTCTGCCCGCTGGGCCCCAGGCACTTCCTGGGGGAGACACCAATTCGCCCTTCGTTTGCGTTCAAGTCTCTGGCTTACCGCTCGAGGCTAGCCCGGAAAGCATCCTCTTCTTCTTCCAACACGGCGCGGACATCTTCAAGGTAAACTAAAGCACCCCTTTCCCCATCAGACCTCCTTAACCTTTCTGTGCCTCCCCCTGACATTTTTGGTTCTGATGATCATTGGGTTTCGTGCGTGTTGTTTGGGAGAAAGGTTGCGAGGAAGCATGAGCAACGGATCAATGCGCTGGGCCGGGCCCTACACAAGTTCAAGCCGAACGTCATCCATGCGTACCGAGCCAAGGGAAGCAGCGGAAAGGGCGGAGAGGTGCGCCGGTTCGAAGTAAAGGGGGCGGACATCACGATGGTCGAGACGTCGGGGCCGGGCGGCGCGCAAGCTGAGACCCGCTCGGTGATCGTCCGCTTCCGTCGCAACTCCTCATCTCCCTTAGACGACCAACAGCAAACCGCCTGGAAAGCGTTCATTGAAGAATTCAACCGCAAGAAATACTTCCCTTACGATCCGCTATGCCCCCCCCTCTCTTGTCGTCTGCTACCTTCTTCCTAGACCACCTTCTCTTCCCTACTGTCAAAAGTGTTCTTCACCTCCTACCGACTGTGTCTATTTACATGTTTGTACAACAGCTCCTCCACTATAACTCAATCCAAATACCGAAAGAAAAATAAGTAATTATAACGAAAAGAGAATGATACACATTCAACTTATCTTTATTTCTAGTGGGCTTTGTTTATTTACAACGAAGGTTTATCGGGAAAAGACCAACGGAAAGGTTTTTGTATGAAAGAAAATGTGGTTCTCTATATAAATATTTCTTGAAGTTTCTCTTTTTGTTGAAAAAGGGAAGATTGTGATGAAGTAAACCCACTCCAACCCAAGCAAGACATAATAATTTTACAAAAAAAAGGAAGATAAGACGAAATGAAGATAGAGAGAGAGAAGGATTATCTTTTCCAACACCCATCAATCTCGTCGTCGACGCAGAAATCATCGACCAGGTCGTCCCCGTCGCCATTATCGACCAACGGGTTCTCCGAGCCAGCAGCGGGAGGATTGGTCGATGGAGGTGCGGTAGAAGTCGACATATCGAAAGGAGGGATAGTATCCTTATCGGCGACTTCATCGTTGGGATCTTCGGGTTTAGATTGAGCGGGAGGGTGGTGATTGACCAGCGAGAAGCTGCCGGGATAATGGTGGTGATGGGCGTTCCTGAGGCCCGGGATGAACGAATGTGGGGTGTGGCTCGGATGGCCAGGCGGATTGTTTGCCGTCGTTGTCCTTGTTCGGCCCGATCCGGCGCTGATGGGGACCCAGTTCATCGTCACCTTGCCCACCTCAGGTATCTCTAACCCGTTGGCTAATGCCTGCACAAAAAAAGAAAAAAGAAAAATGCAGTTAGCAAATACGCTCTCGAGAGACCTCGGCTTGGCTGTGCATGTCTACGTCGGCGAACACTCACTTTTTCAGCCGCTGCCCGCGTCGAAAACTTCACACTAACATCGAACACGCTCTCATCCTCGGACAAGGGAGCGAAAGCAACGATCGTCCCAAATTGCTAGACAAAAATAAGGAACACCAAAGATTTAGTGTTTTTTTTTTCAAGAAGAAAAAAGAGTCAAAGAATGAGAAGATAAAGAGACAACCCGAAGAAGCATGGGGGTAAGGGGACAGATGAACTCAACTTCCAAATAAGCCTTAAGCGTTTCACGCGCCGCAGAGGAAGGAACGAGCTGTACAGCCAGAGTACAACTGCGATTATCTAGTTTGAAGACTTGAGTGGGGGAGGTGCCAGCAGGCGTCCACGAGGTCCGACTGTTCGTCAAATTCTTCCGTCCGCCACCTCGACCAGAATACAAGACCGAGTTGTTCGTCGTCCGTCTCGGGAACGAGTTTGGCTCCTGCAACGGGGAGAGTGCCTAATCGGGCATAAACCACCCATCTTAAGTTCCCAAAATTCCACGTCAAACATTCGGGGAGAGAGGAAAAAAAAGTGGACAGACACATTTGACTGACTTCTTTGGCACTTACTAGACGAGGTTCAGGCGATAAGTGATTAAGAGCCGCAGTGGTCGACGACTCGCCAAGATCAGTGGTGATGTTGGAGTCGGTTGTAGGAAGGTCTTGTTTAGGTTGATTTTCAGTCTCTTGTGTGGCAGGTTGAAAAGGACCACTCATTTCGACATCCTGGGATAAGCCGTTGGATTTCTGGGCTTTCTTCTGACTGAGCTGCTCGAGCAGTCGCTTTTGAGCATCGATCTTTAGTCGTAACTCTTGTTCGCGTTGGGAGAGCACCTGGACTTCCGCTTTTGGTTGAGGTGGCGAGCTGGCCGGCGGGGACTTGAACGTAAGCGGGCTATCGTAAGGCTTATGGCGATATCCATTCGAGTTCGGTTCATTCTTGGATTCATTATTAACCAAGCCTTCTCCCGTCGGACTACCTACTGTTCGTAGAGGGCCGTAACTGCGACGAGGCCCAGTTGCAGGGAAACGCTTAAGGTGGATTCTGACAAATCGATTGTTGAACACAGGCTCGGGAGACGAATAAGCATGCTTGGCATCTTCCGGTGATTTGAATGTGATCTGCGCCTGCGCGTTGTAAACATCAACGAAGACATTAGTCAGTGGCCCGAATATCGAGAAATACTCCCGGACAGCCCGATCGGAGAGTGATGATTGAGGGATGTTTTCGATAAACAGGGTGGTGAATGGTTTTTTGGCGTTCAAAGAGGGTCCATTGTGGCGCAAGGATCGATCAGGATGTCTTGAATTATAATGATTTGATGAATCGATTCCGGCCTGCTGCTGGGGGTTACTTGAGAAGGATGGAGGGGGGAGATCGTATGGGAATTGGACAGCTCCGCCGAGTCCAGGTATCTGTTGGCCAACTGAAGGGCCGCTAAAGACCACAGGAATGCAGGTGGCAGGTGGAGGTGGGCTCTTCGCTTCGGTTTCACTCGCACGAGTTTTGGGGAAGTAGCCGGATGGAAGAGCTGAGCTTGATGAGGGGTCTTGATCCCTTTCGTCATGTGAGAAATGACAGCTACTCCCTCTGGCACAATATCCTCGATCTGAGTTGAATTTGGAAAGTCAGGAAGTCTGAAGGGGGCATGGAAAGTAGGAAGTAGAAGAGCTGACAATGATAATCTCTACACATCGATTTTCGAGGCCGCTTCGAATTCCTCGGCTGGTTGGAGGTGGCGCTGTAAGGTTGTTGAACCTGGGATGTAGAAAAGTGGGGTAGTGGGTTTATGAGGTTGGATTGCTGTTCGGGGAAGTGGAGGAAGCTGGGATGACTCTGAGTGGGCGTGTACTGTGGGATCGGGGCAGTAGATGATTGAGAGGCGTGATGTTGATTGTCGAGCGAGTTGAGTGGAGGAGGAGAGAGATTGTTGTTGGTATTCTTGTTGGGTAAGAGATAGGGTTCATCAACCGCTAGTGAGCGTTTCCTAGGAAAAACTGAAGCAGATAGATTGATTTCAGGGGGCTGGTAAGATCCATTGAAAGCACCAAAAGTTCGAAGATGATCGAAGAGCTCTGTCACGAACAGCTTGGTATCTAAAAAAAACACAGATAAATAGTTATATCAACCGAAGGATCTTGACAGTTGGCGGTTTTGAATGGTCGGAGGGAAAATTATGAATCGAACCCTCTTGAAGGAAATCTTCGAGTTGCTTGAGACACGATATCCTCAGTTGATTCTCCGGTTGGTCGTGCCGCAAAAGGGCCATTACGTACTCGGATAGAACCTCGTGATCAGCATCGCTTCTGTGTACATACGCGTTGGAGGTCCGAGGGAGAATGGTTGAGGTGGTCAGTACTCGCCAGAAAAAGCGATGGACTGGTCAGGTTGATGCATACATCGGTTTGAGTTTCTGGACCATCCACTGTTTCAAATATTCGGCCTGCCTGTTTTCGAGTATCATCTTGATTCTTTTTTCTCGTCTTCTTGGATTCTGGTTCGTTTGCTAAGCGAGTTGTTTCTGTCGTGGCTTGCTGAAATCGGTTGGTAATGGTTCGTGGCCAGCCCTCTTCCTGCTGACCATCAGCCAAAATATTCTGACAACGGACTGACCCCCCTCGCGAGCCTCCACGGGGGCTTAGGCTCGCAGCTCGCGCGCCTCCGCAGTCGGATCGAGGTGGCTAGCTCGATCCGGCCAGCATTGGAACATCAGGAAAACGCACGATGGTTTGCACTCGAAGTTCAGCATCAAGAAAACAAACGAGGGCCCTGTTGACCGACCTGCCGGCTGAGCTGCTCAAGAATATCATTGACCACTTCATCTCCAGCGAGCAGCACTATGATTGGTACGATGAGCGACTGCAAGATATTCGTTTCAAGGCAAAATACAACTTGCAATTCAAGAAGGACTATACCTCTATCTTCAGCGTCCACAAAACTCATGCTACCCGTAAAATAAGCTCCGTCTCTCCCCAAAAAACTGAGAACGATTGCTGACTTGCTCACAGGAGCTTAAACTCTCCTGGCCAGAGGGTGAGCCATCTTTCTATGTGCCCAACAGCATCACAGGTATTGAACCGTACCCCATCGCTTGAAGGTCTGCCATCCAATCCGTTACTACCGCTTTGCTTGGTCAACCGCACCTTCGGAAAATACGCCCAGCAGGCCCTCTTCACCCATGTCACCTTGGTGGATCAAGGGCAGGCCTGTCTATTCTATCAGGCACTCACTAGCCCATCCCTCAGTCAGGACTCATCGGAACTGCGGCTCGACGAGCACAGAAGGAGAAGCGAAGAAAACCAGGCGGCGAGGAACGCTCCAGCATCTCCGATCGACGACCAATATCCGCCGGCCAGCCTTGCTCATTTGGTTCGCTCGCTAGAGTTCAAGTTCATCGGCCCCTGCTCGATGGGAAGGGGCGGTGGCTCTCTGATGTGTGAGATCCTCCGAGCTTGCCCGTTCGTCGAAAACATCACCATCGCCACCTCGTTCTTGACCCGCTGCCAAGAGCCTATCCTCGACGCCCTTGCAAGCCGGCCGCTCATCAAGAGCTTCGTCCTTATTGAGAATCCCAACAAATGCAATTTGGTGTTCACATGGCCAGCCGACCAAGTCATGGCGCGGGTATTCACCCAATGGGACTTGCTCGAGACGGTCGAGTTGATCAGGTTCCACAATCTGTCCTTGTCCTTCGAACCAGCTGACAGCTTGCTGCCCGCACTGAACTGTGTGCGCCCTGAGAGAAATTGTCTTGAACGACCTGAAGGGGATGAACGGGCGTGACCTCCGCATGATCCTGAACGGCTCTCGTGCCAGCCTGCGCAAGCTCCAGCTGTGCAATCCGGACGTTTGGCTTCATCGGCCTGGCCTATACCGAATCCTCACGGAATGCATCAGCCCGGCCTTAGAGTCCTTGACGCTCGAAGTGGACGATCAATGGGGAAAGGCGGTTTACCACGAGGAAGATGCCCGCCCCGAATTGGACCCGGGCCTGCTGGACCACATCTTCAAGACTTCATCGACCCTGAGCAATCTCAAAAAGCTCTCGTTTGCGGGCAACTTGGTCGGCAAGGAGTTCTTCAACTTCCTGCCCCAATCAATCGTCCAGCTTACCTGGGACCGGTGTGAGATCTCCTTCGAGGCTTTTGCTCAGGCACTCACAAGCCACATTGTCCCCTCTCAACTTGATGCACCCTCTGACGCCGAGACAAGACTTGCCCGATGGCTACCCGAGCTCAAGTGTTGCTCGATCTACAATCTCCCTTGTCTGTCCTCATCTCTACTTTTAATTCTTTCTGGAAATCGGGATCACGCCAGCTCATAACGCTGACCACATAATTTATATCTTTCAAAATTTGACATCGCAACTCCCTCGGGTCACGTAGATCCTAGGGGATCGGCGGAGGACATGATCAAGGCCGAGTTAAGAGCCCGACATGTCTACGAGATTCATGATAGACCGTACTACGGCTCAGACTCCGACCGAGTATATTCCCCGTATCAAAGATGATGTGGGACCCACCTATTCTGAAAGCCGGCTCGTGTTTATGTTTGCCCTAAGAAACTGATTGTCAAAAGGAATTCCGCATCGGTTGGGATTCCTTGGATTGTTGAGAGTTCATCAAACCTCTCTTCGGTTACATCAAACGTATGATACCCTCCTAGTGCCCCTTCTGCACTTAGAGCATCCACCACCGTCTCATCATCATCCCAGCTACACCTCCTTGAGGTTGTGCCCCATTCGATGACTTGTGAAGACTGGTCATCGATAGAAAGTTCATTGAAATGAAAGCCCGCTCTATCGATGGCCGGTCTTTTGACCGGTCGGTCATCGATTGAACGGTCATAGAATTGGGCGTACAATCAGATGACCGCTCTATCAATTACCGGTTGGTCATTGATAGCACGGTCACATCAAAAGACCAGTTGATCATCGATAGAACGGTCACATCGAAAGACCGGACGGTCATCGATAGAATGGTCATAGAATCAAAAGACCGCTCTATCGATTACCAGTCTTTGGACCGGACGGTCATTGATCGAACGATTGTAGAATCAAAAGAGCGCCCTATCGATGACCAGTCTTTTGACGGGTCAGTCATTGATAGAACAGTCCCATCGAAAGACCCATTGATCATCAATAGAACGGTCATAGAATCAAAAGACCACCTATCGATGACCGGTCTTTCAATGACCGTTCTATCGATGATCTGTGTTTTGATGATGAGTGTTTCATGAAAGACCTGTCCTATTGGTCTTTTGATGACCAGTACTCGATGACCCTGAATATGTATGAGATACAGCAGGACCCTTTTTTTTTTTTTTTTTTTTAGTGCTTATTGGTTTGACATTGCGCACTAGGTGAATGCTAGGTTATGTAGATACATGCGATGATGTTTAAAGTAAAATACATGATTGAATAATTTGCGATTATTTTTATCTTTGAGTATGATCCATTTTATCAGAGTGATTTTTGAGGAAAGAAAAGAAGAAAAGAAAAAGACGCGCCCAAAAAAAGTGATAAAATTGAAAATCCATCTCTTTTTACCGAGTCTAAACCTTCGCGAAAGCCAAATTCGATTAACTTCCGTCACAACTGCGGCCCAGACAGTGTGTTATGTGGTTGCTCAAGCCACATACCCAGATGATGTAAGCGGGCAGGAAGTTAACCGAACTCGACCCCCGCTAGGATCTAGCCCGATCTCTCCCACCGAGTACATGAATGAAAAGCACACTAAAATAGTAAGTCAATTTCTACAAACTCTCTCTCTCTTTTAAAAGATAATAAAAAATAGAAAATAAATAACTGATTTAGTCTTCTTCATCGATATAGGTTCTGATGTTTTTGAACCGATTGGTTTCGAGAATGAATTTCAACAGTGTTTCAAAAGTCGATGGATTATCAAGTAAGTGTTTTAACGAGTTCGGATCGATCTTGATTTTATTAGCTACTAATCTTGATCTAAACCTTCTTCTTTGATTTGAATATTTCTTGCATTTAGTAAGATAATGATCGACCGTTTCCGGCGAGTGACAGAAATCACAATTAGGAGAATTGATTTTGTTGATATGAAAAAGAAAATCGTTCAGAGGAGAATGACCAGATCAAAGTTGGTAGATTGTTGAACTCAAACCCCTTTTGAGTTGATTTAGTGAGTTGAAGATTTTACACGGTTTATTGGATAAAGAAATTTGATTTTGGATGATGGCTTGTTTCTTCTTATCAAATTTAAATTTTGATCGAATTACTTGCTGAAAATTGGCTAACGTTCTGGGTTGCTGATTAAGATCAAATAGTCGATTCCCTTCGGTAGCGTTTTTAGCAAGTTGATCCACTTTCTCGTTTTCCGGAATCCCCGCATGACCCGGACACCAACATAACGAAACCGAAAACCAAAAAGTTGATTTTAATAATTCGATCTTGTCGAAAACTTGAATGAAAACTGATTGATTCGAGACCGACTGGGGTGGATGCGAAATTACTTGAAGGGCAGCTTGATTATCCGAATAAATACTAATCTGATTTGAAAAGGGTAATCAATTATTGAAAAATTCATTCTTGACGATGTCGAGACCAATATTGATGGCTTGAACTTCTGCTTCAAAGGCCGAGCTCTTATCCGCATCGTTGATTCGACAGGCAAACGATATCCTGTTATTGAGAAGGGCCGCAGATGCCGTCCCTTTTCTGGGGATATTGGATCCGTCTGTAAACACTAGAATTTCTTTTTTATTCTTTTTATCTAAAAGTTGGTTAGTAACGATTTCCTTAGCTTTGTTTTTATCAATATTAAGATTACTAATATTCATTTTAAAATCCAGCCATGGGGGAAAGACATGCTGCTTAATGACTTTGATTGAACCAAAATCATACTCTGGGATTAGATGTTTGTCGAGGACATTGTGAACCGAAGACAGATGTTTACGAGGTGTGTTGTTAATTTCCTTCTTGACGATGTTTTTGACTGGATGATCATCGGTGGCTGTTAATCTTTTACACAAATATAAGTGATTTTTCCTTTTCAGAATATCAAAAAAAGGGATTAGCGGTGAGTCTCTGTCAAGAAATTTGCACGGAGTGGTTTGAAAGACCCCGAGAATAATTCTGTTAGCTTGATTATTGATTTTACTAATAACATTTTTGACCGCTGCTTCGTTCCTTTTAGATGCCCAAATAGGGCATCCATACAGAACCCTGGATCAAAGAACACTAATGATTAGATTGCGGGATTGTTGAAGCCCCAACCCGAAAGAACATCGAGAGATCCAATTGAGCTGGTTCACCGTGTTGGTTCCGCATTTTTTGACTTTGTCGAGGTGTAGTTTAAACGACAGACGAGGATCCAGAATGACACCTAGATATTTGACTGCTTCTGATTGTTCCATCACAATATCACCGAATCGAAAGCGTTGGGATGTTATCGATCTGTGAGTAAAAATCATAAATTTTGCTTTCTTTTTATCAAAAATTGCATTATTCTTTTTTCCCCATTCTAATGATCGGTGTCCTTCCTGTTCGAGTAAAGAAACCACATTCTCAAGTCTTTTATCAGCAACAAAATGTGTAACGTCATCAATAAACCCTAATGAAATCTTGTTTAGATCAAGGGTAAGGGAGTTATTGACGAGAAGATTGGAATTATATATAATATAAAGGATAGGAGATAATGGCAATCCCTGGGGAAGACCGCACTTTAACTCGAAAGAAGGAGAAAGATAATCGTCCATACGAAGTGAAGTAGTCCGGTTGGACAAAAGTGAGTGGATAATATTTGCCAAATATATCGAAACGTTATGTTTAATGAGGGTGTCAATGAGACGATCTTTAATAACCAATGGGTAGGCAGATTTAACGTTGAGAAAAAGCGCCGAAACAATCTTGTTCTCTCGCCATTTTTGACGAATCCAAGAAGACAAAAAAAGGTTTGCATCATCTGTACATCTGTTTGCTCTTCCCCCGAAGTGGCCCTGAGCTAATACTTGATTATTTTCAGCCCAGAAAGTTATCCTTTTTGTCAGAAGACTCTCGAACACTTTTCCGAGACACGATAACAACACTATTGGTCGATACGATCCAGGGAGAGCATATGAGTCTTTATCAGCCTTACGGATGATGACTGTGATGGTGTGTCTCCAGTATTGAGGGAAATATCCCAAATGAAGGCAAGCCGTAAATAATTTCACTAATAGCGGATTGATGATCTTTTTACTCCATACTAAGAGTTCATTTGCGACCTCATCATGGCCACATGCTTTTTTCTTTGGAAGTTTAGAAAGAATATTATTGATCTCTGATTCAGAAATGGCAGGAAAAAAAGAAGGTCTGGAAAAATCGGGAAGAAGAATATCACTCGTGTCGCAGTTTATTGGGACTTCGGATGTCCCTTTAAAAAGAAGGTTAGCTTGTTCCTCCTTATCTGATGTAAGTTCCTTTCTTTCATTTAACAATGGCGCAACATTGCCACTGCTATTTGGTTTAGTGAACTTATATGCTTTAAATAATTGATGATCTTTGCTTTCAGCTAAAAACTTACGCCAATGGTTTCTTTTCAGCTCAAAAACTTTTTCTTTAAAGATTTTCTGCCAGTGGTGGTAACAATCACATGCTTGAACCGAGTGAGCAATAAGCATCCATTTCCAAGCCTGATTTCGTTTTTTAACGATTGGTGAGAGGATTTCATTGTCCCACCATGACTTGAACTTAGTTTTGTTGACCCTGACTAATTTCTTCTGTTTGTCGACCGAGTTTTGAATAAAGATAGTTAGTTTGTTAACAAAAAGATCAATATCGGGCTCATTAAGCAAAGAAACTTTGCCAAGAGCATCAACACTTGTGCTTAAATCGGCACAAAACTTTTTGACATTCAACCTTTTGAGATTGATCAATAACCGGGTAATTGGACAGGAATGCGGATTAAAGTTGAGTTGAAGAATAATAGCTTGATGATCCGAACCAAAATTAACTGATGTGGTACTGCATGACTGAATAAGCTTGATTGCATTGTGGTTGGCCCAGGTGAGATCGATTACCGTGGCGCTAGTTTTTCTATTAATGAAAGTAGGTTTTCCTTTTTCGGATACTGTTGAGGTGTGGAGTGGGCAAACTCCACATTTGGAGTATGAGATGTTCAAGAGGCGGGCGGGTTGGAGCAATGGATCTTCAGGCATTCTCAACCACAACAGATTAAGAGTCTACGACCTACCAACGGGCTAGCCTTAATCGTTCGAACTTCGGCACCTTACGACCCTTTTTATGGTCAATACCCGACGCGATCAACCGGAGCTATCGGGACCATTACCACCGCCAACCAGAGCAAAGCAACCAAAGCAAACCAAGGCATACAAGGCCCTTCTCAACTTACCCCCACTACCCCCCTCTCCTGTCGAAGAGAAACCGGACCCTCTCGAAGACGATTGACCTCCATCTCCGTTTATTTCAGCTCTTTCGTACGTTTTCTCCAAGGTAGTGACTCGGCACATCGACGAAGAAAAGGCAAACTCGACCCCATTCTTACCCGGCCATCGGACCGTCCCGAACCCATTCGGATTACCTCTCACTGCTGTTATTCCGGAACCCAGTTACCAACCTCAATCTAGCCAACCAAGAGGTTCATCACCACCCAAGTCTCCGACAGAATCTGGATCTCCTATATCAGCAAGTTCGACAAGCGATTATTCCATGTCACAGACAACAACAAACGAGGTTTCCCCAAAAAATAAATTCCTTCAACAACCGAGCCTGTACAAATCCGAGATCGATCAACTTACGGCGGACAGTTCCAATTTCAATAAGTGGAAAAGGGACTTATCCCGGGTGATCCTCCTGACACTCAGTCATGCGGCGTTCTTTGACAATCCGGACAACTACAAGAAACTCTCGGCACAGGAGGAAACTTGCCTCCTCTACCTCATTCAGATTACGGTACACGACGAATTATCGTCATTGGTCGACAGGTACACGAGAGGAACCGAGGCTTTCGATGCAGTTCAAGCTAACTTTCAAGGAACGATCCGGTTTCGACAAATGGAACTTATGGACAAACTCCTCGAGTTTCGGATCACAGGACCAGCGACTGAGTCGTCTCAAGTACAAGGTCTCTTCAACAAAGTATTTGACATCTTCTCGGATCTTAAGAACGTCCAGGCGGGTCTGCCTCCTCTGGTCGAAAGTCTTTTCCTTCAAGCGATTGCACCGCCTCCGACGACCATGTCCAGGTCTCAACTCTTCCAGAACATTTCCCTACAACTCGGAGAAAAGAAGGATGTTACTGCCCGCGACATTCAAACAATCATTACGTCTGCTTACGGCGAGAGTAGTCGGTTCGATTCAAACCAAAACGTATCAGTCTTTCGATCGTACCAGTCACCAATCGGCCCGGGAATCCCTCATGGCCAACAAAGTGTATGGTCTTCAAATCAACAAAGTCAGAACCGTCCGGCTCCGAGGAATGGATTCCAGTCATCTTCTTGACAACAACAAGGCGGTCAACCTCCGGCCCGAAACAAGAACATGGGAAGACCTGGTGACCCTACTGTCGAGGACATCTCAGCCGCCATCAACAACATTCAAAGGGGCAATCAAGGCCCGAGCGATCCGAGGATTTTTGACGGCAAGCCTTGCTCCTACTGTGGGGTATTGGGGCACTGGAGATCATCATGCCCGACCCTCCGCAGTGATGCCAAGCTGCCGCCGCCCAACACCCCAATCAACGGTTGCCCCGCTTCCGGTCATGCCCGTCAGGTCGCACCCCCGAACGACCCGCCCAACGGACCAGAGCAGAATGTGGCGATTCGATCTGCCGTGGGCGCGGATGCGACGGGTGCTACCGGCGATGGCGCGGTTTTGGATTCTGGGGCGACCCATCACGTGAGCGGATCTTTCCATTCTTTTTCTGATATACGTTCCCTTCGACCGGCCTGGAAATAGAATCTTGCGTCCTCCACGGGTTCGATGTTGGCAACGCACAGTGGTCACCTGCGGATCACCAATGGGGATGGTACCCTCACCATCCCAAGGGTTCTGTTCAGCCCGGAAATGACGGGCACTCTTCTTAGTCTCAGCCAACTTATCGAATCGGGTTTCCAGCCAACTTTCCTTCCCAACCGCGACATTCTTCTATCTTCCTCTTTTGCTTCCATCACGGCACGATATCAAAACCGGTCTTGGATTATCACACCCGACTCTTTCAATTTTCTTCATCCCTCGGCTTTACAAGTTTCTACTCGCTCTCACTCACGTTTAACCTCCCCATCGTACGGCTGGCACTGTCGTCCAGGCCATGTATCCAACCCAATAGTAAAAGATTTCCTGCGCCGATTTGTTCCGTCATTTGACTTGAAACATTGGCAACCTTTCATCTGCGAAACGTGCAAGCAGACTAAGAGTGAACGTCGACGATCCTCCCTCCCAGAAATTATTCCCCGCGAAAACCGCCTTGACCTTCTTGTCACCGATGTGATGGGTCCTTTCGACCCGGATATCTCAGGACACCGATTTCTCCTCACCGTCCGGGACCACGCCACGACATATTCCTTTGTATACCCAATGAAATCTTGGGAGGAAGTCCCCCACATCATTTCTGCACTAGTGAAGAAACTCGTAACGCATTTCAAATCCGCCCCAAAGTTTATCCGCTGCGACAATGCGAAGGAATACACAGTCAAGCCTTTGTCATCTTATCTGGAATCCGTAGGATGCCAGATAATCTTCACATCTCCATACACACCGGAACAGAACGGTGAGGCCAAACGACTCAACAGGACTCTAGGAGATATAGCTCGTTCGACTTTGGCGCATTCGGAGCTACCTTCGAAGCTGTGGTCTTACGCGTATTGTTGCGCATGTTACCTCATCAACCGCCTATCCAATCAACGTTGCAAAACTACGCCCCTGGAGCTCTGGTCCGACCGACAACCGACAGCTGATGCTTTTTATCCGTTTGGTTCTCGGGCTACGATCCACATCCCAAAAGAACGCCGCCGCAAGCTGGATCAACAAGGGTGGACTGGATATCTCGTCGGTTATCAAGACGACGAACGGGGGTGGTTCTTTTGGAATCCACTGACTCAGAAAGTGGTGAACTCAGAGTGTGCAAACTTCCTTGATTTTCAGGGGAAACCTTTCTTCCCTGTACCCACGTCACTGGCTAACAATCAGATTGTCCGTAGAGTTCTGACCCTGGGGCAAGAACGGACAAAGGAGATTTGTGAGGAACAAGACTCTCAGCTGGACTCTTTGCAAGCAATCTCGGATTCCGACATCCTGACGACATTGAAGAATGCACTGAAATCACCAGCTTCTGCCGAATGGCAAAAGGCGTGCATATCGGAATGGGAACAACTTATGGACATCGACACCTTTGAGGTCCTGGACAAGGACAAAAAGCACTCGATCGGAACTCGGTTCGTTTTCGACATCAAGAGAAATGCGGATAATACCATCAACAAACTGAAGGTTTGATTCGTCGTCCGTGGATTCAAACAACGGATCGGGAAGGATGTGAGATTGACTTTCGCTCCTACGGCCTCTCTATTGACACTTAGGTTACTTCTCAACTTGGCAATCAAGCAACGATGGGTCATCAACTCCTTTGACATCACGGGCGCATTTGTTCACAGCCCCATCAAAGAAACGATATACGTCGACCCTCCCGTTGAACTCTTCCCACATCTAACAGGCAAAGTACTCAGATTGAAGAAGGCATTGTACGGCACCAGACAGGCGAGTAGATGCTGGTGGAAGCATTTTAAAGGGTTGTTACACGGGTGGGGTTTCGAATGTGATGAGGTGGAGGAATGTTTGTACCGCTATCGAAAAGGGGATTCGGTCATCATAGTCTGGATTCACGTTGATGACGGGATAGTTTTTGGCAGTAATCAAGCAGACATCGATTTTCTCCGGCAGAACATGGAAAAGAGTTTGAGGGTCAAGTGGGACTCAAAACCCGATAAACTAGTTGGTATCCGCCTTGAATACAAAAACGACTCAGTATATCTCAGCCAACACCTGCTCATCGATCAACTCGTCGAAAAATTCAAGGCGGAGATCAATCCAAACCTAGTACCGACCCATACGCCGTTAGCAGGTGACAACTTGACGACTTCCTGGGGAGAACCTATCTCGGCAACGTTATACCAATCACTTATAGGATCTATAAATTATCTAGCTTTGGGAACAAGGCCGGATATAAGCTTCGCGGTTAACTACTTGGCGCGGTTCAGCACGAATCCGAACAAGACTCACTGGGAAGCTTTATCACATCTTGTCCAATACATCAACACGACTAGATCGAAACGGCTCAGACTTTCTCCGTCAGGCAACGATCTGATAACGTGGGTGGATGCGAACTGGGGGGGCGAATTCCAACGTTCGACTTCTGGGTTTGTGATAACAATGTTCGGGAGCCCAATTGCATGGGGCTCGCGCCGTCAAAAAGTCGTGGCGACATCCACATGCGCGGCTGAATTCATATCTCTCGGTTCTTCAGTGGATTTCCTACTCTTTCTTATTCCAATCCTCAATTCTCTCGACGTACATCCAAATTTATCAATCAAATGCGATAATCGGGCTGCAGTATTGGTTTCCGACGACAATGCTTCGAAAGGCAGAATGAAAAGCCTTGAACAAAACTTCTTCTTCGTGAACGACGCGGTCAGGGAGCACAACATCAATCTTGAATGGGTCTCGACAAATTCCAACATCACCGACTTTCTAACCAAACCGGTCAAGGCGACATTACACTCAAGCGCGATGGCGAAAATATTCACTTAGTTTTGATCATGTCACTTTGTTTCTATTTTAATTCTCTTATATCCCTATCTATCCACATTTTTTCTCAAATCCCCTTGTTTTTTCTATTTTTCCTTTCCATCATTCCATGATTCATGTATTTAGTGGTGTGGAGTTTGTGGGGGGGTGTTGAGGTGTGGAGTGGGCAAACTCCACATTTGGAGTATGAGATGTTCAAGAGGCGGGCGGGTTGGAGCAATGGATCTTCAGGCATTCTCAACCACAACAGATACAATCTTAAAGCCGTTTTGACCGCACGTTTTAATCAGGTCTTTTGATTGTTGATGTGTATGCTTGTATTTGGAGGGATTCCACGATCGATGGTGAAGATTAGAATCCATACAAATGAACGACGGAACACGTCGGTCATTATGACGGTTTAGCCAATTGGTAAGTTGCTTGATTCCTTCAAACGTTCTTGGAGGATTATAAAGATTGATAAATCAAATTTTTTGGGTTTTTTCATGGTTGACTGTTAAATCGATTGCGGAAAGGATCCGAGAACCATCTCTCAATTGATGAATATCTTCTGAAGAAAAGGTTTTGTCAAAAAAGAAGCAGATGCGATGTTTGTTGTTGTAATCAGTAGGAGAATGATTGGAATTGAGAACACAAGTCCAATTCTCGTAGTGTGGTAATCTGAACGTATACGGATTGATCCAAGGTTCTTGAAGAACTAGAATCGAAAAGTTTGAATTCGAATTAAGCGCATTCGAGGTGACGTCGAAAGAATTATGACAATTTAACTGGAGAATTTTAAAGTCTGATGGATTTGACTGCCCGAACAAGGGAACTGATGGAGTTGAGTTGATAACCGGAGGGGATTGATGGTTTGGATACAATGGATTTTCACACATCATTGGATAACAAGGTTACGGCGAAAGTTCTTTGTTTTGAGGGGACATTTAAGACTCAACGGAGAGTGACAGAAACAAACATTATCTTCGTCAACATCGGTGGACGGGCACATTCTTTTTTCATACTGGACACATTTAACACATTTTTCATTACTGACATCGGATTGACATTCATTCGAGTTATGAGGATCACCACAATGTTTACAAAGGGGAGGATTTTTACAAATTTGAGCCGTATGACCGATTTCTAGACATTGGAAACACTGAAGCGGAGATTTCTTATAATGCGCACCGGTTAAGGGTAAATAGTTAAAAAAAAGACTACCTTTCTCAACTTTACGAGCAAGATCTTTATCAAAAAAGTTAACAATCAGTGAACCATGCGATTTTTTATTGGATTGTGGATTTCCAAGCCATCGAGCACCTTGAATGTGGTTTGGGTGAATTTTATTTTCTCGACATAATTCAGCAAGGGTGGCCTTGTTATTTGGAGTGAAAGAGATTGGAACCAAATGAAGAATTACTGGAAAAGTTGACGGAGGGGTAACAAGAGTAGGATCACATAAATGTGTCCACTCGCGTTTGTGCTCCAATAACCAGTTTGTGGCGAAACAAGTCTGAGTAAAGAACTTAAAATTGCCCAAAGGTAATCGAGCAACACCCTTAATACTGATGGCAGATCCATCAGCTGTGACAGCATCGATGTCTTTAAGTACATCGTTCACTTTTTTAGTGATCTCTGGAGGGGACATTTGAAAAAAAGGCCGAGAATCCGGAATAGTCTTGCGTATAATAAAAAAGGCCGGCTTGAATTCATTCAATGCTCAGTTTGATGGAGGTGAACGGGCAACAGGCATCTTGGAGACAGTCAAAGTATATTTCTTTGTGGTTGAAGCCCACAACGGGTTCATTTTAGGTTTGGAATGAACAACAGAGTTAAGCGACTTCTCAAAAGAGTCTAAACGCTGGGTAATCTTCTCCACCATAGAGAGAGTTTGAACACTAGCAATCTTCTTGATTGCTAGCAATGGGGATAAGGTTTTAACTTTTTCTGCATCAATGAAGATACTCCCATCAGGGTTGGGGTGAGCAAAAATCTCAGCAATCACATTTAAAAACCCAGGCTCAAGGTTCTGAGGGTTATGTCAGGACTCGGTGAGAGGAGGATTGCTAGAAAAGTCCGACAGAGTCGGGGTTTGCAAACGGTCAGGAGCAGACTGGTCAAGAGATGAACCCGAGGATACAACATCCTCCATCTCTATGGTCTTCGACCAGCCGTCCTTGTCGACCCTAGAACCATTATGATTCTTGGGCGGCATGTTACTGGCTCCACGAGCCGAGTAAGGTAAAAACCTTGTGCTCTTTTTAGGGGGGTCGGAAAACTCAATCTTTAAAAAGATCGGACAGGAAAAGGGAAAGGTAGGCGGGGGATGGAGATAAGGTGATTTACGGAAAGGATAATTGGATAGATAAGATAGAATATACTTTGGTTGATACTTTTTGATTTTTAGGGTTTTGAGGATGGATGGTCTTGAAGGTGGTTGGTTTTTAGTGGTTGATGTTTACAGCAGGACCCTGGCAACCCCCTATAAATGGGTGGCACCAAAATGTATGAATTTCCTGGCCAAATGGCAAAATGGTACACACGGAAAATGTATGATGGGCCTTTTTTGCCATTAAGGGTAGGCACCTCAAATGTATAAAATTTTCCTCAGAGAAGGGAGGGTAGTAACCAGAAATGTATGAATTTATAATTTATGAGGGGAACACAACTGCTCTACACAACTGCTCTCTCTCCGTCCCCCCCCCCCCCCCCCCCCCCCCTCAGCAGCGGTGAACACCCAGGTTAATATTTTTGTACTAGTTTACGTATTTTACCCTGGATCCCTGAAGCTATGAGAAATGGCTAGCTGCAAAAAAAAAAAACAGGCTTTGCGCCCCCGTCCGCAAAAATAATGGTAGGCATGAAAAATGTATGAAAATTTTGGAAATCCTCTGAGGGTACGCACAGAACGTGTATGAATGGGCTCTGCAAATGTATGAATTTTTGCAAATTTCCAGATTTTTGGTGCTGCCCATTTATAGGGGGTTGCCAGGGTCCTGATACAGCCATTCTCAAAAAGCTTGCAGTTGGGTAGGCCCAAATTTTGGACTGCTATTTTCAGCCTCAAAGCCTGTATAGCCCCTGTATGACAGGCTGCATACAGTAATGTGATTGTAAGAAAATCACTATTTTCTTTGTTTTTAACTTTGGGGCCTCAAGGGTCGGACCATCGGAATCCTGGACCAATTTTACACTGATCGGACCCTTTGCCGCATCCCCCTCCCCTGCCCTGTGGCCAGCGCGGCACCCTCATTGAGCCAAACAGCCGCCCAAAAGGATTTTGACTGCCTGTATAGTGAAGCTGTACAGGCCTGTGGCTGAAATAAAAAAAATCTTTTTTTGGCCTTGAGCCCGCAAGCTTTTTGAGAATGGCTGTATTAGGGGGTTTCAAAGTTGGCCAGATGAAACTTGCATGCACTTTTGAACACCGAGTTGCAAAAGTGCATGTAAGCCACACTGTACTACACCCCCTAAGCCTGCTTGAATGTATTTTTGAAATTTGGTGTTCAATAATTAAAAGCCTTGAACACCAACTTGCAAAAGTGCGTTGTAAGACTCAGAAGTGGTTGTGAAACCCTTTTGCTGAATGGAGAAGGGGATGAAGGAGTTGCAAGCTCTGCCATTCTATACTACCAGCTACAAGACCCACCAAGCTCCGCTTGGCAAGTTTTAATGTGGTGATAGGAGTGGATGCTCAAAATGAGTTTGTTTGATACACCGTATAAAGAGTTGTTATTGATATATAAGGGTTGTTATGAGTATAGTTGTAAGTTGTAAGTGTCAAGAGTACAAGGTGGTGAGTGAATCCCTGATGAGTAATAAACTGAGGAACAAAATTGGGGGGGGGGGGGGAGAGAGCTCCTGAGTCCTTATATAGACAAATGTGAGGGATTTTAGCTCCAGGGCAGCCCCAGTGAGGGATTTTTGCTGGCTTGGGCTGTGTACAATTTATGCAAGGAGTGCATGCATGAGGGAAATGTATGTGTATATTGGGGAATGACAGGGTGCTACAGGCTGTCCGGAGGGTTGAACTTCCAGTGCAGTGGGGCTCCAGTTACACTTTCAGCGGTGACTAGGGGTTAATTTGGCTGTAGAATCTGATTAAGGGGTCTGTTTGGTTGTATCTTGAGGCCTTCTATGGGTGAAATATACTAATGAGAGAAAACTTTTGATTTTTCCCATTTTGTATACCACAGCGTGGCCAACTTTGAATCCCCCTATTGTCCTTTGTAGAAAGCTTGGAATCGAATACCAGTTTGCTGTGCAAAAATATGGGCTTGTACGTTTCCATTTTTTATCTGCTGTGCGGTTTTTGGCTTGTGGCGTGAATGAGTGATTTTCACCACCATTTCCAATTTGGCCCCCCCAACCAGGAAATGATCTCCTCGGCCATTGTAGCGCCAACATCCCAGGCTGCCAAAATTACAGCCATTGAAACGATTGGGTTTTGAAAAAACTTCTAAATTCTTCAAACATTTTCCAAATGTCTCGGTTGGGGATCAATCTGTTTGGGAGGGAACATCCCGGGTTATCATTCCGCCTCCAAGCTCTACCAAATTTGCGGAATTGGTTCACCACTGGCAGTATTGACGGTAAGGAAGGCTAACTTTATATTGATTCCTGGACCAAATTCTAGATTAATCAATTGTTTCCTGTAATTCTTCCAGCTGCAGGTAATCAATTGCAGCACAAGTTTTTGGCTCTCTTACTGTTAAGGTCTGTTCTGTGGAGAGGAAGATGGGATCTGGGTTCTGGGGTTCTGGGGGTTCTGGATCCAAGATGGTAGATTGCAGGATGAGGAAGAGGCTTGGATCTCCAGCCTCTCAAACCTTGAGTATGGTCCGTGACATGTACGTGTAGTCTGTGTACATGTGAGTCTGCGCTGCGGAGCCCGCGCTACGGCTCATAACATTATCCCCCCTTTAATGCGCAAGCTGCCCCCTTTTTTGGTTGGTCAATGAGAAAAAAAAAAAAATCCTCCTCTTTTGGCTCTGCATTTTGTCCCCGGGCAGCATTAAAAAACCCAGTGGGAAAAAGCTTGCCCTCTCACTTTCTTCTCCGCGTCCTCCAATGCCTGGCCGCTGCCTCCGGAAATTTTGAGTTAAACTCCGCCAATAGGTCTCCGCTGTTCTTCAAGTTTGCCTCCGGCTCACAAGAATTTTCCGCCGGTCCAAATCCGCGCCAGCTGACAAGGTATTGATTCGTCCGCCCTCTCTGCCGGCTGTCCAGTATTCCGTCAACCTCCCACTCATCTCCGCCGTTGACTGTTACTGGATCCGGGGTCCGCCGCTGTTGGTGGGCGATCTCGTTGGGCTTGTGTTTGCGGAGTACTGACACGTGGAAAACTGGGTGGACTCCCTGCATGGAAAGCGGAAGGGTCAGTTTGTAAGCGGAGGTTGAAATTCTGCTAGCTATTGGGAATGGTCCAAGCCAGCGGTGTTCCAATTTGGGGCTGGGGCGTGTTGTCGAGATATTGCGCCCATCTAGCCAAACCTTGTCTCCACTGTTCCATTCCGGTGTTTTCCGCACTCCACGGTTAAACTGGCTTTTCATGGCCTCCTGCGCCGCTTCTAGACAGTGCTTCAGTTCGTCCTGTACCTCCACAAGCTGGCGGAGTTGCTCTGCCACTGCCGGTACACACTGTCCCGCCGATGGAATTCCGCTGTGCGATGGGTTGAAACCGTAATTTGCCTTGAATGGTGACACCCCTGTTGACGTGTGATCATTGTTGTTGTAAGCAAATTCCGCCGTTGCCAGGAGCGGAGCCCAATCGTCCTGTCGATAGCTCACAAAATGGCGGAGATATTGCTCCACCGCTTTGTTTGCAATTTCTGACTGTCCGTCTGTCCTTGGATGGTACGCCGTAGATGGTTGGAGGCAGATGCCAAGCCTGTTGTCCAATTCCCAGGTGATTTGGGATACAAAAATGCTCCCTCGGTCGGAAACAATAGTCTTTGGAGTGCCGTGGAGTTTCCAAACGTTCTCCGCCATCAGGTCTGCTAACTGCTCCGCATTCATGGACTTCCTGCAGGGGATAAAGTGTGCCATCTTTGTCAGAAGGTCAACAACAGTCAGTATGCTGTTGTGGGAGCGGGATTCAGGTAGGTCTGTGATGAGGTCATAGCTGATGTCCGTCCACGGCCCCGCCGGAATTGCCAGCGGCTCCAGTGTCCCAAATGGCTGTTGCGTTGAGGCTTTAACTCTTTGACAAGAATCACATCCATCCACGTATTGGTTGACGAACTTCTTCTGGCCGTTCCACACAAAACTCCGTTGGACCAGGGCAAGGGTGCGGGATTGGCCTGGGTGGCCCGCCGCTTTGGTGTCGTGTTGGCTCTTCAGGATCTCGGTCCGCAGTGCTGGGTCCGCCGGTACCACTATCCGCCCTTTGTCGTACAAGATGCCATCAGTCTCCGTGTATCTGTTCCGGTTACCTGAGGGGGTTTTCAAGGATTCTATCCATCCGGTCAGTTGGGCATCGAGTGGGGTCAATTCTCTGATTCTTGCAATGATCTCCGCATCAGCCATTGCCAGTTCATTTTCCGCTCTGTGCTCCGCGTCTATCCCCAGTACGTCTACCTCAAACCAGTGCTCCGCCTCCGCCAAGTCAATTGATTCGTCCTTGAACCAGGATTCAAACTCCGATATCTCTGCAAAAGTCCACTCCGTGATGTTATTGGGCTTCAGCAGCTGTCCAAAGGTCAGTTTTTCACCAGGGGCAGGGGCTAGGTCCGGTCTTCTTGATAGGGCATCGGGTTTGGTGGCTTGGCGGCCCGGGCGGAAGATGATTTCAAAATCAAAGCAACCCATGGTCTCCGCCCACCGCGCCTGCCTCCGAGTGAGCTCCTTGGTGGTCATGAAGCTTTCTAGGTTCCGGTGGTCCGTGTAAACAATGGCGGTCAGGCGGTGTGGTGGCTATTTACGTGGTGCCCGTGGCGCGGCGGATTTCTCAAGCTTTCAGATGTCAAGACATCAGCTCGCGGGTCCTCAAGATCAATCAGCGCGCGTCGCGCGCGGTGGAATCATCAAGCCGTTTCAGGACCAGCGGCTTCCTTCCGGCGGATTTTCTTTCTTTTGGCTCCTTGATCTTATTTTCTTAGATGTTTGTTACTCCTCCTTTTTCTTCCTTTGTTGTTTCAATTCTTCTTTCATGTTGTCTCCTCTTTTGTTTCATACTGCGCGCGTTGGATGGTTAGAGTGTGGTGGGTTGGTTTTTTTTCTTAGCCTTTTAGTTGTTGTGTCCTTTCCTTTTCAGTTGTGGCGCGCGGGTGGTTGTGATGACCTGTCACAAGATTGTCATCATCCCTGAAGTTTAAGTTCTTCGGAGCTTAGGCGGAGGGGCGGCATGAGACTTTGTCTGAACCCAAATTTTATCAGATCATCTCGTCACTTCAAATCAGAAAGCTTATTGATCCTAGTTCAGATATACTCGCGGTGTTTCTGAGTCATTCCTCTCAGCCTGCGCCGATCCTTTCCCCTCTTCTTTTAGATCACGTTTCCCGGCCCAGTTCGCCGGCGGCTTCTCTCAGATCCTCAACAAAACATATTACCGCTGACGGGAATCTACCCCCCGTCGTCTCATAACAAATCCCCCCCCAAAACTTCCGCTGTCACTCGAATCCTAGAATCTCCCTCGGACCACCTTGAAGGCAGCGCCTAGCAGCGCACATTCCCTTCCAGTAACTGCCAACGGCCCAGCACCGGTCGGAGTTCCACATTTGGTCCCCCGAGCCGGGATCGAACCAGCGACCTCAAGATTTACAGTCTCGCCCTTGCGGATTTCGAGACGATCTGCGGTTGAGGCGCTCTCTCTTTCGAATCCTTTATCTCAGTGTTTCTCCGGTTCTTTCTTCCGGATTTTCTTCTTCTCTGTTTGTTAGATCCTTATCTTGGACGACTCTTTCGGGCGTCGTAGGCAATTGGCTTTTTTGTTCGCGGAGGTTTGGAGGAACAAAAGTAAGTTCCATCCAAAGTTGCACCTCCAGGGTTTCTATCTACGAGTCTTCAAGCATTACATCTGCCACTGCTGTGAGCCACCCCGGATCCGATCGCCTATTTTTTTTTAGACTCCCCGTTTCCCTCTCCGGCTGCGTATCAAGATGGAAGACTCACCAGCTGGACAACCCGCTAGTCGGCGAGTCAAGATCAAACCTCAAGACCGGTCTTTGAAGTTCATGGGCACGCGAGTTGAGGCTTTTCTTCGAGCATATGAGCTCGCGGCCGATTTGGATGGGGCTTTGGAGGAGGATATGGTTCTTCAAGTGACGTTGTTTCTCGGCACTGAGGATCTCAAGGACGCCGTTTGGGACATGAGCCGTTACACGAGCAAATCCTGGCCAGCGCTCAAAGAACAGATGCTCGAGCAATGGGGTCAAGTGGATCTCGTTCGGTACACGGTGGCCGACTTGCAGGCGCTTCGGGAGTCGTGGGCCGCTAAGGGAGGGGTCTCCACTCTGGATGCCTATCGGTCCTTCAAGTCCACGTTTGATGTCGTCTTATCCTATTTGATTCGGTATGCGCATCTCTCATCGGAGGACTTAGCGGTGGATCACTTTTTCTTTGCTTTCTCTAGCGGGTTTCAGCAGCGTATGAAGACGTACCTCATTAAGGAAAAGAAGATGGTGAAGACGCTGGATGGACGCTATTTGCTGCCGGCGCTCAAGGAGCTGCGAGCCGCTGCGAAGGCGGAGATGGAAGAGGAGGTGGCTTTCACCTCCGAAAAGGTCACCCCAGCTTCCCAGCCGGCGGCGTTGATGTTCAAAGAGTCAAATGACGTTATGATCAAGATGGAGGCCGACCGGAGGCCCAAGGAGGCGACTTCTGAGCCTAAGACTCCCGCTACGGTCGACAAAATCTCACGCATGCTTCAGTCTTTCGAGCAGCGGTTGAAGAAAGAGTTGTCTGCGAATACACCGGCTGCGTCTACTCCGTCATCATCCCGCGGACCGTTAGTCTGTTATTACTGTCATCGCGAGGGCCACGGCACGGCCCGCTGTTTCGAACTCAAGAAGGATAAGGAGGAGAAGCTGGTTGAGCAGAAAGGTACCAACTTCTTCCTCCCAAATGGTGCCTTGATTCTGTTCGACGCTTCTCGTCCGATTTGCCACGTCGTGGCATCCTTCCAACCGCAGGCCAGCTCGGCGACTACTGAATATCAAGCAGCTTGCGGGTCTTTGGATCCGTGGTATCCCCCTGCCGTGTCCTCTCAATCTTTTTCAGGCTCCTATCAATCCGATCCAGCGCGCAAGAAGCATGAGGCCCCTAAACCTTACAAGGCCCCGGCGGTTCCATCTTCTGCTGCCCGGAAACCCCCAAAGAAAACCCCTTCACCTAGTTCAGAATCCGAAGCCAAAGACATGGAAGTAGAACCCGAGCTTTTCGAGCGTTCGCCTGCCGCGCAGCCATCACAACCGGCACGGACGGAACCTAGTTCGGCGCCGGCGCCCGCTAAATCCGACTCGGGCCCTTCAAAAGTCAGATTTGAGAGGGGTATAGCCAAAGATCATCCAAAAGCCGTGGAAGGCATGCTCCAGAGGATTTCCGACCTCCCATTGACGGTCACAGTCGCGGAATTGTGTGCGGTTGCAGACGGTATGAAGCATTGGGTCTCAAAGCGCCGTGTGGAGGTAAACTCGGAGGATCTGAAGGTGCTTTCGGGAACGCTCATGTAGGAGTCTCCGCCTGAAGAGGAAGAGAATCGTTTGTATTCCTGCCCGCTGGGGTATCTACCCTGTTTGCTTGGCGAGGACAAAGGCAATGCTACACCCTTGGTGGATTCAGGCTCCCAGTTGAATCTAATCTCAGATGCTAAGGCGACGAAACTGAACCTTAGTCCTCGAGTGAATTTCAGTTCTGCCGTGTACGGCATAGGTAACCAGGCCTGCAAGCTGGTCGGAGTCGCGGAGGACGTTCCCATCAAGATTGGAAAAACGGTGATGGGCACCTGCCATTTTTGGATCACTCGGATGGACGGCCCCGTCATTCTTGGACGACCGTTTCTCATGGATTTCAATGTCACTTTAGAATATGGGGGACATTTTGGCAAGAAGATTCTCCTTCCGGATTCCAACGGTCGGCGCATCGAAATTTCGCTCTGTTCCCTTGACACTGGACGTTGGGAGCGCGACTTCCCTGGCAGCGGTTGTAAGGCGATTCTAACCCGCAAGGGAAAAGCACGGGAGGATCCCGTTGAAGGCCGGCATTTTTTATAGATCAAGTTGTTTTGGAAAGCGGCGGACTTAATCTAGAGTCTCGCAGTCCTGTCGTGGAGTCAACTATTAATTCAGAGTCTCACAGTCCGACTTCTTTCTTTTCTTTATCATCTTCTCAAAATCAACAAATCCAAAAACAATTAAAAACTCCTGAAAAATTTAAAAACATTTCGTTCAGCTTTGATTCTTGGTCATCTAGCCTTTTCAAAACTCATCTTGAATTCTGTAAATCACGATCAGTTTTGTCATCAAGTTTCCTGTCGAGCTCAAGATCTCAAGATTCATTATTGGCGCGCGTTGGACGTGGACCAGGCGGGAAGGAGGAAACAGGGCTTTTGTGGAGGTCTGGAGAGATAGAAGTAAGTTCTCTCCATAGATGCACCTCCGGGCAAGATGCCACCTTTGTTGCCAAAAACCCTACTTCAGCCACACTCGTGAGCCACCCCCATTCTTCGATCCTACTTCCCATTCTAGGTGGCTTTTCATCCCATTCGGCACGTCTCCGCAATGAGAATAAACTACCTACGGAATTACGTCTCCGCAACAAGAATAAACTTGTCCTGCCCATTGTGGACCTCCGTAATGAGGTTAATCTAGTTCCGTCTTTTGAGACCCTCCGCAATGAGGCTAAACTTCCGAGCCTCCGCGACGAGGGAAAACTAAAGATCCTCTGGGATGAGGTGAAACTATCATCTCTGAAAACAGAGACCCGGACGGATTGGAAGGAGTTGGGTATTCCGTGGAGGCTGGGGGATGCAAAAGTAAGTTCCACCCATAGTTGCACCTCCGGGCTCGGTACTCCTTCATCGTCAAAAGCATTACATGCCACCGCTGTGAGCCGCACCCCTTGCTTTGGTTTTTTGGACTCCCTAGGTGGCGTGGCGAGCTTGAAGGCCCTTCTCCGTAACAAGGATAAACTATCTGTCTATCGGTTGGCTTGCGAGGGAGGGCAGGCGGAATTTGGTATTCCGCGGAGGCTTGGAGGAACAGAAGTAAGTTCCATCCATAGTTGCACCTCCAAGGGTCTATCTACACGTCTTCAAAACCCTACTTCAGCCACTCTCGTGAGCCATAAGCTTTTTTTCGGTTCCTCCTTCTTAGAGAAAGCGGCTTTTGAAACTGTCGAGGAGCACCGGAATTGGAGGCTACTGGAGCGAGGGCTTGGCAATCGTGCTCAACTGGATCTAGCCGACTCATGGAAGAAGGGCGAGCTTCTCACGTTCGCCGCCAAATATAAACCAGTGGCGCGCAAGGTCAAGCCCGTGAATCAACCGATGCCTCAGAGTCTCAATCCCCCGCTGCAAAGACCCGCTTTGTCCCGCAACCCGTATCGCGGTCTTCCTAGATCTCTTGCTAGTTCGTTCGTGCCGCGTGGTCAAGTTACGGAGGAGAGTCTCCAGGTGGTCAATTTCGGACTGTCTGGATGGCTGTGGCCTGCGGAGTTGGACCTGATCAAAAATGTTCTAGCGGAGCGAGGCTCGGCCATTGCTTTCAACGAGTCTCAGCGGGGCCTTCTCAAAGAATCTTATGGGCTCCCCTACATAATTCCCGTGGTGGAGCACGAGCCGTGGCAGAAGAAGAATATTCCCATCCCGGCTGCCAAGATGGAAGAGTTCATTAAGATCGTCCGGGAACGTGAGCGCAATGGCCTGTACGAGCAGTCGACCTCGAGTTACACCAGCCCGGTGTTTTGCGTCCTCAAAAGTAATGGCAAACTGCGAATTGTCCACGACTTGCAACCCTTGAACAAGGTCACCATTAAGGACGCCGGAGTACCTCCGGCGACAGAAGAATTCGTAGAATCTTTCTCTGGGCGTGCGTGCTACGGTCTCGGGGATATTATGGGCGGCTATGATGAGCGCGCTCTGCATCCCATTTCCCGCCCTCTTACGACATTCGACACGCCGCTGGGACGCTTCCAGCTGACAAGACTCCCGCAGGGTGCAACGAATTCCGTTGCGGTGTACCAGGCTCAAATGGTTTGGATCCTTCAAGACGAGATTCCGGATCATGCGGGCATCTTCATAGACGACGGGGGCATCAAGGGCCCGACCTCGGATTACAATAATGAAGCTTTGAGTTGGCATCCTGGGATTCGTCGTTTCATTTGGGAGTACGCGGAAACCCTTGAGCGCATCTTTTTTTGTATTGAAGAGTCTGGTCTCACGGTCTCGGCATCCAAGCTGGCAGCGTGCGTTCCGGCGCTGGAAATCGTAGGCCACGTTGTCTGTAAAGAGGGCCGGCGTATGGCGAAGACCAAGATCAATAAAATTCTATCCTGGCCAACTCCGGTGAATGCGACGGAGGTGCGCGGATTTTTGGGTGTGGTGGTGTACGTTAGAATCTTCATCCCCCATCTGTCTCAGATTTGTTTGCCGCTTCGCCGTCTGACACGCAAGGACGTGTATTTTGTCTGGACGGAGGATTGCGGGGAGGCGTTTGAGGATTTGAAGCGCATCGTAGGACAAGACATTGTGCTCGTCAAGATTAATTATGGACTCAATGCAGGGAAGATCAAGCTAGCGGTTGACTCAAGCTTTCAGGCGGTTGGGGCGGTCCTCTTTCAGGAGGACTCGAATGGTCTGGATCGCCCAGCTCTGTATGAATCTCTCCTCTTTTCTGACGTGGGATCGCGCTATTCCCAATCAAAACTCGAGCTTTGTGGTGTTGCGCGCATCCTCAAGAAACTCCAGACAATCCTATGGGGCCAGCATTTCGAGCTTCAGGTCGACGCCCAATCTCTCATTCGAATGATTAATGCGCCTAGTCTCCCTAACGCCCCCATGACGCGCTGGGTAATGTTCATCCATCTGTTTTTGTTTGATATTGTTCACCGGCCGGGCAAGTCGTTTACTATGCCGGATGGGCTCTCACGGCGTCCTCAAGGCGATGATGATTTGGATCCCCCCTCCTCTGTGTTCGACGAAGACACCCCCCACGTTCGCCCATTGCATTCCTTTGCTGTTGATGCGACCACGGGTTATTCCGGGTATCAGGAGGGATTTTGGCGAAGCATGGAGGATTTTTTGGCTACGCTGACGCGGCCCAAGGGCATGGAAGCGTGGGAATTTCGCGCTCTGAAGCGGCGATCTGTCGATTTCTTCTTGCAAGCTGGTCGCCTCATGAAGCGGGGTAGTCCGCTGCCACGCATTGTGGTCACCATCCCGGCTAAACAGGATTCTATTCTCGAGAAGCTCCATGAAGACCTTGGACACCGAGGCACGGTGGAGACCTATCAGCGAGTTTCCGAGCGGTTCTGGTGGCCATCACTTAAGCAATCAGTTGAGCGCTGGTGCCGGAGCTGTGAACCATGCCAGAAAAAGGATCTAAGGCGCCCTCAGGAGCTACGCTATCCGACAGGTGAGTCTACGGTGTTTGGGCGCGTTGCGATGGACGCGGTACATCTTAAGGCAAGTGGAGCCAAGTTTTTGATTGTGGCGCGCGATGACTTCACCGGCTGGGTGGAGGCGAAAATCCTTAACAACCTCACGTCAGAAGCGGTGGCAGCCTTCCTTCAAGAAAATTGGACCATGAGATACGGGCTAGCGCGATCCTATTCCACCGATGGCGGATCAGAATTCGGTGGCGCGCTAGCGGAAATGCTTCGCGCGTTACCGGGGCAACACCGAGTCTCAACTCCTTATTACCCAGAAGGTCAGGGTATGGTCGAGCGTGGGCATGGGCCCCTGAAGTCTGCGTTAGTCAAGTTGGCCGGCGAAAGCGGTAAAAACTGTCGCAAGTATCTACCGTTGGTGCTTTTTTCCGATCGGATTTCTACCAAGAGGACGACTGGCTATTCACCTTATGAGCTAGTCTTTGGTCAGCGGGCGGTGCTACCCTTGGACCTCGAGATCAAATCATATCTGGGCGTCGACTGGGACGCAGTCGAGGACACCTCGGATCTTCTCGTCGCGCGCTCCCGTCAATTGGAACGCGGGGTATTGCTTACAAGAAGCTGATGGACGCGCGCGGCGATTCCTTGCGCTACTGGGAAGAGAAACACTCGTCAAGAATTCGCGAACCTCTCAAGCCTGGCGATCGAGTGCTCGCCTTCAACAGGTCTTTGGAGACGCAGTGGGGGCAGTTGTTTTCCCACCGCTGGAACGGCCCCTACCGCATCGTGAAGCAGGTTCCCGGCGGCTCCTATGTTCTTGCGGAGCTTGACGGCACGGAGTTGAAAAGGCGTTTTGCTGCGGATCAGGTAAAAAGGTTTTATTCTTGTGAGGACTTTCCTGACCAGAAGTAAGTTCCTCTCCTGGTATGCACTTCCCGGGTAGCTACTACCTTCATTCGTCAAAACCCTACTTCTTGCCACACTCGTGAGCATTGCGTCGGCGCCCGGTTTTCTCCCCTTTTTGTCTTTAGGATCCTTCCCCCCTTCTTTTTTTTCTTTTCTTTCCTTTTCTTTAGTGCACGGATGGAAGACGAGCAGTCTAGGGACAGACTGCAAGCGTGGTGGAGATGTGGTGGCTATTTACGTGGTGCCCGTGGCGCGGCTGATTTCTCAAGCTTTCAGATGTCAAGACATCAGCTCGCGGGTCCTCAAGATCAATCAGCGCGCGTCGCGCGCGGTGGAATCATCAAGCCGTTTCAGGACCAGCGGCTTCCTTCCGGCGGATTTTCTTTCTTTTGGCTCCTTGATCTTATTTTCTTAGATGTTTGTTACTCCTCCTTTTTCTTCCTTTGTTGTTTCAATTCTTCTTTCATGTTGTCTCCTCTTTTGTTTCATACTGCGCGCGTTGGATGGTTAGAGTGTGGTGGGTTGGTTTTTTTTCTTAGCCTTTTAGTTGTTGTGTCCTTTCCTTTTCAGTTGTGGCGCGCGGGTGGTTGTGATGACCTGTCACAAGATTGTCATCATCCCTGAAGTTTAAGTTCTTCGGAGCTTAGGCGGAGGGGACGGCATGAGACTTTGTCTGAACCCAAATTTTATCAGATCATCTCGTCACTTTGAATCAGAAAGCTTATTGATCCTAGTTCAGATATACTCGCAGGGTTTCTGAGTCATTCCTCTCAGCCTGCGCCGATCCTTTCCCCTCTTATTTTAGATCACGTTTCCCGGCCCAGTTCGCCGGCGGCTTCTCTCAGATCCTCAACAAAACAAATTACCGCCAACGGGAATCTACCCCCCGTTGTCTCATAACAAATCCCCCCCCAAAACTTCCGCTGTTACTCGAATCCTAGAATCTCCCTCGGACCACCTCGAAGGCAGGGGGTTTTTGCTTTGGTCAGGTCGTGTAGAGGTCTGGTCTTCCCTGAGAAGTGGTCAATGAACCGGCGGTAAAAGTTGGAGAATCCAATGAACCGCTGAAGTTCCGTAACGTTCTGCGGTGCGGGCCACTCCGTCACCGCCTTCACTTTTGCGGGGTCCATTCTAATCCGGTTACACACAATTAAGAGTCCAAGATGTTCCACCTCCAGTTTCGAAAATTCACATTTCTCCGGTTTCAGCCATAATTGATGCTTGCTCAGGGTCTCCAGGATTCCGTTGACCGCCGCCGTGTGATCGGAGCCTTTCTGTGTGTATACCATCATGTCATCCAGGTATGCGGCGGTGTCCTTTCCAATCCATCCAAGGAGAATGTCCTGCATGAAGTATTGAAAGTATCCCGGCGCTCCTGTGGGTCCAAACGGCATGGTGAGCGGAGCAAATTGCCCCGCCTTACAGATGAACGCTAGCTTATCCTCATCTCCCTCCGCCACTCGGAGGTTTCCGTAGGCGTTGCGGAGGTCCAGCTTTGTGAAGGTGTCGGCGTCTAGCAGGCTGTCAACCAGGTCCATGGTCAGCAGAAGGGGGTAGCGGTTCTTCACTGTCAGTGCGTTGAGTTTTTGGTAGTCAAAACAGGGGCAAAGGTTTCCGTCCTTCTTTCCGGTGAATAGAACTGGGGCCGCCCATGGTGACGTGGTCCGCCGGATTGTTCCGCTGGCCAGTCCTTCCGCAATCAGTGTGTCGAGTGCCTGGTTCTCCGCCGGTGAAAGCGGAATGATCTGGCTTGCTTGTGGTGTGGCTCCGAGGACTAGGTCAACACGGAAGTCATACTTTCTTCGTGGCGGTAGGCTCTTAGCGCTGGATTTCCGGAACATGTCGATGAATCAATGGTAGCACTGCGGGACAAGTTCCTCGACAGTCCGTGTTGCAATAGCGGCCTTTCCCGCCGCTGCTAGCCGGGCGGAGGTCAACCACGATGTCTTGGCGGCGCTAATCTCTGCAGTGTACAGTTCTAGGAGAGAAAGGGGCTTGCCAGCTGCTTCGGAAAATGATTGCGGAGAAACTTTATTGGACTCACATTGCGGGGGTGGTAAAATACACACCCCCTCGTCACAAATCCTAGCTTTCCCCATCATGGGCCCTTGGCCCTCTGTTGAGGATGTTTGCGGAGTGTACAATACCGCCAAAGTGGTAGCAAAATTGTTGGCGGGGTTGGCGGGGTTCCATTCCAGCTGCGGGGGGGCGGGATTCCAGTCAGGGTGCGGAGTACTATCTACGGGGAGAAAAAGCTTGCCAGCCGTTTCAGGGAGTATGGAAGGGGGTAGTCTATTGAACTCACATTGCGGGGGCGGTAAAACACACACCCCCTTGTCACGAATCCTAGCTTTCCCCATCATGGGCCCTTGGCCCTCTGTTGAGGATGTTTTTGGAGTGGACGAAGCTGCGGAGGCAGCTGCAATGTCGGAGTGGTCGGAGGGGAGTGTGCGGGTGGTCCAGTCAATTTGGTGTCCGTGTTTGCGGATCCATGGCATCCCAAGGATGCCGTCGTACATGTCTTTCAGTCGGGTGATGATGAATTTTGAAGGGCAGGGTTCTTCATTCAGGGTCAGGTCAATCTCATATGCCGCTTGGGATGTGGATCCATCAAATCCTGACACTGTCCGCCTTGAGGCGGTGGCGTTGCGGAGTAATCCCGCCGCGGCGGCATAGGACTCACTCAACACATCATGGGTCGCTCCGGAATCAATCAAAAAGGAGGCAGGGGGTAAGGGGTTCTGGGGTGTGGCTCTGGGAGTTGTGATGGTGCGAGCAACGGTGAAAAAATCCGATCCAATATGATACCAGACAATCTTTTTGTATCATATTGGAAACTTGATACAACCTTACTCAGAAAGGTGTATCATATTGACTCATTGATATGATAACAGGGTATTGTATCGCAGATATGATCTATTGTATTGATCTTTTGTGTATCTATCTCAATACTGATACAGTATTGATACTGTATTGGTGGGATTTTTTAAAAAACAGAGTTTCTCGCTACCTCGACTACATATCACACAACAGTAATTCAAATCCATCTTTACTCATTTGTGGGTGGAAGGGCTGCTGTTGGCTTGAGACTCCTTCATACCCGGCCCCTTTCACCCCTTAAAATTGACGGAAAACTTTCTTGCTCACTCAACTGACCTAGGATGCCATTGCCTGGGCCTTCTTTTTTCCCTTGTCAGCCTTCTCTGTGGTGGCCTGGGTGATGACATTTTGAGCCGACTCGAACGACCCATCTGCTTTGACACCCTGCGCCAGCCATTGGTGGGAGCTCACGCATCGCTCGATTGTTTTGGCTGCCAGACGGCCTCGATCGCCGCCGCATGTATTGGCCGCAGCCGAGAAACACCTCTTGACACTTGCAGATGTCGCCGAGCAAGAAAGGTAGTCCCTGGCCAAGAGAGCTAAGATTGGAAACTCTTGGCAGTGGTCCTAAAGTTGAATTGCTATGTATTAAAAGCGGTCCACAGTTTGAATTTGAGGCAGAGGTAGAAATCAAACGCACCTTCCACCATTTCAAGCACTCACCCGCTTTGGAAGTGGGTAGCTTGTATTTCCCCTCCAAATAAATGTTCAGCTCATCGTCTAAAGGGTCTTGGGTAACCGCATCGGGGAAGTAATCAACTTCTACTACTAGTACAGCTCGCTTGTTTCCTTTGTGTTCATTCTGTACCAGTAAGGCTGGTTGCTCTATACCTCTGTTGCCATCGAATTTGATTTTCTGATCCATAAAGAGCTGGTTCAATAGGTCCCGAGCATGCAAATAGTGTTCTGGAAACGAAATCTTAAACATTGAAAGGCAGAAACTCGGATTCAATGCAGTCGCTATGAGTATCGCGTCGCACGCTAGCGCCTCATTCAGGTAGATGTCAGTCTTGGCGGCCATTGCTTGAAGCATTTTTCGGAACTCGCTTTTGGCAGAAGTGGTTAATCTGATCTTCTCCTTGATGAAGGCCTTGATGTAATGGTATTCGGAGATCATCAAGCAGGCTGAGGAGTGGTCTCCTTCCATCTTCTTGGTCAAGAAATAAAATTCCTGATTGAGAGAAAAAATCAGATGATGAGAACAGAACTCGAGGGAGGAATTAAAAATGGACACTCACACTCAGCATATCGTTCAGCTTATTAACCACAAACCACTCGTCTTGAAGTATCTCAACATTGTTGTAGTAGTTCTTCCCACCCTCGCGCTCCTGTCGGTCGCGTTCATTCTCAAGGAGTTTAGAAATAATCTGACGTGCTTTGTATCCACGATTGCGGCTTTGGAACTTGATGTTCCAGCAGATTCCATACCCAGCAATGAGGCTAGGTCCGTCATAGTCAAGTTTTTGGCACCATGTATTGTACTCGGATCTTTTGGCTGCAGAGCACGTGATGTGCTGAATAACAAAGTCGACCTGAAGACGAGAAACATGTGAAGTCGTTTATCAGACTCAGAAGTATTATTAAAAACAAGAGAACACCTCACCTTTTTTAAGATGGCATTGACTGGATTCTTGCTTTTTGAAGGCTGTTTCGAGAACTCATCCTCATCGCTGCTCCCGTTGTTAGATCCAATTTCCTCTCCTTCAATGTTGTCGACGTTGGGTTCTGGGACATCCAATATGATATCCTCAGCAACAAACTTGTCGGCTGGCTCAATCTCCTCCGATTCTTCCATAATTGGAGTCAGACCAGGAACAAATCCAAGGGTACTACCTTCGTCATTTGAGGGCACCAAGCCTCTTGTCAAAAGTTGAATTGCTTTGAGCCCTGCGTTAAGGATGAGGGAAATTTTGTGGCAGATGCACCGTATGTGGCTTTCTGAAAGATTTGGATCGACCCCAGTCTTCTTTGCAATGAGTCGATCAACTGCGCGAGCCATAGTGAAATTGTTTGAACCGGAGTCAGTCGTTTGGGCTAATATGTACGATTCCCAATACATTTCAATTTCAAATTAGCTCAGCTTTGAAACCAAGAGTAATGAGGAAAGTAAATATACAACTTATCTGATCTTCAAGATGAAACTTTGTAAGAATATTGGCAAAAGGTATTGCCAAAAGCTTCCCCTTGTGATTCGAAGCGATGTACTTGAGACCAAGATGTGAAATCTTAAAGCTCCAATCTTCAGTAATATAAGCGACCGAGATCCCCAAAAAGGCATGATGATTGCCTTTAGTAGTCCATACATTGTGGATTAAAAAAATTTTTGAGCCTAGTCTCTGAAAATGGTTCATGATAAGATCAGTAGGGTTTCTCAAAAAGCAGCTAAAAAGATAGGATTAAACGTACTTGTAATGTCAAGATGACCTTGGTTTGAAGATTTAAATAGAGCCAATGGGCCTCTGTTGCAGCCCAAACTCAAGAGTAGATGTGGATCCCTGGTTGAGCGTAATTAAAAGCAATCAATAAAAGAAAGTCCTCGATACGATTCCATGGAAGCGCTGATTGTATCAGCCACATCACAAGTAGTTGGTTGAAGACTTGTGCATCAAATGCATTTTTTTTAGGTAAGGCTTTATACTTCCTTTCTCAGATTCTTTTGCTGTTACTGGCAGCTTTGCCCCCGCAGCAATAGCTTGCAATCGTGCTGAGCAAGGAATTTGGTCATTATTTCCATTGCAATGTTTTGTGAGATTTGATTTTGTCCCAGCACCCTTCTTGTAGATATGCGAGCACCATCGGCATTTGTACATGAGCTTTTCCCCCTGGAAAAGGAAGCAAGTTTCTGATTGAGCATTCAAACATCAAGATGATCAATAAGAAAAAAGGATAACATACCTGTTTGTCTTCATTTGCATGGAAAGGGGGCTTGAAGTAGTCCAGGATGTCGTCAAAGAGAGCCGATTTCTTTTTTGTGGACTTCCGAACCTTTGAATTCTCAGCATCAGAGTCCTGAGAATAATCCATTTTACCATTGTTGCTGTTGTTTGAAACATCACTATCATCGGAAGATTTATGTTTGTGCTTCTTCTTGGTTTGTGATTTGGACCTGTGTTTCTGGTTGGATGAAGATGTAGTATGGGTTTTTTTGCGGGTTTGCTTTTGAGATGGTTCGGACTGATCCCTCCGGTTTTGACTACAATGAGGCAATTCGAATTGACTCTCTGAGGCTGGAAGGGTGTTTTGAGTAGGAGTAGGTGGAACCAAGATCAAGTGGTGAGAGCTGTGGCCAGTCCGTACAAAGTTTGGATCCAAAAAGACTGGAGTTATGCGGGTAGACCGGCAAGAGGGAGGTCGAGATGGGGTGTGACTTCGTGATGTGGATGATTGAGCCATCTTATGGATGGTGCTGGTCACTTGCAGGTTGGTGGACTGGTCGGTGGTGATGTGGCTGGTACTGTAGTGGACTCTTGCGCGTCAAATACATATGATACAAAATACACGCTGATCTGTCTTGATATGTAGGCTGGATTTTATCAGCCTGCCTGCAATACCTAGAGAAAAATCCATGGATCATATTGGGCACCCAATACATCAGTAGCCTATACAAAGTATTGTATTGGGCTAGCAATACGATACCAATACAAAAGATAGGGAAGTATCAAGATATGATACTGCCTGATACTGATACCTGTCACGTATCAGTTTCAACGTTGGTGCAAGAGATGAAACATCTGGGATCAATTTCATTTCTGGTTAAAGTTTGACTAGCACCAATACTGCAAGACAACTCCGCCGCGCTCAGGAAAGGCACAACCTTCATTCCTGAGCGCCTCCATTTTTTGACGAGTCGGCCCGGCTTTTTCCGCCTTTATCCGCTGGTCCGCCTCCGCCTATTGCCGCCATCCCTTCCAGTTCCACTAATTGTCGGATCTGATCCTCCATTGCCACAATCCTGGCGTTTCCGCGGCCTTTTCCCTTCTTGGTCGGACAGTCGCGGGAGATGTGGCCCTGCGCTCCGCAATGGAAACAGAGTCCTTGACATCTAACGTGGTTTCTTCACTTGCTTGGCCGCTGGTGGAGGTTCTACCTTTGGGGATTGCCGTGCATCATCCGGGCCTTCTCGGAGTCGGATAGTCGTCCGTTCAACACCGATAGGTCCATGGCATTGGGGTCAATCTTCTGTCTAGCCGGCGCTGTTCCGGCCTCCGCTCCGCTCATTGCTGTGTCAAGCTCCAGGGCCAAGGTAGCAACCTCATTAATGGTTGTGAATGCGGTGCGGGAAACAATGAGCGCCATCTGGATGTCCCGCTTCAGATCTGGGCGGTACTGGCTGAGGAGGGTGGAGATTCCCATCCCGCTGCAGAGGCGTGCTGGAAGAAGGTGTGGGTGTAGTCCGCCACAGAACCGGTCTGCTTCAGCGCTCGGAGGGCTTGTTCCGCCTTTGCCTTCTTTTCCGGGTCGAAAAACATGCCCCGGAAGGCGGCCGTGAACTCTGCGTAGGTCAGGGTGGGTGGTTCCACTGCTGCCTGGTCAAGGAACGGGGCTGCCCACACGCCCGCGGGTCCAGTCATGTACGAGGACACAAAAAGGATTCGTGTTGTGTCGTTCGGGAACAAGTGCTTGTTCACAGTCATATAGATGCCAACCTGGCGGGCAAACGTCTCCGCCACCGCTCCGCGTTCTCCATTGAACTTGTTGGGTTGAGCGATCTTGGGGGTCTTGGTTGCGGTTGGGGGAGGGGGTGGATTTGGAGTGCAGAGTGCGTCCTCCAACTTGGCCTCGGCCTGGCGGCGTTTTTCCTCCTTGTTGTTGGCCTTCTTAGTAATGTCCGCCAGTTGTTGTTGGAGTTTGGCGGCTTTGGAGGCATCCATTGTATTGCAGTGTGATGTTGGAGCGGAATATTCAAGGTTTCTAGGAGTGGATTGCGGGATATTCAAGGTTTTGGAGTCGGGATGTTCAAGGTTTTGGAGTCGGAGCGATCTGGTTCTTGTTGGTCTGTTGGGTTCTTGGTCTTCGTCTCCGTTAAGTAGATCCTGCAATATGTTAAGGTCTGTTCTGTGGAGAGGAAGATGGGATCTGGGTTCTGGGGTTCTGGGGGTTCTGGATCCAAGATGGTAGATTGCAGGATGAGGAAGAGGCTTGGATCTCCAGCCTCTCGAACCTTGAGTATGGTCCGTGACATGTACGTGTAGTCTATGTACATGTGAGTCTGCGCTGCGGAGCCCGCGCTACGGCTCATAACATTTACCCAAAGTCTGCAAGAACCTCAGCCAAAAATACCTACGGGACAATCAAGTCCGCAAAAAAAGTTTATGATCCAGGTCTCCACTACATCAACCCTTGAGAAGTTTTACAAGACCCTTGCACAAGCATGCAACAAGAAGTTTGATGGTCCGGCGCAATTGATTTGTGATGCTCTCAAAACTGGCTACCCACCTATGGATTGGAAGATTTCAATGAATCTTCCAGCTGCCAATGAGTTCAAGGCTATTTCCGATTATTGAGTCAAAAATGTCGCGACCTTCACCCACTGGATGGCTACGGTCCTCTCCAACGGCAAGGACCATACAAAGGCAAGCCTGGATCTTGTGATGGTCAACCCAGAGGTTGTCGCCAAAGAAGCCAAGGCCATTGTTGAAGTCAAGAGACACCTTGTGACCCAAAAGGCTTCTCAAACGGCCTACTCCTCAAATCCAGGAGATCCATCAAGGAGGGCTTTGCCCGGCAATTTTAATGCAATCAAATTTTTGCCGCCCACCCACCAAACCTGAAGTACAAATGAAAACTACCTGTCTACATTGATCCCACCGATCCAACCCAATACAGTCCTCTCACTTCAACCATTGTCCAAAAGTGGGTGCAAGCAATTGTAAGTACAAAATTCAACCTTTTATATTCCGTTTGGGTACTAAACACATGTCATATCATGTGTTATAGTTTGAAGGGCAGGATGGAGTGACGGTTGAGACCCCCCCACCCATTTTGAAATTTGAGATGCTTTCTGCCCAAAAGAAGTGCAAGCTCAGTGACAACTTGAGCAGCCAGATTGACAGCCTTGCCATGTATCCCAATACCTCCTTGGTAGTCAATCTTGAAGAGAACCTCCTGGACAAATACCTTGAGTTTGTCAAGATTTAAGTTTGCAAGAGAGAGGGCATCGTGAGTATCCTTGTAGACAACAAGGCAACAAAACCCAAGATGTTCCAATTGAAGAATAACACCCAAGAAATCATGAAAGGCTGGGGTCTACGCAATTTCTTCATTGCCAGTTACGAGATCATGTGCAAAAGTTTGAAAAATCCAAGTCCTCTCAATAGTCTATTCACTAATCTGACAATAATTACCCCTTCAAGCATGCTAGCTTAAAATACCTGACCGTTTGTAGCCTTAAAAAGAAATTATGTAGATTGTTTTTTTTTATATATCCAATGGCATTAGTTCTAGCTTAAGACTTTAAACACCACTCTTGCAAACAACTGAACATCTAGCTGTATTTTTTCATACATTTGCATAGCCTGATACATGTATTAGATCCTTAACAAAAACTGACAGTAATACTAGCCTTAAAGATGTGAATTTGAGCCCCTTGGCTCAAGAACTTGAGCATATCAAGTGGTTTGCATTCCACATTGTTTATGCAGCCCATCTAGTTTTTCATTGCCCAATTTTAGGCATGCAAGTTGAAATCAGATGCACAGTGAGTTTGATTCAGTGTTGTTTGATTTTAATGGTAACAACAAATTTTAGTATTACACAATACAAGACACCTAAGACTATTGTTGAGTAAGATACTGTTGAATTTCAGTCTTGTTTCTCCTCATCCACAAAATCTCTACACTTTTTCCTCACACCATTCCATCCTTTTTTATCCTCCTCTATGGGCTTGTTTTCAGATCAAAGTTATCCAACACGTATGTTACCCTCTCTCCATGTGGTCTGTCTTTTATCCTTGGTCATGCTTCTCTCTTACTATCTTGTAGACATTGATCCCTGATTAGAATAGAGTATGTATTAGCTTTCCAGGTTACTGCTTATCCTCTAGATTGCGCGCTTCTCTGATGGGGATAATAATGTACCTTTTGACATGTCTGTAAGAGCCCTGAATGGGGGGCTCTTCACTGGGCAGGTCTGGGGGCACTGGGACCGGATTCTAGAACCAAGGTGGGCTGAATTGCAGAGGGGGAGCTAGCTCGGGAGAGATGACAGATCAATCTCTCATTAGTTCTACTTACAACAGCCTGGACAGGACGGAGGAGGGTCGATACGGAAGGGAGCAAAGGAAAGAAGGGACTGGCTTACCTAGCTTGGGAGAGATGACAGATCAATCTCTACCGAGCTAGGAGGGGCGGGGGCGTGGTTGGACTATAAGCTAGGACAAGTGGAGGCTTGTGATCCTTCTTGTGACAGCCCCAAGGCGGGGGGGTCACAATGTCACAATGAGTTTGAGAAGTTTCTTATTCAATATTCCTTTTTATTCATTATTATTCTCACCCACATTTTGACCACATGTACATAGACTACTTATACGGTGCTAGATACATGTGAATCAAAATAATTGGTTCATCTCCTTCTTTTTACACCCTTTGAGCCGGTCCAGTGAGAAATCCCCATCTCACTGTCCATATTCTTGCTTCACTTCTCAGACCCCATTTTGGTCTCACAAGTTCAAAACTCAACAGATACAATACATGTTTGTTGGTTAAAATGGTTCAGACTCAAGGCTTGGGTTGGGAAGAGGACAGGATCAAGTTTCCAATCCAAGAATTACAATCATGTGAGCTAGGATAAAAGTCTTTCTTAAGGCTTGGCTTTGTGAGGTTAGGGAGTAAGATGGACAAAGTGAGAATAAAAAAAAAATTCAGTTGGGTGGAACAAAATACCCGCAGTGTTCATACACTTTACAAGCAAAGTCAGCAGTCATGATATTGCCAGCTGCCAGGCAAATTTCCCATTTGGAGTCGTTTGACCGATTGAGGACCTGTGAAGCTTGCAATTGATGTTTGATCAAGGAAAAACCAAGCTTGATTGGGTTTAATTCTGGCCAGTAGGGTGGCAAGAATATGAGTTGGATCCCGGCTGCCTCGCAAAGATCACGCACATGGTGGCCTTGGTGGATGCTGGCGTTGTCCAAGACCAGGACCAAGTTGACATTGAGGTATGGGTTCATGCAAGGAAGCTGGTGCATCAAATCAGCTACAGACAAAAAAAACAGGCCAGCTGTTGAGATCACTCACAAGATCATCCTCCAAAAAATGTTTGAACTTGTGGCCATTGAATGTGTCGGCCGTGGTTATAAGGGCAGCAAGTCCATTGATCGAGATGGCTGCAAGCAAGCTGAGTCAAAGGGGGTTCTGGTTGATCACAAACCAAGCAGCAGGGGTCCCTTGCGGCGACCTAGCATAGCGTCAGAGGAGATCCCTGTTGCAAAAGGAGCTTTCATCTGCTCCGACTATAATATTAGCAAGGACAAATGAAACTACAGAAATAAAAAAACCCTCACCAATGAAGACCAGGAATTCTGCAAGGAAATACTCCATGCGCTCAATAAAAGAGTACTTGGCAAGTATAGATTGCCAGATATTGCAGGTCTTGGGTTTCTTCAGCGTAATCAATAGCCGATGGACAAGGTTGCAATGGACCGCCTCAGCACTGAAGAGAACCCCGGTCCCATTGTACAGGTGTTCTCAGATTTCTTCCAAGAACAGACCGGGTTCGGATTTGACCAGCTTGACAATGAATCCACACTCCCCTCTTGTCAACGTCGCCGGTCAGCCGCGAGCCTTGTAAGTTTCCGGATCCCTCATGACACACCGGGTCTCTTCAAAAAGCACAAGCCACTGGCAGAAGGACTAAGGCAAAATTGGGGCGCTGAGCAGTTTACAGATCTATGGCAAGCCCATTCCTTGATGAAAGAATGCCCATTCCTTGATGAAAGAATTACGACCAGAGGCAAGCGGAGCGGGGAAGGAGGGAAGAAGATCGGCTTAGCCAATAGCAGACAAAGTCTGAGAATAGGACCAGATAACACACTTGAAGGGGCTTAAGTGCCTTCGCAGATAAGACAGAGTGCAGGCTCAAGTGCACACAAAGGATCAAGATGGTCAGGACTGATGAGTTTCTTTGCTTCTAGTCTGAGGTGTTTTAAATAGACTAGATACAAAGTGTTTGACTTTTGGGTGTGAGTTATTCAAGCATACTGAATAAGAAAAAAGTCAAACAGAAGAAAGGAGACATGAAACAAGTGTCATGACATTGAAAGAAAAAAATGGTTAGGAGAGCTGAAACGAGTGAAATTCCAACACTTGATGGGCCATCCGGACGACGGCAGTTTTTGTGAGAGATGTCACTGGGTACCCAGCACCCGTGGGCGGGTACCCGCCCACGGGTGTGGGTATCCTGAATCCTGGGTTTTGAAGGCGGGTACCCAGACAGGTACCCACCCCAAATGTCCCCTCAATGACCGGACAGAGGGGAATGCAGCCCAATCACCGGTATTTTGGTTGAGAGGGCTGTCCAGTCCTCGAGGGGACTGCAGCTCAATTACTGGTTGGTCCGGTCATTGAGGGGACACAGCCCTCTCAATGACCAGTCTGTCCGGTCAACAAGACTGCAGCCCTCTTGATGACCGGTCTGTTTGTTCATCAAGACTGCAGCCCTCTTGATGACCAGTCTATCCGGTCATCAAGGGGACTGCAGCCCTCTCGGTGACCGGTCTGTCCGGTCATCAAGGAGACAAAGCCCTCTCAATGACCGGTCTTTCCAGTCATTGAGGGGACAAAGCCCTCTTGATGATGGGTCTGTCCGGTCATCAAGAGGGATGGCTGCAGGTACCCGCGGTGTGATAACCCTGTTCCTGTTCATACTATCACCCTCATATCAAATAAACCCTTCATAAATACCTCATTATTAATTCATATTCAGATTCTACACCCCATTTTACCTCTAGTCACCCACTCATTTCACCAAGGATTTCCAAATGGATCAGCAGTTATTGGCATGTATAGTTTTGACAGGTATTTTCTTCATACATAACCTTAGCATTATTACTTACATCATTCATTAGTATCATAGCTACATAGGACTGCAGATCTTACATAACTTCATTACTCATTTTCCCCTTCATATGAATCAGCAGTACATTCCTTCATAGCTCTTGTAGTTATTACCAAATGCTCATCTTCATTATGTACATTCTTACTTCTGCTCATCATTATTTCACATTCTACATAGTTAACTTTCATGTACACTCCTTGTTCATTGCACCTTCATCATTACTTCTCATCTTCAGATATTGTTACTATGTGCTCATCATGTATCACCCCCCTGTAGCACTTCTCACATATATAAACACCCCTCTAGATGTTGTATCCCCATCATGCACTTTCAGCTTCTACATTTTGTATGCACCTTCCCCCCACATACACTCTGTAGCTACCCTTTTACACACCCCACTTAGATAAAATTTCACCCCTCAGAAATATATCCCCCAGCATATGTCTCATTACACATCTCAGAGTGACTCCCCAAGAGCTTCTGCTTTTCTCCCCATCTCACTTCTCCTCTCTCACTCAGTAGGATTGATACACCTCAAACCCATTAGTGTTAAAGCCATCTAAGTCAAAGAGAATCATCAGCCACACCCTTTTCTTTTTATTAGTGTAACCCTCTCTCCATCAGCATTAGTCAAGAGGGCAGCCTCACCAGCACCTGTAGCCTCTTCTACATTATCAGTAGTATAGTTGACTATTTCCCCTCACAGCTCTTTCCTGATCTTTTAGGAGTTCCACAGCGGGTACCTGCCTTTCACACCCAGGTGCCGGGTGCGGGTGCGGGTGTCCAGAATCCTGGAGATTTGAGGCAGGTACCCGGGTGCAAAGTGACATCTCTAATTTTCGTGGCGGGGGCATAGGCACGGAAAACCATTGCATTGGATCTTAGTGATGGCTAGTCGGAGGCGGCGTTGTTGAGGGAACCAGGACGGGATATTGATCAAAAACCCGGCGGGATGGAGTGAGCTCTAGCACAGCCTCAGGATATGATCATCCAAACGGGCTGGATCAATAACATCACAATCCTGAGGCTGTGTGTCAAAAATGCCGGCACAAACCGCTGCACAGCTGCTCAACCACATAACTTTACTGGGTGTGCTTTTCCGGGAAGACCAAGCTTCAATCAATTCACAATATGTGTGTTGTACATACATGAAGTAGAGTGCTGTGTTTTATGTTTACTACAGAGAAGCCCGGGCCCCAATGGACACAAGGGTAGTGATGGTGTCTTTATCTAAATGTGCCTACCAAGCCAATACCTAGTGACAAGGGAGGCTTCTTTCTTTATCTAAGCAACCAAGCCTCGCGGCACTCGCTGGCTACCTAAAGATTTACCGCAACAAGGGTGGATGCTCTTACATCCCTAAATCATAGACTTATTACACCAAAATATTGCAGTGGCTGGAGGCGCTTTTCACTGCAAAAGTGTTTCTAGCGCAGAGCGCTGTGGCGCTTGGGCCCACCAATCCTCTTTCTGCTTAGAATAGCAGTGATAGCGCGAGAAACACCACGGTTTTGTGTGCTGTGGTGTCCAAATGTTAACTTGGAGCAACCACAAGATGCACAGTATAAGAAAAGAGTCTTTGGGGTTTGGAGATGTGTAAGACACAATCAAGCAATGGGCGGCGGTGGCAGACACAAGACAACAAACCTCATAGATGAGAGGAAATGAGAACAAGACAAGATCAGATGAGATAAAAGATAGAAATGGACCTAAGGTTGTATTGTAATTTGTAGAGACGTGAGCAAAGTGAGCGGAGACTTGAGATAATTTGGTCAGAGAACCTCCCAACCCTTGAGACATCTTAAGTTTCCAAAAGGGTTTCAAATTGATCAACAAATAACTCTATGAATCTGTTGCACAGCGCAAGCGCAAAGAATTCATATAAATCAATTTATTGAGACCAAGGCGTTGGCGCAACAAGCTTATCTAATTTGTATGAATAAACAATAAGAATAGAATCCATAATTACTGTACTTATAAACTATAAACCTGAGAATATAAACAAACAACAAACTCCTAAAAACAAGAATTCTCAGATTCTGCAGGATGACAAAAACTTCACCAAATTCTACAAATAGAGAACACGGGACAAGAGTAATTTGGTTGAAGAGATTCTCTTCCACCCTCCTCAGAGAAATTGAACACTAGTAAAATTCCCATCATTGACTCTCTTCAATATTTGGAACAGGTAAATTTACTACTCTAAAAGACTCAATTATTAACCACTAGACCTCAGTACTTAATTCTTAGACTCTCTAGACTAGTCTTTATTATTCATCTATATCAAGAAAGCTTGAGATAAATCTTACTAAGATTTCTTTCCCAATTTACGTTATAGATTCATCATATAACACTACCGTACTTGTTTGAGATAACGCCAAGGATTTCTTTCCTTGTAAGTTAACAATTTCCATTACAATTAAAAGTCCGTTTCTAATCACACTGCCCAAAACTTCCTCTTCCCATCTTCCTTTTCTTCTATACTCTTAACCAATCACATTTAAACATGCATATAAAATTCCTATAACTACTGGGTTTATTGGTAATAACCCAACCGCGCTCCTTAGCCGGAAGAAAACCAATCATTTATCACATCTATCTGAGAAGGAACCTCTGATAGTTTCTCTATCAGGAGAGGCTAGGTAAATCCAGCTACAGCAGTCTAATAAAGACTAGAAGATAAAAAAATCAAAGCAACTCTGAATCAAAGAATTTGTAAAAAAATCTTTCATTTCTTTTCATTTCTGTTACTCTTCTCTCTATCTCCTTGTATCTAGTTTATAGTAATATAGTCTATATTACTATACCTTTGTCCAGCCTGTTCTCTACGCGAAGACACCGGCTGACAGAACCGTACAATAATCATATGGGAGCTACTTAAAGTATCAACTAGCTTATGCTGCTGCGGGTGACTACGTACAAGTTGTGAATCTAAGACTATTCTAATAGATGGATGAAACACAAGAACAAGTAGATATGCTAATACACAGCAGTGGAATAATCCACCACTTTTCAGTGTACATTGCTCTTGTCAAGGTTGAAAGCGCTGCGCGTCAAAAAGCGCAGAGCAGCGTGAAGCGCAGCGGTTTTGGTGGCCGCTGCGCTGCGCTGAAAGTAGCGGCCCCGCCCGCTGCGCTGCCGCTTTTTGGGTCTGGCAAGAAGCGGTGTGAGAACTCCTTTGGGATGGGTTGGCAGTCCTTTGAGGGGGAAATAACAATATGATATTCCAGCTAAGTAATACTACTGTTACGGGTGGTTTGAAAGACCTGCCCCTCTATTATACTACACAGAATTCTGACAACAAATTTATTTACTGTTGTGGCGTGACTTTATGATGGAGAAAACTTGTATGTAGTAGTCTCTATCAGACCTAGATCAGTTTTAACAAGTACAAGGTGCGTATACAACCTCTATATGGCAAGATGGGCAAAGAATATAATCAAGTGAGAATATGTTTTGTTGGGTTTTTAATGGTTTCAGCAGAGGGAAATGATGATGGAGTGTGGTATGGGATTTCTATGTTAATGTATGATGACTGTGTCTTCCGTGATGATGGCAAAATGATGACTGGTGACCACTGAGCTGGGGTGCCTGGGTGATGATGGAAAAATGGTGGGAGGAGGGCCTCCTTATATATTCTTTTCTGAGTTATTTTTGCTGGTGAGGGCTGCACTTGAGGCATTTCTGCTGGTGGTGACCCTGTGGATTGCACTGCCTTCTGCCAGGGGTGCATAACTTAAACTGATGTTCCGCATGACCATGTGTGATTTGTACTTTTTAAGGCAAAGTCCACCTAGGTTGGTTGCACTGCCAAAGTGGAGGCTTTCTGACCGCATGCATCGATGTAAGGTCCGTGCAAATCTGTTGAGTTGTTGAGTGGAGGCCTAGTCGATGCAGTTTCCAACGCGCAGGTTGTGTGAGGTGATCTGTAGCTAATAGTGGAGGCCTGCCTAACTAGTAAATCTAACTATACTCTTCTATATATGCATGCCTTTTATGATTTATATGAATTTCCACCTGGGTATGGCCTGTACTAAACCTATAATTGTAACTAACTTCTAAACTAAAAGAGCTAGCTGGGTAGTTGAAGTGAGTGACTAGGGTTAAGTTTGTATTTAGAATCTATTTCTCTAATAATATTCTATCATATGCTAGTATTGTAGGCTGTGAGTTGAGGTTTTGGCAGTTTTGTTGCGCGCAACAGATCTGGATCACCACAGCGGGGACCCGCTACTTTCAGCGGTAGCGCAGCGGATCCATTGCTGCGCTACTGCTGTTTTGAGCTGGCCGCGTAGCGCTCCCCCGCTGCCAGCCAAAAAAGCGCAGCGCAGCTGTTTTGGTGGCCCCTGCGCGGCGCTGAAAGGAGCGGCGAGGCCCACTGCGCTACCACTTTTTGAGTCGGGGAAAAAGCGGGGCCCTGCTATTTGCAGCGGTAGCGCAGCGGGACCGGTGCTGCACTACCGCTTTTTGGGCTGACCGCGCAGTGGTTCCCTGCTGCGCTGCGCTAAAAGACCACTTTTTTCATGTAGCGCAGCGCAGCTTTTCAGCCTTGCTTTTGTCAACAAGCTTCACCGCTTGTCAGCGCTCAGCGCTCTTGTCAGCGAGGTTGACCAGTTTTCAGCGCGCAGCGCAGTGGATTTCCGCTGAAATCTTGTTTTTTCCCCCTCAGATCAATGAGCAAAAAGTGCAGCGGCTCACCCACTGCTAAGAGCTGAAGCGGGGCAAAAAACACTGCGCTTCCCGCTGTGCACAGCACAGCTGTTATGGTGTTGGGCCGCCACCACACTACAGATGAGCACACAAGATTGCTAAAGGACAAAAAATCTGGGCTCAATGGAGCTTGATACTCAAGGACTCCTGGCACAAGCTGTGAGGGAGCCGGGGCAGCAGGTGTCCTGACTCTGAGAAGGGATCCAATATACAATCCTTGAGGCTGGAACTGGCATTGCATGCGGGCGTGCTGATGGGGTCCGCTTTGTTTGTGTCAGCCACTGAGGAAATTGTCCATGTGTCCACTGTCTAAAATGATAATGGAGGACTTCCTGTCAATCTGGAAACCCAGATTTTCCCAGATTTTGCAGGGAAATCTAGGCAGATCTAGGATTTGGGACAATTGAGCCCAGATTTCCTTGCAAAATCTGGAAAAATCTGAGTTCTCAGATTGACGGGAAGTCCTCCAGTTATCCAGAGTTCCAGGTTCCCCTGCAGCAAAATCTGTGGAGACAGTGGCGACTTGGTGAGATATGGGTAACGGTGATGATAATAATGATAATGTGTCTCTGGCGGAGGAGAATATATTGGGAGAGAGCCGCAGCCGAGAAGGTGACCCAAGTCACAACAAATCTGGAATTCCAGATTTATTCAAAGTCAATGGGAAGTCCAAGTATAGCGCGGGGCGCAAGCCAAACTTAACAAAGTCCCTCTGCTGCGGGTGTGTGTCTTGCGAAGAAAGCCTCCAACAGCCCTTGGCAGGAGGGACTTGCGCCTTATTGCCCCTTTTTGCGGGGGGCAAGATTCTAAATTTAGGTGGCAGGAGTTTTCAAACTTCTATAATTCCTTGCTTCCATGTCTCTCTTTGGAATAAAGCTGCTTAGGTGAAAGATTAGCTTGTGCCTGTCCAACCCACAGAATTTGGGTAACTTCACAACATTTCTTCTGGTCCAAAAAAAATCTTGAAATATGCACAAAATGAGGATTTTGCATGGAAAGGGTCTGTGCTCACCAACACACTTTCCACAGTTTGCTCTCCACAAGAATGTAGAGGGGATCATGGGAGATGTACACATCTGTACTCTTTTCTCCAGCATGTTCCCATGACATTGAGCTAATAAACAAGGAGTGGATGTGGTGGGTGAGCTGTAGAAAAAATAAACAAAATACCTTGAAAATCCATTCTTGGTGCGCGAGTTCGGGGAGCTGTCCCTCCTGAGTCTGACGGAGGCTCGCCTCGCAAGTTCACCCCCTATAAGGAAGCGGAACAATGATAAGGATCCGCGACTGGTTGAAGAGCATATGAGAGATGAGGTCTTCAACCAGCCGCAAGTACAGGCTCTATATGTATACAAAGTATATGGACTACTAGGTTATGGAACTTGGTGATGAGAAAAATAGAAATAGACATGACTGGAAAATAGAAGATAAATAAAGTTCGACATGTTGACACTCCCTAAACTCTACAGCCCCTCCCAACATAAAGAACTTTTGCCGATTCAGTAACCAAAAAAATGTGAAGAAAAAAATAAGGTAGAAAAAGAAAAAATGCTGAAGCAATAAAGACAATAAAGAATCAAAGAAATGGAAGTACGGGAACAAATCATGAAGACACATTAAAATCACGGACATTCAAGTTGGAACAGCTCTTGAGATGTTTTGCGGCGCCCAGACGTTTGGTGAAGATGTCGGCCAATTGATGCTGATTCGGGATCCATCAAAGGTGGACCTTGTACTTCCGCACAAAGTCGTTGACAAAGTAAAATGCTCGCTGAAGATAACTGGTTTTCTTTCGCGATGCATTGTCCGTCGCCACCAATACCGCCGCTTGGTTGTCGCAAAGGATTTCAAACTTGCCGACCGGGCAAGTGTCATCGAGGATCAGCTTGATGTTGGCGAGTGTTTGAGTGGCGACCAACAGTGCGACGTATTCAGCTGCGCATGTTGACATGGCAACAACAACTTGGCGTTTGGATCCCCAAGTGATGGGGTTTCCATAGTGCTGGAGAAAATAACCTGTTGTCAAGCGCTCATGTTCGCCTCCCCACCCGGCATTGACAAAAAGTCGGACGGCATCGTCTCCGGTTGAGAATTCTATTGCTCGATGTGGATTCTTCTTAATGTAGCCGACCAGATGATCTAAGGCCTCCCAGTGTGATGTGGACGGACGGCTGCTGTAACAAGCCAACATATTGACGGCATACGCAATGTCTGGTCGTGTTCCACACGCGAGGTACATGAGTGACCCAAGTGTTGAGCGGAACGCGGTGGCATCAATGGGATTGTTAGTGGATGTGACAAGGGGTTGTTCCAACAAAGTGGTGTTCTGATGGATAGTCCGGCGGTGGTATGTCGAGACAATTTGTCGAGCGAGCAGGTGTTGTTTGAGCAGGATGGATCCGGACTGGTGGCGAACATTCAGTCCGACAATTTGGTCGACGTTGGTCTTCCATTTCACTTCAAGATGTTCAGTGAGGCGTCGCTGGAGATCCGCAAATGCTTCGGGAGAATTGCTTGCTACCAGCCTGTCGTCTACATGCATCCAAATAAAGATCAAGACCTCATCCTTGCGGTACACGTACAAGGATGACTCTACTTGAGAAGCTTCAAAGCCAATCTTCCCAAGAATCATCTTGAAATGGACCCACCAACATCGACCTGCCTGTTTGGTACCGTACAATGCCTTTTTGAGACGGAGTACCTTCCCTTTCAGTTCTGGTCGGAGCTTGGTGGGTGGCTTAACGTATACCTCTTCATCAATGGGGCTGTAGAGGTACACCGAGCTGACGTCAAAAGAGTGAAGGGTGAATCCGTGTTGTACCGTGATTGAAACCAATAGTCGCAGGGTCGCCAGAGAAGCTGTTGGTGCGAATTTATCGCCGCAGTCGATCCCAGGTCGTTGGTTGAATCCTCTGGCCACGTATCGCGCCTTGAAAGTTACAATGATGCCTGCCGTGTCTCGCTTTAGGGCAAAGACCCAACGAGCACCAATAACCTTGATGCCCTTCCTGGGCTCGACAACTTCCCAGACCTCCAAGTTTTCCAGTTGGTTGAGTTCCTTCTCAGCCGCCGCGCGCCATTTCGAGGATTGGGGGCCAGTGAGTGCGATGTGGATTGAAGTGAGGATATCAACATCCGAACGTAAGGTGATTGAATCAACAGCCTCCTGTTGGATAGAGGCTTTGTGGTCTGTTGCTTCTTCCCCCAATACAAGGTTGTTGAGGAGGAATGCTATGTCATTCTTTGACGTCTGGATCAGGGCAACCGGGAGTTGTTGATAATCCGGGAATACCGCATTTGCCGAGTGGATGAACGCATTCAAGTGTTCATTGTAGAATATCCATCCTTTTTCAGAAGGAGGATACCCGACAAGAAAACATTCATCTGCACAAGTGTCAAATTTTCCCAATCTCTTTTCCGTGGGTTTGAAGACGAGTGCCCGAGCTCCAAACGGGTAGATATACTCAGGTACCGGGATCTTGCCATAGAGTATCTCAATAGGGGTTTTGGGATGAATTCGAGAGTGGGGGAGCCTGTTGTGGATATAGACTGCCACCTGTTGAGCGTAGCTCCAGAACTTCATAGGAAGGGGGCTTTGTTGGAGCATAACCCGGGACATATTGTTAATGGTGCGGTTTACCCTCTCAGCCTCGCCATTTTCCTTGGGATGGTACAGGGATGAGTGGGTGAGTACGACGCCACAGTCTTCCAAGATCTTCGCCAGTTTCTTTGACAGGAATTCGCCCCCATTATTGCAGCGCAGAAATTGTGGGTATCAACCGAGCCTGTTTTTGATAGCGTCGAGCCACACCTTCAGTCGATCTGTCACATCAGATTTATTCTTGAGCGGCGCGAGTAATGTGTACATTGAGGCATGGTCGCGGAGGGTTAGGGCGAATTGATTTCCGTGTAGATCCTCTTCAAAAGGGCCCATCACGTCAGACACCAGTAAGTTGAGAATGTTGTCTTTTGGAACAGATGATGGCGGCAGAAATCGTTTGCCTGTAGATTTTGACATCACACATCCTTTGCAGAAGAAGGATTGCCAGTTTTTAATTGCATCTGGTCCCAGGAACCGGTCCATGAAGGTCTTGACTTGTTTATTGCTCGCGTGTCCCAGGCGCTCGTGCCAGCAGATGTTTTCCATGCTAGGCTGGTTGGACATGGACGCAACAACAATCTCATTGTCAGGTTTTGGGGGAGACGGTGAAGACGTAATGAGATTCCAGCAAAGATTAGAGAAGGTGGTTTGGAAGACACATTTGTGGTGGATGAGCGACATGGAACAATCTTTATCAAATATGGGGCGGAAGCCGAGTGACAGGATTACATAGGGGATAGTAGGGTTGTGGTATTCTTGATCCGGATGGTTCCGCTAGGCGTTGGGATCTTCAGACTGCCGATTCCCGTTAGTGTCATGGCCGATTTGCGTGACGCCAGTAGAACAGGTACGGGGTTGGTTAGCCGCCGTTCAAAGGTAAAAAATGGGGAATTCCCGCTTACGCATGCAGAAGCTCCTGAGTCCACTAGTACCGTATTGTCATGAGTTGCCGTGGTGTCAATGGCTTGTACTCTGACCGGTGCTGGCTTGGATGGAGCTTGTGCATTGACGGGAGGATTTGGTGGGGTGGCGAGTTTTCCGATGTTTAGTTTGCCGTCTTGCAAATCCCGTGCCAAGGTGCAACAGTTGGATGCCCAGTGGCCCGATTGTCCGCAGTAATTGCACTCCGCTCCCTTGTCCGCCATTTGACTCGTTGTTGGTGCGGTGTCTTTGTAAGCAAGTGCGTTTGCCAGCGCCTTTGTTCCAAAAGTTTGGTTGCGAGTGGTAGTTGTCGGTCGATTTTGCCGAGTGGACGTCCGACTGGTCGTTCGGCCTTGTTGCATGTGATTAATGAGGATTGGATTGTCAGAGGATCCAGTGTGTAATTCCCCTTCGACCTGGGTGATTTGTGCGCAGACCGTGTCGAGGGTGGGGATAACTGTCGAGGTGTTGAGTCGATGATTTAGGTTGTTTCGGAAAGAGTTTTTGTCAACATCGATCGGTGGACAAATAATGAATTGTAGTATCAAACCAAACAGTTCTTCGGTTGCAACCTTCTTTTGTTGGAATTCCTGGAATTGGGCTAGTAATTTGTCATTCAATGGTTGGCGTTCCAATTGGTAGAAATCGCGGAGTTTGCCGATGAGGGTCAGTTTGTTCTGGTGATTGTTCCTCTTGCACTGTGTCTCGAGTTTTTCAAAGATGTTCTTGGGCTGACGCAGAGAGTTTACTACTCCTTGGAGCTTCTTTTCAACTGAACCTTGGAGTAATATGACAACCGCTGGTTCCTGTTCATCGTCGACTAACATCCAGTTGGTAGATTTTGATAGGAAGTTTTCTTGCCGGAAGACAAAATCAAGTGTTGTATTGACCTGTCGCTCCCAGGCCAAGTAGTTCTCCCTGCTGAATTGGAGGTACTCTACGTCGGAGTGAATGGAGCGATGTAGAGCCATGGGATCCTTCATGAATTGCTTCTGATGTGGTGAGTATGCCGGCGTCATGTTGGCTATCAACTGTTCCTGTTTGACGTGTGGGGGTTTGTCGCGATTTTCCTTGATGTGATCGGTGATTTTGTTGACAGCTTCAATGATGTCGTCAATCTTCCCCTCGAGTTTGATGTGTTTGAAGTTGAGTGCACCAATCAGGTCACAAGTCTCGCAATTGCTGAGTTGAAGTGCCCAAAAATTCGAGTCGGCATTGTTGAATTGCTGAATAATTTGTTCATTTGTCAGATCCCCAACGTTGGTTTGACTGATGGGTGTTATGTTGACCAACGGGGAGCTGGATCTCTCTTGTGGTGCAGCTGATTTTCCTTTTGAGGTTGAGCCCTGGCGTTTCGACATGGTTAGCAGTTGGTAAGGCTGGCTTTTAACCTATAAGGAAGCGGAACAATGATAAGGATCCGCGACTGGTTGAAGAGCAGATGAGAGATGAGGTCTTCAACCAGCCGCGAGTACAGGCCCTATATATATACAAAGTATATGGACTACTAGGTTATGGAACTTGGTGATGAGAAAAAATAAACGATAAAAATAGAAATAGACATGACTGGAAAATAGAAGATAAATAAAGTTCGACATGTTGACACTCCCTAAACTCTACACCCCCGACGTCTTGAGGGACTTTGTTAAGTTCGGGGTCGCTTTCGCGAGTTCACCCCCGAAGTCTCGAGGGACTTGGTTAAGTTCGGGCGCGAGCACGGGAGGGACAGTTCGATCCGCTGGACTCCAGGAGAAAACAAACCACAACCAAACACCAAACACCAAACACTGCCCCCACTGAGCAACAACAACCAAAACAATACACGCAAGATGATGCCTACTCCAGTGCCACCCTCACCCTCAGAACTGGCGATCCCAAAGGTACTTTTCAAGGGCAAGATGGTCTCCGGCAAAAAATCTAACTCGCCCTTCTTCGTCCATCAACGCCACAAACAGAGTCGATCGATCGAACAATTAAAAAACACGTCCTCAACAACAACAGAAACTATCACATCCTCAGAACGAAGGGACAGCAATCTCATGAAACAGAAAAATAATCCCCAAGGTTCAGCCCCTCATCCGCTGCTCAACAAATCCCTCGCTCTCCTGCTCTCCGGGTTCCGTTACTCCCTCTTCATCCTCCTCCTCAGTATCTTACTCAGCCGCATGATCACCGAACATTGGCTATGGGGATACAACGGAAAATGGGCGAAACTAAGCTACTACTTTCCGGTCAGTATCTCTCCTCTCCATCTTATGAATCCCAAGAACTGTTACAAACCTGCCTGTTTTATTTTCGGTATTACAGGGGCCACAGGAGTCGTTCACGATCGAGAGATTGGCGTTGCACGACGGCGTCAAGGACCCCTCCAAGCCCATCCTCCTCTCAATCAACGGGAACGTCTATAATGTCAACTCCAATCCTGGCATGTATGGTCCCGGTGGCTCGTATCATCATTTCGCCGGACGAGATGCCAGTCGTGCTTTCGTTACTGGCTGCTTCAAAACCGGCCTCACTTTCGACCTCAGAGGACTAGACCAACGGCAGCAGAAAGTCTGCCTCCTTCTCGCCCTTCTTCCCCTACATATACCACTTTGATCTGTGTCGGCTTTTTGCTGATTCACTGCTTCTTACTGACAGTCCTTGGATTATTGGACCAATTTCTTCGAAAACTCGCCCAAATATTTTAAAGTTGGCAACCTCATCCTGCCCGATTTAGAGCAATCCAACACTCCGATTCCGAAGGATTGCGACCCGAAAACCGAAGGCGGTGCGATCTGAGCTTTCATCACATATTTATCCATGTATGCATATGGCAAAAAGACAGAGTTTTTTTTGATAGATAGACAGGTGGATATCCTTCAAAAACAAACTCATAGACTTGCTTCTTTTGTGCGTGTTTCTTGCTGTACCCCATCATCTTTTTCATCACTTTTCTGTTATATATATCTGGTCTGGTCGTTCATGATCATTTGATCGCAAAAGTATCCCTGTGTTGTATTCATTATATTATGTATGAATTAATTCCTCCTTTGTTCCTCTCCTTATTTGATTTTCTATCTAATTCCTTCTCAGTTTTTTTTTTTTTTTTTGATTCGCCTTTCTTATCTCTGTTACATTATAAATTCATATTTGCCTTTACTTTGCTGTGCGGGAACAAATTCTTTCCACACAATTATTGGTGTTATCCCGACGTCGCAGCTCTCTCGTGCCGAGCTTGACTAGCCTCCCCGAGGAGGCGCGCAAAGCACCTCCGAAGCAGAAGTTTACCTCCAATGTCACGCCATTGCCCCTACAGACTTGCAATTTTCTTGTAAAAAAACACATATTTTCTTTTCAAAAATTTTCTACAAATGTAGTGGAGCACTGGAGGACTTCCCTTTGGTTTAAAGTACCAGCTAAATGCTATTTTCTATTTCTATTTTCTATTTTCAAAGGGGAGAAAAAGCAGTTTCTATGCTAAGAAATAGAAAATAGAAAATAGCCTGCTTTCTAAATTGGCAGGTAGTCCTCCAGTATGTTGTTAAAAAGAAAACTGAGTAGAGAAACTTGTAGACTTTTATGTCAGCTTTTTTTACCAACCTTACCCTCATTCATACTGGTTCAATCCATTTTTCATGAAGTGATGCTCAAATTTTTTTGAAGTTGCAAAATTTGAAAATTTCCAGGCTCTTGGATTCCTGAAGGTTGGATAATACAGCATCTCACAGGCCTTCTGTCTAAATGTACATTATTTATTTTAGAATATGAAGCTTTTGAATTGGATTTTATTGACACCCACAGTAAATAGCTTCAGAGGTCACTACACTCCACTGAGGAGGGATTTGTGTTTAGTTTTCCTTATGCCTGCTTCTGCTACCCATATTCAACACTGTTTTCCACATGGGAATCTCCAGTTCAATTTTTTCTGGCACTGCTTCCTGGGAATGGGAAAAGGCACCCTTGATTCTCCCCCAGAAGAATTTGATGATGTAGAATTGCAAATGGGGTGGAGAAATTTTCTTTTCTGGGTAGATAGGGTCTGTGGCACCAGGCTAAATTTATGTACAGGGGGTAGAAAATTGTATCTGCCACACCATTTTTGGGCCATAGAAACTCAACCAAACCAGTATTGGTGAGATGGTTCAAAACCTAACTTTGCTAATTTCCCTCCTCAGGGGAGCAAAACAACCTCCAAAGGAGGGGCTTACACACTATTTCTACCCTGCAGCCTGAGAGAATTTCAACTTTTGGCGGGCACTTTTTTTATAATCAACATAGCACATGGGTCTCTGGACCAAATTCATTCTAGTTTTCATTTCTGGGACCACCCAAGCTGTCCCCATCTATGTACTATTTCCATCTCCCCATCCCTTTTCTTTGATCTGCAATACCCTTTGTAATATCATTAGTGTTGGATCCTGTACAGTGCAAGATGTGTAATGAAGGATGAAGTAGACATGATGGTGGTCATAAAAAAGTAATTTGAGTGCCACTCAAGGCTTCAAAAAATTTGAAAAATATGTAGGATAGAGATTGCCACGGGTACCCATCGGCAGGTACCCAACACCCGTGGGCGGGTACCCACTTGGCGGTTGCGGGTGCGGGTGCGGGTGTTGTGTTTTGCCAGGAAAACAATTAGTGGGTACCTGCCTGTCTCAGAGATTGTGAGCTTGTGACTTGGGCCGCAAACTCCGAGACCTTGTGCCGCAGTGGTCAGACTTGTCCGCAGCTGCAGACAACCATCCAGGGTACCGGGTGTTTTTTTGGGCCAAAATGGGCACCCGGCACCGCCCAGCTGGTGCCGGCGGGACTTACCACTGGTACCAGCGGTACCAGAAGGATCTGAGGTGGTGAGTGCGATCGGATATGTATGCAAACAACAGACCTGTGACAAGTCTGAAACAGTTTCACACGACCTCTGTCCGTTTGAACGCAAACGGACAGGACAAAACATCAGCGTCCTGTCCGTTTGTACGCAAATGGACAGGACAAAACACAAAACATTGGCTCCGTCCTGTCCGTTTGCACGCAAACAGAGAGGACAAAACATCAGTGTCATGTCCGTTTGCACGCAAACGGACAGGTTGCCCCTCCCTTGTTATAAGGTAATGTATGTATGTGGTCAGTGACCACATATATACATATTCTCCTGAGCAAAAATGGGCTACACCCGCGAGTACCCGCCTTCTGCACCCGGGTACCCGCCTGGCAGGTGCGGGGCTGGGTGCGCGTGGCCATCTCTAATGTAGGAAGATTCTCCATGGTCTTCTGCATCTTTTGTTCCCCTAACACCTAATCACCCAATGAGAATTGGTGCTGCTACAAGACATCAAAAAACTGCATTTTTGAAATTCTATCAGGCCACGAGGTCAACATAGCCCATAAGTCTCTCCTTTGGAGGGTCCCTGCGGGACAGCATCCCCCCTCCACATAGAGAAGGACGTAGTTAAGTTAGGTTCCAAACAGTCTTCAAAGCACAAATATGAAAAAATAAAAGCAAAAACAAAAATTATGTATTTTACAAGAATTAAACAACAGACTTAGGCCCCATTTGGAGCCAATATAAATGTGCAATATAATCTGGAAACTTGTGACATCTGATCAAGTTTTGGCGGACCTGATCAGATGTCACATAGGATGTCATGCAAAAAAGCTCATATATTGCCTGGATTATATCAGCTCCAAACGGGGCCTTACTTTGCCTAACAAAAAAAATGCTTTTCAACCCATGACATTTCATCAACCCAATGTCGCAACCCACTGTGCACGGTTCACAAAAAATACTTTGTGCACTGTGAATTATTTTTATTTAGGAAGGCAACTTTTCACAGTTTTTTTAGGATCCCTCATGACCCCTCCATAAATTTTTCAGCACCCTCTGAAATTATCTTCCAATGCAAAAAAAAGATCAATTTAAAACAAATAAAATGCCCTGGCAGGGGCAAAAGAAACTGTGTAAGCTATCTGCTTGGACAAAGTGTATTTAATTGATCTGCTTCAAGCAGAATGTCCAAGCTGTTTTTGAAAGACTCTTTTGCAAGATTTCTGAGACACCACCCTTGTCAGACAGAGCTGACCTCTTCAACCAATGTTGAAAAGTGAAGCCCGTCCAAGCAGATCATTCATCTCTGAAGGACGTTCCAGTTTCTCTGAGGCTCTGTTAAACTTGGGGTTACAGCTCACAATTTGACAATGAGCTTTTTGAATCTTATGTTATGAAAAAACAGCCAGGCTTTAGGCACGCTAAAAAAGGCATGAACCTCCAACCACTTCAATATTTTTGGAGTGGAATGTGTTTAACTCCAAAACCAGGTCTTTTTTGGAGGACACATCCCTGCACTCCATGCTGGTTTGGGGTGAACACCCGGACACTCCTGTATGTACCCTTTTCTAGGGCCGGCGGAGGCCGGTGTGGTAGACGTAAAAGTGAAAAATCAAAAGTTTTTTTCTTGTCTACAGATTTACTCATACTAGGACTCAAGATACCACCAAATAGACATCAGGAATGGATTATACGGCCAATTTTACCAGTAGTTACCACTGGAAGCGTCACTGGAACCACTTGATTGGAAGTTACACCCTCTTGGACCCTCATGGACAGGGCCAGCCACAGTCATCAACCTGTCACACCCTCTCAAGTCACCTTTCCCAGGTATACACATACTCAGCCCAAGCCAAACACATACTCTTTTCTATCCCTCTTATCTCCACTGCATATGCAGGGGACCAACCCCATTTCTTCTGCATTTGACATTTCCCTGCTTTGTTTATGCACTCCTTGCATTAGTATGACATCATCTTTCATTTCTCACCCTACTTCTTGCCTGTATTTATTATCTTCTGACAACACTTGTACACAGCCCACCAGCTAAAATCCCTCCTCCAGGGTCCCCCTTGTAGCTAAAATCCCTCACATTTGTCTATATAAGGAGCTCTCTCCCCCCAGTTGTTTTTCCCTCAGTTCAATACCCACCAGTTATACAGATATCACCCATTAGCCTTTAAAATCACCCTTACATTTTATAACATACCATATCATCCCTCTTATCTGCAAATAACCGCTGAGCTCACTCTCATATTCTCATACTCTCATATCTCCTGGCTGCATATCACGCCCCTGTCATGAGCTACCTGGTTCCTGGTTTAACTCCCGACTGAGAAATATACCCTTCTCAGTCCAGACACTCTTCTCAACTTTTTATATTACCCTCTCAAGGATCTGTGTTCAACCCCCACCGGAAACATCAAGTCAACTTTCACCCTTTCCATCATCATAAACCCTCTCAACTCTCACATACCTGTCATCAAACAACTTTATCTGGAACTAGACCAGACCTATCACTTGATTAAAACTTTCCAAGCTTAGCTTGGTGGGTCTTGTTATCTGATAGTATAGAAGGGCAGAGTTTGCACCTCCATCATCCCCTTCTCCATTCAGCAAAAGGGTTTTACAACCACTTTTGAGTCTTACACCGGCCATCAAGCAATAGCACTCCCCTCAATGGCTGGTCTGCGCCTGCCATTGAGGAGAGTACATACACATACAAGTACCTCAATGACAGGTCAGACTGGTCAGCGAGAGGACTGAACCCTCTCAATGACCGGAACCAACTGGTCATCAAGAGGACACTGCCCTCTTGATCACTGGGTTCAACCAATCATTGAGAAGACTCAAACCTAGGCCTCCAACCTCTGGATGACCAGGACCAACCGGTCATCAAGAGGACAAAGCCCTCTTGATGACTGGGGACCTTACAACAGGAAGCTACCTGCTGGACAAAACGGTGTGGGGTGCCAAATCTGTTTCAAGTATCAAATTGCATAAAGTCTTGGTTCAATTTATGCAAAGGATGCATATTCTTGGATGAATTATTGGATAATTAGATTCTACAGGTCATTTAACCCCTAGTCACTCACTTTAACCACCAGGCTAGCTCCACTCAGTCAAAAGTTATTTGGGATTAAACTGTTTTTGATAGAACATAATCAACTACTATAGAATTATATTTTGTAGTACATAGTATAGAATCAGGTACAAGTACATATTTAGGTTGTAGTTTATACAGGCTTACATATGTACCCCTGTATGGTCACATGACATCTTCAGTCACATGTTTATCACATGGCTCACTAGCTAAAATCCCTCAGTAGAAGCAGTGGTGGGCAGATACGTTATCAATTTGGATACCTAAATATTCATTCATACCTTGTCCCTTCCTGTCTTTTTTTTTCCTTTCTTGGTCCTAACACAATCTAATTGTGGGTTTTGTTTTGTTTTTTCTTGTTCTGATTTGCTGTTTCTGTTTTTATTGGGCTCTTCCTTTCTTATTTGGTTTGCTTCCTGTTTGAGTGGTGTGGTGTTTTCTGTTTTTTCCTCCGTTTATGTTTGATGTGTGTAGTTAGGGATGTGATGACATTTCCTGTGACATGTCACTCCCCAGAGTCCAAGTTCAAGTTTGAACTTGGAGGATGGGAAGGCATCACTGCAAAAAAAACTTGGTCAACTGCTTGCAGTTGACACGCAGGATACTCAAGTCAAGCTGCCATTGTAACTCCACCTGGATGCACAAGTGCCTTTGTTGGCAAAGTCACTGTGCAAGGTGCCCAATGACTGTGCATTGAAGCTTGGGTTGAGTCAAACCTTGAGTAAGGCTGGTGTAACACCACAAGCTTCCTCAGAGTTACCAAATGTCAACTGCTCACAGTTGTCACAGTTTTTTTTGCAGTGCATGGGACTGTCTCTGATCCAAGAGAAATTCCATCACCTTTCTGATCCGCTGGCAGTATCCCCAGCATTATCCTGATCCTTTATCCCTGATCCTGATCCCTTATCATCATCTGATCCTCAACAAACCAACCACTGCCAACAGTATTCCATCCCCATTGTCTCTCAAAAATCCCCCCCCCCCCCCCCAACGCTGTCACTTTCCAATCCTCATCTCATTTGCCGTAGAGATGGCCATTTTGCACCTGCTGGCGGGTACCCGCCACCTTTCAGAAGGCAACTGTGTGCACTTGCAGGTACCCATGGCGGTGTGGGATGTTCAATCCTAGTAAAAATTCAAGGAATTCACTCCACAGCAGCCCTGGGTACCTGCCAGGGCACACAGTTGCATCCTGAAAGGTGGCGGGTACCCGCCACCGGGTGCAAGATGGCCATCTCCAATTTGCCGGACCACCACGAGGGCAGCCTCAACAGCACACATCCCCTTGACGCTCTTCCTACCGCCTGGCACGGTAGAAGTTCTACAACAACATGTACATTGATAACAGGGGTGCCATTGACTTGGCAAAAAGCTAAACCTCTCAGAATAGCTTCTGCACCTAGCGGATGTCCATTGGGCTAAATTTTGTGCGCAAGCTAATTGGTGCGGGACTAATCAAAGTACTCTGTGTCAAGAAAACCAACAACTCAGCTGGTTTTCTCACCAAACCCACGGGAAGAACCAGTATTCAGAAATCTCTAGCGAAGCTATCAGTCATCCCAATTTCAAAGTCTGCTTTGTATCTGGCAACTCAAAGCATGGGAGGCTGTGAGATTACATGTCCGGTGAACAGAACCGATCTCATAAAATGAGAAAGGTTCTGGGATCCAAATCAGCTGCGGAAACAGGTAAGCAAAGCAAACCTTTTCCGCAGTCCTAGCTGTGCAAGCGGGAATGAAAAACTGGTCACATCACTTGATGCATGCAGGAACATTTCCAGCAACCCACAAGCACAGAACAGAAACCAACCCAGGTCCCCAGTCACTCAGAGAAAGGATCACCGCAAGTGCCAAAGGTGAGCAGCTGTGGTCTCTTATTGTGTGGACCAGATGTTTGCTAACCACATGAATTAATTTCTTAGACACATTTGTGCAGGAAAAAAACTTATCCCAATTCTGCAAGAAGTGCAGGCCGAGAGACAATTGGTAGGGGGATTCAAAGTTGGCCATGCACGGCTTGCATGCACTTTTGCAAGTTGGTGTTCAAGGCTTTTATTGAACACCAAATTTCATAAATACATTCAAGCAGGCTTAGGCGGTGTAGTACAGTGTGGCTTGCATGCACTTTTGCAACTCGGTGTTCAAGAATGAACTTGAACACCGACTTGCAAAAGTGCATGCAAGTCGCATCTGGCCAACTTTGAAACCCCCTGGTAAGTGGAAATTTCCACAGCTTGGCAGCAATGAAACAAAGAGCTAATGGAGAGCGGAACATTAAAAACATTGTGCTACTACTCAGCCGTTTCACCAACACAAAGAAAGACGGATCAAACTAGCTGTACGCTAACAACCATGTAAGAAACATTATGTTTTCTAGAGCAAGCTAGAGAGCTGCTGCTAATGAAGTTTGCTAATACAGAGACCATCAAGCACTATCAATCTAAAAAATAAGGAGCAAGCTAGCTCCTTGGTTTTTCTGTTTCTCTACATTAGTAGTTATCCCAGTAGAGAGTTGGCCAATCACCTGCTCTTAGGTGAATATCTAAGATATTTTTTTCATTCAACTGCTCAATTGTCTCTTTAGGAGAGTTATCTAACTAGGAATAAACATCTCTCAGTCATTGTAATTCTTTCAAGATGGTGGATAGATGGTGGGTAGCCTGCTGGAGCTGGCAAGATGTCACTTGTCATCAAGTGACTATTTTTTTTCCTGGTGATTAGAACTGTGAAACTTTTGGGAAAAACTTTTCAACCCCAAAAACCTTTCCTAGAACCAAACTCAAACCAGAAAACTTTTTAAACACCACTTGAAACCTTGAAACTTTTGACATTGGTAACAAGAAACTTTTCTTGCAGCTGTGGTGCAGTCATAACCAGGTTCATCCAATGTCCCAAATACAAACTACAATGATCAATAATAAAACTTGATGAATGTGAATGCTTTGAGTGGAAAAGAATGTATCTACATCAATTTTCGACAGTGCTTCACAGGTTGTGCAGATCCGATCCCCCAGCTATGTCGGTATGGCAAGGATTGATTATGAAGGGTGAGTAGAGGGAGCATGATTATATGGGGCAGGGGGAAAAACAAACAAGGTAAAGGTTACAGAGGCACAGAGTGGAAAGGAAAGGGGATACCAGAGTTGACGAAGCATGACTAAAACACCGCCCCTCCACCAAGAAACGGCCACGTCAGGGAGAAAGGGAGGGAAACATACAAGAGAGATGACTAGAGGATATGCATGATCTGGAGGAATTTCGAGGAGATAAAGAAGCCATGATGGTCGAGAGGCTTGGGGAATCTAGCGGCAGAATCTTTGGCGTAGCGGAACGAGTTGCGGTCGACGATAGCCCAATCGGATCCGTTTTTAGTGCGAGCATTGAGGGAGTCGATGAGGATCTCGAGGGTGAATTCGGGGTGCCCCTGGAGGGTGAGAAGGCGGACATGCTCCTCCAGCTTCGCAGGCTCTTTCCCCGGCGAGTCGAGCTGTGTGGGGTCGAAGGTCGGGCCGAGTTTGACGAAGCCATGGACGGCACAGTTTGGCGTCGTGCCGAGGTTGTGGGTGCCTTCAGGGAGACTGGCCACAATGTCTCGATGGACCTGGTGCAGCCGCTGATCGATTACACCTCTCCGGTCAGCATGGGACTTACAGAGAGAGAGAGAGGGGGGGGATGAACTGACGAGAAGCGATGGGGATGGCAGGTCGGGTTGAGGATGGTGGGCGTGGGTGTAGTCGAAGAGGGACTGGCCGAGCAGGCTGAGCGCGACCTCGAAGATCCCGAACTCCCATCCCAGCGGGTTGCGGACGACGTGAGAGCCGAGCGCTCGGGCGAAGATTTGGTGGCCGAAGCAGATCCCGAAGAGCTTCAGATGGCCGTATTCGGCGACCAACTTCCCCGAAAAATCGACCAGGTCGTCGATCCATTTGAGGTCATCATAGGCGTTCGATGCTGTGTTTCGGGCGACATTGATCGAAGGGGTTTGGTGTTTTTTTTTTTTTTTTTTAGATTATGTAGACCCCGGAAATGGTTCTCGTAAACTCCGCTGAGAGAGACTGACCACTTCCTGAAATGAGTAGTCCGACCGACTCGTTCAACAGTTCGTGGGAGGGATACTCGACGGGCTCCAAGCCTGGGAGCTCAATGACGTTGAAGCTAACGAGCTGCAGCTTGGGAGGAAGCTGAGACGAGGCCGGGTTGAGGACGAGATGTTCGTGGGGTTCGAGCACGAGATCCTGGCCGTCCTTGTCTGCGAGCTTCTTGTAGTTCAGCCCGTTCTGGAAGAAAGAGGCGAACACCTCGTGGTAGCTTCCTAGCTTCGCCGCCGCTACCGGTACTAGCACGCCCGCTCGTAGGAGGATGACTATCGGAATCGCCGGCTCGATCTTGGCACCGTTGTCGATGATCTCGTGCGGAGTGATCAGTGAGCAGCGCATGTCCGGGTATTCTGCGTTTCAATGATTACGGTAGTCCGGATGGATGACTTGAGGGTATGTGTGTACAAACCTCAATATCTTTGTGGAAGATTGTGGTGGACCCATTGTGGTCGACCTGGAGACCTATCTTTTGCGGAGAGCCGCGGGAAATTCTGCCAGTTTCCATAGCGACATCCGCCGTAAATATGGCCGGGTCACAATGCGAGGCACCCGCTCGAGTAATTGTGGCGGGGAGGGTCCCGAAAGACTCAAAAAGCACTCATGAATAGGTTGTTTGAAGTAGTACTGGCACAGATTACTTGTTTTCTAGGCATGCAAAACGATCACTGGGAATACAAGATGACGGAAGGACAAGAAAGCGGATTGAGAGAGAGTTGGAGACAGAGACAGAGCGAAGTGGTTTTGGTTATGCTCCGAAGCCGTAGAGTGTCCGGCCCTGTCGCTTGAGGGCATAGACGACATCGAGCGAGGTGACCGTTTTCCGCTTGGCGTGCTCGGTGTAGGTGACGGAGTCCCGGATGACATTCTCGAGAAAGATCTGGGGTCGGTGAGAAGCAATCGTCAGACGCTGCAGCGGAGGGGATGTGCGTAGACGGCGAGGGCTTACTTTCAGCACCCCGCGGGTCTCTTCGTAGATCAGCCCGGAGATTCGCTTGACTCCTCCTCGACGGGCAAGTCTTCGGATGGCCGGCTTGGTGATACCTTGGATGTTGTCCCGCAAGATCTTGCGGTGACCTGTGGATGGGGGAGGAGCAGACGTTAGAAGAGGGATGCCGAGTGGGGAAGTGCGATGGTGGCGGACTGACGTTTGGCACCGCCCTTGCCGAGGCCCTTTCCGCCGCTCTTTCCGCGTCCAGACATGTTGGGTTGATGTGTTGGTGAGAGGTGGTAGTGGGGGGTAGGGGTTCTGGGTGTGTGCTGGATGGGTGGAGGTGTGGATGAGGAGGGTGAAGGTGGCGAGAGAGCGGTGTTTTATAGGGCTGATGTTGCCCCCAGCGATCCCACCAAGCCCCTGTCGCCCCTGTCGCCCCAGCCGCGGGCCGATTGGCAACCCCGCCGGGTCTGTGCCCTGCCCCAGCCGGCGCGAGCTAGCTCGGGAGCCCCCAATGCTGGCTTCCTATTGGTCAGGACTTCGCGCCCGACCCCGCGCCGGACAGCTGGCCTCTGCCTCCCAACTCCGCCCGATCTCGTGCACCCGTCTTGCAGATCGCCCCTGGAGTTGGCTTCTCCCGGAGACACACTCCCCGGCTATAAAACGAGCAGCCTGTCGCCCCTTCGACGGCTCACCCCACCAAGCAAGCCTCACCCCCACCAGCACCACCCCCACTTACCACCACTCCTCACCCCCACCACACCCACAACCCACGCATCTCAATGGCCCGCACTAAACAAACCGCCCGCAAGTCCACCGGTGGAAAAGCCCCCCGCAAACAGCTCGCAGCCAAGTCGGCCCGCAAGTCCGCCCCGACAGCCGGCGGCGTCAAGAAGCCCCACCGATACCGGTACGCATCCTTCCTTCCTCCGCCTTTCCAGAGTCCCTCATCCTGACATGCTTGCTGTCTGGTGTCGTCTTTCAGCCCCGGAACAGTCGCCCTCCGCGAAATCCGTCGGTACCAAAAATCCACCGAGCTGCTTATCCGCAAACTCCCGTCAGTGCTACACCCCCCTCCACTATACAGCTTCATGAATGGCCTCCTGACCATGATTTGGCGCGCACAGATTCCAGCGCCTTGTCCGTGAGATTGCGCAAGACTTCAAGACCGACCTGCGCTTCCAGTCCTCGGCCGTCATGGCCCTCCAGGAATCTGCCGAGGCGTACCTTGTCGGCCTCTTCGAGGACACCAACTTGGCCGCCATCCATGCGAAGCGTGTCACCATTCAGCCCAAGGACATCCAGCTCGCCCGGCGACTAAGAGGGGAACGATCGTAGACCCTCTCTGAAAACTCCATCATTCTGTCTCTTCGTCTCTTCTTTGTCCATCCAGCCTGTATTACTTATCCTTGCGTCATCTCACTTGAAACTTGAAATGTCCCCCCGCTACATATTTACACACCACACCCTTGCTTGTTCAGCATTTGTTGTGGCTGCTGTCTGGTCATCCAGCATGTCCCCGTGCGTCTTCTGTTCCTGTTGGAGCATCCAAGGAGCCGCTACTCCATAATCTATATTCAACACTAAATGCTAGGGTGCATGTTTGGCCTCGGGAAGCGCCGTGAAATCCGCAGTCACAGGCACCGCCCGACGCGGGTAATCATACCCGCACTTCTTGGTCCCGGGTGCAAACCATTCATCCATACAGTCCCACTGTTTATCCCGCTTGATAGCGCGTGCCGCGGCAGTTGAGCCCGGGGAGCCCCGAAATGAGCACTCGGCGCCTCCTTGGATGTGTTTCCACTACTTGCAGCGCCCGGTCCCCAGGACATCCGACGTGCGGGCTTCAAGCAGCTTTGGACCCTCCCTCTCTCTCGGAGAGCTTTTTCTGCGGACCCTTTTGGTGTACAGGCGATCGAAAATCCCGACACTTTAACGACCCACTTATTGCACGTCTTCAGACTCTGCAGAGCCAGAATCGTCGGCTCAGCCATTTTGCCAATATTATTCGGTTTTTTTTGAGGTGCGTAATCATGGCGTTGTTAGGCTAGCGGTAAACTGGGGCCTTGCCATGGCCTCGTCAGGGGTTCGACTCCCCTACAACGCAAGACAAACACACGGTGGATCGTGGGCGCGGTCAGCGCAACCACTGTAATCTACATATTTTTTCTTGGGCTTGCAGCGCTTGTCTGATTACTTTTCGGCCGCAAGTTATGGCCAGGGTTTGGCTTTTGTTCCAGTCGTACGACTCTGGCCTCGGATGAGCCCCAGCTCTCAAGTGGCAAAAAAGAAAGAGAGCCTCCTGAGAGGGCAGCGCAATGAAGGCAAGGTGAGATGGGGCAGGGATAAATCCTGCTTTCTCGGTTTGCCTTCGCGGCATTTTTAGCAAGTATGCCCGCTTTCACAGGAGCTACATGCCGTGCTTCCGGCAGTTGACTCGGCCTCTCTGACTGGGAGTGCGATCCTGCGACGTCATACGCCATGTTCGTTGCGGGACACTGCTAGCTTGGCTGACTACATAGTCTTTAGGACAATTGAACACCGGGGGGCCTCCGAGCTACACTCTCTGGCCAGCTTTGTTCCATTAAGTGTATTCCACAAGAAGGGGGGCGATTGAAGTTATTGACTATGCTCAAAGTAAAGGGGACATTCAAGAATCATGTGATTGGGGTCTATTACAAAACTCGGCTCCATAACAAAAGGCGGTGACAGAGAGAAGAAAACAAGCAGGAAGAGAGCAAATACATGGACTTCGAAAGGGCAGAGGACAAGTGAACAAAATCAACAGAAAAGAGAGGGAACCGTGAGACCAAGATTGTTCATGATCGTTCGCCTCTCAGTCTTCGGGCGAGTTGGATGTCTTTGGGCTGGATAGTGACACGTTTGGCGTGGATGGCAGCCAAGTTGGTGTCCTCGAAGAGGCCGACGAGGTAGGCCTCGGCGGATTCCTGGAGGGCCATGACGGCTGAGGATTGGAAGCGCAGATCGGTCTTGAAGTCCTGGGCGATTTCTCGGACCAGACGTTGGAAACTAACAGCACATAAGGTCAGTCACCAGGCTGGCACAGGTTGGCATGGCTGGGGTGGAGGGCTTACGGGAGTTTGCGGATGAGCAGTTCGGTGGATTTCTGGTACCGACGGATCTCACGAAGCGCGACTGTTCCGGGACTGCCGGGGCAAGGCGAGAAGGATGATGAGGACCGGAGGGTGTGCGTGCGAAGGGAGGAGGGGAGCTTACCGGTATCGGTGGGGCTTCTTGACGCCGCCGGCTGTCGGGGCGGACTTGCGGGCCGACTTGGCCGCGAGCTGTTTCCGGGGGGCCTTTCCACCGGTGGACTTGCGGGCAGTTTGCTTAGTGCGGGCCATTGGGATGAGTGGATGTGGATGTGGTGGAGGTGGTGTTGTAGGGTGGAGTGGGTGGGTGTGCTGTGGTGTGGTGGAGCTATGGAAGGGCACGGAGAGCCAGGCTCTTTATATAAGCCAGCAGCAGCCGAGCGCCACCTGCCGCCCGAGTGTGGTGGATGTGCATTTCGGAAGGTCGGCCTCGAGGCCGGCGTGCCCGTGTGCAGCCGTCTACTCAGAGAGGACGAGTGGGCGGGTGGCGCTGACCAATAGGAAGCTGGCCTGGGCCCGTGCAGCTCTCTCATTGGCCCGCGCCCCTGCAGACGCGTCTGGGATCCCCGGAGCTCGCGTCGGACGCGCTGGTGGGCGCTCAAAGGACACGCTTCTCCCTTGTCCGCTGGCACAAAGGAGTCCGCTCTCCCCCTGGGACTCGTCGGCTATATAAACCGGGCCTTCCCTCTCCCTGTCCCCCCCCTCATCCCACCTTCAACCAACACAACCCATCCACAACCCCACACAACCAAACCCTCACCCCCACTTCAAAACTATCTCAACATGTCTGGACGCGGAAAGAGCGGCGGAAAGGGTCTCGGCAAGGGCGGTGCCAAGCGTCAGTTGACCCCCTCCACGTCTACACTCTCCATCCATCCCTCATGCACACTGACTGATCCTTCTTTCCCCTCTCACCTCAGGTCACCGCAAGATCTTGCGTGATAACATCCAAGGTATCACTAAGCCTGCCATCCGAAGACTTGCTCGTCGAGGGGGAGTCAAGCGTATCTCCGGCCTGATCTATGAAGAGACCCGAGGAGTACTCAAAGTCAGTCTGCTCTCTCATTCCACCCTCATCCTCTCCTCATCCAACTTACCATTCCATCTCGAGCGCAGATCTTCCTCGAGAACGTCATCAGAGACTCGGTCACCTACACCGAACACGCTAAGCGGAAAACAGTCACCTCGCTCGATGTCGTCTACGCCCTCAAGCGACAAGGCCGAACCCTTTACGGCTTTGGCGCATAACCTATCTCGCCCTCCCCTTCATTTCTCATTAGTCCCTGTCGTAGATACTTTATATGTCTTCTTGTCTTTCCGCTCTCAATGATCCAGTTGTATTCCTTCAGATTCTCCCATTTTCATTAAAAGAAAAATAATCATCTGTATTATCAGATCATTCCCTAAGTATCCCAAACACCTTTCCGATGCCCCGACACCGCCCGTTGCCACCTTGCCTCACAGATTCATGCAGGCGGACTGGGACAAACTCGCCCTCCTGAGCCACGCCGCATGGCTCAGGAGGCCCACGCCGCTCCGAGCCTCGTCCCATGAACAGCACATATGCAGTCCTCCTTCATTACCACCCGAAATGACGCACTCCATTGTGCTATGATCGTATGCATAACCTGTCAACCGGATGAAATCCCCGTATGCAGCCCAATCTCCAATGACTTCCATACACCCGACTTTTTTTATAGATTTAATAGTTTTTAGAGAATAACAGGGACAAGGAAATCATATTACAGGAGACATTTGTCTTTAGTTCTTGTAAATTTTTCATCGGAATCAATCTTCCATTTCAGAGGAGAGGGCTTCTTTAGCCTTGACCTCGGCGGCCTCGATGATCGGTTGAGGGACGGGGGCGTGCTTGGAGTTAGTCTCAGAGACCGAGATCCACGACATCTCCAGCTCGAAGTCTTTGTCCTTCACTTCGTCGTGGACCATGTGTATTCTATCGTCAACGCATACGGAGAGAAAGAAAGCACAGGATGCGATGAGTGGTGAGTGGATGGAGGGGAGGGTCTCCTCGTCAACGGGTGCTGGGGGTGATCAGACAGGGACTGACATTCTGGCGGCATGTTCGACCGCTTCACGCGCGGACATCTCTTCCAACTTCAACTTCTCGATCTCCGTTCGCGCGAGAGTTCGTCCCTTACCGATCGCACAGCCGCGGTAACCCTGACACAAGAGGAGGAGATGAACAGGTGTTTTTTTCTTCTAGATGGAATGTGGGTTGTGCGTACCCAGAAGACCCCGCTAGGCTCGAGGCAGAACAGGTCGGGCGAGCCGTCCTTGTCGATCCCCGCGATGAGCGCCGAGATGCCGAAGGGACGGACACTCCCGTAGAGGGTGTATGCCTGGCAGAATTGGCCCATCCGGTCGGCGAGTTTCTAGACAGATCACACACGCGCAGACATATCGTCAGGTCGAGGGGAGGGGAGATGGTCGAGTGATGGGTTTTCCTACTTTGATCGGGATCGGGTCGTTGTAGTTTTGCTTGTAGGATGCGGCCTCTGCTGTAGCCCGATGTCCTAGCTGTCTTCCATCAGCCAATAAACCGGCCGTTGCCTTGTTATTTGGATCATCGAGTTAGTTCAGCGTTCTGGTTTTTGTTTTCCCCTCCCTGTTCAGCTCGATCCGACTTACGAGGCCGATGTGGAGGTCTACCGTCCGTAGTCTTCGGTTGCTCCCTGGGACCAATAGCTTCGATTGGACTAATTTCTCGACCGCAAGTACGACTCCGTCCTTGCATTTCAGCCCGATCACCGTCCTAATCATGCCACACCCCGTGCATGTCTTTTTTTTCAGTCCAGAATCCGGTGAGTTTGGTTTTTCATTTGGATGTGACTGACCCTGAGTTTTCTACGGCCTTGTTGGCATACTCGACCTAGTAGTTTTTGGTCAGTGTATATAGCTGAGTGTGAGGTGGATGAGGACTGACTTGGAATATTCGGCCGTCTGGACTGTATACGGCAGGAAGGGCAAGTCAGTGGGCTGCTTGCTGATAGGAGAAGGACAAGGAGGGGCTTGCTTGCCTGTAGGTTGAGGCTGATAGGTCGTATCCAGTTCCGATCGAGGTCATCTTGGCTGGTGCGTGCTGAGCCTGGGGGTGGTCTTCTCCTGGCTGGCGGGTGACGCAGTATAGTTCGAGGGGGTCTCCCTCCGGGTGGCTTACGTATGAGTCAGACCCCAGGCCGGGGTGTCGGCGCACATGAGCCGGCCGGCCGGCCCGGGTGGGCAGGCCAAGGATGGACGAACCACTCCGGGCAAGGAAAACCTACCAGCCATGGCCAGCACCTCCACCACCACCAGACCCGCAACACCAGCAGCATCCGGCTCAGCATCACAAGCTCCGGCAGGGGCACTCGCTGCTCGGCTCACTCGGCGGCGGACTCGAGCTGATTGCACGACACCACCCACTCGAACCCCTCCTCATCATCGCACTCACCCTCTTGGCGGGAGTCGTCAGGTGCTGGAAGATCTCACGACCAGCAAGCATAGTGTCCGTCTCCCTTGATCAAAAAGGTATCTTGGAAGCAAGGAAGGATACTGATTCTTGTTTTTTGTTTTTTATAGATTCGATGAAGTCCATTTCGGCGGATTCGCTTCAAAATACATCCGCTCGGAGTTCTTCATGGACGTCCATCCGCCCCTGATCAAGCTATTATTCGCACTCGTTGGCTGGCTGAGTGGGTATGACGGGACGTACGAGTTCAAAGAGATCGGAAGGTAGACTCTCTTCGTTTTTTTCTTTTGGGGCAGCACTCACTGTCCCTGACCAACAATACACAGTGATTATTCAGATCGGGTGCCGTACCTCCAGATGCGCCTCGTGCCCGCACTGCTCGGCGTCGCCGTCGTTCCGATCGCCTATCTCACTCTGAGGATGCTCCACCAACGCCCATTATCAGCTTCCCTAGGCGCCCTCCTCCTCACCTTCGAGAACGCACTGATCGTCCAGTCCAGGTTCATCCTGCTCGACTCACCTCTGCTCTTCTTCACCGCCCTCGCCATCTTCTTCCACACGGGCTTCTGCAACGAGGACTCCAAACGGACCTTTACGCGGACATGGTGGGTCTGGCTCTCCCTCACCGGCCTCAGTCTCGGCCTGGTGCTCTCCTCGAAATGGATCGGCCTCTTCACCATCACCGCCGTCGGACTCCTGACCATCAAGCAGCTCTGGGAGCTGCTCGGCGACCTGCGCATCCCCCTCCCCATCCTCATCCGCTCCTTCCTCGCCCGCTTCCTCTGTCTCGCCATCCTCCCCCTGCTCGTCTACATCTCCATCTTCGCCATCCATCTCGCCGTCCTCTCCGGCTCGGGCGACGGCGACGCCTTCATGAGCTCCGAATTCCAGCAAACCCTCCGCGGTCACACCCTGCCCGACACCTTCGCCGACGTCCTCATCGGCTCCAACATCACCATCAAACATACCAACACCCTCGGCGGATACCTCCACTCCCATGCCCAGTTCTATCCCACCGGGTCCCACCAACAACAGATCACACTCTATCCACATCACGACGAAAATAACCTGTGGACCGTCCTCGGCAGACTCGCCGACGACCTCGACATCATCCACCGGAAACCTCCCGACTTTTATTACAAGAATCGCGTGCCCGTCAATGGCTCCACCTTCATTCGTCTCAATCATCCCTTGACCGACAAACGCTTGCACACCCATGATATCAGACCTTCGGTATCCGAGGTGGATTATCAGAACGAAGTCTCGGGGTACGGTTTCCCCAACTATCCAGGTAAGACGCAAACACTCTCAAGATATTCATTGTTTTTATTAGTATTATTATTCAACGAGACCTTTTGCAGGTGATGCAAATGACGAATGGATAATCGAGATCGTCAGTAAGGAGTCGGACGTCAAAGCGGACCCAATCTCTGCCCGCCAAGTCCGGGCACTCCGGACCAAGTTCCGTCTGCGCCACTCGCTCCAGAACTGCTACCTGTTCTCTCACAAGGTCCGGCTGCCCGATTGGGGTTTCGGGCAGCAGGAGGTGACCTGTAACCGGAACCCGACCCTCGCCAGTTCGCTGTGGTACATCGAGTCGAACTACCATCCCCTATGTACGTCCTTTCCCCCCCCCCCCCCCGTCGACACGGCCTTTCGCATCCGGCTTACATCAGCAATCGGTAGTGGATCAGGATAAAGACGCGGTCAAGGTTAATTACCATCGGCCAAGCTTCTGGGCTAAGTTCTGGGAACTCCAGACGGTCATGTGGCAGACCAATAAAGCCTTGGTCCAGCACCACTCTTACAGCTCGAGGCCGAGCTCGTGGCCGGTCTTGAAGCGTGGGATGAACTTGTTAGTCTTTTAAGCGCTCTCTCTTCTCGCTCTCACTTCAGTTATTGATTATTTCTTCGGTCCTCAGTTGGGCTAAGGATCATCGACAGATCTATCTCATCGGAAACCCTTTCATCTGGTGGCTCTCCACCGCCGCTATCCTCTTCTATCTGCTCTCGAAAACTTTGTTGATCTTGAGGATCAAGAGAGGTTATCATGGCGAAGCTCGAAATCGTATGTTGAACTATCACCATCGGACAAAAAAAAACCTCAAATCTTGATTCTGATATCTACTTTGACGAATGTATTTTTCAAGTGAATGTGATCAAATATGATGGGATATCGGCATATCTAGTTGTAGGTTGGGCGACCCATTACCTGCCGTTTTACCTGATGAGTCGACAAGTATTTCTGCACCACTACTTCCCATCGTTATACTACGCGATCTTCCAAGTCTGTACGGTGTTCGACTTTGCGACGAGTCGGCTGAGCTCAAAGGCGCGGCTCAAAACCTTCGTCTCCATCCTCATCATCACCATCTGGACCTGGTCGATCTTCAAGCCGCTCTCGTATGCTTCTTCGTGGACGAGATCCCAGTGCGAGCGGGCTCGATGGAGACGGACTTGGGACTTCAGTTGCCACGATTTCCCCGAACATGTTTGTCCTTCTATTTTCCTGAGATGTCAGTTTTAATGAGAGCTTATTCGGTTTGGACTATGATTTTTGTAGGTGGATGATTATGACGATGCTGATGATCAGGAGGATGAGTTGATGATGAACACCACCGGAGGCCAATCAGGAAAGCTGGCCGCCCACAACCGATTCAAGCTGCTGGAGCCAATCATGAACGTCTTCCAACTGCCCGCGGATGACGAGCTGCTCGAGCCCTCGCCCAAGGGTGCCCATCCTTACGAGCCTGTTGCTAGCATCGACCTTGCCTCCAAAGCATCACACCCCGTCGCACGTCCTGTTGCAGCCTCTGTCTCTAAAGATCGAGAGCGGCGCGCTTGGCTTGAAGAACTCGATTAGGCTGCAGTGCCTTCTCTGCCGCTCGATCATTTATTGTACCTCAGCATTAATTCATTGAACTCAATAATAGAATGTATGTATAATACACCAACGCAAACTATCTAATTCGAGGAGAGGGTATGATGACCAGGAGAATCAGGAGAGGAAGAAGAAGACGTAGCGAGGACGGAAGCAATGGTGTACGGCCCGTCATGGGAGAGGCTGACATGGAGAATGATATGTGAATGGGGGTGGAAGATGAGGACGGGTTTCTTGGGCTGGCCGGGCTGGCCCTTGAGCAGACTGAGCTCTTTCCAGCGGACCTCGTGGTACGGATAGAGTGCCTTATATGCAGCCTCTTTTGCCGTCCATCTATTACTTCCCGGCCACAAAGCACACACAACGAACACACAGAGACAAGGTCAACACGATTCTTGATTAGTCATGAGAGAAAGAATCAAACTTGTGTATTTTTGCGCACCTGTTGGCCAAGAACTCAACCATACCCGCGCTCCATAGATCAGAAGAAGAAGCGGCGAGCTTGAACTCGGGGCAATCGAGCTCGGCGCCACTCAAGATCCTGCGGCTGAGCCGGGCAAGCCGCTGGGCATCGGGGGCGGCCGCGGAGGAGGCGTCGCCGGCCACCATCCGTGCCATCCTTCGCCGGTCAAGGATGTCAATGCCGGTCCCGATTATCCGCTCGGTTATTTGCCGAAGGTGGTGGTGGTCGTGCAGCAGCACTCGGGTTCCGCGGACCATGGTGCGGCCGCGTCAGGGTATCTCTGCTCGTCTCAGGCTCTTGTTCGGATGTGTTGTGACATATACTTATTCCTTGAGCAGGACAACTGTCACAGGTCTTTAGTAGGTAATTAGTGTGATATGATTTTCATGTAAAAAATCATTGATCAGGATTATCTCCAGCTTGCTCTCCAGCAGGATGTTCTCCTCTTTCATGGAAACTCCCTCGCTGCTGCGGGCTTGTGTCTTGCAAAGCAAACCTCCGACAGCCCTTCGCAGGAGGGACTTGCGCGCTATTAATGCCCCTTCTTGTGGAGCCAAGAATCTGAGTTTGGCTGGAAGGGGTTTTTTGTAGCTTTATAATTCCTTGTCCCCTTGACATTCTTTGTAATAAAATAGCTTTGGTTGTAGGCCTGATTTTTCCCATCCAACCTACATAATTTCAAGTGTTTGATGAAAATCCTGCAACACACACTGCAACAATTTGTGTTACGGATAACAGTGACATAACATTTTTTAGCTGTTACCATTACAGTTACTTGTAACAGCAGTGTGTTACGTTGCCCCTGCAATGTAAGAGACAAATACTAATGTTTGTTATGTTATTGGTGCCTGCAGAGCGCCAGATACCTGATAATATTTGAGCTGGAAAGAGCCTATTTTGCCCCGTTAGCGTGTTATCCAGTGGATAACGCGCCGTAACAACCTCAAAAAGAGAGCTGCTACGTTACACACAGGGCCAGCAAAGATCCCGTTACAGATAATGTAATGGGGTGCTGCGGGTAACAAGGGTTGTTATGTTACCCAAATTGTGCGGATAATGCAACATAAAGTAACTACCCATTCTTGCCCACAGAAATTCCACAAAAATCACCAAACATCTGCATTTACAAGCAGTGGTCAACTTGACCACTGTACCTTGCAGCTTGTGTGCACATTTGGTGGTTGTTTTTTTTGTGTAGCTTTCTCTCAGAGGATGCTATCAGCCCTACAAAACCACACTTGTTCACCAGCTTTGAAGATAACTCTATGAAAAAGGAATCAAAGTGGTGTTCTTGCTGTGCCAATGTGGGGAGGTACAGTGTAAGTCCCTCCTGACAGAGGCTTGCTTTGCAAGTTCAGCCTACCCCCCGGGGGCCCAAAGTCTTGAGGGATGTTGTTGAGTTTGGGGAAAGTTGCACTCTTGTGCGCAAAACCTGGACACATTTTGGATATGGTTTCTTGCTAGGCCACCCAAATGTAGAGTGCGCCATGGCTAGCTTACCACAAGCCCCTAGTTTCAGAGTGAACACTGTTGGATGCCTCTTGTAGGGTTCTCAGTGAGCCACACTGTGTTAGTAGACAGCTAGCACATTGAAGGAATATGTAGAAGTTTGTATGTATCAATCTAACTGAGGCAACATAAAGGGCTAAACTATGCAAATGAGAAAGAACTTTGAAAAGAATAAATTCTGGAATTGAAAAGAAGTAGAAGTATAGCAATGAGTTATAAGCAAACCTGAGAAGAAAATTTGAACAGGTGTCAAGTCCCTGAAGATAGAGTTCAGTTTTGGGCAAGCAGATTTCAGCAAGGCACATAATTAATATACAATATTTATGCAATTGTGGGCTTATAATCAGGAACATAAGCAGACATTTAATAAAAAAAATCATTCTGGGAACTTGTGGAATGATATCTGAAAATCAAAAATGCAAAAAAAGAAAGCTGTATTACTTCAAATTATTATGCAACTATAATTTTCAGTGATCCTATCAATTGAAAAGTAAAAAAGATGGTCGAAGAAATCCTTAAAATCAGGTCTGAATGATGCTTCATAATTTGTTTTGGCATAGCTCCATAACTCATGATTGTTACGTCTGATCCAATTTTCTAGAAAAAACCACAGAAGGGTCATTAATTGTGAGTTTTCATTTTGGTTTGAGAATGAATTCAATACTTCATACATCTTCTTTCTTGGTATATGATCTGCCTGATAAGCTGATTTGTTATTCTTGGTGATCAAGTGTGATGTTTTTAAAAAAGAAATAATGGCTGCATCTGATTGCTTGATATACTCTACTGAATTGGATTCTTCAGTTTTCCTGCAGCACCAAGGTATGACTGTTCTAATCATTTCAGCATAAAATAAATAGGGTGTTACAAGTTTCTCAAGAATTGATTTGAAAGGGCTTGAATCAAGGTTGTCTGGAATTAATGTTTCCACACAGATGTTGGCTTTGTCTTTCCAATATTCATACCACACATTTTGATTCTCTTTGAACACTTCAAGTTTCATTTGATATAAAATATCAAATTCTCTTCTTCTATATTTTCTAGCTGGATTTGATTCCAAGCTCAAACTGAATTGAGAAAGAGTCTCATAAAATTCATGCTTTTTTATGATACTTTTATCTTGATCTCTTGCAGCTTTATAAATCAATATTTTGATTTTATTCAGTTTATCTTCTTCAAAATTTGTTCTGATATCATCAGGAGGGAAGCAATTTCTATCAAATTTCAATCTTGGGAGATAATATTTTGGTGTATGATCTCCATGATAAACAGCAGACTGATTCAAGGTGGACTGATCTGTTTGACTTGTAGTTTGAACTCTGGAGTTCATCTGTGGAAGTTTTTCCTTTGATGCCAGAAAATGTACAACTGGGGTTTGACTCACTGAATTTTCTGCATTAATTTTGAGGCCCAAATTACCTTCCAAATAAGCAGATGGAACTATTTTGGCTTTGCTGTTTTGGAGTTGAAAGGTTACTGGTAGTGGCAACACAGCATCTGGTAAACAATCAATCTTTCTTTCCAAACCACTCTCATTATTAAATTTGTTTTCTAGCTCAAAAGATTGAAGAGCTTGATCAGTGTTTCTTGAAGATTCCTTGATACTTGGGGAGTAAGTGTTGAACTTCATTGAAGATTCTCCAGCATTTTTGAATGTAGCTGTTAATCCAGCTTTCTCTTGCTTACTTTTCTTGATTGGTGGGGAGAAGGAGACCGATGAATCCCCAATCCTTCTTTTTGACCCATTTTCAAAATTGAATTTTGTTAATGGTACAAAATTTTGAAGCATATGGTTAGGTTTCACAGCTTCTTTGTTGGCTGTGGAGCCAATATTGTGGTGTTCTGAAAAATGTGCAGTTTTCAGACGTTCTTGTTGGGCCAGGATTGGAAAACTGGTTAGACTGGTTTTGTGAGATGATACAGAGAATTCCGCATAATTTTGTGATTCTTTAGGTGTTCCTACTTCTCTGCCTAAGCGCACTAATTGTAAGGATGGTGTGTCATGGCCATGAAGATTGGTAGTCGATTCGAGTCCTTGAAAGTAATCAGAAAACGGAATTGAACCCTCTCCAGATGGACCCAGGGTCCATTCAACATTGGGTGACATGCCATTGGTAGCAGCATTCAGTAGTCGATCTGTTTGCTCCCTCAAATGGAAACCATCACCCACTGGCCGACCTTCCCGAGGCGCGATTGTATGAGTCGCATAAGATTCAGTGGGTTGTGTAAGCCGTGATATAGATGGGAAGCCTTTTTCAGTGTTGTGGACGGCTGCGCAGTGGCCTTCGTTGTCTGTTCGAGATAAAGATGGACTGGCATTGGGTTGACCAGCGAGGAATCGACTAAGGTCCTGGTAGTTAATGTCGTCCTTCTTCAATGGCTTTGGCATGGGTTCCGAAGGTGGCTCACATGGAAACAACATCAATTCCTCATGGCCACTGACGACAATTAGTATCCCTAAAATCTTGTAAAGAAAGACTGCCCCCCATCTCATTTTTGTTCAGTCTCTACTGGTTCGCAACTGCCAACCAAGAGACTATTCTTCCCGGTTACGATTATGATGGTAAGAGTTGATGAGAGAGTGAACAAACTTGATTTAGAAAATATACCAAATGCCGAGTATTTTGGAGGATAAGAATTACGGTCAGTGGATGATCTAACCTAATGCCCAACCAACTGGAATTTGTAAGGTTGACCTGAGCGGTACACGACTTTGTTAACTTGATAGATGTATTTCGGTCAAGTGTATACATTGAGTCTGACAAGTGGCAAGATCAATGAGTCCTTGATACGGAGCTTTTGACTGGTTCCCCTTTGCTGCAGCCTTGTCAGCTGCATGCCCGAATGAAGTCCCTCCGGTTAGACTCGTCTCACCGGCAAAAGCAAGAGGTGACATGTTCTGAAAGTACTGAGGTTAAAACATCACCTTTAACAGGTGCTCTGATCTTCGGTTTTTTTTGTGGAATGTTTCAGGAGGACAGTCTCTTGGGCTAAGTCTGCTAAGCTTACTTTAGTATCAGCCTCCGTTGGCCCCCTTGGTCAATGATGAGAGACATCAGCAAGCCAAGAGGGGTTTCTCCAAAGTCAATCGTGTTCTATGTGCCTCCTAGGGACGAAACACCAGCCCCAACAGAAGGTACTTGTGCAACTCTAGTACTTTGATGCATGAGGGGTAGGGGCAATGTGACCATTTTAACCTAGGATATATCGTCCTAAATCCATCCGGATTTCTTCACGGAGGGGGGTATGAATAGGCAAGAACCTCACAGGTTTTCTTCGGTAATTTTAACTCAGAGTGATTATTTCAGAGAATCCTCCCAGAAGTGCACTTGCCCCTGTGGTGTATAGCAAACAGCGTGCAGGGCTCCTAGTTTTCTTACAAAAAACGCGATATTTGAAAGTGATGGATTGAAGACACAGGTAAGAAAGAAACTTGCGGGAATAAGAATGGATTGTCCGCATCACACAGCTTTGTCTATGCATGCTATTCTAGTAGCAACAGCCTCCGGTTCTTCTTTGGAGGTTTCTAATCAACAGATCCATCATGTGTGAATATCAACATCCAGGGGGTGGGATCAATTGATGGGCAATACCGGCCGTACAATTGCCAAGAAGGAGCAGGCGCGATGGGAGAGACGGTGTTGGAAGTCAGCTACATTCTCATCCTGATCTTTCGCAAGAGGATGAGTACGGACCTTATGAAGAGTTGAATGCGCTTGGATATGTTTAATCACTTGATTCGATTGACGATAACTCTGATGGCAATCTTGAGGAATAGCAGTGCCACCAGGGGAATCGAGCGCGGTCGGTTGGGAAGAGATTTTGCGTAGCTGAGTATATGAGATTGACTTGGATCGAACGATGTGCTCTTGATCAAGGCCTGTAGGAGTGCGCGACCTGGTCCGTTTTCTTGATTGTGCTTTCGGAAAGGCAAGGTCGGTTGTGTTGCTTTCTTGTTGGGTCGAATTCGGGCGTATTTGGCTCCTCCTTCTACTCATCGACTTCCGCGCGACAGAGCTGGGGAGTCTTTGCAAGTTTTCTGTCAGCCGCTCATCTACTTCGTCGCGCCGTCCATGTACCTCGCCCTTCGTGTATAACTGGTTCTCACTGGCTTGTGTGGTCGTTGGTTCTTGCTCCGCCTCAACTTTATTGGAAACATCACCCGGCTCCTGGTTGCGAGTTATCTGGGTATCATCCGACTCATTCTGGACAGGCCGCTGAACTACATTTACCTCACTGTCTTCCAAGGGCTTGTTTACCCGAACCTTGCCCAGGCTAACAGAAGAATCCGGCCTCACGACCTGAGGTTTCGGTATATGAGCCTGAGTTTCTGGCCGCTTCAAACTTCTTGAAAACCATTCCCCAAACAGGCACGCAGCATCCAAGGTAGGTCAATGGTTCTAACCAGATGAAATATCATCAGATGTGGCAGGGGGCCATACTACTGCAGCTTGCTAACCTAGTTTCTGCACAAGATCTCATGTTGATCGCTGAGGAGTGTCGGGTTACCGTCTTCTCCAAGACCTCTGTTTGGCCGTAAGAAGTATTGCACCATCCAGATGGTTCTTTAGAGTTCGAAGACGAACGGAGTTGGGATTCCAGGAAAGCTTGTAAGAGAGGAGCCATGAGAGCGATGGGAGCTAGGGATGAATTCAAGGTATCGAATTCCTGTTCACGCAAGTACACATCAAGACCTCGGTTTGGCAGTTCCGACGCCAGTTTGTTACGCTTACATTTTGGAGAGTGCACATCATCTGCATGTGCTCATTCTTGTCGGCAGCCAGGCGCGACTCTTGTTCGTTAGCTTGAATGGTTAGATAACGGACGTCTTTTTCCAGCTTGGCTAGGAGCAGACCCTGGTTATCCTGGATGTTACTCTGCCGGACGGCTTGTGAGCCCACGGTTTCAAGCTGCCGATTGACTGTGGTAAGAGAATCCGTGAACAAGTTCAGGGTAGGTTGAAGGGTGAGATTGATTCGGTCGGCGGTTTGCAAAGCTTTGTCGGGTAAGCACATTATGCGCATTCAGCTCTATATTTTTATCCAGAGATAGCCCGTCGGAAGCTTTTTCTCACGAGCCATCGCAGAGAAGCTTCTCTAAGCTTAGACTCACCTATTTTCTCGGTGTCCGATCTGAATTCGCCTACAGATTGTTGGATCTGCTCTTGACCATCACTAAATATACTTTCAACGGATTCGACTCTTCTGACCAGAGAGTTGACGTGTTTGACCATTTGATCGAGCTGGGATGAAGTCAATGTTTGCCTTTTTAGCTTTGAAATACGCCTGGTGAGCTAGCGAGGAAAGATAAGGAAACCGAGATGACGGACCTGGGTGGAATGGGCTTGGATGGTTGTGAGAAGAGAGATCAGATGCTTATTGAGCGTACGATCAGCCCCCGCTTTGTCTGAGTCGGTCCCCTCAGTAGCGATGCGCTCGCCCCGAGCAGTGCTCTCTGGGCCACGAGGCCTGCTCGAATCGGACTGGAGGAAGGCATAGAGGGGATGGTTTGAGTGCGGATGAGAAGACATCGTTAGGAGATGTTGGATGGTCAAGAGAAAGCTGGTCAATGACTCAGTTATATGGTTTTCGGTTTGAGTCGACTCGAGTTTCAACTTGGGAAGCAGGACTCAGCTTTCTCCTCGCTGTGCTGTGCTTGCTGACTTGACTCTCCAAGCTGGCCCGCTGTTTAAAGTCTTCCCTGGAGAAACAACCAAGCCATTCGTAAAACAATACGCGATTTTAATACAAGGAAGCCATAGCTCGGAACACTGAAATCATAACCTTCCTATCAGGATGAATGAACATTGACACTCTTCCGGTGAGGCACAGGTAAAATAGGAAAAACACCCATGAAATTGGTGAAATAAATCTTAAAACTGGCAGTTTTCAAGAGCAAAATGTGAGAGGGCAAAGCTGTGGAATCGTTCCCCTTTCTCCTTTCAGGAAAAAGGGTGCTGGTATCTTGGCAGCAGCAGGAAGATATCGCGTTTCTATTGAATCTCAAGTTGCAGACAATGGAGCTCTGTTTTCAAACAAGACGTATAAAACATTGCCATCAAAAAGAAATACTGATTAACTTCAGTCGAAACATGGTCGCTCAAATTTAAAACAGCAGACGGGAAACGAGGGTGGAGCATGCGGCGGGACGTAAACGAACACCGAGCACAGGAAAATGATTGAACTAAAAGAAAGACACGATGCTCTGAGAGCAGCGATGATGTTGATACCATTACTTTGCTAGGAGGATTAACCCGCCGGATACGCTGAAAAAGCCCAGTTTAAGCCTTCCTCAGACCGGGGCCTGTTGAGTATGGGTGTTGTCCAGGTTGTCCCTGTGTAAGAAAAACAGCGACAAAAATTATTCAAAAACTGAGTGAGATTGTAACAAATTGAACAACGGAAGGCTTTACGCACCAGTCCCAAGTAATGCCTCCAATAAGTTCACCAGCTCTCTGTTCATCATAGGTGGGGTTAAATAGGTTGAAGAGCTGAGATAGTTCATGGATTAGTAAATTTTCACAACGTTCGATAATTATGGGGTGGTGAGCCAAGAGCAATTCACCGCAATAGTAACAGCAATATCAAAGCATCCCGGATCAGGTCTCGTGGTGCCGAAATCGCAGCCTATATGACGCAGCAACAGTAAGGAACGGCTCGGCTGTCGATCATCACTTTAGAAGAAACATGTCATGTTTACTTACCATCAAGCACCCTCACGAACTTGACAGTGCTGGGCTGCCCTTTCCTCTGGATATATCTAGAAGCCCGAATGGATGTGTGAATGATCTGCCTCAGTTGGAAAGATGAATATGAAGCTTGACAGCGTGTCACTGAGTCTCACACTCTCTTCCCGCAGTTGGACGTCTTCGCACTAAAGCATTCGAGATAGGTTAGTTTCTCTTTTTGTTGCGATGTTTAGAACACCTGTGCGCACCCGTTGAGCCATCCAGCTGTTTGCACGGTTACAGGAGGGACTCCACTCCAAAGACATACACCAGGTTCTTTTTTCGAATCGTAGTAACCGCAAACCTGAAAACACATGTTTTTTTATCAAGTCTCGGATGCGCGAGGCAAGAAACAGACTGAATGAACGTACGCCGTTACCACCAGCGACCGCAAAGCTCTGAATCAACCGGGGGCAAAAAATCAACATCCCGCTCTGAGGGAACACTGGCAAAGCGATAGCGAGTGCTGGAAAAACACGAGGCAAACCGGTCTGGTGGTGTTATACCGGCGCTCCAATTCGTGGGATTCGGAGGCGGATTTGTAAACGGCGACATCGCTGCGCTTAGCCATTCGAGAGTTAGAAGCCATAGCAAACTGTGTACAGGAAATAAGAATTCAGATGTCATTTTTTAAGCATGAATCGAAGCCGTGAACTCACAGCTTTGACTGGAGTACTGTGTTGCTTGGCCGGAGCTGGACATCTTTGGTCAAGTGCTGCGGCAGAAAAAACACATCCATCTTTCTGCAGGAAGTAGTTGTAGCACATTGTATGAGTAGTGGCCATTACGGCAGGGACCGATAACGCAGCGAAGGTAGCGACCGTGGCGAATTTCATCTTGTGTTGAGTGGAAAATATCGTGGCAAGCAACTTGGGGACACGGATTTCTTGCTCGAGCTACATATATTTATGTAGCCCTTCCCTTACAGACCGAAGGAGTCAATGGTGAAGTGACTGGTTCAATGACCCTGCAGCTGATGTGTGAATTGGCCAATTTGCGAGACAAATTCATGAAGACAGATGTCAAACCGGTTATCATCATTTGGATGTTTGACAGCCAAGTCCCTGACCGAAGGACCTATGGACCTCTTGTGTATGTAAAAACGGGAAGGAAGAAAAGGTACACCACGGGTGCACTAAAAGTTTCCGAGGTGGTCTTGAGAATGAAATTGGTTGGATAGTGGTTTTTGGGACCGAATTGGTCTGAATTTGGTTTGGGAACCCATTTGGTTACTAATTTTGTTCCCAAAACCATTTTGTGAGAGAATGGCCACCGTCCTCCAAGAGATTTGGTTTTCAGAACCAATCTCCCAACTTTTTCCCAAATGTTGTGGGATTGGTTCTGGAAACCAAAATGGTTGGTTTAAAGGTCATCAAAACCAAAAAGGTATTCCGAAGCCGGATGGAATCCGGCTTGGAAATATTTTCCAGTTCATTCAGAACAGACGTCGCCAGGAACGAGTCACAGCATCCGCGTTTGTGATATTTTGAGAATATCTCAGAAACCACTCTGAGTGGTTTCTGGAATATTTTGCATAAATTTAGGAAATATTTTCCGGGATATTTCCCCCCAAATATTTTGAAAATATCTCAGAAACCACTCCGAGTGGTTTTTACAATTTTTTTGAAGATATTCTTGATGAGAAAACCAAAATTTTTGGGAAAATATCTCGAATCCCACCACATATCCAGGAAAATATTTTGTTAACCAAGTTTTATCTCACAAAATATTCTATTAAACCATTTTTATAATGCAAAATATTCCAATATCCACATTTTGTTGGACAAAATATTCATGAGAACCAAATTTATTGCTCACAATATTTTGCTGCCTCAATTTTATCGAGTGAAACATTTTCAAAACTGCCCTGGATTTCATAATATTTTCAACAATATTACACATATCAATCCGGCATCATCCCAACGGGAAGCCCGGATTATTTTCATTGCAAGCAAGAAAATAGAAAGAACAACAGAAAAGATATATACTAGAATAAAAGGGGAGATCGGAATATCATTCTAGACCGCTATTGATACTAGTATCAGCGTTGGCGTTAGCATCAGCGTTGGTGTTAGTATCATTGTTGGTGTTGCTGTCATTTCGTTTGGCATTGATCTCGGCAATCCTTGCTGTAACCTCGGCATCGGTTGGCAGAGCTGCTCGCTCTTCATCGACATCCTGGCACAACGTCCGATCGCTCCCCAAGAGAGCCCGGTCCTTGCGAAAAATTAGGGATGCAAAAGCAAGGGGGCTGAGCTCTACACCTTGATATAGTCCTGAGAGTCTGACTTCTCTGCATTAAACGCGGGCGGGAAAATCTCCGCAAAAAATGAGTGAGTGCTTTGGGGGGAAACCACAATAGAAGACAGATGGTCGAAGCTGAGGCAGAAACACACCTGTAGATGTATGCAAAGACGGTAAGCTTGGCGGGTTGAGTACCCCCACTTGTTTAGCCATTGACGGCATCTTAACTCGGATGACTTCGATAGGTTGGTTCCAACGTGCCAGCGCCCCGCCGACTGAGCTAAGATCTTATCGGCAGCGCGCAATTTTTTGCCGTCAGCCTTACCGTGTAACACTCAAACATGCTTCTTGGCTAGTCGGGCAAAGCCCATCATGGAACCCCAGTTGGTACATCAGCAAACAGCGACTGCATTCACAGAAGAAAGAAGAAAAGTAACAGACCCGAGTGATGGATGAGTTGTGGGGAGTGTTTCGCAGGGGAGCAACTTGAGATGGGGAGGATAAAGCAGAGGACTTGGAGGGATGTGCGATGAAGCAGCCTGCCTGACAGAAGTTGAGTGAAGTCTTCTCCGGTCGGTCGCAACTTCGCAAGGGCTGCACCAGCACCCTGCACGAACCACCTGCAGTGTGTCAACTGTCAGGTTCTGTGGGATCTTGCCACACCACCATGAACAGTAAAAATTTCTCAAAATATTTCTCTCGACTTTTGAGAGTCAAGGAAAATATTTCTGAGGACTTATGAGGTAAGAGGAAATATTTCCTCCAACTTTTACCAGAAACAAAATATTTTCTCCAACTTTTTAGAGAAGTTTGCGGAAATATCTTGTTTCCAGTAAAAGTTGGAGGAAATATTCTATTTCCAATGAATTTGTGAAGAAATATTTTCAAAGAGGCTTGTGAAATATTTTTCCAAATTTCCAAAAACCAGTAGATTATTTTCGGACCACATCCGAAAACTTTTAGTGCATCCGTGGTGTAGCAGAGCAGTTCCCAGAACCAATGGAAGTTCCCAGAAATATTTTTTGGAACCATCCTTCAGTACATGGGCAGGCATTCTGACAACTGCAAACGTGGCAAGCTGGGGACTGCGGGCCGCGCAGCGACTATCCGACCGGCCACTTGGAAGGATCCCCCAGTTGCTTCCTCCGACCGGAGACTTAGCCTCCATCTTGATCACTTCATGACCTTTGTCCCTCTTCTCCACCATTCCATACCAGGCATTGGCCATCGCACATCTTTCTTCTCTTCCTCCTCTTTGCTTGCCCAGATTGTTCGTCCCTAGCTGTCTATTCTTTCATCAAGATTGCTGAGCTCACACCGTTTCTTGACTTGATCTGCTACCTCGCAGTGGGATGTTTACTCCGCTTTCAGCAAGATCAGCCCGATGTTCTCCATTGCTGCTGCATTTGTAAGTTTAGAACTGAATACACTCAAAGCCTGTCTTAAAGACTGACCAATTCCTTTAAATTCCATCAGATGAACGTCAACACTGGTTAGTTCTGTCAACCGCAGTTATTGCTGTTACTGAAGTGCAAGTTCTGACAGCTTTTTTTTCATGGACGTCTGGCCGATCATAGATACTCAATGGGCCTACATGGAAGGCTTCCGAGTGAGTTCCCTCGACTGCCACTCTTTCACGAGCCAAGGCTAGGCCACTGACCAGAGACAGAATTGTCTCCTCGCAGAACTACTTTGAGGCAAAGAAGGATTACCTGAAAACCCAAGTTGGGAATCGGCGCACAGGCTCAGCCTTGCCATTGACCAGCTCGTTGGATTCCTGGACCGCACCCTGCTGGACCTCCAGCACCCCCGCGACTTCCTGTCCAGCTCCTCCTCCGAAGACGAGGATCCCGGGCGGACGGCCAAGCGCGGCCCCAGCCCGACCCGCGCCTGTCTTGCCGTTGTTGCCCATCTCAACGCGCTCTTGAGCGCGCTCGTCGGGCGCTCAAACCGGCAGATCCTGGACGTCTTCTACGGCGAGATCGGCCTGCGCATCCACACATACGTCTCTCCCCCCCCCTCTGGTCCAAAGACGAGCCGGAGGAAGCTGACAAGTACCGGCCAGGCTGCTGTGCAAGCACCTCAAGCGAGTCACCGTCTCTGTCCCCGGCTCCGTCCAGCTGCAAGCCGACCTGCGCCAGTACATCCAGACCCTCGACGCCCTGGGCCTCAACAACGCCGCGCTCGCCCAAGCCCTCGCCGCCCTTGTCCGAGTCGCAGAACGTCAACATACTTTAAGTTCTTGTTAGTTGACCCTGTGGCTGCCTCATGCAACCGCGCCATTCTACACCCAGGTGGCCAAGATCATTGCACAGTTTGCTGGCCAGCCTGCCGCCGCCGGGCTGACCATTTCGGGGCCGTTGGCCCGCTGCCCTTCTGCTTGGAGGGTGGCCAGTTGGCGTGGTGCCAGCAGTAGTTTTGTATGTACATAGTTTATGTATTTAAGTGCTTAGGTTAATTGCAATGCAAGGATTCTCGAAACTGTTCAAACCAAATTGGTTTGCACAAATGTTTCCTGGAACCAAAGATAGTATGAGAATGTTTTAATGGCCAAAATACGGTTATTGAAACCATTCGGCTCACCAATGTTGGTTATCCAAATGGATTGGCCAACAAAAATGGTTTTAGGAACCATTTGGGTGACCAATCTTGATTTTTCAAACCAAATTGCCAACCAAAATAGTTTCTGCAACCTTTTGATCAACCAATTTGGGTTTTCAAAACGTTTTGGCCAACCCAATTGGTTTTCCAAACTTTTTGGCCGACCAAATTGGTTTTCAACGCTTGTCAGCCAAACAAATTGGTTTTGATAACCATTTGAAGTGGTTTCAAGAATATTTCTTTGACCAAATCAGTTTTTGAGATATTTTCAGAACCACCTGAGGTGGTTCTGGTAATATTTTAAAAATATCTGAAAATGGTTAGTCCGACTCGTTCCTCAGGACGTCCAGGACTGAGTGTATTGGAAATATTTTGAAAACCATTCAAATTGGTTTTCAAAATATTTTTTTGCACCGGTGGTGTACACGGCGGACGCAAAACTCCAAAGTATTTCGGAGAGCCTCCAAAGTAGGGCTGGCCCCCCTTCCTGGCTGTTGGGACTAAAAACAAGTCTCCTCCCCAACCTCCTCTTGTCTCCAGATACTCCAAATGTGGAGTTTGTCCACCCCACACTACAACACCGGCCTCTCCGGGTATACCCGCGGTCTGCCCCACGGGTATAGGGCTCCGGGACGCCTCTTTGCCTGGACCGTACCCGGCCTACCCGGCGGGTACGGTCCACGGGCAGCCTCAGAAATACCCGCAGGTATATCGGGTATTAGGAAGGTCATGTTCAGGTGCGCTGCGGCTACCAATCTCTAGCCCAACTAAGCCTCTCAAATGGAGGGGGGGGGGGGGACCCCCACGTCCCAAAGGGACTCTCTGTAGGAGAGGCTTATGACTTATGTCATACTTTTTGCCTGAGAGTTTGGGGCTTTTGTGGCTTTTTATGCCATTTTTTCCTTTTGTCCTCCACACAGCAAAAACAAACAAGCCTCTGCTGAAGCCCTGAAGGGTCAATATAGCTGACCATCTTGGCTTCATATCCATGTCCTCATAATGAGGATTGGATGCATGAGCTGGATTGGCCGAGGCATATTGACCAGAGCTCAGAGAGCTTGGATTCTGTGGAATTGAATTGAATGAGCATACTGTTTTCCAAGGTCAGTTCAATCCACACATGTCATACAGCCCAGAATACCCCAAAGACCATAAGTTTGGAGGGTCATGGGAGGAGAACGCTTGGACTTCCAGAGACTTGTGTAGCGGCAAAAGATAGGGAAGAGTGGGACAAGTTTCATGATCCAAAGGGCATGCCTGGGGCTAGAGATCACCCGTGGGTACCCGTTTGGCGGTACCCGCCACCCGTGGGCGGGTACCTGCCCACGGGTGCCGTGTGCGGGTACCTGCCCACGGGTGCCGTGTGCGGGTCCGTGTATTACAATTTTGGGGAAAATGCCGCGGGTACCCGTCCAGGTACCCGCCACAAAAGTTCGTCCCCCCAATTGCTCCCGGAGGGCCCCGCCACCGGCTCAAGTCCTCCAACTGGGCCCGATTGGTCGCCGTGGGCCCGCTGTGTACTGGCGGCGGTTCCAATTCACGCAGGGTAGTCCCGCTGTGTATACAAACACCTGCCCGCCGAGCCTGCTCGTCAAGAGCCCCTTGGCGGGTAGGTGCAAGTATACCTGCTCGCCGAGAGCCCCTCGGCGGGTAGGTGCAAGTATACCTGCTCGCCGAGAGCCCCTCGGCGGGTAGGTGCAAGTATACCTGCTCGCCGAGAGGCTCTCGGCGAGGTGGGATCTGTATGCCTGCTCGCCGAGAGGCTCTCGGCGAGGTGGGATCTGTATGCCTGCTCGCCGAGGATTTCTCTTGGCGAGCAGGTATACATGCACCTGCCCGCCAAGGGGCTCTCGGTGAGCAGGCTCAGCAAGCAGGTGTTTGTATATTTACTCGAAAAACAACCTGATCCAACCCTGTTTGCTCAGGAAATGGAAGGATGGTATCCAGGAGGAAAAAAAAACAAGGCTCAAAGACAAAAGGTAAAAAAAGTGTTGTAACTAGAGCTTGGTTTGTTTTCAAAAAATTTATATAACGGCGAGGAATTTCATAAAAGTGCCTGAAAAATCATAAAAATAGTGGCGGATACCCGTGATACCCGCCGCGGGTACCGCCGGTACCCGCACAACGGGTGCCGGGTCCGTGTCCGGGTGTCTGATTTTGCCCAAAATTACCGCGGGTACCCGCACCCGCCGCGGGTACCCGGGTCTAATGGGCGATCTCTACCTGGGGCCCTTTGGGAACAGGGTCAAAATTTGAATGGCACAAAACACCCACCAAAAGGCCTCAAACCCTCAGGCCAAAAAGTGGACATTAGTCCCAAGTCCCTCCTTTGGAGGTCGCGCTTTGCGCCAGCCCAGGCTGTACCAGGGCCCTCCAAAGTGGGGGACTTGTGTTAAGTTAGTACCAATCTGCACACGCGTGGGAGAAGTGAGCAAAAATAAATGCACATATCAAAATTCCAAAGGTCCCTCAGCCCAGACTGGGGCCCTCATCAACGCTGCAACCAATCCAATACATGTATTGGATTGGTTTTGGTCCCAATACATTGTATCAGTATTGTATTGCTCGGCTGATCCGATCCAATACGGTGTATCAGGTTGCCAATACAATCCAATACAGTCTGATACATACGTATTGGGTTGCCAATACAGTCCTGTATTCTGTGTATTGGTGGGATCTACACTGTATTGTTTGTTTCAATACAATTGTATCTTCTTTTAAATATGATACATGGTATCAAATTTGTATGTATCAAAAAAACAATACGATACACCGTATTGGCCAATACCCGGATCGTATTGGATTGTTTCACGGTTGCCCTCATGGCTCATGGGCGCAAAGTGGGTGCAGTAGCTCTGGGCCTTTACAGGCCTTACACACGGTGTGAGACTCCAAAAGCGGTTTGCACCTCTTATGGCTGAATTTAGAGAAGTATGTGTGGGGAAACCCCTGATTCTCTGAAAGACAAAGACTGACAACACCCCCAGCTAGGCTGGAAGCAAGAAGATAGTGGTCTAGTTTAGTTGGATACTTTTCTCACAAGTGGCTCACAATGGACTGTGTATTGCAAAATATAAAGCTAGTATTTTATTATGTGGCGGAGAGTGTGAGGGTGACAATTTATTTGAATCTCGTGAGGGGAATGATCTCCTTCCTTGGATGGGGGGAAAAGGAGGAGAGAGCCCCTCCTTATATAGGAAAATGTGAGGCATTTGTGCTGGTGGTCTATGTACATGAGGGGTTTTGGCTGGTGTGCCTTTACAAATGCTGTGCAAATACAGCTATGTACAGTGTGGCAGTGTATACCTGAGCAAATTTAGCTGGTGATCTATTTACAAGTGTGGCTTACACAGCCCTCTGCTTGCTATGGAGTCTTCTCAAGTGACCTGCACAGCTTTCTGTATTGCTGTGTAGTCTGCTTGAGTGACTTGCACAGCCCCATGGTTACTATGCCGCTTTATTAATGTGGCTTGTGGTTGCTGGGTTACTGTAATAAGTGGCTTGTGGTTGCTACACAGCCACATTTGAGGCTGGCTGGTTGCTACATAGCTGCGTATATACACACATATATATGTAAAAGGGTAGTATGTAAGCTATATACATGCAGTTTTGTAAAAACTGTGTATGTAAACTGAAGGGAGTGTGTGTATCACTAGCTGGTGTAATGTAACACTACATATGTAAACTAGATATTTTTGAATTTTTCCATCCGGAACTAAATTGTCTACCACAACGGGAATTGGGAACAGGTCGCAGGAGGGCCCTGGCAAGCCCCTACTAGACACCCTTACGTAAATTGTTTCAAAATGATTTTTTTGGCAAAAATGATACTTACGTAAACCTGTGAAACTTGTTTCAAATGGACAGTTCTGGGAATTTTTTCTTCTGGGACATACTGACGTACCCTGTTTCAATCTGGTCTTCCCTTCCAAGGGAAAAAATTTCATACTTACGTGTTTTGTTTCAATTTGTTTTTGTGCTTAAAGGTGCAAACATAGTGTGCATACATATTAGTTCCTCCCTGTCCTCTCCTGCTCCCATGTTACATTATAAGGGTTGAGGAAGGTCTGAAAGGCTTCTAAAAGTGATTTTTTGTTGATTTTAATCAATACATCAGCAATGATAACCAGAATATCAATTTTGGAATTTTCTTATCCAAAACCCCCACAAATGGCTGCAGATGTTACTTACGTAACTTGTTTCAATCCACTATGCCAAAATTTGCATAATTGAACATACTGATGTAGTTGGTTTCAAACAGTTGGTTCTCTCCAAAAAATCAAAACTACAGCCGTTTCAAAATGGCAAATTTCCGGGGTATCACGTAAGGGTGTCTAGTAGGGGCTTGCCGGGGTCCTGTCGCGGGTATACCCGCAGGCTGGCAGGTATACCTGTAGCCCGGCTGCCCCGCGGGTACCCTGTTCTCGTTCCCAATACCCGTGGGTAAGGCTCAGGCTGCTTAATTTTGGTACCCAAGTGACAGGTATACCCGCGGGACGGGCGCCGGGTACCCCACAAGATCCAGCCCTACTCCAAAGTTCCTGCCAGCAGCAGCGGACGGTTGGCACTTGGTCAAAATATCTGACAAATGTCCTCCGAAGTGAGATTTCAATGGATCTTTGAGGTCAATTTGGAGAAGGGAAGGTGATGCTGATGAGAGGAGGGGAGTCGCAACTTATCAAAGAGGAAGGGGGAATGGGCAACGGGGAGGTCAATTGCAAAAGGAAAAGAGCTGCTGATAAGGATATGGGAGAATAGAAGGGGGGAAGAAAGTGCAAGATCTTGTGAACTTCCAATTGGGTTGTGATGAGCTAGACTGAGGCTGATGACAGCGGACACGAGGCAGGGGCGAGTGGAAGTGGTGTGGAAGGATAAGTATCATTGCACATCATGAAGAGAGAAAAACAAGAGAGAAAGAGGAAAGGAGAAAAAGAAACAAAGACTATACCTGATGACAGCGGACACGAGGCAGGGGCGAGTGGAAGTGGTGTGGAAGGATGAGGAAAGAGTCCTTCCACGCCCGCTGTCTCAGGTAGACTAACTACAGGATGTGACATGTGAGTGACAGACAGGAAACATGTATGTAGCAGACAAAACAGAAAAGAAAAGATGAAACACAAGTGACAATCTTAACAGGTTGGAGGAAAATAAACAAGATGGATCATGCTGCGGACTGAGAAGTGCGCCCAGGCCATTCTCAAACCCAGGAGAGCTTCATTTGTTCTGTGCCGCTCAGGTTCCAAGTGATTTCCGGATGTTTTTTGAAAAGCCTTTGAATGTCCTTGGGCAGGAAGTCCTCCCAAAAAACCTACAAATGTCCTTTGAAAGAAATTTGGCGGGGCTGTTTTCTCCACCAAATGCCTTTCAAAGGGCATTGGGCAGGAAGTCCTCCTGAAAAGCCTCCGAATGCCCTTTGGAAGACATTTGGTGGAGCTGGTTTCTCCACCAAATGCTTTTCTTGGAGTTGAACTCCAAAGATATGATCCGGCCAAACCCGCTGGTCCGGAAGATTTTTTCCAGATAAAGTCATACTTTCAAAAGTTAGCCAAAGTTTTTCCCAATTTTCACTTGAGCGAGGGCACTTTGGTGATTTTTTGAATGCAACCGCTTACTTCAAAGGTCACCCAAAGGAAAACCTTAAAAGTGAGTCTGGGGTGTATTGTACCTTTTACTTCAATGTACAATTATTATGGATTAAACCATAATATTTCACACTCTTTTGAGTATGTAATTAACTGTATTTCACATTTATTACATATTATCCATACAGAGAGAGATAATCTTATCCCTCTATGTATTTATCCTTATTAAGAACAAACTATGTACAAATAGAGAGATTATATCATTAATTATGTAAATCCCTCTTCTGAATTCTGTGGACCTCTTCTCTTCCTTGGAGTTAAGCATCCCTCTGAGTCCTTGACTCAAAGGAAGATCAGGTCCCTGTAATATAAAAGGGGGGGTCTTTCCCCCCAAGATTATTACACATACAAACCTGACTACCTTACTTGGAATCACAAGTGAGTGGGGTTTATATTATAATCTAATAACCCTTTTTCCTTTACAGCTTCAATCCCTCTTCATGTATTTTTCCCTAGGTACAGGTGGGAGTTATAACACCTGTAACCTAGAAAACAGGAATCTCAATCCCTATTAAGCTACAGCGCTTGGCTCGAGTATTTGCCGTGTCCCCTTACTTTGTAAGGGAGCTAGCCCCTCCGCTATTCACCTTCAAGGTGTGGTTTATTCCCACTGGCCTTTAAAGTTATAGTGCAGCCACATTTCTGCTGGCCGCTACCAACGGTGAAAAAAATACAATACATGTATCTGTATCTGCCTGTATTTGTATCTTTTTTGCACCCAATAATATTTATTTGTATTGTATTCAAAGACCAATACTATACAAATGTATTCAAACTTTGGTATCTTGTTGCGAATACAGCCCAATACAAGATACTGTATTTTTATGTTTTTTGATAGTTTTTCTGTATACAGTCCACAGTGGCCAAAAACAATAAAATCAAGTTTCAATACTTTATTGATACAATACTATGGTATTGTATCTTGAGTCAGATACAATACATTTGTATTTACAATTTTGTATTTTTCAACAGATACAATACACAAGTATCCAAAGATACTGTATTGTACAGTATCTGTTTCACCGTTGCTGCTAACCAAGCCACTACAGCGCGTACTTAAAAAACCTATCAGCCCCTTGTTGTAACGGCTATTCCATTAATTAACCGACTTATCAATTTGGATAACTAAAAAAAGGTTACGGTATCCAATTAGCCCTCCGTAATGTACCGTAACGTAACTGCCCACCCTTGCTCTTGGTCGCCGGCACAGACAGGCCATCGGAAGGGCTACCTGATTCCCTTGAAGACTTCTGGCATAGGGGATAGCCAAAACCAGCCATTTTGAGCAGAGAAAAAACTCCTCTCAATGGCTGGTGATTATGAGCCATTGAGGAGGAATGCTGCACTCTTGGTGATGAATCAACAATGGGCTTATACTATACTCTACAATAACCGGGCCTTTCTGTTATAGTATAGGTCTGGTTGTACCAACCTATACTAATAAATGTACTAGTATTGGCTCTTGGTCCAAGTGGCCCGTATAGTATTCTGTGGTTTTTTTCTGAAACAAAAAATACAGGTATAGTAACTTTCTTTGCCCCTGGTTACCGCAATGATGCACTTAACCAGGTGTAAACATACGGCAATGAAATGTGGGCTCCTAATGATTGTACAGGCAAACCATTCCACTTACCTGGTCCTTGCGGTAATAGTATGGGCTTATTTAGGAACACCAGGTAGCTCTTGTTCTCTGCGGCTGCAGATGTATGTGGCTCCAGATGTGGTAGTTTGTTTTCTTCAACTATTTTACAATCCGTCAGCAGCCTTATGGGGCTTTGTGAGGATTTTCCACTCTCAGGGGACTTCGCTGAGGCAGGAAAGGCTTTGGGTGCTCTGATCCCCAAGCCCAAGAAATAGATAGATTTTCATCCCTACAAAGTAGTGGTACTTGCCGCATCTGGCCAGCATAGTATTAAGATTTTTATTGTTTGTTCCTGCATTTGGATATAGTATTCTCCAAAAAAAAATTCCTCATGTAATTGTATATAGTAAAATCCAATACTTAAAATGGAAGTAACAGTACTGTTATTGGACCAAAATAAAATAAAATAACAATACTATACCAATATCTGTATAGTAAAGGCCCATTGTTGGATGAATGGTTGCACCAATCATCAAGAGCGTAGCCCTTTGCCCTTGATGGACAACATGGACCGCCCATTGAGGGCAGTGTACACCCTCTCAAATGCGTCAGCGCCGGCCACTTTGTCAGTTAGGGGTGTGTACATATTCAAGTGTTATTCAGTGTTATGTACATGTGAAGTGCAAGCAATGTGGGGAGTGGAAGTGGAGGCTGAGCTGGGGGATTTGGAAGGGTGGGATGCGGAATGGTCAGGTGGGCGGTGTGGTGATCTTTTTTGTGGCGCCCACGGCGCAGAGGATTCCGCAAGTTTTCAGCCATCAAGACATCAACTCACGGGACGTCAAAATCAATCAGCACGCGTCGCGCGCGGTGGAATCATCAAGATGTTTCAGGATCAGGCCCCGGTTTCTTTTGTGCTTGTTTTTTTTGCTTTTTCTTTTCTTTCTCTGTCTTATGTTCTTCTGTTTCTAAAATGCGCGCGTTGGAGAGGTTTTGTCATGTGGAGGGTTGGTTTTCTTTTGTTGGTGTTGTTTCTTTCTTCCCTTTCTTCTCTTGTTGTTGTGGCGCGCTTGTGCACGCGGGTGTATGATGACCTGTCCAAAGATGTCACCAACTCCAAGGTTTGAGTTCAGCCTGAACTCAGGCTTTGGAGCGGCATGGACTTTGTCTGAACCATAATTTTCATCTCAGATCATCCATCACAACCCCGAATCCCAGCAAATTAGATATCAAAGCTTATTGATCACTTCCCCGTGTGCCTTCTGAGTTTCAAGCTCTCAGCCGCCGAGTTCCAAGTCCCAAAACCCTTTCCCTGATCACAACTTCCGGCCCAGTTTGCCGGCTCTTTCTCCTGATCTCTCAAAACAAACCACCACCAACGAGGATCTAAACCCCGTTGCCTCTCAACTTAAACCCCCCCCTCTCAAAGCTATAATTCAAATCCCCACGACTCTTTTCTGGATCACCGCGAAGGCAGCGCACAGCGCACTTTTCCCTTCAAGTAACTGCCGACGGCCCAGCACCGGTCGGAGTTCCACAGCAGGACAGATGCTAAAGAATAGGCGTACAATGCAGTTTATAAGACCCCCGTTCCCAGACATCTGTCTTAACTGTATACATTCATGTATCATAGGTCCAGGAGCGGCGAAGGTTTGGATCAAGGTAAAAACACTCCAGGAATCCAATGGTGAAGCCCTTGAGGCCCCAAAGTGGAAAAAAAGAAACTCGTTTTTTTCTTCTGATTGCATTCCTGAAATACAGGAGCCATACAGGCTTTGAGGCTGAAATCAGCAGCCCAAAAGTTGGGCCTACCTGTGATAGAGATGGCAAATGGTACCCGGGTACCTGTTGCGGGTACGGGTACCCCCTCGATTTTCATTGATTTTGAGACACCTGTACTTGCACCCGGCACCCGCAAGGGGGGGTACCCGGGTGCAGAGGGGGAGGTACCCGGGTGTGGAAGGCAGGTACCCGGGGTACCCCTCAATGTAAGGGGTGTTGATAAATGCACGCCCGTCCCCCGGTGTAAGACTCAAAAGTGGTTGTGAAACCCTTTTGCTGAATGGAGAAGGGGATGAAGGAGGTGCAAGATCTGCCCTTCTATACTACCAGCTACAAGACCCACCAAGGTAAGCTTGGAAAGTTTTAATAAGTGATAGGAGTGGTTAGCTCAAGATAAGTTTTCTTGTGACACAGTATAAAAATGTTGTTATTCAGTATGTATGAGTTGTTATATGTAAGTAAGAGGGTTGAGTGGGTACGTAAGTGTTTTGGGTGATGGGTGTGTATAAAACTTGATCAGTAATAAACTGAGGAAATACAAATGGGGGGGAGAGAGCTCCTTATAAAGACAAATGTGAGGGATTTTGGCTCCAGGGAAGCCCCTGAGTGAGGTATTTTAGCTGGCCTGGGCTGTACAACATGAGGGAGTTAAGAAGGAGTGGCTGTGTACAATTTATGCAAGGGGTGCATACATGAGGAGGGGCTGTGCCAGATGATGTCATAATTTATGCAAGGGGTGCATAAGCTGTACAGGGAATGATCAGGTGATGTAATAAGACCAAACAAAGTGGAGTTAGAAGGAACTAGAATGAGGGGAACCATTCAGTTGAAGGGGCACAGCCTGTAGGGGCAGTGCTGCATGATGTCATGTACATAACAAACAAACCCAAACCAATATATGTAGTGGGGATAGAATGGTGCAGGGAATGTGACTTGAGGCGCCTGACAGGTGGTTGACTGGGTGCTACAGGTTGTCCAAGGGGTCTAACTTCCAGTGTAGTGGGGCTCCAGTGATGCTTCCAGTGGGGACTAGGGGTTACCTTAGCCGTGGATTCCATTTATGGTGTCCAATGGATTGTATCTTGAGGCCTTCTACATGCACATGAGAAAAACTTTTGATTTTTCACATTTTGAGTACCACACCGGGGGCACGGGCACGCCCACGCCCTTCGAAAAGGGCGTGTGGGGCCGCACGCCCGCCAATGGTTGCACGCCCTGTATTTGCCAAGGGCGTGCACGTTCCTGTATGGACGTGCGTGGGCATGCACGCGCGTGCAGATAACCTCTTGGCGAGGATGCATACACATCCCCGCTCGCCGAGAGCCCCTCGGCGGGCAGGTACAGATCCCACCTCGCCGAGAGCCTCTTGGTGGGCAGGTATACATGCACCTGCCCACCGAGGGGCTCTTGGTGAGCAGGCTTGGCCGGCAGGTGTATGCCTGCTCGCTGAGAAGGATAACTCTTGGCGAGGTGGGATCTGTATGCCTGCTCACCGAGGATTTCTCTTGGCGAGCAGGTATACATGCAACTGCCTGCCGAGGGGCTCTTGGTGAGCAGGCTCGGCGGGCAGGTGTTTGTATACCTGCTCGCCAAGAGTTATCCTTCTCGGCGATGTGGTGCTCCATTCCAAACCATAAGTAGTATTTTATTGCTTTCTTTTACATATATTCATCATTACATTGAACATTTCCCCATAACCCTTCACAAATACCTCATTATTATTGCATATTCAGATTCTAAATCAAATTTCACATATAGTCCCTCATACATAGTATACCCTTATCTTCAATGGTTCAATAGTTATAGAGGATATAAGACTTACAGATAATCTACAGTCTTCATTAGTTACAATACTCAATTCATTAGCAACTTACTGGAATCATTACAGTACATCCCTTTTACATAATTACTTTCACATACTAAATTCTTTACATACATTCCTCATTATGTACTATGGCTATTGTACACATTACATCATTAGATCTGTGCTTACCTCTTTCAGTAGTGCTCATCATTACAAGTAGTTACTATGTTCTCATCACTTTTCCCCATTAGTACATTCTTTTATTCCCATAACCAGCATTCCCTTTTCAGCATTGCTCATCATTACATACTGTTACTATGTTCACATCACTCTTCCTCATTTGTACAACCTTCATTCTCATAGCCAGAACTCTTCATTGTCTGTGCTCATCCCTCCTTACTATAAGAATTGTCTTCCCGCCCCTCACTTGTACCTCATGCAGAGAAATATATACAGAATTTATAGATAATTTTGGATACAGAAATTATAAGTTCCCCACTCTCATCAATCCTCCATCTCTCTCACCCTCAGTAGTCAGTAGTTAAAGCTCATAGTACTAGCTCCTAAGATCAAGCAGAAATCAGCCACACCTTTTCTTCTTTTTTCTTAGTGTTACTCTCATCCCCTCAGCATTAGTCAGGAAGGCAGCCTCATCAGCACCCTTGCATAGCTTACATTAGTACTAGGGGTGCTATCCATTTACCTTCCAAGCTCTATTCTCCCCTTTGAGTAGTTCCACAAGTGGTGTCCCAACAGTGGCCTTTCTATACTTCAGATATCTTCAGCTCTAGTAACACTTTTACCATCAGCTACATACCACTTCACCTACACTCCTCATACTCCTCTCTTTACAAATCAACTCCCTGCTTTTAGAATCAACTTCAACCAACAGTAACACTATCAGCACCTTCATTATCAATCTTCAGATTCAGATTCAACTTACCTGTTTCAATCATGTCTGCCCAAGGATCTCCCAACGCCAATGTTGCCCCCAGTCTTTACCCTCCAGTGGATCCTTCCAGTAATGCTACAGTTCAGGACTCCACCACTTCCAACACTGGTCAGACTCAGGTTCCTCTCAATGGTCCAGGTCACCAATCTTCTTCTACTGGTCCAGGTCCTCAGGCTCCTTCCAATGCTCCAGATCCACAGGGTTCTTCTATTCCACAGGCCAACTCCAGTTCTTGCAGACCTCCTCCTAGACCTCAGACTTCCAGTGCTCCTAGATTCACAGGATACAGGGATACCAATCAGCCATCAGATGATTCAGAGGATTTAAATGTTCCACCACCCCGCCTTTCCAGATTCCAGTGCCAAAGGGATCATTCAACTCACTCTACCAGGTCCAACACCCACTTCTTGAACAGAGAACCAGCCATGCCAAGGTACCAGGATCCAGTCAGCAGAGGAGTTAAGATCAAACCCATGGACAAAGAGCTCTTCTTTGATGGAACCAACATGCCTGTGGAGAAATTCATTAGAAGGTATGAAAGTGCTGGAAGAGGTGATGGTGCTAACTCTAAGGAACTGGCTGGACAAATCATTGCTTTTATCAAAGGATTGGACCTAAAGGATGAAGTGGAAGACATGTCAGGCCATGAAAACTTGGATTGGGAAACCCTGAAGAAACAGCTACTCACCAGGTTTGGAACTTCTCAGCCATTGGTCAGATATACCAGGGAGGATCTCAGGAAACTAGTCTACAAATCTGCCCAGGATGGAGGAATCAGCACCTTGGAAACCTTCAACACATTCAGAAACAAGTTTGAAACCATCACTCACTACTTGGTAAGGATGGGGTACAGTACTAGCCTGGAGGAATTCAGACACCTACTTTTGGAAACTCTTCACAAGGATCTGGATCAAAGAGTTACTAGGAGCTTGATGAGGGACAATCAAATGCTAGCCTCAAAGGATGGAGGTGATATCTTGCCAGACACTGAAACTCTTCTTACCTACATTCACCAGGAAGTTTACTCAAGATCAGTGGTCAACAGAAGGACTGAATGGAGGGCAGAAGAGAAATTCACTTTGGACAACTCACCTAGGACCTCCAAACCTACACCTGCTACTCAGGGAACTGCTCCTACTGCTTCTACTTCTCTGGACAAACAAGTGGAACTCCTTACCAAACAACTTGCATCTCTCACTGCTGGCAAAGGACTACCTCCCCACATGGACAAACCTGCTAGGACCTGGCCATTCAAATGCTATTATTGTCATCAGGAAACCCATGGAACCAACAGCTGCTCTCAACTTGCCCAGGACATGTCTAGTGGTGCTGTTATCAAGGATGGAAGAGATTACAGACTTCCAGACAAATCAGTTATTCCCTGGATTCCAAGCAGACCAATCAGAACCCCAGTGGAAGAGTACTCTAAAACTAAGCTCACATCTTCTTTTGGCCAACTAGAGGAGGACCCAGTCTATTATCAAGCCCATAGTTATGAAGCAGACCTTGGAAAGAGGACTAGAAACAACTCTAAGGATCAGGATGAAGAGGAATCAGCCAAGGCAGACAAAAGGATCAGGAAGGAGAAACAGGACCTAATGGACATGGATACAGAGGACTTACTTCACATGACACAGCCCCCTACTCCTAGTGCTTCCAAATCCCCTACTTCAAAAGGCTCCCCTCAAGTCAGATTCCAGGATAAGGACAAGGATTCAACTACTGCACCTAAGGAAAAACCAATTAAGAAAACCTATTTGGAGAAGACTTTGGCCAAGGAGTACCCAGGAATTGAAGAGGAAGTGGCTAGTAGGATGTTGACTGCAGGAAAGATGGAGTTGGCTTTTGGAGAAATCTTTGCTATATCACCAGGAGTTACTGACTGTATTAGGAAGAAGATAACCAACAGAAGGGTCCCATTGGATGGTGTCAAATCAGCAAACTTCACAGACATGGAGGATGGAGAAGAACCAGCACAGGAGCAACCCACTACTCACTACTCTTGCCCCCTTGGATACATCACCATCACTATTGGAGGAGAGAAACATCAAGCACTCTTGGATACTGGCTCTATGGTCAACATTATTCCTGAAACTCTTGCACATAAACTTGGATTGGTACTCACTGCTAAATCTATGAAGCTCAAAGGAATTGGAGGCCACCTTACTGATATGCCTGGAATTGCTGAAGATGTGGAGGTAACCATTGGGAAAGTAGTCAGGACAGTTCATTTCTGGGTAGCCAAAGGACCAGTTCAGATGATTATTGGAAAGCCTTTCTTGATGGATGTCTCAGCTAACATCAACTACAATGGAGCCAGAGGAGAAGCACTTTCAATCATGGATTCAGCTGGTCAGACTTTTTTGGTTCCAATCATACTCCCCAGTAATCAGAAGTGGGAAACCAGCATACCTTCCAATTCTGGACTGTTAAATTTTTTAGATTGAGACCAGGTTTCCAGTTCCCCTCTCTTACAACTGCAACCCTGGAAAACAACCAAAAGCAACAAACTGTAGTCACTCATTCAGCAAAATATAAATTAACTCTAAAAAAAATAAAACCAGTAAACCAACCAATGCCATTATCTCTCAATCCCCCATTGTCAAGGCCACCACTCTCAAGAGATCCTTACCTCACTCCTTTAAGCTCTTATCCTCTCCATTTCTGCTTCTACCCTCCAACCATCTTCCTCCTCTTTCACTTGGTCCCTCACCCTTAACAACTCCAGGGCATTCTTTTCCTCAGTTTCCTCTATCATGGCATCTATTATGGAATGAGTATCCATCTAAAAATCAAAATAGAAACAGGGAAAAATATCAGTATTATAATCAATCTTCTTTCTTTTCAAATTCTTATTCATCTACATACAGAATCCACTCGACATACATGTGCAAAGGCGTCGTGAAATCGGCTATACAACCTCAGACGTGTGTTTCGTGCGGCAACCGGGTCGTCGAGGTCCTCACAAGCAAAGGCGAGGAGTCCTTGCTGGATAAAGTGGCGCAAGGCGTAGATTTCTTCGGGTTTGAAACTGTCCCGCATGCCGGAGTTATATGCGTGGACGTTGTCTACGGCCAAGTGCGCTCGACGAATGGAAAACGGGATATCGTAAGAGGGGCTAATAACGGCTGCTTCGTCGAGTTGAGATGAAGTTATGGACGTGTTTGAAGAATAATCTAAGGAGTTATCGAGGTTTTCTTTCGGCGATGAGGGCGTGGAAGTGGCGCTGGAGGCAAACATTACGGATATTGAATGCGATAACGGAACTTTTCCGTTGGCCGACGACCTGGACCTTATAGATACTCATTTTTCTTCATTTTATGACGTCACTATGGACGCCTTACCTTTCAGAATCGTGTGGCGCGGATTCTCTTTCATTCTTTTAATGTTGACTCTGGTGTTCGACCCAGTTTAATTAAATTCTTGGAACGCTTTCACGTCATTCTTTTCGCCTATAACTTTTTTCAATCGATTGGCCAGCTTCAGGAGTCTAATTGGAAAGCTCCTTGGCGTTACCTTAAGAGTATTTCATCATGTATTCATCTCCCTTCAACTCCTATACAATGGAAACCGCGGAAAATCATAATAAAGCTTTAATCGCTCGAATAATCGGTCGGCCGGCTTCAAATTTAATATTGATCATTACAGTCTTCATAAATGCGATCTTGCCTTTCATTTGAACTCGGTTCTGGACGATTCTATCGAGCCGTTTAGAAGTTATAACCCCTCAAAGTTTCCCTAGGATTTACGCGGCCCCGCGGGTGCCATTCATTAAACGTTTACGGCGACCTATCGGCCGAAAGGAATCTCAATATCAATCTATTCTAGTTTCATCTCCTCCTTCTTGCCTTTCAAATGAGCTCGTAATTAGAAAATTTCATCGACGGGTTTTTGAGTTATATCTGGAGGAAGTGGTCTCTTAATCTGCACGGCTTTACTACTACGCGCGCCCGCGGGTCTTGCTTGGATCTTTAACCGGCCCTACACAATCGATACTCAACCCTTAAAAATAACCAGTATATACCATTTTAATCTGCAGAATCGCCTCTTTCGAATGAACTTGGTTTCAAGAATATTCATCGAGCCGTTCCGGAGATACAGGTCGATCAATTTCTATTTTTCTTTTCGTCGTTCCGCACGCGCGCCTCCCGCTTGGAGCCCCCGCTCAGACAACTGGACCCCTCTTTCGACAGCACGCGCGCATGGACACATGTTCCATTCCTCATCTGTACAAAAATTAACGCTTTTTTTCGTAGTGGACATGGGGAAATTAAAGGGAGTCAAGTACTCAAGAATAATGGAGAAAAAGAAAAGGAAGGGAGAAGAAAAACGATCATCATGGAAAAGGAATTCATTCTGGAATCATCACTCATTTTTATCCATCAATCCATCCATCCATCATTATTCCTTACCATCTAATATCAATTATGGATCATCAATCAATTCAATCATCCATCAATCAATCCATCCATCCATCATTATTCCTTACCATCCCATAGCAATTACTGGACATCCAACCACCACAATATTGGAACTTCATCATCTTCACCCTGTATTCTAGGAATTATTCAATCAGCAATCCAATCACTCATTCATTCATCATTATAATCAATTTCTTCCAACACATTGCAGCTCAGAAACCACCCAACTTGAGCAAGAATATTCTTTGGACAGCTTATCAACCTCTCTGGACTTCAAATTCTCTTCACTGAACTTTACATTATATACTCAGAAACTCAGAAATCCAGTCATTCAATTCCAAATCATTCACACCCTTCAGAAATTACAATTATCAACCCCATCAATCAATCAATCATCATCAATCATTGCATTCTTCCTTAGCCTCAGTTAGGCGGGAAAATTATTCTTCAGAGTGAAATTTAGTCTAATATGTGTCTGTCTCAAGGATATTGCCTTCAGCAGAGTTGGATCTTCTTATACATTCAACCCTCATTGATAATTGGACCTTCTTTTGGATACTGGACTCTTTGGATTGGATACTGGACTATGGATACTCTGGATACATAGGACTATTGGACTTTGAATTGGACTTGGATACCTTGGACTCAGATATACTGGACTTGGATTATACTTGGATTCTAATTGGCTTTGGACACTGGACTCTGGATTTGGACTGCTACTCAGGACTTTGGATTTCACCTTTTGGAGGAAGAACACTGGACTTTGGACTTTGGACTCTTGGACTCAACATTCTTCAACTCTTTCTGGATCACTCTTCTCTTTGGTGCATTGCCTGGGGACAGACAATAAGTTGGGGGAGGATGTGGTGCTCCATTCCAAACCATAAGTAGTATTTCATTGCTTTCTTTTACATATATTCATCATTACATTGAACATTTCCCCATAACCCTTCACAAATACCTCATTATTATTGCATATTCAGATTCTAAATCAAATTTCACATATAGTCCCTCATACATAGTATACCCTTATCTTCAATGGTTCAATAGTTATAGAGGATATAAGACTTACAGATAATCTACAGTCTTCATTAGTTACAATACTCAATTCATTAGTAACTTACTGGAATCATTACAGTACATCCCTTTTACATAATTACTTTCACATACTAAATTCTTTACATACATTCCTCATTATGTACTATGGCTATTGTACACATTACATCATTAGATCTGTGCTTACCTCTTTCAGTAGTGCTCATCATTACAAGTAGTTACTATGTTCTCATCACTTTTCCCCATTAGTACATTCTTTTATTCCCATAACCAGCATTCCCTTTTCAGCATTGCTCATCATTACATACTGTTACTATGTTCACATCACTCTTCCTCATTTGTACAACCTTCATTCTCATAGCCAGAACTCTTCATTGTCTGTGCTCATCCCTCCTTACTATAAGAATTGTCTTCCCGCCCCTCACTTGTACCTCATGCAGAGAAATATATACAGAATTTATAGATAATTTTGGATACAGAAATTATAAGTTCCCCACTCTCATCAATCCTCCATCTCTCTTACCCTCAGTAGTCAGTAGTTAAAGCTCATAGTACTAGCTCCTAAGATCAAGCAGAAATCAGCCACACCTTTTCTTCTTTTTTCTTAGTGTTACTCTCATCCCCTCAGCATTAGTCAGGAAGGCAGCCTCATCAGCACCCTTGCATAGCTTACATTAGTACTAGTGTTGCTATCCATTTACCTTCCAAGCTCTATTCTCCCCTTTGAGTAGTTCCACAGCGAGCAGGCTAGAGCTGGTCAAAACAAACCTGTTGCGGGTACCCGCTTGTGGGCAGCGGGTGCGGGTGCGGATGCGGATGCCTGGGATTCCGGGAAAAAGCCTGCGGGTACCCGGGTAGTTCAATCCACACCCGCCCACCTCTTCGGCTGGAAGGCCTGATCCCTTCCGGTTGCCAAGGTTTTACAGCCTTGGCAGCCAGAAAGACCCACCTAGTCGCCGATGACAGACAACCTCAGCGACCAGGAGGGATTCCTTCCGGGTGCCGGGGCTGTATCTTGGCGACCAGAGGGAAAAAATCATCCCGGTTGGAAAGGTTAAAAAACCTCGGCGACCAGAATGTATCCTGGTCACAAAGGTTATAAAAAACTTGGAAACCAAGAGGAAATCATCCTGGTCGCAGAGGTTGAATAACCTCGCTGCGCGACCAGAAGGTAAGCTCCTGGTCGCCAAAGTAACCTCAGCAAGGACAAGACAACCTCCTGGTCGCCGAAGCTACCTCGGCGACAAGAAGACAACCTCCTGGTCGCCGAAGTAACCTCGGCGACGAGAAGACAACCTCCTGGTCGCCGATGTAACCTCGGCGACAGAAGATGAAGTGGCAGGTACCCGCAAATACCCGCGCGGGTACCGCCTGTACCCGCTCTGTGGGTGCAGATGCGGATGCGGGTGTCTCATTTTGCCCAAAAAAGGCTGCGGGTACCCGGGTTCAAAGCGACCAGCTCTAGGGCAGGCAAGGCTCTTGGCGAGTAGGGATACATACACCTACCCACCGAGCCTGCTCACCGAGAGCCACTTGGCGGGCAGGTGCATGTATACCTTGTAGAGACTGTAAAATGAAGATGTGTCTGGTGAGAGTCGAACTCACAACCTCAGCTATGCTGAGACACATACTAGAGTGCTGCCTTTACCAACTAGGCTACAGACGCTTGTGGCTGCCAGCTGGGTGGTTGGTTGGTAGTGCTTGTGGGTCGATCCAACAGCCCTCCATACTGTGGTGATACATCATGGTAGCAGACTAACAGAAAACTCAACATACCTGCTCTCCGAGAGGCTCTCGGCGAGGTGGGATCTGTACCTGCCTGCCAAGGGGCTCTTCCGCCAAACAAGGCGGGTACCCGCCATTTTTTTCCCTCAAAAGCTGAACACCCGCACCCGCACCTGCTACCTGTCTGCGGGTACCTGTCAGTGCAGGCGGGTCCCCCCCCCACGGGTGCCGGGTACCCGCAAAAGGGTACCCTTTTGCCATCTCTAACCTGTGAGGACTTGGATATTACCCAGTTTGCTATACCAGGCTATTAAACTATCCGAGAGGATAGTTTGCCAATGCTTGAGTAATAACTAAGATTATAGTTCTATGCTGTTGCAATAGAAGTTGAATTCACAATGATAATGATGATTTTACCGAGTTTTTGAGGTTTCTCGGATACACAACAATGATAGTAATGGATGAGATGAAAAAGAATATATTGATGGGGAAAAGAGGAAAACACAAAATCAATGGAAAGACAACAATGAGAATCCAAACAGAGCCAACAAAGATTGTGAAAAGAGACATGTCATAACAACTTAAATCTTCTTAATTAATCCACCGCCGGGATTAGTACACCGCGGGGCAAGTCTGGAGTCACAGTGGCGGCGTCTGTGGCGCCACTGTGACCCCACAAACCAAAAGCTGCCTCGGAGGTGCGCTTCCACCATACCACATACAGGTGCCCTAGGTACGCCAATGTGGCAACAAGGGCTGACGCCCCATGGGCGCCAGCGGTCCTCAGGACGTGCATGCAGCAGTCTTGGAGGCATCTTTGTGACTCATTGCAACTGGGCCTGGGCTCCTAATCAGGGGAGCGGGGAGTACCACCGGCAGCAAAAAAAAGTATCTCACGCGAGGCTTGAACATTGAACTTGCTCGCCAGATCTTATCTGAATTTGATGGCATGATCCCCTATCCAACTGCGTCAAACAAGCAGTTCTTGAATTTGTCAGCGACTTTGAGATATGGGGCATGCTAAATGCACCCCAAGTTTTTACTTCATGTACACCAATAAAAAGGGGTACACTAACAAAATTGGGGTATTCTTGATTACACCCCAATCTTCAAGGGGTACCCACCTGGCCACCCCAAAAACATTGGGGTACTTGCATCAAAACTCCAAAAGAGCTTAGATATTGGGGTGCAATCTAATTTACCCCAACAGAGATGGTGTACATGAGGGGCGCACCCCAAACACACTTCTGGAGGCGGTCATTGAGGGCAGGTGGACTCGGATCAATGCCCGGCGCAGACCAATTGTTGGGGAGTTGCTACTCCCACCTCCCCTTGGTGACCTCTCCTTGGTCGCCGGTCCCTACCGGTCATCAAGGGGAGTAGCAACTCCTCTTGATGACCAACCCAGACCGGTCATCAAGGGGAGTAGCAACTCCTCTCAATGGCCAACCCAGACCAGTCAGCGAGGGGAGTTGCTACCCCCTTCAAAACAATCATCAGGGGTAGTAGCAACTCCCCTCGATGACCAACGCCAACCAATCATCGAGGGGAGTTGATACTCCCCTCAATGACTGGTCTCATTGAGGGGAGTAGAAACTCCTCTTGGTAACCAACCCAGACGGATCATGAAGGGGAGTCGCTACTCCCTTTGATGACTGACAGAGACCAGAAATCAAGGGGAGTTTCAACTCCTCTCAATGATTGATTGGTGTTGGTCATTGAGGGTAGTAGCAGTCATCGAGGCGAGTTGCTACTCCCCTCAATGATCGGTCAGTGCTGGTCATCAAGGGGAGCTGCTACTCCCACTCCCCTCAATGGTCTGTCCTCTCGGTGGCAAGCCGCGACCGGTGTGACATGTTGGGCTGGGTGCCGGATATGTACATCTGGGGTGTGAAGGGGCTCACCCCTATCACAGAGTATCAGATTGGAGTGCAGGGGGTTTGCACCCCATTATGATGGGGTGTCATGGCCATGTACACCATATATTTCACTTGTTTTGGGGTACCCTGTGGCTCACCCCAACTTCCATGGGGTATGAGGTGCTGTACCCCATCTTCACAGGGGTGTGTAAGTTTACACCCCAAGTGGTTTGGGGTACACATCAGCTGTACCCCTTTTTGGTGTCCATGAAGTAAAAAATTGGGGTGCATTTAGCATGCCCATTGAGATATATAGCCCGCCAACCCCTGCATCTCCCAGTCATATGGCACAACAATTTTCGACAAGTCCGAAAAAAAAAAAGTTGAACCGACTCGTTTTCTCGGACTCTCAGTTGGGAAGGTGTGTCTTGAGGTCATTGTGGGAAGTCGGGTTTTTGGCCGTCACTGGACTTTGACACCATTGAGGCGTGCCAGTCACAGAGGCGGCCCTGGCTGAAGTGCATTGTGGCCATCTCCAGGGGCGCCCCTTGGGCGTTGGGTCACTCAAGGGTCTCAGCAGCGCGGCGGGGGCCTACTGGTGACCTGTGGCGCCCCATGTTGCATCGTGGGGGTGTTGCATAGCCACTGGTCACATGTACGGCATAGTGGCGCAAGTGGTGGTCCATGAGGCGTCTTAGGGGCTGAAAATGGCTGGGACCCAAGTGTGGCGCCACACCTTGACCAGATTTGCCCCACGGTGTAATCTAAAAGCGCATGACACAAGGATTGGCAACCCTCAATAAGCCGGATGAATAAGCTCCCGCCACCCAGTAACAAAGAACAGGTTGTTACACTACCCAACTGCAAGCTTTTCTAACATGGCTGTATTATATCAGCTCACTGATTCCTCCCAACAAGCTGTCCAGCTTGTTTGGAGGAATCCTTCTACCAGCTCACTGAGAGCATCTCTAACGGAGCCGCGAGTGGGCGTTTGGGGGAGAACTTTGGCCGCCCGGGTTCCTTTCTTGCGCGCTAACAGACCCGCAGAACAACCCTGGGAATACTGCCGGGGGCAGTCAAACCTGCAATCACCTAACTTAAAACAAGTCCCTTCCTTCCGAGGAGCAACGCTGGGCGGCTAAGCTACACTACGCTACAGGGCCACTTAGCGTTAGCGTAGCGGTGCTAACAGGAGGCCAGTTTTCCTGTAGTGTTAGCGGGATTTTATGCCGCTAACACCAAGCTTTAGCGCAGCTTTTTTTTCTGCGCTAACACCTTTTTTAGCGTTAGCGCAAAAACAAATCTGCTACGCTATTGGTTAGCGTAACGGGATAGGTGCTAACAGATTTTTGCTCCCCCAGTAGCATAGCGCAATGAATTCCCGCTACGCTAGGGCGGCAGAAACTGGGCAGAAATGACATGCTAGTTTTTTCCTGTATTTGCGTGACTGCAGGAAAAAAATGGAGTGTTATTTCTGCCCAGTTTCATCTCTGTAGTTGCGCGGGGACAAAACTGGGCTGTTTCTGCCCAGTTTTTTCCTCAGGCGGCGCTAGCGTACACAAAATCTACGTTAAAAGTTGGTGTAGCTTTCTTCTAAGCTAACACCGCTACGCTAACGCTATCCAGACAAAATTGTAGCGTTAGCGGCTGTAAAAAAACAACCGCTAACGCTACGCTAGCGCTACACAAGCGCTTTCTTCTATCTTGTTAGTGTTAGCGGGAAAATCCGGCTGCTAACACTAGCGCCACCGTAGCGTAGCTTAAAAAAGCTAACACTACGCTACGCTAGCGCTAATGTTAGCGTAGCTGGCCCACCGTTGCGAGGAGGCGCAATCCTCCGATCGAGAGGCTTAGTTAAGCTCGCGCAATCACCTGCTGACTTCTGCGGGTCGCCTCCCAGCCGCAATTGCCCTCTCGATGACTGGTCCGCTCGGGTCATCGAGAGGAGTTTTTCCTTCGTTTGCTCCGGTCATCGAGATACATGCGTCCCGATGACCAGAACATTCCGGTCATCGAGTGGAGTATGCTATACTCCTATTGATGACCGGAACGAGGGTGGTGGGTGGTGCTGGAGGAGTGAGATCCGTCTGTCGGATTGCGGCTTGAACTGCCAGTCCATAATTGGAGCTGAGCCGCGACTGCTGTGACATGTGCTCGCGGGCCGGGGAACGCAGGCCAACTGCCCCCCGGACCGTTGGAGATGCTCTTAGAGCTGTTGGGGCCCGGGAGTGTGGACACGGCAACTGACAGCCTTGGTGGAACTGCAGTCTTTCGGAACTGGCCTGCGGTTCATAACTGCCACATTGTTTGGAGGCTTTTTCAAAACCGGTTTGGGCTCGTTTCAGTAAAAAAAAATACCAGATTTTGAATTCAGAAAAGTTTGGAATATGTAAATATCAAAAATAAAATCCACATACATATGTATCAATTAAAATTGGGCCCTTAAGGGTTCTCGATGCTCCTGAGGACAGGTCGATGACTCAACCCACCCGATTAAGCTGTGCCAGTGCCACAATGGTTGCTGCATGGATGGTCACACATGTGGCTCTCTCGTTCAGTTATTAGGATACGGGTGGGCTTTGCTTGGTCCCTACGAAATCGGATCCATATTTGAGCCCCGTCCATATTTATGTATGGCAGGCTTTTCTTCTTACGATTTCTCATCTCCATTCACTCCTTGCAGCCAGTGTGCCGATTTTGTTTGTCATGTATTCCATCTTGTGCCGTTTTCCCTAGTCGTTCTCGGCTTTAATAGAAGGTCTCTCTCTGCGGGACTCCACCATCCTTCCCACCAAGGAACCCAGAACACTCTCTTTTCCCCATTACCATTTACGAGTCATACCCTCAACCATCCCGTAGCCCACACCTGTGGTCCCTAGCAGCCCGCTATTCACACCATCCAGTAGCAGCCTGCCACTCGACATCATCCCAATATGAGATCCACTACAGTCACACTCTTCCTTGCGTTGTCACTCCATGCCGTAATGGCCACCCAACACACCCAGTGCTATGAGTTCTTCATGTGGAAAGACAAATGTGTTTGGTCTGCCGCCGCGACTAACCAAAGATGTCCTGTGCCACCGAAAGATCACGAAGCTCCAGTCAAAACGGTGAGCTCATTGCTCTGCTTGTTTGCTTTGCTCGATTTTCGAAAGAATTGGTTCTAACATCTTTTGGTCCGTGTCTCGCATAGTTTGCTATACCTCCAACGGCCGCGCCCAGCCGTTTAGAGCGCCGATATGACACCACCAGAGGGGTTTGTCTCTCGTTCTGCTTTAGTTCTCGTCAAGCAAATCGCTAACCCTTTCTTTTTGGATGACTTAGAGCTTTGCAGTCGCGGGTGGGGACGGTGTACGTTCCTTCAGTACCTGCTCACATAGCACACCACTTGAATCCTGAGCGTGTTATTTGTCTCGATTATCAGATCTGTGGCTTTTACAACTCCACCACTGAAGCTGGTGTGTGCCTCTGGAGCGGACCTGAGCAAAAAGACCCAACTTTGAAAACAGCTGGATGGCTTAACTCGTAAGCACGGTTGTTATAGCATCACAATCTACCGCCGAGAAACTAACATTCCCCCCATCTGTAGGCAGAAGACGTCTAACTGCGGGAAGAGAGTGTGAGGCGTCTCGATTCAAATTGGTCATGTTATATCTAACTGACGCGCCTGAACAACGACCGTATTTGTCTTACAGATATATCCAAAGAAAAGGGAAGCCCGAAACTGTCCAGTATGTCAAGGTTCTTGATGGTAAGTTTCGCATCGAATACTTCTAAAATGTCTTTGCACCCACACTTGTGTGATGTCTAACGCCAATGAAGACTTTACCCTCTAGGCTGCAGCTTCAAAACTAAACATCGGATTCCGGGATGCTTCGACATTGCTGTTACTATTGACGTAAATTTTTCTATGCCTGCTATCCCCATATATTTAGGTTCATGATTTACTGATTCATCGATTTGCATAGCTCTTCAACCGATTTAATCCCACCGCCGAAGAAAAGGCGTCTGGGCTCCTGTTAAATGGATTGAGCTGGGACTTGTGCGTCACGGTTTCAATTTGCTGAATTGTTTTGAAATCACTTAAATTCTAATTATGCTACATGTCATTCTTTCTGGACAGTGATAACATCAACAACGACAACACCCAACAGGCCCCAGTCTAGAAAGTCAGGCGAATCCTGCACACCTTGAGAGCATCAAACTTGCTGTCTTTTCCTGTCCTCTGTGCACTCTGAGCATTATGTCTCTGTCTAGCTCTATCACTTCTTATTTATATCCTGAGTCCTCATAGACGCTATTTAAAAGTACGCGCATGCTTCACGCGTTTTTTCTCTACCTGCTGATGTACCCGCAATATGCACGTCATGAAAAACACGCGACATGGTATGATCATGTGCATGTCTACAAATCCACGGTTGGTCAAATCTGATCACAGTTATAGTTGAGCCTGAGAGGGTCATCAACCCTCATTCACATAGACCCGCGTTGAGCTAACTTAGCTAAGTCCCTCCTTGGGAGAGCGAAGCGACCTCCAAAGGAGGGGCTTGCGTGCTGTGAGGTGCTATGTCAACCCCGCAGGAGCAGAGAATAAGCCTTTTTGGTAGGGACTTGAAAATCAACCTCACTCAAACATCTGGGCCATTTTGGATCTAGTTTGGATTTCTGGGATGGCCCAAGCTGTCATCATCTCTCTACTATTTTTCAAAATCTTCACCTCTTGTTGACCTGGAATCAAAGATGTAACTGTAGGAATACAGACCCAGACCCGCAGCAACCATTAAGGAAGCTTGCACGGAGAGCTCGAGGCGCAAGCCCAAGCCCAGCTGCAAAGAAAGGTAAACCCTTTCGCAGTCCAGACCCCAGACCCTAGCCCTAACCACGGTAGCTAACGCAAAGTATCGCTTGATGATTACAGAATTAAGCGATCCAGGCCAGAACCTTATTGATCAGTATTAGACGTAGCACTTTATGCATTCATAATGCATATTTAGTGATAGTGTCATAGTTGGTCCGCGTACTTTCTAAGTTGTAACCTAGTTGATCAGTTCTTAAACCGCTACCGTGGTCTTTGTAACGGTTCTCTAACCAATCAACATTGTTTCAACTCATCATCTCGCTGACCACCTTTGACACCGTCTAGGTCTGTTTTTCCGTTTCCATCTTTTCTCGTGTCTCATGTCTCTTAGTCTCATCTCTACTGCTCATCTTCTCTAGGTTTGTCATCCGTGCCGTTCTCACTGCGTCTGTCCGCTTGTGTCTAACGCACACCCAAACCTCATCAAAGGTGTGCTAGTAATTAAACCAATCAACATTGTTTCAACTCATCATCTCGCTGACCACCTTTGACACCGTCTAGGTTTGTCATCCGTGCCGTTCTCACCGCGTCTGTCCGCTTGTGTCTAACGCACACCCAAACCTCATCAAAGGTTTGTCATCTGTGCCGTTCTCACCGCGTCTGTCCGCTTGTGTCTAACGCACACCCAAACCTCATCAAAGACATTTGTCTTAAAGGTTATGAGCCCAGGTAGCGCTTAAGCTCCGGGATTTCAATACACACACTAAGGACAACTCAAATTTGACCCGCTCATCATGTCGACATCCAAAATCACCTCTGATCTTCCCATCCTGTCCGATACCAACTTCAAGGACTGGAAGGCGCTCGTCAAATCGTATTGCGCTCAAAAGTCTTGTTCCGGTTATCTGGACACCAACAAAGCAGCAACGGCGACTCCTGAACAATTGGAGTCTTGGACAGAGAAGAAGAAGATGGCGGCAGGAGTCTTGGTCAGATACATGGGTTCCGACAATCAGGCGCGGTTCGTCACCGACGAAAATGAGGAGCAGGCGCATACACTCTGGAAGCTTCTTTGCGACTTTTACCAGGCAAAGACTGCTCAAAATCAGGCCAAAGTTTATCAAAAAAATTTGAAGATTCCCTTTGGCACCAGTCTGGACCGATATCTTGTTGCGGTTGACGACGGCATAGCCAACATGCGAGCTGTCGGGATGACCATTCGAGTCCCTCTTCCAACTGAACCCACCGTCAACAAGAACCATCTCGCGGAAATCATCATGAGTAAAGTCCCTGCAACCTTCGCAACCACAAAAGACATTATCTTCACCAAACGACCTCTTACTCTTGAGATCGTCAAAACTCAGCTTGAATCCAAAATCCTCGATACGGATCCTGAAGTTCAATCCACCCCTACCATCAAGACCAAAACTGCCATGAAAGCCAGCACGGAGTTCTGTCATGACGGTAAACACAATCCCAAGACTCGGCACTTGGAGGCGCAGTGTTATCAACTGCACGGTTATCCAAAGAACAAGTCAAAAAAGAAGGCCAACGTAGCAGTCACAACGGACTCAGAGGAACCAAAAGCTTACCATTGTTTCTCGATGCACTTGGCCTTTGCCTCTACCAGGACTGCTTGCTCAATCTTCCTCGACAGCGGCTGCTCAGATCATCTTTTTCCAAACAAGGAAGCCTTCTTCAACTACAAACCGTACAAATCTTTGGTTTCCATTGCTGACGGAAAAACCTTGCCAATTGTCGGTTCTGGTCTCATCAAGCTTTGGAACTCAGACGGGGACGTAAGCCACTTCAACACCTTACACGTACCAGGACTCTCCCACGCTCTAGTCAGCTTCGGTTGGTTGTTCCTTGCTGAGTGTGATCTGGTCAGGAAGAGTGAAGGTTCTTTCTTGGTCATCAATCAATCAAACGGCTTGAAACTCTTCGATGGCTCTGTTGAAAGTCAGATCTTTTCTATCAAAGCCGACGTGGTCTCGCCTCAGGGTCAGTCTCCCAGGGTCACCTCCTTGCAAGTTTCATCCACTGACGCTGAGCTTGTTCACAGGAGAGCCGGTCATCCCAGCCGAGAAGGTTTGAAAATCATGTTTGGAGTCAACTTCTCTACATTATCCTGTGAATCGTGTTGCCTATCTAAATCACAACAACTTCCCTTTTCTGGCACTTTACCCAAGCCCTCTGGCATTCTGGACTTCATATACATGGATCTTAGCAGAAAAATTTCTCCGCCCACCATAGGAGGAGGTCTCTACTACTTCAAAATCACCAATGCTTTCCAGACAACAGGGAGAAAAGAAAACAAAACAAAAACAAAAACACAAGACAAAAAGGAGAACCCAAAGAGATGAGGCAGACACATACACAAAACAATCAACCACCAATGGAAAGAGAAGAAAGGGAGAAGAAGAATCAAAACCACAGACAAAACAAAATACAAACCAACAGCACATGCTGTGTTGGGACCAAGAATTTGAAGGGAGTGGACCAGAGGGGGAAATGAAACTGGGGAAGAGGATGAGAAGGATTGGGAGGAATAAAATGAGAGCTTGAGAGGCTGAGGATCTTGAGGTCTTGATGATTGAAAGCTTGAGGTGTGGATTCTTGAATCTTGAAGCTTGAGGTTCTTGATCACGTCTTGAGGGTCTTGAAGATGAAACTTTGAGGATCTTGAGGAATGAGTGAGGATCTTGGGTCTTGAGGCGTGAAGTCTTGAATCTTGAAAATCTTGAAGGGTGAGAATGAATCTGATACTTGCTGATCTTGCTGGCAGCAGCGGCAAGAATGCTTCTGACTAGCGGTCAACCAAATGGGCCACCACACCGTGCAGCGGGATTTTTTCTTTGCTGACGCTGAAAACAGCATCTACCTGCTGACGCTTTCATTTTTTGGCACCAGGAAAAGCGGATGGCCGCTGTGCTTCGCTATTTTGGCGCTTTTATCAGCGAAGCGCAGCGGTCGCACTCCAAGGGTGTAACAGCTGCGCTACGCGCTTTTTTCTGTATCTCCAAAAATAGATGGCAAGATTTCATAAGTACAGAAATATTTTTGGATATTCTGAATTCTCCCACATCCATGAATCAAAAACGCTTTTTTCAATTTTCTTTATTGAAGTGGTACTCCTTTGAAACTATGAAGCAGTGTCATTTGGGCGCTTTTTCAGCGCAGCTGTTTTGAGCTTTCAAATTCACCTGCTTCATGGACTTAAAGCCACATAATCCCAGTTCCAAGAGTACAAAGATGCGCTTTGGATTCCTGGGAGCAGGAGAATTCTGAATATCCAAAATAATCTGTGTACTTCTGACATCTTGCCATCTATTTTCAGAGATACAGAAAAAAGCGCTTAGCGCAGCTGTTACACCCTTGCGTAAGGATGCCACCCGGACCCGGGAAATCCGGCACTACCCGGTCGGGTATCGGGTCGGGTCGGGTGTCGGGAGGGCTCTGCGCACATCCGGCATCCGGCCGGGTATTGAGTAGATCCAGCTGGCCTGGAAGCAAGGTCAACTTAGGGGTGCCATTTTTGCATTTTTCACCGAGATTGATTGCAAGCTATGTATTGATTGTTATGAAAGGTATGTATGAGCTGTGTTACATAAGAAAGAAACAAGTGGAAAATAGGCAATGTGGTCGTAACTTGTAAGAGAAAAAATTAAAACAGAAAGATACAACAACTAAGATGATGTGATGGCATCAACATATGCTGTGTTTCACCCAATCTTTTAAGCATATGAGGGACTCTAAGGTGTTGAGTGACATGCGGTTACGAATGTATGATTGGATGTGTCGGCCTGCGGAGAATGCTCGTTCGCACGGAGCACTTGAAGCAGGCACGGTGTGGAACTACTCAAAGGGGAGAATACAGCTTGGAAGGGAAATGTATAGCAACACTAGTACTAATGTAAGCTATGCAAGGGTGCTGATGAGGCTGCCTTCCTGACTAATGCTGAGGGGATGAGAGTAACACTAAGAAAAAGAAGAAAAGGTGTGGCTGATTTCTACTTGATCTTAGGAGCTAGTACTATGAGCTGACTACTGACTACTGAGGATGAGAGGGTTGGGGCAATGGTTGAAGGGGGAAAGCAATGGCAATGATTCACTGGCAATGGGTTGATGAGATTTGGGCACTATAATTTCTGTATCTAATAATCTGCATATAGTTCTCTGCATAGGGTACAAGTGAGGGGGGAAGGACATTTCTTATATGAAGAAAGGATGAGCACAGACAGTGGAGGCATTCTGACTATGGGAATAAAGGAATTTACAAATGGGGAAGAGTGATGAGAACATAGTAACAGTATGTAATGATGAGCAATGCTGAAAGGGGAATGTTGGTTATGGGAATAAAAGAATGTACTAATGGGGAAGAGTGATGAGAACATAGTAACAACTTGTAATGATGAGCACTACTGAAAAGGGTAAGCACAGATCCAATGATGTAATGTGTACAATAGGCATAGTACATGATGAGCAATGTATGTAAAGGATTTAGTATGTGAGAATAACTATGTAAAAGGAATGTACTGTAATGATTCAAGTAGGTTACTAATGAAATGATTATTGTAACTAATGAAGACTGTAGGGTTTCTGTAAGTCTTATATCCTCTATAACTATTGAACCATTGAATATAAGGGGGTACTATGTATAAGTGACTATAGGTGAAATTTGGCGTAGAATCTGAATATGCAATAATAATGAGGTTTTTGTGAAGGGGTGATGGGGTAATAGGCAATGTAATGATGAATATATGTAAAGGAAAGCAATAAAATACTACTTATGGTTTGGAATGGAGCACCACAACGGCCAGGAATGTTCAGACCATGTTTGAGAGAGTCGGAAAAGTTTCGGAGTTGGCCTTCCAAAACTGTAACGGTTGACAAGATTTGTCTTCGCACTCGGAACTGAGGTACACATTTATTTCCTCCTGCAATGAAGTCACCTTTTGCTTCTTTTTTTTGAAGAGACTAGCACTGATGTTTTTTCGGGATGAAGTTGCTGCAGGTTTGGGTTCAGAAGTCGTGTACTTGCTCACTAGGAATTTCTCGGCTTCATTCTTGAAGATTTCCAAGATTTCAAACTTTGTAAGGTTCATCAAGTCGAGTACCTCAGGGGTGAGTTGACTAGCTTTCACTCGAGGATCGAGTAGAGTCGCACAGAGATATGCAGGCTTTTGAATGGCCTCATCAAAGTACTCCTTCAGTTTGGAAATCATCACCTTGGCGGCTGGAATCAGTTCCTGCGCTCCGTGTTGCTTTTGAACCTGGAATGGAAATACAACCACACGGATCAGCTTGATAATTGAGAGTCACAGGTATTATTCGGTATTTTTTTACTTACTGCAACAAGATTTTCAATCAACCAGATGTAAACTGGTGCAGCAAACGCTAATGAAACCTGTTTGTGCGGCGAGATCGTATCGGTCGCTTCATTAAGTGGTTCCAAAACAGCACAAATCTGTTGAACTTTAAGCCATTCGTCAGGTTTGAGATCGTACCGTTGAGTCAAATTGTGATTTTCACAAAATGCTTTGATGCAGGGTTGAAGTTGGATCGCTCTTTCAAGCATGGAATAAGTAGAATTCCATTGTGTACTAACATCGGCTATCATCGTCAGGTTTTTCGAAAGAAGAGCCTTTGTAATTTCTTGAAAGGCAGCTGACTTTTGGGGAGAGCGCTTCAAGAAGGATATGAAACCACTAATGCGAGAAAGTGAGCTGGATACATCCACTTGAGGTGGAGGATCATTCAGGATAGCCGAAAGACCCTGATTCTGAGGTTGTTTTGGAGTGGACGACGAGCTGTTGAAGGACTTGATGCCTGCTTGGGCAGCCAGATTGATGACATGTGCCATGCAACCAAGTCTACAGGTGTAACTGTCAAATCGAATCAAAGTCGAGAGATGTGAAGCCATCGTAATGTTGTTGGATGCGTTATCGGTCGTGATACAGAAGATGTGATCTTCAATCTTGAACGACTTCAGAATCTCGACCATGTGCTCCGCCAGATTAACTCCAGTGTGACTACCTTTGAAAAGCTTGGCAGCAAGTACCATTGATTTGAGCTCGAAATCAGTGGTGATCCAATGGGCAGTAACACCCAGGACAGATAGATTGTTTGGAGAAGTCCAGAAATCACATGTTAAGCTTATTTTTGATTTGCTTGACTGAAATTGGTTTACAAGAGCCTGTTGACCTTGTTGAAAGGATTTCCGGATAAACGACGCCAGAGTCTCTCTCCCACAAAGAAGAGATTTTGTTGCCGGGTTACAGAGTTTCAGAAGCTCGCCAAAATCTTTGTGATCAACAACCTGGTATGGAATGTTGCTGGTGATGAAAAACCGAGCAACAGCACAAGTCAAAGTTTTGCGGGTAAGTTTCTTTGGCGCCGTCGATTTTCCACTTTTGACAAAAGCCGCCAGAGCGCCGATGTTACGAGATTTTCCGTCACCGTGTATGCCGTGGCAGCTTGCCAAGTGATTTATCATACTTTTGGTGGATCGCTTTTTGTCAACAGAAAGCTTCTTGAGACAAAGAACCGTCCCTCCAGGAACACGGCTTGCTTGACAAATATTCGAGGTCGTTCCGCTGACAGTTTCAGTTTTGAAATACTGCCAAACCCAGCTTTTTCTAGCCATCTCTTGACTATGGGAATCTGCAGCCTCTGAGTCTGGAGGGTTTACTTCGATTTCTGGATTGGATGAGGATGAATCAACATCAATAGCTGTTCTCTTTGAGCCGGGCATTTTTGAGTTTGCAGAAATATCAAGCGGTAATAAGATTAGAGAATTCGTGGGCAGACTGAGGATTCAGGAGTTCAGATCAAGTCCTCTCTTTCTATTATTGCAGACAGTCATTTGAGTCTGAATCGATAGAGGTCTCCGAACATAAATATGTACAATTCTCATGACAGCGTAACATAGTAGAACTAGACAGTAACCTTGGCCAGATTCCCCTGGTTTATAATCATCTTGGGAAGATCAGACCTTGCCGACCGATGTCTGACACTTAATTTTTTGCTAGGGATCAATTTTCTCACTAAAAGGTCAAGATCCGGCCGATACCCGGCGTCGGGGCCAGATTTGCCGGGTTCGGATGTCGGACTAGCTCTACCCGGTACCAAAGCGCCGGGTGGCATCCTTACCCTTGCGACTCGCAGTGTTGCATCAAGCATACCAATATAAATATTATGCATCAATCATGAATTGAGAAGTGAAATTTTTCAAACATACACATTTTCATTTAATTACAAACAGAAAATACTGCCTCCATGCACTTACTATAGATGCATAAGTTTACAATCATTCCCAGAATCTTGGAAGCTTGATTTTACAAGCTTTGTAACTTCAAGACCGTTCAAGATGAAAATATGTGGCCCATATAGGTTTGAAGGCCAGATACAGGGCTTCAATTTGGCACCTGAGCGGCCCATTTGGCACACGGGATGCTATGGTGGTGTGGTGCTGAAACTTGACACCAGCCAAATGGGTTGACGCGGTCCTCAGCGCTCACGCCAAATTTCCCGGCTGTACTCCCAAGTCCCTCCTTTGGAGGCTTGGGCTTCGCGCAAGGGGCGCCATCCTTGAGCTTAACAAAGCCTCTCTGAGGAGGAGCGAAGCGTCTCAGAAGGAGAGGCTTACCTCTAAAGTCACACCATTGGCCCTACAGACTTGAGAATTTCTGGCAAAAAAACACATATTTGCTTTTCAAAATCCAAGTTTATTAAAGACACATATTTTCCAGAATTCCAAAAAATAAAAAAATCATGGGTTCCCCCTAGAATTTACAAATCTCAGAAAAACACAACCATAGGTTCCCCCTACAAGATTAAAAAAGTGAAAAAAAAATCATGAGTTCCCCCACAGTATAAATACAGAAATTAAAATCCACAATTATTTAACAACTCAAATAGCCTTCCAACATCAGCAGAAGTGCTGTGCCACAGGCTCAGCCCCCAGCCCGCGTCAAGCGCACGGGTCAAAAGGACTGGATGTGAAGGCCCCTGGCCAGCAGCAAAGGCTGGTGACCAGTGGGGGGCCCACTCTTTGCCCTTCAAACTGCGCACGTGCTACATCGGAAGGGTTGAGGGAGACGGATAGCTGGAATTTCAGCATCTCCAATCCCCCTGGGGGACTACACCCATCAACTCGCGACTTTTAACCAAGACCGACCACACCGCCCCCAGTTGAAAGTAACACTGCCCCTCTCATCTCCCTCGCCATGGTTGCCACACCCGCCCTAGAGACCCAGTTTTCATGGTTCCAACCTCCCTCTAGATTTTCTCCAACACAACACCAAGACACAATGATTCAGTTTAACCCTGGTCAGCCCCATCCCCCCGTTGGAACCACTCCTTATACTAATCACACTTGGTCGCCCTTCATTTACAGCGCCCCTTTTAACCAACATACCACCGGGCCTTCAAAGCCCTTCTCTCAGACCGCGCCCAGCCAGTCGGGCCGTCGAAGCAACCCCATTCAAACTGCGCCCAACCAGTCCGCTTGAATCACCGTTGCCTTAGTTTAGCCGCTTTGCCAAGTACTCCCCCCGTCAGCCCATTACTTCCACCGTCAGATGCCTAAGCCAGACTAGGCCAAAATACCCAGCCTTCTCCTTGCCTGATTGAAGTGAGTAACAATACCGGATCTCATTTATTGGAGCTAAAGTACAGGAAAAGACATTTCACATCCCAGTTTTGTTTTCTAGACCACTCATTGTGAGAAGGCAACCTCTGATCCGGGCTCAGTAGGATCGCCAATGGCCAGAGTGGTTGGCTTGAGTTAAGGTCAGTTGGCCGAGCAGCTGAGCGGGTCCCAAAAGCTTGTGAATCAAACTTGTGCAGGTCTTGTTCACCTCTGCCCACTCGGGATATGGCACTGTACTTGAGGGTAAGCTGTTCAACACCCCCCTCTTATACAACACTATAAACAACAACTTCCTCCTTTTCACCAGCTCGCCTCGATGGACTCAAACATAAGTAACACAATCAACTGCACTTTCCTGATCTGTGGAGGCCTCACCCCGCTCTCGGCAACAATAACGCAGCCAGCCGAGAGCCTGATGGAGTACAAGCAATAATTGGCTGCACTGACAGGCGCCTTGCTTGCCGTGTTCTTGCCTGCCCAATTTTCCAGGCCCTCATGGCCTCGTCCAACTGCGGCCTTGCCCTTGACGGCGAGATGGCCATCCTGCTCGGGCCCTCCTTCTTGTCCAAAGCACGTAACTGCGGCTGGGTTGCTGGCCTTTTTTTGGACTTCCAGTATTGGCTGCTCTTGTGGCAGATGGACAGTCGCCAGAGGTCCTTGGTCAGTCCCGGATTCATAAAAAAAAACAGAATCTAAAACAGTGATAAATTGACACTCCCTTTGTACCCTCCTCCTATTCACCTCCAAGCAATTCTCCTAGCCAGCAGCAAGGATACCAAGTGAATACAGCCGGGAAAATCACCTTGATTTCAGTCGGCTTGGGCCTCTCAATGGTGTGATGCTCCTAGCCCTGTTGGGAGGCTTTACAAGGGGGATGATGCAAAGCAAACACTGCCAACCCGGCCGAAGTGCCATCGGGTCGAGGGCATTAGCTTGGGCTTCTCCCCTTGGGCAAGAAGCATTGCAGAGGGTCTTTGTCTTTTGAGCCCAATAACCAGAATCCTCTCAACAACTATGAGGTGCACATCAAGCCAATGATAAGTTGTAGCTATCATACTCACTTGGCTGGCCTCTGCAACAGCTATGCTGGAAGCTTTGATCACATCACTCAGCCTCAATTTTCCAGGCAATTTGCAAGGTCTATGTCTTCTATTGAGCTTTGCCCCCCCCCCGCATTTGATACATTTCAAATAGGTTGAGTTTGAAAGATTTCAATAACTACGATGTTGTATTGAATCAAGATTATGTGTACCCTTAATCCAACACAACTTCTTTGGTGTTGATTTGGGTGATGTCAATTCCAAAAGTGTGAACAGCCACTTCAGACTTTCTATTTGCTATCCAAATATTTATGAAGATAGATTTTTTGATGATCAGCCTTTCAAGAATCTTGATTAATCTAGTAAAAGATAGGATGGGAATAAAGAATGAGTTGTGTTAAGATTGATAAACAGTCCTCAAAGGCACAAAAATAAGACCACAGTGTAGATCCCAGGATAACATTAATCACCATGCACCAGGAAAAAACAATGATCACTTGTCTGCAAGTGACATAGCAAGGTACAAAGGGGCCTTTGTAATTTTTCATGTCACTTGTAGGCAAGTGATCATTGTTTTTTCCTGGTGATGGAGCCTGGACCAGGCTCCATGCTGCCTGGTCATGTGGTGCCAACTTGACATGAATAGCTACTCTTCTTTTTATTCTGTAACCTTGTTGAAGTCCCAGGCTCCATCTTCCCCTACCCCAAAAATCTGCACTTGAACAACAAAACAATAATATGAAAATTGAGGGCAAACACTCACACATGAATGGGAATTGCAGAGCAAATCAAATTCAATGATCTGCTGTCCTCAATCCAGGAAGAAAAGAGGCTTGGAATTTGGGTTTGCAGCGGTGGAGCCTCCTTGTACTCTAGTGTTTTTAAAAATGTAGTTTTTAGTTTAAACAAAATCTGAGTAGACAGACTTGTAGCCTGCAATCTCAGCTTCCATTTCACAGTTTTTTTACCTAGCTGACACACATACTTACTAGCCTACTCCACCTACTGTGAAGTGGTTCTGGAGTGGTGATCCAGCGGGTTTTGGGCTCAAAATTTGAAATTCCCTGAGCCCGCGCGGGCTTGAAGGGGAGGATTGGGTACAGAAATCCACCATGTAACAACATTTACAGGATGTTTCTTACCAGGGAGGATGGATACAGGGGAGTTTGAAGTGGGGAAAAATAAGCTAAGAAGCTGGTGATTGTAATGGTGCCAAAGGCAAGGAGAGAATCAGAAGTCTAGAGGGTGATATTGGGGAAAATGGGTGAGCGTAGGATCCTCCCTGCCATTTGTCTCGATCCTGTAGGGCCAGACATGCGACTTTGGAGGCAAGTCCCTCCTTCGGAGGTCGCTACGCTCCCCCGAGGAGGGTACGCTTGTGTTAAGTTCGCGCCAGCCTGCCAACTCAGAAGGGAGGACTGAATAAGTTTGCCTAACTTAACCAAGTCCCTCTATTGGAGGGGGGACGCTGTTCCGCAGGGACCCTCCGAATACTCCGCCATGCTTTGAATTTCTAAAAAAATGGAATAGCCTAGCCTCAATTCAACACACCGGGCACCACGCTGCTCCGGAGTCCGATCAGTAATGAGTCTTTTTCTAACAGATGTTTTTCTTGTTACTATGTACACCAAGTACTTATAGGGAAAAAAATCCAAATCAAGTTACGAAAAGACAACGCAAACAAAGAGAGGAGAGCAGTATTTCGTATCTTTTAAGGCGAAGGGGGGAGGGGGAGACAAGGGCCAGGGAGAAAGAGGGAGAGAGACAGGAAACAGGATTATAAGGATTACAATCACGAATCAAAATTGTATTCAAATGAAGGAGGCAAATCAGCAATAGGACCATCTAGCAAAGCTCGATCAGGATCAGCAGCGCTTTCGGCAGCTGCGTTATTATTCGAGCCAGCTGGATTAGCGGCAGCCGCGCTAGGATTAGTGGCCGCGTTTTTCAAAGAGCTCATTTCCAAGAATTCAGCAGGCTCGTCCGGTTTACGGTCTCTCATTACTAATATGCCACCTCCAGCGCCGGTCGCGATCGAGTCGGCCTGGCTCAGAATCGCATGTGCCACGCTGGTCGAGCTGCCGGTCAATCCTACCTTGTGGTGGCTCTTCTGGGTCGCCGACGATGCTAGCAAAGGTCTCACCGGGACGTATCGTGAATCATCGGGGAAGGTGATGTATGGCAGCTGAGTGGCTGTGACCCTAGAGAGATTCGAGAGCTTGTCAATCGAACCATCGTCCTTTCTCCGCTTTGACGATTTAGTCGCTCCGTTCTCTGTCTTCGATACGTCCATCTTTGTCGAGTCTGCTCCCGGGCCATCGTCGATCTTCATTGCATCACTTGCTTGATGTGCTGTTGGACTTTCAGGTGCCGGAGTCTAGATTCAATGCCGTTTCAGTTCAACAGCAAAGTTAGAAGACGCTGAGAATGGTTAAGGGAAGCGCCACTTACCACTTCCATATCTTCTGCATTTAATTTTTCCTTTTTGGTTTTCTCTCGTGCCTTTACTTTAGCAGTAGTTGACAGAACAGCGGTCGCGACTTTTTCCACTTTTTCTGCGGTAGGAGGGGCAGTTGCAGGCTGATAGGCAAACAGTGATGGTCGAGCGTTCGAATGGAAATCGAATTTGGGCATCTATGACGCTCAAGACACTCTATCAGTCTCATAATTTTCTTGAACTTTGATGTATTGAAAATATCACTCACCTGTAAATTTTGATCGACTCCGATTATGGCAGTTGGGGTGAATGCCAACGCCAATGAATGGGCCATAGGAAACCAGTACCAGAATTGATTGAACAGGGCCATTCCTACGATCGCCGTCATGTTGTTACTTCCATTTTTGCTCCTCATTGATACAGTCACATTACGACCGCCAGCATCAATGATACCTTGAGCCAATGTTGCACCAAACTTGGCCATCGCGTCCTCGTGTTTATCTGATATAATCTTCTCGAAGATTTTTCGAACTACTGAAGCCTTGGGATTGAGCACCTCGTTTTGTTGGATAAGGATCATTGCAAGGGCAATGCAGGCCCCTTGTTTCACATAATCGACGGTGTCTTTAGTCATCGGCTCCAGCAAACTTATAGCTTCCTCCATTCCAGTACCGGCACATGCTATCCCGAGTGCAAGAGCGGCGCCATAACGCACGTTGGGGTTGTAACTTTCACTCAAAAGTTGGACCACCCGAGGGACTTGGCTAGGGTTTCGGAAGAGTAAAAATCCAAGTGAAGTGACCGCGGCCCTTCTGACGTCATCGTTGACGTCTGATACCGCGACATGCAGCAGACGTCTGATCGCCTTGTTGTCTCCTGTACCAGCGTAGGCCATCGCAATTGTATAAATACCGCCATAACGGAGGATGGGATCCTAGCGAGAAGGTATGACAAGGTGAGATAATTCGACGAGAAAGAATATTGGCAGGAAACATACCTTATCAGAAGTCAGAATTTCGATTATTCCATCTGCAGCCTGCTCTTTCCCATAAAACAGCAGACTGATCCCAACTGCCAAGCCGCGTATAATCTTTTCGTGTTGAGTTTCGTGAGCATATTGTAACATCTCATCCAAAGCTTTCGATGAGCCACTGCCGAGCATTATAAGACCCATCGCATATCCAGCGGCTTCACCAGCAATTGCAGAGTCATGATATAAAACGTCTCGAAGATCATCGTAGATCTCTGCGCAAAATGTGAAAGTGCATCGGTTATTTGGGGGACGGCTGAGCAAACTAGTTTGGTAACTCTTCGAGATGAACGATGAATAGGGCTGGCTCACCTTCGTTACCGGATGACATGCCAGCTACACCAAGCCCAAGCGCGGCTCCATGCTCAATAATGTCACTAGTGGTGTTTTTCATCACACCACTGATGTAATTCAACACAGTGCCTCCACCATGGTTAGCATTGATGAGTCCAAGAGCAAACAGACTACCACCCTCACTATAAAAACTCGAGCCTGGTCCGCCTTGCTGCGAGGGTAAGTACGGCTGTAAAATTTCCATGCCTTGAGTGAGATTGCCGCGATGAATGACACCGAGACTAGCGGTAGCAGAAAACTTGCTCCAGTTGCTTGCTTTGCTTAACCAATCCAGGTTGTCGCGAAGAAATTTATCTGAGGTTGTTCCCGCATTCGCAAATGCATTTGCAAAGCTAACGGCATTGTGGTAAAGCGAGCTGCGGGCATCGAGCGCGTCTTTCGTCCGTTTGAGGATGAGGAGGTCGGCGTGGTTGTTTCGGTAGAGAAATTCGAGGTAAAGCTTGATAGTTTCTTCGCCACTTAAAATCCGGCGGGCTTGCTCGATGTGGGGGTTGGAATTTGGCTGGATGAACAACAAACCATGGCGGGTGTGAGAAAGTCGCTCGCAGGAATAACAGTCTACTCTCTCAAAATCTGACCTTGTTAGATGCTTCACCAGCATCAACCGCCATATCTCGTTCTGTCTTGGGGCTCGAATTTTGCTGAGGTGCTCCGACCAACTTGGTCCTGATGACCTCTAGAAACTCTTGAGTGGCCGTTTCTGCCAGATCGAAACAGATCTGTAGTGCAATTAAGAGCTTCTCGGATTGTTTTTCATCGGAGAGGAGCTGGTTGAGGAGCTCGCTGGCTGGTTGAGGGTCGTCGAGATATACGTAGCATTGAGTGATGCTGAAGTAATCTGGTCCACCGTCTTGAGAACCGAGGAGACGGACCAAAAGGCGCAGGAGATCGTTCCGGAATGAGATGCGAGTGATCGAGGTGAGACTAGCTTCCAAGAGATACCCCAAAAGGTCATTCTCTTTTGAACTGTGATGGGAGGCGATTGATTCGATGATATCCAATCGACGACTTTCCAGTGCGATACCGAGTGCCTGACGATACTCTCCCGCATTGACACAACGAGTAAACATCCTCTCGACTATACTCGACATTCGTTTGTCGACTTGGACCGGGGGTAATATGTCGGATGAAGGGCTTCCACTCTCGTGGGCAGTAAACAGGGCGACATAGGCATCAATGCATTCGGCTGTCATTGAATAAGTGATATCAACACCAGGTGAGTTGAATCAAGGTGGGAAAGAGGGTGGTGTTGTTCAGGCTTACAAACAACAGTCTCTACAAATTCCCCGTCGGTACCAAGAGTGCCGACTCTTTCGACATCAAACCTGTCACCAGCTCCGAGTGCAAACTGCAAAGATTCGTTGATGTCTCCCAGGTGATAATAGACTTTCGAGGCGACCAAGGCAGCCAGCGATCTTGTGGTCGCCGGTAAGGATTCATCTTCATACATGACCTCGCTTGAATTTTGAGGTGGTGATAAGGGGGGTACAGTTTGAAAAGTCAAAAAAACCAAACAAAATGGGGGAGTTGGACCTCTGTGAGATATCCTTACATTTTTGAGATTCCATCAGCCACTTCAGCCCAGAATTCGTAGACCAACTTGTCGAGCTGTTCGAGTGCATAGGTTTTTAGCGCAATTTCTTCTTCATCCAGCAAGGTCAAAATCCCTGAGCCAGACAAAGCAGCCAAGAATCAGTTATCGAGGCTCGTTCAGGTGGATGCTCGGCCGGTTCACTCACCCGATGCAGAAGTAACAGCAGCCATGATGATATGAAAGTTCTTTGTCGTCGGAGTTCAAGGTATTATAGAATAGGTGGCAGGGTGTATGGTCAACAAGCCTTGGTCGAAGGTGATGATGAGTCCGATTGGGCTGAGGTGACGTCAGCTAGACCACCGCCCGCTCAATCGATCGGATGACTGACGCGTATGCCCTGCGCTGCGCACGAAGAGTAGGGGGGCTCCACAGCGCGCGCTCTGGCCCCAGCTGGTCTGTCTGCCCCAGAAACCAAAATCAGCTGTTCCAATCCGATCGCACCCAAGCAACATTTTCCAACTTTCTCCAACGGATACATACCGATCACGATGAGCGCAACCGCTTTCCGCTTCAGCAGCTTCATCCGACCAGCTCTCAATCGTGCCTCACTTCTCAGATCATCATTTCCTGTCCTGTCTCGGCAAACCTATCTACAGCCTTCGTTTTCGGATAACCACTTTCTGACGAATGCGACCATCAACATTATCAGAGGGATGAAAGTCCGATCAAGCGTTAAGAAGATCTGCGATGGCTGCTCGGTCGTCAAAAGGAAAGGACGAGTTTATGTGATTTGCTCCAAGAATCCGAGGCATAAACAAGTTGAGTGTTCACCTATAATTCCCCCATCGATTTGATTCATTTGTCTCCCCTCCGAGAGAAATTGTTTATTGACCATTTTTTGTGTCTTATTCTTATTCTTGATCCCTCTTTTGGGGGATATAGCGTCAAGGATAAACAATCTAGTCTGGTCGCTCGGTTCGAATCTTTCTTCCAGGTGGTGCGATTCGTGCAAGGTGGACAAAACTTGACTCTCAGGTCTCGAAACCAAATATGTACGACCACAAGTGTTAATTACAAACGCTGTGAAAACCCACACAGGATGAAATCTCGAGATATCGTTAATCAACGTTCGGCCAGCCATCTGTCGCACATCTGGCGCTCTGTCCAGGGCATAATGAATCATATCTCAACAAGTAATTCCGCCTCACGTTTTCCCTCAATACCTGTAAAAGTATCTACTCAGATTTTTACAGCTATTTGTTTAAGCAATACGTGCCATACAGCATTGGTCAGCAGTTCTAATGACTAAACAACCTATCTCTTGTTGGTTCCGAGATGATATATTTATGTGAAGTGTTCGTACCCAACTTTGAATCAGCTAGCCTAAAGCATGCTCAAATTTAGCAATCACAGAATCGGTCTTTGCTTGGGTAAATTCTTTCCAATTCAGCTGGTCAAAGACTCAAGGTCAGATTTTGTCCGACTAACACTGCAATTGCTAATAACCAACTTCTTCTGGAAATGTCAAAATATAAACTATAAGTACAATTATAAAAAAAAGACATCAGGAGGGAAAGCCATGGAGAAAACCAAAGAAAAAAGCAAGTGTAGTAGAGGACAGAAATCAAATGAGAACCATATTCTTTTAGTTATGTAAATATGCAGCACACAATTCTTCCAAGATCTACAACAACAGTGAATTACACAACACTCAACCCACCACCTGAAATTCTTCCAACACCAGAAGAAGAAAAAACTACATCGTATATAAAACTCATTCTCGGGGTGTGTGAGAGCAAAAGAGAAAGAGAAAAAAGAGGAAAGATGATTTCTGGAGACAAAAAAAGGAAAGGGGAGACACGTGCAATATGCTTGTCGACTGATTGAGCAGTTAGGAGAATCTGGTGTCGCAAAGACTTTTCGAGAGAAGTCACTGAAGAATAAGATAAGAGGAGATGCGGAGCACACGTCTACGGGGAGTGAGATGAGAGTGAGAGCGAGAGAGTGAGATAATAAGAGGAAAATCGATGTGAGTTTTGTGATGTATTTTCTATTCTTCGTCCGGCGCGGCAGTCTGGTAACCGGCAGTAGACCTAGAAGGGTTCTTCCTGAAGACCAAGAGCCGATCGATCCAGTTTGACGAGTAAGACTTGCCACCATGTCCCTCCTCGGTATCCCCAAGGCTAGGGCGGGTTAGATCAGGTGGCTCCAGCGCTCTTTGGATCGACGACCGCTCCGAGTTCACTAGCGATTGGTTCTCATGATCCTCTAGTCCCACATCTCCAAACAACTCGTCCATATCTTCTAGAGGAATTCCGCATGTTTCAGGGTAGGCAAAATAAACTAGATAACCAAGCACATCATTTCATTTGTTAGACATCTCTCCTATCCTGTTGAATAGCTGATCCACTCAGGAGAAAAAAAAGAAGGTCATACCTAGAATGAAACTCATAACGCAGAAACAGGCGTGCATAGGATACAGTCTCCAACGGATCGCATCTTGAAGGACTGGTGTGGCCTCGCCGACCAAATAATTGAAAAACCAGTTGGTAGCTGTACTGATCGAGACACCCTTGACACGGAACGGCAGAGGCATAATCTCGGGAGGATATAGCCAGGGGATTGGCCCCCAGGAATACCCAAAAAATCTGAACCCATCAAAAATGTAACATTTGTATTAGCCTTCATTTGCGAGATTGAAGAAACTGACATTTTTCATATTGATTTTAAAAGCAGAGAAAAGGGCGACGAACGCATTGTACACCAACACACAAATCACCACCGACAATGGTGTATACGTTGTGTCCAAATACAGGAACCATCCCATCAAAGTTAACGACAAAGCCATGACGACCGAGCCAGAGAGCAAGATGAACCGACGGCCCCACTCGTCTACCAGATACCACCTAAGAGCAACCGATACATCTATGGAAGTCAACTAAGCTGAATCGAACACCAAGAGGAAGTAAAGAAAGGACCTACGTTGGAATCGTGCTGAATACGTAAACCGTGCCATTGATACCAGTCATTAAAATCGCGTCTCGGCCAATCCATCCCGCCGATTCGAATATCAAGGGGGCATCTGAGCAAAAAAACGCTATTAGTCTTCCAATCATACTGTTGTAATAAACCATCAGGCTGGGTTGTAAACGTACAGTAGCCTATTACATTGATCCCATTCTGTTAAAAAGTAACGGGGCAAATGAGCATGAAGCGTTAATGAAATAATGTCCAACTGCAAGAATTTGATATGCGAGGAAGTGGACAAAATTACCAGTTGCGCAAATGCTTGAGCTGACATGGCTAGCAACACTCTGCCACGATACCTAGTCCACATAGCAAGATATGAACGGTCGGGAGCTAGTCGATCGTCCAGGACAGCCTCCTTGATTTCAGTATACTCTTGACGGGCCTTCTCGTTGCGGGGATCGCCGCCTTGCAAATCAACAAGGACCCTCATCCCAGCTCGATCTTGGTCGGTGTCGAGGAGCCACCGGGGACTCTCAGGGATTAGCAGGGAACCTATCATCAAGATCGTTCCGATTACACATTGGAAAAATAACGGGAATCGCCACGACCAGTCTGACTCCACAAACGACGAAAAGTAGTCTAGCCACACCGATGCAGCATAGCCAAACACGTTTCCAGTGAATTCCATACAGGCTAGTTTCCCTCGCTATCGGTGGCGTGGATAGTGGAATTAGACAAATCATCAGCCTCATACTATATCTTGGAGAAAAAAACAGACGTACGTGGTCTGCGGGTGAGATTTCAGACTGATAAATCGGAACTATTGTACTGAAAGAGTGTGCCAAGAATTAAGGGAAACTAGAGGTCAATCAAGACTGGAAGATGGAGACGGGCCAGCCAGGATCGGTTTCAAGGACTTACGATAGGAAACCGACTCCAAAACCAGAGATTACTCGACCGAACACCATCGAGGTGAATCCGGAGCAGAGGGACTGACACAATCCACCGACTGTAAAAATTAAGGCGCCGATGAAGAGAGTCTTTCGCCGACCAAATATATCTCCGATCCGGCCTGCAATAATAGAGGTAACTAGATAGGACATGCAATCGGATTACGGGAATAAATGAGCTCGCTAGTTCTCTAGACTCGGTGGATTGTAAATCTGTGAGTTCAGGGAGGAAAGGAAACTAAACTGAATGCGCCGATTTCCAAGATGGCTACCATCGTCCCAAGTTCATATCTAGTGGGTTGATGGAAGAAGGCCTTGAAGTATGGGCCGGTGATGATGCCCGACATAACGCCTGGAAGTAGACAAAGATTCAAGTCCGGTTAGTCGTCGGTTTGGCGATGCAAACGTGTGGACATGAATATGAATGAGTCAATTCCTCTAACCTTGGTCATATCCAAACTATCAAGTGTAGATGCAAAGGGCTCAAGTGAGCTAATTTGTGCACATGAAATATTCAAGAGGAAGATGTTAATGATTCCTTACCAAAAAGACGCCAAGACTGGCAAAGATGGAGATAGTATAGAGCAGAGGTTGGCCGACCAACCTGAGAGGCATCGCGGCTTCTTCAGGGAGGGAAGAGAAAAGTTTTTCTGTTGTGCCGTCTTCTCCTTGTGGTGTTCTATGAGGGTGGTGATGGTGGTGGTAGTATGGCGTGGATGATGATGAATGCCAGTGGTTCTTAGAGAGCGAGTGCAGCAGTCATTTGAGAGAGTCGTTTCGCTTGGTGAACTTTCGGTGTCATCAAAAGCCTTGCCCCAGTTCTCGTTCCGGTTCTCCGTCAATGTTCTTGTGCTGTTTCTTTTTCTTCGCTTGGCAGTGCTTTCGTGAAGTGGGCGGTTGGTTGTGCTGGGAAGTTTGATCGGAGGCTCCCAAGACCGCCGACGCCCATGGTGAGGCCACCGGTGTGGCCCGGGGCTCGAGTCGGGGCATCCAATCGGGAATCCCTTAGAGCATCTCCACCGCGGGTGCTAAACCGGGTTGCTAAACCAGATATAGCACCCCAAACCTGCTTTAGCAACGCCACCGCGGGTGCCAAACACACATCAAATCTGCCAACTCGCCTCTCGGGAGCTATCCTGTTTGCAAATTTGGAAACAGGATAGCACCCCAACCTTGCGCCACCCTTGCGAATATCACGCATCTCTCATGTGATACTCTCACCTTCTCCCCCAACAGCAACACAAAACCACACATTTCACAACCGCAAGCTGCCAATCATGGCAACTCGCGGTGCAAAGCTGCCTTGCTGCAGGTTGCTAAAACTGCGCCCCAGTCGCCAAACTCAAAGATTTGGCAACGCAGTTTAGAACCCGCGGTGGAGATGCTCTTAGGCCTTCTTGACCTTCCTTGACGCCCCGAACTCAACAAGTCCTCGGGGGAGCGTGCATAGCGACCTCCAGGAGGCACTACTTCTTGCCTGAGAGGGCTTTTGTGTGGCTTTTTATGCCCTTTTGTGTTTCACACAGCAAACAGAAATCAAAGCTACAAGATTGTCTATTCAATTTTTTTCTCATTACACTTGACAGGACTGATTTTGTTTTTTTGCACTAAACATCAATTCTGCTCCTGTCAAAATTGAGGCATAGCAAGTAACCCTTTCCTACGGAGAGCGCTCCGCGTGGGTTCCCCCGGACCCTCCATTTGAGTGTCTATGTTAAGCTGGGGCCAAGGCATCTAAGAGCATCTCCAATGGGGCCACTGTTGTGCAACCTGAGTCCAACTTTGGTGGGCTGGAAGGTGTTTTTGGCCTCCAGAAGAGCTGCTGAGAGAGCTCCCAAAATGAGCAGGTGTCTATAAGACCCAGGAAAGCCCTAAGATAGGGGGGTGTTGAAAAAGTCTGAGCTTTGCCAAAATTTATACCAGGGGACCCCACAGGGACTTTTGGCAAATACATACCTTTTAAAGAGTATGCTTGGCCTAAAATCCCCTGAAAAAGGGAGGATCCCCAAGGAAATATTGGGGCTGGGGCCTGAACTATAGATTTTATCAGGCCCTGTTTGGCACCCGTGATGTGATGTAATGATCACCCCTTTTGTATGACTGGGCCTCACAGAGGCCCATATTACATCACTCACACGTTTGGCAGATTTGAGAGGTTATGAGGCTCATTACTACTTGCTGCATCACTCCTCATCATCCCAGCCATTTCTGATGTAGTACCCCTGGGGCTGTATTTGGGGTGATATTGGCACCTGTACATACACAACACCCCCCACCCTCACCAACTCACGTCTTCAACTCACTACACCCCCACCCTCATCAACTCTACAATTCCATTGTTCAACCCATGGAACCCAAACAACCCTGCAGCTTCCCATCCTGTCCCCAGTGCAATGGGTGCTGCTCCGGCCATGTTGCAGCAACATCAACAACAAACCAACCCAACTGAGCAACTTTCTCCAAATTTCCAACAAGCTCATCAACACAAAGCAATCAGTCAAACTAACTCCAACAGCACTCCAGTCAGCTCATTGTTGGGAAGTCAAAGTTTAACCCAATTGGACATCAGCATGAACAAAGATTGGTCGGAGTAATTGCCGTCGCAAGCCAAAACTACTGCTAGTGGCGGCCGCAAAGGTGTCAAGTTGTTTTGGACCACAGAAATGGAGTGTGCGGCTATGTAGCTTTATGTTGAGGCAGTTCACCAAGGAAAGAGATCCAATAATGGCTTCAAACCCAAGACTCACAGATCTATTGCAGCGGCTCTGCAGGTGAAGTTCCCTACAGCCAATTTGGACAAAAAAAGTCAAGTCAAAGTATAATCAGGTATTTCTTAAATCAAATCACTCTACTATTCAGATATTTTCTGATGCATAATTACATGTTCAGGGGTTTAAGAAAGACTACAACATGTTTCTTGAGCTCAAGATTCAAAGTGGATTCGGCTGGAATGATGTGACCTCAGAGGTCACAGCACCAGAGCAAGTGTGGAACAAATATCTTTTGGTTATTTGTCTTTTCCCGTCTTTGGAAAGTCAGAATTTCTCATTGACCATCCTGCTCAGTCTCACCCGCAAGCCAGGAAGTTTAAGGGCAAACCATTCCCCGAGTGGTTCTACCTAGTCGAGATTTTTGAGAAAGTTGTGGCAACAGGTATAATTTTTTTTTCTCTCTTGGTTCAACGACAACATTCTTTAGCTCCGGTGAATCCTTTTTCAGATGCACTTGCCAACACCAATTGACCCAAGGACCAAACTAGCAAGTTGTCCCAAGGCCAACCTGGAGTTTCATCTCCATGAGTCCATTGTGCTGCTGGGTGTGTGTCAACCGGCACACAAATAGCGGGGACTTTGAGTGAACTTGTCAGCTTGAATCAACCTGGTCAAAAGAAAACGCAAGTAGCAATTGCCATGAAGTTTTTCCAAGAACACAATCAGGACAACTTTGACAATCTCAAACCATTGGCGATCATCAAGGTTTTCTATTCCAAGCGTCGGGCTGCCTTGTACATGTCAATTGAGAGGAAGCAATTGCGACTTGAATGGCCTAGAAAGCAGATCTAGCTTGGCAACCTATAGCTTCCTCAATAGTCTAGTCTATTTCTCACACATCTCACTCCATCCAATGTGTCATCTGAATCTCAATGCCATATATCATTTCAGCTGACTCTCATTGCTCTCCATATGTTGTACAAAGTGCTCGCTGGCACTCTCAAAAATATGAAAAATGTGAAATGTGATTTGATTACCAATTAAAAAAATTCTTAGATAGAGAGATACAAATAGAACAGAGGGATGTTAGCATGGAGGGCTACTCCCTTCTGTTCCTGGCAGTAGTCCTCATGCTTCTTGGGCTTGGCCTCAGCCCTGCCCTTGGCCTTGGCCTTGGCCCTGCCCTTGCCCCTGGCCTTGTCGAGATCCTCTGGCCCGCCCCCTCCGAGTGATAGGTGGTTCCCTGGGGCAGTGTTGGACTGCCCTCCCACACATGTATTGTTGTACTTGAAATACTCCCTCCACATACCCTCTGCAATCTTGTCTCTCCAAGCTAGCTGCTCAAACTGATCTACAACAGGTTCTTTGTCATCATTGTTGTCTCTGTTGTTTGCAGTTGGATTGTTTGCACGTTCAGGAAAATCTTCCTGATGTGACGGACTTGCAAGCATTATCAGATTGTGAATGACCGCCAAGCAAACAAAAATTTGACCTTGGTTTGGAATTGAATATTCAAGCGGTTTTGTAAGGATAGGGAAACAACACTTAAATATCCCAAAGATTCTTTCAACCGCGTTTTGCAGGATTGAATGACGGAGGTTGAATAATTTTTCCTGATTTTCCGGCCTGTTTATCCATAACAAAATCAGCTAGCAAAACAAATTATGAAGGGTGACTCTGGCTCACCTGTTGGCAGCTGATTATTGTTCACGCAGATAATGTCAGATACCTTGGTAAGGTACTAGCAAGCCCCTTGCCAGGCCATAACCTGCATCAGCCAAGTAAAAGGGATTTGGTGGGATTTGGAAATCATCAGCCTTTGCCAAAGCCAAAACTCAAGCATTGTGTGCCGATCCCTCCCAACCCACAAAAAGATAAGCAAAACACAGAGTACATTCTGTGAAAGGAACCCCTTGCAATTGCAATAAGCCATCAAGTGCTTGGAAGCCGGGACATGAGCTGGTATATGCACTCCATTGAGTGCACCAATGCAGTTTTGAAAGAACGGCATGGATTTTTGGTTGCCTTCAATCGTTGGGTGGATAAGGTCAATGGGGGGTTCTGTTATGTACCTAGCACTCAAAGAAAGCAGGCATTTCATAATGTAATGAAACTCTCTGAATCAAACCAATCAGTTTTGCCATTTTTTCAAAATGAGACCCAAAGTTGCAAACCTTGAGATAGTCTTGCCGCTATGCTGAAATCTGTCTTGTGCGACCCGGTTGCTTGCAGAGTGACCAAAAATAAACAGAAAAATAGTCACCTACTCCTCCAAAGGCAACACTCTTGAGGTGGGTTTGATATTCTTGGAAGCAATATCTTGAAAGAGCTTCATAAAAACATCCTTATTCATCCGCGTGATATCTACAAATTTCTGCTTGTTTGCTTCAAGCAGTAACAGTTCCTTGGTGTAAAGCTACCCAGTTAGTATTGAGGTATTGTAAGGATTTTTGTTACTGAACTGCAGAATTTTGCCCAAAAGGTACTCTTGAAATAGCCCGTTTTGGTTATGCAAAACAGATCAAAACTGAGGCCCCGTTTGGCACACGTAATGTTATGTGATATCACATATTTACCTAATGTGATACACATCACTCCTGAAACTCATATGTTGCCACATAACTCAAGCGTTTGGCTGCCCCTCCTGTCATACACGCCACACATAACCATCACAACAAACTGTTTGGCTTGCCCTGTTATGATAACAATGGACCTCAGCAGCCTCATACCTGACCTCAATGATGAACACCAGCAAAACTCACCCAGAAATCCAAGGCATGGGGCCAACTCCCACACTAAATCTAACTCCTTGCTTGGTACCCTCTCAACAATGTCCTCTGCTTCCAATGGTTCACCAACAGAAGATTCCAACCTGTGTCTGATCCTGACTGTTGTGGTATTCGTTACAATGTATCACCTGCTCCATGGGGTCCTTTGCCAATCAAAGCTGCTCTTGGGCTCTTACTTTGGCAGCTTGGGTCTGTATTGGCAGTTTGGGATCCACCCCTGCCCAAATCCAGTTCGTAATATGGACTGCTGTGACACATTGGCTTGGAACATCTGCTTGCAGACTGCTAAAGGCAAGCCAATCTACCCCCAGACCGTTGGAGATGCTCTTAACCAGAGCTTGGAAAGACTGGTTCCTGTTTAATTCAATTGAAAAACCATACTGTTTTTTGTGGTCAGTTCAATACACACAGGTAATACAGCTCAAGGAACCCTGAAAATCCATGAATTTGAAGGGTCATGGGACACACTGGAAAGAAGGATGGAAACCTCCACCCTTTCTTTGATTACCAGAAGCTCACCCACTTCCGCTCACAATGGACCTGGTGGACAGCCTGCTGAATTCCAACCCCTTCACAAAACTGGACCTCTGAAAAGCCTACGGGAATCTGCGTGTGGTGGAGGGAGACAAAGAGAAACTTGTGTTCATCTGTATGGTGGGGCAGTTTTCTCTACTCACCATGCCCTTTGGAACTACAGGTGCACCTGGCTACTTCCAATATTTCATACAGGACATACTCCTAGGGCACATTGGAAAGGTCACCACCACATATTTGGATGATATCATGGTATACACACATCCTTTGCTTTTGGATTGCTCCTTGCTTTCTCCATCTAATGTTGATCAACCCTTTCTCATTAACATATATACATGTGTTGTGATCATACCCATGTCAGAATTTGAGCCTCATTGTCCACTCACTTTCTCTTGTTTCCTTCCTGTTTGGCCTAGTGGCCTCTTTAACTGTCTGACCAAGTGGTCTAATCCTGTCCTGTCCTGTTTGACCAAGTGGTCCTCCTGTTCCTGTCCCCTGTTCTTGTTGTTAGGCCCCCCTTTGGATCTTGCTGGGGGGCTCTCTAGTTGTCTGGTTAAAGTCCGCTCCTCGGACATGAAATAAAAACCATCGAGTCTGAGCTTCAACAATCACAACCCTGCTCCTTGGTCCTATCTGTTCACCTCAAGATAGCCCCCCCCCTTTTCGTCGCATCAACCTGAAGAGCTAAAATCTTAACAACCCATTGTTGTCATGTTTTATTTTTTTAAATATTTCAGAAAATTTCTTCATAAAAAACATATCTCCATTCAGTTTAAGAAGCTGCAAGGAGGACTGAAGTCAAGTTGGAAGTTTGTAAGAGACTGTGGTTTGATAGGGTTTGACTGTGCACCTGGGCTTGACAGAGCTTGACAACTAACCAGTGTTTCAACCTGTTTGATAACTGTGGTAGGACTTGTCTGTAAACCAAAAACATATGCACAATGAGATTGAATGGTAGTAATCTTTTTGTTTTCATTAGAACATTCTGGTATATTCAATCAAAATCACATTTTGTGCTATCTCATGAAACAACTTCACATTTCAGGAAAGTTGAACAGTAATGAGGAATTCACTGGTTTCTATTGAGGGAAAATCATAATTCTAGTTTCTCTTCTCACTCATCTTGGAATATAGGAGATGCCAAAAACAATCATATATTTATTATGCTTACATCAAACTTTGCATTTGCCTTGGTCTTTACTACGACGTTCCTCCATTGCAACGCTGCAACAATTAAGATACATGTATTGTATAGGCTATACATTGTATTGTATTTTCATGCAGATACCAACAATGGGCCTATACTATAATCTACTATAACCTGGCCTTTCTGTTAATGTATAGAACTGGTTGTACCACCCTATACTAATAACTGTACTAGTATGGGCCCTTGCTGCAATTGGCCCATATAGTATTCTGTGGTTTTTTTATGAAACAAAAAATACAGGTATAGTAACTGTTTTTGCCCCTGGTTACCGTGATAACACAATTAACCAGGTGTAAAAAAGGCAATGAAATTTGGGCTCCTGATGATTGTACAGGTGAACCATGCCACCTACCTGGTCCTTGCGGCAATAGCAAGGGCTTATTTAGGAACACCGGGTAGGTCTTGTTCTGTTGAGAGATTGTTCTCTGTGGCTCCAGACATGGTTGTCTGTTCCCTTCAACTATTTCAAACCCTTCAGCAGCCTTATGTGGCTTTGTGAGGATTTTTCCCTCTCAGGGGACTTTGCTGAGGCCGGAAAGGCATTGGGTGCTCTGATCCCCAAGCCCAAGAAAAAGATAGATTTTCATCCCTACTGAGTAGTGGTACTGGCCACATCTGGCCAGTATAGTATTGAGATTTTTTTTTTGTTTCTTCCTTCATTTGGATATAGTATTTTCAAAAAAAAAAAATCCTCATGCAATTGGATATAGTATTAAAATTTCATTACAAAAAATGGAAATAACAGTCACCAGGGGGGAATGTGTGGCACTCTCTAGAGAGAGTGCCAGACTGTAATTCTTTCAGTAAAGTAGTCTGATTTGAGTTCAATGTCATCTGTAACTCTGTGTCAAATTAAGTTCCCAATACAAGGATAACTGTACATGAAGCTGTTGTGGAATTATATGCAACTCAATACAAACAAGGGTGGGCCGCTACGCTACACTACGCTACAGGGCCACTTAGCGTTAGCGTAGCGGCAAAAAGCGCCCGCCCATTTTGAGTAGCGTTAGCGCGCTGTTAGCGCCGCTACGCTGCGCTACGTTTCAGCGGCGCTAACAGCGCGCCAATTGTTTGTTAGTGTTAGCGCGCCGCTACAGTCACTACGCTACGCTACGCTGCGCTACCGCGGTTTTAGCGGAAAAAAGGCCTTTTTTTCAGCTAAAAGCACTGTGGCGCACCGTAGCGCGCGCTCTTTTGCGCCCTGCGTGTGTAGCGTTAGCGCAATAGCGCGCATCTGCGCTAACGCTACGCTAACAGCTAAATTAGCTGCGCACCCTTTGCGCGTAGCGTTAGCGCAGAGAACGCGCAATTCCGCTAACGCTACGCTAAAATTTAGCGGAATTCCGCTACGCTACGCCACGCTAACGCTACGGTTAGCGTAGCTGGTTCACCGTTGATACAAACACACAAACATCTCTTAGTTGAAATTATGTGTTTGGTTTATCATGATCACAATTTTGGGCATGAACTTCAACGCACAAAGTTTTTGGCTAAGAATTTAACTGTCCTTATTCTCAAACATAAACTGTATCAAGTGACAAGGAATGTTTTTCAGAGATGAATTTATTATTCATAAAGCACATAAAATCATTTGAAAAAACCATTATGTAGAATATAGCAACTTTGAAGGTTCAGCCAACTGTTATACAAATACTTGCATATTTCTGCAGTGCCTATTTCTGTATGAACTTGGGAGGAAATTTGTGTGAAAACAAATTTCTGTTCTTTAAAACAGTGCCAAAGCTGGGAAAATCAGTGACCTGCAATTTCCCACCTGCAATATGAAATGTGAAAAATACTGGAGGCATTTTACCCTAACACTTTGACCAGGGGATGGACCAATTCATGAGGGTAAAGTTTGAAGTGCCATCAGCTGTTCATTTGGTACCACACAACTGGAATATATGAATACAAATTGCAAAATTGTCATAACTTTACCTCAACCTGATTGAAAAATGCAGGGGCCAGGGGCAAAAAGACTTGAGCTTCTCCCACAAAAGGGGGGTAGATTGGTGGATATCACCAGGTGCATCATAATATCTCAGTGATCCTGGTAGCAGAGGGAGAAATAATTCAAAGGCTGGCCTGAGAACTCCAAGTTGAACATCCAATTTTGAAATTCCCATGAAGATCCCAGCAATATAAGTCACAAATTTTTCCTTTCAATTGTGCATGTTCACATCTTTTACCCGAATGTTTTGTCAATTATTTTTTAGTCAGCATTCCTTCATCACAGGTACCATTGTGTCCATGTGTATTGTGAAACAACATTTTGTTGATTGCTCTTATCAAATTGTACTTCAGTAGTACTGGCTGTCAGATAATGATGATGCACTGTGGACATGCGTTATCCGGACCAATGAAAATCATTTTCATTGAAGTAATGGAAGTGGTACACATTTGTGGTGAAAAAAATAAAATAAAAAATGTCAGGAAGCTTCAAGCCGGGCAGAATTCAACTACAGTGGCAGGGTGGAAAGGTGGATCTGCTTGGTATCCCTGTGTTTCCCTGTGAAATGTGTTGTTTCTTTGTGAAATGTCCACCCTGATGTTTGCGCGAACATCAGGGTGGACATTGACCAGTGGATTATGTAACCTGGACTCAATGGACACTGATTGATGTCATCAAGCTTGGAAAGCCCCGCTCATTCAACATTACTAAATACTGGTCATTGAGCCTGGCCTTTCTAGGCTCAATGACCAGTATGTACTGATTTTGAGGTCGGAAAAGCCCAGATCAATGACCAGTGGACGACTTCCCGTCGAGTCTGAGAGCCTCCCAGGATCCAATTTACACACCCAAATTCTTAATTTTTGACAACAAGAGAAGTGTTTTCCCAACCCTACAATTTTTTGATTTCATGTGCACTGGTTGATTTTTTGATAGGTGTTTTAATGGAGGACTTCCCTTCGATTTACACGGCCGTGTAAAGTCAGATTTGGCACTTGTAAAGCCAGATTTTTACACCCTGGTTTTACACGCACTTTTCAGCGGCTAGATCAAACCAGAACATCCCTCTCGATGGCCGGTACAGACCGGTCATGGAGAGTACACAACCCTCCCGATAGCTGGTCTGTACCGGCCATCCAGAGTACACAACCCTCTCGATGCCCGGTACAGACCGATCGTCGAGGGGACTCAACCCTCTCGATGCCCGGTACAGACCGGCCATCGAGAGTACGCAACCTTGATGCCCGGTCTGTACCGGTCATCGAGAGGATTCAACCCTCTCGATACCCGGTCTATACCGGCCATCGAGAGGATTCAACCCTCTCGATGCCCGGTATAGACCGGCCATCGAGAGTACGCAACCCCCTAGATGCCCGGTCGAGACCGGCCATCGAGAGTACACAACCCTCTCGATGGCCGGTATAGACCGGTCATCGCGAGGACATAGCCTACTCGATGACCGGCCTGTACCTCGAGAGGACACATCCCTTTCGATGGCCGGTACAGACCGGCCATCGAGAGAGAGGGCACCACCCTCTGGCAGATCTGTGCCGGTCATCGAGAGGACACAACCTTCTCGATGGCCGGTACAGACCGGTCATCGAGGGGGTACATCTGTACCGGCCATCGAGAGGCTTGAGTCCTCTCGATGACCGGCGTTGTGCCCTCTTGATGTCCTACCCACCGGTCATCGAGAGGCATGTGTCCTCTCGATGACTGGTAGAGGGGACACATCTGTACCGGGCATCGAGAGGACACTGTACCCTCTCAATGACCGGTCCGTACCGGGCATCGAGAGGGGTCTGTACTCTCGATGACCGGTCTGTACCGGCCATCGAGAGGGATGTGTCCTCTCGAGGGACAGGCCGGTCATCGAGTGATCGATGACCGGTCCATACCGGCCATCGAGAGGGTTGTGTACTCTCGATGACCGGTCTTGACCGGGCATCTAGAGGGTTGCGTACTCTCGATGGCCGGTCTATACCGGGCATCGAGAGGGTTGAATCCTCTTGATGGCCGGTCTATACCGGGTATCTAGAGGGTTGTAAATCTGGCAGGTATTCTGGCATCTCAAGCCTGCGGAAAAGCTTCTAAAGCTAAAAATTACAAGGTGAGTCAGATCTGGCTTTACAAGTGCCAGATCTGACTTTACACGGCCGTGTAAATCGAAGGGAAGTCCTCCAATTTAGGATTTAGAGGGGCATCTAGAGCTCTCTAAATGACGACGGGAAGTCATCCAGTATGTGCTGGTCATTGGTCTGGGGCTCACGAACTAAATTGCTAGTAAACCTGGTCATTGATCTGGGGGAGGCCGCGCTTTACAGCCATAATGCCCTTAATGTCATCAATCCACGGCCACCCTGAAATCAAATTTGATGACCAGTAAATACTTATCATCAAAGCAGACAGGCCCTAGCTCAACTACCAGCCCATGCTGGTAATTTAGAAGGCCTTTTGGAGCTTTTTAGCCTGCATATACTGGCCACCCAGCTTGAAAAACACCAGCTGGATGGTCAGTATGTACTGTCCATTGAGTCGGAACTTTCCCAGCGCGATGGACAGTACTTACTGGTAAGTCACGCTGGGAAAGGCCCAGATCACAGACCAAAATGGAGTAATGGTCATTGAACTGGGATTTTCCCAGCCAAGTGATCTGTAATAAAGTGGAGGGTTGTTGAATTTTGAATTAAATCCCGCAAGTCCGGCAAGAGTGTTGAGAAGAGAAAAGCACAGTGGCTCAAGAAAAATGGGTGGTAAGGATGAAGTATTCACCAGATGCGGCTCAGGTGGGTCACATAAATTTCTCTCCACTCAATGGCTGGTAATGTATATGGTCATTAGGTGGTGACACCCTCCACTCAATGGACATCCAAAAGTCATCAAGTGGAGGGTGTCTCCACTTGATTACTATACAGCCCATTGATTAAGTGTAGGGTGTCTCTACTTGATGGCCAGTACAATGTTGGTGTAGAATCCCAATGTGCACCAACCATGGAGTGGATGTACGCTCAACTCAATTAACAGTGTGGCCACCATTGGTTTGAACAAAGTTCAGCCTCAGTTGAACATAACATCAAATTATTTGAAGCCAAAATCAAACATGTTTGAACAGTTGATATCAGAAAGGGTTACAGAAAGAAAATATGGTACAGCACTCTCTAGAGAGTGCCACACATTCCCCCCCTGGTGAGCACTGTTATTGGACCAAAAAAAATACAATAACTATACTATACCAATATCTGTATAGTAAAGGCCCATTGTTGCAGACACATTCAATTACAATAAATATGTTTTGTATTGGTTTCACCAAACAACTTCCAATGATACATATGTACAGTTTTTGGAAAAAATTATGATACAGATACATTTATTTTGATATTTTTCCAATACAATACAGTGAAATACAATTACATGTATTGTACTTGTTGCACCGTTGTCCATTGTCAAGAATTTGACTTGTAAATATCTATGTTGCTTGGTTTATTTTGTTATGATCCTGATTGTGATCACTGATCCTAGACTTGGGGATGGTCTTACAAACACCCTTGCTAATACACATTGTACCCAAGTCATTATAACAACATCATTTGCATCTTGGTTGTACTTGTACCAAATCATATCCCCCCCAAAAAAAAAAAAATCAAAAAGCCAATAAAACAACACCAAAACAGATAGTAATAAAGGACAATTCAAGATTCATGCCAATCATTTTATGCGGCTATATTTGCAGTTTAATCACCATATTGGTCCAGATCTAAAGTCAAACTCTTAGTCCCACCCCATTCATTATCCCTATAAATCCCAACTAGGCCAGATGCTTTTTCGTAAAAAGTACCTTTCAGACTGATGACAACAAATTGAACCGATTCTCCTGATTTCTTTCGAACATAATCCGCAATCCGTCTGACATTCGTATTATCCAACGCTGCGTCTACTTCGTCTAGAACAAAGAAAGGCGATGGCTGGTAGCTTTTTTTTGCAGGCAAAAACAATGTATTCAGCGGGTTTCAGAAACACAATTATATTGGGATTGTCACGGATAGTTTCCATATTAGACAAGAAACTTACCTGTGTATTGCAAATAGAAGCGCCAGCGCCGCCATTGTCTTCTCTCCTCCTGATAATTGCTCGACGTCTCGATAGCGCTTTCCAGGTGGCATAGTGCTATACTTAATTCCGTGCAGATAGGGTTCCTAGATAAATTTGTGAGCTCATTGGTTAGCGTGCTATGGACGAATCTCAGACTGAAGGAATTTTTAGGTTACTTCGAAGTCATCCAGTTCTAGATATGCCTTTCCATCATTTGAGAACCCCCGCTCATTAGCCACTCTTCCGTCGTTGGAATCCCCTCCGGTTAACTCCCGGTAAACTTCATGGATTTCGTTTTTAATGTGGTTGTAGGCCTGGTTGAACAGATTCACTCTTTTATTTCTAATCTCGGTGAATTCGTCCTTGGTGGACCTCGCCAGTTTGCGAGCCGCTTCAAATTCTTGATCGTGATCCCTCAATCGATTCTCGACTTCTTCCAACCTACAGTCAGTAAAGTGTATTTGTTAACACGCGGTTAACAGAGTGGTCGAACGTGGAGCATGACTGACTTTTCCAAAGCTCTCGTTTTGGGAACCATGGCCTCGATTTGCGTGTTCAGCCGTACGAGTCTGTCCAGGAAATGCTGCTCTAACTCAAAGCCAGAGTTCTAATGAACATAGGTTGTCCAATTCAGCTCTCCCAGGGTCAAACTATTCCAGTGGGTTCAAAGAAAGCACGGACCTCTTGCTCTTCGTCATCCAACTTGGCATAATCAATTTTGATACCATAATCTCTGGGGTCCACTGCTCGAGGTGTAACCTCACTCGAGGCTTCGTCCCCCACCGGGGTAGCTCTGACGACCTAAACGCGCTCAAGCCATAAGCCCTGCAAGTCGGTAAAATTGAACCTGGGGAAACATGCTTACTTCGTCCATGGGAATTCGCAGCAACGATCCCTCGAGGATAGGCAGTGATATGCTTTCTAACTTACATCGTCGGAAGATATTTAATCGATCGGACACAAGCCTTTCGATTTCATCATTCTAAGATCATACATCATACACCATGTGGTCAGATTAGCCTATCTAGATGATCGTTTAAGTAGAAAACATGCGCACCCATCCGTTGATATCTCTCATAGTTGCGTCCAAGACTTTAACCGCTTTCGACAATTCCTTCTTCGTTTCTGAAACAATGACCGATTTTTGCGATTGGGCTTGGACCAAATCTTCGTGACGAGCGCTCAACTGTGAGATTTCTTCGTCGATCCCCTTCATCTCATTTTGAACTTGCTGTTTTTTGGTAGACATACTGTCAAGAGTCTTGAGAGTTTTCTCCGACGAGGATTGAACGGTGACCTGGCGTTCAACTAGGCCCTCGAGTTGTTCCGTCTCGAAATTGATCCTGAGCACCAGTTGACAACAACAAGTCAGTCCCGTGAATTAAATGGACTGCATCCTGGAAATCAGCAGAAAAACAAAACAAAATAGAACCGAACTGGTGTTGTAGCTTTGACACAGTAGTTTCAAGTCGCTCTTGCTCGACGCTATTCTGCTGTTGAAGCTGCAAATGGTGACCTTCGTAATCTCGAATATTTTCAACATTGATGGATCGACAAAATGATTCAAATATTTTGTCTTCCACACGATTAACTGCACTCTGCGCTTCTTTAAGCGAGTTTAGTTCGGCTTTTATCGCATCTATTTCTGCTTTAGCCTACGTACAGCGAAAATGTGTTAGAGTGGGAGCTGTTCCGTAAAAGCCGTAATCTTAGGCATACCTTTTCGTCCTTCTTTTGACTCAACACTTCAAGTTCACCCTTAATACCGGCAAGGGTAGTTTCACTTGCTAGCTGTGTGGTCAAATCAATCAGCAAACCCATTCTAAATAACTAGCAGTATTGGGCTAAAATACCAGATCATCCTTGAGGAATGCCAGGGTTTCCTCCAATCGAGAGATGTCCGCTAGTAATGCCTCATCGTTCTCGCGCGGGGAATTGTTGCTGTTAGCCTTTATTCTAGCCAAAATATCTTCTTGCGCTCGCTTCAAACCTGATCAGGAAGACTCATATTAGTAGACATTGTGATGCAGAGGGGGCACGACTGACTCACCCTGGACTTCTCGCTCATCAAATTTGCGCGAATTATCTAAGCCAGTGACTCCCCCACTCATGTTTCCACCTTTGTGAATCACAGTACCATCCAGCGAAACAGCTGAAATTGCAAGGAAAAATGTCAACATCGTGCCCGTTGGGGGTGCTTAAATAATATGTACTTGTACCGCTTACCCTTAACCTCATTCCCCTTGTCATAGACAACATGTCGAGCAACTTGTGTAGAATCACAAATAATTGTATTTCCACAAGCGTACTGCACAGCCCTCTCATAGATGGGATCATGTTTGATCAAATCAATAGCCAGCCGAGCGCCTGTTGCCAGGTTCCTAAGACGTTCGTTTACGGGATTCACTTTGATGGTATCAAGAGGAATAAACGAGGCTGAACCCAAACGTTGAATTTTAAGATACTGGATCAGGCGGTCAAGTCAGTCCGGTCGGTAGTTTGAAAAATTTGAAGCTAAATCATTTATTTAGTTACCTCGACGCATTCAAATGCAGTCTTTTGGGAGTCGACAACAACAGCGTTTAGATTCCGACCCAAAACAATTCGAATAGCCACATCATGCTTTCTGGCTACCGGGCTGCACAGGTCTTGTAGACGACCGCTGACACCTAGAATCCTGAATTCAGAAGCAAGCTAGGACCTCGATCAACAGGTAAATCTTACCTGGGAAGATTTTGCGCAGCTTTTCGACCATGGTTCGGATGCGGGCTTCCGTATCAGTCTCACGTTGAGCAGCACCAGCCTCGCTGATCTTTTTCAAACAATCTTGAAGTTTTTCTTTGAGCTCAGTTGCTGTTTGACTACAAAAACTCACCATCCGATTGTGATACGAGGGAAAACAAGCTTCGATGAGACAAGGCTTTCAGCATTGTGGGGAAGAGGAGAATACAAACGCTTGTCGGGTCCTTTCCGCTTGCACGTCATGAAGCTGCTTTCTCTTCTTGTTCAGCTCGCGAAGCACGCCATCGATTTTGTTTTCGGTCTGTTTTGACAAACCCAATTGTCACGTCTTGTCCAACTCGAGTCACAAAGTCACAACTTACCATGGTTTTTCTGTTTGTTTGGGTATCATGGTCCAGGTCCAATTTTTTATAACGAGTTTGAGTTTGTTCCAGTTGATCTTCTAATTGAGTCAGTTTGAAAGTTTTTGTTTTGAGATCTCGGTTTATGGTTTTGATGAGTTCGTGTTCTTTAGGACACTCGTTGGCACTCTTCGCTTTACTAAAACGGGAAGGGAAAAAAATACCAGTTCAGTGCGATGAAACTTAATCAATTTTAATGAGACATATGACCAGGAAAGGCATTACAGTGCTTGATATTCTTTGAGCTTATCTTCGGAAATTGATATGTTGCGGTTGCTGGCTTGCTGCTTGGCTGTGCGCGATAAAATTTGGGCAACATCGTTCTCAGTATTAATAGTTAGTACAATTAATGAAACAAACGGTACCGTAAAAATTATCACGAGCTTCCGTTACAACGGATAATTGTCGGCGGAGCGTGACTAGTTCCTTTTCCTTCGCCGCTTTCTCTTTGCTAAGGTTTGCCATGGTTCTCTCTTCGTTAGCCCTCTTCTTTTCCAAGTGTTTCAATTTCTCTTCGCATTCTACTAGTCGAGGTAATTTCTCTTCTTCTTTGTACTTTTCTTTCGATTTCAGTTCATTTTCCGTTTTGGCGACCTCTTTTGTCACTTGAGCGTATTCGCGTCTAGCGGCGGCCACCGCGCGCTCCAGCTCGGCCGTTTCAGTACGCATGGGGCCTAGGGTTTCATTCTTGGATTCGATAGACTCTAAATGTTCGTTTATCCGAGACTCGATATGAAAAAGTTTCCAAAGTAAATGATGTATTATGGCTTCATCCTTGAAATTCGAGGTCCGTTAAGAGAGTAGTTAACAGGCTTATAATATTGATAACTGCATTGGTTGTGAAAGTCACTAACTCGCTCGCCGCAAAGCTCATCGTATTTTTCCATTTCAGTTTTTTGCTGTTTGAAGTCCTTAATCTCTGCATTGATGACCCTGCGACGAGCAATAGTATCGTTTGAGTTTTTTGATGCCTCTAAATAAGCCGCTTTCTTTCGCTCATATTCGGGTGCTAATTCCAAAGAGCTTGTGACAAACAAAGAAATCACGTAAGTTTTCAGGATGTTTAAGAGTTATTGCGAATGAGTAAGCAAGCAATTACTGACCCGCTGATTTGATCGATCAATTTGCTAAGAGATTTGGGGTTTTGACTAGCGATAGCCTCGACGTCACCTTGAAAGACTAGGAAGTTTTTTGCTTTGACAAGGATGTTGTGGGATTCAAGGGTGGATATGTAGTCCTCCAATTTAACCACTTTTTTGTTAATCGTGTAGATTGATGAGCCGGACTTGTCGGAAGAAACGGTCTGGCAAGTTTGAGGGGAAGAAATTTCGGTGAGAACTGATGCAAATACTGGATAATAATAGATGAGCCACTGACGATTGTTCGAGAAAACCGATACTGTTGACCATTCTTGTGATCGACATAATGAGCAGTGACAGATGCTTTCTTGGGCTGCTCATGGGGGGTAGATGAGTCTTCCAGTTCGCCGGCTTTATAGATCAGATCTTTGAGCTGAGTTGAACGTAATTGAGCGGATCGGACTCCCAAGACAAAGGAGATTCTGGGCATCAAAAGATGCGCCAGTCAGCCAAGTCAAATTCAACGATACTTTCATTGAATTGCCAACTCACGCGTCCATCAAGTTACTTTTACCAGCGCCATTGGGACCGATGACAGCAGTGAAATGCTTGAACGGGCCACTGGAACATTAGGAGATCGATCAGCTTTGTTGGGGCCAGTGGGAGTGATGATCGAGATGGCGTACATGGTTTGTACACCTGTCGAAATCAAAAATCAAATTTAGATCCAGTTTAACCGTTAGAATTCATAGCAGACTCGAGTGAAGGCTTGAGGACGAAAGTAGACAAACCTTTGTAAGATCTTTAGGAACCAGATACGAATGAGGAAGAGAGAGAATACAGGTTAACGTGACGAGCATAATGAAAGTTAGAAAAATGTGAGAATGAGGGCTTACTTGAAATTATCAACCTCAACCGAATACAACGGCATTGTCAAGGGTGATGTATCAAGTAAGGAGGGGCCGGTCAACCGGCTGGAGTTGGAATGGAAAACTTGGGCGCGCGGGACGCGTGTCGCGACCGAGTCGAAGCCGAGCTGCCATGCAGGGCGCTTGGCGCACGGCATCAATCAGCCCGGCCGGCCCTATACGACCAAATATGTAGGGCCTGTGGGTACCAAAACCACACCCACCACGAGCTTAACAAAGCCTCTCTGGAGGAGCAAACTTAACTAAGTCCGAAGGTGCGAAGCGCCTCCGCCAGATCAGTGACTTATGCGGTATCGGTGATTTAGGACTGAGAGCAATGCCCAAAACCACCATGCCCCAAAACTGTTGCTATAGCTCTGAAACCTCCCATGAATCCATAAACATTTCTTGATAATCTAACAGCTGTGCATCTTTTCTAATTTTTGATGCACTAAAATCAACATAGGTCCTCCTGCTTTGCTCAGAATACCATCTTAAAGAAGGTGGACTGCAAATGAAAAGCCAACCCCAAGCTCCTTAAAACAGCATCTTGTTGCGCAAGGCATCCTACTGTACAAGAAATACCCCAAGGGGACATCTGTCCAAAATTTCAGTGCCAGTTTTTTTGTTTTTCCCCAATTTATTTTGGCCAAAATCAGTTAGAAGGTGGGATCACGGTGTACATATATAGTAGACTCCATGTTTGCCATGAGGGCCCCAAATTGCCCAGCTGGGTCACCTCAGGGCCATTGGAGGTGCTCTGATGTTGCTTGGAGGGGGCTCTAATGTTGATTGTAAGTGTACCAATGTTGATTTGAGGTACTGCAAAGAGTTCCCAATCTTGGCCCTCTTGGCCAGGGATTACCTTTCTTGCTTGGCAAAATCTGCAAGTATCAAGAGCAACACTGGGTAGCTACGTTGCCAGTAACGGTAACATATTGGCAACATATTGATTTTTTATGCATTACTCACGTTGTTACTGGTAACGGTTTCCCGTTGCCGTTAGGGCTTTTGGGTCCATTTTTTATTCATGTCTCAATACGTTGTAGGATTTCAATGTAAAAGCAAAAAAAAATTGATATGGTAACGGGCCAAAGAACAAGCTATGTATGTAAGAGTGAGGCAAAATCATGCAGGCGCTTTTTTCTTTGGACCTGGCACCAAAGATTTTAAAACTTTGCCGGCCTCCTCAAAATCACCAGTGAGAGGGACCTGCTCCCTTAGCCACATCATACTACTGACACAGCGAGTCATTGTAGATGGGTTCAAGCCACCGCGTCTGCTGCTGCAGACGTCAGAAGCAGCGGAGAATAGTCTTTCGACTGCACACAAACTCCCAGATACCCCAAGATACGCCTGTGCCATCCAAGAGAGCGTTGGATAAGCTATGCAGTGATCCCGCCACCACTTCAGAGGAGTGGATTTATTGGCAATTGACTTGCTGTTGAAGGCGAGTTCAGCTTTGAGGAAAGATTCTATTTTGTTTTCCTGCGGAGTCGTAATTTGGATTGGAAGCTAGTTTAGTCTTGTTGCGGAGACGAGGATTGGAAGCTAGTTTAGTCTTGTTGCGGAGACAAGGATGATGCAAGGACAAGCTGCCTAAAGTGGAAGAAGAGCAAAGTTCCAACAAGTCGCTCACAAGTGTGGTACGAGGTAATGTTTTCAAAAGTGCGGTAGTATCTACCCGGAGGTGCATACAGGGAAGGGGACTTACTTTTGGGCTTTGTGCCCCCAAGGAAAACCCCTACTGAACAGCTTCACTCGCGCTAGAATTGCGGGCCTGCCGAGTCCTCTTTGAAGGATCCGGCAAGAAAGATTTGGAAAGTAGATGAAACGGAGACTGAAAGTCAGAAACTTGGATGTTTGTGATAGGTTTTTGATTTTGCTGATGTTTTTGGATTTGCTGTTTTCAGGGTGAGTTGTCTGATGGATTTGTCATAGAAGAATCCAAGTCGGGAAGGAAAGAATGGGCCTCTTGCGCAGAAGTCGATTCGCTGGTTGGTCTTCGAGGCCCTGAATTAAGACCGCCGGCACATGGATTGACGCGCATCATAAAAAATGCGAGTCCTCCTTAGCGTTGTGGAACTCCGACCGGTGCTGGGCCTTCGGCAGTTACTGGAAGGGATGTTGCACTCTTGCGCTGCCTTCGCGGTGATCCCGAAAAGAGTCGTGGGATTCGAATTATAGCTTTGAGAGGGGGGGGATTTATGTTGAGAGGCGACGGGGATGGAATACCGTTGGCGGTGGTTGGTTTTGAGGAGAATCAGGTGATGATGATAAGGGGGATAAGGATCAGGGATAGTGCTGGGGATGCTGCCAGCAGATCAGAAAAGTGATGGAATTCTCTTGGATCAGAGCAAGTCCCATGCCGTCCCATCCTCCAAGTTCGAACTCGAACTTGGACTCTGGGGAGTGACATGTCACAGGACATGTCATCACATCCCTAACTACAAAACAAAACCACAAGGAAAGAAAACAAAACAAAACCCAACAAACAACAAGCAGAAGAAAAGAATAAACAAAGCTTAAAGAGGAAACCAAACCGGATAAAGTGAAGAAATAAAACATCATAATAAACCCACATAGTACATGTGTTAGGACCAAGAAACAGGAAGAGGACTAAATAATAATGAAAAAAAAGGGATGGGGATGGAAATCTAGAGAATGAATCTTGAGGATCTTGAAGAGCTGAAAATGGCTGATCTTGAGGGGTGGAATCTTGAAGTTGACGATCTTGATGACTTGTTGATTTGGACAGTCTTGAGGCCCTGTACCAATTTGAACACCACAGCGTCCTCAGCAAGTCGCCCACAGTGTACCAGCACGCCTTTCCAACCATGGGTGGGGAAATCGCGCTCCCACCTTCCCTTTTCCACCGGGCAGAGGGTCACCTCGATGTTCCTGCCGCTAGAATCTGGAAGAACAATCTGCTCCCCTGCGGTTGGAGAGAACATCAAAGTAGCTTTGAAATCCATCAAAAAGGGTTGGCCCAGGATGAAAGGACCATTCGACCGAGTGATCCAAAAGTGGCATGAACCCACTATCGATTGTCCCACTTGGATGGGAACGTCCTCTGCTGTTCCAATCAGCTTGCACGCCTGGTTGTTGATACCGTAGACCGCCGAGGTGAAATTAACTCAAGGTGTAAGATTCAACTTAACCGCTAACGCGTTGGAAATCAGATTGAGTTGAGAGCCCGAGTCCACAAGCGGAAAAGAGATTGCCTCGCCGTCCCCTACACTACAATTGAGGTAGCCAAGAGGGCACGAATAAAGATTCGGATCAAACTCTCCCTCAGGGTCTATTCCCTCTGCCAGAGTGCCTGAGTGGACTTTGAGATCTTCGGAACCCACCTCCACGCGACGGCGGGAGACCCACTTCTTCACCCCATCCGCGAATGCCGGGGATATAGAGCAGATCTCTGCGACAGTTGTGCTGAAAGGGAGATCAAACATCCTTTTGATGATGCCGTCCACCGCATCAGGGTGGTCCCGTGAGACCTTGCGCTCAAACCTAACTTTTGGCTGCGAGCCAGTAGCCTTGGGTGGAGTGGCTGGCCGGGAAACAGTCTCCTTAAGGGGGGTGAGCTTGGGGTCTGGATTGTTCATGATCCAATCAAAAAGTTCGGACTCCTCTTCCACCCTTTCCTTTGGGTGATCCACGGGAGCGCCAGACGTCTTCCAAAGAGGCCGTTTAATCTGGCTAGCTGGAGCCAGCGGAGCCTTGTATGGCTTTGATTCCTTGTGCTGCTTTCTACCCGCTGGGTCGGAATCATAGGCCCCAGCAAACAATTGAGACGACACCGCTGGGGGGTACCAAGGCTGAAACGACCCGCAACGGGTCTTGTACTCCGCAGCGGCTGAATTTGACGCCTGTTGTGTTGGAGTAGAGGATCTGGGCGGTCCTGAAGATGACGAAGGCTGATAGGAAGCCACTACATGACGGATTGGATGGCTGCGATCAAAGGGGATGAGTGCTCTATTTGGGAGGAAAAAGTTAGTCCCTTGCTGCTTGACAAGACCTTGGTCTTTGTCCTTCTGGAGTTCCAAAAAGCGGGATGTCCCATGTCGTTTGCGATGACAATAGTAGCAGATCAGAGGTGGTCTCTCCGTCAACCCCGTGCCTTGTTCCTTCTTCATATACTGTTCGAAAGCTTTGAACATCTTTGTCAACTCTTCCATCGACGGTTTGGGTTTTGACTCTTTGGCTGGGACCATTGGTCTCTGGTCCTCGCCCATCTTTTCAAGACGTCATTAGCCGCTTGAAATGGAGAAGGTACTGGAACCGATTTCCTCGTGTCTTCAAAGGTCAGTGCGATCTGACCTTTCATCACAGTATTGACTGCGCTCCGTAGTATTTTAAAAGAAGGGAGGCGAGCTCTATTGTCGGACGTCACGATCAATGTGTTTTCCTTAATCAACTGGTCCCGAATACGACTCTGGAAGCCTTCTGAGAATGCTTGGTAGAACTGCTTCTTGAGCTCTTCTGCCGACTCGATGTGACTCTTTGAAATGAGGTAAGCTTGAACGGGGTCCCATGATTTGCGAAAGGTGTAGCGTTCAAGGCCAGAAAGGGGTTAGGTGGATGCTGCGGCAAGGCGGGTGAGGAGGGCGAGAATCGGTCACAACGTTGTTCATGAGTAGCTTAGGTTTAGGTTTCAGTCGCTGTATCTAGATTAGCTCCCGTTGTATTTCCGCTTCTCTTCTTCTTCTTTTTTCTTCACTCATCTTGTCGATCATCTCCTCGCACCTCAATAGGTGCTTAGTCGTTTCTCTCCTCTTCCTTCGTGTCCCGTCGGCCTCCCATTAAGGCCTCCTTAGCTCACAGCTGTCATCTGGTGTTTCTCAGGTTTAGTTTCTCTTCCCTTTCTGTTTTCTCTCTCTTTGCTGTTTTGCTCATCATGCAATGAACTCACTCATCTTGTCGATCATCTCCTTGCACCTCAATAGGTTCTTAGTCGTTTCTCTCCTCTTCCTTCGTGTCCCGTCGGCCTCCCATTAAGGCCTCCTTAGCTCACAGCTGTCATCTGGTGTTTCTCAGGTGCTTAGTCGTTTCTCTCCTCTTCCTTCGTGTCCCGTCGGCCTCCCATTAAGGCCTCCTTAGCTCACAGCTGTCATCTGGTGTTTCTCAGGTTATGAGCCCAGCGTAAACGAGCTAACCGAGCAGCCCAGGAGTATCCGACCAACACTTCCATTCCGTTTAAGACTACATCAGCACCGTGGCGGATCTGATCATTGAGAGCTCTTCCTCCACCGATCCTCCGACCTTACACCCTGTGAACCCTTCCCTCGGACCGGAGGATTCAACTCCACAAGCATCTAGTCCCCGGTCCTTCAAATCTACTGGTTCGGATTCCGATAAACTCATCCTAGCTCATCTAAATCCCATTCCCACACCCAAACTCCCATCCTATTCAATCAACATGACCTCCTACAACACCACAAACATTAAACTCGTCACCGAAAAGCTGGATCGAGACAACTTCACCAGCTGGAGGTGGAATATCGCCACCACTCTTGGCTACAAAATGCTGGACAACTACATTCTTGACGATCATACCGAGGACATGAAGAAGTCGTCCAACTATCAGACATGCTGCAAAATGACAACCAACTTCATCCGCATGCATATGTCCACCGCCAACTTGGAGCGTTTTGTGAAGGATCTCAGGGACTATGATCCGAGGAAACTCTGGAAGGAAATTGAGGAACACTTTGCCGGAAAGACCATGGAGAACATAGCATCCGCTATGGATAAATACTTTGACATAGTGTTTGATGAATCGAACATGGACAAGTCAATCACGGATGTTCGACACGCTTTCCGACACCTACATGAAGTCGGCTGCAAGAAATTTGGGACAGACGCTCTTCATTCAATGGCTGTCATCTATGCTCTCCGGCGACTCCCACCCCCCTTCAATACCTTCCGGACCCTTCAATTCGGTAGCTTTCAGGATGACGAGAACCCGGACATGGAGGATTTTCTACGGGCCGTTGAAGTTGAAGTCAGACGTCAACATGAAGCTCAAGTTCAACAAGCCTCCGCCGCAACCGCTCTGGCCGTGTCTCAGCTCACAAATCCCTCCTCCGACCCCTCTAAGAAAAAAAGTCGGCGCGCGTACTGCTCAAATGGTCGCCACAACCCTGATGCAACTCACCCCGAATCCGAATGTTGGCAACTCCATGACGATAAGGCAATTGCGTTCCATCAAGCGGCCATAGATCGGATGAAGGCTAAGTCTCAAGCTCGTGCGAGTCTTGGTACTAAGTCAAACTTTCAGGACATCTTAATCCTAGACAGCGGGGCCTCAGGACATTTCCTCAAGAATCGGGCCTATTTCAGCTCCCTCTCAACCACTACCTCTTCGGTCTATGGTGCTAACGGCGCCGCCATCCCCATCCTTGGTTTTGGTCCAGCGGTCATTCAAACCGCCATTGGTCCCCTAAAGCTTAACCTTGCGTACTATGCCCCACAGTTGTCGAATTCCCTTATCTCCCTCACTCACTACATTCGACAGGGATTCTCCTTAACTCCCATCCTTAATGGTGATTGATTCGAGTGCCGCAGAGGCTCCGAGGTTATCTTTGTTGGTTCGACCGACGAGAATGTCCTAAAAATTGACATGAATCCTCTCAAGGCTCTCTCGCTCTCTCCGCCTTCTCCTCTTGACCTCCATCGAGCCCTTGGTCACCCCAGCCTCCCTTACCTCAAAAGGGCATATCCGGACCTGCAAATCAACTCTCTCGACTGCGACGTCTGTGACCGTGCTAAGATGCACCGTCAACCATTCGGCGGAACTTTTCCGACCTTCAGTGGGCCACTGGATTGCATCCACATGGATCTCTGTGGTCCCATCACTCCAACCTCGAGAGGAGGAAATCGATACTTCCTTAAGGTCATCGACGGCTTCACCAAATATCGGTTCATTTATCCAATGCGGTGTAAGTCTGACACCTTCCGATTCTTCCTCATCTTCTTGAATCTGGCCGAAACTCACACTGGCCGAAAATTAAAATCAGTTGTCTCCGACAACGGTGGTGAATTCTGCAACCACCAATTCAAAGATTTGTTTGAGTCTCGCGGTGTCCAGCATCTCACGTCCGCGCCCTACACCCCCCAGCAAAATCCATTGGCCGAGCGGGGAAACCGAACCACCGTTGAAAAGGCTCGAACTCTTCTCATGACCAGTGGACTGCCTCTCGAGTGGTGGGGTGAGGCTGTAAAACTGTCAGTCTTTCTGGAGAATCGTTCTCCTGACAGCTCTATTAGTTTTGCGTCCCCCTACGAGAAGTGGCACGGACATAAGCCTGATCTGACGCGGCTCGCTCCTTTCGGCTGCAGGGCCGTCCTCTTTGAGGAACGGAAATGGCGCGACTCAAAATTCTCGGCCTCGGGTGTGGAGGCGGTCCTCATTGGGTTCGACGAATATCACCACTCCTTCAGAGTATGGGTTCCGGAAACAAACAAACTTGTCGTCTCTCACCATGTTCGAGTGTGTCCTCAGTCTTTTCCAATGCTCAAGGCCAACGAAGAGCCAATCGAGGTCCCCATTCTTTATGACTTTGAAGAGGCTGTTGGTCCCATCCGGGCTCCTCCAATTCCGGCCCCAGCCCAATCTTCTAATGACGACCAGACTCCCCCCCCTTCCCCACAAGCCCCGCCATCCCCTCCTCCCGCCGCGGCCCCCATCAAGAAGGGGTACGTCTATGTCCCTCACTTCGATGTGGCTCCCAAAAACATATCGTCCGATATCGACCAGAGCAACATCATATCTGGCTCTCGTCGTCACCGGGCACTCGTTCTCGTCGGGGAACCCTCGTCTCAAAACGATCCGAAGACCTACGGTGAGATCCTGGGTCGCATTGATGAGAACGAGTGGCTTATGGCCGTTGAAGTCGAGCTCAACAACATGAAACGGCATGAGGTGTGGGTGGTGTCACCAAAGACGCCTGGCTGTCGTGAACTGGACACCACGTGGGTTTTCAAGCGAAAGTTTGACGCGGATGGAGAGCTGCTCAAGTATAAAGCCAGACTATGTGTTCGTGGCTTCCGTCAAATTGAAGGATGCGACTACAATCGGACTTTTGCCCCAACTGGCAGACAAGCTACCCTCCGAATTTTGCTAGGCATAGCGGCGGATCTCGACTTCGACATCCAACAGATGGATGTAAGGTGCGCGTTCTTGAATGGAGTACCGGAAGAAGACATTTTCATCAAGGTGCCTGATGGTCTGGGAATTGAGCTACCTCCGGGACATGGACTGAAGCTTCAAAAGTCGCTTTATGGCCTAAAGCAAAGCCCCCGGTGTTGGTACAAAGCTCTCAAAGATTTTTTCGAATCAGTCAATTTCGTCCCGTCCACCGTGGATCCCTGTCTGTTCTGCCATCAAGACTCCTCGCGTCCTTGCTTCGTGTTTGTCCACGTCGACGATCTCATAATCATGGGGCCAGATGTGTCTTTCTTCAAGACAGCCATTAAGCAACGGTTCGAGATGGAAGATCTTGGTGAATGTCGCTATGTACTGGGTATGCGAGTCACTTGAGACAGACGCAATCGAACGATCTCTCTCTCTCAAGACCGATACTGCAGGGAAATACTCGAAGAATTCAAGATGAAAGACTGCAAGCCGTCATCAGCTCCTCTACCTCTCAACACCCATAAGATTCCAGTAAAGGACGAGCCAGTCGACTCGAATTTCAACTATCGGCGGGGCGTGGGCCTCATCCAATATCTTGTCCAATGCACACGACCTGACCTGGCCTTCGCGGTCAGCTATCTCTCCCAATTCCTGAACAGTCCAAAGAAGACCCATCAGGAACATCTCAAGATCACTCTACGGTACATCCAGCTGACCAAGGATTTTGGACTCACGCTCGGAAATGTTGGTGGACCGAAGAACCGGCTGGTGGCCTATGCTGACGCTAGCTATGCAACTGGGACGCAGGCAGCCTCCTTCTCCGGCAGTGTCCTCCTTCACAATGGCGTCTTCAGCTGGCGTTGTCAAAAGCAGGACGACGACGGCCCAGCTCTTTCAACAACTGAATCGGAATACCGCTCTTGCTCCGAAGCCGGCCAAGATCTTCGGTGGGCAGGGCAACTCCTAGATCAGATTTACCCCCTTCTCAACATCCAACCCTCCAGTGTAAAACTCTTCTGTGATAATCAAGGCGCATTGGCCCTCCTTAAAGACTCAATCTACCAACATCGCACTCGGCACATCAACACTCGACAACATTGGCTCCAACATCACATAGCCGCCAACAACTTCGAAGTTCTCTATGTGCCGACCGACATCAACTTTGCGGATTTCCTCACCAAACCGTTAAATCCAAAGAGAACCCGGAAGGCCATTGCTCAAGTCTCCCTGGGGAACATCAAGATCAACAGCAGCTTCACTGCCTGATGAGCAGGGGGGGCTGTAGCGTTCAAGGCCAGAAAGGGGTTAGGTGGATGCTGCGGCAAGGCGGGTGAGGAGGGCGAGAATCGGTCACAACGTTGTTCATGAGTAGCTTAGGTTTAGGTTTCAGTCGCTGTATCTAGATTAGCTCCCGTTGTATTTCCGCTTCTCTTCTTCTTCTTTTTTCTTCACTCATCTTGTCGATCATCTCCTCGCACCTCAATAGGTGCTTAGTCGTTTCTCTCCTCTTCCTTTGTGTCCCGTCGGCCTCCCATTAAGGCCTCCTTAGCTCACAGCTGTCATCTGGTGTTTCTCAGGTTTAGTTTCTCTTCCCTTTCTGTTTTCTCTCTCTTTGCTGTTTTGCTCATCATGCAATGAACTCACTCATCTTGTCGATCATCTCCTTGCACCTCAATAGGTTCTTAGTCGTTTCTCTCCTCTTCCTTCGTGTCCCGTCGGCCTCCCATTAAGGCCTCCTTAGCTCACAGCTGTAATCTGGTGTTTCTCAGGTGCTTAGTCGTTTCTCTCCTCTTCCTTTGTGTCCCGTCGTCCTCCCATTAAGGCCTCCTTAGCTCACAGCTGTCATCTGGTGTTTCTCAAAAGGCGTGATAATCTAAGACCAAAGCTACACCTCCTTTCTTAACCCACTGATCCACCAGGGTTCCAATGTCGCGCTCGGTAAAGAGAGCCTTGTCGACATCCGCCCAGTAACTCAGCATCGCGGTTTTTAGCTTGGTCCAGTCAGGCGGCTTGTAGCCATTGAGAGTCGCCAGAATTGTACGTGTCTCCCCAGACTCGACGAAAGATCCAATCTGACAAGCCTTGTTGTAGTCGGACGCGCCGTCCAACTCTGCCACCAGTTCGTAGTCATTGAGAAACTGCTCGACGTCCAAGCCCAAGGACTTCAACGCCTTGTCTTGAGGTTTGATTTTGACCATCCTCACGCGAGGAGGATCCGCAATGAGGTCTTCCATCTTGAAAGAGGTTCTGATGAGAGAAACAAGCAGAAATAAAGGGGCGGCTCACAGCGGTGGCAATGATGGTTGACAAGGAAGTAGTGCTTCGGAGGTGCTACTAAGTGGAGGGGACTTCTTCTGCTACTCCTATGCCCCGCGACTGAACACCTAAAGAAAATACAAGAAGAAAAGGAAAAGAAAACTGGAGCCTGAAACAACTTGATCCTTCGGATCAAGGACTAGGGTGGCTCCTGCGACGGGGTGCGCGGCGAGAAATGAGAGATGGCTCTGAGGCACTGTTGGCGCCTCAAAGGATGTTAAAGTAGTGAATCCTGTTTAGTAGTCTTCGTATGCTTGTATGTAGATATGCTTCTACCAAGCAGCCCATCACTACTGTCTACCGGCTTCTCACTGAGCCTTCCTTCCCGTACTGAATCTAAGCAATATCTTCACTGTCAAGCCCTCTGCCCGTGAGCACCGGTAGCCCCCAAAGTTTCAGTCCCTGGTGTCCCTGAACAGGTTATGAGGCCCTCCTAGTCTTGCTCAGTTTTTGCATTGAACCCTTGTTTTCATCCTCTCGGAATCAGAATTAAAACTCGCCGCTAGCCCTTGATCAAATTTCCAATCACACAATTACATCTTTGATCGACTCAACTAGCATGTCAAACTACCGACAAGTTCATAACGTTGCCGCTATGCTTTCATTGATTGTTACCTTGGACGGCACTGAAGCGGTATTCCCCTGATGGCGCGATCGCCTCGAAGGCATCTTCACTACAAACATGGATGAATTTGGGATGGCATATATTGATCAATATGGCATATATTGATCAAATTATATCGATCATTTTTTTTTTTTTTTGAAATTTCTCTTTATTTTGTTTCCTTCCTGCAACTTCATAACCCTTCTATAATCTCTCTTTCTCTTGATTTCCTCCTTTCTTAGTTTTCAACCATAGTAAAAGCTTCATTTTGTTGCCAGATCAAATAGGTCATTTTTACATACTCATCTGAATTATTCCTGAGAAAAAATAGTCTGTAAAGTCAGGCAGGGAGGGGAAGGGGGGAGGAGGAATGGGGAGGCATGAATTATTGTCACTTGAACCTTGCAGAAGTGTTGAAATCTACTTTCCAAAAAAAAAAAAAAAAAAAAAAAACAATCAGTCTCAATATATCATGCTACATCAATTTTGTTCAAATTTAATGGCTTGTATATATGACTCATCATATCCAATATCCTAAATTTCTACTAGGCCTGAGATTGATTTAAAGTTTGTACCAGATTTGAGTAAGGTGTCTTATATCATGGAAGAACTCCCACGCTGCGCTAAGATATAGTGGGAGAAACAGCAGGAAACTACCAAATCAGTGATATTTGGCAACTGATCACATTGTGGTTGTTACATTTGGAGGTTTTGAGGTCATTCAAGGTACACCATGATCCGTTGAGGCCATTTGATCATTTTTGTACCAATATCATGGAAGAACTCCCACGCTGCGCTGAGATATAGTGGCAGAAACACCAAGAAGCTACCAAATTAGTGATTATTTGGCAACTGATCACATTGTGGTGCTACATTTGGCCGTTTTGAGATCACTCAAGGTACACCATGATCCGTTGAGGCCATTTGATCATTTCAGTACCAATATAATGGAAGAACTCCCACGCTGTGCTGAGATATAGTGGCAGAAACACCAAGGAACTATCAAATCAGTGGTATTTGGCAACCAATCACTTTTTAGCTGCTACATTTGGGGTTTTTGTGGTTATTGAAGGTACACATTGAATCTTTGAGGGCATTTGGAAATTTTGGTGCCAATATCATAGAAGAAATACCACGGTCGGCTGAGATATAGTTTCAGAAACACCAAGAAACTACCAAATTAGTCATATTTGGCAACGGATAACATTGTGGCTGCTATATTTGGGGGTTTTGTGGTCATTGAAGGTACAAAGTGAATCTTGAAGGGCATGTGAAAATTTTGGTACCAATATCATGGAAGAACTCCCAGGATGCGTTGAGATATATTGGGAGGAACACCAGGAAACTACAAAATTAGTGATATTTGCCAACAGATCACATTGTAGCTGCTACATTTGGGGGTTTTGTGGTCGTTCAAGGTACAAATTGAGACTTTGAGGGCATGTGAACATTTTGATACCAATATCATGGAAGAACTCCCACGCTGCGCTGAGATATAGTGGCAGAAACACCAAAATTTCTACTAGGCCTGAGATTGATTTAAAGTTTGTACCAGATTTGAGTAAGGTGTCTTATATCATGGAAGAACTCCCACGCTGCGCTAAGATATAGTGGGAGAAACAGCAGGAAACTACCAAATCAGTGATATTTGGCAACTGATCACATTGTGGTTGTTACATTTGGAGGTTTTGAGGTCATTCAAGGTACACCATGATCCGTTGAGGCCATTTGATCATTTTTGTACCAATATCATGGAAGAACTCCCACGCTGCGCTGAGATATAGTGGCAGAAACACCAAGAAGCTACCAAATTAGTGATTATTTGGCAACTGATCACATTGTGGCGGCACCATTTGGGGGGTTTGTGTTCATTCAAGGTACAAATTGAGACTTTGAGGGCATGTGAACATTTTGATACCAATATCATGGAAGAACTCCCACGCTGCGCTGAGATATAGTGGCAGAAACACCAAGAAACTACCAAATTAGTGATTATTTGGCAACTGATCACATTGTGACTGCACCATTTGGGGGGTTTGTGTTCATTCAAGGTACAAAGTGAATCTCTGAGGGCATGTGACCATTTTGGTACCAATATCATGGAAGAACTCCCACGCTGCGCTGAGATATAGTGGCAGAAACACCAAGAAACTACCAAATTAGTCATATTTGGCAACCAATCACATTGTAGCTGCTAAATTTGGGGGTTTTGTGGTCATTGAAGGTACAAAGTGAATCTTGAAGGGCATGTGAAAATTTTGGTACCAATATCATGGAAGAACTCCCAGGATGCGTTGAGATATATTGGGAGGAACACCAGGAAACTACAAAATTAGTGATATTTGCCAACAGATCACATTGTAGCTGCTACATTTGGGGGTTTTGTGGTCGTTCAAGGTACAAATTGAGACTTTGAGGGCATGTGAACATTTTGATACCAATATCATGGAAGAACTCCCACGCTGCGCTGAGATATAGTGGCAGAAACACCAAGAAGCTACCAAATTAGTGATATTTGGCAACTGATCACATTGTGGCTGCTACATTTGGGGGGTTTGTGGTCATTCAAGGTACGCAATGAATCTCTGAGGGCATGTGAACATTTTGGTACCAATATCATGGAAGAAATCCCACGCTGCGCTGAGATATAGTGGCAGAAACACCAAGAAACTACCAAATTAGTCATATTTGGCAACTGATGACATTGTGGCTGCTACATTTGGAGGTTTTGAGGTCATTCAAGGTACAAAATGAATCTTTGAGGGAATCTGAACATTTTGGTACCAATATCATGAAAGAATTCCCACGCTGCGCTGAGATATAGTGGCGAAAACACCAAGAAACTACCAAATTAGTGATATTTGGCAACTGATCACATTGTGGCTGCTACATTTGGGGGTTTTGTGGTCATTCAAGGTATGAATTGAGACTTTGAGGGCATGTGAACATTTTGATACCAATATCATGGAAGAATTCCCACGCTGCGCTGAGATATAGTGGCAGAAACACCAAGAAGCTACCAAATTAGTGATATTTGGCAACTGATCACATTGTGGCTGCTTCATTTGGGGGGTTTGTGGGCATACAATGAATCTCTGAGGGCATGTGAACATTTTGGTACCAATATAATGTAGGAACTCCCATGCTGCGCTGAGATATAGTGGCAGAAACACCAAATAACTACCAAATTAGTGATATTTGGCGACTGATCACATTGTGACTGCTACATTTGGGGGGTTTGTGGTCATTCAAGGTACAAAATGAATCCCTGAGGGCATGTGAGCATTTTGGTACCAATATCATGTAAGAACTCCCACGCTGCGCTGAGATATAGTGGCAGAAACACCAAGAAACTACCAAATTAGTGATATTTGGCAACTGATCACATTGTGGCTGCTACATTTGGGGGTTTTGTGGTCATTCAAGGTACACCATGAATATTTGAGGGCATGTGAACATTGTGGTACAAATGTCAAGGAAGAACTTCCACGCTGTGCTGAGATATAGTGGCGGAAACACCAAGAAACCACCAAATTAGTGATATTTGGCAACTGATCACATTGTGGCTGCTACATTTGGGGGTTTTGTGGTCATTCAAGGTACACCATGAATATTTGAGGGCATGTGAACATTTTGGTACAAATGTCAAGGAAGAACTTCCACGCTGTGCTGAGATATAGTGGCGGAAACACCAAGAAACCACCAAATTAGTGATATTTGGCAACTGATCACATGGTGGCTGCTACATTTGGGGGTTTTGTGGTCATTCAAGGTACAAAATCAATCTCTGAGGGCATGTGAACATTTGATCATTTTTTTACCAATATCATGGAAGAACTCCCATGCTGGACTGAGATATAGTGGCAGAAACACACAGAAACTACCAAATAAGTGATATTTGGCAACTGATCACATTGTGGCTGCTACATTTGCGGGTTTTGTGGTCATTCAAGGTACAGAATGAATGTTTGACCGCATTTGATCAATTTGGTACCAATATCATGGAAGAACTCCCACGCTGCGCTGAGATATAGTGGCAGAAACACCAAGAAACCAGCAAATTAGTCATATTTGGCAACTGATGACATTGTGGCTGCTACATTTGGAGGTTTTGAGGTCATTCAAGGTACACAATGAATCTTTGAGGGAATCTGAACATTTTGATACCAATATCATGGAAGAATTCCCACGCTGCGCTGAGATATAGTGGCGAAAACACCAAGAAACTACCAAATTAGTCATGTTTGGCAACTGATCACATTGTGGCTGCTACATTTGGGGGTTTTGTGGTCATTCAACGTACACCATGAATCTTTGAGGGCATGTGAACATTTTATTACCAATATCATGGAAGAAATCTCACGCTGCACTGAGATATAGTGGGAGAAACACCAAGAAACTACCAAATTAGTGACATTTGGCAACTGACCACATTGTGGCTGCTACATTTGGGGGTTTTGTGGTGATTCAAGGTACACAAAGAATCTTTGACCGCATTTAATCATTTTGGTACCAATATCATGGAAGAAATCCCACACTGCACTGAGATTTAGTGGCAGAAACACCAAGAAACTACCAAATTAGTCATATTTGGCAACTGATCACATGGTGGCTGCTACATTTGGGGGTTTTGTGGTCATTCAAGGCACACAATGACTCTTTGAGGGCATGTGAATATTTTGGTACCAATATCATGGAAGAAATCCCACGCTGCTCTGAGATATAGTGGCCAAAACACCAAGAAACTACCAAATTAGTCATATTTGGCAACTGATCACATTGTGGCTGCTACATTTGGGGGTTTTGTGGTCATTCAATGTACACCATGAATCTTCGAGCGCATGTGAACATTTTATTACCAATATCATGGATGAAATCTCACGCTGCACTGAGATATAGTGGCAGATACACCAAGAAACCAACAAATTAGTCATATTTGGCAACTGATCACATTGTGGCTGCTACATTTGGACGTTTTGAGGTCATTCAAGGTACACCATGATCCCTTGAGGCCATTCCATCATTCTACCAATATCATGGAAGAACTCCCATGCTGCGCTGAGATATAGTGGCGGAAACACCAAGAAACTACCAAATTAGTCATATTTGGCAACTGATCACATTGTGGCTGCTACATTTGGAGGTTTTGAGGTCATTCACGGTACACAATGAATATTCGAGGGCATGTGAAAATTTTGGTACCAATATCATGGAAGAACTCCCACGCTGCGCTGAGATATAGTGGGAGAAACACCAGGAAACTACCAAATTAGTGATAGTTGGCAACCGGTCACATTGTAGCTGCTAAATTTGGAGGTTTTGTGGTCATTCAAGTCACACAACAAATCTGCGAGGGCATTGGATAATTCTGGTACCAATATCATGGAAGAACTCCTGGCTTAATCCTCAAACTTGCAATGTCTTTTTTTCAGCAAGAAAAGAATGGTGTGTGTCGCATTGATGTTATCAGAAGTCTTCCATAAATTCCAAATCTACTTTATTTCAAAAATGGAAAATCATTGACCCCTCACCTCTCTCATGATACCATCCTTCAAGAATTTTTAAAGATATTCCATATCATCTTTGATATGCTGCATGCATACAAGGCCTTTTGAAACTAATTTGCCATGGAAATGATCAAATACCCTCAAAGACTCATTTTTTACCTTGAATGACCATGAAAACCCCAAATGTAGCAGCTACAATGTGATCTGTTGCCAAATATCACTAATTTGGCAGTTTCCTGGTGTTTCTCCCACTATATCTCAGCGCAGCGTGGGAGTTCTTCCATGATATTGGTACCAAAATGATCTGATGTCCCTAAAGATTCATTGTGTACCTTGAATGACCACAAAACCCCCAAATATAGCAGCCACAATGTTATCCGTTGCCAAATATGACTAATTTGGTAGTTTCTTGGTGTTTCTGAAACTATATCTCAGCCGACCGTGGTATTTCTTCTATGATATTGGCACCAAAATTTCCAAATGCCCTCAAAGATTCAATGTGTACCTTCAATAACCACAAAAACCCCAAATGTAGCAGCTAAAAAGTGATTGGTTGCCAAATACCACTGATTTGATAGTTCCTTGGTGTTTCTGCCACTATATCTCAGCACAGCGTGGGAGTTCTTCCATTATATTGGTACTGAAATGATCAAATGGCCTCAACGGATCATGGTGTACCTTGAGTGATCTCAAAACGGCCAAATGTAGCACCACAATGTGATCAGTTGCCAAATATCACTAATTTGGTAGTTTCTTGGTGTTTCCGCCACTATATCTCAGCGCAGCGTGGGGGTTCTTCCATGATATTGGTAGCAAAATGTTCACATGCCCTCAAAGACTCATTGTGTGCCTTGAATGACCACAAAACCCCCAAATGTAGCAGCCACCATGTGATCAGTTGCGAAATATCACTAATTTGGTAGTTTCTTGGTGTTTCTGCCACTAAATCTCAGTCCAGCATGAGAGTTCTTCCATGATATTGGTAAAAAAATGATCAAATGGCCTCAAGGGATCATGGTGTACCTTGAGTGACCTCAAAACGGCCAAATGAAGCACCACAATGTGATCAGTTGCCAAATGTCACTAATTTGGTAGTTTCTTGGTGTTTCCGCCACTATATCTCAAAGCAGCATGGGAGTTCTTCCATCATATTGGTACAAAAATGATCAAATGGCCTCAGGCATTCATTGTGTACCTTGAATAACCACAAAACCGCCAAATGTAGCAGCCACCATGTGATCAGTTGCGAAATATCACTAATTTGGTAGTTTCTTGGTGTTTCTGCCACTAAATCTCAGTGCAGCGTGGGATTTCTTCCATGATATTGGTACCAGAATGATCACATGCCCTCAAAAATTCACGGTGTACCTTGAATGATCACAAAACCCCCAAATGTAGCAGCCACAATGTGATCAGTTGCCAAATATCACTACTTTGGTAGTTTCTTGGTGTTTCTGCCACTATATCTCAGCGCAGCATGGGAGTTCTTCCATGATATTGGTACAAAAATGTTAACATTTCCTCATAGATTCATTGTGTACCTTGAATGACCACAAACCCCCCAAATGTAGCAGCCACAATGTGATCAGTTGCCAAATATCACTAATTTGGTAGTTTCTTGGTGTTTCTGCCACTATATCTCAGCGCAGCGTGGGAGTTCTTCCATGATATTGGTACCAAAATGTTCACATGCCCTCAGAGATTCATTTTGTACCTTGAATGAACACAAACTTCCCAAATGGTGCAGCCACCATGTGATCAGTTGCGAAATATCACTAATTTGGTAGTTTCTTGGTGTTTCTGCCACTACATCTCAATGCAGCGTGGGATTTCTTCCATGATATTGGTACCAGAATGATCACATGCCCTCAAAAATTCACGGTGTACCTTGAATGATCACAAAACCCCCAAATGTAGCAGCCACAATGTGATCAGTTGCCAAATATCACTACTTCGGTAGTTTCTTGGTGTTTCTGCCACTATATCTCAGCGCAGCATGGGAGTTCTTCCATGATATTGGTACAAAAATGATCAAATGGCCTCAAGGGATCATGGTGTACCTTGAATGACCTCAAAACGTCCAAATGTAGCAGCCACAATGTGATCAGTTGCGAAATATTACTAATTTGGTAGTTTCTTGGTGTTTCTGCCGCTATAGCTCAGCGCAGCGTGGAATTTCTTCCATGATATTGGTACCAAAATGTTCACATTCCCTCAAAGATTCATTTTGTACCTTGAATGACCTCAAAACCTCCAAACGTAGCAGCCACAATGTCATCAGTTGCCAAATATGACTAATTTGGCGGTTTCTTGGTGTTTCTGCCACTATATCTCAGCACAGCGTGGGATTTCTTCCATGATATTGGTACCAAAATGATCAAATGCGGTCAAAGATTCATTGTGTACCTTGAATGACCACAAAACCCCCAAATGTAGCAGCCACAATGTCATCAGTTGCCAAATGTCACTAATGTGGTAGTTTGTTGGTGTTTCTCCCACTATATCTCAGTGCAGCTTGGGATTTCTTCCATGATATTGGTAATGAAGCGTTCAAATGCCCTCGAAGATTCATTGTGTACCTTGAATGACCACAAAACCCCCAAATGTAGCAGCCACAATGTGATCAGTTGCGAAATATCACTAATTTGGTAGTTTCCTGGTGTCTCTCCCACTATATCCCAGCGCAGCATGGGAGTTCTTCCATGATATTTGTACCAAAATATTCGCATGCCCTCAACGAGTCATTGAGTACCTTGAATGACCACAAAACCCCCAAATGTAGCAGCCACAATGTGATCAGTTGCCAAATATCAATAATTTGGTAGTTTCTTGGTGTTTCTGCCGCTATATCTCAGTGCAGCATGGGAGTTCTTCCATGATATTGGTACAAAAATGATCAAATGGCCTCAAGAGATCATGGTGTACCTTGAATGACCTCAAAACCTCCAAATGTAGCAGCCACAATGTCATCAGTTGCCAAATATGACTAATTTGGTGGTTTCTTGGTGTATCTGCCACTATATCTCAGTGCAGCGTGTGAGTTCTTCCATGATATTGGTACCAAAATGTTCACATGCCCTCAAAGATTCATTGTGTACCTTGAATGACCACAATACCCCCAAATGTAGCAGCTACAATGTGATTGGTTGCCAAATATCACTAATTTGGTAGTTTCTTGGTGTTTCTGCCACAATATCTCAGCGCAGCGTGGGAGTTCGTCCATAATATTGGTACAACAATGATCAAATGCCCTCAACGGATAATGGTGTACCTTGAATGAACTCAAAACTTCCGAATGTAACAACCACAATGTGATCAGTTGCCAAATATCACTGATTTGGTAGTTTCCTGGTGTTTCTCCCACTATATCTCAGTGCAGCGTGGGAGTTCTTCCATGATATAAGAAACCTTACTCAAATCTGGTACAAATGTTAAATCAATCTCAGGCCTAGTAGAAATTTAAGATATTGGATACAATGAGTCATATATACAAGCCATTAAATTTGAACAAAATTGATGCAGCATGATATATTGAGACTGATTGTTTTTTTTTTTTTTTTTTTGGGAAAGTAGATTTCAACACTTCTGCAAGGCTCAAGTGACAATAATTTATGCCTCCTCATTCCTCCTCCCCCCTTCCCCTCCCTGCTTGACTTAACAGACTATTTTTTCTCAGGAATAATTCATATGAGTATGTAAAAATGACCTATTTGATCTGGCAACAAAATGAAGCTTTTACTATGGTTGAAAACTAAGCAAGGAGGAAATCAAGAGAGAGATGATAGAAGTCAGATGTTGCAGGAAGGAAACAAATTAAAGAGAAATTTCAAAAAAAAAAAAAATGATCAATATAATTTGATCAATATATGCCATATTGATCAATATATGCCTTCCCAAATTCATCCATGTTTGTAGTGCTTGGGAATGCAAAACACCCTTGACATTGTCAAGGGCTCGCTTACTTGCCCTAAAGAAGACATCAAAACCGACTCCTCCGGCGTTCGTTCGGCTGACTTCACCAAAGGCTATAACCCAAGACTAGAGATAGCCTCCGATTGGGATTTGCTCTCAGATCTTGCTTGTCACACTATCCGGCTGACTTTTTCCGATCCGCTTTCCCAACGATATCAAAAAGTCAAGCCAGCTCATCGTCTATACTCGACTATTGTCAACGCTTACGAGAAAAATACCCGGGCTCGTCGAATGCGTCTACATGAAGCATTCTGGAACACTCGTCACGACCCAAATGAGCCAATTGCTCTGTGGATTGGCCAAATACAAATAGCCGCTGACGATCTCTGGACGTCAAGGAGCTTCCAACCGATCGTCAAATTGCCGACCGTCTAGTTTCAGGACTCGACCCCTCTTGGTCAAACGTCAGGGACGCCATTGTTTACACGGCAACAGAGATGTCTCTCGACGATGTTGTTGGGGCTATGGAAGCCCACAAGGTCAGTCTCAACGGTATCAAGGCCAACGACCTTGCCCCATTCTCTGCCGCATACACCAAACAAATAGGCTGTTCTAACTGCGGAAGACGAGGACATCGATCAAGCGATTGCCCTAAACCTAAAAACTCTGGTAAAACCAAAGCTGGCGCCGCCGCCGTCGTCAAGCTAGGCGGTTATGACTCAGGTTCCTATGACGAAGAAGAAGAAGTTCATGTTGTTTACGAGTAGCTGATCCTTACAAAGCTATCAATTATTTTTCTTTCTTAGTACGCTATAAACACTTAGCCTACCACATGGTTATTCCCCTACTATGAGTAGATTTTCTTACTTATGGCAGTGCAATTCCCACTTTATCATATGTTTAGTAGTGCTGAACTTAAACTTGGTCTTCAGCAAGGGGGGATGTTAAAGTAGTGAATCCTGTTTAGTAGTCTTCGTATGCTTGTATGTAGATATGCTTCTACCAAGCAGCCCATCACTACTGTCTACCGGCTTCTCACTGAGTCTTCCTTCCTGTACTGAATCTAAGCAATATCTTCACTGTCAAGCCCTCTGCCCGTGAGCACCGGTAGCCCCCAAAGCTTCAGTCCCTGGTGTCCCTCAACAAAGGAATCCACTCAAAAAGGGGGGAGACCGATTGATCAAGATTGTTCGCGGAGGATTGATGGGATGGGCTCTGAGACACCGTTGGCGCCTCAAAGGAATCCGTGCCTTGTGTCGCAAATGCTCAAGAATTGAATTGGAAGAAGAGACTCGAAGCGGTTTTTAGCTAGGATTCTGAGATTCAGACGGATGGGAATCAAAAGAAACAGGAAACAAAAGAAATTTATAACCGCCAAACGCCTCAAAACCACAGTGCGAGACTGTAAATCTTGAGGTAGCTGGTTTGATCCCGGCTTGGGGGACCAAATATGGAGCTCCGTCCGGTGCTAGGCCGGCGGCAGCGCTGGGAGGGGAAAAGGTGCTCTGGGAGCTGCCCTCACCGGATGAGTCGTAGGAATTTGGGTTGATAGCGTTGGGGGAAGTGGTTTTGATTTGTTTCGCCGGGGTTTGGATCCTCGACGGCAGTTGGTTTTGTTGATAGGATTCTTGATGGTTGCAAGGGACTCAGGGATCAAGACTCTTCGGACTTGGATTCGGAAAAAAAAGATCAATAGATTGATAACCCCTGACTTGGATCAGAACAGGTGCTATGGCCTCCTATCCTCCAAGTTCGCCAAGAACTTGGATTCCTGGAGGCCTGTCACAGACCTCCATCATCTCCTCGCGCGCCATGCGCGCGCACCCACCGCAGACAACAGAGAGAAAGAAAAGAAAAAGACAACACAAAGAAGAAAAAGGAAGAGAAATAAAACCAAGACCTGAAACCATGAAACCAAAGAGGACCACAAGAAATAAGAGAGGAACCAGGAGAAATGGAAATAAACATGACAAAAGACAAGGAAGAAACAAAAACCAGAAAAGGACAACAACTAGGAATAAACCCACAGACAGATCTGTGTTAGGACCAAGAAAGAGAAGAAGGGGAAAGAAGGGGAAGTGAGAATGAGGAGAGTAGGGGGAAAAGGGAGAAGGACGATCTGAGAGAATCTTGGGATTTGAATCTTGAGCCTTGAGGATCTTGAGGCTTGAGTCTTGATCTTGAAGATGTTTTTCTTGAGGGTTGATCTTGAAGCTTGACTACCATTTTGACCACCACAGCGCGGGACTTCTGCTTTGAGTTGGACTTACCCCTAGGCTCACAACACCAACGCCACGATGACAATAACACCAACACCGCCATGGAACCAATACACCAAAAAATGCCACCACAGATAGCTGACAACAATGCCACATTGACACCGCTGGCGTTGTGGGGTTCTGGCGCGTACTCAGGGTCCAGACACTAGGAAGAAGGTCTCAAGATCATCAAGACCATCAATACCCGACGGCGCAACGCGCGCCACACTCTCAAGACGTTTCAGGCTCCTGTTATCAGTCCCCCCCTCTTTTCCTTTCTATCCCTTTCCTTTCTTTCTTCTCTTCCCTTTTGTTTTGTTTGGTTTTGTTTCTGTTTCCACTATTTACATTTCTTTTCCACCTGTCTTTCTTTTTTTCTTCTGTTTCTTCCTTGCGCGTGTTGGAGAGGTTGAGTTGGAGGAGGGTTGGTTTTGATTTTTGTTTGTTTTCTTGTTCTTGGTTGTTGGTTTGTTGCTTCTTTTGGTTGTTATTTCTCCTCTGCTCATCTTAGTTGTACAGGCGCGGCGGGCACGAGGGCTCGTCGCGCGGCATGTCGTGGGCCTGAATCCAAGTTCAGTTGAACTTGGAGGAAGGATCTGCATGGTATTCTGGTCTCCCCCACAAGGAACAAGATATATCATCACGTTTTCTGAGCTTATTGATCCCGGATTGTGTCGATCCATTCCCGCATCCTCTTTTGAGTTTGAGTACCCGAGTATTCTGAGTTTTCCCTTCATCTAATCACTTCCTGATAGTCCAACGACCGCGCCGGTTTCTCTTCGAGTTTTTTTTTCCTCTTTTCCGAGCTTTCGACCCAACAAAAACCGCCAAGGGTATTCCAACTCCCTCGTTCCTTCTCAACAAATCCCCCCCCCCGAACCGCTATCACCTTGTTTGACTTTTCCCAATACTTTTCGCAGGACCACCGACGAGGGCAGCACTTAAGCACCATCCCCTCCACCGACTGCCACGGCTCAGACCCAACAGGAGTCCATAGCGTGGTGATATGTATGTACAGTCTTCTTCCCTATTCAGTCCACCATTCCTGAATATCTGAAAAATACGTTATGGAACTCTGGCCGGTGCTAGGCCGGCAGCAGTTCGGGGAGGGGAAAGAAAGAAAAGAAAAGAGACTAAGGAATATGCCCTCCGGGTGTTTGGCCGATAAAGAGCGCCGAGATTCGTGTAGCGTTGGGGGGGGGTTTGATTTTACGACGGCTAGAGATGCGCGTCGGCGATTTTGTTTGAGAGAGGAGCCGGGGATACTGCCGGCGGGGTTGTGATCTAAACCAGAGAGTTGGAAGAGATCGGCGTTGCGGGGAACTTGAACTTTAACAAGCTGATACTTCGGGCAGACAGTTGCCAAGACTTATAACTTTGAATTTTTGATGGAGAAACTGAAAATTATGGTTCAGAGTAGGTCCATGCCGCTCCAAAGCCTGAGTTCAAACTGAACTCAAACCTTGGAGTTGGTGACATGTAGCAGACATCTCATCACAACCTAGCGCGCACGCGCGCGCAACAACAACACGAGACAAAAGACAGAAACAAACCCAAACAAAACAGAAACAAAACAAACCAACCCTCCTCATACAAAACCTATCCAACGCGCGCAATGTGAAAGAGGAAATAACAAAACATGATGAAAGATAAACTTAAAAGAAAACAGGACCAAGAAAGCCAAAACACAAGGAAGAGGGGGGGGGGAAGAAGACCTGAAACGCCTCGAGGATGCGCGCCACGCCGCGCCGTTGAACTTGAGGAGGCCTCGAGGGCTGAAAGCTGAATCTTGATGTCTTGAGTCTTGACGTCCTCTGGTGCGCGCCGTGCGCGGCAAAAAGCTTGATTCCTCCGCGTGTACCAGATTGCCCACCACATCCACCCACGACTTGCAGTCTGTCCCTAGACTGCTTGTCCAGTACCGTGCCTAAAGAAAATCCAAGTCCTAGAAAGAAAAGACAGAAAGGAAAAACAACCAGGGGCCTCCGCGGTGCTCACGAACGTGGCATAAAGTAGAGTTTTGACAAAAGTGCGGTAGTAAATACCCAGAGGTGCATACTTGGAGGGGGAACTTCCTTCTGGTCAAGAATGTCCCCGCGAGAAAAGAACCGCTTCACTTGGTCCGCGGCAAAGCGCCGCTTGAGCTCCGTCCCGTCCAGCTCCGCCAAAACATACGACCCTCCCTCAACCTGCTTCACGACGCGGTAGGGGCCATTCCATCGATGCGCAAATAACTGCCCCCACTGCGTCTCAAGAGACCGATTGTAAGCGAGGACCTGGTCTCCCGGCTTGAAGGGTTCGCGCAACCGCCCAGAATGCTTCTCTTCCCAATAGCGCACCAAATCCGCGCGTGATTCCATCATTTTTCGATAAGCGATGCCGCGCGTCTCCTCGCTACGCTCCAGCTGCCGGGAGCGCGCGACAAGAAGGTCGGTGGTGCTCGTGACCTTGTCCCAATCGACACCGAGATATGACTCGATCTCCAGATCCAGAGGAAGGACGGCCCGCTGGCCAAAAACTATCTCGTAGGGGGAATACCCTGTAGTGCGCTTGGTCGAGATGCAGTCGGCGAAGAGAACCAAAGGGAGAAACTTCCTGCAATTCTTGCCGCTTTCCCCAGCTAGCTTCACCAGCGCGGCTTTGAGAGGACCGTGCCCGCGCTCGACCATGCCCTGCCCCTCCGGGTAATAAGGTGTAGAGACTCTATGCTTCCCTGGCAAGGCTCGCAGCATCTCCGCTAGTGCGCCGCCGAATTCGGAACCTCCGTCAGTCGAATATGCTTGCGCCAATCCGTAGCGCATCGTCCAATGTTCCTGAAGGAAGGCAGCGACCGCCTCCGAAGTGAGATTGTTGATGATTTTCGCCTCAACCCAGCCCGAGAAATCATCTCGAGCAACAATCAAATACTTGGCGCCACTCGCCTTCAGGTGAACCGCATCCATGGATACTCGACCAAAAACCGTCGCCTCGCCCGTTGGGTAGCGTATCTCCTGAGGGCGTCGCAAGTCCTTCTTCTGACACGCTTCGCAAGTTTGACACCACTTGACCACCCTTCCTTCAGCAAAGGCCACCAAAAACGCTTGGCCACCCGCCGGTACGTTTCTGTGGAGCCCCTATGGCCCAATTCCTCATGAAGCTTCATCAGTATTTCGTGCTGCTTTGACGGGATGGTCACCACGATTCTAGGCAGAGGACTTCCCCTCTTCATCAGACGTCCGGCTTGTAGAAAGAAATCCGCAGACCGCCGCTTCGGCACAAAATTCTTTGGGACTCATTCCCTCTGGCTTGAGCAAAGTACCCAGAAAACACTCCAGATCGCGCCAATACCCTTGCTGGTATCCATCGTAGCGACCATCCTTTCCCAGCGCAGAGTATGAATGCCTTGCCCGGATATTGGGGGCCTCCTCGTCGAAATCCGACGGCGGGTCTGAGTCACCATCCTCCCACGGACGGCGCGAGAGTCCATCTGGCATAGTGAATGATTTTCCCGGTTTGTGGACGATTTCGAAGGAAAAAAGCTGGATAAAGGCTACCCAACGAGTCATGGGGGCGTTGGGAAGACTAGGAGCATTGATCATTTCAATCAGTGAATGGGCATCCACCTGTAGTTCGAAGTGCTGCCCCCATAAGATCGTCTGAAGCTTCTTGAGCACCCGTGCGACGCCGCACAGCTCGAGCTTGGGCTGAGAATAGCGAGATTCCACGTCCGAAAAGAGCAAAGATTCGTAAAGGGCGGGCCTGTCTAAGCCGTTCTCATCTTCTTGGGTAAGTACCGCACCTGCTGCGTGAAAACTCGAGTCCATGGCCAGCTTGATCTTGCCCGCCTCAGGCCCGTATTGAATCTTAACCAAAACTATATCGCGGCCTACCACGACCTTAAGCTTCTGAAATGCTGCTTCGCACTCCGCCGTCCAGTCCCAATCAGCGTCCTTGCGCGTCAATCGTCGTAACGGCAGGCAAGTCTCAGATAGAGACGGGATAAAAATTCGCACGTAGACTACGACTCCCAAGAAGCCCCGCACCTCTGTCGCGTTTACTGGGGTTGGCCAGGAGAGAATCTTGTTAATCTTTGCTTTTGCCATCCGTCTCCCTTCCTTGCATACTACATGCCCCACGATGTCCAATGCTGGCACACATGCGGCCAGCTTCGACGCCGAGACCGTCAACCCAGACTCTTCGATACGAAAGAGGACCCGCTCCAGTGTTGTTGCGTACTCCCATATAAAACGCCGAATTCCCGGGTGCCAAGGGAGCCGCTCATTATCATAGTCAGACGGTGGGCCTTTGATGCCCCCATCGTCTATGAAGATTCCGCATGATCTGGAATCTCCTCCTGGAGAATCCACACCATTTGTGCCTGGTAGACGGCTACGGAGTTGGTGGCTCCTTGAGGTAGACGTGTGAGCTGAAATCGTCCGAGTGGCGTATCAAAAGTCGTGAGCGGTCGAGAAATCGGGTCCAAGGCGCGCTCATCGTAGCCACCCATTATGTCCCCCAAACCGTAGCAGGATCTTCCCGCAAACGACTCCACAAATTCCTCCGTAGCGGGTGGAACGCCCGCGTCTTTGACAGTCACTTTATTAAGGGCTTGGAGGTCGTGTACTACTCGAATTTTGCCGTTGCTCTTCAGAACACAAAAGACCGGACTTGTGTAGCTTGAAGTGGATTGCTCGTACAAACCAGTCTTGACACGTTCCCGGATGACCTGAATGTACTCTTCCAGCTTTGCGGCCGGTATTGGAATGCGTTTCTTCTGCCAGGGTAAGTGCTCTACTACGGGGATGATGTAGGGTAACCCATAAGAGTCCTTTAACAACCCCCGCTCTTGTTCCGTGAATGCTATAGCGCCGTTCCTTTCGGCTAAGACGTTCTTGATGACGTTAAGTTCGTCCGGGTATAACCACCCATCGGGTCCAAAGTTCACGACCCGCAGACGCTCCTCGGTTACGCGTCCCTTAGGAACAAAAGCTCCCGCCATTGATCTCGGCAGTTTGCGATACGGGTCCCGGGAAAGTGGCGGCCTGCGAAGCGGCGGGTTAATTTCCTGGGGCATTGGTTGGTTGACAGGCCGGACTTTGCAAGCTACCGGTTTATATTTGGCCGCAAACACCAGGAATTCTCCCGCCCTCCATGAGTCCAGCAACGCCAACTGCTCCTGATAGCGCAGTCCACTCTCCATCAACGCCCAAGTTCGATGCTCCCTCCGATCTTCAAACGGCGATTTATCTGAATAGGAAAAGCCAGAATTTTGGGGACCGCTCACGACTGTGGCACGTGATAGTGTCTCGAAAGCTTTGGTAGCAAGTACCCTCGGAGGTGCATATTGGTAAGAACTTACTTCTATTCCAATGTCTTTCCGCGGCAACCCAAACTCCAACCTTCCTCCTTCACAATCCAAAACCAAGGGCGCTAGTTTACCCTCTTTGCGGAGAAAGTCCTCGACCGCCGAGCCGGGCTCCGCATCTGCAGAGGGTACATGGCAAAAGCGTCCAAGGCTCACATGTGTGGTGACGTAATGTTTTCGACTTGGTGTAGAAGGACCCTCGGAGGTGCATAACTGGGAGGAACTTACTTCTAGTTCTCCCAACCTCCGCGCCACTACTCTTCCCTCCTCCGTCGTTCCATAATTCGCTAGTTTCACCTCATCGCGGAGGATCTTTAGTTTTCCCTCGTTGCGGAGGCTCGGGAGTTTAGACTCATTGCGGAGTATTACTAGATTAATCTCATTGCGGAGGACGTCATAGGACGTATCTAGTTTATTCTTGTTATGGAGCCGTGAAAGATCTGAGCCTGACGATAGTTTTTCCTCATTACGGAGGCGTGAAGTAACGGCTAGTTTATTCTCGTCGCGGAGACTCGTGGACAGAATTGCCAAGCCATCTAGAGGGGAAGAACACGAGGGAAAACCGGTGGGGCTCACAACTGTGGCGCATGGTAGAGTTTTCGACGACAAGGTGGCATCTTGCCCGGAGGTGCACGATTGGGAGGAACTTACTTTTAGTTCTCCCTGCCTCCGCGGGCACCCATTCTCCTCCGCTACATCCACCATCATTAGACCTTCGCGCAGAGACCCAGAAACTTGAGGAAACTTAAGAGAAACTTGGGGAGAATTGATTGAGAGCGCTGAATTGGCCGCAGGAAATATTTTTGCTGAGTTTTGAGTGATTTTTGAATGTTTTTTGAAATTTTCGGATTGGTTTTCTTGTTGAACATGGGAAGAGAAAGAGAAATAAGACCTGTGAGTTCCTTGAGAGAAAGTTGATCTAGCGGCAAGATTTCGGAACTCTAGATTAGATCTGCCGCCTCCCAAATCAACCGCATCTACAAAAAATGACGGCCCTCCAGAGGGTCATCGCGAGCCTTTCCCTTGTGAGAAAGAACCGCCTTGCGCCCATGGCCGGGAAAGTCGCGCTCCCAGCGTCCGGAATCCACCGAGCATAAAGAGACTTCGATCTTGCGGCCCGTCGAATCCGGCAAGAGGATCCGCTCGCCCACTTGGTTGTCGAAATTCAAGGTTGCATTGAAATCCATGAGGAACGGTCGGCCGAAAATAAGGGGCCCATCCATACGTGTGATCCAGAAATGACACGAGCCGACAATCGTCTTTCCCACTCGAATTGGGATGTCTTCTGCGACCCCAACGAGTTCACACGCCTGGTTTCCGATCCCGTACACCGCAGAACTAAAATTTACGCGAGGACTAATGTTAAACTTATTAGCCATGGCGTCCAAAATCAAATTTAACTGGGAACCCGAGTCGATTAACGGGAGGGCGTTACTCTCCTCGTCGCTGACCAAACACGGCATGAAACCTAGTGGACAAGAATAAAGCCTCATCCCGTCGATCCGCCCTTCGCCTTCCGAGTCCTCTGCCAGCGTTCCAGATGACACCCTCATCTCATCCGCCCCGACCTCGACGCGCCGTCGTGAAACCCACTTCTTCATACCTTTGGCTACTGACGGGGCCACGGCCAACAACTTCGATACAGTGACGTTCGGCACATTGACGTCAAACATCTTCTTGAGTATCACGTCCGCCGCATTGGGGTGGTCCTTGGAGATACCACGCTCAAAGCGCACCTTAGGGGTCGGCGGGATTGTCTTGGACGTCGACGGCGCGGCGGTGTGGTGCTCCATTCCAAACCATAAGTAGTATTTTATTGCTTTTCTTTACATACATTCATCATTACATTTCCCATTTCCCCCATAACCCTTCACAAATACTTCATTATTATTGCATATTCAGATTCTACGCCAAATTTCACCTATAGTCACTCATACATAGTACCCCCTTATCTTCAATGGTTCAGTAGTTATATAAGGATATAAGACTTACAGACAACCTACATTCTTCATTAGTTACAATACTCATTTCATTAGTAACCTACTTGAATCATTACAGTAAATTCCTTTTACATATTTATTCTCACATACTAAACCCTTTACATACATTTCTCATTATGTACTATGCCTATTGTACACATTACATCATTGGATCTGTGCTTACCTCTTTCAGTAGTGCTCATCATTACAAGTAGTTACTATGTTCTCATCACTCTTCCCCATTAGTACATTCTTTTATTCCCATAACCAGCATTCCCCTTTCAGCATTGCTCATCATTACATACTGTTACTATGTTCACATCACTCTTCCTCATTTGTACAACCTTCATTCTCATAGCCAGAACTCCTTATTGTCTGTGCTCATCCTTCCTTCATATAAGAACTGTCTTTCCCCCCTCACTTGTACCTTATGCAGAATTTATAGATAATTTTAGATACAGAAATTATAAGTGCCCATTCTCATCAACCCCTTGCCATTAAACCTTGCCATTGCATTCCCCACTCTCATCACTCCTCCAACTCTCTTACCCTCAGTAGTCAGTAGTTAAAGCTCATAGTACTAGCTCCTAAGATCAAGCAGAAATCAGCCACACCTTTTTCTTCTTTTTCTTAGTGTTACTCTCATCCCCTCAGCATTAGTCAGGAAGGCAGCCTCATCAGCACCCTTGCATAGCTTACATTAGTACTAGTGTTGCTATCCATTTCCCTTCCAAGCTCTATTCTCCCCCTTGAGTAGTTCCACAAGTGGTGTCCCAACAGTGGCCTTTCTATACTTCAGATATCTTCAGCTCTAGTAACACTCTTACCATCAGCTACATACTACTTCACCTACACTCCTCATACTCCTTTCTTTACAAATCAACTCCCTGCTTTTAGAATCAACTTCAACCAACAGTAACACTATCAGCATCTCCACTATCAACCTTCAACACCCTTCAGATCTAGAGTCAACTTATCTGCTTCAATCATGTCTGCCCAAGGATCTCCCAACACCAATGTTGCTCCCAGTCTTTACCCTCCAGTGGATCCATCCAGTAATGCTGCAGTTCAGGACTCCACCACTTCCAACACTGGTCAGACTCAGGTTCCTCCCAATGGTCCAGGTTATCAACCTTCTTCCAATGCTCCAGATCCCCAGGGTTCTTCTACTCCACAAGTCAACTCCAGTTCTTACAGACCTCCACCTGGACCTCAGACTTCCAGTATCCCTAGATACACAGGATATAGAGATACCAATCAGCTTTCAGAAGATTCAGAAGATTTAAATGCACCACCACCCCGCTTTCCCAGGTTCCAGCGCCAAAGGGATGACTCAACACACTCTACCAGGTCCAACACTCACTTTTTAAATAGGGAACCAGCTATGCCTAGGTATGAGGATCCTGTCAGCAGAGGAGTAAAGATCAAACCCATGGACAAAGAGCTCTTCTTTGATGGAACCAACATGCCTGTGGAGAAGTTCATTAGAAGGTATGAAAGTGCTGGAAGAGATGATGGTGCTAACTCTAAGGAACTGGCTGGACAAATCATTGCTTTTATCAAAGGGTTGGACCTTAAGGATGAAGTGGAAGACATGTCAGGCCATGAAAACTTGGATTGGGAAACCCTGAAGAAACAGCTACTCACCAGGTTTGGAACTTCTCAGCCATTGGTCAGATATACCAGGGAGGATCTCAGGAAACTAGTCTACAAATCTGCCCAGGATGGAGGAATCAGCACCTTGGAAACCTTCAACACATTCAGAAACAAGTTTGAAACCATCACTCACTACTTGGTAAGAATGGGGTACAGTACCAGCCTGGAGGAATTCAGACACCTTCTTTTGGAAACTCTTCACAAGGATCTGGATCAAAGAGTTACTAGGAGCTTGATGAGGGACAATCAAATGCTAGCCTCAAAGAATGGAGGTGATATCTTGCCAGACACTGAAACTCTTCTTACCTACATTCACCAGGAAGTTTACTCAAGATCAGTGGTCAACAGAAGGACTGAATGGAGGGCAGAAGAGAAATTCACTTTGGACAACTCACCTAGGACCTCCAAACCCACACCTGCTACTCAGGGAACTGCTCCTACTGCTTCTATTTCTCTGGACAAACAAGTGGAACTCCTTACCAAACAACTTGCATCCCTTACTGCTGGCAAAGGACTACCTCCCCACATGGACAAACCTGCTAGGACCTGGCCATTCAAATGCTATTATTGTCATCAGGAAACCCATGGAACCAACAGCTGCTCTCAACTTGCCCAGGACATGTCTAGTGGTGCTGTTATCAAGGATGGAAGAGATTACAGACTTCCAGACAAATCAGTTATTCCCTGGATTCCAAGCAGACCAATCAGAACCCCAGTGGAAGAGTACTCTAAAACTAAGCTCACATCTTCTTTTGGCCAACTAGAGGAGGACCCAGTCTATTATCAAACCCATAGTTATGAAGCAGACCTTGGAAAGAGGACTAGAAACAACTCTAAGGATCAGGATGAAGAGGAATCAGCCAAGGCAGACAAAAGGATCAGGAAGGAGAAACAGGACCTAATGGACATGGATACAGAGGACTTACTTCACATGACACAGCCCCCTACTCCTAGTGCTTCCAAATCCCCTACTTCAAAAGGCTCCCCTCAGGTCAGATTCCAGGATAAGGACAAGGATTCAACCACTGCACCTAAGGACAAACCAGTTAAGAAAACCTATTTGGAAAAGACTTTGGCCAAGGAGTACCCAGGAATTGAAGAGGAGGTGGCTAGTAGGATGTTGACTGCAGGAAAGATGGAGTTGGCCTTTGGAGAAATCTTTGCTATATCACCAGGAGTTACTGACTGTATTAGGAAGAAGATAACCAACAGAAGGGTCCCATTGGATGGTGTCAAATCAGCAAACTTCACAGACATGGAGGATGGAGAAGAACCAGCACAGGAGCAACCCACTACTCACTACTCCTGCCCCCTTGGATACATCACCATCACTATTGGAGGAGAGAAACATCAAGCACTCTTGGATACTGGCTCTATGGTCAACATTATTCCTGAAACTCTTGCACATAAACTTGGATTGGTACTCACTGCTAAATCTATGAAGCTCAAAGGAATTGGAGGCCACCTTACTGATATACCTGGAATTGCTGAAGATGTGGAGGTAACCATTGGGAAAGTAGTCAGGACAGTTCATTTCTGGGTAGCCAAAGGACCAGTTCAGATGATTATTGGAAAGCCTTTCTTGATGGATGTCTCAGCTAACATCAACTACAATGGAGCCAGAGGAGAAGCACTTTCAATCATGGATTCAGCTGGTCAGACTTTTTTGGTTCCAATCATACTCCCCAGTAATCAGAAGTGGGAAACCAGCATACCTTCCAATTCTGGACTGGTAAATTTTTTAGATTGAGACCAGGTTTTCAGTTCCCTTCCCTTACAACTGCAACCCTGGAAAACAACCAAAAGCAACAAACTGTAGTCACTCATTCAGCAAAGTATAAATCAACTCTAAAAAAAATAAAACCAGTAAACCAACCAATGCCATTATCTCTCAATCCCCCATTGTCAAGGCCACCACTCTCAAGAGATCCTTACCTCACTCCTTTAAGCCCTTTTCCTCCACCATTCACTCCTACCTCCAAGATTACTCAAGAAAGGCTGGACCTCATCAATTTTGGACCTCCTGGATGGCTTTCTCCTCAAGAATATCTCCTGCTGGTATGGGTAATTGTGATTAGACAAGGTGCTTTGGCTTTTGTAGAAACAGAAAGAGGCCTTCTTAAACACACCTATGGACAGCCTTATATCATTCCAGTCATTCCCCATGAACCTTGGCAACAGAAACCAATTCCAATCCCTGCACCCATCAAAGACCAGGTTATAGAATTGGTAAGAGAAAGACTCAGCACTGGCCTCTATGAACAATCCTTTTCCAGTTATTCCAGCCCTATATTTTGTGTAAAGAAGCAGGATGGTAAGCTCAGAATTGTACATGACCTTCAGAAACTCAACAAAGTCACCATTAAGGACGCTGGACTACCACCAAAGACAGAGGAACTCATTGAATCATTCACTGGAAGGGCTTGCTATGGACTAGGTGATATTATGGGAGGATATGATGAAAGAGAATTAGCTCCAGAATCCAGACCTTTGACCACCTTTGAAACACCCCTTGGAAGATTTCAACTTACCAGATTACCCCAAGGAGCCACCAATTCAGTTGCAGTTTACCAGGCCCAAATGATGTGGATACTCCAGGATGAATTACCTCAACATATGGGAATCTTTGTGGATGATGGAGGTATAAAGGGACCAACCTCTGACTACAATGAAGAAACTCTAAAGGACAACCCCCAGATCAGAAGATTTATCTATGAATATGCCATTACTCTGGAAAGGATTCTTTTCAGGATTGAAGAAGCTGGACTCACCATCTCTGGGAAGAAATTTGCTTGCTGTGTACCTGCTCTGGATCTGGTTGGCCATGTGGTTTGTAAGGAAGGCAGAAGGATATCCATCAAGAAGCTCAACAAAATTGAAACCTGGCCAACTCCCACCACTCCTTCAGATGTCAGAGGATTCCTAGGTATCTGTGTATATGTTAGAATGTTCATTAAAAATTACTCAACCATTACTGCTCCACTCAGAAGACTCACCAGGAAGGACTCCTCTTGGGATTGGACTGAAGATTGCCAGGATGCCTTTGAGGACCTTAAAAGGATTGTTGGAACTGATATCACCCTGAAGAAATTGGACTATGGACCTGATGCTGGCTTAATCAAACTCTCAGTGGACTCCAGTGTTATTGCTGCAGGTGCTGTTCTTACTCAACAGGATTCTGATGGATTGGATAGGCCTGTGTTATATGAGTCAGTAGTCTTTTCACCCAGGGAATCAAAGTACTCACAATCCAAATTAGAACTCTGTGGTGTTGCCAAGATCCTCAAGAAACTTCAAACCAAACTGTGGGGTCAACATTTTCAACTCAGAGTGGATGCCCAGTGCCTTATTGGAATGATCAACAACCCTTCACTTCCCAATGCCCCTATGAACAGATGGATTGGATTTATTCAGTTATTCTCCTATGACCTTGTTCACACTCCTGGAAAAACTTTCACCTTACCTGATGGACTTTCAAGAAGACCCCCTGATTCTGATGAAGATGATTGTCCTAGCTTTGATGAAGATGAAACCTGGATCAAACCTCACCCTGGATTTGGAACTAAACATTCTTCTTTTGGCCTGCTTCTGGGGACATCAGCTCAGTTGGGGGAGGGGGTAAGTAACTTGCAGCAAGGAATTTGGAAGCATCTCCAGGAATACCTTTCAACCATGAACAAACCTCCAGGATGCAGCAGCCTGGAATTCAAGCAAATTTTGCACAAATCAGCCAACTTTTTCCTTTCCAATGGAGTCTTGCACAGGATCAACAAACCATTCTCCCAGATAGTAGTCACCTCTCCTTCAGCTCAGAAATCCATCCTCAATTCCCTTCATGAATCCTTAGGCCACAGAGGTATTGCTGAAACCTACAGAAGAATTAAACTCAGATTTTGGTGGCCAGGTCTCAAGAGAGGTGTTACCAAGTGGGTCCAGTCTTGTGAAGCTTGCCAGAAGAGGAGTTCAAAATTGCCAATGGAACCCAAGAAACCTACAGGAGCAGCAACCATCTTTGGAAGAGTCAGTTTGGATACAGTTCACATCAAAGCTGGCAAATGGAAGTACCTGGTAATTGCAAGAGATGACCTTTCTGGATGGGTAGAGGCAGTTGGACTAGAAAAGATTCAGGCAAAGAAAATCTCTCAGTGGTTCTTGGACAACTGGATCTACAGATATGGAGCCCCTTGGTCAGTCACAGTGGATGGAGGCTCTGAATTTGGACAACAATTTCAAAAATCCCTTCTGGAATCTGGAATCAAAATCAAAGTCACCACCCCTTATTATCCTGAAGCAAATGGTATGGTAGAAAGAGGACATCAGGCAATTAAGGATACCTTGGTCAAGCTCTGTGGAAAAGAAGGCAAGAAGTGGAGGAATTATTTACCTTTAGTTTTATTTGCAGACAGAATTTCCACCAAGAGATCAACTGGTTACTCACCTTATGAGCTAGTTCTTGGACAGCCCCCCATCTTACCCATTGATTTAGAATTGGAAACCTTCTTTGGAGTGGATTGGTCAAAGGTAGAATCAACTCAGGATCTTTTATTGGCTAGGACTCAGCAGCTTGAAAACAGGGATACCATCTTGCAGCAAGCACACCAGCAGCTCATGGATTCCAGGAAAAACTCTGTGGATTATTGGAACAAAAAGAAAACATCAAGGCAGCCACTAAAGAAAGGTCAATTAGTAGTAGTGTATAACAAATCTCTGGACTCTCAATTTGGCAAGCTCTTTGAAAATAAATGGAATGGTCCTTACAGAATCAAAGCTCAAAACCCAGGAGGATCTTACATCTTGGAAGAATTGGATGGCACAGAATTGGCCAGAAGGTTTGCTGCAACTCATGTCAAGGAATACCACTCCAGGTGAAAACAATAAATAAGGAATAATCAATTCATTTCTCTTCTCTTTTCTCTTTCTCATCTTCTTACACAATAACATAAAAACAAAACAAAATAAAATCTATAAACAAATCAGAAATAAAATCAATAAAAATCATTTTCAAATACTCTCAAATAAAATAACTAATTATAAAATCAAAAGCTCACCTCTTCTTCTTTTAGCACTACATCACCCTCTTCCATTTCACTTCCCTCCTTCTCCTTCTCCTTCTCTTTTCCCTTCTCCTTATCTAAAAAAATAAAAATAAAAATCAAAAGACATAAAAAGAAAATTAAAGGATAACATTAGTAAAAGTCTTCAATAAAGAATAAAAAAAAAAAAAAAAATAGAATATATTAGAACTTACCCTCAGCTCTTATCCTCTCCATTTCTTCTTCTACTCTCCAACCATCTTCCTCCTCTTCCACTTGGTCCCTCATCCTTAATAATTCCAGGGCATTCCTCTCCTCAGTTTCCTCTATCATGGCATCTATTATGGAATGAGTATCCATCTAAAAATCAAAATAGAAACAGGGAAAAATATCAGTATTATAATCAATCTTCTTTCTTTTCAAATTCTTATTCATATACATACGGAATCCATTCGACATACATGTGTAAAAGCGTCGTGGAACCGGCTATACAATTTAAGACGTGCGTTTCGTGCGGCAACCGGGTCGTTGAGGTCCTCACGAGCGAAGGCGAGGAGTCCTTGTTGGATATAGTGGCGCAAGGCATCGACTTCTTCAGGTTTAAAAGAATCTCTCATACCGGCGTTGTACGCGTGAATGTTGTCGACGAACGAGTGTGCTCTGCGAATAGAGAAGGGTATTTCGTAGGAAGGTCTAATGACGGCCTCTTCATCAAGCTGCGAAGATGATATGGACGTATTGGACAAAGAATCTATCGAGTTTTCAATGATACCTTTCGGCAATGAGGGCGTGGAAGTGGCGCTGGAGGCAAACATTACGGATATCGAATGCGATAACGGAACTTTTCCGTTGGCCGACGACCAGGGGCCTTATAGATACTCATTCTTCTTCATTTTATGACGTCATGGACGCCTTCACCTTTCAAAGACGTTTGGCGTGGATTCTCTTTCATTCTTTTAATTTTTGACTCTGGTGTTCGACCCAGTTTAATCTACCCTTTTCCGATATCTCCTGGCGCGTAAATACCGCGATCATTTCATCTAAACACCCTTTTCAGACGCAGGAGTTCATTTGGGCAGTCCCTCGGCGGTACCTTTGGTTTATTTCATTATGTAGCCCTTGGATTTCAACTTCTTTGCGGTGGAAACCGCGGAAATTGTAATGAAACTTTGGAGTGTTTCAATAACGATTCGGCCAACCTCAAAATACATATTACACCTTTCCAGTTTCACCTTTCCGATCCTGGCTTTCGTCTGAATTTGGTTTTAGCCGATTCTATCGAGCGGTTTTGGAATTATAAGCGCTCGAAGTTTTTTAGGATTTACGCGGCCTCATTTACGGCTTTCATTTAGCGTCCACGGCGGCCCATCGGCCGAATTAATCCTTAATATTGCTCGATTGTCCATTCATCTCCTCCTTCTTGCCTTTCGAATGAGCCCGGAATCAGAACTTTTCATCAACGGAAATCCAAGTTATACCGAAAACATATTACCTTATATTTACGCGGTGTTACTACTATGCGCGCCCGCGGATTTCGCTTGGATCGTTAATCGGCCCTACACAACCGAAAATCAACCCTTAAAAATAATCAGTATATACCATTTTAATCTGGAGAATCGGCTCTTTCGAATGAGCTTGGTTTCAAGAAAATTCATCGAGCCGTTCCGAAGATACGGGTCGACCATTTCCTTTTCTTTTTGTTGACGTTCCGCACGCGCGTTTCCCGCTTGGAGCCCCCGCTCAGACAACAGGACCCCTCTTTCGACATTACACACAATGAACACATGTTCCATTCCCCGTCTGGACAAAATGAAGAAATCCAAGAATCCAGGCAATTCATGGAATTCCTCGATCATCATCATCATCCTAAATCATTCTTTCTGAAAAATAATCATTCATTCATCCATCAAGAATTCACTCCTCCATGAAAGGAATCTAAGCACCCATCATTATTCCCTGCCATGAATCATTCATTTTGAACCCCAACTCAATTGACTCCTCCATGAAGAAATCCAATAATCCAGTCATTCATTCAATTCCTCCATCATCATCATCATCCTAAATCATTCTTTCTGGAAAATCATCATTCATTAATTCCTGAACATCAATCATTCCTCCATCATCATCTTCACCCTGTATTCTAGGTATTCTTCAGCCAACAAACCAACCTTTCATTCATTCACCATTATAATCAATTTCTTCCAACACATTGCAGCTCAGAAGCCACCCAACTTGAGCAAGAATATTCTTTGGACAGCTTATCAGCCTCCCTGGACTTCAAGTTCTCTTCACAGAACTCTACATTATATACTCAGATACTCAGAAATTCAGCCATTCAACCCAAATCATTCACAACCTTCAGAAACTACAATTATCAACCCCATTATTCATCATCAATCATTGCATTCTTCCATTGGCCTCAGTTAGGCAGGAAAATTATTGTATTCTTCAGGGTGGAAATTAGTCTAATATGTGTCTGTCTCAAGGATATTGCCTTCAGCAGAGTTAGATCTTCTTAAACATTCACCCCTCATTGATAATTGGACCTTCTTTTGGATACTGGACTCTTTGGATTGGATACTGGACTATGGATACTCTGGATACATAGGACTATTGGACTTTGGATTGGACTTGGATACCTTGGACTCAGATATACTGGACTTGGATTATACTTGGATTCTATTGGCTTTGGACACTGGACTTTGGATTTGGATTACTACTCAGGACTTTGGATTTCACCTTTTGGAGGAAGAACACTGGACTTTGGAACTTTGGACTCTTGGATTCAACATTCTTCAACTCTTTCTGGATCACTCTTCTCTTTGGTGCATTGCCTGGGGACAGACAATAAGTTGGGGGAGGATGTGGTGCTCCATTCCAAACCATAAGTAGTATTTTATTGCTTTTCTTTACATACATTCATCATTACATTTCCCATTTCCCCCATAACCCTTCACAAATACTTCATTATTATTGCATATTCAGATTCTACGCCAAATTTCACCTATAGTCACTCATACATAGTACCCCCTTATCTTCAATGGTTCAGTAGTTATATAAGGATATAAGACTTACAGACAACCTACATTCTTCATTAGTTACAATACTCATTTCATTAGTAACCTACTTGAATCATTACAGTAAATTCCTTTTACATATTTATTCTCACATACTAAACCCTTTACATACATTTCTCATTATGTACTATGCCTATTGTACACATTACATCATTGGATCTGTGCTTACCTCTTTCAGTAGTGCTCATCATTACAAGTAGTTACTATGTTCTCATCACTCTTCCCCATTAGTACATTCTTTTATTCCCATAACCAGCATTCCCCTTTCAGCATTGCTCATCATTACATACTGTTACTATGTTCACATCACTCTTCCTCATTTGTACAACCTTCATTCTCATAGCCAGAACTCCTTATTGTCTGTGCTCATCCTTCCTTCATATAAGAACTGTCTTTCCCCCCTGATCACTTGTACCTTATGCAGAATTTATAGATAATTTTAGATACAGAAATTATAAGTGCCCATTCTCATCAACCCCTTGCCATTAAACCTTGCCATTGCATTCCCCACTCTCATCACTCCTCCAACTCTCTTACCCTCAGTAGTCAGTAGTTAAAGCTCATAGTACTAGCTCCTAAGATCAAGCAGAAATCAGCCACACCTTTTTCTTCTTTTTCTTAGTGTTACTCTCATCCCCTCAGCATTAGTCAGGAAGGCAGCCTCATCAGCACCCTTGCATAGCTTACATTAGTACTAGTGTTGCTATCCATTTCCCTTCCAAGCTCTATTCTCCCCCTTGAGTAGTTCCACAGCGGGACTGTCCTTCGGCGTATCTTTGGTAGGGGGAGCCGCAGGCACCCGCTCAAACAACTCGGATTCAGCATCCATTCCATCTGTATCTGACCCTGATTTCGGGGCTGGAACCGTACGCATCGGTCGCCGCGCCGCAGAGGGAGGGACCGCTGGAGCCTTGAAAGGCTTGGGAGCCTCTTGCTTCTTCTTTGCGGGATCAGACTGATACGTTCCCAAGAACGACTGAGAGGAAATAGAAGGTGGTTGCCACGGGTCCAGAGAACCGCACGCCGCTCAAAACTCCTGATCTGGGACGCTAGCCGTTGCTGCCTTTGGGTTGTACGAGGCTACCACATGGCGGATCGGGCGCGGTGAATCAACGGGAATAAGCGCGCCATTGGGGAGGAAGAAACTGCCCCCCCTCTGCTCCACCAACTTTTCTTCCTTGTCCTTCTGTAGTTCAACGCATCGGCCAAGACCGTGGCCCTCCCTATGACAATAGTAACAGACTATAGGGCCGCGGTGTAAGACTCAAAAGTGGTAATGAAACCCTTTTGCTGAATGGTGAAGGGTATGAAGGAGTTGCAAGCTCTGCCCTTCTGTTATCAGTCAACAAGACCCACCAAGCTCAGCTTGGCAAGTTTTATTAAGTGATAGGTCTGGTCTGTTCCAGATGAAACCTGTTTGACTGGCAACGTGTAAGTGTTTTAATTACTTTGTTATAAGGGTTGAAATGTTGTTATAAGGGTTGATTTATTGTTATAAGGGTTTTAGGATTTGAGTGTGGATGAGTGTTGGGTGACTTGTGAGTTCTGGGTGAGGAACTGGGGAGCAGGCCACTGGGGGTGGAGAGAGCTCCTTTTATAGACAAAAGGGGAGCCCCAAAGGGGCTTGTGGGTTAGGGTTTCAGCTAATCTAGACAACAGGGTGAGGGATTTTAGCTGGTGGGAGTAGATACAAATGATGTCATAGCCCCTCAGGGGCGCATGAATGGTGTCAGAATATACAACAGAACATTCTAACGCATGCATGAGGTGACAGTAGACTGCATGAGCTGTCATACAGGGGGAATTAGTGTATACACAAAGTCTGAGGCTGCAGAAACAGTGTAAATGATGTCATACTATGTATATAAAGGAGTGTATGTAGTTAATATGTAATGAGTGTAGCCTGACAGGGAGATGTATGTTTGTATCCTGTGATATGTATAAGTGTACTACTGTGAAACTTGGGTTGAGGCAGGTGACAGCTGGGTTACTGGGGCTGGCCGTGTGATAGGTGTCCATGAGATGTAACTTCCACGCTAGAGGGGGTCCAGGGGTGCTTCCAGTGGTGACTAGGGGTGAAATTGGCCGTAGAATCCATTTCTGGGGTCCATTTGATGGTATCTTGAGGCCTAGTATGAGTAATTATGTGGCATAGAAAAAACTTTTTATTTTTCCACTTTTCCGTCTACCACAGCGGGGCGTTGAAGGTCTTGCCTGAGCTGCAAACTTTTGCTCCAACCGCTGTTCAAAGGACTGGAGCATACGTTCGATTTCGTCCACCGTAGCGGGCGCCCTTACTTGACTCGGGGCCTCCTTAGGACGTCGATCAGACTCCATCTTCTGCATTACATCGTTCGCTTGCTTGAAGGAGCCGACTAGAACGGGAACTTTGGCACGCGAGCCTTTGAACGTAAGCGCCGTCTGAGTCTTCATCACCTCCTTGACGGCTTTCTTCAAGATCTCGAAGGTCGGTAACTTAAATCTATTATCCTGAGTTGTGATCATGGTCTTGTCCTTGATTAGCTGATCGCGAATCCTCTCCTGAACGCCGGCCGAAAACGATTGATAGTAGAGACGTTTGATTTCTTCTACCAAGTCAATATGGTCCTTGCGCAGTAGATACGACTGGATCGGCTGCCAGGTTTTGCGAAATCCCTGAAAGTCCACAACTGACGCGACTCCGCCCTTGGCCTTCCATCCCTGAACCAACTCCTCCAGATCCTGAGTCGTAAAGCGGGCCGTATCAATCCTGCCCCAGTGAGACTTCATAGCCGCCTTCAGCAGTGCCCAGTTTGGCGGCTCAAAACCATCAAGAGTCTCGACGATGTCCTTGACCTCAGCTCCTCGAATAAAGAAACGCACTTGTTGCGCCATGTCGAGCTCAGAAGCGCCATCGAGCCTAGCCGCCAGCTGATAGTCGGCCAAGAAACGTTCTACGTTGGTGCCATTGAAACCCAGAGTTTTATCCTGGGGTTTGATCTTGATCATCCTGGAATCTTCGGCCATCGAGGGAATCCTAAAGAGACAGGGGGAGTTTCTGGCTCACAGGTGTGGCGGCGTAATGTTGCGACTATAGTAGTGAGAACCCGGGAGGTGCACAATTGGAGGGACTTACTTCTAGTCTCCTTGCCCTCGCCGTTGAACCCTAAAGAAAAAGAAAAGAAACCTTAAATTAAGAACAAAGACCGCCAAGCGTCTCGAAACCGTCCAAATCGGCAAGACTGTAAATCTTGAGGTCGCTGGTTCGATCCCGGCTCGGGGGACCAAATATGGAACTCTGGCCGGTGCTAGGCCGGCCGCAGTTCGGGGAGGGGAAAGAAAGAAAAGAAAAGAGACTAAGGAATATGCCCTCCGGGTGTTTGGCCGATAAAGAGCGCCGAGATTCGTGTAGCGTTGGGGGGGGGTTTGATTTTACGACGGCTAGAGATGCGCGTCGGCGATTTTGTTTGAGAGAGGAGCCGGGGATACTGCCGGCGGGGTTGTGATCTAAACCAGAGAGTTGGAAGAGATCGGCGTTGCGGGGAACTTGAACTTTAACGAGCTGATACTTCGGGCAGACAGTTGCCAAGACTTATAACTTTGAACTTTTGATGGAGAAACTGAAAATTATGGTTCAGAGTAGGTCCATGCCGCTCCAAAGCCTGAGTTCAAACTGAACTCAAACCTTGGAGTTGGTGACATGTAGCAGACATCTCATCACAACCTAGCGCGCACGCGCGCGCAACAACAACACGAGACAAAAGACAGAAACAAACCCAAACAAAACAGAAACAAAACAAACCAACCCTCCTCATACAAAACCTATCCAACGCGCGCAATGTGAAAGAGGAAATAACAAAACATGATGAAAGATAAACTTGAAAGAAAACAGGACCAAGAAAGCCAAAACACAAGGAAGAGGGGGGGGGGAAGAAGACCTGAAACACCTCGAGGATGCGCGCCACGCCGCGCCGTTGAACTTGAGGAGGCCTCGAGGGCTGAAAGCTGAATCTTGATGTCTTGAGTCTTGACGTCCTCTGGCGCGCGCCGTGCGCGGCGAAAAGCTTGATTCCTCCGCGTGTACCAGATTGCCCACCACAACGTTGAAGCATCTATCCTGACTTGATTCTTTCTGTGCTCCCTCCATTATTCCCCTGTTAGCAACTCAAGACTCAACAGCTTCCTGACCCGGGCCAAACATTCTGGCTGCCACCGGACAAAAGCAGCAAATTGGCGACCCATTTAGGCGATTAGCTGGCCTGGAGAAGCTTGCCGAGTGCCTTGAGGGCCACAAAGGGCTTGGTGAACGCAATGAAAGTCCGGATTGCCGCCAACTTGGATGTCAAGTAAACCACTAGCATGGTCAAGACCATGGATGTGAGTTTACTTATTGGCACCTTTTCCCTCATCATTGCACGCAAGCTCTGAAACTTTCATTTCATTGGGCCGACAGTACCAGCAATTGCAATGCATAAGCAAGTTTCTAGGCCCGACATCCAGCGGAGCCTTTGGAATAAGACAAAAAAACACGCAAATGCAACGGCGCACCCGGGGGAAACTGTGTAGGACAAGGTCGCTTGAAGTCATCAATAATTGCATTGAGCTTGAGAAGATATTTATTTTTGGTTCATTGTTGGTGGAGGAGCGTTAGGCATCCAATGTGAGTGCCAACTTTTTGAACATCTCTTCAAATAAAAAAATAAAAATAAAAAAGCGGAGGTGAGTTGGGATATGATGAATAGATGTGTGCAACATTGCGCACCGCTAGCTACCAGATCCTGATGTAGCCAAAGCACCGGAAGTCAATACATTCCTGGACTGAGTTGCTCCAACGTTCCAGCTGGACATCAACCAGAAAGTAAACCAAGCCCTCACCAACTTTGGGGCTCACGTTTTCCTCTGAGAGTGCGGGAATCTGGCCAAGTTGGGGGGCAATCTGGAGCTCAGAAGAAGAGAGAATCATGTCGTGTGGATGTCAAGTTGGGGTCTAACAAGAGCAGCCGCAGCTGAGCCGGTCGCCAACGGGGGAGCTTTCCGTCTGCGAATGCAGGCTTGCATTGCTCCAGATCTCTCCGCCAGCCCTGTCGCCATGCCACAAAAGGATTACCCGGCCTTCCAGAAGCGCCTTTTTGTGATTGGTGACTTCGGCGCCATCAAGGCCGGTCAGGTTAGTTGGAAAATGGCTCAGGTCGTCCCGTCACCTATCTTGAACGCATCTTCTCCAATTCTGCTCTGGAGGCCGGACACCTGGACCAAGTCAAGCTCAAACGTTATGTATCCAGCTCGCCCTCTGCCTCATGAGTCGCCCTCTCTTCTCACCCTTTCTTTCACCGCTTACCTATATTTTCCTCTGCACATTGGCTTCCTCTTTGGCAGCACCACGTCTTCACCCAGCTGCACTTTTCCAAAGGACTCGCTCAGGTTGCTGTCAGCGAGAAACTGTTTTATGTGACGCCAAAAGTGCCAATGGGCACGGCAATGGCTGGACAACCACCTCGAGAGATATTTTGAGCCGCAATGAAATTGTTGATGAGGACGAGTTCTTTGATGGTCAAAACTAAAAACCAAGTTTGCAATGTGGTTATAGAATGAAGCTACCATTTCATTACATTTTCCACTTGCACTTTTACTCAAATCAAGGTCACACTAACAACAAAACATAATCTTGCACCTGAGAGTGTCTGAATGATAAATTGGTTGAAACCATCAAGTTTGAATGAGCTTATGAATGAGGTGGAAAGAAATGTCTCATTTTCATCAGCTTGATTGACACTTTGTAATAATCATATTCTCAGTTGTCTAATTTGGGATAAACAATGTGTTAAAGTTAGGATACCTCCCCAAACATCTTTAAAAACACCAGGAAGGAACTGAATCAACTAAGCCTTCCGCGGCTGGGGGTGCAGATCACCCCAATGTGAAGCATCTCGAATGTCCAATGGGAGGCTTATGAGTTATTGGGATTCTTCTGCGTGAGAGCTTTGGGAAAATCATGGCTTTTGGCCAACTTTTTGAATCCAAGTGACATTCCACAGTGCACACTTGTTGTGAGACAGCAAGCTGAATTGCAGAGGATAGCCAAGAATCTGAGCTACTATGTACTCTGGAAATGGTGAAAATTACACCAGAGGGGAAGTCTTTCCATCCCCCAGCAGTGGGTGAAGGCTAGAATTCTGTATACCAATAGAATCCACAGGGAACTTTGGGGGATTTAAATAAACAGTTCTGGCAAAAAACTCCAAACTGAAAAACTTTGAAAGGGGAAAAGGAGGACAGTGTGTGTGCCATGGGGAGGAAAAAAGTTGTGATTAGCAACCAAAGAGAAGATGAACTTCAGGCCTTTAATCTGGTACCACAGCCATGAAGTATTTGTGTTGGGATGACACTGGAAAGGGGGGTGGTAAAAAACTCCCACCAAAAGGGTAAAAGACCTCACACCAAAATCTTGCAATCAACTTGAATTCCTAACTTATCAAGGTCCCTCCCCATGCAGGAGGTCAGAGTTTAGAGTTCAGGTGGTGGTTTGGGTGGATGTAAGGGTCTAGTAGACCCTCACTGATGAAGACAAGGAAACCGGGGCCAAAGGGGACGAGGCCGGAGCCTTTGGAACTTTCTAGTTCCAAACGGTGGGGGACTCAATTGCAAAGGGCTAGCCGGGAGAGAGGGAAGCTCTCTCTGGTAAGTACAACTAGACAGAATGAGAGAAAGTGGAAAGGAGCTTACCTAGCCGGGAGAGAGGGAAGCTCTCTGCCGGACTAAGGAAGCAGAGGGTGAAGACTAAGTACAAGGGAGAACTAGGATTATGTAATCTAGTGACATGTCTGTGTAAGCCTATGAGGAGCAGGGCTTACATTCTCCCCTCCTATAAAAAAAATAAAGATGGGGAAAATTAACAGTAGGAATGCATGAGAGAACTGGAAAGTGGGTGGGAGACGCGAGGTTGGAGGGCGAGGGGGCCTTATGGCCAGTTGCGAGGTTCGAGGGCGAGGGGCCGTATGGGCCAGTTGCAAGGTTCAAGGGTGAGGGGCCTTATGGCCAGTTGCAAGGTTCGAGGGCAAGGGGCTGTATGGGCCAGTTGCGAGGTTCGAGGGCAAGGGGCCTTATGGCCAGTTGCGAGGTTCGAGGGCGGGGGCCGTATGGGCCAGTTGCGAGGTTCAAGGGCGAGGGGCCGTATGGGCCAGTTGCAAGGTTCAAGGGCGAGGGGCCTTATGGCCAGTTGCGAGGTTTGAGGGCGAGAGGTCAATGGGGATCCCAGGTGATGTGGGGGGGTCTCAGGGGTCATCGGGGAGTCTCAGGTGTTGTCGGAGAGGAAATGGTGTTGTTGAGGAGAGAACGGGGTCAGAGATGGAGGGGGTTTATGCGGAGCACTCGAGGAGGCCTAATGGCGGTGGCGGCGAGGAGGCGAGATGTTGTGCGAGAAGACAGGGGCGTGGCGAGTGATTGCATCCAAGATGGGGGGGAGAAGGCGAGAGATGACGCAGGAGGTGGTGGCGTCGTGCAGGTTAGCGTAGTCTCTGTTGGCGGACCGCCAGCTGAGGGGCAGTCTTCAGGCAATCGTGGACACTGGTGGGGCCGGAGGCGGCCATCAGAGCCTCTGGGCAGACGGCAGAAGATTGGAAGAGCGAGTTACCGGCATGGGCTTGGGTAGGGGAAGAGTTGTTGAAGAGGGTGCGAGGGCAAGGGAGAGCGGGAGGTGTCGATGGTGGAGTAGCCTATCAGGCGGTGCCGACGTCTCTGGGACACCGCACGGACGGTCTCTACAGAAGAACAATCGGTCCGGTGGTCGTCGTGTTCGGAGGAGGGCTGGAGCGGGTCGTAGTGGGAATGGGAGGGGGAGGACGGTGTGCGTGGGTGTTAGAGGCGAGCAGGATGGATCCGATCTGGTGCCCATAAGCGGGGGGTGGAGCAAGGGTGCCAGACCCCATTTCTTGACGTTGTAAGACTCAAAAGTGGTAATGAAACCCTTTTGCTGAATGGTGAAGGGTATGGTGGAGTTGCAAGCTCTGCCCTTCTGTTATCAGTCAACAAGACCCACCAAGCTCAGCTTGGCAAGTTTTATCAAGTGATAGGTCTGGTCTGTTCCAGATGAAATCTGTTTGACTGGCAACGTGTAAGTGTTTTAATTACTTTGTTATAAGGGTTGAATTGTTGTTATAAGGGTTGATTTATTGTTATAAGGGTTTTAGAATTTGAGTGTGGATGAGTGTTGGGTGACTTGTGAGTTCTGGGTGAGGAACTGGGGAGCAGACCACTGGGGGTGGAGAGAGCTCCTTTTATAGAAAAAAGTGGAGCCCCAAAGGGGCTTGTGGGTTAGGGTTTCAGCTAATCTAGACAACAGGGTGAGGGATTTTAGCTGGTAGGAGTAGATACAAATGATGTCATAACCCCTCAGGGGCGCATGAATGGTGTCGGAATATACAACAGAACATTCTAAACATGTGTATATAAAGGAGTGTATGTAGTTAATATGTAATGAGTGTAGCCTGACAGGGAGATGTATGTTTGTATCCTATGATGTGTATATGTGTACTATTGTGAAACTTGTGTTGAGGCAGGTGACAGCTGGGTTACTGGGGCTGGCCGTGTGATAGGTGTTTGGTGGCACCAGGGGAGATATGTTCCCACTCCCCAGGGAGTGCCTTACCGTAACTTTTTTCCATAACTGTGCTGGAGGCCTTTGGTAAAGCAATATTGAATAGGTATGAACAAGAATGGAAGTCAGCGTGGAAATCAGTTGGAAATCATCCTGAAATAAACCATAACTTGCCAAAAAATCATCCAGAACTCATCTTTAATTCATCCAGAACTCATCTTTAATTCATCCAGAACTCATCCAGAATATAGTCCTTTCTTGGCTCCATGACCAGTGTGTCCTTTCCATGGAGATGTGAAAGGCCCAGCCTGTGATTTTTTCCCCCTCATGTACTCGCGTACATCAGGGGGACAATTGGTGTCTCAAAACAAATTTTTTACTTTTCATGTGGCTGTGAAAGGCCCATCCTGTGATATTTCCACCTCAATGTACGCGCGTACATCCGGGTGACTATTAGCAAAGTGCAAAAAGGTTAACTTGCATGTGCACATGTGAATTTTGAAAAGCAAAAAAATACAAAATTCACTAGATCATTTTTGTGAGGAGGACAGGATATATGGCCAAAGTGAATTGGCACCGCAATCCAACCTTGACTTAACTCAGACTTTCACCCTATTAAAACAGTTTTTTGTCATTTTTATCAGCCAAATTCAAATTAATTCCCGCATTTCCAAGAAAATGGGTTTCAATTTCAATGACTGCAACATTACCACATTCCAAAAATCTAAACCCAATAATACCAAGTCAACTTTTAGTTTAATTTTGTACATCAGGGCATATAATGTGAATCACAAGAAACCCATTTTTTCGGAGGAATTACTTTTGAGAATGGGAATTTTGCTTTGCTATCCTTAAAAATCAGTAAACAGGAGAAATTGATGAGTTGGACTTTGGTGAAATATCATTTCATCATATTTCTTCCTACAGTTGTACATAGAAAACAAAAGAATTCTACACAACATCGTGTTGACTTGCAAATCAATTGTGACTGACTTTTCACTAACTTCTCCATCCAATTTACTATTTTGGGGATGAGTTACTAATCCACATCAGGCTCACATCCGACCAAAACTCACACAAAATTCAGCTCTGGCACTCCCTGGGGAGTGGGAACATATCTCCCCTGGTGTGGGGTGTAACTTCCACACTAGAGGGGGTCCAGGGGTGCTTCCAGTGGTGACTAGGGGTGAAATTGGCCGTAGAATCCATTTCTGGGGTCCATTTGATGGTATCTTGAGGCCTAGTATGAGTAACTATGTGGCATAGAAAAAACTTTTTATTTTTCCACTTTTCCGTCTACCACAACGTTAGCCTCGATGAAGACGAACCCGGCTTGGCCGAGGTTGACATGGACAGCGGCGGGCCCGGTGGCGCCGACGGTGGGGAAGCTCGCGGCGGGTGGGGCTAGGCCGGCGGCGATCCTGGTGGGCAGGAGCAGGCCGGAGGGCAGCAGGATGGAGGGGGGGAGGAGGGCGTCGAAGGTGGTGCCGAGCAGACTCTCGAGCACATATCCGGTCGGGGTGGGCAGTTGGTGGTAGAGGAAGTTGAAGGCGGAGGCGAGGGGGGCCTGGCCGCCTGGGCGTGCGGAGGCGCGGTGGAGGGGCAGCAGGACGGGAGCGTGGATGTGGTCGAGGGTGGCGAGCAGATGCAGCGAGGGCTGGGCGACGAGCAGGCCCAGGATGGTCTGGATCTTCGGGCTCCGGAAGCCGTGGCCGTCGAGGTTGTGGAGGAGCAGGACGATGTCTGGCTGGTCATGCTGGCGGCGGCGGCTCAGGAGGCTGCAGAGGCACTGGGCCTGGGCCTCGAGGGCCTCAAGCGAGCTCGCTTTCCGGGGCGCATGGTGGTGGGGCTGATCTTCGTCATTGGAAGACGCGGGGGACGGGTGGTCAAGGATGATGGCCTCAAGCTCGGCAAGGATGGCGGGGAGGGTGGCGTTGGCCTGGAAGCCGTTGATGACGAGGGCCTCCCAGCCGAGACGGGGGACGAGGTGTTCGTGGAGGAAGTAGTTGAGGGTGGCGCGCTTGCTGCCGAGGCCATGGAAGAGGAGCGAGAAGCCCTGGCGGAGCTCGGCGGCCCACTGGGGCCAGTGCTGCTTGGCGGGGCGGAGTGGCTCCGGGCGGAATCCGCGGAGGAGGTTGGCAGGGGCCTGGGGCGTGTGGTGCTCGGAGAAGAGGCTGGCGGTGGTTGGGGTGGGCTTGGCGTGTGCAAGGAAGTAGGCGTCGGCGGGGTTGTGGGCACGCAGGAATCCCTCGTCGACGTTCCGCGTTACTAGATCTGATGATTGTTTTGGGATCCAATAGAGGGATAAGAGGCTCTTTGTTGGACTGTCTGGTACTCATAAACCAGCGGGTGAGGTGCGAAAGGAATTCGTTTGGGGGGCGGAATGCGTCAAGGCAGATAAACAGGATGGAACTGAAGGATGGGGCGGGACGGGGCGGGGCAAGCTGAAACGGAACGGGCGGACCGGGGCGGGACGGGAAGCTTTGCAAAGGTTTGCCAGTAGATTTTGTTGATCTTGCTAAAAAAAAATTGGAGTAGAAAAAAAAAGTGTAAGGACTCGAATGAGTCCTTCACTAAGATGTCTCGACGGGCACGGGGAGCAGGCTCGGAGCCTAAAATTCTAGCTCCAACGGTTGGGGTTTTATTTCTAACGTTGGCAGAGAGAGTAGCAAGTTCTCTCTTAGTCTATCTACAATCACAGTATTGGAGAAAGGGAATGATAAGAAATACTTACCTAACGTCGGCAGAGAGAGTAGCAAGATCTCTGCCGAGTTAGGTAAGGATAGAGACAACTATGTATAGGGCGGAGGGTGGAACCGGGACATGGGTTGTGACATTCTTGTGAAGTCTGCAGTGCGTGCGGGCTTTGCAGTCTCACAGGATCCTCTCACAAGACCTTCACATAGCCTTTCACAAGATTACATAAGCCTATTGTACTTAGTCTCAGTTCCTCTCTTCCCTAGTCCAGTAGAGAACCTTGGATCCCTTCTCTCTACTGGCTAGGTAAGCCTTTTTCCTTCTCCTCTCTCATCACTCTAGTTGTACTTACAGAGAACCTTGGATCCCTTCTCTCTACTGGCTAGTCCCCGAAATCCAGTATATGTTGGCACTAGAATCACTTCCAGGCTCTTCAGCCTATCCCTTGTGCCTCCTTTTGACCCATCAGTGAAGACCCCTATTTAGGAGTCTTACAAGAGGGCCTGTCTGGAGAGGCCGGGGGCGAGGTAGGTAGTGGAGTGGATTGCAGCGGGGGGGTTGATGAGCAAGGGGAAGCTGGCGATGCTGGGGAGGTCGATGGTGAAGACGTCGCAGGAAACAAAAGCAGCGAGCAGACAGGTGATGAGGATCTTGGGGAAGTGGTAATTAGGCCAGGCTGGGGCCCGGAGCGTGCGGTAGAGCATGTTTCAAAGTGTGTTGGCGAGTGTTTGTTGAGGGTTGGAGCAAGAGGAAGAGGCGGCGATGGTCTGGCCAATTGGTTGTTGGAAGCTGGAGAAGGGAGAACATTGGGTGGTGTAGTGAACGGTGGCAAAGTCGCCGGGGAGGATGGAATTGACGGGCTTCTTGCGCGGTGCGGGGCTGATAATGGGAGAGCTGGATCCAATCGCGTCAAGCAGGCAGTGGAGCGGTGGGGCAATTTGTATAAGGCGACGGATGGTGTGGAGACGGTGTGGTGGACAACTCGGTGGAGACCCACGACAGCCGAAAAATGGACTCAGATACACGGTCTCATCAAGCCCCGGCGTTTCAGGATCAAGACTCTGTCCGGCCCTCTTGGTTTCCCTTTCTACCCTCTTGTTTTTCTTTTTTTGTTTCTCTCCTATTGTTTCTCCAGTCTTCAGTTTCCCTGTTTTATTTTCTTTTTTTTGTTGTGTTGTGTTTTCTGCTCCTCTACGTCTTCTCCGGTTGTAGCGCGCGCGCGGTGGGCACAAGGGCCTGTTGCGCAGTCTGTCGCATGGACTGTCACCGACCCCGAGTCTAAGTTCAGCCGAACTTAGAGGAGGGGTCGGCATGGTACCTCTTTCTGATCCAAGAAAGTATCATCAGGATTTTTGAGCTTATTTTCTGGCTGAGTTTTTGCGTGCCCGATACTTCTGAGTTTATTGATCCTATTCGAGCTTCTTTTCGCCGACGCCCTTTGCGCATAGTTCCGAGACCCTTTTCCCGCATCTTTTCCAAAGAGATTCTTTCTCCCCTTTTCTTTTTTTCTCTCTTTTTCTCAAACCTCAACACCGCCAAGGGGTATTCCATCCCCCTCGTCCTCTCAAAATTCCTACCCACACGCTATCTGTCTGATTTCACGACTCACTTCCGGATCAACCCCGAGGGCAGCTTTTTCTGCACCATCCCCTCAGCCCGCTGTCTACCGCGCACAGGTAGAAGCGCCACATTTGGTCCCCCGAGCCGCGATCAAACCAGCGACCTCAAGATTTACAGTCTCGCCTCAGGATTTTGAGACGACTGGTTCTTGGGGCTCTCTTTTTGTTTTCTCTTTGTTTCAGGATCAAGAGCGCGAAATTTCTTTGTTTTTTTTTCCGTTTTATCGTGTTACCAGCGGGGCACAGGAGTATTCAAGTAAGTCCCCTCCATAGTAGTGTTGCAATGAACTAGGTCAGGAAGGACAGAGCGCGGAAAGAGTGAGTTCATTGCAATAAGAAGAAAAGAAAGAGAGAGAAAAGAAATGACACTAACCTAGGTCAGGAAGGACAGAGCGCGGAAAGAGTGAAGAAGAGGATTTCCGCGCCTGCCTCCCTGGCCTAGACTACATACAAGCTGAGATGTCACACACTGTGATATGAGAGGTGAAAGGAAACAAGAAAAGGAAAACACAGACAGATGGAAGCATAAAGAAGAAAACAACACCTCAACACCCCCCCTTGCTGACAACCTGGCTGAAAGAAAGGAAAAAAAGAATTGAAGAAGACAACACAAAAGGAGAGGAGAATTGGAAAGTGGAATGTGAAGGATGATGGGATAGTAGAAATCAGACTAAACCAAAAGAGGACCGTTGAGATTCGAAGTTGATTCGGGGGAGGGGTTTTGTTAGCATATCCGCCAACATATCCTTGGTGGAGACATGGAGAACCGTCAGACGTTGAGCTTTGACGCATTCCCGCACGAAATGGTACCGAGCGTGGATGTGTTTTGTTCTGGAGTGGTGTTCAGGGTTTTTCGCGAGTGCCTCGGCGCCTGCGTTGTCAACGTGGAGCGGAAGAGCTGACTTAGGACAAAGATGAAGCTCTGAAAGCACGTATTGGAGCCAGAGGCCTTCCTTGCACGAGTCGGACATGGCCTTGTACTCAGCCTCCGTGCTGGAGAGAGACACTGTGGCCTGTTTTCTGGATTTCCACGAGATCGCCCCGTCACCAATACGGAAGGTGTATCCAGAGGTGGAACGGCGGTCGTGGCGGTCTTCCGCCCAGTCCGAATCCGAATAGCCGCAGCAGTTGAGGTCGCCACCCAGTCGAAGCCGTAGATGTTTGGTTGTCAAGAGGTAGTTTAGTACACGCAGGCCTGCGGCCCAGTGTGCTTCGGAAGGATCCCTCAGGAACTGAGAAAGTCGATTTACTGCAAAAGCAATGTCAGGGCGCGTGCACTGAGACGCCCACAGAAGAGAGCCAATGAGCTGAGGGTATGAGTTTTGACACGCGGGCTCCTCGGGACGTTGAGGACCGAGATCTTTGAAGGCGGAGTCTGTGGGAGTCGGGACCGGAGTGTGGGGAACGGAAAGGAATCTGGACGCCATCTCATCGATATAATGCGGTTGAGAGATGTACACGGAACGACTGTTCAGGTCTCTGGAGATCTTCATTGAGAGGAAATGGTGGAGGTCTTCGTCAGCGCCGATTTTGAACTGCGTCCCAAGGAAGGAGATGATGTGATTGACAAAGGCGGGTTCACCGACAACCGCCAGATCATCAACATGGACTGTGATGGCGCCTTGAAGTTGCTCCTTTTCGACACGGAAATAGAGAGTTGGGTCGTATTTGGACTGAGTGAGACCCCCGGAAAGCAGTGCCTTGTGCAGCTCGAGGTTCCATTCCCGGGGCGACTGCTTGAGGCCGTAGATAGATTGGGTCACCTCGCAGACCCAGTCAGGATGGGCCGGGTCTTCAAATCCAGGAGGTTGAGCCATGTACACGGGTTCTGACAGTTTGCCATTCAGAAAGGCAGTTTTGAAGTCGACCTGCCTGCCTTTCCATCTCTTGATGCCAAGTAGACTGAGTATTAATCGCAGAGTTTCGAGCCGAAGGGTGGGAGAAAAGACTTCCTGGTAGTCTAGCCCTTTGATTTGTGTAAAGCCCATTGCTACTAGTCTGGCTTTCAGTTTCTGAATTGAATGGTCCGGGCGACGTTTGACCTTGAAGACCCATTTCGATTTGATAATTTTTCGTTTTTCCGGACGCGGGACCAGCTTCCAGGTGGCCATGCCAAGAAGGGAGGCGTATTCCTCGTCCACCGCTTTGAGCCACTTTGCCTTGTTGGGAGACTTCAGGAGCTGGCGCCAAGTCTTTGGCGTGTCAATTGAGTCATCAGTGGTGGTAGTCTTGGCCCAGTTGCTGTACCTGTCAGGTGGTCGCCGCTGACGAGACGACTTCCTGGCTGGGGGAGGCGCGACAGCGGGTGGTGGTGGTGTTGGCTGAGGAGTGGGGGCGTGTTGTACCGGGGATGAGGGGGGTGCTGGCGGTAGAATTGGTGATGGTGGCTGATCGGCTTCCTTCGGGGCATGAATGGAGGCAGATAGTCGCCTGTTGAATCGGGGTGCAAGAGGGACATTCAGCGGAGGAAGATCGGGGGTTGATGGGCGCTGGCGTTCAGGTGAGAGTCCCGAGGGACCGGACGTGATCGGCGGAGGAGTTATGGGCCTGGCAGGGTTGGTCACAGTTGTAGGTGACGGCCTCAACGGCCACGGTAATTCCACCCGTACAGGCGCCGGTGAGGATGAAAGAGGTGCCAGGAATGGGAAATGACTGTCTTCGAATAGAACATCCCGAGATTTGATGACGGCCTTTTTCTGGAGACCGTATAGACGGTAACCGTTTCCGTCAGGCAGATAGGAAAGTAGCATTGAAGCCCGGGCCTTGCTGTCGAGCTTCTTCCGATTCGCTTCTGGAACCTTGTACCAAGCCAGACAGCCAAAAGGATGCAGATATTTTGGTGGAGCAAGTGGTTTACCGAGAATTTCGTTGGGGGAGTGGAAACCTGCAGGAGTATGGCATGGGATCGAATTGATAGTGAATAGGAAATGTCTGAGGGCATCAGCCCAGAAAGGTTTTGGAGCGCCAGCGCTGAGGAGACAGCAGCGTACAAAGTTCCCGATTGTTCAATTGGTGCGTTCAGCCACTCCATTAGACTCAGGGGAGTGGGGTGGCCCAGGCTCATGGGCAATGCCAGATTGAGCAAGACACGAAGAGAAATAGTTGGAAAGATACTCCCCCCCGTTGTCCAATCGAAGAGCGAGTATGGTAAAACGGCCATCCTTTTCGAAGGAGGCACGTAACAGTTTAAAGCACTGTGGAACTGATGATTTCGATTTCATTGGATAAACAGTAGTGAATTTAGAGAAATCGTCGACAAATGTAACAAAGAATTTGTAGCCCTCCCTCGATACCTCCTCAAAAGACCCGACATCTGAGTGAATAAGTTGACCGGGTTTTGAGGATCGGTGAGGCAATCGGGAGTGGAAAGGTCGTTGATGCATTTTGGATTGGACACATACCGGACATCGTTGGACGTCGAGCTCGTTCATCAAGGATGGTTTGATGTTGAGGGTACGGAGAAGTCGTTTTAGAGGCCGGAGGCCTATATGGGACAGACGGTGATGGTACCCAAGAAGGGACTCATCAGCACTATAGGGGGAAGGGATGGATGCTGCGCCGGACTTTACCTCATTGGCCTGGAGGTAGTAAAGGTTTCCTTTACAATAGCCACGGTGAGGAACTCTGGCCAGTGCTAGGCCGGCAGCAGTTCGGGGAGGGGAAAAGAAAATATGAATCTGAGATGTGTATGCCCTCCGGTTACGATTGGCCGTAAAAGAGCGCGACGAGTCGTGTAGCGTTGGGGGGGGTTGATTTTTCTGACGGCTGGAGATGCGCGTCGGCGGTGTTTTGAGTTTGAGAGGGAGCCGGGGATACTGCCGGCGGGATGAGGGATGTGATCTAAACCGGTAAGGTGGAAGAGATCGGCGTTTTGCGGGGTAATGAACTTAGAAGACGTGTGAAAAACGGATGATACGGGCGGAAAGCGCCAAGACTTCTAACTTTGAATTTCGATGGAGAACTCAATTTTTCTTTTTGTTCAGAGTAGGTCCATGCCGCTCCAAAGCCGGAGTTCGAACTGAACTCAAAATTTGGAGCTTGTGACATCTAACAGACAGCTCATCACAACCTAGCGCGCACACGCGCGCAACAACAACACGAGACACAAGACAGAAACAAAACCAAACAAACAGAAACAAAACAAACCAACCCTCCTCATACAAAACCTAACCAACGCGCGCCAAATGAAAAAAAAAGAAATTTAACAAAACATAATGAAAGGAAACTGACAGGAAAACAGAAGCGTGAAAAAGAAACAAAAAGAAAAGAAATAAAAAAGAAGACCTGAAACGCCTTGAGGAAGCGCGCCACGCCGCGCCATTGAACCTTGAGGAAGCCTTGAGGGCTTGCTGGCTTGAACCTTGATGTCCCTGGCGCGCGCCATGCGCCGCGAAAAGCCTGATTCCCACGCGTGTACAGATCTGTCCACCACAACGGCCAACGGGATTGCCGGTCGAAGGGATGTCGTCGGCTTTGTAGATGTCGCAGGAAGAGTTACGAAACACGACTGTGAGCCCTTCGTCGCAGAGGCCCGCCACCGAGAGCAGGGGTTCGTGGAGATCTGGAACGACCAGAGTTGGTATGTCGGTCCCGGAGTTGATTGGTAGGGACATGCGGCCCTTGTGACTGGATTCCACGACGGAGTGGTCGGCCAAGCGGACTGGGGTATCATCGGGACGAGGGTCGATTACGTCGTCGGCATAAGGTGTCATGGAGATCGAGCAGCCCGAGTCGATATTGGGGTCTTGCTTCACTCCAGATTCACGTTTGACAAGGGTGGCATTGCTCGCCACTGCATTGTTGGCCCTGGCATGGGACCTCCCAGAGCGATGGGAGGCAGCGGACTTGGCATAGGTGTCGACTTCAGAACCTGAGTAGTCGGAGTCGTCACCGCTGGCGGCTCCTCCGAGTTCCACCACCGTGGTTTTACCGGCCTTGGCCGCAGGCTTTTTGTTGGATCGGCTACCTGTGGGATATCGTGTGCGATCGGTCCCCTCTCTTCGACGGTCAGAAGGTGAGGAAGTGTGACGGTCGTGATCGGCCAGGATTTTTGCAGCATTTTCGCAAATTTCTAGGTTGTGGCCGTTTCGTCTGCAGAACAAGCAGTACAGGTCGCGGTTGAAAGCCGTGCGGGGTTTTCTAGAAGCAGAAGGAGGCCTGGTGGAGACTCTGGAGGCCTGTTCAGATGAGACAGGGTCCTCGGCTCTGGTCTTTCGACGAAGATGTTCGGCCTTCAGACACTGGATGAGTTTGACGGGTTCGAGTTTAGGCTCGTTGAGCATAGACGACACGCAGGAAAGCCAGTCGGAAGGGAGAGAGTTGAGGATGTCCGAGGCAAAGATGTCCTCAGGAGTTAGTGGGTTTGTTGGAGTGATCACCGACGTAAGCTGCTCGTATATTTGAGTCATCTCGTCGAGATGGGCGGTGACATCATCGCCAGTCATTCTAGAGCTGTTGAGCTTTTGTAGCCAGTACATTTTGCCGCCCGCCGAGCAGTCGAGGTGGGCGGTTTTGAGAGCATGCCAACAGCCCCGAGCGTCTTGATCATATTGATGACAGTATTGAATATTGGCTGTGTGGATCGTACGAGAGATGACAGCGACGATCGTCTGGTTGTCGAGAGACCAGTTCTTACCGACCGCTAAAGCTTTAGCTTTCTTCTCTTCGGGTTCGAGAATGTAGGCCACGCCTGTAGTGCGAAAATGGATCATGAGAGTCCAAGACCAGTCTAGGTAGTTGGAGCCCATCCCTGGCGGCTTGAGAGGCTCGATTCCGGAAGTTTTCAGAGCTGGATGCTCTTTAAAGTCGGGAGAGGGATCGGACGACATGGTGGAAGTAGTTTTGTCGCCTTGAGGTGTCGAGGAAGAAGACATAGGTTTATTAGGCTTTTTCAAAAGCTTACGGACTCTTATAGTGAGGTTGTCGCTTCAAAGGCTACTGGAGCTCATAACCTGTTGCAATGAACTAGGTCAGGAAGGACAGAGCGCGGAAAGAGTGAGTTCATTGCAATAAGAAGAAAAGAAAGAGAGAGAAAAGAAATGACACTAACCTAGGTCAGGAAGGACAGAGCGCGGAAAGAGTGAAGAAGAGGATTTCCGCGCCTGCCTCCCTGGCCTAGACTACATACAAGCTGAGATGTCACACACTGTGATATGAGAGGTGAAAGGAAACAAGAAAAGGAAAACACAGACAGATGGAAGCATAAAGAAGAAAACAACACCTCAACAAGTAGCACCTCCGGGCTTCTCTACATGCGTCGTTAGCATTACCCGCCACGCTGTGAGCCGCCCTCTGTCGTCTGTTTTCCTTTCATCTCAGGACGTTTCAGGATGGTCAAGATCAAGGCCCCGAACAAACGTCTCTGTTTCGATGGTACTAAAGTCGAGCGGTTCATCGAGACCTACGAAATGGTCGCCAGTCTGGATGAGGCGACGGAGCTTGATATGGCGAAGCAAATCCGTATCTTTCTAGCGAACGATGACCTCCTGGACGTTCTCGAGACCTTGGACGGCTTCAATCCTCCCGACTGGCCGAAGCTGAAAGCCGCAATGGTTGCTTACTGGGGCAAGGTTGACACGGCGCGATTCACTACGCGCGACTTGAGCTTGCTCGTTCAAGACTGGACGGCGAGAGGGGGAGTAGCTTCGGCGGCCGATTATCAGGTGTTTCGCCAAAGCTGGGAACCCATCCAATCGTATCTATTGTCGAAGGCTCATATTGACTCAGTAGAAGAGATTCGGAACTTGTACTATCAAGCTTTCTCGATGACCGTTCAGGACGAGATTAGGCAAAAGTTGGTCCGGGATAGGACGATGGTTACTACCTTGGATAATTGATTCAAATTACCAGTGTTCAAGATTCTCAAGGAAGCGGCGGATGCCGTGATGAAGGAACAGACCGCTCTCACCTTTGAGGAATCCAGGATCAGTCAACCTGTGCTGCCGTCGCCGTTTCAAGAGGGCAATTCGGTGATGAAGAAGATGGGGGAAGTCCAACGTCCTAAAGAAGCCCCGCCCTCGAATAAGCCCGCGCCGAGCATGGACGAGCTGTCTAGAATGTTTGAAGCCTTCGAGCAAAAGATAGATCAGAAATTGGCTGCGGTCCCAGGGAAGTCGGCTCAGAACCAGAACCAAGGGGGCCGTCCGCCGATGGTTTGTTTTTATTGTCATTGCGAAGGCCATGGCACTGCCCGATGTTTTGAGTTACAAAAGGACAAGGACGACCACCTGGTGGAACAGAGGGGTACAAACTTCTTCCTCCCAAATGGAGCGTTAATTCCCTGGGATTCAAGCCGACCAATTCGTCACGTGGTGGCTTCATTTCAACCTTCAAAGACCAATCAGGCGACGGTGGATCCTCAGCCCGACTTCAAGGTGGGGTGTGGTTCGCTGCATCCCTGGTATCCGCCAGCGGTTTCGTCGTCGTCGTTTTCAGGAGTTTACGAAGCCGATCCAGCTGGAAGGAAGAGACACGAAGACCCTAAGCTCTATAAGGCGCCTTCAGTACCCAGTTCCGCTGTAAAAAGGCCGATCCGTTGTGCGCCATCCCCTATATCTCAAGAGGCACAGCCTATGGAGGAGGAGCCGGAGCTTTTCGAGCGTGGTGCTGGTCAAGAGGGCACTGCCGAATCGCCGGAGGGACGCCCAGAAGTCCCGCCCCAAGCTGCCAACAAGCCGTCAGGACCTAAGGTGCGCTTTGAACGCGACGTGGCGAGGGATTATCCGAATGCGGTCGACGGTGCGCTCAAGAAGATCTTTGACTTACCGGTACCCCACATGACGGTCGCCGAATTACTTGCTCTCGCTCCTACTGTTGCCGAAGGTGTCAAGAAATGGGTGTCGCGCAGGCGTGTGGAGGTTGGGTCGGAAGAAATCAAGGTCAACTCAGGCATATTGGCGGAAGGAGACGAGAGACGGGAGCTGGCAGGGGATCCTAACCTGTATTCCTGTCCTTTGGGGTATTTGTCTTGTCTCGTAGGAGAGGACGAAACGCCTGCTACTCCCCTCATAGATTCGGGATCTCAGCTTAATCTGATTTCGGACTCGATGGCGAACAAATTTAACCTGAGCCCACGAGTCAATTTCCTATCGGCCGTCTACGGAATCAACAATCAAGCGTGCGAATTGATAGGCGTGGCGGAGGATGTCCCAATCCGCGTGGGGAAGACGGTCGATAAGACTTGCCATTTTTGGATCACTCGCAATGACGGACCACTGATCTTGGGGCGCCCTTTCTTGATGGACGTTGTGGAACTACTCTGAGGGAAGAATAGAGCTTGAGAGGGATTTGGTGCTTGAAGGGCTGCCTCTCAGGGGAACAAGAAAAAGAATATAAGAGTATGGACTCTTAAGGAAAGGTGTGGCTATGGAGATTCTTGAGGTATGTCTAAGGGTTTACTTTCTACTAATCTAATAGCAAGGTAAAGGTAATGTAAAGTCTGTCCAACCTGATATATTTGGCATAGACTTATCAAGCTTGTCCACTCTGATTTAATGGCATAAGCTAGGCTAGTGAATGGTGACCAGTGATCTGGATTGCTGGGACAGGATCTGATGGGGGACAAAAGGTAGGGCCAAAGAGGGCAGACTATATACAAAATATTATGGGGCTGAGTTGCATGGTTGGAAGAAAAGATGAAACAGTGAAAATTCTCAATCAAGGGGCTGAGGCTGAAACTACTATGGAGATGGGAAGTTCTGAGAAGAGGCTGAAATGTGGAGAGACAATGAAACATCAGAAGAAAGGGATTACATGTCATATGAGTGGCTGAAAAGGGAAGGGCTGAAACCAAAGGGGACAAGGGTTAACCAAGATGAAATCTCTATGGTTATTACATGTGTGGCTAATGCCAAGATGGGGTTGTTATGCTGGATTGGGAAGAGAGAAAAAGATGATGAATATCCAGGGTCTTTCCTAATAGTCTGGCTCTGTCTGATGGGTGACTTTCTCCCACTTGTGCCTAGCTGGGTGCTTGAGGATTATTGAGTTGGTGTAGGTGGGTATCCAGAAGGTGGGGAAAAAGGGTGAAGAGAGAATGGGGGGCCTGTTGATGGGTATGAGTTGTCCTGGCCTTGCTCCTTAAGGGAGGTGGGTGCTTGAGTATTCCAGAGAGGTTTATATTGAGGTGAAAAGACTTTTGATTTTGGTGCCATATTCAGGATTGGCTTACCACATCCACCCCCAACTTTGATGATGTCCCCATCATCCAAGCCAAAGAAAAAGCCAAACTGGATATGGGAGGAAAAATAAAGGAAGAAGAGGAAAAAAAGGAATATGTAGCAGAAAAATGGAGCCAAAAGATAAAGCAGAAAAAGCCAACAAAGTGAGGGGAAATTGTTTTTGAGATAAGGAATTGTTTAATTAATTTTATTAATGTTTTTATGATTTTTGAGTGACTTATCTATAGATTTTCCTATTTATCTATGTATGTTTTTAGTAGTTTAGTGATTTCATGGAACTTTTTAGCTATTTTTATGCGGTTTTGTTCACCCCCAACTTGGGTGAATTATGCTGGGTTGCTGAGATGTTCAAAAGAGAACTACTTAGTGAAAATCAGAGAAGAAAAGAATAGCAGATACTGAGTTGCTTTTTACAGCACAACTATCCATTAGGTGTATCCAATATCTATACCAAAAGAAAGAGTATGTTTACGCGGTTCCTTTGAGCCAATAATCAGCTCAAAAGGGTGAGTTTTGAAATGCCTATGTGGCGTTGAAGTTTGTTCAATTAGGACCAACTTTGATGGTTTAAGGCAGCTGTGGTTCGGCGAATCGCTTCCACTGCCTAATTGCGGTGTTCTGAAGTTTAGCTGAATTAGGAGAGTCCCGGTTTGCGCGCCAGAGTTGGATAGTATGGCGGCTGAGGCAGCCGCGATAAGGTGAATCGTTTCCACTGCCTAGTTGCGGCGTTCGCGATCCCTAGCTTGTCTCCTGATGTTGTAGTCTTGGTTTCTAATGATCAGACCGCGGCGTTCGCGATGGCAGAGCTCTATTTTGTTTGATAAGAATAAGATGGCCTGCTGTGTATTAAGTCCTCAGTCATCCATTGATCTTCCCCTTTTGTCTTCTTCGCATCCTCCATCGCGCCAAGTTCTTCAAGGCATCACAACACATTTTCATTTCGCAATTTCCATTTGCTTGTTCTCTGATCTTCCAGGCCGCGGCACCGCGGAGTCTCCAATCGAAATCAACTTGCCGCTTCCCGATGTTCAAGGTCCTAGAGTGCGCTCCCATGTTATCGCGATAACCCGCCGTTCTATATAACCTAGGTTCTATGACTGCTTCGAGGTCCTCTACTCCGCTCCTATGTCATCGCGCTCGCCATCCAGGGAGTGTTACCATCTAGCAAGAAAAAGGTTATACAGGGAAGTAATTTTGAAGAGTGGAAAATCAAGATGATAGGGGATAGATTGGTGAGTTGGAGGATAATGGGATTCATTTTGATTGTTTGTTAGAGAGGCTGATTCTAATTTTCTTTTTGTGGTTTTACCAAGGTCTTTGTGAAAAATAAGTCCCCCCAAACTACTAATTAATGGATGCAGTATATGAATAGAGGTGAGTGAGGGAGTTTTGAATGAAGTTTTTATAAGGAATTAAGTTAAAAAAATGAAAAAAGGTATCTGAATGTCAAATTGACTCCCCACTTCTACTTTTTTTTTTCTTTTTTTTTTTTGAATGGGAAGAACAGCAGGCCTATACTCTTGAGAAAAAGGGCTTCACAAGTGAAGAAGCAAACCTTCTTTTTAAAATTGTTCCATCCAGTTCTTCCAGGTTGTATGATCCTCCTTCTTCCTGCTTGGTAATTCTATATGGTCTATTCCATTTATTTTCAAACAAATTTCCATGCTGAGAATCCAGGCTTTTGTTGTAAACAAGAACAAGTTGGCCAATTCCTAAGGGTTTTCTGAGATTCTTTTTCTGGTATTGATTTTCCAAAGACTGGGATCTGGACTCCTTTAATTTCTTGTAAGCTTCTTGTAATACTTCTTCTCTCCTTTCCAGTTGGTGAACTCTTGCTAACAATAATTCCTCTGTTGTTTTAATATCTTCCCAGTTGGTTCCAAGATATGTTTCCAGTTCCAGGTCCACAGGTAAAATAGCAGGTTGTCCAAAAAGTAATTCATATGGAGAATATCCAGTTGTCCTTTTGGTTGAGATTCTGTCAGCAAACAAGACCAGAGGGAGGTAATGTCTCCACTTCTTTCCATCTGTTGCACACAGCTTGGCCAGAGTATCCATAAGATAATTGGTGGCTCCTTGGGGTAATCTGGTGAGTTGAAAAATTCCAAGGGGGTTTTCAAAAGTAGTTAAAGGTCTTGATTCCATGGCTAACTCCCTCTCATCATATCCTCCCATTATATCACCCAGACCATAGCAGGCCCTTCCAGTGAAAGATTCAATGAGTTCTTCAGGATTTGGTGGGATTCCAGAGTCTTTGATGGTAACCTTGTTAAGTCTTTGTAAGTCATGAACAACTCTGAGTTTTCCATCATGCTTTTTGACACAGAAGACTGGGGAGGAGTAAATGGAGCAGTATTGTTCATAGAGGCCAGTTTTGACTCTTCCTTTTACTAATTCCACAAATTGGTCCTTAATTGCTGCAGGGATGGGGATTGGTTTATGTTGCCAGGGGTTATGTTGGATGACTGGGATTCTGTAGGGTTGTCCATAGGTGTGTTTGGGTAGGTCTCTTCCTTTAGCACAAAAGTCAAGTCCTAAATAATTACTTTGGGTGGTTGCTGAATGGGTTGGGAAATCTTTCTCCCATTTCTGGTGTTCTGGATGAGCTATGGGTACCAAGTAAGTTTTACCTGCTTTCATAATTGAAAGACTTTCTGATCCTTCCCTGTTGAATCTGATGGTTGCTGATACATCTTTGAGCCAAGGTGTTCCTAAAATTGGCTGGATATCTGCTGCTGAAACATAAAAGTGAGTGTTCATTGACATATTACCTAATTTGATGGTGACTCCTTCTGCAATTCCAAGGATTTCACTCTTATGGCCTCCAATTCCTTTTAAGTTCATGTTCCTTTGGGTGACTATTAATCCCATTCTTGCTGCAAGATTCCTGGGAAGTAAGTTGACTTGTGATCCATTATCCAAGAGGGCCTGAAAGTTTTTTCCATTTATAGTGGCATCTACATATCCAAGAGGGCAAGCATAGTGGGGTGATTCTGGTTCCAGTTCTTCTTCTTGGTCCTGGTCTTCTTCTACATCTCCAGAGTTGGTTGTTTTGGAAGGGGGTTCCAAAGGTATCCTTCTAGGGCTGATCTTCTTCTTTAGGACATCCACAGCTCCAGGGGAAATCGCCAAAAGTTCTGCATATGATAGTTCCAATCTGCCATCAGTGAGCATCCTGCTAACTACCCTTTCTTCTGCCTCAGGGTATTCCTTAGCTAATGGTTTCTCTACATAGGTCTTCCTAGTTGGTTTTTCCTTGGGAGTTTGGGAGTCTTCAGGGGTTTGGATCTGGACTTTCTTGGCTGGGGATTTTCCTTGAGAGGTTGGAAGAGTGGGAAGGGGGATGGGGTCCTTTTTGGCATATTCCAGAGGTTGGTCCATATCCATGTGGTCTTCCTTTTCCTTTCTGACCTTCTTGTTGGTAACTACCTCTTCTGGGTATTCCATACCACTTCTAGTCCTTTTCCCAATATCACAGTCATAGGTGGATAGGTCTTCAGTTGGGTCTATTTCTTCCAGTTGTCCTAAGGAGGCTTGAGGTTCAGTAGAGCTGCCAGTTTTGAGGGTTCCAGCAGGTAAGTTTAGTATTCCAGGTTGTTTCTGTTCCTGGTGGTATTGGTCTACAGCAAACTTGTAAGCTCTGTTCCTTTCCCAGGGGACTATATTTCCATCAGGAAGTCTTACATTATTACCTTCTTTCTTGAATTTTCCATTGAGTTCATCCAGATTGGCCAGGTTGCACCTAGAAAAAGAGTGGCCCATTTGGTGGCAGTAATTGCACTTTACAGTTGTCCAGTCCTTATCCTGCTGGGCTGGTTTGTATGGTACATGACTTTTCATGAAGAAGGGGGAAGGTTTCTGGGTATGCCAGCTAGATAGGGTTTTAGTGAGTTCCTCAACTTCCTTTTCCTGTGTTTTGTATTTGGGAGAAGCATTGTTAGTAGTAGGATTGACATAGTCAATGCCTTTCCAAACCTTTCTCCTAGACATTACAGATTTCTGATGGACTTCTTTATGGATATATGAGAGAAGAACTTCAGTTTCAGGCAGAATGTCACCACCATCCTTGGAGGTAAGCATCATGTTGTTTCTGACCAGCTCCTTTGTGACAGCTTGCTCTATTTCCTCACTAAGGGCTTCTAGCAGGTTATCTCTGAATTCTTCAATACTGGAACTGTATCCCATTCTTACCAGGTAGTTAGTGATTGCTGCAAACTTGGTCCTAAAAATTTTAAAGTGTTCAGTAGTACTAATACCCCCTCCCTTAATGGCAGAGTGTACTAGGTCCTTAAGATCATGTCTGGTATATCTGACTAAAGGAAGTGAAGATCCAAACCTGTTGAGTAACTCCTTTTTTAGCAATTCCCAGTCTTGGTCCTCATAGCCAGTCATTTCTTCAACTTCATCCTTCAGATCCATGCCTTTGATAAAAGGAGAAATTTGGGTGACCAGGTCTAAGTGAGTGGCTCCATCAGTTCTTCCAGCTGCTTCATATCTTCTGATAAATTTTTCTATGGGCATGTTGGATCCATCAAAGCATAGGTCCTTATCCAGTGGTTTAATCTTGATTGCTTTGTGATTTCCCCCGGAGTACCTTGGCATAGCAGGTTCTCCTTCCAGGTAATGACTAGTAGTAGGTATAGCTGATCTAGAATAAGATGGTTGATTTATGGGAGCTGATTCTGAGTGTCTGGGCATAAAAGGTTCAGGAAGAGGATCCAAAGCAGGGCTTCCAGTAGTAGAGGGACTTCCATTTCTCATTGGTCCAGGGTTTGCAGGTATGTTGTTTCTTCCAAAGTGTGTGGGATTAGGCTGATTGAAAAATCCTCCAGTATGGGCTTCAGGTTGTTGAGTTGGTCCAAGGTTGGGTTGTCCTCTAGGTTCCATATTATTTGCTCCAAAGTTTGTAGGTAAGTTGTTTCCTCCAAAGTGTGTGGGGTTGGGCTGATTGAAGACTCCTCCAGTATTGGATTCCAAGTCAGGTCCAGGTTGTTGAGTTTTTGGTCTAAATGGAGGGATGACCATTTCTTCCAGGGTCTTGATGATTAATCCAGTGTGGGAGCTACTTCTGGCAGGTCTAGGCATGGTTAAGGGTTGATTGTTAAGTGAGTGGATAGAAGGGGTTGGGGAGTTGTTCTGTAAGCTGATGATATGGTTGTTAAAAGTAGATAGCCTAAAGGTTTGTTCTGAAGAAGTTGATGAAGGTATTTTGTTGAAAGTGGTAGGTTTATAAGGTGTTAAAAGTATGTAGTTTAAGGTAAGTAATTTGTTAAGTATAAAGTTTTTATGAGTTCACTAGCTAATCCTGTGACTATATTAGACTAGGAAATAAAAGTAAGGACTGAAAAATAAAGATCTTCAGGCCACTGTTGGGACACCACTTGTGGAACTACTCTGAGGGAAGAATAGAGCTTGAGAGGGATTTGGTGCTTGAAGGGCTGCCTCTCAGGGGAACAAGAAAAAGAATATAAGAGTATGGACTCTTAAGGAAAGGTGTGGCTATGGAGATTCTTGAGGTATGTCTAAGGGTTTACTTTCTACTAATCTAATAGCAAGGTAAAGGTAATGTAAAGTCTGTCCAACCTGATATATTTGGCATAGACTTATCAAGCTTGTCCACTCTGATTTAATGGCATAAGCTAGGCTAGTGAATGGTGACCAGTGATCTGGATTGCTGGGACAGGATCTGATGGGGGACAAAAGGTAGGGCCAAAGAGGGCAGACTATATACAAAATATTATGGGGCTGAGTTGTGGTTGGAAGAAAAGATGAAACAGTGAAAATTCTCAATCAAGGGGCTGAGGCTGAAACTACTATGGAGATGGGAAGTTCTGAGAAGAGGCTGAAATGTGGAGAGACAATGAAACATCACAACAAGGGTTTACATATCACATGAGAGTCTGAAAAGGGAAGGGCTGAAACCAAAGGGGACAAGGGGTAACCAAGATGGGATCTCTATGGTTATTACATGTGTGGCTAATCCTAATTGGGGTTGTTATGCTGGTTTGGGAAGGGAAGAAAAGATGGTCAATGTCCAGGGTCTTTCCTAATAGTCTGGCTCTGTCTGATGGGTGACTTTCTCCCACTTGTGCCTAGCTGGGAGCCTGAGAAATACTGAGTTGGTGTAGGTGGGTATCCAGAAGGTGGGGAAAAAGGGTGAAGAGAGAAAGGGGGGCCTGTTGATGGGTATGAGTTGTCCTGGCCTTGATCCTTAAGGGAGGTGGGTGCTTGAGTATTCCAGAGAGGGTTATATTGAGGGGAAAAGACTTTGATTTTGGTGCCATATTCAGGATTGGCTTACCACAACGTCGCCGCTACTCTCTCTTTCAACCCGCAATCTGGCGAGAAGATCATCATTCCCGATTCGAACGGGCGGGATATCGAGTTGTCCCTATGCTCCACGGGATCCGGACGATGGGAGCGCGAATTCCCAGGCCAGGGTCGCAAGGCCGTGCTGACGCACGTGGCACGACTCCCCGGCGAACTTGAAGACAAGCGTCCTTTTTTATGATCTCGGTTGGTTCGGTTTACGGCGGTGTTAATCTAGATCCTCGCACTCGCGTCGTCGAATCAACTCAAAACCCAGAGGATTATTGGCCCGTTCTTCCTATTCCATTTTTTCCTATCAATCAGCAAAACAGAAAACCCAAAAAACATCTCAAGATAACCAAAAGCATCAAAAACAGGATTTCGACTCAGTTTCATTTCAGTTTTCAAAATCAAGTGTACAACAGAAGAGGCACAGTGGAGGAGGGAACTGGAGTTTCGTGGAGGCAGTTAGAACTAAAAGTAAGTCCTCCCAGTTTATGCACCTCCAGGGTATCTACTACCGTTGTAAAAGCCCTACCTCGTGCCACTCTCGTGAGCCTCCATCCTTCGCCTCTCTTAATCATCAGATCCCGGCAACCCTCAGCGACAAATCTTCGTCTCCGTAACAAGAATAAACTTCCTGAGCTCCACGATGAGGGTAAACTCGTGCTACTCCGCAATGAGCCTAAACTAGTGTCACTCCGCAATGAGTATAAACTTCTATTACCCTGTAGGGAGTCCGAATCAAAAGACCTCCGTGAAGAGGTTAAACTATCTAGTGTTGAAAACATGGCGTTTGGCGCGGTGCTCCGCAACGAGCTTAAACTATGTTCCCATCAAGTACGCGGCGAAGGGGGAATGGTATTCTTTGGGCCATCGTGGAGGGCATTTGGGGTAAAAGTAAGTTCCCACCAATATGCACCTCCAAGGCGTGATGCTCCCCTCTTGTCGAAAACCCTGCCGTGTGCCACATACGTGAGCGAAGAACCACCATTTGGCTTTTCCTTGACAGACAAGGCAGCATTCGAGGACCGCGCGGAGCATCGGACGAGCCTTTTGTTGGAGAGTGGACTCGGATTTCGGGCACAGTTGAAACTTCTGGATGCGTGGAAGGCCGGCGGGTTCTTGGCTTTCGGGGCTAAATACAAGCCGGTTGCCAAGAAGGTCAAGCCGGTCAATCAAGCAATGCCGCAAGGGCTGAATCCACCGCTCCGACAACCTCCTCTCTCTCGAGACCCATACCGTGGTCTCTCTCGCACCTTGGCGGGACCATTCATACCTAAAGGACGAGTCACAGAAGAGTGATTGGCGGTAGTGAATTTCGGACCAGAGGGTTGGCTCTACCCGGACGAGCTGAACTTGATCAAAAACGTTCTGGCCGAGCGGAATCTGTCGATTGCTTTCAATGAAGAAGAGCGGGGCTTACTGAAGGAGTCCTATGGACTCCCGTATATCATCCCAGTGGTCGAGCACGAACCATGGCAGAAGAAGAAGATTCCGATACCCGCGGCCAAGCTTGAGGAATACACTCGGCTCATTCGGGAACGTATAAGGACCGGCTTGTATGAGCAGTCGACGTCATCGTATTCAAGCCCTGTCTTCTGTGTCCTCAAAGGCAACGGCAAGTTTCGGGTGGTTCACGACTTACAACCTCTCAACAAGGTCACTGTACGCGACGCGGGAGTCCCACCGGCTACGGAAGAGTTCGTGGAGTCTTTTTCGGGGCGCGCGTGTTACGGGCTCGGCGATATCATGGGCGGCTACGATGAGCGCGCTCTGGACCCCATTTCACGCCCCCTCACCACTTTTGATACGCCTTTGGGACGATTCCAGCTCACTTGGTTGCCGCAAGGAGCCACAAACTCTGTTGCCGTTTACCAGGCACAGATGATGTGGATCCTTCAGGCCGAGATTCCAGATCACGCTGGCATCTTCATTGACGACGGGGGAATCAAGGGCCCGACGTCTGATTACAACAACGAGCGCGTACCCTGGCACCCCGGTATCCGTAGGTTCATTTGGGAATACGCCGAAACTCTGGAGCGCATTCTGTTCAGGATCGAAGAGTCTGGTTTGACAGTTTCTGCTTCTAAGCTCGCGGCCTGCGTTCCTGCGCTTGAAATTGTCGGCCATGTAGTCTGCAAAGAGGGCCGGAAGATGGCGGCTACCAAAGTCAATAAGATCACGTGTTGGCCGACTCCCATCAATGCGACAGAAGTGCAAGGTTTCTTGGGCGTCGTGGTCTACGTTCGAATCTTTATCCCGGACTTGTCTCGGATCTGCTTGCCCCTCCGGCGACTGACGCGGAAGGATGCTGAGTGGGAATGGACTGATGCTTGCGAAGAGGCGTTCCAGGAGCTCAAGCGCATCGTAGGGCAGGATATTGTCCTGGTAAAGATGGACTACGGGCCAGAGGCGGGTAAGATCAAGCTTGCTGTCGATTCTAGTTCCCACGCGGCGGGGGCGGTTCTTACTCAGACGGATGCAAACGGGCTCGACCGGCCTGCTCTCTATGAATCTCTTCTTTTCTCTGATGTCGAAACTCGATACTCTCAGGCGAAACTCGAGTTATGCGGGGTTGCGCGGATTCTGAAGAAACTCCAGACAGTCCTGTGGGGACAGCATTTTGAGCTGCAGGTGGATGCGCAGTCTTTGGTTCAAATGATCAATGCCCCGAGTTTACCCAACGCGCCCATGACGCGTTGGGTGGCGTTCATCCAGTTGTTTTCTTTTGACATTGTGCATCGGCCTGGCAAGACTTTCACCATGCCCGATGGTTTGTCGCGGCGCCCTCAAGGCGACGACGAATCCGACCCGCCCTCCGATTTTGATGAAGAGGCTCCTCATATTCGACCTGTGCGCACCTTTTCGGCTCGTTCAGAGGAGTACACAGGCTACCAAGAAGGCTACTAGCGTGAATTAGAGCGGTATCTGGCGACGCTAGAGAGGCCAAAAGATCTGGACGCGAAGGACTTTCGCGCTTTAAGGCGGAAATCGGTTGAGTTCTTCCTGCAAGAGGGTAGGCTCATGAAGCGTGGAACCCCTTTACCTCGCATTGTCGTCACCATCCCAGGCAAGCAAGACTCGATCCTCCAACAGCTTCACAAAGACCTGGGACATCGTGGCGTGGCAGAGACATATAGGCGTGTGTCAGAGCGATTCTGGTGGCCATCATTGAAGCAGGCAGTTACGCGTTAGTGTCAGAGTTGCGACGCGTGCCAACGGCGCGATTTACGGCGGCCTCAGGAGTTGAGGTATCCAACTGGCGAATCCACGATTTTTGGGCGCGTCTCGATGGACGCGGTCCACCTCAAGGCGAGCGGAGCAAAGTACCTCATTGTCGCCCGAGACGACTTCTCCGGCTGGGTTGAGGCCAAAATTCTCAACAATCTTACATCTGAGGCGGTGGCGGCGTTCTTACAGGAGAACTGGACCATGCGGTATGGACTCGCCAAATCTTACTCTACGGACGGCGGATCCGAGTTCGGCGGCGCATTGGCAGAGATGTTGAGGCAACTTCCCGGCCAGCATCGCGTTTCTACTCCCTACTACCCCAAAGGGCAGGGTATGGTGGAGCGTGGGCACGGGCCTTTGAAAGCAGCCTTGGTCAAGTTGGCTGGCGAAAGCGGCAAGAACTGCCGAAAATTCCTCCCGTTAGTTCTGTTCGCGGACCGGATCTCAACAAAGCGAACCACGGGGTATTCTCCCTATGAGCTAGTTTTTGGGCAGCGCGCGGCTTTGCCTCTGGATCTAGAAATAGAGTCGTATTTAGGCGTCGACTGGGACTCAGTGAAGTCGACGACGGATCTGATAGCGGCCCGATCTATCCAGCTGGAGCGAAGCGAAGAGACTCGTGGAGTGGCGTATCGGAAAATGATGGAATCTCGCGGCGATGCAATCCGTTACTGGGAAGAGGAGCGCGCGGGTCGGATGCGCGACCCCCTCGAGCCAGGCGACATGGTTTTGGCGTATAACCGGTCTCTCGAGACGCAGTGGGGCCAACTTTTCGCGCACAAATGGAATGGGCCCTACCGTGTGGTGAAGCAAGTCGAAGGCGGATCCTACGTCTTGGCTGAATTGGATGGCACCGAGCTCAAGCGGCGTTTTGCAGCGGATCAAGTCAAGAAGTATCGGTCTCGCGGAGGCTTGAGAGAACAGAAGTAAGTCCTCCCATAAGTGTGCACCTCGGGTATCTCTACCGCCTTTTGTCAAAGCATCACAATTCGCCACACATGTGAGCCCCAAGGACCCTCCTTTTGTTTTGTTCCTTCCCTTTCTTTTCACTTCTTAGGTGGACGCGGCGCCAGGAGCAGACTAGGGACAGTCTGCAAATGGTGGGTGGATGTGGTGGACAACTCGGTGGAGACCCACGACAGCCGAAAAATGGACTCAGATACACGGTCTCATCAAGCCCCGGCGTTTCAGGATCAAGACTCTGTCCGGCCCTCTTGGTTTCCCTTTCTACCCTCTTGTTTTTCTTTTTTTGTTTCTCTCCTATTGTTTCTCCAGTCTTCAGTTTCCCTGTTTTATTTTCTTTTTTTTGTTGTGTTGTGTTTTCTGCTCCTCTATGTCTTCTCCGGTTGTAGCGCGCGCGCGGTGGGCACGAGGGCCTGTCGCGCAGTCTGTCGCATGGACTGTCACCGACCCCGAGTCTAAGTTCAGCCGAACTTAGAGGAGGGGTCGGCATGGTACCTCTTTCTGATCCAAGAAAGTATCATCAGGATTTTCGAGCTTATTTTCTGGCTGAGTTTTTGCGTGCCCGATACTTCTGAGTTTATTGATCCTATTCGAGCTTCTTTTCGCCGACACCCTTCGCGCATAGTTCCGAGACCCTTTTCCCGCATCTTTTCCAAAGAGATTCTTTCTCCCCTTTTCTTTTTTTCTCTCTTTTTCTCAAACCTCAACACCGCCGAGGGGTATTCCATCCCCCTCGTCCTCTCAAAATCCCTACCCACACGCTATCTGTCTGATTCCACGACTCACTTCCGGATCAACCCCGAGGGCAGCTTTTTCTGCACCATCCCCTCAGCCCGCTGTCTACCGCGCACAGGTAGAAGCGCCACAACGGGCATAGGGGATAGTACTGGTTTGGTAGTTTGGGTGGTGGTTGAGGGTTTCTGCGGCCTGTTCTTTGCTGACAAGCTGTTTGGAGAGGACAGTGGCCCGGTGCCTGGCGGCGGAGGTGAGTAGCTTGGTGGTTCAGGCCGGGCAGACAGAGCAGACGGGGGATCTGGCGGTGTCGCCGGTGTGGTGGAGCGGCTTGGAGGACAAGAGCGAGGAGAGCGTGAGGTAAATCTGGTGGTAGGTGGTCCTGCAGAGTAAACAACTGAGAGCTTTAGCAAGTGTGCGGTCTCTTCAGAAACCAGGGGCTCAAGACCCCGATCAATAGAATATTGGAATGCTCCGGCCAAGGGAGCAGGATGGACAACCACGGATCCGACAGGTGTTGTCCTGGCTAACAAGAGGCGCACAATCCCCTCGAGCTGTCTGATATGGGCCTCGTGTTTGCCAGAGGCGGGGAATTGGCCGGCGGGACGGGCATGTAGAGCGGACGGGATGGACATGGCCGCGCGGGTGGGTCAGAGTGAGCAAGATGAAACCGTCGGCAGAGACAGGGCTGTTGGACAAGGTGTGTTGGGTAAGAAGTATTGGCAAGAAGGAAGTCAGGGAAGATTGGTTGGTGGGAGGCAGTAGGAAGTTTGGCAGTTCAGTAGAAGGGGCTGGGTTTCAGTGGGTTCAGTGGATCAGTGGCAGTGGGCATTTCAGTTGGGCAGTGGGAAGTGCAGTAAGCAGCGGAGGCAATAGGTTCAGTGGCGGCAGTGAGGAGGGTCGGTGGGTACCGTTCCGTCCATGTGAGGTTTCTGTGATTCGTAAAATTCCGGACGCCAAGTCGAAGAATTGGCGGGTTGGGTGGAACTAGAAAAAAAAAAGTGTAAGGACTCCAGTTGGGAGTCCTTCACTGTCCGTCGAGTAGGGCACAGAGGGGGGAGACCTCGAGACGAGATCTAGTTCACGGGGCTGTGAATTGCAGATGGGGGACAATCTAGCCGGGAGAGATGGAGGAAGGCAGATCTCTGCCGGCTAGGACGTGGAAGAAAGTGCGGAATACATCCCTATCTGTGACATGTCTACATCTTAGTTGGTGAAACCCTGCAGAAGGCAGAGGCTTCACAGAATCCTATGGTGTTAGTCCAATATCTGATGTCCATGAATCAAAATACACCCTGATCTCCTATACTTGCCCCCCCCCGCAGATACATCAATCTCGCAATCCTTGCATTCATGCCCATCTTCAATGGCATAGCCACTAGAATCACAGAGAGCTATTACTACAAGCAAAACTTGTATTGGAGCCTCAGATCCAACCTGCCTGAGGATAACTCACAGATCATCGGGCTCATCGGCTTGGCCAACACCCTGCTCACCTACCAGAACATTGTCCCCATCTTCATTGAGTTGGTCCGCACCCTCCAGGCCTACTTCTTCTGGGCCAATGACGATCTCGCACTTGATGGCCGCCAAACCCTTGCCCGCTCCTGGAACCTCTCCAAAAATCTCGCTCAGATCAAATACATCTTCAGCAACAAAACTGGCACATTGACCCAGAACCTCATGCAGTTCAGAAAATGTACCATCAGTGACACCGTCTACCAAGGCTCAAGAAGTCAACCAATAGCTGTTGGCGAGGAGGAGGAGCTGCAGATGGGAAATTTGGACCCAAGAGGTCCAGCAGAAGCGATGATGTGAGCTGCGGTCCTTGCAAACTCACAAGAAGGTTCACAGAGATATCACGGACCATCACCAAGCACCCTACATAGTCCCTCCAGTCCCGCCTCTCCTAGCTTGGCAGGGAAGTACTGAGACTTCCCCCGAGCTAGGTGAGTGACCCTCCTTTCTCCTCCACTTCCATCTCCCTTCTCTCTCTCTTTCTTCCTCCAAATTGTACATAGAGGGAAGTACTGAGACTTCCCCCGAGCTAGCTCCATTTTCCCCTGCAATACAAACAGAGGTTCTAGAAGCTGCTCCGTGCCCTTGAGCCCTTGCCCTCGCCCTCGTACCCTTGTCCTCGCCCCTTGTCCCTCGCCTAGTGGGGCTCTTATTGTCGAGAGCTTACAGATGATTGCAGAATAACAAGCTGTATTTTTTGCTCCATTTGCCTTTGCTCATTCAACCATCCTTTTTTTCTTTTCCACCCCTTGATTGACAAAGTATATAGAATAATAGGATTCACAGATGAAACTTGCATGATCCAATGAAATTAATGATTAGCATGTATTGATGTTTTGTAAAAATGAGTGAACTCGATGCTTAGGTCATTGCTTGTTGTACAGCAATCAACAATGATGTTTATTGTAATTCTTTGTTTGCATAGACTCTGATATAGTTCAAATCAGGAATAGGACTCTCCATATTTTGAAAGCACTCATATCTGTTTTTTCAACTCGGTTGGTAAAAATTTTTATGACTGAGTGTGGTGTTTATAAGTGTTTAAGTCTCAAATTCTATGTTGGTACTTGTAGAAGATACAATGATTATTGGCCTTATCCTCAAGGACCGATTTCATGGTAGATTGAGAATCAAATTATGGGGAAAGAGAATATGTCAATGTGTGACACCCTGGAAGTGCGGTGACGTAGCCGCCTTGAACTCTAGTTTTACTAATTTTTTGCATGTAATACCATTTTTGGGCGCTTTCTGGGGCCAATTCTTATTTATACAATTAGTACATGAAGGAATAGGAATAAGGGGTTACTTTGAGTGGGTGACCCCCCTGAATTTATGATGAGGAATCTGATTCTGCAATAATAATTCACTAATTATTATTATTTACTAAGTTATTGCAGTCTTGTGGATACTTGATGTATCTCTAAGGCTGACACACTCCCAGAATTTGTCGGAAGTTTGAGAGTTTCCCTTGATTGGATCTGTTGAGATGAGCATCCAGCTCTTTGAGAGTTGCAAGTCCTCTTTGGGGAGCCAATTTGGAGCTCTTTTTTTTCCGTCGGTTGTTTGTTTTGCAACTCGTCAGGTGGCACTGAGGGGGTGTTTGGAGCGGTCTTCTTTGGTTTTGGTTTTGCCATATTGTGTTGAGTTTAACCTTCAAGACTTGGTGTAGGTTGTGGAATACAAAGGATCACTTCTGCTAGCCTGGGGGGATTGAGAGCTCCCTAGCCACAAGCTAGGCACGGCTAGATTTAGCTTAAGCTAGCCAGGATTCTAGCTTCTTTCTAAGATAGCCGGGTCTTAGCCGGACCCAATGCGGATGAGATGTGTGGCTAAGTGTCTTAGCTTGAGCTAACTTAGCCACCAATGCGGATGCTCTAAGGCACATGAATTACTTTTCTTTCTTCCTTTTATCAGTCCTCACCTCTTATTTTCCCTTGCATATGTTTGTTTCCCATTTGCATATCTTTGGTTTTGGAAAATTGTTGTATGAATATGTATGATCCTGTTTGCATATCAAAGGGACACATTGTAGATAGTCTAGCTAAATCCCCTCAGTTGTACCTTTTCACCAGCTAAATTCCCTCACTCTGGTCTATATAAGGAGGCCTCTGCCTGCCAGTTGTTCCCTCCTCATGCCATCTGGCAGTCTATATCCCATACTCACTTATCACCACTCATATTATTCTCAACCCCAGATTACAGTTATCAGTTCATATCACCACTCAGTTCACATATCTTTCACACTTTATCTGCAATTTATATCACCACTCAGTTCACATACCTTTCACCAGTAACCCAGTCCCTGGTTCCACTCCTGGTTGAGCTTAGCTCCCTCTATCTCTCATCACCCCTCACTTTTGAAACTTATATACCCCTAGGCCAAGGACCTAGGTTCAAGCCCCACTCAAAACATCAAGTCACCGTCACCTATCTCATACATCATTAACCCAATCAACCACTGACATTGTCAACAATCCTCTTATGTATATCATCTTTGAACATATCCTATCATAAAATAAACTGCCAAGCTTACCTTGGTGCTCTTGTTTTCTGATATACAGAAAGGCAGAGCCTGCACCTCATCCATACCTTTTGGCATTCAGCAGAAGGGTCTCACAACACCTTTTGATTCTTACACCGGGCATCAGCATACGCCTCTTCCACTATGTCTTTGCGAAATACTGGGATGTTGGGTACTGCTTCTTCCCCCTCTACCGTCACCCGGTGTGCAAATGCATTAGTCCTGAGGTGTAGGTCATACCTAAGAGCTACCATGTATCCTTCCTTCAGTTGGATCCGGTCTGTGTTGGCCTTGTGCTCCAAGAGACATCCCACCAGTGTCCGATAGTGGTAAATCACCAGTAAAGACTCATGGAAACCTCTGTGATTAAGGGTCCAGTCACCAAATGTCTGTTCCCATTTGCTTGGGTATTTCAGACCGGTGTACCTATCCTTATCGTCCAAGGATGTATCCAATTGGTGCTTCTTCTCCACAACATGAATTATTGCGGCATCCTGCCACTTCTTATTGAAGATGCTTAATGGCAAGGGGCCTGTTTGAATTTATTAAGCCTCACATTAGCTGAATTCTGCAGAGGTCTCCGTGTTTAGGGGTTTTAGTTCTAAGTAGTCTTGCTTGCCTTTTAGCTCTTTCATATTGCGGTCAAAGAATGGGAGTAAGCCCAAACCCAAGAAAGAGTTGATTCTGGACTTTACAAACACCTTCCTGTTCTCCTTAACCCTGCTCCCAGCTGGTTGGATTTCTTGGGCTCGCTTTGTTACCAACGCTGTCGTTGCCTCTGGTTCACTGGTGGTGGCTTTGGGTTTCAGCTGTATCTTTACCAAGATGCGGTCTGCTCTGGCTGAGTCTCCGGCAATCTGGGCCTCAAGAGCTTCTCTCATTAGCTTTGTCTTTGTCTCTGGGTCTATGCCTTCCAATGAGTACTCTATGTCAACTCTTCTACCCTATGCATGTATCTCTGTCATTTGAAAAGGGGAGTTCTTACTTCTTTCCATCCTCAATAACTCTAGGATCTCTGGCTTGTCTCCTTCTTTAGAGATGGAATATGGCACCCAGGTACCTGTGGCGGGTGCCGGTACCCCCCTGTTTTTTCACAAATTCCTCACACCCGCACCCCCCATGGGAGGTACCCAGGTGCAGAGGGGGAGGTACCCGGGTGCCAGGCACAGGTACCCGGGTATCACCTTCAATTGCCGGCTGAGAGGTGTTGTAGCGCCTTCAATGACTGGCTGACCGGTCATTGAGAGATTTTATCCTCCTCAATGGCTGGCTGATTGGTCATTGAGAGCCTTTATCCTTTTTGATGACCGGTCAGCCAGTCACCAAGAGGTTGTATCCCTTTTGATGACCGGTCAGCCGGTCATTGAGAGTGTAGCCTCTTTGATGACCGGTCAGCCTGTCATCAAGAGTGTAGCCTCCTTGATGACCGGTCAGCCGGTCATCAAGAGTGTAGCCTCCTTGATGACCGGACGACTGGTCATCAAGAGTGTAGCCTCCTTGATGACCGGCTGACCGTTCATTGAGAGGTTGGAGGCTCTTTGATGATTGGCTGAACGTTCATTGAGAGCTTTTATCCTGTTCAATGACCGGTCAGCCGGCCATCAAGAGGTTGTATCTCTTTTGATGACCGGTCAGCCAGAGGTTGTAGGCTCTTCGATGACTGGCTGAACGGTCTTCAAGAGGTTTTATCCTCCTTGATGGCCGGCTGACCAGTCATCAAGAGTTTAGCCTCTTCAATGACCGGCTGACCGGTCATCAAGAGGCTGTAGGCTCTTTGATAACCGGCTGAACGTTCATTGTGAGCTTTTATCCTCTTTGATGACTGGTTCAATGACCGGTTCAGTCAGTCATCAAGAGGTATCCTCTTCAATTACTGGCTGACCGGCGGGTACCCGCCGTCCTTCCCACCAGAATTCTGGGCACCCGCCGGCGGGTACCGGGTACCCGGCAAACAAGTACCCATTTGCCATCTCTATCCTTCTTCTTCATCATTGGATGGCTCAGCCCGTCTGGCGGTAGGGTTCAACTTCTCAGCTGCCATCAAAAGGCGCAACTTGATTGTCCTGCCTTGTTTCTTGCTAGGCGGATTTGCGGCGGGATTAGTGGTTGACGTGAGTTTCTCTGCAGGTGTGGTGCTGTTGGGATCTAGGCTTCAAACAGAGGAGGTGAGGTCATCTATATCAGAAATATTCTAGGTTCTTAGCGAGTAATCTCAGCTTGGTATTGGATAACTTTAATGAGTGTGGTTATGCTGCTGATTTGCTTATGGGTAGATAGTGACTTGGAACAAGTGGTGGTGCAGTTTTTTCAAAAAAGAAAGAGTCTCCTGAAAACAGCAGTGTGGTGATGGCAAGCTGATACAGAGCAGGGATAGATCCCCTGCTTCTTGAACTTGCCAACCCACCTTCCTTAAGAAGGCCGCCTGCTTTCTCATGGAGACAGTTGGCTAGGTGCCTGTGGCCTTTTGGCCTCTCTGGCATGCATTGTGATCCTATGATGTCATCAATTGTGACTGCAGCTGGCCTACTAAATTGCAGGTCTGGCTTTAGCCTGATCTTGTCCATTGACTCACTGATGAACTAGTTGGGCCCTAAACTCTGAGCTCGCTTGCTGGCTCTCTCACTCGGCAAACCCTGTCCTGTGACATGTATCTGTGGCTATGTGGACAGCGGGGACCTCCAAGCTGTGCTCTATGATCACCTAACATGATAGAATCACCAATTAATTCAATAAAAAATGCAAAATTCAACATAAAGCCTCCATTTTTTTGTAGGCAACCTACAGTGCTGGTGTGAGCTGCGGACCTCGCGGACTCACAGAAAGGATCACAGGGGTATCACAGATTGAAACCAAGCACCCTACATAGTCCCTCCAGTCCTGCCTCTCCTAGCTTGGCAGGGAAGAACTGAGACTTCCCACGAGCTAGGTGAGTGACCTTCCTTTTTCCTTTTTCTCCCTTTCTTCTCCCCCAAGTTGTATACACCAGGAAAAATCAGTAGTCATTAGATGACAACTGACATGACGCCTGCTCCAGCTGGCTATCCAGCCTCTAGTGCAATTTTCACCAGCTGCTCCTCAGCTTTGTCCCAGGCACAGCTGCTGCTCAGCCTTGGCCCGGGCCCAGCTGCTGCTCAGCCTTGGCCCGGGCCCAGCTGCTGCTCAGCCTTGGCCCGGGCCCAGCTGCTGCTCAGCCTTGGCCCGGGCCCAGCTGCTGCTCAGCCTTGGCCCGGGCCCAGCTGCTGCTCAGCCTTGGCCTGGGCCCAGCTGCTGCTCAGTCTTGGCCCGGGCCCAGCTGCTGCTCAGCCTTGGCCCGGGCCCAGCTGCTGCTCAGCCTTGGCCCGGGCCCAGCTGCCCCTCAGTTTTGGCACAGGACAAGCCACTGCTCAGCCTTTGCCTGAGCAAGAAAGGGCGTTGATAAACACACACCCGTCCCCCGGGGGCACACCCACGCCCACACCCTTTGAAAAGGGCGTGTGGGACCGCACGCCCTTTATCAAGGACGTGCACGCCCCTGTATGGGCGTGCGAGGGCGTGCACGCCCCCACATAGGCGTGCACTATGCCTGCTCGCCGGGAGCCCCTCGGCGGGCAGGTGCAAGTATACCTGCTCGCCGAGAGCCCCTCGGCGGGCAGGTCCAGATCCCACCTCGCCGAGAGCCTCTCAGAGAGCAGGTATACATGCACCTGCCCGCCAAGGGGCTCTCGGTGAGCAGGCTCGGCGGGTAGGTGTATGTATCCCTGCTCGCCGAGAGCCTTGCCTGCTCGCCGAGAGGGATAACTCTTGGCGAGCAGGTATACAAACACCTGCTTGCCAAGGGCCCCTCGGCGGGCAGGTGCATGTATACCTGCTCGCCGAGAGAAATCCTTGGCGAGCAGGCATACAAATCCCACCTCGCCGAGAGCCTCTCGGCGAGCAGGTATACATACACCTGCCCGCCGAGCTTGCTCACCGAGAGGCCCTCGGCGGGCAGGTGCATGTATACCTGCTCGCCAAGTGAAATCCTCGGCGAGCAGGCATACAGATCCCACCTCGCCGAGAGCCTCTCGGCGAGAAGGTATACATAAAACTGCCCACCGAGCCTGCTCACCGAGAGCCCCTCGGCGGGCAGGTGCATGTATACCTGCTCGCCGAGAGAAATCCTTGGCGAGCAGGCATACAGATCCCACCTCGCCAAGAGCCTCTCGGCGAGCAGGTATACTTGCACCTGCCCGCCGAGGGGCCCTTAGCGAGCAGGCTCGGCGGGCAGGTGTTTGTATACCTGCTCGCCGAGAGTTATCCTTCTCGGCGAGCAGGCAAGGCTCTCGGCGAGCGGGGATATGTATGCCTGCTCGCCGAGAGGTGTATGCCTGCTCGCCGACGATTTCTCTCGGCGAGCAGGTATACATGCACCTGCCCGCCAAGGGGCTCTCGGTGAGCAGGCTCAGTGGGCAGGTGTGTGTATACCTGCTCGCCGAGAGGCTCTCGGCGAGGTGGGATCTCTATGCCTGCTCGCCGAGGATTTCACTTGGCGAGCAGGTATACATGCACCTGCCCGCCAAGGGGCTCTGGGTGAGCAGGCTCGGCGGGCAGGTGTATGTATACCTTCTCGCCGAGAGGTTCTCGGCGAGGTGGGATCTGTATGCCTGCTCGCCGAGGATTTCTCTCGTCAAGCAGGTATACATGCACCTGCCCGCCGAGGGGCTCTCGGTGAGCAGGCTCGGCGGGCAGGTGTTTGTATACCTGCTCGCCGAGAGTCATCCTTCTCGGCGAGCAGGCAAGGCTCTCGGCGAGCAGGGATACATAAACCTACCCGCCGAGCATGCTCACCGAGAGCCCCTCGGCGAGCAGGTGCATGTATACATGCTCTCCGAGAGGTTCTTGGTGAGGTGGGATCTGTACCTGCCCGCCGAGGGGCTCTCGGCGAGCAGGTATACTTGCACCTGCCTGCCAAGGGGCTCCCGGCGAGCAGGCACGGTGTGGCGGCGTGCACGCCCTCGCACGCCCATACAGGGGCGTGCACGCCCTTTGACTCGCACGCCCTTGAAAAAGGGTGTGCGGTCCCACGCGCCCTTTTCGAAGGGCGTGGGCGTGGGCGTGCCCCCGGGGGACGGGCGTGCGTTTATCAACGCCCGTTCTTGCTCAGGCAAAGGCTGAGCAGTGGCTTGTCCTGTGCCAAGACTGAGGGGCAGCTGGGCCTGGGCCAAGGCTAAGCAGCAGCTGGGCCAAGGCTAAGCAGGAGCTGTGCCTGGGACAAAGCTGAGGAGCAGCCTGTGAAAATTCTAGAGGCTTCAGCTGTGCCAAAATGGGCACTGAGCTGTGTGCCAGCCAGCCCTGCACTAGCAGATGGAGTAGCTTGGTAGCTGAAACCAGAGCTGTGTTATGTCAGTTGTCATCAACTGACTACTTTTTTTTCCTGGTGATATAGAGGGAAGTACTGAGACTTCCCCCAAGCTAGCTCCTTTCCCCTGAAATAAACAGACAGAGGTTCTAGAACTCTTGCCCCTTGTGCCCTCGTCCTTGCCCCTCAACCTCATCTAGTGAAGTGCTCTACAGCAAGCGCGTACAGCTGGTCTCTTCAACTGTGAACTCAGAATCAACTTATCCAGCCATCTTCAGCACCATAGTACCATTATATTGCTTCATATTGGCCAAAAAGCAATATAATGGCATTATGGTGCTGAAGATGGTTGAATCAGTTGAATCTGATTTCAAAGTTGAAGAGACCAGCACTGTAGGTTACCTACAAAAATAATTTGGAGGGTTTATGTTGAATTTTGTATTTTTTATTGAATTAATCAGTGATTATACACCAGGAAAAAAATTTAGTCACTTGATGGCAAGTGACATGATGCAGCTTTGGTTTCTGCTCCAGAGGTGCTCCAGCGCTGCTCCAAGTCTGCTCCACCAGCACTTGTAGAGATTGCAGGACTGCACCAGAGCACCTAATGTGGTACAGTCAGCTCAAATTTTTCCCAGGAACAGCTGATGCTCATCAAAAGCTGAGCAGTAGGCATTGAGTGAGCCTGGGCCAAAGCTGAGCATTGGGTGAGCCTGGGCCACAGCTGAGCATTGGCTATTCCAAGCCTGATACAAAGCCAAGTGTCAGTTGGACCAAGGGCCTGTACCATAGGGCATGAAAATTGAAATTTTCCAAATTTGTTTGCCTCAAGATTTCTTGGGGCAAAAACTGAGCCTGGCCAAAATGTAGGCTGGAGCCCAAATTTGAAGAATTTCAACATTTGAACCCTCTGCTAGTCTCAAGGCAAGCTGTGACTCATGGAAGAATCAAGCACTGGTTGATTACATGCAAAGTGCATAATTCATGCAAGAGTGAGTCTAAGCTCCAAAAAACTGAGTAAAGGCTCCAAAATACTGATTTGATACCTGTGCAAATTCCCCTTTCATGTGCACATACCCCTTTCATGTGCACATACCCCTTTCATGTGCACATATCCCTTTTTATGCATTCACCCCTTTCATAATGTGTCCATACCCCTTTATGTGCACATACCCCTTTCATGTGCGTGTATCCCTTTTCCAGTGCATGTATCACTTTCACAATGTGTACATACCCCTTTCATCATGTGTTCATGAAACTTTCATGTTTACATGTCCCCTTTGAGTTTTTTACATCCCTTTCAATACCCCTTTCATGCATACATACCCCTTTCATCATGTGTAAATATCCCTTTTATGTGTTAATACACCTTTTCACATTTCCCTTTCATGCTTACATATTCATTTCTTATGTACATATCCCCAACGGTGAAACAGATGTGATATTGCACATTTATCGGTATCGCATCGTTGGGGCGATGCACCATATTGCTAATCTGCTGTATCGCATCGCAAAACCAATGCATCGCTTGATTGATACAGCGGGTGAGAAAACCTCGCATTGCATTGTAGAGACAATGTGATGCGATGCGGGCAATATATGCAGAGATATACCGATAAATATTGGTATCGCATCTATTGGCATTGCATCAGTTAAACTGATGCACATCCAACAAAAAGCCTGTATCGCAACACTCAAGTGATGCGCTTTGAATGATGCATATTGCATCGGCCTTCCAAGACAATGTGATTTGATGCACAGTATTGGGTGGTATCGTCAATGTGATATGGCCCAATATCAATGCGCGCATCGTATCTGTTTCACCGTTGATATCCCTTTCATGTGTACACACCCTTTTTATGGATTCAATGGCACATGGAGTGTTTAATAAAATAAAATAAAAGGGTGCTTAGGGGGATGCTCATTTTCAAGGTTGAACATTTGCCTCAGCCTACTGCATGATCACTACAGAATGTTCAGCATTGGGATGCTGAACAAGGTATACACTCAAGGTGCACCAGCATGGAATTTGGGTGCTTGACTCCAGCTTAAGCTGAGGCTTGATTCAAGCTTGCTGCATCTCAACTGCAAGCAGTTTCTAAAGTTTTTCTTGCAGTGTAGGTATATTGAGCAAAAAAAACATCCTTAAACTGTTGATGGGACACATGACTGATACAGATTCCTTGAGGTAATGTGAGTTAGAAGGCAAGAGTTGGCTAATTCTTTGAGGTGTCCACTCATGTGGGTCAATTAGCAGAAACTGAAGTTATGAGCGCTTAGTAAGTGAAAATATTTAGCGACGAGATCGGCTGGCAGTCTTTCGTTGGGTGGAAACTTCAATACTATCATCGCTATCGTCCGGTACAGTTTGAGTGTTACTTTGCGTGGCAGTATTGCTGAGAGAAGGAGTCCGTCGATGACAAGCAAATGAAAACAAAATGAACATCATGCTCTCCTCTTTTAGCTAGAGGGGGCGGAAGTAGATTGGGATGAAGTGATTGGAACTGACCGTTTACTGGCGCCCCGCAGCGGGGCTTGTTGAGAAAAATTGAGCGTAGTCTGCGATTGAGATCCACCAGCCTTACTTCGACTAGAAGTCGCAGTGGCTTTAGCAGCAGCTCGTTTAGGGGGTGCTTTTGCTGCCGGTGCGCTGTGGGCAATTCAAATCAATTAATCAATCATTCCCGGATGTCGGTAAGAGTATCACAAAACCTCACGCTTTCTTTGCTGGGGCTTTTTTCACCGGTGCCGCCTTTGCTGGTGCTCTCTTTTTGGGGGCGACAGGAGCAGGCATGCTGTCATCGGAATCCGATTGCTTGTCGCGCTGGGTAAGGGAGGTCACAATAAGCACGTCAACTAAGTCTTCGGAAGAGATCCTTCGGTTGATTATGTTTGCAAAGTGCTTATGACCTTCAAGAATGTATTATTGGTTCTAGAAAATTAAAATCAACTCACGTCGTCATCATCATCAGAATTGGCAGCGTACTGGACATCGGACATTTTCCCAAAATCACTTTCATCGGAATCGTCGTCGTTTCGCTTTACCTTGCGAACAGCTTTTCCTTTGCCCTAAATCACACATCTCAGGAGACGATGAGCAACAGAATACATATATAAACAGCGATATGGCAGCCAAGGGAGATACTGCTTTAAAATGAGACCAATGGTCACAATACTCACTTTCTGTGTTCCAGGTTCGTTTTTTTGTTTTTTTTCCCACGCGTCGGCATAGATTTCTTTTGCTTTTGTCAGCTCCTCAAGAAGCTCGTCGTCCTCACTCTCAGGGTTTCTATCCTGCCGGCTACTTCCAATATCAGCTTTAGAACCCTTCACGTGGGCCTGAGTCGCTTCAAGCGCGCTGTGGTAAAACCTAATGATCCAAGTAGTAAGTTTTCATGCAGGTAGAGAAATTGCCGATCCTCGGAATCAGCCGGTTGGCTCACTCTTTGATAGCATCCTTATCATCTTTCTCGACGAACAACGTCACCGCTCTTTGCATTCCATTTTCTGCTAGCACACCCAAATTCTGAGCCTCCAAGTATTGATGTACCAACGTTGCGACCTGAACCTTTTCAGATACGTTTCCTTGAGAGTCTTGAAGGGGCTCTTCCTCGGGTAAGTCGATATCATTTTTCGGTTTGCCTGTTCCAATCAATTCAAGAGGATCCGATCGGGTGTTGGTTTAGTTGACGGGAACTGCTGAATCTTCGAGATAGCAGTCGCTGAAATGAACATACGAATTCCTATCTTTCTGCGTCGATGAAATTGTACCAAGTCTTTTGGATTAGCCACTTTGCCCAGGAAATCTTGCCCAAATCGTTGAGGGTTACCGACATCGTAGGCCGTCTGGCCGTCTGGGCGGGTATATTCAACCTGTGTCATGGAGTAAAACAAGAGGTATTGTTTAGTCCCTTGGTGATCGGAAGAATTGAGTAGTAGTAAAATTTACCGACTCGGAGTCTTATCAAGGGTAACATCATTGGAGGAGGATCAGGATCATTATCATGTTCCTTGTGCCATTCCACTTCGGCTCGCTCGATCAATTCCTCTACCTAACATGAATATACCGAAATAAATTAGACTGCCAAAACAAGGCCAATACACACTTTGTAGTAGCAAAGTTTTCTTGGATTGATATACTATTGTATACTAACCAATGACTTGAGGTATCGAACAACTTTGGGCTTTTCGTCAAGCTTAAGCTTTTTTTCTTCTTCGTGTTCAGCTAGAGCGATGTCTTCGAAGATGAATGGTCTAACAGTTTTCAGAGGTATTGGAAGCAAAGAGAAGTCCTTGTCTTGAATTTCTAGTATCCCGACATGTCTACCGAATGCAATAATTTCACATATACCAAGTGGTCATTCAGTTCATGCTCAGTCACCAATCAAGAAGAAATGTAAGATCGACTTTGATGCTGAGCAAGAGGTGGCTTCACTTTTTGATAGACTCGCCCCTGGCCAAACTTGTTGCAACGCTAGATCCGGGCTGAGTGATAAAGTAACCCTTCCCGGGAACTTCTTGAGGAGTAATCAGACAATCATGTTCGTGGCCCCAGATTACCAAATCTATGTCGTCGCCAAAGCCGTCTTCTGGGACCGAGTTTTTTGGTCCGTGTGCGACGCTGAGGAGGAAAAGTATGGTAGGATGAGTATCTGAGGGGCGCGACGAGGATGGCGTGACATGATAGAAATACTCTTGTGCGACGATGGGTTTGAAATTTGCATGGGTCGTAAAGATCATGGCTAGTATGTGTCGTAACGCCCACATTGTACTGCCTCGATTGCTGAATTCTGGTGCTTACAACGATCTGCTTACCGATTTTGATGGACCAGCATGAGGTTGAACCACTGATCCTTGAACTCGGCCGGCCTCGACATCCGAATCCGATTGCTCCGCATCTCATAGTTAAATCTTTCGTCTCGAATGTTCCCAATTCCGTACATCGCCAAACGTGTCCTTCCTTTCTGTATTAGTACTGGCTGTATATGTAAGCCTTCCTCCGACGCTTCTTCATCTCGTGTAGCGGCCCCAGGTAGCTCTTGACGGCCAAAGTAATTGATCAGTCCAGATGCCGACAAAACATCTAATGCACAAAGAGCGCCTTCCTTGAGTTTTTGTACCAAAAAAGTGCCGTCAATAAACACAATGGAGATTGCAGCAGCTTGAGAATAACAGGTTCTTACCGGTCCCATTCCCTGTGGGTCATCGTGATTACCATGAATTGAGAACACGGGCAAGCCAACGTTGATGTTTTTGTCTTCGTAGTTTACAGGAGGAAAGCTGAAAATAAAAAGGGGTACTTCGTTGATGGGCTGTAATTGGCTTCATGGGATCGAAGAGCTTACTTGAAGCTGTGCGGTATTCCGATGCCAGCATCTCCGACTAGTTCAATTTGAACCGGGCGATCATTCAAGCAGTACTCTCTCAGAGATGCTGTTGTTGAATACATGGAAGCTCTCGAAGGTCGGTTTTCGTGAAATAGATCACCAGCCAATAAAAGCATGTCGACCTGTGTACAGATAAAAGGCTCGGATGAGCTCGCGTGATGTCTGTTGAATCAAACCAGTTTCTGCTTACTTCATGGTCAACAGCCAATTGTAAAATTTCCCGGAATGTGTTGATAGAATCTTGACCTCTGATAGGATCAGACTCTGCGTAACCTATGTGATTATCGGTGGCGACTAAGATCTTGATAGCTGAGGACCAAACACATGAAGAAGATTCCCGTCAGCTCGAGTTTAACTGTTTTGCAGAATGGAGTTATCTACAATTGGCTTCCTCCTTGTTGGTGATACTTTGAGTAGAGAGACGTGCGTTGGTCCGATTGGTTGGATCGGGGGTCCCGTTTAACGGCTGTCTGCGTGAGTTGTTGCTCAGAGCTCATGTGTTATTTGGTAATGTTGATCCAAGCTGGACCGGCTTACTCGTCTTCATCGGACATGGTGTTCAAGATGGTCGTTATTGCCGGTCTAAAGTTACCTCAATCATATGCTGCAATTTTCTCTTCATGGTGTACACATGTCTTCAAGCTTTCACCAGCCGGGGAAGGGGTTTCACACGTTACCACGAGCGCTGCGGCCGCCAGCTGCTGCTGCTCATCTTGCCGGTCTGGCATGAGCACGGTTGCGGGTGACCAGCAATTCGACCAACAAGCACAATGTCAGCCCCACTATCCAGAGGTATATCTCGCAAGATTGGACACGTCCTAAAGAAGAATCCGCTCAGCGCCGTATCGACCCGCAACTACGCGAGAATAACGTTGATCGGTAACTTAGTCCAGGATGCAAGAGTGATCGAGCGGGGCGGAGACAAAGAACCGATGGTGGCATTGAAGGTGGCCACTGCTGATCCTCTAGGCCGTGAAGCCAGGGAAGCCGGAAAAGGTACGGCACTCTTCTTCGCATTTTCAACAGAACATTCCGCCCATATTAATTTTCCACTCTGACGAAGCAAGCTGTCAACTAACATGATCATACTCTATTTCTTGGTTTCTAACTCGTCACATAGAGCCTACTAGTTCGTTCCACGATGTTCTCTCCTTCAACGCAGGACTGAATAAATACTTAGCTGAGTTTAAGAAAGGGTTTGTCAATGATCCATCGGATTGATCGTTAATTTCGCCGTTTGATCAAGTCTAAGCTTTCTCCATTTCGGGATCTCCTTCACAGTTCTCTGGTTCATGTCCAAGCCGATGTCAGAATGCAACCCCAGGAGCAGAATGACCCCCAAAACTACCAACCTGCTGTTGTCCGACTCACTTTGCGTCAGTGATTTCGCTGATTAATCGAAACCTTGAAAACAATAGTTTTACTAATTAAGAGTTTCCTCCTACAGGCGAAATCAACAAACTTCGGAATCCGAAGTCGGATTAGCTATACCGTATACCATTCACATCACTTTTAGGCATCAACCATAAACGGAATGTTGAATAAAATTCGAAACATTTTGAATTTGCAAAAGAAATCAAAAGAATTTCAAAAACATCTGGAAGCAAGCTCACAACTAACGGGTGCAGAGCATCCCGATGCAAAGCATTGCCCATTCTCAATGGGAGGCTTATTGGTTATCAATGTTCACCTGTGTGAGAGCTTGGCCAGCTTTGTGGGTTTTGAGTTTGACCCAAACTTTGAAAGAAAGTGAGATTACAAAGTGCACACTCATCTTGAGACAAAGGGGTGAAAAGCGTTGGCCAGCTGAGCATTTCAGATTTAAGGTAGTATCAATTTTGCAAAAGCTGTACTTATTGGGGAGTGCTGCCCTTGCCAGCAATGGGTAGTTACAATACACTACAAAAACAGCCATTGTGCACACAGCATGACACGTGCTGTTACTACACTCAGATGTTATCAGTATTAAACTCCTTAAATTCACCGGAACTGTGTCTGGTACAAATTTTGGGCAGCGGTTCCCCCTGTACAGGGTTCAATGCCACGCCCAAAACCCGCACCACACTCAGGTCTGGCAAACTCAAGAGCTTGATAGCCAAACATGGGATGGATGATTATTAGGCCTAGCCATCAATACCACCCCACGGGCTTTGACCGCTTCCCTTTCCACCCCCCTCCTCCTTTTATATTCCAACCCCCTCCGCCCACACCCCAAAGAAATTATCACGGCCGACGCGCATTCAGCTGCCAGACTATTCCGCCCTCAATAACATTGCCATTTTTGGGCATTGACGCAAACATGTTCTAATATCTTTTCGCACAATTCTCACGGCCGGCGGCAATTATTTTGCCTGACTATTCCGGCACCAATAGCATTGCTATTCCCAAACATTGTTCCAAATCCTAATTGGTCAATTTTTATTCCCAAACATTCAGTGAACAAATATGTTGCATCCTTTACTCGCACAATTCTCACACCCGAAGTTGGCAAACTATTCCGCCAGCAATAAAATTACTATTTCCGATCATAAGCCAAATGTGTTGCAAAGATTTACTCACACATTTTCCACGTTCGACGTGCATTTGGCTGGAAGACTATTCCCCCGCCAATCCCTTTGCTATTCCCAAACCAATACATACCTGCCGCAAACAGTTACTCATATTACTTGTATTGCCAAATTTTGTAAACACCCTCACTTTGATCCGTTCCCATACCCGACTATTTATCCCCCCTGCTCCACAGCCAATGCCGCATAGCGGTATAGTATGTCTACCGACGCACATTCTTTGATTTCCTTTTTCCACCACGAAACCATAGCGGACACTCCTGTTCCGCTCATAACAAATCTAAACATTTTTGTGTGTGACCCGACGGCCAGGCCTACACATAGACAGCTGGATATTTCTATCCCTGGGACGGGGCGTCCTTGGCAGTTCACCTCTTCAATATTGTGTAGCCGGATGATGAAGAAGTTGCCATGGCATCAAGACTGGACATTCTCCATGGACGGAAAATCTATCTCCCTACCGTTGAGACTGTACAGTCAGGGTGTAAATGGGTCGGGCCAACCCAAGACCCATCAGGTTTTGGGTTGGGATCGGGCACGTTCTGTACAGTCTTTGTAGGAATACAGGCCCAACAGATCCAGAGCCTCAGCAAAAGCTTGCGCGGTTCCAGATATTACCAACAGACCCAGACCCGCAGCAAAATCTTGCACGGTTCCAGAACTTAGCTGATGAGAAAGGTAAGCCCTTTCTACAGTCCAGACCCCAGACCAAAGCTGACAGGGGTAACACCCGCTGCTTGCAGATGCGAGAACCAATACGGTTGACGCTGAAGGTCAAGAAAGAAATGAAAGCAGACTAGAGTACACACCAGCACAAAAGACTTGTAGATGAAAGTGAAAACTAATCAAAACATCACCGTATGTCTCAGTCCCAAGACATCGGACTTGCTCCTAGACAGGATTTTGGAGAACTTACTTACGGTAAGTTTTTCCTTTCCACAAAAAAGGAAAAAAGACCTCGGATAGATTGCTTTAAGCTAACTTATGCAAACAACGTTTGACAAGTAGATCAAAGCGCTATTCAGCCGTATAGACAGGACAAACTCAAGCTGAGTGTGTACTGTATTGGTAAGCAGAACAAGACAATAACAATACATCAGGAAGATAAAGAAGACTGATTGGGGCCTGATAACTTGCAGATGTTATCTCTTAAAATCAACAAAGGCCTCTCTCTCTATCTCTCTTCAATCCCATATTCCAACTCAATCTTAGAAAAATCACTTGACGTAACCTAGGATAAAGCAATATCCCCAGACAGTTAGGCAAGATCCTGGACTGCTTTCAGGTATCATTCCCAGAACAACTAGATCATACTTGTATTCTCTCTCTAGCTTTGGTTACAAGTTCTGATAAGAAACATCACTTTCAGTTGCTCTAAATCTTTGTAAGGGTCAGGTTCTGGGGGGGGGGGGGGGGAAGGAGACGGGTTCTGGGTCTTCAGTCTGGGTTTCTAGCTATGAGATAAATTGCTAGATGGGGAGAGTATAGAGATCTCCCCCTGGCTCCTCTTTATGATGAGGAGCTGTGACATGTATGTGTAGCTACAAGACATGTCTAGGGATAGGCTATGGCGCGCGGGCGCGGCTCATAACATTATCCCGCCTTTAACGCCCAAGCCCCCGGCTCTGCGTCCTCGTCCCCGGGCAGCATTAAAAAACCCCGTGGGGAAAAAGCTTAACCCTCATCTGAATCTCCTTGACCTGGTGTGCCTCTTCTCCGCCTCTGGGAATTTGATGTCGAAATCCTTGAGTAGCTGTTGACAGTGAGTGAGGTTGACTGCTGGTTCCCATGAGTTGTCCTCCGGCCCATATCCTTTCCACGCAATCAGATATTCCCGTTTCCCTCTCTTTCTCCGGCAATCCAAAATTTCCGCCACCTCCCACTCCTCTTCGCCCTCGATCACTACCGGTTCCGGCTCCTCCCTGGTGCGCCCGTTAATGGTGTCCTGAAGGTGTTTTTTGAGCACTGAAACATGAAATGTTGGGTGTATCCCTTTCATAGAGAGGGGAAGCGTCAGCTTATACACTGACTGCGAGATTTTAGCGCAAATAGGGAATGGGCCTAGCCACCGGTGCCCTAGTTTGGGACTTGGCCTTGTAGTCGAGATATTTTTGCTATTGAGCCACACGTAGTCGCCCACATTCCACTCTGGAGTTGATCTGACATTCCGGTCGAATTGTTTTTTCATCGATTGTTGTGCTTCCTCCAATGATGCGGTTAACTCCTCTTGTACCGTTGCCAACGTCTTGAGCCTTCTTTCCACTGACGGTAAACACTGTTCAGAAGACGGTATCCCTCCTATTGTCACATCAAAGCCGTAATTTGCCTTAAAGGGAGAAATTCCCGTTGATGCGTGTCTGTTGTTATTGTGAGAGAATTCGGCCAACGCAAGCAACGGTTCCCAATCGTCTTGATGGTAGCCGATAAAGTGCCTCAAGTATGTTTCGACAGATTTGTTGGCGATTTCTGATTGGCCGTCCGTTCGAGGGTGATAAGCTGTCGAAGGCTGTAGTCGGATGCCTAATCTCTGACTGAGCTCCTTGGTGATTTGAGATACAAAAACGCTTCCCCTGTCGGACACTATAGACTTTGGTGTTCCATGGAGTTTCCAAACATACCGGAGCATAAGATCGGCTAAATCATCGGCAGTCGTGGACTTCTTACAAGGTATAAAATGGGCCATTTTTGTGAGATGGTCCACGACTGTGAGTATACTGTTGCTGCCGTTAGATTCAGGTAAGTCGGTAATGAGATCATAGGATATGTCCGTCCAAGGGCCCGCTGGTATCGGTAGCGGCTCTAGCGTTCCAAAAGGTTTCTGCGTCGACGACTTGACTCGTTGGCACGATTCGCATCCGTCAACATACCGGTTGACAAACTTCTTCTGTGACGGCCAATTGAAACATCGCCGTACCAACGCCAGTGTCCTGGCTCTCCCCGGATGCCCCGCCGTACGACAGTCATGACGGCTCTGCACAATTGCAGTCCTGATTGTCTCGTCTGCCGGGACTTCTATCAGACCTCTCCGGTAGAGTACGCCGTCCTTGAAGCACCACTCCTCTGTCCCACCCGATGTGTCCTGACACTGTCCAATCAACTGAATTAGTCTTTGGTCTTTTAGAGTGGCTTTGCGGATGGAATTTATCAACTCTACGTCCGTTGGAATTAATTCTCTGTTGTCCTCCTCATGCGTGACCCCCAGTACATCCACTTCGAACCACCGGTCCGCGTCTTGGAGGTCAATTGAGTCGTCAATGAAGCAGTCGTCCACCTCGACGTAGTCGGGCCCCATCTCTGCTATTGCAGTGAACGTCTCCGGAATGATGTTTTCCGGCTTCAACAATTGGCCGAATGTGAGCTTCTCCTCCCCCGTAGGGGCTAGGTCCGGGCGTCTCGATAGTGCGTCAGGCTTAGCACTTTGGCGTCCTGGTCGAAAAACGATCTCGAAGTCGAAGTTGCCCAATGTTTCTGCCCATCGGACCTGGCGGCGAGTGAGGCTTTTGGTCGTCATAAAGCTTTCTAAATTTCGGTGATCCGTGTACACGATAGCTTTCAGTCGATTCGGATTTCCCTCTAAGTAGTGTCGCCACTCCTTAAACGCCGCCACAATAGCCAAAAGTTCTTTATCAAATATTTCGTAGTTCCTTTCAGCTTGTATGAGGGACCGAGAGAGGTACGCTACGGGATGCAATTCGTTGTCCTTATCACAGACTTGCGATAGTACTGCTCCTAGTGCGAAATCGGAGCAATCGCACTCCAGCAGGAATGGTTTGTATGGGTCGGCTATTTTCAAGATTGGCGCCGTGGTAAAAGCGGTTTTCAACGTCTCAAACGCCTCCTGGCACCGTCCGTCCCACAAGAATCGTATGTCCGCGCGTGTTAAATCATGCAGAGGCCTGGTGATCTTGGAGAAATCGCCTATGAAACGTCGGTAGAAGTTGGCAAATCCTATAAACCTTTGCAATTCGGTCACTGTCACTGGGGCTGGCCATTCGGACACCGCAGTCACTTTTGCCGGGTCCATGCGCACTCGGTTGCATGATATCAGTAGGCCTAAGTACTCGACCTCCGAGCGCGAGAATTCACACTTTTCCGGTTTGAGCCAAAGTTGATGTTTGCTGAGAGTATCTAAGACACTACTAACCGCTGCCTCATGCTCCACGCCCTTCTGGGTGTAGATCATGATGTCGTCCAAGTACGCCGCAACGTCCTTCCCAATCCTTCCCAATAGAATATCTTGCATGAAGAACTGAAAGAAGCCCGGCGCCCCTGTGGGCCCGAATGGCATTGTCAACGGCGCGAATTGTCCGGCCCGGCAAACAAACGCTAATTTTTCTTCGTCGCCTTCTGCCACCCGTAGATTACCGTAAGCGTTGCGTAGGTCTAGCTTAGTGAACTTGTCAGCGTCGAGCAAACTATCCACAAGGTCCATTGTAAGAGGTAGTGGATACTTGTTTTTGACTGTCACTGCATTTAATTTGCGGTAGTCGAAACATGGCCTTAGGTTGCCATCTTTCTTCCCAGTGAATAGTACCGGTGCCGCCCAAGGGGAAGTTGTCCGTCTTATGGTGCCGCTTTCCAAGCCTTCTTTAATGAGTGTGTCGAGTGCTTCATTCTCGGCTGGGGATAGGGGGATGATTCTGCTGGTCTGTGGGAGCGTTCCTGGAAGTAACTCTACTCTGAAATCATACTTTCGACGGGGGGGTAGCCGCAGAGCATTCGACTTGTGAAACATATGCAAGTAGCTGTGGTAGCATTTGGGCACTAGCTCTTCTGCCGTCAATGCTGGTGTCGAGGATTTCGCCTCTGCCGCTAATCGAGCCGATGTGGACCACGAAGCCTTGGCCGCCCATACATCCGGCGCCGCTCCGCTGTTTGTCTGTGATAATCTTAGAAAGTGTACCCGCTTGCCAGTTGTTCCTAATTGGTACAGTGGGTAATGAGGGATAGTGGACTCACATCGCGGGGGTGTAATCACGCACGAAACGTGCACCCCCTCGTCATTTAACCTAGCGGACCTCACGGGCTCCTCCCCGTCTCTTGAGGTGTTTGGCGGTGTAGACGAAACCTGTGCGGTTGCGATGCTGTCTTCCACTGAGCCTAGTGTGGCGCCCGCGGTGCGATCCAGGTGGTCTGGTTGTGGTAGTTCTAAAAGGAGATCCTGTTTGCCAGTTGTCCCTACCACATCTGATGAAAGAGAATGGAAATTGGGCTCACATTGCGGGGGCGTTATCACACTAAAAGTGTGCACCCCCTCGTCAATTGTCCTCGCTTTCCCCGCTACAGGCTCCTCCCCGTCCTGCGAGGATTTTTTCGGACAAGACGACACCGCGTCAGCGGTGGCAACCCCTGATGAATCCGTCCGGAACCGGCGTCCACGCCAGTTGATAAGGTGTCCATGCTTCTTGATCCACGGCATGCCGAGGATGCCGTCATAGGAGTCTTTGAGTCTGGTTACTATGAAAGTTGAATGCGTTGGGTCATTGTCGAGAATTAGGTCTATTTCGCGGGATGAAAGACTTTGGGACCCGTCGAATCCGGTGATAGTCCGCTCAATCCCTGCGGGTCTAGTGGTGAGGCCCAGCCTCTTGGTGAATGATTCACTCAAGACATCGTGAGTGGCTCCTGAGTCAATAAGAAATGTAGCGTGTGGGGCGGTTGTGGCACTGGGATGGTGTAGAGGAAGAAAGGAGAGGCATACGAAAAGCCTCGGATCGATTGCATGGGGTACTACAAATCTACAAGCTCCAATCTGAGAAACTACATCCACCCTACCGCTCGGGGGAGGCACAACCTTCACACCCGAGCGTCGCCATTTTTTGATCCCTCCGCCCTCCCCACCTCCTCGGTCGTCCTCCCTTTCTCCGATAATCGTCGTACTTCGTCCTCCAACTCCGCAATCCTGGCCGCTGCCTTGCCTTTCCCCTTCGGTCTCGACGGGCACTCCCTCGCGATGTGGCCTTGGTCGCCGCATCGAAAACACAATCCCGCTCTCATCATGTCAGTCTTCTCCTTGACTGACAGGTGTCCTTTCATCGCCGAGAGGTCCATGGCATTTGGGTCCGGCGTGGGGGGTAGCGTCAATGGGAGCGGAATCAGTGCCGTTGATTTCGTTGTTGATCTTCAATGCGAGGTTGGCGAGGTCGGAGAGCGCCGTGAATTGGGCCCTCGCGATAACTAAGGCAAGCCGAACATCCTTCTTGAGTCCTTGCTGGTATTGGCTCATGAGGGTCGCGGTCTCCCATCCTGTATCCGGGGCATACTGGTTGAACTGGAAGGTGTAGTGGGCGACCGATTTGGTCTGTTTGAGCTGGCGAAGCGCCTTCTCCGCGCGTGGTCGTCGTTCGGTGTCGTAGTACATCATTTGAAAGGCGGTGGAGAATTCGACGTACGAGATTGGCTGACCCGCGAATAACTTTGCCGTGTAGGGTTGCGCCCAGGTGCTAGCTTGGCCGGTCAAGTAGGAGATGGAAAAGATAACCTTGCTGCGGTTGTCCGGGAACAAGCGAGGGTTGGATATGACATAGAGGCCGATCTGAGTCACGTAGACCTCGGCCTTGGCGCCCCTCGTGCCATCAAACTTATCCGGAACGCCTATCTTCGGTCCTTTCGCCGGGACTTTGACCGGGTTCTGATTAGCGGGTTGTTCAGGGATCACTGGAACAACGACCGGGGCGACCATTCCAGCTCGAGCCGCCGCCAATTCTGCCTCAGCTCGTTGACGAAGGCCGCGTTCTTCCTGAATCGTTGTCGACAATTCGTCCAGCCGGGCTCGGAGTGCCGCCATTTCGTCGGCCATGTCAGTGTAAGGATGTGGGGTTTTCTGTTGTCGATCTGTTCGGTCTTTGTTTCTGTGTCAGTTTGTAGTTCAGTGTTCTGGTTCGTTTGCCCGGTTCTGTTGGTGTTCTGGTTCTGTTCTGGTGTTTGGTTCTGGCCTCGTTCCCCGTATGGTGATCTAGCAATATGTAAGGGTCAGGTTCTGGGGGGGGGGGGGGGGGGGGGGGAAGGAGACGGGTTCTGGGTCTTCAGTCTGGGTTTCTAGCTATGAGATAAATTGCTAGATGGGGAGAGTATAGAGATCTCCCCCCGGCTCCTCTTTATGATGAGGAGCTGTGACATGTATGTGTAGCTACAAGACATGTCTAGGGATAGGCTATGGCGCGCGGGCGCGGCTCATAACAATCTTTTAGTCTTGACCCCTGGAAGATGATGTCATTGAGTCAGTACAGGCTTGATGGCCAGAAGATGCCTCCAGCCATCAAGAGCTGCAAGTGTTATGACCTCTCACCCGTCAAGACTCTACAATCTTGAAGGCTGGGAGATAATCTCTGTATTAGACAGAAAGTCTTAAGAGTTTGAGGAGCTCGTGAGCAATAAAGCAGACAGCGGCGGCGACAGGAGCACAACAGACAAATCTTAAACGTTTGAGGAGCTTGTGAGCAAGCAAGGGGACAGCGGCGGCGACAGGAGCACAACAGACAAACCTTAGGATTTTGAGGAGCTCGTGAGCAAGCAAGGGGACAGCCACAGCAACAGGAGCACAACAGACAAACATAAGCAGTTTGCAGTTGAGGCGTGAGTAGAGCAAAAAGGTTTTGAAACAATGTTGAATGAATTTCTTTTATAATAACATTGAGAGTTTGAGGAGCTTGTGAGCAAGCAAGCAGACAGCGGCGGCGACAGGAGCACAACAGACAAACCTAGAAACAAGAGATATTATAAAGGAAAGAAATAAGGACTTGAGAGTTTAGAGAAATAGTGAAACTAGGAAACGGATCTAAGCAGTTTGCAGTTGAGGCATGAGCAAAGGGAACAGGTTTTGAAACAATGTTGAATTAGTAAAACAGTAACAGGAACAGGAACTGGATTAAGCACAATCAACTAGGTTTTGGAGACTGCTGTGTACTACAAACTGTGACTATAACTGGGATATGCTACTACAACAATGAGATGAGAAATCTGCTAATACTCTGCAAGGTCTCGGTGGCCAAGAGGATTTCTTCCGGCCATCAACTTTCCATAAATACTTGATGGCCAAGGAAGCTTTACCCACCCGTCAATGTTGTATATTCTCAAAATCCCAGAGGGAACTATTCCCAAGATCAAGAATTTTCAATCTCCATGGCCGGAAGGAATCCTCTTAGCCACTGAGAGTGCCATCAATGGCCAATAGTATGCCCTCCCAAGCATCAAGACTTTAAAGCCTTGCCCTGAGAAATCCTCTGGTAAAAATCAAGAGGCCAATTCGGCCGCCAAGATGGTGAAATCTTGATGTCCAAGATATTTCCCCAGCCTGGGTGTGCAAGTACTGAGGTGCCCAAGGAGCTGTTGGCCCCCAAAATGGGCGTGAAAAGGGTGCACACACCCAAAGGCTGTAATTTTTGCGACCTGTAACTGCAATAAATATGTTGTATAAACATCAACTGTGGTCAATGTAGATGTAATTGGAGCTGCTGTTTTGGGAATCATGTAAATAGCTGGATTAGTTTTGTTGGTTGATATGAAAAGTTTGAGTCTGTTCCAGTGGTGTGTAGAGCCAGAGGTGGTCTAGGGTAATGGCTGTTCTATAAGAGAAACAGTGTCTCCGGGCATGGCGAAGCCGTGTTGTTCCCTAGTTAGTATGTAATGGATGTCCAAAAAAAATTCCTTGAGGTGCAATATAGTAACGCACTTCCATTACTGTTAGAACTTAGCAGTTACAGTAAGGAGCAGAAAAATGTTGCAATATTGGACCAGGTATGTTACCAATAACCATCCCATTCCACCCCCTCACTGCCCTTCCCCAGCAGGTGAGGTGGATGGAGCCTATGATTCTGTCTTTCAATTGAGTCTATATGGAATAGGGGGTTCACGTTAGCCTGATTTCAACTGCTACTCACGGATGATTTCAAATCTCATGCACACTTCCTGCATAAACTTAAAAAAAAAACACTGGCATAAGCATTCCCTTCAGCAAGGCCTTTACAGGTGAGGCCTGGCTGATAACTCAATTGCTTTTCCAGAATATCCTTGCATTGACCTGCATGAGCAGCCATCAAATTTTTAGCATGGTTTGTAGACTGATTTGAAAATCAGGCTAATGTGAACTCCCCTAATGTTTAGAGAAAATATTTTCATCGTTGTTTTTAAACCAGCAAAGCTTTATAATACTTTCATGGGGATTTCATTTTCCAATTGATTATAAGTGGCTTTGTTATATGACTCTATGACCAATCAAAGCAGAGGTAGATACCTGTGGATTGGCTGGTGCAAAAAAGGCTGTTCTGTCAGGGCATGTAACTTATAAACACATAAAGAGGCTGATGTGAAAAAATGACCTGTTCTGAATGAATGTCACCAAAAACCAATTCTGGCATTGCAATTGTATAATTATCTGCTGATGCGTGCAGAAGTTTACATTTTTATAGAATACATAAACGAATTCACTTCTAACCCTTGACACTTCTGTGATTGAGAAGAACCCTTCTTATTTTCTCTTTTGCCATCACCCAGGTCCCGAGTCTGACATTGAACTTAGTGATCAAGGGTCGAAAACGATGTGAAGAGTGAAACGGTTTTGATCTGATTGGTCTCAGTGTCTCTTGCCATCTGAGGTGTAGCAGTTAGACATAACCCAGGACATATGCCTATATACCCCTTTCTAATATGAAAAAGATACACATCAATTTTTTGATCAAATTTTGCAGGACAAATAGCAGTAGATGGAAAACATACACTCGGTAGCTTTGGACAACACCATCTGTGCAGGGGGTTAAAGGCGGCCAGCGTAACATGAGCGCAGGTAAAGTGTAGTCGCTTGGTTGTTGGATGGGCCAGAAACACTAGATGATCGAATAATTGAGGGGGGGAGGTTCGAGTACAGCAGTTCTCAGTATTAAGATGTGGTTGTTCCCGCAGTAAAAAATGGCTCACAGCTGCTACCGCCGTCTTGATATGGATATACACAATACCCGACGTCCCTGCCAATTTTGGCTCCTTCCCTGCAACCGAACGGGGAATAAGCAGCTTGACTCTGCATCAAGAGCAGAGCAAAAAGGCTGCGAAGATTCCAGTACTGCATGGGTTAGGCGCAGGTGGGGTTTGAAGTAGTAGAGGGTATTTTTGGCCGTAGTACTTGCGATTTAAAACAACATAAATATGTATCGGTGCTGGATGATGGATGGAGGAGCTTGGCTGGTGGGGGCAGGCACTGAACTGGGGATGTAGAGAGCCACATGATTATGTACCTGCAAGGCCTGAAGGGGAGTATGGTGAAGATTTCTTTAAGATAACGAGAGTTAACGGCAAGGCTTGTCGTGCTCAACGGGGCATATCGCCACCGCTGATAGAGAGCAGTCCATATATATGTAACAGCGCGATCGGGCAAAAAAGGTTGGCACGTCGCTGAGGCGCACCAGCCGTACAGGCGCCACCCTTACAAGCTGGTGGCGCAACGGGACGCAAGACAAGTGCGCCACCTTGATCTCATCATGAAGACTGGGGAAAGTCTGTGCGTCAAGGACTCAAGTGTGAACCGGACACGTCGGCCGAGCCGGCGGCCAAGATGCGCGGGATGCAGAGCCGCTCCATTCTCATCTGACACACCGATCACCGCGAACGTATGAAATAGCCCGTGAGCACTGCCGGGACTGGGTGGCGTTGCGGAGGTGCAAGCGAGGGAAACATCGCAATGCGATAGATCTCGACCAGGCCAGACAGGTACTGTCCCCGCCAAAGCAGGTGATTAGTTCGCGGTCACCGGGGTGAACTTAGCCGAGTCCCCAAAGTGGAGGCGCGAACGAAGCCGGGGCGGATGGACGGTTCCGTGCGGCTGCATCGGCGCTGCAGGGCTGCCCAAATGCCCCGGGACCCCCCATCGCCCGGGTGGTTTTCTTCTTGTCGAAATGTTTACATATTTACCACCAGAGTGCAAAGGCATTCGTGTGAGACCATACCCAAACAGACCCGGACCCAGCCGGGTTGCTCGAGTTTCCTTTCTTTCCCCGCTTAAAGGGCTAAATCCTTTAAATGATAAACACATTGTTTGTCTGATGACAGAGAACATTTTCGTCTTGGCTGTTAAACCAGCAAAGTTTTATGAATACTTGCAAGGGGATCTCACTTCCAAATTGATTTATAATCGGCTTCGCCATATGACTCTATGACCGATCGAAGCAGAGGTGGATACTTCAGATGTGGATTGGCTGGTGCAAGCGAAAAGGCTGCAGTTGTGTCATCCCGAAGAGACTTGGCCGAGGATGTCTGGACTCTCGTGTACCCCTGAATTATGACGGGATGGACGCGAGGATCATGGGTTAACTGGACGAGCCCCACATTATCGACGATTTCATAGTGATGATGGTGGCTCTCCACAATGACCATCCAAGAAAATGAAATCCATTCAGGATGGCACTCTGGGATGTTCTTCGGCCGGCCAAACACCTCCAAGTCAAGAAGCCGTTCAGGCCGCGTCGACCAGATTCAGCAGTCTGCGCTCAGTGTCACTCATAACTGAAGCATTTTCACCATGAAACCCATCGAAAGTCGAAATGGGGAAGATCGCCACGCCGAGATCACACAGAATATTTAGATTGGCATTAGAAATTCCTTGCAAGTTTCTTTCACAGATCCACCCTCCAACGGCCAGGAGATGGCCGGTTGTCTTAGCTAAGGGCTGGTCAGTCTGAAATCATCATTCCTTTCAACAACACCCGGCACCCGGCCGTTGGTTTCAAGCGATCGGCCTCAGTCAGCCACAAGCTGTCCAGACAGCTTGTGTTTCGCTCGACTCTCGAATGAGCTGGGCTCGACTCACTGTCGTCTCGCTTTTCACAAGAGCCGAAGACGAATTTCAGAAGACAGCCAGACTAGGTTTTTCCTCATCTCGCTCTCGCTCTTTCTCTCTCTCTCTCAGACGAGCTCAGACGGCTGACTGATCCTCCTTCCCCAGGAAATTCATCTATTTATCGGCTGCGCGTAATGCATCCTCAAACGTGATTGACGCGATGGAAAACCGCAAGCAGAGTTTCGCGGAAACGGGGCCAAGCGATCCTTTCCAATCCAACCAATCGTCATCATCAGCACAATGCGAAGTGAGACGAAGAAAAAAAAAGTTTCCTGCTTTCGTATATAATAAGCGGCTTCGCCCTGCCACAGGCCTTCTTCCTCCTATCCGCCATCCGCTGTCAGTCTACATTTTTATTGGACCGAACCATTATCCCCAAACCAACCCATTCAGACTACCAGTAACGTAAGTACCTCACTGCCCCCTGTTGTGGTGAGAAGCATCTCGCCATTGCTTTGGTGCCTTGTTACTGGTTACTAGAATCATCGTTGTTGGTATCGCTTAAGAAACCGCCTCCCTGCTCGCTTCTTTGGCGCCTCTGTTCTTGGGTCTTTCTGCGTGCATGAATGCAGCTTGTATTTTGCTTGCATGTGTCCACCACAACGTCTTGTTCGAGACCTGCCTCTCGTTGTTTTCTTGCTATCACCATTGGCTTGCATTTGCGCAACCTGCTTTGACTGCTCTTCGATGTGACCTGAACCGATCGATGAATTGACATGGCGCGTGCGACCTTGTTTTTATTCAGTCACCAACATGAAGATCCCCACGATGGACGAGGCCTTGGAGCACTCCAGAACGGACCGTGATGAGTTGCCCGAGGATTGCCCATTCAGGTATCATGATTCCAAACAATGGAAACAAATGAGTAAGGGCGGCGACGACGAGAAGGCCTACTACTTGAATGTGAGCTCGCTTGACTTCCCTCTTATCATTCTGTCTGGCTCTCAACTGTAGAGAATGAAATCATTGGCTCGACGCTGACATTATTCTCCGCTGCGTCCCCAAAGATCTGGAATTCACTTTCCCAACTTCAAAAAGTCGTGCTCTCCCAACACGCCACCGACATCATTCGTGCCAGCAAGAAGCGCCAAACCTTCAGCGCCCAGATCAAGGCCACCCAAACCTACTGCCTGGTCGAATCTGCCGTCTCGCTCGGATGGTCTTCATTCGTCCTTCTCTGTGGCGCTCCATTTGCGTTGATCACTAGACCCTTCAATGTCTTCTACATGGTTGCCTATTTCGGATCCGTCTATTCGTTCTTGTTTGTGGCCAATGTGGCCTTCTTGATCGGTGAGTCGATCTTCTTGTTGAGATTCAGGCTGTGATATAGCAGACGTTAACCACATCTCTGCATTCAGCACACGTCATGGGCGTCGGAAAGTTTATACGCATGCTTGGTGATCGACAAGGAGCCGGATGGAGCCCGATCAATTGGCTCAATATCAGTACGTCTAATTCCTTTCCTTCTCATCTGTCGAGCACTCCATTCGACGTTGCTAATGAGAGCCTGCTCAACTTATCAACTGCACTTCAGACATATTCAACCGCAAGCAAAGGATTATCAAGCACGCTCGCGAAGCGTTTTGCAGCGAACTGCCGAGTTTCGAGCCGGCCACGAAAATCGACGACCTTCACAGTAAACGCCGCAAACTCCAGTTCAACGTTGATGTTGCCCGATCGATCCTGTTGATGTGTACGATCGTCTACGAGAGGGATGTCAGATTTGTCGAAAAGGCTGCCAGCGGTGCCATTTCCAGACCATCACTTGGCGACAGCGACAATCCTTCGGAACCCAACGAGGGTGTCTTGTACTTGTTGAAGAGCGAAGAGTACATGTACCGGGCTGGCTACCTTTGGAACTTGAGATTTGTCTCCATGGCCGGTAAGTCATCAGGGCCTGTGCTGATATTCTGTCCATTTCCTTGGGCTTGGAGATGAAGCTAACGCCCTCACCGATCCAATCAGATTTCCGTAAGCTCACTGGACCATTTGCTGGAGCCTTCTACGATTACGAGAATGTCGGCCCCGATGAGAATCCTTTTATCGTGATTGTCATGAAGGGGACTAGTCCAGACAACTTTTCCGAATGGCTCATGGACTGCGCTTGCAAGTTCGAGTCCGCCGGCGACTTCCTTGCCACTGGTCTTGCTCACAACGGCTTTTACAACACCTTGTTCCCCTCCAAGACCTCTGATGCCCACGTTCTTCCTTACAGTGAGCGTTCCTCTTTCATCATCATCCGGTCGAAGTGATCCTCAAATTATATTCCAAGTTACGATTAATTGACCCCGTGCATTACCCTTATTTAATCTCTTTCAATCAGTGCGCATCGTCGAAACCATCAAGATGATTGCTGGCCAAGCCGCCGAGCACACCCAACAAAAGTATGGAAGGGCCAAGAAGACCAACTTATACGTGGGAGGACACTCGTCAGTAGCCCACTTGACGAACCCCGCAAAGTTGCCAATGCTTACCTATCCTCTTCCTGTAGACTCGGAGCAGGTATCGCCCAATTGTTATATGCAAGGTTTTTGGAATCTCCGGATGACTTGGGAGACCAGGTAGTCTTAAGAGATGGATATGTATTCGGAACTCCTCGTGCATGCGACTTCAAACTGGCATCCCGAGTCGATTTCAACATGAACAAGCCGATGAATCAAGGTAGACAACTCTGGCGTGTAGCTAACCGGGCCCAATCCCCCATTATTGGTGATATCGTCACTCGTGAGTGATTTGGTCGAAGTTGACTACTAGGATGATCTTAGTGCCACGTCCTTATCCACAATTTTCGATTCCTCTTCTTCCGCTACAGGCGTCCCCCCTGGATTTGCTGACAAGAGAGAAATCAGGTGCGGTCTTCAGGAAGGCAGTTACTACGCTTATGCTGCCATTGGAACCCGTGTCGACCTAACTGTAAGTGGCCGGTCTTTAGAACTCGCTATGCCGGACTTGCATTGTATTCACTAAATGTCTTTCCCCACCTCCGCGATAGCCCAACGCATTAGGCCCACCGTTCTACAGCATCGAAGACGCCCCCGTTGGTCACAATATCGAAGTCTACAAGAAGGCCGACGAATCTGAGAACGAGTTTGCTCGCGCGAGAGAGACCTCCAAGTTCATCATTCCCCGAGACATTGTGCAGCTCAGCATGTGGGTTGTCACGCACGTCGTACCGATCTTACACGATCATTGTAAGCTCTTTTCCCGATGGCTATGTGCGAGTTTTACTGGTGGAAGAAATTTCTAACAAGTTGTTGTTACCGAATTAACTATTATTTCTAACTCGATCGTAGTCCCTGCAAGTTACATGGATTCTTTATATAAGGTCCAAGCCAAGACCGCCTACGGCAAACTCAAGGGTAACAAAATCAAGTCCAAGCAGGATCAACACAGCGCCCAGCATTTCAAAGGCGGCCAACACCCTACTGCTGCCGCCCCTACCAGCACCACCCCCGGTCGAGACAAGTGATCTTGTTGAGAGCGTTGTTGATGTTAACCTTTTCAAAACACGAAAATCTGATGCATCGTTGCTGTAGACCTTTAAAAATGTCCTCTTCGTACGAGCGACTTGTCATTCCTTCATTGTACCAACTTTATTCCGTCCGATACAATTATGTACGATAACCATCATAGTACACTTACACAATATCTTATTTTTGTTGTCAAAGCGACTGTAGTTCTTCCTTTCTCAGGGTTCTGAACAAAAAGCAAATATCACCAACATTTCTACCACAAAAAATTGACATTGATGTAATCACCTTGGTCTGATGTACCGCCATTCTTGACACTACGGGTTGATATAACCTCTTTGCCCATCCAGTACTTTGAACCTCAGCGCAAGCATCCCCAGGCTTAGCAGGTGACCTTCGGCCCGATGATAGAGACGAAGAGACCTGCATGCGATGGGGAGCCTGGAGGAGCCGACAGCATGGGCGGAGAGTAATACGAAGTGTATGGAAGTTGGAGAAGCCACTCTGGCAAGTTCTGGGCTCTTGATACCATCAATTGGACGTGATCCAACATGGATGCCTCTGGCGCCAGATCCAGGGTTTCAAGGTGCGACCGTAACGCCAGACCATCATCAAAAGCCAAGACTGTTTGAGGGGACATGTATTTCGTCCAGATTTGCCTTCTGAAAATAAACCATTCCTGCCTTAATTTGATCCAAGACTAACAAGACCTCACAATGCATGAAATGTCCATGATGATTTTCAAGAGTCGTGGATCAATCCAAGCATTTTCTTAACAAGAAAGCAAGAAAAAATGCAGAAATGGTATCCAATTAAGACACGATGATATATGTTTGGACGGTGTAACCGTAGGTATGTTTCCTTATTCCCTCAAGCAAATAAAGAAAATGGACATTAAAAAAGTACACTGGACAGTAAATGAAATATATCTCTTTTTCTGGAACCCAATTTTCAAGATTTCCTAGTGCGGGGACGAAGTTCACTACAAGGATAAATCGGTTAGCAGGGAACAAGCAATCAGTGAGCCAGAAAAATCGGGAAGTAATTGGACGATAGGTGAAGATAGGAGAACAACCATACCGCACAGGGTGAGCAGCAGCTTCGGGGCGATGGTCGGAGGCCGTGTGGTGGAAATGAGAAGTAGGATCGTCGTCGTCGGCTTCTTTTTGACTGCTATCGAGGGCTCTAGCCGGGGGCTGTTTCTTGGCCGACTTTTTGGAGCGAGGCGGCTGGTTTTTTGGCTCCTTACAGTCCTGTCCCGAAAACGCGCAACGCCGTCAATCCATGCCCGAAAACTGGCCCCAAAAGTCGGTCTCGGGTCTGGTACTCACATCGGCTGCATCCTCGGTTGGCGTATCATCTGCATCGTCTGCGTGCAGGCCTTCAGAACTCGATTGGCTTAAATGCTGGGTGGCTCGGTTGAAGATGTCGATCTTCCTGTCTGCCTTGAGTTCCGCCTCTTTAGCCTAATGCCAGCATGGTTTCCGCCGTTGGATTGATTGACAACCAAAGAGGATTATCTCAAAGTCAGTATTTTCCTCTTTTCTGATAGGAAGAGTATATTTGATCAGTGTGCATGGTTGGAGCTGACCTCATTGGCCATGTTTTGCGTGAACAAAGCTTCCATGTCCAACATTTTTTGGTTGTACTCTTGCATGAGTTGTTCTCGGACCTCAGCTTCGATCATTGCCGAGCGGATTTCTGCTTCGACCAGCTTGATTGGATTGAGTAGAGATAATTGTGGGACCAGTCGCGATATTAGAAAAAAAAAACTCCACTAATGTGCTAAGGAAAAAAAATCGACTTACTTTTACACGGAGTGAAGACACTTGTTCTAGCAAGTGGTCCACAAACGCATCGTTGCTATCGTCTGTCAGATCTCCAGCTCCGTCTTCGTTTTCGACGTCATCGTCATCGTCTTCATCCTCTGTGATGCGCAAGAATAATGAATAATGTGAGGGTTAAGATGGCGAGGATCTGGTGAATATCAACTGACCCAAAATAAAGCTCGTCTCATCCAAGACTGGGGGCGCGACTGCGGCTTTGGCTTGGTCCTGAAGAAAGGCGTAGGGGTTTTGATGTTGCTCCTCACGAACCGTGACGACTTCGCTGGCCACTGCCGAGAACTTCATCACGTGAGAGTTCTCATCGAAGCCGGTATCGCAAGGGTTAACGTTCACAATCATCACGGTTTTGCCCTCTCCGGTGAAGAAGCTTTGGAAGAGCTCCGTCAGCTTGGAATGCCGGAACGGAACGATGGTCATTTTGCGGTTTTTCTCCTTCTGCTCTTGGTTCTTGCGCAGCGTTTCCATGCACTGTCCCAAAACCATGAGCGACTTGTTAATGTTTCCGGCCTCCTTCAATCGTTGGCCGGTCGTTTGAGTATTCCGCGTCCGTTCCGAGCCCGCCAAATCAACAATCGAGAGCCTTGAAACCGTCGCTGCGGATAACATGCTTTCTGAAAGCTGCATGTTTTTTGGCAACTTGATCACTTTGATAGTAAAAATTCCGTGGCTACGCGAGCTTGTTCTGTTAGCATAAGTCGAAAACACGGTCCGATTGACCTGGCCGTGACGTAGTAGAATCTTGGCTTCCTCGGCAGTCCTCACTCTGATCTCTGTGAGGCCATGGATATATTTGTTGCCGTTGGCTTTGTCATGTTTCAGTGTGAGCGGTTTCCGTTTGATGACCCCGCCAGAATGAGATGCCTTCGTATGTAATAGATGCGCCGCATTCTTGACTTGGTCGGCCAGATTGGCGGTAAACGACTGGAAAGTGGCGCCAGAACTGGATGAAGATTCAAGTAACGTATCGAGTAAATCGTAAACCTTTTCGTTGTAGACTTCGGCGTATGAAATCCAAATTCCATACTCGCAGTTGGTATCGATGGGTAGAACGGTTTGATCTGTTAGCAACATTGGAGGTGATCGTGGGGAGGAAGGGTCCGAGAAGCTATTGCGGTTCATGAGTCTCAATGGTTCTGGGACGAAGGGCGTGATTTCAACGCCGGTCAGTCTGGCCGGTTTGATTGGCAGTTCGGTCAGATTAGATCCGATAGAATTGAACAAGACGTCCATTGTTCGAGGCAACAAGCCTGGGTCCACCGATCCACCACCTCTGACAGTATCCAATCCGCCCTGAACGGTATAAGTTTTTCCAGAAGCGGTCACGCCATACGCAAAGCAGAGACTGCTTTTACCATCCAACAGATCGCCCACTAGCGGCAACCCGGTCCCTTGAAAAAACTCCCGCTGCGTTGCCTCCGGCCCGTACACGCGTGTGAACTTGTATTTGGCATTCACACTCTCTTGGGCCGCAAAACCAGTAGCCGAGGATTGAGGAGGTGGAGCCAGCAGAACTTCAGTCTCATTGAGGATTGAGATGTATGGCGGCGTCCGCGTCGAAGATGTATTGGGTGGCCTGATTCTCAAGTAAGCCTGCCAAGCAATCAAGGAGGACAGAGAAAAAAAGGAGTCAGCCACCAATATTTAAGGCTCATGGTTAAAAATCAATGAATGGAGCTGACCTTCAGTGGTTCTTTTTTTGGGTCATATCCACCGATATGCCTTTCATCAGACTTGAGGCCAGTATTTCGAGATTTGTCTGGAGAGACGCCGGGCGTGGTAGGGAGGACGGGAGATTTGATTTGGTTGCCGATTCGAGAGAAGCCTAGACCGGCGAGGATGGAAGATTGGTGTGATTTGAACTCTTTGGGCTTGGCCGAAGATGGAGGCGGCTGATTTTCGTCAATCCCACTTGCGGCACTGACGAATGTGACATTCATGAGCGAGCTATCCATCGAGTCGTGTCCGTTACTGACCGGTTTCGCCGATGGTTGGCGGGTAGGCGACGATCTTCCTGGAATTGGATTTGCGATGTTGAGACCTAGCCCAGCCTCAGCTCTTCCATTCGGCCAAAGAGACGTGCGAGTAGGGCTGGCGTGGGTGTTGGTAGGAGGTTTACTATTCTGTTTGAAGGCAGAGGCTTTGGTAGGCGAGGTTGCTCTTGAGGTGGACGAAAATGTAGGTCTGGAGCTGGGTCTGGGAGGTGGTTGGGTCAGAGGCTGTCCGCGCTTGACGGGTGACGGATTCCTGGTTACCGGCGAGAAGGGCGTGTTCTGGGAGCTTGCTCGTGATTCTCTGACTCTGGAGTGGCTTTGGGGTTGCTGCTGCGTGCGAGAAGGGCTCATGGGCGGGTAGGCAGGAGCTAACGAAGTTTAAATCAACATTCAGTTTACCGATCCAGATCATTCTAATTCCAAATTCTACAGTCACGAACTACCAGAGTTCTTCATGGGTAAGTTCTGGCTGAGCCGAGAAGCAGGGACGTTCGGTTTTCCGGCGCTTTGAGCAAAAAGGGAGTACAATCGGATTGATTATCAGCCTCACATGAATCAATCCAGATAGGAAGTGAAAGATGGTAAAAGAAGTACTCAACTGTCTCTCTTCGGCCATGCTTAATAGTCCTATGGGTGTTTTGACGAGTGAAGAGCAATCCTGACCTGTCGAAGCCACCGAGGCTGCTTAGGGTATACGCGTCGTGAAGCCAGATCAAGTTGGCGCGTGTGCTGCAGCGGATGCCGGCGGAAATTCAGACGAGTTTTTCAGAAACTGACAGCCAAGGGAATGCACGCGTGTACTTGCCGAGTGAAGACTGGCGAGCTGGATGGCGGTGTTGTGTTCTCCTTGTGATTTTTTTTGAGTTTGTTCTCATAGCGGATGCTCGGGTTTACATATCACAGGAAGGTCCCCCGAGGGATGGGCATGTCACATGACAAGGCCGAGGCCCTTTCACAGATGTCCCCACTTCCCTCATCATATGTACGCGCGCGGCCGCCGCGAGTCAATTCGCCGGCGAAGTGGCTATTTCACTTCTTTCACATTTTCCAGCAGGTCCGTTGGCAAAGTGGACACCTTTTGAAGGGTTTACCCACTGTTCCTCTGGAAATCCGGAGGTTTTTCTCAGTTCCACCATCTCACGCCCAGCAGCTCCACTACGCCTTTGGATACCACCGGTCCAGGGAAACATATTATTTCGACTATGCCAAACAATCATCACATCCCCAAAGGCGCTGCTGGAAAATGGAACGACGATGCGGATATCCTGAACGACTCGATCTCGATGAACATGGACGACGATAGTTTCGATGGAAATGAATCGACCTTAATCCTTCCCTCGAATCCAGCTGGTCCTTCATCATCTAACAACCCGAGATCGATCCCAGCAGGTTCCAGCCAATCAGTCCCATCAGGCTCAAAGAACCCATTCAATCCTCATCCGTTCTCGTCTCCGCCTGAGAAAGAAGAGCAAGAGGAGGAGGAGGGGCCTAGTCGTAGAAAACCTAATAAAAGCTCCAAGGACGAATGGATCCGTCGGGAAACTGAACGTAATCGAGAACTGGAAAATGAACGGGACTGGCTAAGGGAGATTAATCAATTATTGGAAAAGTCGGCAGACGAAATGGAAAATATCAAGGAAAAACTCGGGGTAAATTTCCCATTTGTTTTCCCCAAATTTTGCCCCAATTCAATTGATTGCTATTGACATGACACTTTTGTTTGTTTCTAGAACTTTCAATCCGCAACTGAAACTTCTCACGAGCTATTAGATCTGTACTCCAAAATTTTGACCCAAACGGAACATACAAAGGACTTGTTATCTAACCCGAATTGGGAGGGCCTGACTGCTGTAAGTCGAATCTTCTTCAACATTCCTTCGCATTGAACATGCAAGCATTTGTCGCACAAGGGTTGATTGCGGACACCTATCTCTTGGCCGAAAAGGATATAAAAAGGAGGACAGAGATTCGCCAAGCGGAGAAGATAAGACGGGCCGAAGAACGGGAGCGGGAACGCGAGGAAGAATTAATCCGGGAACGGAAGCAGCAACAGCTCGAGGCCGAAGCGGCAGCCGAAGCAGCCCGGAAACAGAGCCAATTGCACCGGTCCACCCGCGGCTCGAGCTCTGCTACCCGCGGCCGTGGCGCCGGAACAAGCGCCGGTCGGACCGCCAGAGGAAAAAGTAGGATCGGCAGGATGACTCGATAAGCCGAATCCACCTCACCCAAGGAACCCCACGAGCATCTTCAACTTGATGCCACGGGATTCCTGGCTGCGTTCGACGCGATCATCCATAGAAAGCCTACCACCATCAGACCTCTCGAACACATCCACTCAACACATCTATTCAAGGTGCTTCGTGGTGATTGGGGATGGGGCACGAATGGGACCCAGGCAAAGAAGAGAATGATGATACTATACAGTGCTTTTTCTCTTGATAAAAATCTAAGATATAGGTCCCATTCAAGAATGAGGTACTAGCTACATAATGTCTTACTGCAAGTCGTGTAAAATTAGCCCAAGTATACCGGGCGCAATGTGTTATGGCATATTATGGTCCGGGATGGCCATCGTGCAAACCGTTGTAACATGTATTTCTCACCCACATTTCCCTTACTCATGTCAACCTTGCCATGTAGCTGGTCATTTTTGATCGACGGTTGCCTGTTTTCTCAGACAATATTTGTGCAGACTGATCCCAAAGAATTGACAATCCTCCAAGCTAGCATTCACTCGTCCCAAAGGGAAGCTCACTGCTCTTCATCTAAGGTGGCTGTGGTGCGGGGTTCTTTCTTGGTCTGTGTTGTCTCAGTTGTGGTGGGTGGATGGCTGTTGACCGTCTGACGTGTTGCAGGCCCACCGCAGCGCCGCTGACCCGCAATGGGCCAGCCATGATGCCCGCTGCCGGTTCCCCAGTCACTCCCGCTCCCGGTACGCCCATGGTTCCCGCTAGTAAGTCGATAGTCTGCTTCGTCCCTCCAGGCCTCAGGCTGAAGCGTCCATACTCCATGGCGCGCGCGAAACAGCCGGCGGTACCCCGATGATTCCCCCCAGTGAGTCCTCCCCACTTCCTCGTTCATCGCTCGAGGCCCCAAGCTGATAATATTCCCCCAGCCCCAACCCACGGGCACCATGGCGCGAGCGAACCAGGAGGGCCAGGCCCCATCCGCCATACCCCGACTCGTCCCAGCCCAGGCCCCTACCACCCCCACCACGGCCGCCGCGCCGACACTGATCCTCAGCCCCCAACGGACCAAACGCGCACACCTGGACCCATCCGCCAAGGCCACTGCCAGCCGACGGGTCCCGCATCCACCTGCAGTCGAGCCCCCGCGGAGGCGCCCCCCTCGGCAGCTAGCGGCTGGAACTCGGGCCGCCACGGCCAATCTACGAGCTCGGTACGCCCGGATACGCTCGCTTTTGTCCGCGAAAACATCGGATTGCTTCGAGCCAACCTCAGCAACACCGAGGATTTCCTCAGGGTGGCGAGCCCGGTGCTTGATGTGAGTGCACCCGCGGCTGCTCCAGTCCAACGAATCAACCCAGGATGACACGCCCCCTTCGTTCCGAGTAGATCCCCGAGCACGAGAAATGGCCCGCTACCATGGTCATGATCCTCGCCGGTCTGGAGCACATGCAAGCTGAGATGATAAAGAAATTGGTCGCTGAATTGAAGCCCCATCCCCCGGAGCTCAGTCAGCAACAGACAAGCAACGTCCTCTTGGCCGCCAAAACCGACGCCTCAGCAACACTCAAGACTTTGGTCCGATCAAACATCCGAATCTTGTTACTCCAAGGGAATCTGGACGCTTATGGCCGGATTCGGGGTCGCCGAACACAGGGTGCCGTCACCCCTTTTTCGGCCATGAAAGTGCGTTTTTTTTTTTTTTTTTTTCTTCACTGGCGTTGTATGTAACAAACAAGGAATTTCTGATGGCTCCCGGAAGCAGGCCTTGATTCAGAAGCAGGACAGGACAATTCTTGCCCAGTTCCCACCCAACTACCAAGACGATGACAGTTGGAACGCGCAACTGGATACCCTTATCACGGACGTCCTGAAGGCCGACAAGCACAAGCTGGTGTGTCTGATCCAGTCAAACCTGCCCACGACCGGCAGTCCCCTTGCACCGGTGCCAACCCTTTTCGACCTTGTTGAGAGTGTCTACTCGGGCCTGCTTCCGCGCTACAAGGACGTCTGCCCCACGAAGATCAACGCCGAAGTGAAGCCTGCTGCCAAAGCACGGCTTGCATACCTGCGGCTCGTCTTCAATCTCAACCGCATCGAACGAGAGCGGGGTAGCAAGCTCACCTTCTGGCACCAGCTCGACAACGACCTCTACCCGCGCATCGGCAAATCGCCGCTGTACAAGGTCGCCTTTGCTCGGCTCATCCTGCGCAAGGATGCAGCTCTCTGGGATGGAGAAACCAAAACAGTCAGCTCTGTCGGGCCGACTGACATCGCTCTGCCAACCGAGCAAGACATCGAGGCCGAATGTGCGCTCGTCCTTCGTTTGCGCGCAGCACGAGAATCTGACCCAGCGGCATCGCTTCCTGAAGAAACATTGGAGCTTGATGACATGTAGGATTCTACTTTTCAGATCGGCGGGCTACTATTTCATATTACATATATCATTGGTCTTTCTTGTATGCGTGAAACAAAACTACATCCAAGAAGGTATTCTGATCCGCTAGTATCTGCTTTCCCTCCTCATGATATGATTGGCTCGCCACTATTTTATACTATTTGTAAATATGTATGTACGAATTGGAAAGGCTTCGAAACCAATGTCAATACCACCTGCAAACGTAGCCGTGGTGTACATATACTTCCGGGACCTATCAGCAGCGGAGCGGGTCCGGCTGTCTTGTCCCCGGAGCCGCACCTTGATTGCCACAACGGGCTACTGCATGTGAGTTGTGTCACAATTAATCAAACTCTCAGTATTTAATCTTCTTTTGGTTTCTTTACATCCCGGCAGACACACAGTTTTGGATAAACACACAAAAATAGGGGAAAAGACACAACACAACTAGTCGTTTCTATGTATCTATCTTTCATCTTTTTTTTCTCTTCTAAAAATAAAAAAAGAAGGGAAAAAATTTTGTGTTAGATGTTTGAAGTTTTTCACGTTTATAAAAAAAAAAAGGAATGCAGGTAGTTGAGAGAGAAAGAGGAGAAACATAAAAGTGATAGAAAGATGGAAGCGATAATGGAAAGTGAATGGGAAAGGTATGTAAGTGAAGAAAGCGCAGTTCAATTATCCAAAAGCGGCCATAGGTTGACCGCTCTTATCAGAATGTGAAACATTGGGGTCCGGATTTGAGAAGGCTTTAGAGCATTGGGCCATAGTGATAGAGTTTCTGGAGATGGGATCGGTGAAGTAGAAGTCTTTGATGGGCAAGCCCAAGGCGCCGGTTTTGAGGGAAGCTTTCGAGCGGTGAGAGGGTGCTTGAGTAGAGGCGATGGATTGGACGGCTTCGAGGGCAGTCGAGCTCGGGACCAACTCGTCGTATCGAATGAGACTTGGACAGACCTCCCACATCCGATTCTTCAGCTGGATCGGATCCTCATAGGGCAACGCGACATTCAAGACCTCCGAGACCGCCCGGACGATCTTCCAATCCTCTCGTGACGAGCCGGGCGAGGAGACCGCGGTGCGTCCCAACTGACTCCGCCCTTCGGTGTTGACCCAGGTGGCTGATTTTTCCGTGTAAGCTGTGCCAGGTAAACAGACATCGGCATAACTCGCTCCCAGGTCTCCGTGATGGCCTTGGTAGACAACAAATGCATCCTTCGGGATCCTGCTGGGATCGAAATCATCCGCGTTCAAGAGGTAGATGAATTTCGCTTGGGCTTGACTGGCCGAGTTCGTCGGAACAAATCCAACATCGTAAGCCGCCGTGCTTGATGCCGTCTGTAATCATCAGAAGGGTCATCAATTTTGTGTCTTGGGTGAAGACAAACGAAAAGGGGGAACTTGGGCTCACGCGCTGGAGAACATTAAAGCCGTTCCATTCCGGTGTTAAGAATTGTGCTTGGTGAGCTTCAACAAAACCGGCCAATGACCTGAAAATCTCATGACCATCCGCATGATCATTAACCGCACTTCCGACGATGATCATCGGCTTCTTAGCATTCTTGAAAGATTGAGCAAATTTCCCATTTCCTGAGACGAATTCCTTGACGGCCCGAAGGTCGGCACCAAGATGATCGAATTCGAATACACTGTCGAATTTCTGTCCAATCAAGCCAACTCGTAAGCCCTTGTTCAACCAAGATCTTCGGAATCGACTGTTCAGTACGGCTGCCTCGTGACGTGGGTTAGTTCCCACTAGCAAGACGAAATCAGCTTCATCGGCGCCAACGATGGTCGAATTGAAAGCGTAATTCTGTCTGAAATCGACACCATGCGCTGGAGAAGTATCGCCCGAAGGGTTTTCTAGAGCGGTATTGTCCGATCCTAACTTGTTGAGAAGATCCTTCAGGGCTACCAGAGATTCGGTATCAGCCAGCGCACCAGCAATGGCCTTGATTTCGTTATTCTTGGCACCGGATTCCTTAAAGCCTTCGGCGACGGCGGTCAAGGCTTCAGCCCAAGTAGCCGGTTGGAACTTGCCATCAGTCTTGATCAAGGGGACCGTGAGCCGCTGAGTTTTCAAGCCATCGTAGGCGTAACGGGTTTTGTCATGGATCCACTCTTCGTTGACATCCTCATTGATTCTAGGCTGGATTCTCATGACTTGCAAACCTCGGGAGTCGATTCGAATGTTGCTACCCAAGCCGTCCATGACATCGATCGATTCGGTTAGTTTGAGCTCCCAGGGACGGGCAGTGAAAGCATATGGTTTTGAAGTCAGGGCGCCAACTGGACATAAATCGATAATGTTCCCGCTGAGTTCACTGTTAAGAGTTTTTTCGATGTAGGTCCCGATCTGCATGTCATTCCCACGACCGGTCGTCCCGAATTCGTCGACACCGGCGACTTCATTCGCGAACCGAACGCAACGGGTGCATTGGATACATCTTGTCATGACTGTCTTGACGATCGGGCCTAGGTTTTTGTTCTCGACAGCACGTTTGCCAGTGTACTCTTTGAATCTCGAGCGATCCGAGCCGTAACGCATCGATTGATCTTGAAGATCACATTCACCTCCTTGGTCGCAAATCGGGCAATCAAGCGGGTGGTTTGCCAGTAAGAATTCCATCACGCCTTCTCTGGCCTTGTGTACCAAAGGTGTATTTGTGAATACTTTGGACCCTGGCCTGAGTGACGATAGAAAAGGAGACAGTTGTTGTAAGTTGCATGGAGAATCCAAGGAGGTGCAAGTGGGTTCCATAGAGAAATCAAATCACTTACATGGCTGGCATCGCGCATGATGCCACAGGTTTAGGTGATTTCTCTACCTCAACCAGACACATCCTATCAAAGGTGGTAAGTGATTTGAATCAGAGAGGGGACCTTTCTTGCCACAATGAGAAATCAGGCTGGATGAATCACTGCCTGCAAACCTGCAATTTCCTGCGATAGCCAACCGATCATGATAACAAAACCTTGGGATCTGTGTGAAGAACAGTTCAGCCGATTGAACTATGTGCTTTGATACCAATTTGACCAGGAACTCACGGTCGCACCGGCTTTCTCGCATCTACATCCACACACCAGCAAGAAGAGGTAGAGTTAGAAGGCGAAGGATTTATTCTTATTTGAATTTCTGACTTACGCCTGAATGAGAGCGCTCCCTTGTTCGACAGTCACCTTTTTGCCATCGATTTCCAGTTCGATTTCAGCCTGTTGTCGAGCGGTCGAGCTGAAGTGATTCGGATGAAGGATGGCTGATGGTCTGGCGATAGGCTGTCGATTCAAGATTGAGATTGGCTTGCTGCTTGCTCGGATCATGATGGCAGTTTTTCTGGGCAGTTATTTTTGGGCAGAGAGGCTGGTCAAGGTGTTCGACAGGGCGTGGTCAACAGGCTCAACTTCTCAAGGTGCGCCAAATGACGGGGGAGAGGGGAAATCCCGGGGACAGGCGAGTGACAGCCAAGTGACTGCCGGCTGGCATCGATCGAGCCTGATTACGTCAGCACACCAGCCCAGCTGTTTGACCAATCAGCTCTCGCCAGTCTCCGGCCAGCCCGGGAGACTCCCACCGGGCCATGCTCGGATCCGGAGACGCGCCCGTGATACTGCCGACCAGCAACCGAACCGAACACCTCACCATCTCGTCGCCGGCAGGAAAATGACATTACCCCTCAAACTAGGTGGGCCTGCTGCAATATAATTTATTCTTTAGAAAAGTAGCCGAGATGGACAAATGTGTTGATTCTACATCTGCCTGTCATAGTGTTTGTCACCGGGAATGCGAACAAGTTACGAGAGGTCAAAAAGATCCTGTGTGCCGACGTCTCATCCGAAAATTCCTTGAAGATCGAAGTCGAATCCAAGGCGCTCGACCGTCAGTCAAATTGATCAGAATCCTTCTACATGCGTCCGAAGAACACCCAAGCAGGTCGGCTGACGGGCGGTGTCCTCAAACCAAAAAATAGTCCCTGAGGTCCAAGGATCGACTCAGGACGTGGCAAGAGAAAAATCTAAAGCAGCTGCAAAATTGATCGGTGGACCATGTATCACCGAGGTGAGTTGGATTATTTTCAGCTACCACAACTGATCTACTCCGCCAGTTTCCTTATTGTTTCCTACGATCTCGTCTATGTATTCAGGATACGGCATTGTGCTTCAAGGCCATGGACGGCTTGCCAGGTGAGTTCGATTTATCTTCTTTACTCAAAAGACGTCTTGGAACTGATTAGAAACACGCGGGGTTGGATCAAGAAAGGTCCATATATTAAATGTAAGCCCCGTCTGGACTAACTAGTGAAATTGCAGCAGATTTATGAAGGCTTTGGATATCGCTATGGGGCACAACTGGCTATATTATCCTAGGGTTTTTAGAAAAGCTAGGATTGGATGGTATGTAAAGATACCCTGACAGTTGGACCACCGTTGCCCAATGATGTATTCACGTTTTTCTTAATAATTTGTAGGACTGAATAAGATGCTCCAGGGGTTCGCGAGCACTGAAGCCACAGCCTTGTGTACATTTGCGTACTGTGAACCAGGAAAAGAGCCTATTCTATTCGAAGGAGCTACCGAAGGGAACATCGTACCCGCTCGAGGGCTGGCAAATTTCGGTTGGGACCCGATCTTCGAGGTGACTGGAACTGGAATGACGTCGGTGACCTGCTTTGCTCAATCCACTTGTTTCCTTGTTTCTTTAAACCGACTTTCCTTTTCTCTTGCTTTTGGTCTTGGTCCCTTTGTTCACATCTTTGATACAGATACGCGGAAATGTCGGCCGAACAGAAAAACAGCCTTTCCCATCGTTCGAAAGCCTTGGACAAACTTCGCAATCACTTCTCAAACTGATGATTCCACCCGAAACCGTATTCAAAGCATTCAAGAAGTTTCATATCTCACAGCGTATTTGGAGCTGTTACGTGATATACCCCTAGATAGGGAATTACCCAGTTGTTTTCAGAGTAGAGCGCAAAACAGAATGTGCTCAATGAAATCATATTTGGCCGATCAAAAAGCTAATCATACAGTTAAGATATTGTACAACTTCACCTCTACATTGTACAATTCAAGGGCGACCTGGATAGTGTCATGAGCTATGAGTTACAGAGATTCTGATTGCGGTCAGAAAAAAATGATGTCTGCTAAAGATCTAGAGTGTCAAAATGTGGTCCACTATGGGTATCGGTATTTATGCAAGATTTCACCGGTCGAGGGATCAAGGAGCATTTGTGCCGCCGTGATTACAGCACACAATATCCTGACAGGGCCTGATCTGAGAACAGTAGCTATTTAGCCAAGCACGAGATTGAGAGAGAGTTTTCAAGCCTGGTCAAGATGGTTGGATGTGAGTCCACAGTCAGTACGAGATCGCATGGACCAAGTAAAAATTGAGGGCAAGTCCTATGAATAAACTCACCGGTGTGCCCTCATACTCCTCAATATCGAACAAATTTCGCAGTTTCTTCGTCTCTTGATTAGCCACTTGGAGGTTCCGATGGACTGGAGTGGCGATGGAGTCCGGGAGAGGCGTGCCGAGACTGTTTTGGGTGCGAGGAAGCTGCTGGTTGGGTTTAGAGAGCTCGAGATGTTCGAGATAGGCGACCCTTGCCTTGACTGCCCTCAGACGACTGTACTCTGACTGTGTCCGCATCCATGTCGTCACCTTGAGCACCGTGAAGATTAAGGCTAGACCCAGCAGAATCAGTGAGACCGTCGTGGCTGCGGTGATAATAGTGGACGTGTTATTATGATCACTGGATTTGAGATATCGATGATATACATAAACACATATTAGCGACAGTTAACAGAAATCTTGGTTGGAAAAAAATCATAAACTCACTCAAGAGGTTGTCCACTCGAATCAAGAGGGATGCCTGGGGACAAGACGATCGATCAGTCCCGCCTAAGAAACACAACCTACATGGAGAGATGGTGACCACCAGGCCTCAAACCAACCCCAGTTGATGGCCTGCTGGTTATCGCTCGACGAGGACATTCTTTAGTTTGATGGTGATCCCGGATTGCAGTAGAAGTGTTTCGAGAGGTGGCTGGAATCCTGGCGGGGCTCGACTCGAGTCATGGCATCTTGAATCGACAGTGAAACAAATGTGATCTTTCAATCCTTGTCAAGCTCTCCGCCTGGCGTAAGTTTGACTACACCCCTCGAACATCTACGCGGCCCGCGGTGCTCCTCGCGTCAAACACACAATGCATGGATGTATTCCTGTCTTAACCTCACTGAAGAGTAATTTGAAGACCTGTTGATACACCTTACACAACACTTGGTTTCCGCAGTGAATGGGTTGTGCGGTGTGGTGGGTGGTAAGGAAATTACATATACCTGGCTCTTGTCTCTATACTGCTCTCCTGGCTCTCACTGGGCCAGCTTCATCTGGAAAAAAATTGACAAGTATCTACATTTGCATTGATTGATATGCTGTATACTGGACGGCTAAAAAATGTCCTATCTACACTGGGATTCTACCAAAAGGCTGGAGTATTTACACAAGGGCGAAAAAAGAAAGAAACTGAGGGCAAGAGGCGGCGAAGAATGTGCAGTCAAGGTGAACGGTACTGGGAATACGGACGGTCTCATGCTGCTTAGGCCGCGGAAGACTCCGGTTTGCTACCGTCAAGGCTGTTACTGTGTAGAAAAAGATCAGATTATCAGAATGCGGTCGAGATAATTTTCTGGAAAGTAGGAAGCTTGACAAACAAATCCCAAGTGAATCCTCCATACATCTTGCCATCCTGCTTTTCTTTTTCGCTGGGTTTGAATAGGTTGAAGAGCTGATCAAGTAGATGGATTAGCAAGTTGAGAAGAATTGGGATAACATCGCGTTGACAGGCGAGAATAAAAAAACTTACCGCAAGAGTGACAGCAATGTCGAAGCATCCGGGATCAGGCGTCTTGACACCGAAACTACAGCCTACAAAATTATCAAATCGTTAAATGTGGCCTAGAATTTAATCGACACGAATCAAGTTTGTTATGTCCAGCAATCGACTTACCATCGAGAACCTTGACGTATTGTACGGTATGGGGTTGCCCTTTCCGTTGGATATATCTATAGCCGAAGGCGGTTTGCGGTCATCTACATCAGCTACCAAGAGCAAAATCGAACTCAAAGAGACTGCCTGACATTTGCTTCCCGCAGTTGGCTTTTTGAGCACTGGCATGGGGTAGTTCAGGCATTAGTTCTTTGGATTATTCATTCAGATTGAAAACATCCAAGGCTTACCCATTGAGCCATCCAGCAGTTTCTTTGGTCGGGTTGTCTTGCTCCGGCCCGTTCCAGAGGCACACGCCGGGCTCAGAGGTGGTATTGTAAAAACCACAAGTCTGCAAATCACACGAAATCAAGTGCATGAGACCAAAGTGTTATAGGATGCAAAGAAAGACTGATGCAACCCACACCATCACCACCGGCGACAAAGAAGCTCTTTTAACCAATCATCACAAAGTGGAGAAAACAGTAAGTGATCTGCGCTCTGGCACTCTGCGCAACGAAGATAAGAAGAAACTAACGGGTCGAGTGGTGTCATATCGGCGCTCCAAGCCCTGAATTTCGCTCCGCTTGGCATTTTGGACACCGGGATTCATGGTGAACTGAGTCACAATATGGTGAACCGTGGCCAAATGTTAGATGCAATATTAACTTTGAGTTTTCAAAAAACATTGAGCTGCTTACCGCCTTGACTGGCTCCGAGTGGTCCTTAGCTTGGCATCTGTCGAGCGTCGATGCCGAAGAGTGGACACAGTGATCCTTGTTCAAGAAGTAGTCGTAGCACATAGTGTGCTCCGCGGCCCTGACAACAGAGAGCGATAACGCGAGGAGGATTGCGGATGTGGTAGATTTCATTTTGGACACGCTTTGTACACGGGTATTGGGCGGTAGAAAGATAGGCTGGGGTGGGTGGGATGAGTGAGCAAAAGGACACGAAGTACTCCCAATTTATGTCTTTCTCAACCTTGATTGAGCTTACCTGTGCACCCCTCATTGGGTCCCGATTTCCCCATCCATGCTCGCGACAGGTGAGATCCACCATCCCAACAGCACTATATGTGCCCATGCGGATTGGCGGACGCAATCCATTGTCACATCGCGTCCTGCTCTTGCCATCAGAAAAAGGAGAGCAATCGCAAGCAAATGATGAGTACAGCCTTAGGTGATGACCCCATGCTTGCACTAAATCTCAGGACGCTATGGGGTCAAGCCAAATCGGCGGTTGTTGCGCACGCCAGCGATCCTTGTATCGCGGCTGAGCCTGGAACCTGGGTTGCGCAGTTTAAATATCTATCGTCTTGAAGCTGTGCCAGCTTGTTGAAGTCCACTCCACAAGTATTCCCTCGGATGACTTCGCCCGATCAGCTGTCGACGAGCTCGGCAACCCGGTCAGCAAATTGCAGAATGCGTCGGACAAAGTCTGTCCGAAAATTGCTGGGTCAAGGCTGCCCGCGCAGTTAATTTCCGCAGGGCGTGGAGCCCTTCGGCGGCGAGTAACGGATGTGTTATAATCTCGTAAACAGGATCCCACGAAGAGCCGGATCCAACTGTGCCAACCGCCGAATGAGAGACGTTGGCCCCGGTGGACTGATAGAAGCTGTGGCAGTCAGCGAAGATGATTCATCCCCAATCAGCTGGGCGGACAGCTGGCCTTACTGCAGTGCTGTTATGTATCAACAAACTGATAGAGGGGGCACGGGAGCGACTGACTGGAAACAAAGAATGAAAGATGATCAGATCAGATCAGGAAAAAGGAAAGATGGAAAGATGGGACAACAAATATCTAGCATGTGAATGAAAACTGTCCCGCCATGACATAATACTCGAATACTTTTTTTTAGTGAAATTTGGCCTACGGCAATATTGCACACTATGAATCTAAGTGACATCTTTGTGAAAGAAAAGAAAACAACATTTTTAAACAACCACATAAAACACAACAACGCTAAGTGAAATGGAATAAAATCTGAGGAATGAGAACATCTAGAGAAAAGAGAAAGAAAATAAATATACAACGATGAATATGAGGGGAGGGATGGGAGAGGTTCATCAAGGGAGGTGTTCCGAAAATCAATTCGTGTCTTGAAGGAAAACTGCATGGCCGCCTCAGCTTTCGGATTGCTGGAGAGGACTACACACTCGAATACAATCAGCCATCATCTGCCGCCCGATGGACCTTCAACTACCCGATGTCACATGCTTACCCGGGCCATTCTCAACACAGAAGTAAGGTGAAGTACGCGCGTAATAGGGCTATTTGATATTTGCACGGAAGGTGGAATAGATGAAACTGAACAAACTAAAAAATTCTGATCCTTATAAAAAGTTTCCATCGTCTTGGCACAATCTAACGTGGTCAGAGTACTGGATGATTGTGGACAGTTTTCAGAGCTCTGTCTACCATCCATTGATTGATTTCGGCTGACTGCCCCAGCAGAGTGTGAAGTAACAACTGAGCATCTTGAGGAGTTGGTGACGGCGTTGTGGAACTTCTCTAGCGGGGACAAGAGGATAGAATCCCCAAATCATGAAGCTCTAAGCACTACTCACTAGTCAAGTGGAGTAAGACTAGAATCGATCGCCCTTTCGCCAAGTAGAGATCCCTAGTGTTAGATTCCTGTTCAACAGAAAAAAAATCCCGTTCCCGCTTCAGGTAGAGCCTGACTCGAGGACGAAAAATGATCCTAAAGCTTGTCTAATGCTACTGTATGCAACTGTTGACTGAGTCTTCCTGTGCAAAATAAACTACAGATATATCTGATGGCTTCGAAAATCACTGTGACTGAGGTAAGCTTAAGTCAGATAGTTTCCTCCCTCACTGTCTGTAACTGGATTCCCCCTTATTTATGGTTGAACAAGCCCGAGCCTGACTCCCAAACTGAGGCACTCCTTCACTTGAAAAACTGGCCCTTTCGACGCAGCGCTTTATTCCAACACCTCTCCAATCCGTTTTAACGCAGCACTTCATTCCATCAGGCACCTCTCGATTCCCCTTTAACGCGGCGCTATATTCCATCTGACACCCTTCCAATGACGTACCCCAGTGCTTCTCTAGCCTTTTCTTCCAACAGCGCCGCGCCAACCCTCGCGCCTCAGAAACCAAGTCAGACACATAGTGAAGCAGTAAATCCACCACTTACTACCATCAACTATGTGACCACGATCGAGAAGACCGTGGTACTCCAATCACCAACGGGCGTCGCGCAGGCTGCCAGTGCAGCAGCCTATGCAAAGGTCAACCCCGGTACATGGGTGCCCCTTTTGGTCTTTGTAACCATCTTGCTTTGCGGAGCGATAGTGTTCGGGTGGATTACCATCAAAAGATGGCGAGCAAATGGTTTCAGAATTTTGTCTTCCAGGAAATTTCGGAAGCACCAGAGACAAGAAGACGGAGTTCTCGTCCTGAATTCGATCTCATCGGTCCGCGCAACCGGAGAAAGCTTCGACTTGAACAATTTTGCAATCAAAAATCGTGCTGCTCCTAGTATACCGGTCGAAGGACAAAATCTGCGCTGCGAAAAATTCCCAATTAAAGACCGACCCACACCTCCTATCCTGGTCGAAGAACGTCAAGGCCCGCGCTGCAAGAATGCCCCCGGCATAACGCGTCCTGCTCCTACCCTCACGGTCGAAGAACAAAATCAGCGCTGCGAAAAGGTTGAAAGGACTCTTTTGATCCTCGAGGGAAAAGCTAAACGTCCACCCCCCAGCCCTTTGAAGCCATTGCCCCCTGGAATAGTGTGAAAACTGCCGGATAATACCCAATCGCGTGGGTCCGCGCAAACGGAGAAAGCTTCGACTGCGACGATTTTGCAATTAACAATCGTCCTGCTGCTGTATCCCGGTCGAAGTACAAACTCCGAGCTGCCAAAAGTCTTCAATCAAATATCGACCCATTTCTCCTATCCTGGTCGAAGAACGGCAAAATCTGCGCTGCGAATATAACGCCCCTGTGATAACCCGTCCCACTCCCACTCTCACGGTTGAAGAACACATCAGCGCTACCAAAGGGTTGAAAGGACTCTTTTGATCCTCAAGGGAAGAGCCAACCGTCCACCCCCAGCCCTTTCCAGCCATTACCCTCTTCAATAGTCTGAAACGTGGCCGGATAATCTGATAATATAGTCCTTTTCACTCTTTTCATATTGCGCTTCCATCTTCACCTCGATGAGATCCAATAAGCTTGTGATATCTCCATCCGCCCAAAAACCAACTTTCAACTAATTCACTCCTTTGATAAATGTTTAATGCATCTGTTTCGGGCTACGGCGGCGGAGGGCTTGTTTTTTTAATTCCTTCTTGAATCCGGTAGTGTTTATATTCGAAAAAGTAATACTGATAGTAATATCCTTGCAAGAATCTTGAGATTCATCGTAATGGTCAACAACTTGCAAATGTTTTAACTTTGAGGTTAAGGTGGATGAAAAGATGAAACAGTGGATTGAAAGCAGGCGGGAATCATATATGTTATGCAAGAGAGCACTTGGTGTCTCCAAGCGGCCTCCTCATGATTTGATAATACTCAACTTCAAGAGTGACAAATTGTAAAAACAAGTTAAAAAAGAGAGCTTCTAAAACATTCACCTTTTCAATGAATCCGAGTAACTGCTTTCAAATTTGTTGCTATTTATGCTGCATATTATTATCCCGACATAGGTCAGCATCCCATATGTGAATCTTGAATATTGCCACCTGCAATCATGACAAAAGAACGTGTGGATCTGCACGATCAAATACACTCGATAGAGTAGCCTTATATCCTGTGATAAAAATGGGTATTTGTTGAAGCACGATCTAGCACGATGGAAAAGAGTTTATCGAGTGGAAACAAGGTGAAAACTTGGAGCAAAGACATCAGGATGAAGGTCACTGAAGTCTGGATAATTCACATGGCTAACATGATGCAGCAAGCTAAATATTGATTGGCAGGAAGACCTTTGAGAGAAATCTAAAGCAGAAAAAGAAACCCAACAGAATCATGTTCGCATCGTGCTCAAGCCAAACACATGTGTTCAATCAGCAATAATCACAGTCATTCATTTCCGCAGAACTTCTCGTTTCTTATAGTTATTCATATGGTCAGAAAACTGGTTCAATGAGCCTCTCAAATCTTGTGAAACGGTAGGAGTGATGGTGTGAATTTATAAGATCCAGCGGTGAAGACATAGATTGAAGATATACCCAGCAATAAAGGTTAGGAGGGATACCCGCCACGGTTCTTCGGGATTTTATAATCCCCTTGTCAAAAGAAAAAAGGAATGAACGTGAGTTTATAGATAAGCCTGTGTTAATAAAATAGTCATTCATGGAGCTCATGGAGCGGAAAGAAAGAAATAAACCGTCCGAGAGGCCTTGTGCCCACCTTGTGTGTTCGAGCTTGATTTCTTTTGAATTTGGATCGGAATCCCAAGGCGACTAGAAATCAAGCATTTGACCATTCGACGAATGCGATCTGGTGGCTAGTATGAAAGCGCTTGACGGCCATATTGAAAAGCGTATTCCAATGAGCAGACCAGTCGCGAAATCCACGGCGATCCAAGACCCGCTGAGAACCTTCCTGCAGGTCAAAGTACTGACTCAAAACCTTCATCGCTTGAGTGACGGTGCCAGCGACAGGACCCGCTGGGGCAATGCGAAACCCAGGATTTGTAAGGATGCTGGTCATATCAGCTAAAAGAGAACTGAGGCCTTTTGAAAACGTCGACGTTGCTTTGAGGAGGGCCACATGCTGATTGGGGGGCATTTGCGCAAGTTCCTTATTGTCCGCCCTCGTCAACTTTCTCATGAAGATCGTCAACAGCTTCAAAACCAGGATACAGTCAGAGTAGGTTTGTCTAAACATCGTCAGATTCCTATCCATTTTTTGAATTTCTTGACCGAATGTCTCCGGTAGGGTCTGAAGCGCCTTGTGAAGTTCGTTGACTGTGGACTGCCAAACATTTTGAAGGATTTTGAAATCGGATAGATCCAACCATTCGATGAGCCTCTGGATATTGTCTCTCGCACGACTGGTAGCTTTGAACGACCTCATTCTGAGAGATTCGACGACCGTTCCATCGACGTGTTTGAAAATTCCACAGACAGGGAAGAGCTTTGTATACGCGCCAAACAGAATCTCTATGCTTTTCCACATGCTAATAATCCTTTTTTCGGTGAATCGACTTCGAAAGCGGGACAAATCTTGTGTATTTTGATCTTCTTCTTTAGAAGTCCAGAGCGGAACCATCAAATCGTGGATTTCTTCGATGGTCTGCTCAGCGTCTAGCAATGTCCGTAAAGCGAGTTGAAACAGATAGGACGGTTCATCCGCTCGATCGGAGGCGCAAAACAATATATCATTCAATTGGGTCATATTCTCGAGCAATGTTGGCAAAAGATTTGTCTTGAGTTGATGAACGTAAAGTGGGACTGCCGATCTGGGGCTTCTGGATACATCAATTGCGCCAGAATATTTGCGGATTGCTCCATTTAAGGACTGGAATTTGGCGGTGAGAATTCCTTGGGAGACGATAAATGAGGATCAGAATGCAAGTTATCTGCTTATGTCGAACTACGGACTCACGGTGGTAGTGGAGTGAGTCTTTCGGCTGCCCAATTGACAACTTTTCGTTATCTTCCGCAGGTGTGACGAGGCTGTTCTGGACCGAAAGAAGCGAAGGTTCACTGGCCATGAGGTACGAATGATGTAGGGAGAGCGACTTCTGCTTTTTTATTCCTGTTTCTTTCGCACTTGAACGAAACGTTGCCGAAGTTCAGAACGCCAGTTTCCGTTGATTGAAGTTTAATGGTACAGGAAGTAAACAGGTGAGCAAGTGTTGATGCACAGTGTGACAGTTGGCCGCGCGTGTCAAACTCATATCAGCCAAACTTCAAAATCAAATTGTTCATATTTATTTTTGCATTTCATATGTTTTATCGACCAATTGTCTCCTATCACCATGGTGCTTAAGCATTGCATTTCCATGTTACTACGGATCAAAAGGTGTGTTATCTTACTTTTATCCTACTTACGAAGTTCTGGCGAAAATATATTCAAGATCATGATTTGTTATGAATATAAACAGTTATTGGAGGACTTCCCGTCAATCTGGGAACCCAGATTTTTCCAGATTTTGCGGGGAAATCTGGGCTCAATCTTCCCAGATCCTAGATCTGCCTAGATTTCCCTGCAAAATCTGGGAAAATCTGGGTTTCCAGATCGGCGGGAAGTCCTCCATTGTAATCTCCCTTGTTTTGTTTTCCCTTTCCTGATTAAGAGACTTTATTTTGTCACTTTGCATGTGTCATTCCAAAAACACTGCAAATCCAACTTTTCCAGGCACGATTTGATCCATTAGAACAATAAGCTGTCATCTCATCGTTACCTCTGCAATCTACATAGACAAACAAAGAACAAAGCAGCACAAGTATAACATATTACATTGTGTGTTTCCGAGTAACTGATCGACTGTTACCTTTTGCAAGCTAATAGATAGATTAATAGGTTTGATGCTTGATGGGATCAAGTCCCCACTACAACTGTGATATAACTATCAACACCACCCCCGATGCCATGCATGTTGACCAGCTCTAGATTCCCACCAAAGTATCGACAATACAATCTGGCCATTGGTAATCTAGGTAATCAGGAAGAGGCCATCAATTCAGGGTAGATTTAGAAGCAGCTTGCAGGTTTACAATGAGAATATAGACTTACCCAAATCCCAATCCGGCAATTCGCCCTAAGCTTGACTTCAGCGCCTCTTGGCCATATGAAATTCGGCCAAAATCAGCTTGGTTGGGCATGCCATTTTGGGCTTTTTCTTCTGATCCCACCGTACTAAAAGCGTATGAGAATACATGAGGAAGATCCTTCGGGTCGATCCCACCACCACGATCCCGTATTCGGATGCAGAGAATCGATTGAGATACTTGAGCGGCAGCGTCGTTCGAGTTTAGTGCAACTGGTGAAGGTCGCTCAATCGCGAGGGTGACTTCAATCGGTGGTAAGGGTGGGTTGGTACTTTTGGTTACTTCGCGATGGTGTTCAATAGTTGCTCTGAGCGCACTGATGATTGACGAAAAAGTTACATCGTGCCAGGTGGGGATAGGAATGAAAACTTACTTTTTGATCACCTCTATCAAAATGTATCTGATGGAGTTTTTCGCTTCAGTAAGATCCGCGCAATAGCAAACGAACCAAGTCATTAAACTCACTGCAGCTAATGAGGAACATAATGAATACATCGGTAGATGAATGCTTCTATTAATTTTGTAAAATACTGACATGCATTTCCACGAAACACACTTCAGCTTCCACTTCACCCAATATCGTCCATTCAGGTGCGATTCCAAATCTTTTCAATTCGGGATAATACAAAAAGCATCCAAAAAATAAGCTGGCTGGTGTTAGGAAAAATAAATTTCTTATTATTGACCCTGTACTTACGTTCCTTCACAGAGCTCCCCAGCGAACTCCAAAACACTTTCCAGTGTTTTTTTGAGTTTCACTTTTCTGTCAACAATCCCCAATCTACTACCATTAGGCGAATGCTCAGCCTTCGAAAGTGATAAATGTTGCTCAGCAATCAACCTGATCGATATGCGGCTTTGAATTGCTCGGTCTAAAAAGGAGGTGATTTGCTCTTCTGACAGGTATCGCTTGGATTCCTTGAATCCTGTGACGCAAGTTAGAGGGATCAGCTATTTCGCCCAGCATTTTAGTTGGTATCCTGAGAAGAAGGGCAGACATCGAACGGACCGGTAGCAAACATTCCGATCACATCAGCCGCATCATCAACCATTGTTACGAGTGCCTGGAGCAATGCGGCATTATCTGCGACAGTCCTGATGGTAATATGAAGAAGTACTCAGTTGTCGTACTTAACACTCAAAGACACTACAAGAGCTCCAAAAGCAAGTGCCATTTGCCATAATACAAGGCAAAGTGAGCCACATACCTGATTGGTGGCAAGGAGTTGATTTCTTCGAGCGAGTGACGATAGATAGACATAACCTCTTTGATATGAGGATTTGATGCCGGAAGATATGGCAAACTGAGATGGGCGTTGACCTGCAACGTTTGAAGAAAACATCAACACTGAAAGACTCAATCAGGAATTTATCGATAGGGCCAAACTGGATCATTGTCTAGGATCTATGTCACTGCATACGAATGGTCCAGTGGCAATTTACCCTTCGCTGAAGTCGCTGACTCAATTCATACCTGGTCAACTCTGCAGACTCTACGATCTTCGATGGAGATAGCGGTGGTGGACCAAACCGCATGAGTCGATCCAGTGAAACTAGTGAGCAAAAAGAATCGTGCGAAAAATTAAGCCGGTTTGAGTAGAATCGAACAGTTTTGCAGATAAATATCGGATTACCTCTCTTGAGGGATTGGCCAGCCAAGGAGTGAGCATAGTCAGTAGAGCTCACTGTGTGGGGGATGTGACGCTTAGTAAAGGTCGTAATTGGACGGCGAGGCTTGACAGGCAGGCGGAGTCGATGGCCATTATGAGGGGAGACTGTTGACCACAACTTTAGGTGGAAGTCGGACCTGGCCATTGTTCCAAGCGAACCCTGCCTGTAAGTGGATGGAGTGAATCAGAGTGAATCCAGATTCCAAACGGGATGAATCATGACGTCGGTTTGCTGCTGTATGCCTTGAGTGGTGGCGGGCCGGGCCGGGCTAGATGCGGCAAGTATCGAGGGCCCCTTCGAGTGACATCCGGAGGATTGTAATGTTTCTCCAAGCTGCTCTTTCATGCCTTAACTAGTTATTGCAACAATTGTGAAGTCATCATGCTGTCTTGTGACTCAGATGACTTGCGCTTCAGGGTCTTCTGTCCATATTGACGTAGGTTTTCCTGGCTCAATGTTAGATTTTATTGTGTTCTTATTTAAAGAGGTATTGTCTAAGAAAACAGAAAGGCCCGTCGAAAGGGAGCTTTCAGATTATGCACTCAACAATCGAGAGAAGGTGCCGGGCTAGTCAAAAGAAAAATTTAAGGAAGGTAAGGAGAAGTATATGTACTCTTGAATTTACAGGATGGGGATTCGTTAAGAATAGGAAAAGAGACTGATGAGAGGTATGCAAGCTTCACGGTCAAAAAGAAATATGCAGAAAAAAAGAACAATCCAAAAGCAAACGTGAGAGAATGAAAGAAAGAACTCAGCGTGAAAAGAAAAGAGAAACGCCCGGAAACATTGTGATAACATAGAGAAGGTTGGCTTGACAAAGAAAGTATTGCAAAAACAGGTTCAAGACAATTGGATGCAGAACATGGGGTCTTTTAAGTCGAAGCATAACTCAGAAAGATCGTCCAAACTATTCCGCAAAGAGCTGAAAAGGGACTGAAAATGAAAGGAACAGTGAGCAGATATTAACGATTGGCAAATAAATGATCAATGAAGTGATGGATATGGACTCAACACTCTCAATCTTAGTGGCATGAATTTGAAGTTGATTAGCTAGTGAGTTTTTTAAAGTGAAATATCAAGTCAATTACGATGAACCGGTTGGCACTGGGATGCAATAGAAGTAGATAGACTGGGAAATCACCTGAATGATTGGCCACACTTGCCAGTTTGCCAAGAGCAGCTTTAAGAACAACCGATGGAGCCTAGCATAAATAAATTCCCAGGTTTTGCCCTCTGTGAAGCCCATGAAGCAGATAAAGTCTGGACAAAGTAGGTGTTAGCGAAAAGCATTGTGGAGAAATCAGGAAAGATTAACAACTCCATCATCAGGAATCAGGCAAACTTACAAACTAGTGAAAGTGGTGCCCTAGTTGTTGAGATCGAGCGAGATTGGGATTATTGACAAGGCGTATTGTTCAGTCTTGCATCCTAAAGGGGTTTACAGTCTCTCTCTCTCCACTCAAAGAAGCTCAAAAGAAGCTAAACGTAACGAAAACTCACATCACTAATTGGTCTGCCGTGATGTTATCAGTCGGAAGATGATCAACATTAAAGCAAATCAAATAGAATCAGCTGAGCGTCAGAGGAAAAATATAGGATTGCGAATGAGAAATGATGAGAATAACCGACCGGTGATGACCATTTTCAGGATAGTAATCAAGTCCAATGAGCTCCCGCTTGAATCTGTTTTGGGTAGGGATGGGGACTCGGCGAATGATTTTAAACCATCTTCATGATCTGAAGGTATGGTTGCATTGACCTCTAGTAATTCAATTGGACTAGGCGGTTTCTCGTTCAAGATATTCGAATGATTTGATCTGTGAGTTCGAGCTGGAAACTGTCTCTCTAGAAACTGGAAGAGAAGAATTAATGACATTAGTAAAAACTGACTGCAGACAAACTTTTACCAGACACTGTTAGATTGAAAGATGAAAAGTAAAGTTTCCATTCCTACTTCATTCCATTTTCCACTGATTCTAAGCGTATTCAAATGAAAGCGACGTTTTTCCCGGAACCGATGGATGAACACGTATAAATAGCATAAGTGTGATGTTGGATTGATGAGGGGCTCGGAACAGGTGAATTTCGAGGCAAAATAAAATCAATCTAACCAGTTTCAATGATCATAGCACTTACGGTCCCATATTTATACCGTATAAGAGGTATCTCATTAGTCTACCATAGTTGAAGTTGACGATAGCGTTCGGATCAGCATTCTACAAGACAAAAATTCCACAGATGTCAGATTGGGAGATTCAAGAACCGTAGCATAGCGAATAAATTATGACATGCCCAAAGACTGATAAACTGAGCGGCCGAATCACCCATAACTGAACAAATACCGTTGGCAAACGCCAGTGTCAGAAGAGGACTCCTACGGAACCAACGGTCGTACTGATGCCCGACTGAACGAAGTAATGAGATCATGCTCGATTGTGGAAGCAGTAGACTGGATGGGCGAAAGGCGAAATTGTCAGGTTGAAAAGTCTGGTTTTTTGCGCTGTTCGGTAGTTTCTAGAAGGGTCTTGTGTTTGCCTGTAGACCTTGTTGACGGCACCACGAAAAATGTAGGAAAGCGTGGACGGAATCCGGATAGATATGTGGATGGGAAGTTTCATGACTACATGGTTAACATGTATTCATGTCATCTGTCACACAGCATACACATGTATTTCATCCGCAGTCGCGCGGGGCGCGGTAAATATCAACGAAGGGTACACCACGGAGCGCGGTCGACTGTGGCTCAACGCGAAAATTGGGGTTGGGCCGACCCTCCCGCGTCCCGCCAGATATTTGGGCGGGCTTCGTAGCGGGAAAAGATGGCACCCGCGGTTGGCTTCACTGCCAGCGTAGGGTTGGCGTAAAACCACTCCGTCAGCCCGCGGTCAAGTAAACTCCCAACACCGGTCTGACGTTGGTGCACCGCTGTCAGCCCTGCATCCAATGTTGGCCTCCCGTAGGCGCCGCAGTCAGGATTGGGTCAAGAGACCTGAGGGCGACTTGCCAAAAGTATTTTCTCCTGGCGGCTTGAACCCATGATGGCCAGCTCATGATCAGCACTTGAGTCCAGGCATCAATCATGACCACTAGACCATGGCAGAATTTCTAAAAATAGGACGCAGTAATATGCACTATATTTTTTGAATCCAGGGTTTACTGAGTATTGTGAGCAAAGCAGACGCTCTCATTCTTCTCAAGACCTCACTTTTGTTTTCATTTTTTTTGTAATTTCTCTCCTATGTAGCCTTTTTCCTTACATGGAAACAGGCACGGAAAACCTAATGAACAATCATTTTCTTTTTTTCTTTTGGCTGGCTGGCTTGACATTGGCTTGCTCAGTTGGGTAAGAGCATTTCCACCGCGGGCGGTAGTTTTGGGGCGCTAAAATTTGATCTCTGGCAGTGCGCAGCCAGTTTTAGCGCCCCAAACTGCTGCGGCATACACCGCAAGAGTCTCTAAATAGTCATGAAAGGCATACATCGCCCCCGGTCCACTCCCCCGTCGAATCCACCCGGTTATTGAATTAGGGAGTTCTCTTGTTGATGATTGGAACAAAGCAGGTCGTTCCGGCCATCATGGGAAGTATATACCCCTCTCGATACCTGGAACGAACCGGCCATCGAGGGGAGTAAATATGCACCTCCCTCAATGAGGTCGTAACAATCCGGGTTATTCCGGTCATCGTGAGGAGTATATGCTCCCCGCAATCATTGGAACGAACCGGCCATCAAGGGGAGCATGTACTCCCCTCGATGATCAGAACAGACCAGTTTGTTCCGGTCATCATGGGGAGTAACCTCTTGATGACCGGAAGGAACCAGACATCAAAGGGAGTATGTACTCCTCTCGATGACCGGAAGGAACCAGCCATCAAGGGGAGTATGTACTACTCTTGATGACCAAAAGGAACTGGCCATCAAGGGGAGTACCTCTTGATGGCCGGCCTGCCTTGGTCATCATGTGAAGGGATTTTACATTCGGGGGTGTGAGCTGCAGTTTCACGAGGACTTTGGTGTGTGAAAGGGAGTTGAGGTGGGGATGAATGAGTCCCTAGTGAGTCCCTACATGTAGGGACTCGAGGTCGATATTTAGGGACGGCCGTAAATTTTTGACGCAAATAGCGCTTGCGGTGGGTTGGGTTGAGGCGGTAAACTCCTGAAATTTCCAACTAGGGCCCCAATTTAGGGCCCGCGGTGGGAATGCTCTAAGCCCTGTTGGACTTGCGCTTGACCAACTGGTTAAGCCAACGAGTCCCTCAGGCTGGCCCTACCAGCTGAGGTCGTCGGCCTGCCCGCCGAGGCTGCCTCATGTTGGTTGGGTAAGTTGGGTTACCCCCGCTTGACCCAAGTGCAATGCCAATGTAGTGGTTGGCAGGGTTGGCATATTACACTTGGGTCAGATGGGTCAGACCAACGTACATCTGACCCATTGCTGCGGTTGACCTCCCCCGCTGTCAGATGCAAGGCGGACAGGTCAAGCCTGCCCTGTTTTAGACCCCGCAGCCGGGCCAACGCAGTGCATTCCAGGAAACAAACTCGTGGTGTAGTTACGTTACATTGCGTTATCCGCGTGATTTTGGTAATGTAACTACTCCCGTTATCTGGGCCCCCCCGTTACTTTAATAGTAACGGGGACATTTCAGGCCCCGCGCGTAACGTAACAGGCCTCATTTTTTAGGCCCGTTATTGCGTTATCCCCCGGATAACGCAATAACAGACCATTTAAGGATTTTTTAGCCTCATTTTTTTCCCGTTCTCAGGGGCTCCGCGCGCCCGGATAACGCAATGAGTATAAAAAAAAGGGCTTAATGTGGTGCACTAATGTAATTGCACCGCCGTTACGCGTAACACGTAGATAACGACAAAAATTCCGTTACGTTACCATTATCTACGCTGTGGTGATCTTTTTTGTGGCGCCCGTGGCGCAGAGGATTTCTCAAGTTTTCAGCTGTCAAGACATCAACTCATGGGACGTCAAGACCAATCAGTGCGCTTCACGTGCGGTGGAATCATCAAGATGTTTCAGGATCAAGGACCCCGGTTTCTTTTGTGCTTGTTTTGTTTCTTTTTCTTTTTTCCTGTCTTATGTTCTTTTGTTTCTAAATGCGCGCATTGGAGAGGTTTAGTTATGCGGAGGGTTGGTTTTGTTTCTTTCTGTCTCAGGTGGTTTTCTTTTGTTGGTGTTGTTTCTTTCTTTTTTTTCACTGTTGTTGCGCGCTTGTACGCGCGGGTGTATGATGACCTGTCCACATATGTCACCAACTCCAAGGTTTGAGTTCAGTCTGAATTCAGGCTTTGGAGTGGCATGGACTTTGTCTGAACCATAATTTTCATCTCAGATCATCCATCACAGCCCCAAATCCCAGCAGTTAGATATCAAAAGCTTATTGATCACTTCCCTGCGTGCCTTCTGAGTTTCAAGCTCTCAGCCGCCGAGTCCCGAGTCGCGAAAAACTTTCCCTGATCACTACTTCCGGCCCCTTTTCGCCAACTCCCTTCCTGAATCACTTCTTTTCTCCTGATCTCTCAAAACAAACCACCGCCGACAAGGATCTAACCCCCGTTGCCTCTCAATATAAATCCCCCCCTCTCAAAGCTATAATTTGAATCCCCACGACTCTTTTCTGGATCACTGCGAAGGCAGCGCAGAGCGCACTCTCCCTTCAAGTAACTGCCGACGGCCCAGCACCGGTCAGAGTTCCACAACACGTTATGCGTAGCGTAACTACCCTTTGTTGAAAATATGAGAGCGTGCCATCGGGATCCGGATGCCTTTTGTTTTCCAAGAAGCTTGGACTGGGACGTTGCCGACACAAGTCGCAATCGAACTTAACCCAAGTCCCTCGCTGCTGCGGCGTCTGGTCTTGCAAAGCAAGCCTCCAATAGCCCTTGGCAGGAGGGACTTGCACGCTATCACCCCCTTTTGCAGAGCCCAGAATCCCAGTTTGGCTGGGTGGTTTATTCAATCCATCACAGTTTCCTGCTTTCAACATGTTTAACCTTAAAAATTTGCTTGGCATAAAGCCTTGCTTCTTGCCTATCATCTCATACAATCTGAGTTATGTTAGACCTTTTCTTCTGGTACAAATAAATTATCCAAGAAAATCAAACCTTGGAGTTTACTGAAGTCGAGTAACAGAGATCATCTGTGCTCAATGAAATCTACATGTAGTTTTTTTTCAACTTACAGTATACCATACAACGGCATACACCCCACTCGGTGGGTCATCCAATGGAGTGTGCTACAATTGAGTAGAGTCCAAACTCCATCCAATGACCCGGCTCCACTCGACGAACGGTGTAAAGCTCAAAAGTGTTCCTGAGAACCTTTTGCTGAGTGCGGAAAGGGATGTATGAGGAAACCTCTGCCTTTCCTGGTTCACTAGACACTAAAACAAGCCCACCAATCTCAGATTGGCAGGTTTAATGTAGTGATAGTGGAGTGTTATCAAAAGATAACTGTTGTTATAAAGTGGGTGCGATGAAGTTGCTAAAATGTGTTATGAGTGAGGAGTCTGGACTTCAACCAGATGATAGTTGGTCAAAGAGGACCCCTCAGAGGTTTGTGTTATGTAATGTGAGTGTTGTGTAGAGTTGTTATTTCGTGTGTAAGTGTTCTGTAATATGTGTAAAACCAAAATATAGGGTGACTGATATATTGTGGAGTGAGCAGTTGTGTACTTTGTTATAGGGGAAACTGAGTGCAGGTAGTCTGCTAGTAGTCTGCTGCGGGGAAAGTTACAACAGGGGAGGAGAGCCTCTTTTTATAGACAACAGTGAGGGATTTTAGCTCCAGAGGAGCTCCACATGAGAGATTTTAGCTAGGTACATGAGGGTTTTTGGCTAGTACATATGTTGAATGGGTGAATGTGATTGGTCAGGACTGAGTCTGTACAGGTGATTATGGGTTATGACATGCAGGCTGAATCAGGAGGTGTGATTGGTCAGGACTGTATGTTAGTGTAGTCATGCTGTAACCAGGTCACCTGCTGTTGTTATGCAACAAAGATCCACTAGCGCATGCAGCTTAGTGCATGCAGCTATCACATGCAGCTAGCACCTGCATGAGTGCCTGCATGTGTACACTGTATGTATGTAAGTGATGATGCAGCTATGTGTAAATGTGTATGTAGCTATGTATGTAACCATGTGTGTAACTAAGTGTTGTAAATGTGGATTGTGTAACTGTTTGAGGTTGTAAGGGGTATTGTGAGTGTGTAAGAGTATGTAACTTCTGAGTGAGTGCCCTTATGAGTGTTCTGTAAGGCAAGACTAGGGGTGAATTTGTCCCTAGAAACTGAATCTTGAGGAATATTAAGTGATTGATAAGAGGAAAAGGGAGATTAAGAGTAAAACTAATAGAAATAAGAAAGAAAAGCAGAAAATTTTGATTTTAGCATATAGGATACCATAAAGCATACCACACCGGTCATCGGATGGAGTCCCACTCCACTCAACAACCACTTATTGGATGGGGATCACGGGTCATCAAGTGGAGTGGTGCTCCATCCAATGACCGCGAAGTGGCACTCCACCCAATGACCGGTCGGGTGGGGTATACACCCTACTCAATGACCGGTCATCGGAATGGATGGAGTGTGGACTGAGCACACCCCACTCGATGACCGGTCATCGAGTGGGGTGTATACCCCACGCAACCGGTCATCGGGTGGAGTGCCACGTTGGATCCGGTCATTGGATGGAGTGCTACTGCACTCGATAACTCGACATTGAGTGGAGTGTACACCTAATGGCTGGTCGGGTGGGGATCCCGTAATGAACCGGCCATTGAATGGTTGTGTTGTCCAGCTACATTGCCACTTATGAGCACGGTCCTCAAATGAGGGTCTGTGCTCTAATCTCACAATGAATGTCTGCAAATCTGGGTTACAGAGTCAGTAACATTCATGAGGTTTGTTTCTCTTCTATAATTTCTCAGGATACATATGAGCCAGTACAAAGAGAAAAAAAATACCAGAATTAGCGGTAGCATGTTGGGCTGATCTGGAGCAAAAAATAACAACAAAAAGTCGTGGTATGCGAGATGTACAACGAAGAAAAGGAAAAAAAACCTGAAAACCCCATTCTCCGTGCGCCAGAATGGGGAGGTACGGCATAAGTCCCTCCTGACGAAGGCTCGCTTCGCGAGTTCAGCCTACCCCCCGGGGGCCCGGAGTCTCGAGGGACTTTGCTAAGTTCGGGAGTGATGTCCAGCTGACTTGATGCAAGCTTAGAATTAACCAGTGCAGCCAATCGTCGCTTGGAGTATGTTGGAGTCACCAAGGCTTTGCATTGTTGACACTCAAGGCAACCGATGACATCCACAACACACACATTGTTGACGTCTTACCAAGGGGTCATTGGTTAGGACCCATTGGACTCGTACAGGTTTGTGTATCTCTGCAGGCTTTCCCATTGCGCTACGAAGTACGTAGATTGATATGTATGTTGAAGATTATTTACATTATTTACAGAATGGCAAGTGATTGTGTTTATTGAAGGAAACAATAAGGAAATGGAATAATGTAGACCTCGGAAGCGGCTACTACAAAACAGGTGGAAGTGGACAGATCGTCAGAACCTTTTGTCATTTTCGTGCTCAAGAATCTTAACACTTACCTCATGGCGGTTTACAGTAAACCACCAAGACTGTCCAATCCGGGAATTCCGCCAGAGCCTAGTACATTGCCAAGGACGGGAAGGGAGTTCAATGAGGGGATTGGAAGTGAGTCCATCGATGGCAGGCTGCTGAGGCCAGGAAGGGAGCTCATCGATGAGAGACTGTCGAGCCCAGGAAGAGAGCCGATTATGGGGAGACCACCGCCGAATTGAGGGTCACGCTTGATAATCGAAGAAAGAAGACCGCCGACGGGTAAGCCGGAGGCGACGTTCTGGACATCAGGGAGACCACTGGTAAGACCGTTCAGTCCGGAGACTGCGGGCGCGACGTTATCGGTAAGGCCTGCGATGGGAAGTCCACCAGTTAGACCAGTGATGTCGCTAGTAACAGGGGCGAGAGTTTGAGTGACACCGCCGAGCTTCGAGGTAACAGGGGCGAGATCGCCCGTCAAGCCGGAAGCAAGCGGAGTGACGGTGTGAGTCAAGCCGCCAACCTTCGAGGTGAGGCCGGAAGTCAGAGGAGCAGCGACATTGCCCAAGCCGCCCGCCAAGGGGAGCCCTGCGAGGCCGTTGGTAAGACCGCCGACAAGAGGCAGTTCGGGAAGTCCTAAAATGGGGAGAGATTGGGAGTTTCCAGCTGAAAAAAGCACGGCAATAAGTTAAACGATTTACAAGGCTGTTGTAACTCGATGGGCTTACCGAAGAGGACGGCGACGGAAACGAAAATACAGGTAACATGCATGATGAAGATAGTTACGAGTGGCTTAAATAAAATATATAGTAATAGAAAATCGAAAGCTGTCGAGGCCGATTGATTTACAGTGGAGTTGACTAAGGGTTAGCCGTGAAAAGTTCAAGGGTATAATTTATTCTTCGGAGGACGGACGAGTGGTTGAAATGCTTGAGAGGATGAGGATGGGAAAGCGCTGGTGGTCCGCAGAGAGGCCATATTTATACCCCGACTTCGCGAAAGTGCACCCTTCCAAGGCAGCTGAACATGCCACGCCAAATTTGTTGCCCATGCATGCTGGCCTAAGGTGAGTGGGTTGGTTGACCAGACAGGTGCATCAGCCCGGCCGTTGTACCTTGGTATGGTCCAGCCAAAATGACTGATAGCTGGACCGGACTGCCCTCTGGTAAGCTCTCGTCATGCACTTGTAGGAATAGCAGTGGTTCGATCACCATGAATCACCCGAAGAGTGCGGTTGGAGGGTTATGGGCACCAAGCTGTCGAAATGCTCGCCTCTCCTCTATTATCTAGGAACAAGGGGCTTTTTCAGCCGGGACAAGAGCAGTTAACCCTGATCTGCCGGCCCGTGGTACGTTTGATGAAACTTCAGGCGACCGGTCAGCTCTTGTTGCATGTTGCTCCACTTGGTAGGGCCCCGGGAGAGGTAAGCCATGTTGCTCGCGCTAACGTGTTGGCCGTTCTTAGTATAAGCACTGATTGCAAAGTCTTACCATTCAGATTTTAATATTGTTGACTGGCATCTTTTCATCAGATGTCCTTTTGCTGTAGTGTAAGGGCCCGCGCGTTCGCCCGCGCGCGAGATCGAGATACATGTGGTTTTCTGTCACGATTTTGATCTTGGGGATATGCTTTATATTTACATCACGGGTGCTTCTCTGGAGTTGGTCGACGTCAAGCCTCAGTATTACCCTCGTGGCAGATTCGAGTCCGGCCAAGTATGTGTGGCAGACTTGCCGGTCTGTGCAACCTCAGTCATCCCGCTGGTTAAACTTATAAGCTCTATGGTCGACATGGTGGCTGGACACAGTCGTCAGCCAACCCTGTCCACTCCTTCAGACAGCAGCTTCCTTCGGCTGCCCTTTAGCCTTCAGGTGGCCGATAGAGACTCTGGCTGATATGTGGAGCCGACTCCTCGGGCGATTTGTGAACGCCTGGTCAATAAGTCTAACCAGCTGACAAAAAAAAGAGTCCTCCTCGGTCATGCAACATGACATGACCCATGACCACCATTCGTCACCCAGATGAAAAAGGCAGTCAGACCAACACTCCCGGTATTAGTTGGGGCATTGTTGGACTGGGCCGGTAGTCAAGCTACGAGTATCCATTAGATGCGCCGCAAAATGTCAGACGAGTAGGGATTCTAACAACGTGGCGGCGAGAGTCCAGTTCAGGCTAAGCAGTAGACAGGACAAATTATGATATGATTGATCGTGTTTTCTATTTAACCTCCGTCCATTCCCCAGCCAAGGAGATACCCCTCTGCCTTGCACACACATCTCACCTGATATCATTGTCATTAGACTCCATTAACCGAAACGCCGGTCTTTTTGCCATTTATTTTTCTTTCAATAGAAACGCCGGTCATTTCTTTTTCTTTTTTAATTTCTAAATTCAATATTTACACATTTGGATCGACATAAACAGGTTTTCTTTATTATTTATTCTCTCTTGTCCCGTCATTACACCTTTTCAACCCCATATCACCTACAAAAAAATCGCACAAAGCCATGAAAACAAGCTCCTTCATCCAATTCGTCGTAGGGATCATCTGCCTTCTCCAATTTACATGGGGGCATTCGTTCATTTTGGCTATTGATGGAGGGAACAGACGTCGATCCACGGGATTCGGTACTCGATTGACATCCCGAGGAAACCTAGTCCAGAACACGGGCATCATCTTACAAAAGGAAATCACATCGGGGGCTACGACACCCTGCGGAAGGATATTCGGCGGTGATGGGTTAAAGCCTTTTGTGATCGATGTTGCGCAAGAGTTGGCCTTTGGTAAGCATCTTCCGGCCCTCACTTTGTGAATTCAGCTGACTTTCTCAAGTCTTCACAGCTGAAGAAGATGGAGTTCCATCGGCAACGGAGGATGGTTCTATTTCTATGAGCGTCTATGTTCATAACCCAGATGGTGGGGGCCCCTACACCTGCGAGTATTCTTCCGATGCTACGCTTCAGCAGCTCCAGCCCATGGTAATTACAACCCAGATTGAAGGAGACAAAGGGACCAACCCGGCTGCCAAAGACTTCGCATATCCCCTAGTGGCAAACCTACCCAAGTGAGTCGCTGTCTACGTTTCGCCCAGAAAAACCCAGAGTCAATATTTTTCCCCTTTGCTCATAGCTTCTTGACATTCCTCGCTCTCAGTGACGCGATTTGCAGGGGCGGTACGAGAGGGGACACATGTATAATGCGCTGCATCAATTCCTTGGGGTTTGGCTCCTGCGCTGCCATCAAACCCTTTTCACCACCCAATCAACCCGGAATGCCAATGATGAACCAGTTCAGAAGGCGATCCATGATTCTGGGTGGACTGTGGGGACAATGAGCCAAAATTATGTATACTTGTAGCTTCCAAGAAAGGCCAACCATATTGCCCAAGGATTGTAATTCAAACAAAAAAATTGACTTGTTGGCCGAGTATGTCTAGCTTAACTGATTCCCATAAGCTTGTTGTTGCATTGAATTTGCGCTAACCAGAGAATTGAAGATTTTGGTGGGGACTCTCACACCTAGCTTCCTCAATGAATCTCCATTTTTTTCTTTCTGGGATCTCCGAAGTTTTGCCCATGAAGGAAAGCCATCTTCTTTGTTAACGATTTTCCTGTTTGTATTATGTATAGGTGTGAAAGTTGGATTCCGTACAGCACACGGTGTTTGACAACAAAGCGGAAGAAACAAAAATCAGCAAAAATAAATTCAAGGCGCAATCAAGGCCCTAGAAACAAAAAACACCTGAACATCCTGTTGTGACACTGCAGCATACCTCGACTGCGACACCTGTCACAGAGTTTTGTACATAGACTATTTAGGTTGTTCCTCTCTCTATATGATGCAAGTATCGATTATCAGAGTTCTCCATCCAACAGGTTATGAGCCTCTCGCCAGAGTAACTCAGAAATCGTATCATTTCTTCATTTCCCATCAGTAGCCGGCGACGAGAAGATTCACCCAATCGTAGTTTCTTCAAGAAACGAGTTCCGTAGTCACCATCGACGAGCATCAGTAATCGGCCGGCGAGCATTTTTTTTATCCTCCTTAACCGAACGATTTAAAATCAAACAACATATCCCGTAGCCGGCACCAGGACGAGCCTCCCTCAGTAGTTCCTTCAAGAACGAGCATAGTAGTCACCCCAGACAAGCCACAGTAGTCCGCCGGCGAGCCTTTTTTTTTCTGTCTCTCTTATCTCTACCCGATAACGCTCGCATTTCCTTTTCCTTCTTCCCTATCTGCGCCCAACTACCCTATAATAATAACAAATTTCGATTAAATATAAAAATTAAAAATAAAAAAAAAATAAAAAAAATAAAAATAGAACACTTACATATAACAACCTAGAAACTCCATTTCCTCTTCTCTCCCTGATTATCCGACCAAACTCGACCGTTGAAGAGCTAGTTCCCTATAATCCCTACTCTTGTCCGGTTACACTTGCAAGCAGATTCTGAGTTTACCGATCCCCAAAGCGAGCTCGTGGTGAATATCCTGCAGATATTTGCGTTGGACTGATCATCCATAGCTATGACGCCGCTGAAGGAGAGGTAGATTAGGTTTAAGCTTAGTAAGACGACCCAACAAGAGAGGTTTGGTCTGCTCTGCCTCGGGACGCCTACGCCGACCGTGGACAACTTCCCTTTTTTTTTTTTCTCTCTCCTTCATCCCTCTTTTCTCGAACCCTACCCATCCGACAACACTTCCTCATCGCTTCCAGTCAAGATGTTGGATAACAAACCCCCTTCTGGACGCCTACATCCGAAACCACGTCTAGGAGCAATACCCGGTCTGAGGACGATCGATCGCGCAACGCCCAAAAACCCGACAATGCGAAACGTCCTGGGCCCCCAACTCTTGTCGAACGATTTTTTCACCAGACGGCTAGGCCGCATTCCCTCCAATAACTCCCGAGACGAAGGACCGTCGACACTGGCCGCCAACAAAGGCAAGGACCGCGCTCTCTCGGACGACATGCCGGAAGAAACCACCTTCCAACCCAGATTGACCGGACGTGTACTTGGGTCTTCATCGACAAACTGGCGCCGCACCGAATCAGCGCCACACCTCAATGACAGCATCCCACCCGCTCCACCCACCAATCCTCAACATATTGCTCAATCAGACATGGCCAGCCTGATCGCCGAAATGAGGTTCCAACGTGAGCTTGAACAGGCTTGACTCCACGAAGATCGCGCCCGCAGGGAAGAAGATCGTGCACGCCGCGAGGCAGACGAGGAATCCACACGACGTCACCGTGAATTGGATGATGAAGCAAAAGTCTCCACGATCGTCAACGCGGCCGTAAAAAAACTCAATCCACAGGACATTCTCAAACCAGACGGTTCCAACATTTGCCGCTGGGAAGATGCACTCCGGATGACCGCCTTCGAACGCTTCCATAATAAGGACTTCTTCAATCCCAAGGAGAACGAAGTCATTGACTCCCACCACGAGATGATCGCACGCGGCATCATCCACTCTTTGGTTCATGCGGATCTCACGTACGACCTGATTGACTTTAACAACTCAGCTGAAGTCTACGACCACCTCGTTTCAAAATTTCGGGTCATCAATCGCGCCAAACAGATGGGCACGTGGGAAAATTTGAAGAAGATTTCACTATCTGACTACAGCAGCGCAGCCGAGGCAATTGCGGCAGTCAATCAGTGTGCCAGGAGCTTCCGCGAGCAGGGAGTCGATTTCACCTGGGACAACGTCATAGGGTTCATCTTCCAAGGGAACATTCGGGACCACCTCGCCAGCTCCGTGGACCACAAGGTGGAACTGTTCATGGAGACGCACGACTTTGAACTACCAACATCCGGCGATATTCTGCGATTTTGGGATGCAGCGCGAACCGAACACCGACTAGCCGCGGAAACAGGACGATCAGATTCATCCGCTCTAGCGCTGACTCTAGCTAGCCGAGATAGTTCTAGCGTTTCAGGATCAAACACCAGCACCGTTTCAGGGACCGTCTCAGGAGCCCCGGACGATCCATCAGTCTCCGCGATGGCACTGAACAAGCCACCGACATGTTACATATGCCGACAACCAGGACATTTCTCCTCCAACTGTCCCTCCAGCCGAAAAAACAACGGGCCCCGAGCCACTGTTGCCCGCCCTACCACTCAACCCAATTTCCCACCCTGCTCGATCACGTACAACTACGATCGCGTACCGTACATCAAGCCTACCCAGCCAGACCAAAGAACCACTGCCCTGTCCCGCCCATCGGGACAACTCCCTGCGGCCTCTCGCCAATCTGCACCACCAGCCAGCAGAACCTCTTCGTCAACCCTCCAAACCAAAAGCGTCGAGACGAGACAGATCAATCCGGACCTGTTCGCCGAGGAGCAGGAAGAGGAAGCTGAGTACGTCTTCGAGAGCAAAAAGCTGTCCGCCGAACCATCAGGCCTCCGCTTCAATCTTCGAGAAATGACTATAGAGCGCAATGGCCAAGAAGTCCTGTGGGACACAGGCGCATCTGACAACGTAACAGGCGACAGGTACGCGTTACATGACTTCACCCCGCTAGAACGACCAATAGCCGTGAAGGTAGCAACTGACTCAGCTTGTGATTTCATCACAGGCATGGGTACCTTGAAATTTGTCGGGACGAACAGGGCGACCATCGTAGTTAAGAAAGTTTACTACTGTGAGCGCGCTCGTTCCACACTACTGTCTCTAGCGGCGTTCAAGAAGTCTAATGCTATTTTCAGGGTTCAGGGAAACTTCGATGCGATCGATCTAGTATTGAAAACGGGTCTGCTACTTCTGCGCAGTGTTTTCGATCCCAAAAACAACACTTGGCCGTTACCTCTTCCTCTCCGAGCTCCCATTGTTTCTCCCCAAGTTTCGTCACCATATGAAGCCTGTAATACTCTGCCGCAAGCAATTGAAACCAACTCCTTTTTCAAGTCCCCTAATCTTGTCGAGCATAGTCAGTTCACGTGGAACCCGAATGACTTGACACCTGACGAGAAAACTCTCCTATTCTGGCATCGCCTTTTTGGACATGCCAGCTTGAGAAAAATCAGGAGATTGGTTAAGATGCAATTAGGTTACGGCCTCCCTCATACGATGCCCACCGGCTCCATCAAGTGTCCGGTATGTTCCATTTGCAAAGCAACAAGAACCTCCGCACTCGGCCCTACAAAACGCTGCATTGAGAAACTTTCTGTTATATGCGTTGATCTCATGGGTCCTTTTGATACTCCCACCATGACAGGCGGCAAATACGCGCTTACCATACGTGATGTTTTCACCTCATACAGCGAAGTACAGATCCTGAAAGCTAAGAGTGAAGCAGCAGAGATGTTGATGCAAACAATCTCACGGTGGGAAACTCAACTCGGGTCCAAGGTGAAGATTCTTCGGTCAGATAACGGCGGCGAGTTTGATTCTAAGCTCTTTGGTAAGTACCTTGCCGAGAAAGGCATCATAGCGGAGCGCTCACTGCCGTACCATCATTTTCAGAATGGAGCAGCGGAAAGATACAACCGGACCGTTTCTGACATGGGGAGGAGTATTCTCTACGACAGCGAACTCGGGAAAGAATTCTGGGGATACGCCTTCATGTGGGCAGCATGGACATTGAACAGAATACCAAACCGTATCACCAAGGAGAAGACGCCATACAAATTCTTTTTTGGCGACAAACCGCAGCTTGACAGAACAAGAGTGTTTGGATCACGTGCATTTGTCCTGGTGGCACCTGAAAAACGGAAGAAACTAGATGACCGAGCAATAGAAGGACTGGTGGTCGGCCACCTGCCCGAGTCCAAAGGTTGGACGTTCTGGTTACCACAGTCGAAAAAACTCGTCTCATCGGCGTGGGCTGATTTCGGCAGAAACGCATTGCCAACGGCGGCAGAAGCTTCTAGCGGGAATAAACAAAATATGACTTCGGCCGGACTTCCAAACGCAGGACCAGCAACTCAAGCCAACCACCTTGTGTTCAACGACTTCACTCAAGAAAAACTAGTCGACGAACAAGAACGGCTAGTTGATACCTGCTTGAAGACTTGCGCGGACGATTCAGGTAAGGTTCCTCTCACATTCAAGGAGGCCATGCGCTCCCCGGAAGCGGCTAAATGGAAAATAGCTATAGACACTGAGCTAGACAACATGAAGAGGAAGAATGTCTGGAAAGTGCGACGCCTCCCCGCCAACCGTCGCAAGTTAGGAGCGCGCTGGGTCTTTGCGAGGAAATCAAACGCTGACGGCTCTATCAGATACAAAGCCAGATATGTTGCGAAAGGGTTCAATCAAAAAGAAGGCACCGATTTTGCCCACACCTTTGCGCCTACAGCTACTTTCACCTCAATGAGGATTTTACTTTCCATTGCAGCCCGCAATAATTGGCCCATCTACAACTTTGACTTTGTTGCGGCGTATCTCAACGCACCCATCAACAAAGAAGTGTGGGTCCAAGCCCCTGAAGGGCTTGACGTGAACCTTGGCAAAGCGTGCTTACTTCAACGCGCACTCTATGGGACGAAGCAAGCAGCCCGATGTTGGTGGAAACACCTGAGCGGGACTTTAGCCGACCTTGGATATGTCTCTAGCTATTACGACTCAAGCGTGTATACACTCAGCAACAAAGCGGACAAGTCCATCATTTGGGTACATGTTGACGATGGCATTGTCACAGGATCATCTGACAAGGCTTTGAAGTTGCTCGAAACACAACTGAAAGGGTGCCTCGAAATCAAATGGTGCGAAGGACTGACTAGTATGGTTGGCGTCAAGATCGCAAGGACAACCAACGGCTTCGAACTAACACAGCCTAATCTGATAGAGAAGATCCTCAAGGAGCACTGGGACGGTGTCACTGTCCACTCGTCGCCGCTCCCCGAAGGATACTCCGCAAATTCGGAGCCAGACGAATGTGGCTCCAACGGCAACACTTTCCTCTCAACCATTGGAAGCCTTAGCTATGTAGCGGTAGGAACACGTCTCGACATAGTATACAGTGTTAACTACCTAGCCAGATTCTCCAGCAGACCTTTGGCGGTTCACTGGAAGGGACTCAAGCACTTACTTGGTTATCTGGCGGGGTCAAGGACAACTCCGCTGCGCATCCACCCCGATAAATCCCAAGCGACCCCGGTGGAGTGCTACGTTGACGCAAACTGGGGCGGCCCCAACTCCAGATCAACGTACGGAGTCGTCATCCGCTTGTATGGTGCGCCTGTCATGTGGGTCTCCCAAAGACTAGTCACAGTGGCTAGTTCAACTTGCCAAGCTGAATACATGGCGCTTGGGCATGCGACACGTCACACCCTTTGGATCCGAAACCTGCTGTATGACATCATTGGGACCCAGTTTCCGGTGACAATTTACTGCGACAACCAATCTGCGGTCAAGATTGGCTGTGAGGACGCGTCTAACAAGCGTACCCATCACATCGAACGCGAGTTCTATGTTACGAATCAAGCACTCTACGAGAAGAAGACTTCTCTGAAATGGATCCCCGGAACAGATCAGATTGCGGATGTCCTCACCAAAGCGCTGGGCAAGTCAGCACATTCAAAATACAGCGCTATAATCCAAGGCTTCAATCCCTAGTTTTTTTTTCATCTCTTGCATCATTTCTTGTTATTTACATTGTTTTTTATCTATGGAGTTCCGGTTTCTTGTCGAGGGGGGGGATGTTGTGACACTGCAGCAGTCCTCGACTGCAACACCTGTCACAGAGTTTTGTACATAGACTATTTAGGTTGTTCCTCTCTCTATATGATGCAAGTATTGATTGTCAGAGTTCTCCATCCAACACATCCGGTTGACTTGTCTGACATGGCATCGGATAGAAATGTCCGATGTTGTCTTTTTCTTTCAGTGGTGGAGGGGCAGGGAAAGCTAGACTACTCTATTGTTCTGGGTTGGGATTGGGAAGCCTTCCTCAGGACTAAAGTTAACCTAGCTTGAAGGTATCCCTGTCTATGACCTGGGAGAAACTACTGAGGGAATAATGGGGCTCAATCATGAAAAACAGTTGCTTTGTTGTATTCTACATCAGAAGTGGTAACCAGAGCAGCTTCATTTGTTGAAATTTCCCACCACTGCAAGAAAAACTCTAGAAATTGCTTGCAGTTGAGATGCAAGAGCTCAAGGCAAGCTGTGCCTCATGCAAGAATCAAGCACTGGTTGATTCCATTCACATTGCATAATTTATGCAAGAGTGAGTCTAAGGTACAAAAAACTGAGTACAGGCTCCAAAATACTGAGTTGATACCTGTTAGAGATTGCCAAGTGGACCCGGGTACCCGTGGCGGGTGCGGGTACCTACGGTCATTTTGGGCATATTTAGATACCCGGACTCGGACCCGGCACCCGTAGGGCGGGTACCGGCGGTACCCGTGGCGGGTATCACGGGTACCGCCTACAATTCAACCCTCTAGCCGGTCTATGCCGGCTCCAAGGGCAACAGTGGGTCACTACTTTACGGTTATTGGTAAAGTAGCGTTATCGTAGCGATTTTTGGTCACTCTACGATAACCGGACTGGTCACCACTGTGAAATCTGGTGTGATATTGATAACGCACTCAGGGAGAGTTTTTTTTTCAAGGAAGCTACGATATCTATGTGCAGAGCAGCAGTTATCGAGCAAGATATTGAGCAATAAAAGGCCATATTAGGGCAAATTTGGCCTTTCATTGCTCATCAATGTGTTCATTTACCAGTAACAGCTGTATGAAAGGGCCATTCTAGGGCAAAATTGGCCTTTCATTACAATAACTTGTTAATTTACCAGTAACAGCCTTATGAAGAAAGGCCAGTTACGATAACCGTGACACTGCTATCTGCGCGCTAGCAATAACGATAACCGTGAAAAACATAACTGAAGGTTGCTACTTTACTCTCCTGGCCTGGTTATCGTAGAGTAAAGTAGCGACCCACCGTTGCCGAGGGTCATCAAGGGTGTATATACCTTCTCGATGCCTGACCTGGGCCGGGTACCAAGAGGGTGTATGTATACCCTCTCGATGTCCGGTCTGTGCTGGACACCAAGAGGGCATACAGTCTTGATGACCGGCACAGACCAGACATCAAGAGGGTGTGTGCATACCCTCCCAATGTCCGGTCTTAGCCGGTCATCAAGAGTTTACACCACCCTTGAAGCTGGCATAGACCGTCATCAAGGGTGTATATACCCTCTTGGTGCCCGGTCTGGGCTGGATATCAAGAGGGTATGTCTGCGTGTGAATTCTCAATGTCCGGTCTGGGCCGGACATTGAGAGTGGATGCTCTCTTGGTGTCCAGCACATACCGGACATCAAGAGGGCATACATACACCCTCCCAATGTCCGCTCTGTGCCGGACATCAAGAGTGTATGCCCCCTTGGTGTCCAGCACATACCGGACATCAAGAAGAGGGCATACATACACCCTCCGATGTCTGCTCTGTGCCGGAAATCAAGAGTGTATGCCCTCTCGGCGTCCAGCATGTGCTGGAAACCGAGAGGGTTAGGTTAGCCGGGGCCATGATTGCGTTGAAAAAGGTTGTCCGTGACTGCTTGTCTCCAGACCTTTTGCAGCGGGTACCTGGACGGGTACCCGCCATCTAAAATTTACATACCCGGACCCGCACATGGCACCTGCAGGCGGGTACCCGCCAAGGGCTGGTGGGTACCCGCCCACGGATACCGGGTACCCACGGGCGATCTCTAATACCTGTGCAAATTCCCCTTTCATATGCATGTACCCCTTTCATGTGCACAGATCCCTTTTGTATGCATTGACCCCTTTCATCATGTGTACATACATCTTTATGTGCACAAACCTAGGGTTGAAAGTGGGTTGGGTTGACCCACCGGGTATCCAACCCGTGTTGTGTCGGCTTTTGTCTCAAAAACTGGTTTTTGACCCGACCCGCTAGATTTTTGGTTTGGGTTTGGGCAGCCTATTTTCTAATTGGGTTGGACTGCAACCCAACTACAACACCCCCAACAGTAAATTTGGGGGTTTTTGGCGCCTAATAGGTCAGTTCAACCCAAGACCTGTCGGGTCAGAAACCAACCCAACCCAAAACAGTAAGACGTTGGGTTGAGTTTGGGCAGCATATTTTCAAATCTGACCCAAACCAAACCAACCCACACTAAATTCCGGTCAGGTTTGGGTACTTTTTTCTGACCCAAACCTGAACCGGTTTCATCCCTACACATACCCCTTTCATGTGCATGTATCCCTTTCACAATGTCTACATACCCCTTTCATCATGCGTTCATGACCCTTTCGTGTTGACATGTCCCCTTTGAGTTTTTTACATCCCTTTCAATACCCCTTCTATCATTCAGTTACATACCCCTTGGATGTTTACATATCCCTTTCATGTGAAAATAACCCTTACTGCACATACCCCTTTCAGGCCTACATACCCCTTTCAGGCTTACATACCCCTTTCAGGCCTATATACCCCTTTCATCATGTTTACATATCCCTTTTAGGTGTTAATACACCTTCTCACATTCACCTTTCATGTGTAAATACCCTTTTTATGTTATTCTGGCTGGATTGAATGGCACATGGAGTGTTTAGGGTAACACACAGGTCTTTGGCAGCCAAGAGACAGATCCAAACAGAGCTGCTATGGCAGGCTAGATCCTTCCCCAGCCCGGGCCTCCCTCAACCATGAGGGGTCTCGAGGAGGTGAACTTTATCCACAAGGACCACCTGCCATGGAAGGCAGGGAGAAAAATAGATTTGGTGGTTGACAGGGTTGAAAAACAGGAGGCTAAGAGAACCGTAGCATCTTTTCTGGAAACCTTGGACCCTTCAACTGACTTAGTGATTTTTACTGATGGATCTGCCCACCCGGAGGAAGGATTAGGGGCTGCCGCGGTCTCAGGTGACATAAGACAAACCAAACTTGCCTACTTGGGACCACCAGGGATGGCCTTGAACTTTGGATGTGAACTGGTTGGCATCCAACTCGGCCTGGAGATGGGAGGCAAGGCCAGGCTGCCAGCAGGCGGCACTTGGATAATTATCTTGATGGACAGTCAAAAAGCTATTTTCAGGCTTAATTTTCCAAGGGCCCCTAAGCTGGGGCAGTACTGCTGGAGTGGTAGCTCGCAGGAATGATGATTTTATAATTACTATGTAATAAAATCAGAACAAAACTATCTACAAAATATCTGTGACAGTTAACACTGTCAAGTACTAAATACATGTCACAACATCCCCCCCCTTGACAAGAAACTGGCAAACGGTAAAAAGAAAGAGAAAAAAGGAAAAAAAGGAAAAAAACAAACAAACAAACAAAAAAGAACTAAAAGGAAAAGAAAGAAAAAAAATATCAGCTGCGGAAACCTAAGATTATCTTACTGCATTTATTGTGCGCTGATTTCCCCAGCGCCTTGGTCAACACATCTGCCACTTGATCCTTGCCGGGGATCCATTCCAGGGAAGTCTTCTTTTCGAAAAGAGCCTGGTTTGTCACATAGAAGTCGCGTTCTATGTGGTGTGTCCTCTTGTTGGAAGCATCCTTGCAGCCAATCTTCACCGCTGATTGGTTGTTGCAGAGGATACACACTCTGAATTCCGCTCCAATGATGTTGCACAGTAGGTTCCTAATCCACAGTGCATGGTGTGTTGCATGTCCTAACGCCATGTATTCAGCTTGACAATTCAAGCTTGCTACGGTGACTAAACACCGTGAAACCCACATGATGGGCGCGCCGTACAGGCGCAGGATGTAGAGACTGTAAAATGAAGATGTGTCTGGTGAGAGTCGAACTCACGACCTCAGCTATGCTGAGACACATACTAGAGTGCTGCCTTTACCAACTAGGCTACAGACGCTCGTGGCTGCCAGCTGGGTGGTTGGTTGGTAGTGCTCATGGGTCGATCCGACAGCCCTCCATACTGTGGTGATACATCATGGTAGCAGACTAACAGACAACTCAACACCCCCCCTTGCTACATGATGGGAAGTGGGGATTGACTCCAAGAGAGAGTGGGAATGAGACCCAGGAAAGATGATCAGCGTAGGGATTGAACCCGTGATCTAGATGTAGGCTTATAGGGGTTTGCGTGGTCTTACAAGTAAGCATTCACAAATTCATCAAGTCTCTATTGTAAGCGAGTAGCGCTCAGGTAGCTCTGGGCTCATAACCTGTAGAGACTGTAAAATGAAGTGTGTCTGGTGAGAGTCGAACTCACGACCTCAGCTATGCTGAGACACATACTAGAGTGCTGCCTTTACCAACTAGGCTACAGACGCTTGTGGCTGCCAGCTGGGTGGTTGGTTGGTAGTGCTCATGGGTCGATCCGACAGCCCTCCATACTGTGGTGATACATCATGGTAGCAGACTAACAGACAACTCAACACCCCCCCTTGCTACATGATGGGAAGTGGGGATTGACCCCAAGAGAGAGTGGGAATGAGACCCAGGAAAGATGATCAGTGTAGGGATTGAACCCGTGATCTAGATGTAGGCTTATAGGGGTTTGCGTGGTCTTACAAGTAAGCATTCACAAATTCATCAAGTCTCTATTGTAAGCGAGTAGCGCTCAGGTAGCTCTGGGCTCATAACCTGTAGAGACTGTAAAATGAAGATGTGTCTGGTGAGAGTCGAACTCACGACCTCAGCTATGCTGAGACACATACTAGAGTGCTGCCTTTACCAGCTAGGCTACAGACGCTTGTGGCTGCCAGCTGGGTGGTTGGTTGGTAGTGCTCATGGGTCAATCCGACAGCCCTCCATACTGTGGTGATACATCATGGTAGCAGACTAACAGACAACTCAACACAGGAGAACCCCGTAGGATGATCTGGAGCTGGGGCCGCCCCAGTTAGCATCAACAAAACAGTCCACTGGCACCTTGTCATCGCCAGTTGGGTTGATGAGTAGAGGTGTGTCTTTTGTGCGTGCTAGGTATCTGAGTAGGTGTCACAAAACTTTCCAGTGAAGCGTGGAGGGTTTGGTTGAGAAACGTGCCAAGTAATTGACACATTACGCAATGTCAGGAAGTGTACCAACTGCTACATAGCTCAGGCTGCCAATAGTCAAGAAATAGTCAGTGCTGTTCAATCCTTCACTATTGTCGTCGGTGTTGGCGGTGTAGCCTTCAGGCAGCGGGTTGGAATAATTTGTTGTGCCATCCCATCGATCTCTCAGTATCTTCTCAATCAGATTTTGTTGTGTCAGTTTGAAACCGTCAGTGGTCCGCTTGATTTTGACTCCAACCATGCTTGTAAGGCCCTCTTCCCACTTGATTTCCAAAGAACCCTTCAATTGTAGTTCCAATAACTTCAGTGTGAGCCCGCCCCCCGCGACCTCACCAAAGGAGTCACAAGCATGTCACAAAACCGCCTCTGACCGAACTCTTAGACCTCGTCGGCCCGCACCCTCCTAGTCCAGCAGGGAAGTACTAACACTTCCCCTGGACTAGGTGAGCATTCAACCCTTCCTCCTTGTCCCTTCCCATTTCCTATTCCCTCTCCATTGTATATACAGCAGGGAAGTACTAACACTTCCCCTGGACTAGGTTGCAATTTATCCAGAGTTAGGTTCCAGAAGTGTCCCTCCAAGGTCTTGACCTTGTACCACGCCCCCCTTGAGCCTCATAGCTCCTCATGATCAGTGAAGCTCGATTGGAGAGCTTACATTCAGAGCTTTGTTGGATGACCCGGTAACAATCCCATCATCTACGTGGACCCAGATGATAGATTGGTCCGCCTTATTGCTCAAGGTGTATACACTTGAGTCGTAGTAGCTAGACGTGTAACCAAGATCCGCTAGAGTTTTGCTGAGATGTTTCCACCAGCAAAGGGCTGCTTGTTTTGTGCCGTAGAGTGCCCGTTGCAAAAGGCAAGCTTCTCCAATGTTGATGTCAAGCCCTTCTGGTGCCTGCACCCACACTTCCTCATTGATGGGGGCGTTGAGGTATGCAGCCACAAAATCAAAGTTGTAAATGGGCCAGTTATTCTTAGCGGCAATTGTGAGCAGGACTCTCATCAAGGTGAAAGTAGCGGTAGGTGCAAAAGTATGGGCGAAATCTGTGCCTTGTTTTTGATTAAAACCTTCTGCTACGTATCTAGCTTTATACTTGATTGATCCGTCATTATTTGTCTTCTTGGCAAAGACCCAACAGGCGCCAAGTTTACAATGCTGTTTTGGCAGTTTGTGGACTGTCCACACCTTTTTTTGACGGAGGTTCTTGAGCTTGGTGTTGACCGCCTTTTTCCAAAATTTGGCCTCCTTGGAGCGCATGGCGGCTTTAAAGGTTGCTGGCACTGAAAACAAATCATCAGTGCAGTTCTCTTTGGCCTTGTCAACCGCTGCCTCCTGTGAGACCACTTTGGTTTCTTCCTTGAAGTCGTTCAGTTGTAGCTGGTGGGATTCTGAGACCTTGTTCTCATTGGTTGATGCTGAAGCAGTAGCAGTAGGATTTTTCATTTTCACAGACGGTAACACATTTTTGCCAAAATCAGCCCAAGCGGACAAGACGAGCTTTTTTGTAGCGGGTAACCAGAATGTCCAGCATTTGGATTATGGGAGGCGGCCAACCACAAGGCGTTCGACCGCACAATTGTCGAGCTTCTTCTTTTTCTCAGGTGCAACATGAGAAAACCAGACAGCGTGCTGTGAGCTATGGGGGCGATGATGGGAGGCCGACAACAAACAATGATGAGAGATAAATGAACTAAGCACCTATTCAGGTGCGCAGGGAATGACTCGGAGAAAGATGAGTGATCACATTGCAAAGGGAGCATGAAGCAGGGGAGAAAGGAACAGGGAGAAACATGAAAAGAACAAGCAAACCTGAGAAAACCAGACAGCCTGCTGTGAGCTATGGAAGCCGATGATGGGAGGCCAACAACGATTGATGATGAGAGAGAAATGAACTAAGCACCTATTGAGGTGCGCGGGGAATGACTCGGAGAAAGATGAGTGGAGAAAAAGAAAAGGAAATGGTACAACAATACTACAACTAGATACATGCTTCTAAACCTAATGTAGTGATGAATAAGGTTGTACCGGGGCCCGCTCCACCTAACTGACTTTCTGCAGTCATCCGCCTGGTCCTACTCTCTGGACTGTATCACAACTGCCCCCCCTGCTCCCTATGCAGTGGGAGCCTCCTTGATGTCAATGGCTTTCAGGGTCACTTGCGAGACCGCCGCTTGGGTTTTCTGTAGATTCAGCGGTTTCGTGAGGAAATCAGCAGGGTTGTTGGTAGTCCCAACATAAAGGACCTCAAAGTTCCCTGCCGTGTAGATGTGAAAACAAAGCCAGTGATGCCTAACATTCACGTGCCTTGTAAGATGTTGATAGACGGAGTCTTTCCGCAAGGCTCGCGCGCCTTGATTGTCGCAGTATAGCTTGACAGGAGAGGATTTGATGTGAAGAAGAGGGTAAACTTGGTCCAAAAGTTGTTGAGCCCACCGGAGATCTTGACCAGTCAAAGCGCATGACTGATATTCTGCTTCTGTCGTTGATAAGGATGGCGCATCGTTGTCTTGTTTCTGACACCGCCAGCCGACCACCCCTTTATGTTGAAGAATGCTGCCAGCGAAGGACGCCGCACCGACGCCAGATGCGTAACTTGCATCCGCATAACCAACCAACCAATTTGCTGTATCGCCAACGCGCCCCAAGGTCAACCCAAAGTTCTTCGAATGCTGAATGTACCACATGGTACAGAGGAGTTGTTCTTGGTGAATCTTGTCCGGCGAGCTCAAAAACTGCGACAGGTAGCTGACAGCAAAGGCTAGGTCCGGTCGAGTGCACTGAACAAGGTATTAAAGCAGGCCCACCCCCCGGCAATAGTTGAAGCCAAGATTGACTGGTTGATTCTTGAGTGGGCAGGTTAGTGAATTGCCAGGAAGAGGAGTTGACGCCAGCTTGAATTTGAGAGACCGAATTCCTCGAGGATCTCCCTGGAGTAGCGGTCTTGACTGAGAGTGATGATCCTGTTGGTCCTGTCACGAGTGACTTGCATGCCAAGGACCCATTTTCACTGCCCCATGTCTTTTATCTCAAACCGTGCTTTGATCTTTTCTTTAAGAAACAAGACATTGGGTCCCATAATGACCAAATCATCCACATGAACAAAAACAAAGCACGGCCTGGACAAATCTTGATGGAGGAACAAAAATGGATTGACAACGGCCAGGAGAAAATTGATGGAATCAAAGAAATCACTTAGGGCTTTGTACCAACAACGCGGACTTTGCTTCAAGCCATAGAGGGATTTCTGTAGCTTGAGACCGTGGCCGGGGGGAAGTTCGACGCCGAGTCCTTCTGGAACCTTGATGAAAATCTCTTCCTCCGGAACACTGTTGAGGAAGGCGCACTTAACATCCATCTGGTGGATTTCGAAGTCCAATTCAGCCGAAATGCCAAGTAAGATCCGGAGGGTCGCTGTTTGACCTGTTGGAGCAAAGTTGCAGTTGTAGTTCACCCCTTTGACCTGACAAAAGCCCCGAACGCACAGACGAGCCTTGTACTTGAGTAGCTCCCCGTTAGTGTCAAACTTGTGCTTAAACACCCAGGTAGTGTCCAATTTGCGATGTGGTAAGCCAATCCTGATCTACCCAGAAAACCAGCAACCATCAATTACAAGGCTGTAACACCTCAAGACTAAATCCCATACCTCTGGCCCCCTTGTCAGCAAAGCCCAAGGCCCTCAACATCCTCACTCAATGGTCATACCCTGGATAATAGTATTCCCTCTTCCCACACTCCCCCTCTCTTGGATAAACCCTCTCCCTAGTCTCAAACATCTACCCAGATCACATGTTACCCCCTTCTTCTAGTGTTTCCTTAGAACCATGTGCTCAAAGATTTATAAGCACCCTTGAAACCCTTCACCCTCCAAACCCAACATGGTACACATTATACTAGACATAGCCCCAAGCCTCACCTACATTATTACTTCCTGAAACAATTCCTGAAACACCTGACTCCTCCTATCTTAGATCCCTAGATTATTACTTCCTGAAACACTTCCTGAAACACCTAAATCCTCCTATCTTAGATCATAGAATATTCTACCCCTGTTATGTCTCACATATCCCCTCCTCCAACTAGGAAGATTGCACCATAGCCCCCAGAAGATGGCATCATCCCCACCCACTATTACACCATCATGTGACTCCTTGACCCACTACTCTGACCACATGGCTGTTTCATCCTATAGAAGTAGAATGTTCTATGCTTCCCTTCAGGTTATCCTTGTTTCCTCATGGCTCCTCTTTCTTGTGTATATAAACTGGGTTGTTTTCCTCTTCATTTGTTCCCCATCAGATCCTGTCAAAGTAATTCAGATGACTGGTCACCTATCATTAGCCTTGCTTATGCCAATAAATCAGATTGGACAAGCTTGATATCTGTGTACAAAATATTAGATTAGTAGAAAAGTAACCCTCAAGACATATCTCAAGAATCCTCCATAGCCACACCTTTCCATGAGAGTCCACACTCTTATATCTTTTTCTTGTTCCCAGAGAGGCAGCCCATTAAAGCACCATTCCCTCTCCAGCTCTATTCATCCCAAAGAGTAGTTCCACAGCGACATCCTGGGGTTTTGGGAGCCACCCCCATACTTCGCGGCGTCAAATGTTGTTGATTTTGACCTCCACTGCCATCAGCCACTTGTTTTCATCAATTCGCCCAAGTATCTCGCCGTAGGTTTTGGGGTCCTTGTGCAAAGTGGGTTTGCCAACAATAACAAGCGCACGGTGACGTATGGAACCGGCGATGATGTTGCCCTGGTTGATGTCTGAAGAGATATCCCGGGGCGCGATGTCATAATGAGGAACATACGCGTACCCCTTTCTTGGAGGGAGTGATGGGGTGAAAGGGGGGTTGAGCGCTGGTGCTGCAGTGGAGGGATCAGCTAGGGGAGGCTTGGGTGCTGGCTCTGGTGGGGGCCGTTCCTGTACCTCATGTGGCACAGGGACTTTGTCGACTGGGGTTTCAGCTGGAGGTGGTGGCGGTGGCGCCAGAACTGGGCGTGCTTTGGGTTTGTTGAAGTCAAAGAGAACCGGAGGGGGAGTGGGAGCGTCTAAAGGTGAGAGGAAAGGGAAGGTTTTTGGGAAGAGCCTCACGTGGTGAGATCCCACAATCTTGTTTGTTTTGGGGACCCACACCTTGAATGAGTGATGGTGACCATCATACCCGATGAACACAGCCTCGGCGCCGGAAGCGGAGAATTTGGAGTCTCTCTACTTCTTCTCCTCGTAAAGCACTGCCCGGAAACCAAATGGAACAAGGCTGGAGAGGTCTGGCTGCTTCCCATGCCATTTTTCATATGGCAATGCAAAGCCTAAGGAGCTGTTGGGAGATCGATTTTTGAGATAAACCGACAGCACTACTGCCTCCCCCCACCAGTCGAGAGAAAGTCCGCACGTCATGAGCATTGCCCAAGTCTTCTCAATGGTTGTTTGATTGCCTCGCTCTGCAAGGGGATTTTGTTGTGGGGTGTATGGGGCCGAGGTCAGATGCTGAATCCCACAATCCTCAAACAGAGTCTTGAATTTATTGTTACAGAACTCCCCACCATTGTTGGAAACAACTAATTTCAATTTAAGGCCGGAAAATGTCTCAGCCTGGTTGAGGAAGACACAAAAGAGATTTAAAGTGTCTGACTTACATCTCATGGGGTAGATGAATTGGTACTTGGTGAAGCCATTGATTATCTTCAGGAATTGTTTGTTTCCTCCCCAAGATGTAGGTGACATGGGAACACAGAGGTCCATGTGGATGCAATTGAGTGGAGCGTTGAATGTTGGTAAGCGTCCACCAAAAGGTTGATGATGCATCTTTGGGAGATCACACACGTCACATTTGAGAGATTTCACGTCAAGGTCGGGATAGGACTTCTTGAGGTAGGCCAGACTTGGGTAACCAAGGGCTCAATGGAGATCGAGTGGCGAGAGGGAATCAATGGACAGAGCTTTCAGCGGATTCATGTTGATGATGAGCACGTTCTCCTTGGTCAACCCCATGAAGATAAGATCGGCTCCCTTCCGGCATTCGAAGCGACGACCGTTAGAGACAGGAAGTAATGAGTAACCCAACCAAATAAAATGGGTTAGAGAAACCAGAGAGTTTGAGAGATTGGGCGCATAATACGCCAGGCTGAGTTCTAACGGTCCAGTTGCTGTTTGAATGATAGCTGGCCCAAAACCAAGTATTGGGATGGCCGCCCCATTGGCACCAAAAACTGAGGAAGACAACGGAGAGAATGAGACAAAATAAGCTTTGTGTTTGAGGGAATGCCCTGAGGCTCCACTGTCCAAGACAATGGCATCCCTGAGGTCTCTGGTGGAGCTGAGATTGGCTTTTGAGGAAGATTTACCGGATATTTGGTCAATTGCCGCCTGATAATAGGCAATGGCCTTGTCCGAGTGTACCTGGAAGCATTTGGACTCAGGGTGGGGCGCGTCCGGATGGTGCTTGCCGTCCCGGCATAGATTACGTCAACTCTTCTTCTTGGGGGCGTCTGAGGAGTTATGTGGATGGGAAACGGCCAGAGCGGTGGAGAATGAGGGGGCTTGAGGTAGTGACTCTTTCTGTCGTCAAACCTCCATCTCGAGTGATCCAAGAAAAGTCTCCATCTTAATCTTGTCGCCCTCCTTGAACTGAAGAGTGCGGAAGGTGGAGAAAGACCCAGGGAGTTTTTGGAGGGCAAATACAATGGCCATGGCGGTCAGGCCAGTTTTGCCAAACTTGGCGGCGGCAACTTTGCAAAGGTGACAGTAGGTGTGACGGATCTAGGTGATCAATTTATCCATGTTGCCTTTGTCAAAATGGATGTTGAAGTACTCATCCATAGCGCTGGCCGCTTTTTCCATGGTTTTGGCCATGAAGTGTGCTTTGATGTTGTCCCATAGTTTCTTGGCGTCGTACACTCTCACATCAGAGACGAAGCGTTCCAGATTGTTGGTGGAGAGGTGCATGCAAATGAAGTTGGTTTTCATTTTGTTGAGTTGCTGGTACTCAGGCTTCTTCTTCATTCCATCTATCTGGTCGATGAGGATGTAGTTGTCGAGACCCTTTTATCCAAGAGTGGTGGTGATAGCCCATTGCCAACTAGTGAAGCTGTCTTTCTCCAGTTTCTCGGTGACGAGTTTGATGTTCAAGGTGTCAACAAAGCTCATGATGTTAGAGGAGAGAGAAGCCGGAATGATTGGTTTTGCGGGCAAGGGGGATGTAGGAATGAGTGAGTCCTTAATTTGGTTGTCGGACTCGGAATCGATGGATTGAAATGAGACGCTACTCAACGCCAGCGGAGTTGTATCTTCCGGCTTGAAGCAAGGCTCCGCCTGGTTCTCTAATGGCGGGGAAAGATCTGGACTGGGTTGTTCACAGTTTTTATCCGCCACAGTGCTGATGAAGTTTGATCAGAAGGAAGGAAGGGGGTAGTCAAGTCGGGGACTCCTAGGACTCAATAGCTTGTTTACGCTGGGCTCATAACCTGAGAAAACCAGACAGCATGCTGTGAGCTATGGAGGAATGATGGGAGGCCGACGACAAACGATGATGAGAGAGAAATGAACTAAGCACCTATTGAGGTGCGCGGGGAATGACTCGGAGAAAGATGAGTGATCACATTGCAAAGGGAGCATGAAGCAGGAGAGAAAGGAACAGAGAGAAACATGAAAAGAACAAGCAAACCTGAGAAAACCAGACAGCGTGCTGTGAGCTATGGAGGCCGATGATGGGAGGCCAACAACAAAAGATGATGAGAGAGAAATGAACTAAGCACCTATTGAGATGCGCGGGGAATGACTCGGAGAAAGATGAGTGGAGAAAAAGAAAAGGAAACAGTACAACAATACTACAACTAGATACATGCTTCTAAACCTAATGTAGTGATGAATAAGGTTGTACCGGGGCCTGCTCCACCTAACTGACTTGCCGCAGTCATCCGCCTGGTCCTACTCTCTGGACTGTATCGCAACACAACAAGCAAGTAGGATTTGGAGCCAAAAACTCTGGTTCTGTCCAGCTGGGGTTTCTCGCCAAAAAAACATTTGTAGGGTTTCCTTTCCTTTGTCACGCGGTTTGAGATCCTGTTGATTGTCCAAGCTGCCCATAGGAATGCATAGCCCCAAAATTCGCGGCCCAGTTTGCTGTCATGTAACACGCTTTGACCCATGTCCAAGACTGTGCGGTTGTAAAGTTCAGCCGCCCCGTTCTGAAAATGGTGGTAAGGTAGTGCGCGTTTGGCAATAATGCCCTTATTGGCGAGGAATTTCCCCAGGACCTTTGAGTCAAATTCTCCACCATTGTTTGATCAGAGGATCTTCAATTTCGTTTTGGTCTGAGTCTCCCAGCGAGTGATAGTCTCCATCAGGACCGCTGCCGCGTCTGCCTTGCTTTTCAGTATCTTGACCTCACTATAAGACGTAAAAATATTGCGGATTGTGAGCGCATATGTACTGCCAGTCAGTGTTGCAGTATCAAAAGGTCCCATTAGATCATTACAGACCACAGACAATCTTGCGAGTACACATTTTGATGGCCCTAGTGCAGAAGTTCTAGTCGCCTTGCAGATGGAACATACCGGACATTTTATCGAACTTTCAGGCATTGAGGTGGGCAGACTATATCCCAGCTGCAACTTCACTAACCTACGTATTTTCCTAAGGCTTGCATGTCCAAAGAGGGGGTGCCAGAAAAGTAGTGTCTTTTTGTCAGCCGTAAGGTCCTCAGCGGACCAGGTGAACTGGCTATGCTCAATGACAGCTGGTGATTTAAAAACGGTATTTGCTTTAATTTCAACAGATGGGTGAGGAAAACAATTGGCAGCAATACAAGAAATTGGTGCAACAAGCGCTCTCTTTGGTCTATGTAAGGGCCACATGTTCTTTTCAGAGTCAAACTTGCTGTGGAGAAGTAGTTGGCCGTTGCTAGAAATCAAATCAATAGCGTCAAAATTTCTGCTGACTCTGAAGCGCGCGCCTGCTTGCTTGAAGGCTGCAATTGACAGAAGGGTCGAGCTAGCTTGCTCACAGTAATAGACATTCTTAACAGCAACCGTCACCCCGCTCATCCCGCAGAATCTCAAAGTACCTGTGCCTGTGATAAAATCGCACGCGGTGTCAGTCGCCACTTTGACGGCAATAGGATGCTCTAGAGATTTGAAGTCAAATAGCGCATACCTATCACCAGTCACATTATCTGAGGCGCCAGAGTCCCATATGACTTCTTGGCCATCCCAATCAACAGTCATTTTGCAAAGGTTGAAGCGGTGACTGGAGGGTTCAGCGGACAGATTTTTGTTCTCAAAAACGTATTCCACATCTTCTTCCTCTTCCGCAAACAAGTCGGCATTGATTTGTCTTGCGTTGACTTGTTTGGTGGTTTGGGGTGGGTTGGCGGTTTCCGATTGGGACAAGTGAGGCGGGCAATATGGTCCTGGTGGTGCACTGGCAGGCCTGGGGTCTGGCTGTATTGGCATGATATAGGGTAACCTGTTGAAGTTGTAGGTCACAGAACACGGTGGGAAGCTAGGAGCTGGGGCAGGGCGTTGGGAAGGCTGACATGTATCAGGATTGTTCTTCCTGCTTGTTGGACAGCTGGAAGACATGTGGCCGAGCTTTTTGCATATGTAGCAGCGGGGGGTTTTGTTGAGTGCCATCGCTGAGACGTCAGCTGTATCTTGAGGTGAGCTAGCTCCTGAGACGGGTCCTGAAGCACTAGTGTCGGCTCGGCTAGCTAGGGTCACGTTCAAAGTCGATGTTGAGCTTTGTCCTGTCTCCTCCGCGAGTTGGTGTTTGGTGTGTGCCGCATCCCAATAGCAGAGGACGTCCACGGGGCCTGGCGCTAGGGAGTCATGAGTCTCCATGAACAGATTGACGGCTGGCCAGAGATGGTCACAGAGATTGCCTTGAAGGACAAAGCTTCGTATTGTGTCCCATGTGAGGTCAATCCCTTGTTCAACAAAATTCCGCGCACATTGATCAAATTCCGCAAGGACTTATGCGGCACTGTTGTAGTCGGACAGAGAGATGCTTTTCAGCTTTTCCCACGCCTGTAGCTGCCTGGCCTGGTTGACAATTTGGAATTTTGAAACCAGGTGGTCAAAAACATCGGCTGAGTTGTTGAAATCCAGTAAATCAAATGACAGCTCACTGTGTACCAAGGACTGGATGATACCAAGCGCTATCTTCTCATGGTAGGGAACCACAACCTCTTTGTCTCCTGGGGTGAAGAAATCGGTGTTGCGGAAGCGTTTGGCTGCAGTAGCTTGAAGGGCTTGCTCCCATTGCCAAATGTTGGATCCATTGGGCTTGAGCAAGTCTTCTGCTGCAAAATCCTTTATTGCTGCAGATATGATGGAGGAGATCTTGGAGTCTTCATTGAGATTCCATTGAGCTTGTGTTTGTGCCTCCTCGGCGTCCTTCCGGGCGCGGTCGTCCTGTCGCCTAGCCTCATCAGATTGATGTTGGAGGCGGAGCTCGTTGACTAGGCTGGTGAGGTCTAGCTGTCCATTGGATTTGGGCTTGTTAGCACCGTTCTCCGGTGCTGAGGATTGGCTATTGGCGAACGAGTCCATGTGGGGAACTGGTTCAGTACGTCGCGAATTAGCCGCCAACAAGCCAATGGTACGGCCGGTGAGACGAGGTTGGAAGGTGGTCTCTTCGGGCAGTTACTCGGAGAGTTTGCGGCCCTTGCCTTTGTTGAGACCAAAAAAAGGAAGACGGACCGTTGTTGCGACTGGGTCCCGCAGGTGCTTGCAACAGTCTTCTTTTGAAGTAATTGTTGGTCGAGATTTGAGGTCTAAGAACCAATTTCATTCTTGGGGTTGTCCTTTCCAGTGTTTGAAGACCAGGGATCGAACGATTGGAAGGTCAAGGTACGAAACGGCCAGAAGGGGGCTTATTGTCGGACATTGGGTGGGATTGGGCAAGAGTATTGGGGAGAAAAAAGAGAAAAAAGATGGTGGGAGGTGAGGATGAGGGTAATGAAGTAGGGTTTTTGGATGATGTCGGGAAATTGAGAAACCACAAAAAAAAATGGGGGAGGTGAGGGTCTGGCCGGGTTGATCGTCGAGGTTGAGGTCTTGATGGATAAACAGGCCCCAGCTGACTCTTCAGTCCTTATTGTTAAGCTTAGAGTTTTTCTGAACCTTACCTTGTTTGTGCGGTTATGGTTGATCAGACCAGCATAAACACTTGCAGGGTGTTCGCCGCACAATACAGGGTTCAGATCTTCTAGCTCTGGATCAACTCAAAACTCCTGAGTGGTAGTTACGGCACCTGTTTATAGCCAATTGTGTTGATAGGATGTGTGAGTTGTTGACTAGTGGCGTTTGGAGGTTGACAATCCGGATATTCAGGTAAGGAAAGATAGAGGAGATGAAGAGAAAAAAAACGCTCGCCGGTGTAGGACTCGTGTGGGACACTAAATATAATTTGGTGAAATATCCTCTGAGGGGGAAATAAATTGCTTAATAGGTTGAAAGGCTATTACAACTTACGGGTGGTTTGAAAGACCTGCCCCTCTAATAATACTATGCAAATACCTAAGAGTCTTGTAATCAATATTTATAAAGATATGGCTGATTCCAAGATAGATCTTACTTTCATATAGTAATCTCTATCAGACCTAGATCACTTGATTCAACAGGCTAGCAAATCTGTTATAACTTCTTTGCTCGCAGGCAATATACTTACTTTTTTATACTTGTGCTACACGTTACTAATATGATGTTTAACGCGAACTTGTTGTTGTGTAATGCTTGGTTCTACTTCTGCCAAAACACTAATACTGCTACTAAACTTCTACGCTACTTTTACTAACCACTAATACCGCTAATAACAGAACTGCTGACTAAACTACCGTATGTGACCAAACCTCTGTAGGCTGATCCTAACTAAACTAACTAACCACTTGTGACCAAACCTCTGTAGGCTGATGGGGAAACATCTGATGAGGGGAGAAAGGGCCTCCTTATATATTGAAGGGTGAGGGATTTTTGCTCCAGGGAAGCTCCTCATGAGGGATTATTGCTGCAGGGGATCTCAACTACACAGCCTCTCATGCATGTACTGCGCTGCATGTACAAACAACGAGGGGTTTATGCTGCAGGAGACACTCAACTACACAGCATCTGCATGCATGTGCTGCACTGCCTTACAAACAATGAGGGATTTATGCTGCAGGAGACACTTCCTGTACAGCTTATCTGCCTGCATATGCTGTGCTACATGTACAAACAATGAGGGATTTATGCTGCGGGAGACACTTCCTGTACAGCTTATCTACCTGCATATGCTGTACTATGCGTACAAACAATGAGGAATATATACTGCATGAGGTGCTTGAGCTACACAGCACTTTCATACATGTACTGAGCTGCATGATGTCATGTGTTGCTATGCAACCAAGCCATCTTCCATGCTCTTCCACACACTCTGCATCCATTTTCTAACCTGTTCCATTCCCAATGCTGGGGGTCAAGGCCTCTCCTCCCATCTTGCTCCTTCTTCCCTTCTTCCCCCGCACTGTATTACACACTCCCTCCACTATAATATCTCTGCAATGGGCTTTTGGCATTGTCACGCATATGGAACACCACACTGGCGGACGATTGATGCTTGTCAGGGTTTGACTACTAGGCTCGTCCAGTTGGCGGACTACAGTGTTGGTTGTTTGTCCTTTCGCCGGTTACTGATGATATTAAAATAAAAAACAAGATAGGCTCATAACCTGTTGGAGTGGTAGCTCGCAGGAATTATGATTTTATTACTATGTAATAAAATTGGAACAAAACTATCTACAAAATATCTGTGAAAGTTAATGCTGTCAAGTACTAAATACATGTCACAACAAGTACATCTTATCTCAGATTCAGGAAGCCGCTGATGCAATTCCACCCACAACGCAGATCATGATCTGGTGGTGCCCGGGACACGTGGGGGTTGAAGGCAACGAGCTGGCAGATAGGAGTGCGGCAGAGGCCCGGAAGCCATCCCTCATTGACAAGTCAATCAAGGGAAGTGTGACTGCGATGAAAATGGCTTTGATCAGAAAAGAAAAATTGTGGAAGGGGTCGCCGCGAGTGGCCTTTGCTGTTCAATCTGCATTCCACCAACTCCAATCAGGTCATTTCCCTTTGAATGCTTTTCAATTCAAGATCAAAAAGGCTCCATACCCAATTTTCTCAGCATGTGGAGTTAGGGAATCAGTTGAACATTATCTTGTTTCCTGCTCTAGGTTTGACGGGGCTAGGGCAACAGCTAGAAGGATTCTGCACAATGAGAGAATCACTGAGATCACGGCCAGGACACTCCTCCACAACCCCAAGGCATTCAAGGCAATCAAGAGATTCATCCAGATCTCGGCTCAACTCCCTCAATCTTGAAGGGGAGAGGACACCAAAGGAACCCACCAATGACCCCCAGATCTATCTGAGTCTTGCCCCCACCCGGATCTTTCTTTCTTTTCATTTGCCTCAACCTTTTTTTTTCTTTCTTTTTTTCCTTTTTCTTCTCTCCCTTTCCGCTTCTTTACTCTTTTTCCCTCTCAAAACCTATCCTGCATATGTCCCCATTACAGAAATTTTGTTACTTCTCCTCCCTTCTATTTTACATAAATTGTGGTTGTCCCCCGCAACATTTTTGTCTTCTAGATGAATATGCATAGTGCGCAATGTTAAATCAAACCTCCACTTAAAAAAAAAAGGAGTGTTTACTAAAAAAACAAAAGGGTGCTCAGGGGGAAGCTCATTTGCCAGGTTAAAAATCTGCCTCAGCCTACTGCATGAGCACTACAGCATGTTCAGCATTGAGATTCTGCACAAGGTACAGCTAATGCGGAAAAGCTTGCGGCCAGCTTTTAAACCGCTGATTTCAGCCTCAAAGCCTGTATGGCTCCTGTACGTCAGGAATGCCATCAGAAGAAAAACCCTATCTTCTTTGTTTTCCACTTTGGGGCCTTGAGGGCCCCACCATTGTATTCCTGGAGCAATTTTATGCCGATCCGGCCCTTCGCCGCTCTTGCCTCCCTTACCCCTTGCCCAGCCCGGCACCCATGTCAAGCACAAACGGGTTTTGACTGCATGTACAGTGAAGCTGTACAGGCCTGTGGCTGAAATGCAGAAGTCACTTCAGCCACAAAATTTGGCAAGCTTTCCCGCATTAGCTGTACACACTCAAGGTGCACCAGCACAGAATTTAGTCAACTGCAAGCAGTTTCTTAGAGTTTTTCTTGCAGTGCACTTAGGCCAAAACTGTGTTTGGGTAATGGTCAAATCTGGTTCCACAACATTTGGGGATACGTATGTAACATGCTGAAAATTTCAATTTGCGTATGCATGTCACTTGTGGTGCTGTTGGGCAAAATGTGAGGCCCTAATTATAAACACTTTTTTGAGATATTTTTGAAAAGTTTTGAAACTTTTCTGAAAATGGAAATGAACTTTTTTTGGAATCTATCTCATTTCAAAAATACTGCAAAACAAATCAAGACACGCAGGAGACATGTTTAAACTTTCAAATATGAAAGAAGTACATTTTCATTTCTTTTTCTTTTCAAAATCTCATTAGTTCATTTTCAACAAAATCTTGAATTTTTGTTTATAATTGTTGCCTCATCACTCTGAAGAAAAAATCAAAGATGATCTCAAACTGGAAAAGTTTCTTGAGCCTTTTTGGTCCTTGTTTGCCTGACAAGTGAGACGACAAGTTGCGTACGTTAATCAGAAATATAAGCATATGATAGCTCGAAGCCGCTCCACTTTTTGTAAGAAAAGCGGTAGCGTAGCGGCTCTTTTTTCGACCACTGAGCATGTAACGTTAGTGACTTGTAAGTTGTTAGCCGTTTTCTCCTACGCTACGCCGCGTTACAGCGTGTTGAGCCGGAGCGGCAGAAACCCGCGACAAAGAGCTGTGAAGCAGCGTAGCGGGCTGCGTGCGCAGCGCTAGCGCCAAACCGATAACCGCTTGCGTTACGCTACACTACGCTAACGCCAATGTTAGCGCAGCTGGCCCAGTAGTGCCCGTTGCTCATCATTTCCTCCCATTTTGGGGATGTATTTATTGCTGCATGCCTCGGGTTCCGTCTATTGAGGCACAGCTCGGAGCTGCGGACCTGGATCATCTAGGTTAGGGTTAGATGATGATACAGCAGAGATGTATATAGTTCAAACACTTCCGCCCCCACGTTGTTTTCTCTATTCATCTCATTACTCATATTATCATCCTCGTAACTCATTCCATTCTCACTCCGCGGTCCTCCAGGTATGCCTCATATATTCCTCTCATTGTCTTTCCTCACTTGTTTCTCACCACACTCCACTTGATTGTCCCTTAGGTGTGCCTCCACCATCTCCGCTGTCTCTGTTCGTCGTGTCACTCACACAGCATCGTCGCTGTTATAGGTTAGTATCGCTGCGTTGTTTCCTCCCCATTCATCTCATTACTCATATTATCATCCTTGTAACTCATTCCATTCTCACTCCGCGGTCCTCCAGGTGTGCCTCCACCATCTCCGCTGTCTCTGTTCGTCGTGTCACTCACACAGCATCGTCGCTGTTATAGGTGTGCCTCCACCATCTCCGCTGTCTCTGTTCGTCGTGTCACTCACACAGCATCGTCGCTGTTATAGGTCCCCCACTTTGGTGTCCATTACCGTCTACCAGCAGTGCTCATCGAGCTGGCTCATGTTGCCTATGGCTCCCTTGACAGTCAAGGTTTGGTTGTCAAGCCAGTCTCTTTCTTTGGAAAAATTACGTTTCACTGTCAAGGTTTCACTGTTTTCGTAATGGACTGGTTATGATTATGTAGAGAAGTGCTACTCCGTCTCTCCCCCGAGACCGAGAGCACAAACGCGACCAAGACCAGTAGGGAAGTCTATTATAAATGAGGACTCCATCAAGCCTGCACCACGTACTCCTCTAAGCCAGCGTGTCTGTTGTACATAGCGTAACAAATAACCAACTCAATCACTTATCAAATCTGAAATCTATTCCACAATGAAAGCTACTGCATCTCTGATCTGCCTTGTTGCACTTTCCTTATCTGTGGTGACGGCTTTTGCTGATCCTCCTAAGCCTCACACGACGTGCTACGATCACTTTCTGCATACAGGTAAAAAATGTGTTTATGCTTCCGCCAACCCGAATGAACGATGCCCTCCGCCACCCGATCCTCCCAAAGCCCCTGCGACAGTTCCCCAGGTGAGTTGGATTCGTTTTCGTGAGTTGGCCATCGAGAGTGTTGTGCTAATGATGCACCCGCATACGTATTCTTTTCTCTGTCATCGGTGTAGTTCACAGTGCAACAGGCTAGAAAGACTAAGCGCAGCGAAGACACCTTTTGGAACGCCGATATGACACCACCATACCGGTCAGCCACTCAACTATTTTTCAGCGCTCCCCCGGGGAAGACAGCTGACTCGATTTTTGGTTTAACTTTTTTTCCTCTTGTAGGTCACCAAAGCCGTCAGGATGGTATATGTATGTTCTCTCGACCTTATTCTTGGGTCGAATTGAATCATATCAGCTGTCTGATGAAAATAATTTTCAGACCTGCCCTGAGTCTAGTAACCCAGGAGATGGATTAGGTGTATGTCTCTGGGCCGGAGCTGGCGGTAATTCTAACGGTTGGGTCAACCAGTACGTCCAAGCAGCTCTGAACATAGGTAAATGAGCGTGCTAATCTGTCCATTGCTACCACATTTTCAATATATAGGGAAAACAAATCCAACTGCGGGAAACAAATGTAAGTGTCCTCCACTGTTAGAAAGTTTTCACTTACTGTACTTTATCCAGACGACTAATTGATAGAGAAATTCAGATACATTCAAAGGAAAGGTGATGCAAAAAATCCTCATTATGCCAAAGTAATTGGTGGTAAGTCAAACACTTGTGGCCAAACCGTCTTTAAAATTCAGAATGTAAGGATAACGACTGATACTGATCTTTTAATCGTAGGCTGTGACTTTGGACCAAACATCGATGAAACAGTGGGGTGCTTCAATATTGCAGTCAATGAAGCGGTGAGCAGATTGAGTGACTCACTTCCCTTCAAGCCAACGAGCAAGTGGATTTATGAAGGTCAATTGATCAATGGTGATCCGTCTTGGTAGCTCTTTGAGAAACTCAACCCCACCGAGGCGGAACGTAAGGATGGCGCCCTTTGCGATGTCACCACTTGGGATTTGTGCGTCAATAGCCTTGTCCTCCTTCCTCCACATTTATCTCTTCGTTCGCTAATCTTCCCTTATCTTTCTTGAATAGCAACAACCTTAAGGGCACTAAGCCAGAGAACGCTTCATACTGAGAGATTTCTTCCGTGTAGTCAGCCTTTCTCCTGTTCACATCTCTGTACCTTCCCCTGTTAGTTTTGTTTCCCGGTAGGAACCGATGAAATAAATCGCGTTTCTTTTTCCTCTGTTGGAAAATTTTGCATTTCTGAAACTCAAATTACTGCACCACAACTATGTTCCAATTATCACGTGAAGCAATCCATGAATTCCATGTACAGATGGCCTCGAAGAGAAGCTTAGCTAGGATTCAGGTAGCTGGGGAATTAATTAGTAACTTCTGCTTTGAGCTATGGAGGGAAATGAGTACTGTCAATGACTTCCAATTCCTAAGACAGGAGTAGAATTTAAGCTGTATGGATAATTTTCTCAACGAGGACTGTTTGCGTCCTCATTTCATTTACATGTTGATTGACAACTGATTGGTGAAACTCAACCCTTCTTCAAAATCATAAGATTATGGGCCTGTTATTGTTCCAGAGTTTCCCAACGAAATAGTTGGGCAAAATCTGCGTTGATGTGCTGCTGAGCCTGCACCCATGTGTTCTCTGGCTCTGCCGACGCCGGCACACAAGAGCTTTGCACTTTTCGTGGTCCGCCCGGGGGATGGATGCGGGGTCCATCCGCGACACAGCCTCGGCTTCTTCAGCCTGATCAACCTCAATCCATCCCACAACCGCGCAGCCCCCATGGCCGGTCCAGATCCACCGCGCACAATCGATCTACCTCCATTGACACCGACTGTTCTCCGAGCGTGTTCCTTCCAAAACTGGTATCCGTCACTCTGTCGGCATTCGTTCCGATCGACGATCATCAATCTGAACCAATCGTTCATCGATTACCTCCGCGATTCCTGTCATGGCCTCCATTTACCCGAAGAATTAGCCCCAGGCTCGAGGTACTTCTGTCTGTATCGCCTCCTCACTGTGTCACTCCTCACTTATTGGCCCACCTTCCTCGAAGCTACGAGAGCCAGCTGAGTGACTCAGAAGATGACACTGCAGAAGTTTCGTCACCTGGCTCCTCATCTTCGAGATCATCCAGCCCACCCCCGCGCTATTCTTTTCCGGAACTGACGAGGACGATTAGTGAGACGATTGAACTATACGGGGGTTCAGTGTTTCCGAAGCTGAATTGGTCAGCTCCTCAAGTTGCGCCTCATTAAAGAGCTGTAGATTCTCATGAAATCGCCTTCGAAAGCAGAAATGAGATCCAGGGATCTGATAGTTATGTCGAACTCCCTTCTTGAAACAGGACGCAGGCTTTTTGTTAGTTTCGGGCGACGGTCCACTGAGATGTCGCACCCCGATGGATGTGTACATACTGTTAAAAGGCAGTGATTGCGTTTTCCACGACCTTGATCTGCACGACAAGATCCCTCAAGCTCCGCCCGAGGATCCCTTGCCCGCCGTGCTAGTTTTACGGGAGTGGTTTAACCTCAACCCATCCCACGAATTCCGATGCTTTGTGCGAGGGCGGAAGTTGATTGGCAAGTCTTTCCTTAAAATCCATTCGAGTGCCCCCCAGCATACCGATGCTAACATTGCGACGGTTTAGCCATCTCCGCTAGATCCTCGACGTTTTATGACTTCTTGCTTCCTCAGGGAGTAAGAAAATCAATTCTTGAAAGAATTCGCGCATTTTTTGAGGCAGTGATCTGTCCTGAATTCCACCTATCGGACTGTTAGTTTTCATCCGTGTCTCCTAAGATTGGACCCGAAGCTGAAAATCCTGACGTGCTTATCTCTGATCGTGTTTTTCATCAGTTATTTTTGATGTCTACCTAAAGAACCCCACCAAACTCGCTCCACCGTCGTCGACTTCTAAACCAAATTTAAAATTGGTCGACATCAATCCATTTGCAACCTACATTGACCCTTGTTTATTTTCGTATGAGGAACTTGAGCAATGTTGTTCAAACGCGTCTGGTGCAGCTGGCGAGCAGAAACAATCGACACAGCTGCACCAGACGACACCCTTGCTTAAACTTGTTGAATCTGAAGATCCTCATCAAAACTTTCGAGCTTCCAAGTTTCAAACGTCGAAACTCCCAGCGGAATTCGTCAACTTTTCTCAAGGTCAGTTTCTCAACCCCTCACCCACCCTCGCGATGTTAATAGCAAAAATGACTGACTTTCTTCCGTCCTTCCTATCATTTCATTTAGATCAAGGCGTCGACCAATTATCTGATGGATTTAAGAAAATGCTAGATGCTGAGAAGCAATAGCAAGAAAAAGTTGTGTATTGTCTTAGATCGGATTGCTTCTCGGGGCAATTGCAATCATATTTGAGGTGACCAACCTCTACCAGCACCAGATGTGTCCACTCAACTATTGAACACCCTGATGTAGTTATGTTATCAGCATGAACACATACACAATTCTGATTCAGGGATGTTTATCTACGGCCCTCTACTCCTCACCAATGGCTACAAAATATACCTCTACAATTCATCCTAATTACCACAGTTTTGTTTTTTGAACCTTAGGATCTTATTTCATCGTGCAAAATTTACATGATAAACATTATAACTGTCAGAATGTGACATCACAATGTCACAGTTCTCTTGGACTTCTGCTATGCAAGGTATGATTGCTGAGTTGCATGAATGTTTAGCTTGTGAATTCATAAGCCATTTCACCTAGCTTGAAGTTGAAGTTACAATTGAGATCTACTGCAGTTTGTGAGTTTTATGAATTAAAAAGTTGTAAGTTTCTCTTGCCCAATTTCCAATAACTGAGCTGAACTATTTTTTTTTGAACATCATGATCACCACCCAATGTCTGTTGGGACGTTAACAACATGGAGTTCTCCATTTGATTCCTGGCCTGTTGTGAATGATTTCTTAATGGGTTGTTTTTCTTGCACCGTGAATGATATCTTGTATCAATAAGGTGTCAACTGGATTGATTGGTATAATCTAGATCACCAGGTTTCATACAAGCTGCCAGGTCAAAAGGGACAAGTGATGTACTCCAATTTTTCCCATCAACAACTTGTGCTAAACTTCGGCAGGTCTACATAGGTTTCGGCAAGAAGCCATCCCAGTTGGGATAGGAAGCCAAGAGGTAGTATTTGGATAGAAAAATCTCATCAGATAGTGCCAGCCAATACAAGCCTATGATTAGATTGAAAACTTGATGGACCCGGGCCAGGCGATGGGCCTGTTACCCGATGACACCATCACCCACCACCCGGGGTGCCGGGTGCTGAACAGCGGGTGACGAGGGCGGTGAAGCAGAGGGGGTGTCTTCGAGTCTCCTGCTGTCTCTTGACCATCTCACATCGGCGGTCGACTCAGACAACTCCGACAAGCTCAACATTCAACTCTTCGCTCCGCACTTTCCAACAGAAATCGAGATGACCTCCTCCTCTCAGAACGATTCCCAACGCGTCCAGGACTCGAACGATCCCGCCGACAACCAAGAACACCATGGTCAACCGGGTTCGCGTCTTTTTTTTCCTGATGGTTGTCGTCTGCACTCAATCTACACACCCCTTCTTGGTGGGCAAGAACCCACGAGGCAGTGCGAAGGTATCAAACGCCTGCCGTAAGAAGAACCGTCCAAAGGACTTTGATTCATCGCGCACTTATCCCCTTCCCATATCTCAACCCAAGGGTCGAATCTAGTCTTCTAGTCCAAGGTCTCGATCGAATTTATCCAGGGTAGAATTGGCAAGACCCACTGCAGCCTCTGAAATCAATTAATTTCAAACAAATCAGAAATTCTCTATGGGCATCACAAAGTAGTTCGACTGGGACAAGAGACATCCACCCTTCCGTGTTTGGCTTCTTATTTATATTGGAGCTCAAACCCATACTGTTACGAGCTAGAAGCTCAAAGCTCTCTTGGTCAATGCATATCCAGCCCAAATCTCCGGTCTTACCGAGAGCTCTCTGGACCAATAGATATCCTATCCAGTGCCAATCTCAGTATTTAAGCATAGGAGCTCATTACAATCAATCACCTTCGCGGTTATTCATATGAATTTACAGTAATATTAATTCAGAATTTCTCACTGGTTTTCTGATTTCGGACGTTATAACATTACTAACCCACATGAAACATTTCTTCAAAAAAATCAAAAACTGCAGAACGAGAGGGCACGCCTCCTCCCGTTCAATCCCCTGTTGCCACGACCCACTCCACAAAAGATGAGACCACAGCCGCTACCTCCCGGCGGCAACCGACTAGTCCGGACGCCAAGAGTGCCCAAGTGACTCAACTAAGGGCAGGAGAAAAATTCGTACCAGGAGTAAGTTATTTTCCCCGACTTGTTGAATTAAACGATGTGTTGAGTCATTAACCTCGATTTTCCTTATCGCCCTTTCTTTAGACGACCAATCAACATCCTCCCGTCGGCTCTTCCGCAGGCCAATCCTTCAAAGTTGGTGTTTCGGAAGATAGGAATCGCAAGTGTAGGAGAACGATGGAAGATTCTCACTCCTTCTTGTATAGCTACGGGGGCGTCGACGGTCAAGGCTACTTTGCTGTGTTTGATGGACATGCTGGCAAGCACGCTGCTGAATGGTGCGGCCAATGGTTCCATGAAGTAAGCCATTGTCAATCTTTCTCCACATCGTCCGAAGATCGCCAGGATGGCTGATGGATCTCATCTTTCTAACCTGCAGTATCTGCTTCACGAATTGATCAATACCCCAAGAACAACGCCAGTCCCAGATTTATTGAACTCAACGTTCCACATCGTCGACACCAAATTGTCGCAGGTCGCCGCCGAAGTTGGCACTCATTCAGGTTGCACAGCCGTTACCGCTTTCCTCAGGCTAGAATATCAGAATGGGGAGCCCGTCGGGCCAGTAGGAGCGGGCATTTCCGAGAAAGCCGTCAGTCATGTTGATCCGCATGACATAGTCGATCAACCGTGGAAACACGAGGCGATCGCGCTCTCAGAGGCACGTGATAGCACTCAAAAGGCCGCTGAACAGCGAAAATCTACATTGGAGGAATCACAGCAGTCGAAAGGTGCTATCAAGCGAACTTTATACACTGCGAATGTAGGAGATGCAAGAGCTGTACTCTGGTTGGTACTTTTCTTTAGCTCGTTTATCAGTGATCTCAATCGGTCTTTTATACTTGCTGACGTATTTCTTGGTCGGGTTTTTTTTTCTCTAGTCGGGGCACGAAGGCGGTCAGGTTAACATATGATCATAAAGGCTCAGATCAACAAGAAGCTCAAAGAATCACCGATGCTGGTGGATACGTCATGAACAATAGGGTCAACGGTTGGTCCCTTCAGGTTGTTGTTTCCCGAAATTCATTCTCATTTACCCACCTCACAACCTCCCTTGTTAGGCGTATTGGCGGTAACAAGATCTCTAGGCGATTCGTCCATGAAAGAGTTTGTTGTTGGATCTCCCTACACGACTGAAACGACACTCACCGCGGAAGACCAATTCTTGATCATTGCATGTGATGGGGTACGATTTGCTATTCTTCTATCAAGTCAACAGAGTCTCATATAAAATTCCTGTTCAGTTATGGGACGTATGTGAAGATCAGGATGCAGTCAACTTGATTTTGGACGTGAAAGATCCACAGGAAGCTAGTAGAGCCCTCTTAGACCACGCACTTTCACAATTCTCAGTGAGTTTTTCTTTCGCAATACTTAAGTACCTCTCACTCCGGTTTCACTTTGGAACAAAACACTGATAATATGATATCTCTTGCGTACTATCAGACAGACAACCTGAGCGTGATGGTTGTTAGTTTGAGACCGGTTTCATTTTTCGATGTTTGAAATGCAAACAGAAACGAAAAGAAAACAGGTCCATGAAAACCCCCTCCCTTCATTCTTCCCTCTGCCCATCCAAAATAAAATAAATAGCAAAAAGTAAAACACAACAGACAAGAGACAATGGTCGTGATGAAGTGCATTTTTTCGCATATCCAATGAAGTGATCGACTTTTCATTTCGTTTTCTTTCTGTCTTCTAAAAGTCATTTTAACTTCTGATCACTTCATAATCGGGCGCGCCTTTTATCTCTATCCAAGTCATGACTAATCAGAAGGTAGCATTTGGTCAGGATACCGAGTTTTGAACTCTTTTGCCTCGTTCTATCCGTCTGACATTTGTATCTTCTCTTTATTTCTTAAAATTCTATGTTTTTTCTCAATAAAACTGGGAAACTCTATCCCCCCTCTCAAACATAAAAATACGTGGTAGATGTTTTTTTTCTCTAGCTTTTACACTGTCCTGACTGTTATATACGGTTGTTCATGTCATTGATTACTAGTTGGGGATGACGGTAATCATCTTAATATCTTAATAACTGATCTGCCAAAAATGCAAGTTACAATAGGGGGGTTCACATAGGATTTTAATAAAATTTTAAAGCTCATTTTAAGGCCTTATGAACAATATTTTGGAAATTTTTTCGGCCCCGTTTGGAGCCGATATAATTGCGCGATATAATCTGGAAACTTGGGACATCTGATCAAGTTTTGGCGGACCTGATCAGATGTCACATAGGATGTCATGCAAAAAAACTCATGTATTGCCTGGATTGTATTGGCTCCAATCGGGGCCTTAAGCTGTTCACATTTGGGTGTTCCTTGGCAATCAGAACAACTTCTATGTTTGCTAAAAATTGGTTCACAAAGTCCTTAAAATGGGCTCTAAAGTTTTATTAAAATCCTATTGTGAACCCCCCTAATATACTGGTCCGTCACTTTTGAATAAATCTGGAATTTCGGATTTTGCAGGGAAATCTAAACTTTGGAACTCTGGATCACTTTGGGATCTTTGGGGACCTAGATTTCCCTGCAAAATCTGAAATCTGGCGGCTCAGATCTGACAGGAAGTCATCCACTAGGCAGGAAAATTCATGGCTGCAGCCCTCCATTCATAAAATTTGAACACCCATGGGCTGACCTGGCTACATTACTCGGAGCCCATGGGCCAACCCAAGCCCAGCCTGAATACAGCTTTCTGGGCCATTGGCTGGGCAGAGCTTTGGCTCATTTTGAACCAGCCCACCTTTCAAAATGGGCTGGGTCCGGACAGTGATTTTGGGCCCAAGCCCGGCCCACTTGCAACCTGAGCATGAGTAGACAAAATCAGCAGTCAATTTTTGCCAATGCAAACCTCCCTATTGTATTTGGTTTGAAATAGGACAAGACGAGCTGGGCCAGCTGTACCCACAGTGTGGGTTTAGTTCCATGGATGGTTTAGGCTTGGGTTTGCGGTGAATGGTGTTGGAATTGCAGGTTGGGGGAGCATTGGGATTAAGGAGCAAATTGGGCTTATATTTCACACCAGCCATTTGTGTTTACTTTCCCAGCCAAGATTTTGACTTTGAGGCAATTCTCTCCCTGTAGAGATGGCCATTGGGTACCTGGCACCGCTTGGCGGGTACCCGCCACTGCTCTCCAGTACCCGTTGGCGGGTGCCGGGTACGTGATTTTGGCTGAAAAACCATAGGGTACCCGTCTTTTTCAGGCGTAGTCATGCACTGCGCGCAGGGCCAAGCGCACCTCAGGGCTTCCCCATGCACAGCACCAACCCCCGGTCCATGCACCCAGGTCCCAGACTCCCAGCCACCACCGCTACCGGCAGCCCAAAGACAACTACTGCAATGAAACAGCCACAAAAGAGACCACACCAACGTTTGAATTCACACTCCCCTCCGCCGCAGGAATCTTTGAATTCTAAGACGCAATCAACCCAAGATGCCAAAGTTGTTGACTTGGAAATTGAGACCATCAACCCCACTTCTGATAAGTCAAAAGCCCCTCCAAATAGCAAGCCTAATTCCAGTGTGCCTCGGGAACTCACTGACAAGGAGGAGCTTTGTAAGCTTGCGTCTCTTTAATTAATCTTCCTTGTATATCTCCATCTGAAATTCTCCCTCATAGGTTGAGCACAAAGGACGGCCACAATTGGCACCAGCCCGGCTTATGCCAGCTATGACACACCAGAACTCTCAAACCAACTCGACAAAAGGGGATGGTGCATGATTGCATATCCATGCAAGAAGTGAGACTTCATTTCATAATACTCAGCACCATGAACTATTTTGCTGACAGTTATTCCTGAACTCAACACAGTTGCAGCTCAAAAATCAACCGGCCGACTTATGATTTGTCTTGCAGCAACCTATTGAAGCACGCAGCAGGATGCATGAATAAGCTCTGTGAGACCGCTAGCAATCACACTCTGGCCAGTCTTGGTGTCTCTGGAACAGGAGATATAGACCCAAAAGAGATGAGATTCTTTGTCAATCTCTTTCATTATTTCTAATCATTCATTATTTTGTCTTTTGGCTATCCAGGTACACCAACTCTGTGCAATTTGGTGTGCTGAGGCAGAACATCCCTTTTCAGTGTTTTCAGAAAAGTCTCACAAGCAGATTCTTCATCCGGTGATTGTTAAAAACTTGCCTTCTCCAAAGGTAGTTTCCCAATGTGGTAGACGGAAAAGTGAAAAATCAACAGTTTTTTCTCATACATATATTTACCCACCCTAGGCCTCAAGATACCACCAAATGGACCTCAGAAATGGATTCTAAGGCCAATTTTACCCCTAGTCACCACTGGAAGCGCCACTGGAACCCTGCTGGATTGGAAGTTACACCCTCTTGGACCCTCCTGGACATGGCCAGCCCCAGTCATCAACCTGTCACACCCCTCAAGTCACCTTTCCCAGGTATACACATAATCAGCCCCAGCCAAACACATACTCTTTTCTATCCCTCTTATCTCCACTGCATATGCAGGGGACCAACCCCATTTCTTCTGTATTTGACATGTCCCCGCTTCATTTATGCACCCCTTGCAGCTGCATGCAGTCTTCTGACCCCATTTCTGCACTCCTTGCATTATTCTGACACCACTCCTGCACCCCTTGCATGAGGTGCCCCTTTATTTGACATTTCCCCACTTTGTTTATGCGCTCCTTGCATTAGTATGACATCATCTTTCATTTCTCACCCCACTTTTTGCCTGTATTTAGTATCTTCTGACACCACTTGTAGGCAGCCCACCAGCTAAAATCCCTCATCCAGGGTCCCCCTTGTAGCTAAAATCCCTCACATTTTATTTACATACCACCTTGTAAACCCCCCTCCTCCCTTGGGGTTCACAAGGAGTCACAGATGACTCCCACATGTCACATAGTCAGATATAGCCCGGTTCACTTCCTTCCCTGGTTCAGCAGAGAACTGACTAGCAGTCTCTCTGAACCAGGTAAGTCTCTTTCTTTCATCTCTTGTGTTTCTCTCTTCTCATCCTTCTAGTAGAGAGAACTTACTAGCAGTCTCTCTGAACCAGTGCAATCCAAACTCCCCCCTTTGGTTGGTCCTAGAACTCATCTTCAGTGCCCTTTGAGCTCTCCTCTCCGGTTCATCTGCCTCAACCAGTGAAGGGGATTCTCACCCCTTACACACCTTCACACTTACCATCACATCTATACCTCACCACAACCCTCATATTTGCAAATAACTACTGAACTCACTCTCAACTCTCACATACCTGTCATTGAACAACTTCATCTGGAACTAGACCAGACCTATCACTTGATTAAAGCTTGCCAAGCTTAGCTTGGTGGGTCTTGTTATCTGATAGCAGAAGGACAGAGTTTTGCACCTCCATCATCCCCTTCACCATTCAGCAAAAGGGCTATACAACCACTTTTGAGTCTTACACCAATCAATTAACATGCTCTGCTATTCAAGACTGCTACCGGGAGGTTTTAAACGTGAGAAACTTTCTTACACTCCATTTTTTTGAATTATCCTCTAATACTGACTTGGAAATTCATATCTGTTCCTGTTCAGAAACATACCAATGTGTTGTACCTTGGGGCTGACGTGTGGCAGTCACCCAATGGTCATGATATCCTTGTGATTGCTATTTATTGTTTGGTTGAGGACAACGGTGGCAAATTTGAGCTGGAGTCTATGCCCTTAGATTTAGTTTGGCTCACTAAGAGTCACACTGGTAAGTATCTGGCTGAAACCATGCAATTGGTTGTGAAAAGTTTGAAGTTCAGCATAAAGTAGGATCAATTAAGTATATTCCCCCTCTCCTCACATTTATTTTGGCTGACTGCTCATTTTTTCTCTCAGATTTGTGGCATTATGACAGACAATGCTTCAAACAACTTGTCAATGGTGGCCGAGATTAAAAAGTTCAAATGGTGTCGATTGAAAGGTGACTCTCAGTGGATCAGGTGTTATGCACATATCTTTAACTTGATTGCACAATCAATATTGAAAACATTTTGTAAATCAAATAATAAAACCAAGAGCAACCAAAATTCAGGTGAAGAATTCAAATCAGAAGATGAAGAACCTGCAATTCAGATCCGCAGGCAAGTGCAGGCAAAACTTGTTATTGATTGCTCAATCTTATCTTTCCCATTCCCACCTAGATACAACAAAGATACATCCATTGATGACACAGAATCTACTGCCAAAAGCATGCTATCAGAAGGATATGCTGACGATGATGAGAGTGAGCCTGAATTATCATTGCAGGACATCCATGAATTGAGCAATGAGGATGAGGACATCAATCTTTACACCTCAGCTTCATGCAAACAAAGTTTGGCTAAGGTACGTCCAGTTATTCCTGCCCCCCACTTGATCAACCGTTCTCCACTGAGACATTATTTATGTTTTTAATCCTAGTTTCGCGCTATTGCTTGCAAACTTTGAAAATCACCCAATTCAAAGGCCGATTTTGTCGAATTATGCGGCAAAATGAGTTGTGATAAGCCCCACAACATCGAGAGAGACATCCAGACATGACGGAACTCCACCTTCAAAAACAGGACTGACAATTATTTGAGTGTCAGTATGATTTGGCAAAAAGACAAAAAATATGGATTAGCTTGGCAATATCATATCAACCAGACCAACATCCATTTGGCACGGGACCTGGTTTCCCTACTTGAGTTGTTCTATGAAGAAACTCTTCAGGTATCTACTCATGGATCGGCTTGCTTAACTAATGTCATTGTGTTCATAGATGAGATCACCAAGCATCTTTCAAATGCAATTAAAGGATCCGGAAAAAAATACCTGCCTGCTCTGCAAAATGCCTGCAGATTTGGTCTCCAGCTCACAAACAAGTATTACACCCTCACTGACTGCTTGCCTTTATATCAGATTGCCATGGGTATGTTTCTCTTTGATATCATTCCACTCTGTATCAGTTAGATTACCGCTCAATGTACTGATCATCCTTTTTGATCAGTACTGCACCCATCCTTCAAAGACAAGTACTTCCAGATCGCAGGTTGGGAAAGAGATTGGATTATCAAAGCGGTTTGGCTTACACATGAAATTATTGAATGTTTTTACAAACCTGAAACCGAACTTCTGATGTCCAGTCAGCCAACCAAATCAATCAAGGTGGGCGTGTGTTGTTAAATACATTGGTAATTTGGAATCTTGGCTGACAATGTATCTTTTTAGCCCAAGACCGGAAATATTGCACAGCTTGCCATGGCTGCCCAAACCCAATCTTCAAGTGATCCCATTGACATCTGGCTATCTTGTGGCCTGCTACTCAATGATGGCTCCTGTATAAACTGTTGTAGGGTGGGGTGGACAAACTCCACATTTGGAGTGTGGAGGGCATAGTGCGCGGGCAGGATGGAGCAATAGATCTTCAGACATTCAGGACACAACATAAACGCACTCAAGTGGTGGATGCAGCAAAAAAGAGCTGGAAATTCACATGGAGGGCTGGCACAAATGGCTCTTGATGTCCTGAGCTGCCCAGGTGTGGATCCATATAATAACAGGGAAATTATTTCACTTGCTTAGCTGATATGTCTGAACTTTATGCAATCTAGCTATGGTGTTGCAAGCCTGTCTGGGCACTCACCAAAGTTTGGCCAAAAAAAGGCCAAGCGCGCATGGCCAACCCTAAAGCCCGCTTGGCCAATCCTCAAGCCCGCCTGGCACACTCCCAACCCCCGCTTGGCATATTGCAAAGTGGGCGGGGTTCGGCACAAAGCCCCGCTGGGCCGATTTCAAGCGAGGGTGCCACGCACGCCAAACGCTGTGCCGGCCATCAAGGAGAGAAGTTTCCCTCCTTGATGGTTGGTCTACAAACCGGACAGTGAGAAGGGAAGACTCCCTTCTTGATGATCAATACAAGTATCACCCACCGCGAAGGGAGTCTTTCCTCCCCGATGACCAGCCTACAGAACGACCATCGAGAAGGCAAAGCTCCCTTGTCGATGTCCAATGTGCGATGTTGAGAAGGGAGAACGTTTCCCCTCCTCAAGGGCACGTTGTTCTTGCCTTTTGAGGCAGAGACGAGGGCTGGCGTCTCATGACCGGCGTGTTGCCATTGGCCCAGAGCTTGATCTCGGCCAAGCGGGACTTGGCTGTGTGCCAAGCTCTGCCCCCCGCGCAAGCTGCCCAATCAAGCCCGCTGGGCACATACCCAACCTCCGGAGGCACTCGGCCAAGCGGGAGTTGGGTATGTGCCCAGATGCGCTTGCAACACCATACTTTGGTTGATGTTGAATGTGCTTTTTCCTTTGGACGTGATTATGTATCAGAAAAGCGACACCGTCTCAATGCTGTATTGATCAGTAGGGGAATGGCTGTAGCCTTTTACTCAAAAAACAAGTTAATCAAACCCGGTCTCCTCAATGAGTGGAAGAACAGTCTTGTGGAGGAAAAAAAATAAAAATACAAAGGGAAAAGGTAGAAAAAAGTGATACTCGTTTTACATAGGATTGGAGATTGTTTTTCTTTTATTTTAGTATATAAAGATTGGAATGAACAACAAAAAAGTCTTTCAAAGTATAGTGGCGGTACCCGCTCACGGGTGCCGGGTCTGGGTCCGGGTGTCTGATTTGAGCCAAATTTGCAGGCGGTACCCGTACCCGGGTCCCAATGGCCATCTCTATCTCCCTGCAGGAGGGTGTTGACTCTTGAGTGCAGAAAAACCTAGCTTAAGTTTAACTAAGCCTCTCAAACAGAGAGTACGGGAGACCCTGCCCAGAGGGTGCTCTGTAGGAGAGGCTTATAAATAACGTCTGCAGGATTGCAGACAAAGAAAGGATTTTTAATCCCAAAAACACAAAAACATAATTTACAAATCAATGACATATCTAAGTATATTAAATCCACACTTTTGTGGAAATTTGGTTCATGGGTTCACCCTCCCCCTTTCCAAAAAGGCCCCAAAAGGGGGCTGCCAGTGTGGCAGTGGCCAACTTGGCAATGTTTCCCACATTTCCCATCTTTTCAGGCAGAAGTATGTTTGACTTTGCTGCTGTGAAAATTAAATTTAAAGTCCCCAAACATTAATGCCTCGGACTGATCCCCCAATTCATGAAACATGAATGAAAAGGGACCGGATTCTCCCTCCTCTGCCTGTTGCAAATGCAAGGGGAGAGAGGCGGGCAAATGGTTGGTTTCAAATGAATTGCTCAGCCTGCACAAGCGCAACAGGGGAGGTTTTTTTTGTGTGTTCTTTTTTTTTTTTTGACCAGCCTGTGCAAGTGCAGCAGGGGGGCAGAATAATACATTTTTCCTGGGGCAATTGCAAGTGCAAAGGCGGAGGGGTTTCTATCAGCCTGCGCAAGTGCGACAGGGGAGAGAGAAATAAGATTAACCCCCTCGGGCCCCTACAAAGGCAAGGGTGGAGAGGGTTATCGACCGACGGATTGTGTTCTACCTCCGCAAGTGCGAGAGGGGAACTGGATCCGTGGAGGATAGGACACGGCCAGGACGCCTTTTTATGTTCACCCCATCAAGTCAAACCCCTCATTTTCGCGGACGACCTGAAACAGCAGCCCTGATACATCGTCCGCAACAGTCCGCACCCTTTCGGAGCAATCAAAACAAGAAACTGCTTGCGGGTTGGTGGCGCCTCCAACATTCGCACCCTTGCGACGCTGCGCCATTTAAACCCGAATTAGGAGCCCGTCTACTCGCCTAGCTCACTCTACATACTTGTCCCCCACGAGCGTTAATCCCCCCCCCGGCTTCGACGGAGGCGGCGGTGGCGGCCAGTCAAGCCACCCGGACCTCCCCGACAGTCCGCGCACCTTCCCCGCTGGCCTGGTCTCTCCGGACACACCACCATCCAGCAAGCCCTTATCAGATGAGCCCGGCGGGTCCAAGCCGTGCTACTCGCCCCGCACACGCGGCCCTTCGATTCCCGTCGCCGCTGGCGTCTCCGGCCCGCGCGCCAGCGGCGAGGCTCGCACCACCCATGCCGGCGCCTTCAGACACTTCCCCCCCATCATCAGCCTCAACGGGGTGCGCTACTTTATCTTCCAGTTCCCGAAGCTGCGGGCCAATCCCAGGGTGACACCTCCAAAGCCAGTGGTGCCAGGCCTCATGACCATTTGATGGCCCCAGCCGGTGGTGTCCAAGTTATTGGGCTCATGCAACAACCCCAACTGATATATCTTGTTTTATTGGGAGTACAACTTGGTGCTGAACTTGAGTCTTGAGCTCAGACCTACCCCAACATGAAATTATGCTGTTTGTGAAGCTTTTAAGGTCAAACAAACTTTGAATATTGTAAAAGGTCAAGTGAATTGAGTCCTGGACTCAATATATTTGCAGCCCAACAATCATGAATCATCAGACAAAAGGGAAAAAAACAATCCTGAAACTGGACAGAATTTTGACTGGAATGGAGGCTCATTTTTATAAGCTGCTGAATTTTCTGTCAATGTGAATTACAACTGGTTCCACTGAAAAAGTGAGGATAGGTTTCTGCAACACTTGATGAATGACAAAAAGACCAATGTGGCTGTAGCACATCTGAAAATTTGTATCTTTTGAGCAGTACTTTACATGCAGGCAGTGAAACAAGAAGGTTATTCACAGTCAAATTTTACAAAACTTTGGAGCTAGATTTAAGACCTATATGACCAGAATTCAAGAATTTTGGTAAGATGGAAAGCAGCAGGTGATACTGATCAATCAATGCAATTAATCAACTTTTGAAAAAAATGTTCATGAATACCTTAAAATGTGTCCTACAAATTTCAATTGTGAAACCCCCTAATTATGAAACACTCATGCTTGTATTTACCTTGATATCTGTGAGCCTGTGTCTCTAAAGTGACAACATGACAAAAGTAAGTTGGGTGGGCACTGATTGAATTTTTTGGGATAAAGAAATACAAGCAGTAGAGAGAGATGATCTTTTATTAAGATTTAATATGGGCCAAGCTCTAACTGGAAATGTAGGCTGCCAACTGTGCTGAAAGAGTGCAACAGTCTCCACTCACACCAAGGAAACGGTGGTGGGAATCAGAAGTAGGGTTTCTACTCTGCTCTGGTTTTTAAGGTCTTAACAAGAGATAACCTGATTGATCTTTGAGGGTTGGAAGAAGGGAAGAGAAGTCAAGAGCAACAGGGTTTCCTCTGATATAAACAAGGTCAGTGAAAGAGGGTACTTACTGTCAATTAGAGATCGCTGAGTGGACCCGGGTACTCGTGGCGGGTGCGGGTACCTGCGGTCATTTTGGGCATATTTGCGGGGCATTGCCAGATGGCTGATTAAAATGAGCGTAAAGCCTGCGGGGGTGTCCGTTGCGCGGGTGGCAACCTTGGCCCTTGTGCCTTTGGCCGCTGGGCTTGGGCCTTGGGCCGGCGGTGGGCTGTGGAGTTGACGCCCTGGGGTTGCGGCGGCGTAGCCGCCTTGTACTCTAGTTTATAAAGAAATCTGAATATAAATTTTTCTTGACAGTACTGATGCACTCTCACCTGAATCTTTGAGGCCAAATCTTCAAAACCAATTGAAGGGATCTGTTTTGAAGGTCAAAGGAATCCTGAAGGATATTACATACTTATTACACGGATGACGATTGGGATTGAAAGGATGAGACCAGCATCAAATGAAAGGGGCTGAGGGGGCTGGCTGAGGTTTGATATTTTCACTCCAGCCATTTGCAATTTCTTTGTCACTCAAATTTGTGACCTTGTGCAGAAGTCCCCCCCCCCCCCCCGCGCGAGGAATGGCTTCGCCGCCAGTCACAGGGTTAAGTTAGCAGAAGAACCATCCAAATGTCACGGGTCTTGTGATATTTCCATACTTGATCAATGCATTCAATTCCGGCAGGCGCGAGGGACCGGTTGCGCGACTTGAGGCCACTCGCCCCGCAAGATGATGCTTTGCTTGCCCACCCAGTCCCAGAGCAAGAGTACGAGGGGGCTTGCAATCCGCATCGTTCAGGGGTCTTTTCCGGCAAAAATTCAGACCAGGGAAGATCAGTCGATGTCAGAACTGACGCACCTCAAGGCTCGACAGGCGCGTTAGCATTGTCCGATACTAAAGGGCAATCCGTCAGCAGAATGTGCTGAAGGTGAATGTCTGGTGGTGTCGCGCATGAGGGGAACTAGAGATATGACCAAACATGCAAATATCGCAGCTGGCATAACCGCCGGGTGGTGAGGATGGTTGATCAAGCGATAAACATGGATTCATCCCCAAGTTTGCTCAATAATGGTAAATTTATCTCATCCCTGAGGCTGGAGGCCGTATAAAAATTTTCGTCGGGCGTAAGTAGCTAGAGCAAAAGAGATCGCAGAGGACTACTCCATCACATCAGCTGGCGACTGCTCTCAACTTCTCACTGGCACCTTCTCGAATGACTTTACTTTCTCGAGCTTTGTTGTCGGAGTTACTCTCAATTTTGCCCTATGATCATCAGTCCCATACCGTGTTAAGCCCTTGATGGCATTGTTCTTCGCGCTGTAGCCGAGCATGAATCTGGTGTATACATAGATATACAGATTTAAGTACTCCTGATGAAGAGGATAAAGGGGCAAAATTTCGCGGTGTGACTGTGCCAAAGCCTTTAACTACACAATTTATTCATATTTACACAAATTCATGCCTGCCAGCTCGGTCAATGCCTGAAGACCTGCAAAATTCGGCTCATGCTTTGGTCCAGCTTTGCTTAACCCTTCAACTGAAAAGGGTACAGTGCTCCACCGAGATTACATGTTGATGTTTCCTGCGGAATGTCCTTCTGGAATCTGGGTGCGTGCAAGTGGAGTCATCTCAACCACAGAACCACGTGCCCATCTTGTAGAACGGATTTTGTCGGGATGAAGGTCGGGCTTGGGCCTGCTTGGGCATGATTGGATTACATATTCATGAATAATACGGTTCATAACTTCATTCTGTATTACATAGAGATCCCAATTGCTCATTCAAAGAAAATGCTCCTACGAGCATACATAGGAGAAAGCAAGTCTACAGCGATAAAACTGTGCCGGGTTGATGGCGGAATCAGCAAGCCAAGTTAAGGGTTAGCGTGGGCCGTTCCTAGAACTGCCATGGGCTTATCGGCGTGAATCTTGGTTTTACCCTGTTGTACAACTCGGGCTCCAGAGCACCCCGCGCGACATGATCCATAGATCGACACATGCGATGCCTGCCTTGTCAGATATGGTTATACAGTAAACATCATGATCCACTCAAATGATAAATCTGGCAAGTTGGGGAGATTTTCAACTCCTTTCAAGCAGCAATGCTGCCCCTATGTTGCAGACGCTCTTTGTAAGACAAATGCATACATGCACCACATGTAGAGCCTAAGTCCCGCGCGGCTGTGAGGCCCAAGTTTGCCCTCAAGGATCCATGCTTTGTTTGTACCTTTCTACAACCGAGATGATTTAACTGCGTGCCATCCATTCCTTTCGCCTGTCGTCATCCCTTCCCAAATCCCTGATCTTACCTGACGCACGTTGCCTGTGTGGCTCAAGAGATCAAACTTAGTACTACATTCTTTCTAAATCACGTCAAGGCGCCTTGGGTTCTATCCTTTAAAGAAAGCTGAATTTTTCCTTAATCCTTACATAAAAACAAGCACTCCCTTTGCTACCACTGCCGTTCAACCTTCTTCCACCGATTGTCGATCAACCCAATTTCTTAACCTCTATCACAGCATTGACCGTACTCAACTCATAACCCCCCTCCATCTTCAACTGGACGGATTCAAACAAAGTTAATCAATCAAGTAAGTACTCTTCGGGCCCTGACTTGTATGTTAATAATGCCATAGGCGTACCTTGATTCAAATTACCTTACCAAAACTCCATTCACTTATTCCCCCTGAAAAACAAAGGAGGTCCCCTTCCAGCCCACCCAATATGAGGTCGTCGACCATCACACTAGCCGTGACACTGGCTCTCTCATCCTCATCCTCAGTCTCGGGTATGCCACACTACCTTGATTTGGCATCCGACGTCTCGCCTTCTGCCCGAGCCCCTAGCTATTTGATCAAGCGGTCTCTGTTTGACGGTCAATCATCTGATAACGCGCCTAACGATCTTCTCAAACGGGGAAATGAGAAAAGAAAATCGAGCTACAACTGTAAGCCCAGTGAAATGCCCTCATCCTTAAAGCTTCAAGCTGAGTTTTTACGTTGCTTTTTCAAGCCTCTGATAGCGATGAGACGGCGGGAAGTGGCGACGAAGATGATGATGATGACTGTGAGGAGTCGTCAGATTCAGATGGAGCAGTTCACGACCTCACTGAGCAGTACTACAAGATTGGGAGCAATGCTACGGGCGCTCGCGCATCAAGCTCTTCCTCCACTCAATCAAATTCGTATAAATTTCCTTCCGGATATTCATCGCCTCCCGGTAAGTTTCCTATATTTATACCTGAGTGAATAAAACGCAAGCTCTCAATCACCGTACTTAACCAAACCTCCTGGTCTGATTTTCACGAACTCAAATTTGTAGAGGAAAAGAAGCCAAGCGTAGTCAAATCTGGGATTTCGAAGGAATGGTCCAAGCCAGAAATGAACCCATCGAACGTAGAGAAACCTCCTTCACACGAAGAGTCATCGTCTTCCACAAGCTATAGTTCTTCCAGCCACGTGCATTACGGTGAAAGTGGGGGGAAGACCTCCAACCGTGCTGGATTGGAAGGAATTTATCATGGAAAAGCCACTTTGTACGTCGCCTTTATAATGCAGGAGGTTTCGGTAGTAAGGATTTCGATAATAATTACTCATGGCACCCGTCCATCCATAGCTATTCTCAAGACGGCAACCCAGGTGCTTGCGGTGCAACCCACCAGGACACTGATTACATTGTGGCCATTCAAAGTCAAATTTATGATGGAGGGAAATTCTGCGGCAAAACTATTGTCGTTACACGAAAATCGGTGCGAACAGTAACACTCAATTCTTTAACTTGTTCGCTTGCTAAAATTTAAATTTATTTGGCTTATTGATAGACTGGTCAGAGTATCAATTGTATTGCCGTGAGTGAGATTTGAGTATTCTCCGAATTTTTATGAAATGTATCAGCTCACAAGTTATCTGCTCACTTTTTATTGGAAGGCTGATGAATGCCCCGGATGTCCAACCGACCACAGTCTAGACTTATCAGAGGGTGCCTTCAAAGCCCTCGGGAACCCAGATGAAGGTCTTTGTAAGTCAGAAGAACCACGAGTTGACTCGTGAAATTATCTGCATATGCTTACAGTCACTCAAAATCCTTTCATCCAACAGTTGACATTTCGTGGCAAGTTATGGAGGAAAACTGAGCCCAGGCCCGAAGCAGTCCTATTAATTGAACTATCAGCACTGTTCCATATGTGGCAGCCCACCAGCACAGTAAATGTGTTTGGCGATATCATCAGCTTTTATTTATATTTTCCGTTCATTCTTAACGACCCTGATTCCTGATACACGGCTCAATGGTTATTAACAATATTACATCATCCCTTTAGGACCGTTTTTGACTTCATTATCATTTCGCGAAGCCCTTGTTGATCAATTTGTAGCATATCATGCGTTTTTTTTTTCTTGCGAGACAACATGTGGTATATCCGAAAATTTTCAAGCGACTCGCAATGGCTTGAGTGTGAATTATTGGCCAGAATTCCTCCTGTATTCCTTATCATTACGTCTTGAATCTGTTCAGAAAATAAAACAGACTTGGTATTTTTGGGTCGTGGGAGGTGGTGGGTTATCTACCCTCAACGTCTTAACTATTTGTGTGGTTCAATTGGGAATCGTTGTACATTTAAGAGGTTTCCTGCTCTTCATGTTATGTAATTTGGAAGGAAGGGCTGAACTTTCCTGGCTGGTAAACATTGATTGGGGACAAGTTCTCACCACCAAACCAGGTTTGGAGCCTCCCCTTCAATGAAGCCATTTAGGTGATTTCAAGTCTTCCTAAATCCAATATGAAAGCCATGATTTAAATTTGTCAGAACTCCACCTGTTGCTCTAGGCCCTAGGGGAGGCTCTTTGGTGTACTGGGCCACATTAATTTTCCCTTATCCTCTTAGTGGAAAAACTGAAATGGTGAACATGGACAAGTATCATTAACAAATTTGAGAATCTAGGCCCCGTTTGGCACCGATATAATCAGGGAGTTGAAAAATCGACTCCTGTAAATTAATTTATCGACTCCCAAAACGTGTTTACGTCGCAGGGACCGTCTCACGACGTCCACCCCGGGTCCGCGGGACCAAATTTTGACGCGCGCGGATTTTGGGAGTCGGAAAATTAATTCTTCTACCCAGAATGCGAGTCAGAATTTTAACATCACAACAAATGCCCAAAAATAAAGAAAAACTTATACCTCCTCACTGGGGCGCCCAAAGCCCCCCAAAATTTTACAGCAGTCAGAAAGTTCTCTTAAGAGCACATGGTGAGCTGCATGGCAGTAGAAAACCCCAGGAAATGGGTGTGCTACTGTGGCTCTAATTTTGGGGATTTCCTACTAAGGAAATCCGCCAAAGCATTAGCTATGGTGCCCCAAAGCCCCCCAAAATTTTACAGTGGGCAGAAATACCGCTTAAAAGCACCTTGTGAGCTTGTTGGCAGTAGCACACCCCAGGCAAGTCATGTGCAACTGGGGGTCTAATTTGGTGGATTTCCTACTAAGGAAATCCGCCAGAACCAGCTATGCCCCAAAGCCCCCCAAAGTTTTACAGTGGGCAGAAATACCGCTGAAAAGCACCTTTTGAGCTTCTTGGCAGTATCACACCCCAGTCAAGTCACGTGCAACTTGTTGGAATTCGACTTCTGGATTGTTAAATTACCTAGGTGAGTTGTACGAGGAGTACAAACTCACAAGGTTTAGAATAAATGATTAATCATCATTTATGTTGTAGATTCAAAATGTTCTGATGTAGAACACTTGATTGGCAACAATAAAAGAGCGAAGTGCTCTCAGCAGAGTGAAGTCATCGTCTATGATGATCGTCGGCAATCATCGAACTCAAAGTGAGTTCATGATAGAGTTTTTGCACATGGAATAAGAGAACTAACATTCTCTAATCACCCAAACTGCAACTCTCAACAGCTAAGTAATACTCGCCAAAAGTAAACGCTCTGGTCTCATTGATCGTATAAGCTCACCCAATAGTGAGTGAGACTAAATATTCAGATACAGATTAGTTCTGTTCACTAATGAATAGTGATAATTAATTTCTAATCAGTTGTTACTCAGGAAGAGAAACGTTAACTTACTGATTAAAGCTCTAGCGAGTAGAACTTGTATTATTATCAAGTAAAGCATCTTGAAATCTATTCAGTCATTGTTTACGCTAAACCAAAGCTGACTGAATCTTTATCATTTCTTTTAAAAGGAATCCTTATTTTAACCACATTGTATTTCAACTCTTAAATACAGAATAAGATAGCTAGCAGATATTATCTGCCTTTAAGGTATAACTAAATCTCTTTTATCACTATTGCTATTACTACAAATTGTATATAAAAGAGAAACTTATTCTAAGAAATAAAACTTTAAGTTATCTGAATTGTTTCACAACTGAGGGCCTAATTTGGCGGATTTCCTACTAAGGATATCCACCAGAACCAGCTACTGTGCTGCAAAGTGCACCAAATTTTTCATCATCAAGTTAAATCATCTGCACTAAATGTTTAGCTGCAAGGCATTAACCCACCAACAGGAATAATTTTGAGTCAGCTGGGGCTTTTGGTCATATCTACGACTAATTGCCTCCGCCATAGTTATTAGTCCCTCTGCCACAGTTGTTGGTCCCTCTGCCACAGTAATTTGTCCCTCTGCCACAGTTATTAGTCCCTCCACCAAATTGAATAGTGCATCTGACACAGTTATTAGTCCCTCAGCCACAGTTATTAGTCCCTCCGCCACAGTTATTAGTCCCTAAACCACAGTTAATAGTGTGTCTGCCACAGATAACAGTCCCTCTGCCACATTTAATAGGCAGAGGGACTAATAGCTGGTGGAGGGACCAATAACTGTGGCGGGGGGACTGATAACTGTGGCAGAGGGACTAATAACTGTGTCAGATGCACTATTCAATTTGGCGGAGGGACTACTAACTGTGCAGAGGGACAAATTACTGTGGCAGAGGGACCAACAACTGTGGCAGAGGGACTAATAACTATGGCGGAGGCAATTAGTAGTAGATATGACCAAAAGCCCCAGCTGACTCAAACTTATTTCTGTTGGTGGGCTACTGCCTTGCAGCTAAATGCTTTAGTACAGATTATTTAACTTGATGATCAAAAATTTGGTGCACTTTGCAGCACAGCAGCTGGTTCTGGCGGATATCCTTAGTAGGAAATCCGCCAAATTAGGCCCCCAGTTGCACGCGAATTGCCTGGGATGTGATACTGCCAGGAATCTCACGAGGTGCTTTTCAGCGGTATTTCTGCCCACTGTAAAACTTTGGGGGGCTTTGGGGCACCATAGCTAATGCTTTGGCGGATTTCCTTAGTAGGAAATCCCCAAAATTAGAGCCACAGTAGCACACCCATTTCCTGGGGTTTTCTACTGCCATGCAGCTCACCATGTGCTCTTAAGAGCACTTTCTGACTGCTGTAAAATTTTGGGGGGCTTTGGGCGCCCCAGTGAGGAGGTATAAGTTTTTCTTTATTTTTGGGCATTTGTTGTGATATTAAAATTCCGACTCCCATTCTGGGTAGCGGAATTAATTTTCCGACTCCCAAAATCCGCGCGCGTCAAAATTTGGTCCCGCGGACCCGGGGTGGACGTCGTGAGACGGTCCCCGCGACGTAAACACGTTTTGGGAGTCGATAAATTAATTTGTGGGAGTCGATTTTCAACTCCCTATAATTATAGGTGAAATAATCGCTGATTAATTCAATAAAAAATACAAAATTCAACATAAAGCCTCCAAATATTTTTTGTAGGCATCCTACAGTGCTGGTCTCTTCAACTGTGAAATCAGATTCAACTGATTCAGCCATCTTCAGCACCATAATACCATTATATCACTTTTGACCAATATGAAGTGATATAATGGTATTATGGTGCTGAAGATGGCTGGATAAGTTGATTCTGGGTTCACAGTTGAAGAGACCAGCACTGTAGGTTGCCTACAAAAAAAATTGGAGGCTTTATGTTGAATTTTGTATTTTTTATTGAATGAACCAGTGATTATATCACCTATATTTATATCAGTGCCAAACAAGGCCCAGGCTCTTTGTTGAAGATTGTATTGGCAAAAAAAATTTTATTGCCAAAATGAGGTGAAAGTCTATGTTTTGGGCTTGTTGGAATATATGCTTCAAGCCCCATTTGAGTAGCCAAGCTATATGATCTAATATCCAAAAATCACCAGTAAGACCAACTGTGTGTTTAGCTCACACTGCGGGCATCTGCCAATTCAGTGGGGATTCAAACCCCGCGCAACAAGTATTGCAGTGACACCTGGCTGGCTGTCCATCAGCTGGCCACTGGGGTATGTACACACACCAAACCTCTCAATGGCCTGCACAACAACCGGTCACCGACAGGAGTACGCACTCCTCTCAATGGCTGGCCCAAGGACCGGCCATCAGGAGTAGTCCTTGTGCCGGCCATTGAGATTTTTCCACACTCCTCTTGATGACCAGCATAACAACTGTTCATTGGGAGGAGGAGTCCACACTCCTTTCAATGACCAGCACAAGGACTGGTCATTGGGAGGAGGAATCCATACTCCTCTCAATGCCAACACAGGCCGGTGTTAAGAGGAGTACATGCACCTCAATGCCCGGTCTGTGCTGTCCATTGAGGGATGTGTGTATGTACTCCTCCCAATGACCGGGCCTTGGTCCAGCCATTGGGAGGAGTGCATACACCTCTTGGTGACCGGTTGTTGTGCCGGCCATTGAGAGGTGTCTGTACTTGTCTTGACGCCGGTGTGTGCTGGCATCAAGAGGAGTGTGGACTCCTCCCGATGACCGGTCCATGAGCTGGTCACCGAGAGGAGTGAGAGGAGTGTGTAATCCTCTTGATTGCCGGCACAAGGACCAGTCATCAAGAGTTTGTTATGTACTGCGGTGGCCGGCTGTCCAAATGCAAATCAGCCGGCCATATGTTGCTGCAGCTGACGCTGCATATTCTGATAATATATGCAGCTTCATGATGTTGCTGCAGGCCCCAGCAACAGCAAGATGCCCGCAGTGTTGGTATAAGAGCAGCTCTCATGAATGTAGAAGGTTGTGGGTTCAAATCCCACAACACACAATTCTTTTCACCTGAGTAATTTCAACAGGGCTGCCACAACAAAATTTGCACTGGAAAAATACTGTAATCACAACTCCAACTTCAAAAAGATATGCCCCATTGAATTTTTGATTAGAAACCACCCACAGCACTTCCCAAAAAGCTTGCTTTGAGGGGGGGGTCAATTTTGACTTTTTGCAGCACCAAATTTTTATGCCTCACCATCCTGTATTGAACCCAGTGTTGGGTTGTCTGTTATTCTGCTACCATGATGTATCACCACAGTATGGAGGGCTTTTGGATCAACCCATGAGCACTACCAACCAACCACCCAGCTGGCAGCCACAATTGTCTGTAGCCTAGTTGGTAAAGGTAGCACTCTATTATGTGTCTCAGCATAGCTGGGGTTGTGAGTTTGACTCTCACCAGACACTTCTTCATTTTACAGTCTCTACAGAATCAAGGCCAGGACAACTTACACCCAAGGAAAGTCCCCCATTCCCTTTTTACCCTTTTTCCCACCTTCTGGATACCCATCTACACCAACTCAATATTTCTCAAAGCACCAAGCTAGGCAAAAGTGTGAGAAAGTCACCGATAAGACAGAGCCAGACTATTAGGAAAGACGGTGGATGTTCATCATCTTTTTTTCCCTTCCCAATCCAGCATAACAATCCCATCTTGGAATTAGCCACACATATAATAACCATGGAGATCCCATCTTGGTTACCCCTTGTTCCTTTTAGTTTCAGCCCTTCCCTTTTCAGCCTCTCATGTGATGTGTAATCTCTTTCTTCTGATGTTTCATTGCCTCTCCACACTCCAGCCTCTTTTCAGAACTTTACAACCCCATAGGATTTCCAGCCTCAGCCCCTTGCTTGAGAATTTTCACTGTTTCATCTTTTCTTCCAACCACAACTCAGCCCCATAATATTGGGTATATAGTCTGCCCTCTTTGGCCCTATCTTTTGTTCCCCATCAGATCCTGCCCCAGAAATTCAGATAACTGGTCACTGTTCATTAGCCTTGCTTATGCCAATAAATCAGATTGGACAAGCTAGATATTCAGTATACAACTATTAGATTAGATTAGTAGACAAGTAAATACCTTTTAAGCCATACCTAAAGAATCTACATAGCCACACCTTTCCTTAATAGTCCATACTCTTATATTCTTTTTCTTTTTACCCTGAGAGGCAGACCTTCAAGAACCAAATCCCTCTCAAGCTCTATTCTTCCCTCAAATTAGTTCCACACTGCCACTACTAGCCAGTCCGTGCCGGCCTTCTTAAGTCAAGTCCAGCTCCGCCTCAGCCATTGCGCTGTGTACATTTACCCCGCGCTCCACCTTGAAGACACCCTCCGCGCTGTGCCACTCTGCACCAGCGCTGCAGTCTACACCCTCTGCAAATCCGTGCAGTCAATTCAAGTCCCCAACCCGGATTTACCACCACAGGTGGTGTCCAAAATCCTGGAAATTTGAGGGGGGGGGGGTGCAAAGTGACATTTCTATCATCATTGTACTTACACTTGCGGAAGTACTAGAGCATTAGGAGAGTTTTATGTGACCCTTATATTTGCTTACTTGCTATTGGGGAATTTGTGCTTGCGGAGTGTGGGGCTTCATTAATTGCGACTATTATGCTGAAGATCAGGCTCATTGTGGAGCACTGAAGCTTAGTGGAGCCAAGAAATTGTTAATTACTCAAGCCCAGATAAAAATTCTTGAAGAAGGTGGAAGCAAAAATTTCTTTACCATGACCTACCTTTATTTCTACAACAGTTGTACTAGAGTATTAGGAGAGTTTTACGTGACCCTTATTCGCTTAATTGCTATTGCGGACTTTATGCTTGTGGTGTGCGGAGTTTCCTTACTTTACGTTAAAGATCAGGTTCATTGTGGAGCGCTGAAGATTAGCCAAACATAGCAGTGCAGAGAGGTAGTCACTGATAATCACTCAAGCCCGGATAAAAATTCTTGAGGAAGGCAGACGCAGAAATTTCTTTACCATGACCATTCTTTTATTTCAACACTATCTTGAGGGGAGGAACCTTGAATATCCCGCTCCACCTTCCGCATCTTGAAGTCTGCCTATTGATACATTTGCCATCCTGAGACTTCCACACTGGTGACCACAACATACATGTCACAGGCCACACTCTCAAGGTTTGAGAGTCTGAAGATCCAGCCTGCTTCCACATCCTGCAATCTATGTACCAACTAGGATCAAGAAACCCCAGAACCCGAATCCTCAGATATAATCTTCCTCTCCACAGACCTGACCACACTGAGGTTGTCTTTTCTGGTTCATGTTTTAAATTTGTGGTGGAGAAGAACCAGGTGACTGAATGATAAATTGCTGGCATTGTGGGTTAGAGCAGAGATTCTCCGAACTCTAGTCACACATCTCTGAGAAAGCAAATCTAACAGAAATTTTTGATATACCAAGATAAATAACGAAAGAAGTTGGAACATAAAAATACATTTATCAAAGCGGTTGGGAACATTTTGACAAGATTAGATACAGAAGACGACATTCCTTTTTAATTATCCTCATAAATTAACCCCCTATCTTCTCCTATCAAGACCATCGTAGGAGGTTTTTTAATGAAAGCAAAAGTCGCGGCATGAAGACTATAAAAATGTACTTCCGGTGATTTAGTACTTGTATGGAGAAGGAAGCTATTTCATTTGTTCAATTAACAGTTTCAGAACTTCCGGTTGGATACCGATGTATCTGAAGGAGGCGGATTGGATGGCTCAGGGTCATCGAATGAATTCATGTCGATAGTGGCCAGGGAATACTTCGCTGGCATGAATTGTATAACATTACCATTGATTCGGCTGGATAGCGACTTCTCTGCTGGCTTGGCTATTAGGATATTCGGTGACTTGAGTTCTAGGCCGGGTTGGGGGCTGATGAAAGGCTGTCGATTTTGCGGATCTGAAGCATCTGGCAAAGTGCCTTTCGAATTATCCCCATGGCTCGATTCGGTGACAGGATTTGTGGATCTGGCTCGGATTGCAAAAATGTTGCGCGTCCACTATTGGGAAAAAGAAAAGAAAGAGAATGAGCATCATAATATTATTCATGTTATACTTTCAAATTGACTGCATTGAAAGCAGGACATACACAGAAAACCACTGAATCTACAAGGCCAACTAGAGTGAATATTACTCCGCATGCAATCTGGACGTCAAGAGACCACGTGCGGCCGAAAATCGAGGTGATTCTATCGATTCCCAATGGAAGCATGAGTAACAGGTAGCAAAGCGGATAGACGAGCATCTTCTTCGCCGCGTTTTCCATGGATGTTTCTTCGACTGATCGATCATAGCTTGTTTGCGCATACTGGGTTCTGAGCCTTCGGCGGACGTTCCAGAATATCAACGCATATGTTACTGCCGAAGCAGCACCTGCAAAAAAAAGCTTTTGGAATGCAAAATTTCAATCGCTTACTCAAAAATAAATTCCGTCAAGTGAGCAATAGACGGACCCAAACATAGTGCAGGCATAGCCTCTGCCAAGGGTACGCGCTGCTGATCCAACACCAAGCACCAGCTGGGCCATCTGGAAGTCAGTAGACGAAAATCAGACCTCGCACAAGGTCACAAACCAAGATAGTGAGTACTCACAAAACGGCCCAAGTGCATCCGTGGCAAAGGCAAGTGGGCCTATCATTGCCAAAATAAAAACCAAAGCCCATTTTATTCCCAGCACAATTAGAAGCGCAGCAGTTGAGGGTGGTGTGCGATTGATCAGAACAATGAAGGTATGGACTGCTATTGCTACCGTTGCGAAGGCGCCACTAGTATCTCCGAGTTGAATAAACACCCCTTGGACGGTGCAAATGGTGGAGTCTTCAATGATAGGCTTGCCAACGTGAGCAAGATTGAGCAAAAACCCAAGTGATTGAATAAGATCCGAAGCAAGGAGGTCGATGAAAACTGAAATGTCAACAAGATTGAGACAAGTCAGTCAAGCGGATAGGAGTGATCAGGTCTGAACAGACAATCATGCGATAAACTGACGGATGGCAAATTGGCTGCGCAGAAACTTAAGGCAAAACTCTTCTGAGCCGATCACACTGCGGGACTTGGGGTTCCATAGGCGCAATCGATAATACAGCAGGATACCTATGAGAAGAAGTGTTGCCAAAAAAGAAAGCTAGCATTGGAACGTAGGCATTGTCAGTCTCGGGGGAATGGACTGCTGGTATGATCACACGCACCTGCGCTGTGATTGCCACAGTCTTAGGATGCGAAAAGAGACGCATTTGGTGAGTGACAACTGCTTTAGAATAGTTGTGGCTAGGATTTCTTCAAGTTTTTTGCTTACTATTATGCCGCCTTGATGTCCCGAAACAACTTGGGGAGCCATGTCCGGAAATGAGAAAGTACTTGGTATTGATGAATTGATTGCGGCGAGGGCTTCAGTCTAGGAAAACCGGATCCGCCGGGCTCGAGAAAGGAGACACGGGAGGGAGGGGTATCAAGTGGGCTCGCCTCACAGAGAATGTATACTCAAGGTTATAAAGATTATTTGTAGAGAAGGTCAATCAAGCTGTTATGGTGATGTGTGAGTTGGAGTTGGCCAGGGACGAATTGGTGATTGATCAAAAGCATCAGCCTGCCGGAATCACTGGAGATTGTGGAGCCCGGCGAAGGAGTGAATGTGGAGCCGGAATATGGGTATTGTATTGATCCTCAAGATGTTATTGCGGGTAAGGCTTCGGGGAACAATTATTCGGTAGAGTGACTTGAGTGAGGCCGAGGCATGTGTTCTGAGAGAAGCCAAAGCTATTACCTAGTGACAAACATGGATAAACTTCTGGTCGTCGTGCACAGTGGAGCAGACAGTGTAGGATTGACCAGCCTCCTGTTTGTATATCTTCTGAGTGTGTACAGCGGGCTACGGTAGACAGGTGTTTTTGACTCGGGCCAACTTTGGGGAGCTTGGATAACGCCAAAAAAACAATCCACCAGCCATGTACTGTATACACATTTATGTATTTATACAGGGAAGAGCTCAGGGCAAACCAGGTGTGCGCCATTGGCGGCCTGTCAGGAAATCGGTGATCGAGCATGTAGAGCGTCCAGCAGGCTGTATGTTTCCAGGTCATTCATCAATGGCGAGATCACGTATGGATCTGTACTTCCTTCCATTTGGACAGTTGAATTTGAGGAGATACATCATACATACATATGTACATGAATAATATTTGGATGCGAGGTGATGTGCTCCCTTGACAATTATAGCCGGTCGCCGGTGCGGTGGTGGCACATTCCAAGGTTTTGCTTCTACCGGCACTCAGGCAAAAGAAGGCGACACTCCACCGGTGCGGCAGGGTGGGTCAAGCCAGAATCAATCAGGCGAGGTCAACCAATGTATCCAACTGGGCGACGAAATCGTGCAAGCAGATCGATGTTATTGGCAAGATGCATTGTGATACATGTTTATAATCGTGCGCGGGCTGGAGGGCCACTCAAATTCCTGGGAAGGGCGAGCCATGCCGCACCGAGGCGATCTTCCAGCCATCCTTGGAATTCTGATGTGCGATCGGAAAAGAAGCTCTATCTGCGACCGCGACTGGTCATAGGAATCTCGAGAGTGGGAATCGTTCGCATTTCTAGTGGTTGTCCATAGGAAGCCCTTTTTTTTGGACTGCTGGCCGAGAGCAACAATACCTGAAGAGGGCCCCGGCAGGGTCTCTCCATTCGCATTCGTCGGGACCTTGCCGATTTCTGGCAACTTAACCCGACTGGCAATCGCATTGGTCCGGGCTAAACCGTAACTTGGCTAATTCCCTCCTCGAGGGAGCTCCGAAGGAGGGACTTGCCAACCCCTTAGGCTGAGAGCATTTCAACTTTTGGTGGGCACTTTTTCATAATCAACCTCATTACACTCGTCACTGGAAGCTTTTCCTTCTAGTTTTCGTTTCTGGGACCAATTAAGTTCACGGGCCGCGCACCCCCGCGCGTGTTCAGCTCAGGCGCGGACACATGTGCAGGCGGCCATTTGAGTAGGTTATTGTTTTTTGGGCAGATTGAAACAAACAGGAGCGAATGATGAGAGCAAACAACAACAGAAGAAGAAAAAGACACTGATCTACATTAATAAGTTATGGTGATGAGTAAACTACTGTAGATAATAGATAAACAAACGTGGTACATATTATAAGCATGTGTACATATCTGGCATCTGCATTTTTTTGCAACGGTGGTGGGGGCGGGTGACGACGATAGCATTGATTTTCTTTTGGAGGGGTGACGACGAAGATGATGATCGTACATAACAAAGTTAAAAAAAAAGTGTTGAGAGGGGGATCAGGGTCACGAAGAAGAAGACGGCTTGAGAAAGCGATGAAAGAGTTGAAGGCGCCGGAAGGTGTTCAGACGAGAGCGGAGAGCGTTGATGATGAGCCGGGAAGAGGCGAGTGCGTTTGGGCCCCAGAGGAAGGAGAGAGTGGCGAGGGTTGCGGAGACGGTGAGGATGCGGAAGAGGACGGAGAGGATGAGGGCCTTCCGGACGGAGCGGTAGAACTCCTTCATGGCCAGACTGGTCCACGAGATCTGATTGTTCATGTAATTGATCGTCATCTTCTGGCTGCTGCTGCCCGTCCACCCCTGCTTTCCCTTCTCCTCCTCCTCCTCCTTCTCTCCCTCTTGCTCCTCGCCCTCCTCACCTAACCCCGCGCGCGGTCTCCCCCGGATCGTCCGCGTTTGTTGCTGCTGGCATTGTTTGATCAAGTTCCGGTATCTTCTTCCCAATAACCAAATCAATGCGTTGATATCCGGATCTTCGGAAGCCGATGGGGGAAGAAAGATTGTCAGTGGTCTGATGAATCTTGGGGCAAAGCTCAGAAAATGGGATGAGACGCACGAGTAAATCGGGGGAAGATGCTGGTGATGCTAGGCGCAACCAGTGTGATTTCGTGTGGTGGGACGTTGAGATGTTCGAGTGAGGGGGATCTGAACAGGTTAGGGTGATCGGGCAGAGAGTGATTTGGGGTTCTGAAGAAGGAGAGCAGGTCACTAGAGCAGCGCCACCCCCGAAAAAAAAAGAAGAAGATATGAGGTGAGTGATCTGGGGAAAGGTGAAGATTGGCAAATTTCGTGTGTGTGTGTTCTTACAGGGTCATTCCCAAGGTGAGACCCCAAAGGTTGAGATCGGGAGGTGGGTCTTCTGATTTGGCTGGGGGCCGATCGACTTCGGCGATCGGGTTGTGGGGGAGGAGGATAGAACGGAAGCGCATGGATCCGACGAGGGAGCGGAGGAAGAACCTGATGAGTTTGCCTCTGGAGGGGGCGAGTCTGGAGGAGAGGTCGATGGTCATCTCGCCCCACCTGGTCTGGGGCCCGGCGAGGGAGTGGAGGGGGACCCAGTAGGCCGCGGTGACCTCTGCGGGCTCGAGCGTCGGGAGGGGCCCGCCGGCGGGATGGGTGGAGAGGAAGACGTATGGGCTGAGGACCATGAGGAGGCGCTTGCCGAGACTGGTGGTGATCTCGCGGTCGTCGAGTCTGCCGAGCGGGATGAACTCCTTCTCGGCCAGGTCGATGCCCACCTCCTCCCAGGTCTCTCTCATCGCACAGAACAGCCCGTCCTCGTCCTCGGGCTCCATCCGGCCGCCCGGGAAGGCCAGATGGGCCGACCATCGATCGCTCGCCCGTGTGGCCCGCTCGATGAAGAACAGCTCCGGGGTGCCGCTCTGCACCCAGGCTTGAGAGAAGAACCGACGGAGCTGGTGGGAGAGATCATCTTGGCTGGCTGATGCGTTGGGATGCAGGGATGATTGCTGGGTCGGCTGGAATTCTGATTTCGGGGATGAGCTTGGTGAGTTGGTGGGGGATGACTGGGAGGATGTGGGGTCGGGTGCGATTCGGATGACTGTGGATGTGGGTTAGTATATCTGTGCTGTTCTTGTTCTTGTTTTTTTGTTTTGGTTGTGGGTGCTTACTGATGGCTACGGAGGCCCGTCGGTTGTGGTTCGTGCTCCGTTTTGGGTGTGGGCAGGGGGTTGCTGGTGTTGAGGGTGTTGAGATCGTCGTTGGTTCTGAGTGGTGGATGTGGAGGAGGGCGTTGAGTGTGGGCTGGTCCATCTTACGGTTGCTGGCTGGCTGCTTCCACCCAGCCACATCCCACCCGCACCCCGCCCCACCCAGAACACCACCCCATAAACACATACATACACATCATTCTGCCGAAAACCTCACACTGCACCTCTCAAACGAACCCAAGTACGCCAAACCATCGAAATAGTATTATGTATTACGTGGACACGATAAAAATAGAGTATGAGTAGGAAAGTTTACATTCACAAATTCATGGAGAATCACAGACGCGGATAATTGTTGCGGGGTATTTATTTATCGTGTTTATCTACAGCGCGTATCTGGCGAGTACATATTGATATGCTCCGGGCGGATTACAAAAGGTACATATTTGATATTTCTTTCTTTTTGGGTGTATTGAGTAGTAGCAGCCAGCTAGTAAAAGTCGCTGATCCAATCATGCGATAATGAAGCCCATCGGAGATGAAGGGAGTAATAAAACGAGCAAGTCGAACTGCAAAAACTGCATGAAAAGATCTGAAGAAGGGGCCAGTTGTCCACATGCAACCTGGCGGGCACGATAAATCCACCAGTTGTGGCCTTTTCCTCTCCGGCACCTCTTTCCCTTGCCTAAAACCGAGTACAATAATCTCTGAGAAAAAAAAAGAAATTGGGCCATCAAATCGTTAGATGAGCCGCGGATATCTAGTATTGAGTGATGATCAACAGGATTGGATAATGCAAAAGACCAACCTCAGAAAAGGGGCTGCCGGGTTCAAAAGGTAATGAGGCACTTTAAGAATGAGGGTTTAAAGGATCAGTGCTTTCGAACTTGATCATAGCGATAAACTACGGGATAGATGATGATTGTGGAAATGGAGCTCACATTTGATTTTTCCGGTCGCGAAGGATAATAAGAGGACGGCGATTTGAGTCTACAAGACCAAAATAATTCAGAAGCAAAAGACTTCCGTCAACCTGAGTACTTCATGATTGATCAACTAGTGATACACGATTGGTAGGAACACTTACTCCACCATCCAATGCGGCACTCAGGACGTGCTGTCAAGAAAGAAACTTATAAGATCATCTTCTAGTGTGTGTGTTTCTGTCTGCACATAAGAAACATAAAGAAGACGTACATTGTAATCGGTGAAGATTTGGGGGCGATAGATTCGGACGTAATATTGGCTGATGAATCCAACGACTATTGCAGTGACTCTGCCGGAGGTGGTACCATTGATCGCAACTTGTATTGTCCCGGCGACCAACTGTTTTTGAAAAGAAAAGCCTGAGTAATTATCCAAACAAATCATCAAAGAAGTAGATGACTGACTGGTACGTTAAACTTCCCAAAAATCGAATTCGGCCAGGTGTTCTCAATGAACAGGAACGGGAGAGGCGCGAGAAAACCAACGAACTTCAAAGGTTTAAAAAAAAAAAGTCACAGATGAGTTTTCCCTTTCCAGAAAGAATCATGAGTGGGACGTTCAGGATCTCACCAAGCTGGCAGGAATGAAGAAATATCGTTTCTTCACTCAAATCGTGGTTATCAGTCCCCAATAATCTCAAACCCTCTTTTGTACCTTTGTGAAGATGGAATCACACTAACCCCTGGTCCGTATAGTTCATGGGAAAACAGACTCCAAGTACTAACTTCATTGAATAAACTGCGTTGATAAGAAAAATTTCAGGATCATGTCTAAATGCTTGGACAAACCTCAAAATCAAATGACTCACGCCTGTGTGGAAACTCCCGAGAACTGGTGTTTGGAAAATGAGTAGAAGATCGCAGCTCAGCATCTCGAGTCACTAATCAAACAACATCTTTGGAGGAATAATCTTGATCGAAAACAATTGTAGCTGGATCGAAACGCAACTTGTCCACTGGCTGTAGGTTCGATCAAAGCTTCTGCGTTTGCAGAAACAATGATTTGCATCACGAACTGGTTCACGAACACACCAATGATGCTTATCAAGTTTAAAGAATAGCGAACTCAAATCAGCCTGTATTTATGCGCATTAAGGGAACGACTGGTTATAACACTTACGTTCCGCATATTTGAGCGAAAAATCCTTTGCGAGGGGGAACTTTGGTATACTGTGAGGTAAAAGCAATAAGCGATTGAATTTACGAAGATGAATTTTTCATGGATAACTAGACCTGGATTAAATGCTTGTCACTTACGATCATCATTTTAACACTAATTGTTTTTATCGACGCAATCAACACACATGGTAAATCATGAGTCTGAAGGTCCGAAGCTCTGACGGAATGACAAAAAAACAAAGAAGCTCAACTCTTTGGCTATCAGTAAGGAGATCGTGGCACATGTGGCGCTGAAGATGCTAAACCTAATGAACGGATTGCCGAAGTTAGAAAATTGTTTATAAAGACTCATTAAGACAGGGGATTAATTGACCAGAGGGAGCGGATGACAGATCCACCAAAGACAGAGCCGATCATTTGACAAGCTGGGGCGACAACCTGAACACATCACAACAAGTCAATTAGCTGATGACACACATGGAATGTGCATACTGCGTAGGGGAGAGAAGTGTGCTCAACTGGATTGAAGCCCGTGGTCGCATTCAAAAAACCAATGGAAGCGACAATGATGGACGCCAACTGTAAAACGCCAAGAAGATAGATGAGTGGTTTTTCTAAGAATGGGCTTCGCTCTGATTTTTAATTTCGGGTCTTACAAGAACGGATGCCAGCATCGCGAAAAACCCCATCTGACTTCCAGCTGCGCCAATAAAATGATCATTAGAATCCAGAAAGTCGGTGAGCACTAGGCAAGTTGGTGATTCTACTCACCGAGCGTCGCGCAAAGATAGCCAAGCGCCACAGATGCCACAGAAATGCATCCGAGAAACCATTGGGGGACTTGCGAATACTAGCAGATCGAAGTGTCAGTCGATCATCGGCGGTAGGAATATGTGTGCCAAAATAATGGACTCACTTTTTCCATCTCTTGGAGGTGGGGATCCTCGGATTTCGACGCTCCCCCATTACGATTGGGAAAAAGAATTCCAGTGATCAGAGTCCAATTCTGAATGATAGCCTGGGTACTGAAGGTTCTCGAACATCAGTATATTTTGAACTTTTCTTTTCATTTGATGCAAGTCATGGATCTCACACTGCGCTCGTCATCAACAGTGCAGCAAACGCTGTGAAAGCAATCATAACAGGAGGATCGGGAGGAGAATTTAGCTTTGTATTTGGCGGACAGTGGGCTCATTACCGTTTGAAATACCTTGTGAGGTCACGAAGGAGAGAGTGAAGGCTGGGAGTCCCTCCTGAGCAAGGCCTTGCTGGCTAAGGGAGCCATTAGGCAGGAATACTGCAGTGTGATTATATTCTTTCCCGGATTCAGTGAGCAAGCTTGTGCTGATCGAGAAAAAACAGGTTTCAGATGGCAAATCGTCGTGAAATATATTCGAAGTCATAAGCCTTACGAAAGCAGGGGGAAATTGTTTTTGGCCCCTGAGGCATATGGGCCAATTTTGTATATTGTAAGATACATCAAGATCGCTGATAAGGTAGGGAATTAGCTCTTGAATACCCAATATTACTGTATTCTGACAGAAGTCGCTCACCAAAACCGAGCCCAATCCACGAATTTACTTGGGCGATCCACGGTACATACATTGGTGACTGCATAAAATGATTGTGATTTTTGTTACAGAGATCAAGATTAATCGCTGAATAGAATGTGAATCTGGAGTTGAGCTTTCACAGGATACTCAACTGCACCGTTTACTCCAGCGGAAATGTTGGTCCAATCAAGGCTTACTACATAACAGTCGGATGAAAGACGTATAAAGAACATGATTCACTTCGTGGGTGCTCAAGATTGGCAGTACTGTTATGATTTGTAGCGCAAAGAAAAAACGCACAAGAAAATAGCCCGAATCCACTGAATTGGTGGTTGTTTGAGTAGAAAGATAATCAGCATCTTAGATCTCAGCTCGACGGCGGTGGGTATAAAAATCTAGCAACCAACGTGTTAGGAGAAGCGCCTCCAAAGAGTGCAGTGACCTCTTTTGAGGCTGGCAGAGCCAAGCAGAAAACGTTGATGGCGCTAACGGCGGGAGCCAGGAACTGAGGCAAAATTTCCCACAGACCAATCACCGGGGCAACAAGCTTAAACAGATTGATACGACGGGTGGCGAGACTGTCCCCACCATGGAGCGACTGGAACAAGATAACCGGAGGGATGACAGCCCTAAGTACGAGGTTCGAGAATTAACAAAATTGGGTATTTCTTCTTTTAAGATTCCTTATCGCGCACAAGGATAGTCACTTACGGATATAGACTGTTTCTCAAAAATAAATGATCCCTCTTCAGCTGTGGCTTTCACAAAACAAACCTCAAGATAATCCAGTGATCAACACGACTAACCATGCAGCCGGGTAGACTAGAAATGATCGAAAATGCCACGCGAGACCTAAGATGGAGGTTTGGTTAGCAAGATGTAGTATGCAGGAAACAGAAAAAGAGACTTTACAGATAGCCAAAAGTTGGTTGGCAAACTGAGCGACAACCGAAAGGAAGAATCCGGGTCCAGCATGGAGAAACAAAATCTGGGGGGCAAAGATTTCGGTTCCAAAGGCAGCATATGCTGCTGATGCAGCCATCATGGTGGCGAAGACATCCTCTTTGATTGAATAGGGACCGGGATTGAGCCAGTGGTAGCGTGTCGGCAGGATTTTCGAAAGCAGAGTACCCAAAAGGAACGACAGAATCTGTAGGGTAAGCAAGGAGATCTGTGAATGCATTTTTTTTTTTTTTTGCGGGGAAAGATCTTGCGTTAATGATATCGAGGGTCTCCGAGATAGTGGTTATGGACATCCGGGGAAACAAGGTTGCAGACTGACCTGAACTCTCACAGGTTTGAACTGAAAAAGTTGGGCAATGGCAGCCTGGAGATGGTTTTTAGGTTTGCAGATCAGTTTACCCACAAGGTGATGAGAGAGAGAGTCTCCAAAATTAAGCTCACAGAAATCAGGGATAAAGTGATGCCAACGACGACGCTTCTCAGAGTGATAACCGGTGCGGCCACATCATCAGTCGGATCCAATGGTTTCATCCCCCCCGGTTTGATGGGATTTGGGGAGACTGTGGGCTCGTCGTCAAAGGCAGAGACTTCGCCGGTTGGTTTTTCATCGAGTGAAAAATCCGAATCACGCTTTACAAACTGGTTATCAAATGGACGATAGAAATCATCGGGATCGACGTAGAATTTGCACTTTGTCTCGGAGGTCCTTTGCGATCTCTTGGAGACCCTCGTCCTCTCGGGCAAGATTGGATGGTTTTTAGTCCGGGGCAGACGAGAGCCACGTGGTGAGGAGGGTGGAATTCTCCATTTCTCTCCGCCCGAGACTAGATGGGAGGCGTGATCATAGGAGAATCGATCGCACTTCTTGCTGCTAGCTTGCCGGTAGAGTTTCTCGCAATAATCCATATCCGTGACCGTGATCGGATCCATCTGGACTTGAGGAAGGTGTATGAGTCAGGTCGGATGCTTGCTAAATCGTTGAAGCCCGCGGTGATCAATTCTGCGGAGGGGTTTTACCGGGTTCGCTGCATATACGGTTTGCGTGGAATGAGGCGGTATCCACAAGAGGTGATGTGATCTATTTATAGGCAAAGAAAGATTTGAGATGGCCGAGTGGGGGAGGAAGGAAAGGTTGAACGAAAATAGTTGCGTCTGGACGAAATATGTACTTGTTGGGAGTTCTGGCGTATAGAAACACAAGGGGAATCAGGAATGGCTGAGGAATCGAGTTGAAAGAAGTGTCTTGGTATCCACAAAGGAGGCGCAGCTAGTTCTGAGAAGGGTTGCAGACGAGCTAAGGTTGAAAATGTGACGCAGTCGCCAGGAAAGTCAAGGAAAGTCAAGGCAGACAGGTTGAACAACGAGTCGGTTCCGGGCAGAGACCTAGCGTATTTCTTGAGGCTACTGAGGGCTGGGGCAAGACGGAGGCAATGTGCGAGGCTAAGGTGGTCGTGCTGGTGAAGGGCGAGAGGTTTGTACAACCACAAACAAATGGAGGGCGGGCACTAAGGACAAGTGATGAGGATAAACAGCCGACTGGATCCACCTTAGATACGAAAAAAGGTTGATGCAAAAATAGAAAGAAAGAAAGACGAAATTGTAAGGGGAAATGTGAGTTTATTTGTCTATGTATTATGTATGTCAATATGTAAAATCAAGAGTCAAGTCAACGAAGGTCTTGTGGATACAGGTGCAAGTTGAGAGTTGGTTAACAATCGGAAGGCAGGTGAGGCTCCCCTGGAGGCTAGGACTTGAAGGACAAGTACGCAGGAGTAGGGAGGAGGTGGAACGATAGCTCGAATGGGTTACCTGGAGCTTCTCGAGGCTCTGTACTCGCAACGACCGATTACAAACAGTAATAAAATCTAGGGTTGCCAGCAGGACAGGCAAACATCGAGTGCCGGTCAGCTCGGTTATGTAGTCGTAGCAATTGTATTCGTTCCCATCTCGAAAGGGAGAAGTGAGTGGCACGAACATGAAGCACAGGTTTATTCGACACGATGCGCGTCACTAGTTCCTCAAGCTGTATCAAGTTTTCCTTTCTTGACTTCATGTACTAGTCAAGTGACTCTGGACTCTGGAGCCTTTATAAAGGGGATATTCATCCATACTATTTGTATCATTCGCAACTGCCTGCCCGCCCCTCAGAAGAGGGACGGCTGATCGGAGGTCTGCTTTTTGGCCGTCAACGCTCGCTTGGCGCGCTCCGTCAAATTAACCACCGAACGGCACTTTTGGCGGCGGACTGCAACTGCCCAAGTCCCTCCTTCAGAATTCACGAGAGCCCTCTGAAGTGGCGGACTTGTGTTACGGTAACTCCAGAGAGGCTGCTTTAGCTCGCTGATAGTCCGTGTGCGCACTGCAAGCCACCTGCAAGCAAGTCATGGGATGAAGCTTGGTATTCAATCCAGCCTACTCGGCTTTGAGTCCAGGCTTATCAGACCGGGCCCGTTTGAGATCCTTGTTCTCAATGGCCTTGCAGGCGTCGGCCCTCGCAAGCCATCCCCGGTCAAGTCGACAAGCAGTCCATGTTGGAATGAATCACAGGCAGGATGGAGGCCAGAAGCAAGACCGGGTTACGAGTAGAGAGGGAATCCAGGCCATCGGTGTTTTCTATAAATAGTCGGACCAGGACACCATCCCACAGCTGCTCCATCACAGAGCTTCTAACTTCCCCCAACCCTTAATCTGTTAATCACTTTCCGTCAAAAATACCAACCATACATACAAAATGCGTATCGCTTACGTTGTTGCTGGACTAATCGCCTTGAATGGTGAGTTACATAGATCCCTAGGTTCTGTCGGTTCTTAAGCCCTTGCTGATTCTCTTCTTGCGTTTCCGTGCCTTTAGCAAATGTCTCTGAAGCCGGTGTCGTGGTACCTCATGGCGCCCAGGCGAACATCTTCACCCCTGTCATTGCGAAGAGCCCCCCAGCTGAGCTTGGTGACATGAACTCGACCAAGGGGGAAGATAATACTCAAGAGGATAAAAAGTCAGACCCTGACGATGGCGTCGGCCGTGTCCACTCCAGTGTCCACGGCGCATCGGACGCTCGGCCCGGTTCCATCCCCGGAGACCAATCCTCTGACCAGGATGGCTACAGCCTGCCCACTTCTTCCGACACTAATCATGGTTCGCCACTCGATAAGCTCACCCTCTTGACCAAGCCTGTTGCCCACAGCGCCATTCACCAAGTTCCAGCTGAGGCTCCCCAGCCCGCTGACGCGCTCCTCAGAGCCATTGAACAACTCAGTGAGGATGCCACCCATCAGCTTCCAGTCCATGTCCCGGGCGACATTATGTCTTCCACAACCTCAAGTCCACTCTCAGCCCCGTCGCACCTAATCACCCCAGTCATCCCCCAAACTGCCCTCCCCATCTCCCAAGTGCCCAACACAATCCACTCGACCATCCCCTCCGCAGACCCATCAGCCCTACTCTCCAGCTTACCTGTGGGCGGCTTGAGGCAAGCCAGCAACTTGATCCATTCCACCCTCCCTAATCTGGCCGGGCTCAGCCCGAATCTATCCAACCTTCCTTTGCCAATCGTTGGCGGCAACCCCGGTGGTTCTAACAGCGGCCTTCCAGTGCCTATTCCCTCAGAGCCAACCAACATTATCAGTCCCATCCTTTCAAGTCTTCCCGTAGAGGGCGTCGAAAGTGCTCTCCCAGTATCAGACCCTACCAACTTAGTCAACCGAGTCTTCTCCAACTTGCCAGTCAGCCAATCCCCCTTAGGCTCTCTTCCGGTTGACCCCTCAACTCTTGCTAGCCCCATCCTATCTGCCTTGCCGGTTCTTGGTAACGGGAATTCCGGATCTCCCTTGAGCTCCCTTCCTTCCGACTCATCCACCTTGGTTAACCCGGTTATCTCCAATTTGCCCGGCGGCCAATCAGTTGGCAACATCATTCCCGGATCCACCTTGAGCTCTTCCCCAGTTGACCCTGCTAACTTGACCAATCGAGTCATCTCCAACTTGCCAATCGTTGACGCAAGCTCCGGTTCTCCCTTGAGCTCTCTCCCGGTAGACCCCTCCACCCTGGTAAGCCCCATCCTATCTAACTTGCCAGTGGGCCAGTCAAACGGCTACACTCAAGGTCCCGGAACGCCTTTGGACTCTGGTTTGGTCAGCCCGGTCCTCTCGAACTTCCCAGGAACTCAATCCGTCGGCAGCATCGTCCCCGGAGGTTCCTTGAGCTCTCTCCCTGTGGACGCAGCAAACCTGGTCAATCGAGTAATATCTAATCCGTTGGGTGATATGAGCTCCCTTCCAGTTGACCCATCAACAATCCTCTCGGGGCTTCCAGTAGAAGGCACTGGCTTCGCGACCAAAATTTCAACCTCAGAAGCTAACAGGAAAAACAATAACACCTTGGTGGAACGTGGGCGCGGGCATCGGGGACTGGATGCGCCAATCAAAGACTTGCTTGGCCACGGAATGGGCTTGGGTATTCTGGGAGACTCAAACGATGACAACGACGATGATAATATGGAATTTAGTGGAGGCTGGGCAACTTACTTCACTCAAAATCAAATAGCAGGTTAGTTATTATTCCCGTGAACTCGAGATACTTTTAAACATGAGAGCTAATTCACTGGCTTCATCCAACTTATCTTATAGGAGCATGTGGAAAGGTACACGAAGACACAGATGTAATTGTGGCCTTGGATTATCGGCGGTATGGCGCACTCAACAAGATATCCAAACATTGCGGCAAGAAAGTGAGAATTACGAGTGGGGACAAAACAATCATTGCGACAGTCGCAGATGCCTGCCCGACTTGCTTAAACCAAAATTCCCTCGATTTGAGTGAAGGAGCGTTCAAAAAGCTAGGCGTGACCGTTCAAGAGGGCATGAAGCCAATCACCTGGAAGTTCATTGATTAGATTCATTTTTTGACGTTTTGTTACTTGGGTTCTCCTCATGCATCAAAATGACGCAGCTTCAAACTCTTGTAAAAGCCTACTATCGATCTTGAAATCATTAAACATGAAATTAAAGATTTCAAGCATCCACACTATTTTGCTGATAAACAAAATAAATGCAGCCATTCCAACCAGTTTACCTGGCCGGCTCTTCGATCATCTCTTTTTCTCAAAATTTCTTAGCAGTAGAAAAATTGGACCATGCTCGACTGTGCCAGTGCTTTGTAAATTTTATTTGAGCACTACAGCCACTTGAACCAAAAAACCAAACAGTTGTACAACGATGAAAGAAAAAAAAAATTAAGCAGCAATAGCAGCTACACTAGCCATAATCCCGAAAAGGCTCGTGGCTACTACGGAGTTTGATAATCTGGAAGCTGATGACTATTGATATGTGAAAATAAATGTTTGGAAAAATTAGCAATCCATTAATCTTCACGCGATCTTCGGAGGATTCGGGTTTATATGAAAAAAGATTTCAACGAACCCAATCATCCTTGTTCCCACTCTTTTTGTCGCCACTTGGAGGCTGAGGTACGATTGGCTTTTTAGGTTCCGGTTTTTTGCGAGCTGGATCCTCACTCAGCGGTGGTGGTTTTGCTTCTATTAGTGGCAGGGGTGATGAAGCATTCTTTCCTTTAGGTTTAGGTGCAGTCTCTTCGAGTGGACTGGCGTCCTTGCCTATTGGTTCACCGGCTGGACCGCCATTCTTTCCTGGGGTCCCTGGGCCCGGGGCTGTGGGCCCTAGAGGCTGCGGTGGATCAGTAGGTTTTCCTGGTGCACCATCGATTTTCGCATCTTTTTCTGGGGAGCCATCTTTCTTTTCTGCACCTGGTGGTGGTTCAGGCTTGGGTACTGGGGTGGCCACCACGGGTTTAGCTTCTTTTCCTGGGACTAACGGGTTGGAAGGAGGAGGAGGCGCTAGCTCAGCATTTGAAACTGCTGGGGCTGCTAAAGAGTGGAGGTTCTGGATACAATCATCGAAATAAGTCAGTGTTTTTGGTCATCAACAAGCCAAGTAGATTTGATTTTTCTCTTCTCACCTCTTGAGGCTCTTCCGAGTCAGCATAAAGGCTATACTGTGGTCGAGAAATTGCTCCGCCAATGCTTGATAGAATACATGCAAGCTGTATAAAATTTGATGGAAGCATGATAAATTAATTATATTCGAGTGTTGATTATTTGGATGAAAAATTAATAGGGGGTTATAAAGCAACGTGATAGATGTCTTCGCTGATGTTTGCAGAAATGGGTCTTTATATAACGAAATCAAAAGTTCAACGAATAATAGAGGGCGCTCGTTGTTCCGCTGCCAAACGATACGTCATCAGCGTGTTCAGCAATTATGAATCCAGAACAACGTTCGGTTGCTGCACAACGCCAACCAATCCAATTCTTGCGGTGTCCCATCCAATTTTGGGGTGTGAAGATGGACATGTCCCTAGCACCGCACCCGACGACCTAGTGAACCTCCCTCGGAGAATCCCATGCTGCAGGCTCCTCCGGAAACCAGGTTATTGGGCCCGCCCCTCTTCGGTTGAGCCTTTCGTGTGAATCCCAATTATCTTCATAAGCGAGGCCAACAAAGGGTAGTTGCGTTACTCTACGTTATCCGACGTTCTTGAGTAACGTAACTATCCCCGTTAGGCCCGTTACGCTGGGAGTAACGGGCCATTTTTACGAAAAGTCCCTCGTACCCAGTTTGGTAGAGAGGCGCGGGCGGCATGTGCAACCCCACTACCATTGGTAGAGGGACTTGCGCGCAATGTCAGCCACAGCAGAAAATCATTTTGGTGTTATAGAGCACCCTTTTTCCGCACTCCACCTCGCAAACTCAGAAAACCTTGATTTTTTTTTCAGCAAGGATGTTGGCCTGCATCATGCCGTCATAATGGTCTCTTCAAAATCTTAAATTTTGCATTATATTTAAGTAGTTTATACCTTTTTTTAAAAGTTGCTGTTTTTGGCAAATCCTTCTTGACCGTCAGAATTAAACCCCATGATATGTTATAAATATGTAGTAAAAAACCTAAATAAAATCTCTTGTGCCTTTTCTTATTTGTTTCTGGCCAAACTGAATTAATAATTCATTTGCCATAAAGTGGAATAAGGCATTGCACTGTAAAAAAGAGGAGTTTGACTTGATTTTTATTTGTCACTCAAAAATCAGCTTCACAAGGTATGAGAAAGCTAGATATATATCACAAAAGATGCACATTAACAAGAAACTTTTGAAAACAGCTGTGGTCCCTCCATCAGCTAGTCTAGCACCTCCTCAAGAGGACCACCGACACCTTCTGACCTGCCTCTTCTAGACACCCGGCTCTGGCCCAGCAGCGCGATGATAAACAGGCCCCCGACTCTGCTGATCGCTCCCCTGTTGGCCTCGATACCCTGAGTTGCTCCACCCTCGAGTCCGTCGTTCGGCCGAATACCGCCACCGACCCTCGCGAGGGCCAGTACCGCATGGGCCTCGATCCTTCTGGCTATGAAAAGGTCCGCTGTCTCTCTCCCGTTTGTGCACAGGAGCAAGACGGTCTGACAATCTGCATTTCTCCTTCTCCAGCAGCAGGCCCAGGGGTCGACCGCGAGCCAGCCAGACAAGTTCGATCTATTCAGCTCGACGTTGTCTCCGAGCGATCCGAACCAGGAAGGCAAGTTCAAGTACGGGTTCCAGGCCTCTCGTCTCACCTCGACTTCGAGCTCCTCCAACGAGCTCGCCCCTGCAGCAGCAGCACACCTTCTTCGCATCGGAGTTTCCCTCGCTCGTCGACCGCATCACGCCCCCCGACATCTTCATCCAGCTCGACCACTTCGATGGCACCCCCATGGCCCACTCTGCCCGCGACCAGTGGCTCCAGGAAGGTGTTGCCCCCGCCGCCGTCCAGCCGGACGTCTTGGAGACTAAGCCCTCGACGAGCGTGGCGGTGTCGAGTCCCAGCAGCACGAGCAGCTCCAGCAAGGCCTCGTCGACCCGTGTCGCCGCCGCCGCCGCCCCTGCTACCTCTGCTGCTGCTGCTGGTGCGACGTTGGGGGAGAAAAAGGAGCGCGAGGATATCCATTCCAAGACTTCATTCAGCGGCGGCCCGTCCTGCCTGCCTAGCTCGATCGCCGAGGCCCGCAACCGCTCCAAACAGATGCCCTACTCGGCCCCCACTGACTCAGCGAACCCCGGCGGCCTTAACAACAACAGCAACAGCAACGGTGCCGCTGCTGCCCCCGGAGGCGCCGGCGTTGGTGGTGGTGGTGGTGGCGTACAAGTGGACAATGCTATGCAGTGTCTTAATTGCCAGACTACGCTAAATATACCTTCCTCCTTTTTTTTTGTGTGGATAAACAAACAAGCCAGGATTGATAGTTTTTTTTTGATGTTCAGTACCATGCAATCGGGACAAAAACATGATAATCAATGTATGTTGAAGGCAAGCTATAACATACTTAAGTCAACCTTCTTCTAGGCTTCTCAGATTGCCTTGTTAGTGCTGCTACGTGGTCATGCCACTGTTCAAGTAGCATGATCACGTCTTGTTGAATAATCAAAATCAAGTTTGAAACCCAAATGTGTTTTTTTACCTCATTCAACTCAGCGCCTTGTCAAACTAGTAAGATGAGATAATACATGTTTAATTACACAGCTAACTTGTTGGACATCTTGCTTTAAGCCATTGGGTTCCGAGATCAACAACTGAGGTTGGCTCAATGGCATTGCCCTCCTGAACTGTAAACTTTCAGCAATGAATAAGATGAGCATGATCACAATCTGGTAAAAGTGGTTAAATGTTGCTACTTGGTGTGTTTGGGACGGCATCAAGCCACAGTGCGTGATTGTGGAGCAGGCTTAGTTTCAACGTTGGGAGTCTGTAAAAAAAAGACCTGTAATCAAATCCAAATACTGAGTACCTAGGTAACAGGCAACGCAAATAGTTTACAAATGAGAATCTTCTCCTTTAAGCTGCAAGAGACAGTGCAAGCATGGTGTGATGGCTGTGAGTGCTGGGACAATAATTACTTATCTCAAGCACTCTCTGAGGAAAGAAGCCTTTATCAATCGAGTCTATCAATGCAAGTGGACTTTAGAATCATAGATTCGCTCTGGTTAATGTTGAGTGTTTGGTTGCAAGTGTTTTTCAAAGCTCTTTTCTGCATAAGCTCATTTACTGTCAAAGTGTTTCTCAAATTTTTTAACTTTTAAGTAGCCCATGGGTTTTACAACCAAGTTATGGCTAGGTGTGATAAATTAAAACTAATCATTTCATGGATTTTGATTGCAAATTAAGTCAAATATCAGAGGGAAACATGATTCTAGAAGAACTGGGGCATGGTGAAATGTCTTAAGTCAAATAGTGATAAAAATGATTTAATTGCAGCTTAAGCACAAGAGAGAGCTTGTCTGATTAAGAATGCCAATATACTACTTCAAGTTAGATGTAGCCCAATTGATCCTTAAGCAGGGGCTTCTCAACTCAGGGCACCCAGTGGTGTCAAGGCACTGCAGCAGCGCAGCCTCCTTGTTCTCTAGTTCTGTATATAATACGTGCTATGAAAATTATGGATATATTATGTAATCAGAACATTACATCTGAGGGCTGCACGTTAGTCATCATGCATTACCAACTTCAAACCTCATTTAGACCCGGTTCCCCTAAGCTTTATGTCCATTTTATTGGCTCAAAAAGAACCGCCTGGATCCCTACTTTCAAAAGGCACAATTTCTACATGTTTCCGCTGACGTTCACATTTTTTACAGCACTTTCCGTCCAGCCTTCTGCTCCAATGGCGGTCTGCGCACCCCCTGGTTACATAACCCTAACAAATTGGTACATTGGGGGTGAAATATTACATGATGTTTACATCTTACATGCTGGGCTACTTGTTACATGTTGAATGTTGCGTGTGTAAATGGGCTTTGTGGCGTGCGTTCTTGTTGCTTACAGGTTAAATGGTGTTTGTGCATGTCACGGGTGGTGCATACATGTTACATGTTATACATGTGTCACCATATTTGCAAACTTCTTGCATGGGGGTTACATGGTGCGGGACATTCATGCGGGGTACTTGGGGGTTACATGTTGTGGGAACATCCTACATGGGGGTTGTGTGTTGCAGAAACATGTTTCATGGGGATTGTGTGATGTGGGAACATGTTACATCTTGCACAAGCTTGTTACATGGGTTACTTGTTGTAAATTTTACATGGGGTGTAACAATGTTATACAGGGGTTAAATGCCACGCAACAATGCTATACGGGGTTTACATGCCACATAACAATGTTATACGGGGTTTACATGCTGCGTAACAATTTTATACGGGGTTACATGCTGTGTAACAATTTCATATGGGGGTATCTACCGGTGCACGCAGACAACTCCCAAAATTGTGTTCTGCAGAAGGCCAATTAGGCAGCCAACTCCCTTTTCTATTGCCAAAAAAATAATAATAAAATTGTGCGGACAACTCCCAAAAAAAAATGTAATTGGGAAAACAACTCCCAAACCCGGTCCCGGAAACGTATGGGAGTCGTTTTTCCAAGTCCCTAATTTTCTTTGTATATTCTGTGATTTTTTGTTAAATTAATGCATTGACTCCCATCCTCAACAGGGGAATTAATTAATCAACTCCCAAAATGCTTTTGGGGCCGCGCAAGGTCCCGAGGACCCAGGGGGGACGTCCCGAGACGGTCTGCGGGACGTAAACAACTTTTGGGAGTCAATTTATTAATTCTTGGGAGTCAATTTTTCAACTCCCTAGATCAAGAAGCCAAGAACAAAAAAAAACCTGAGCAGTGCTTATGTCTTGCTTCCAAGTTGGTGATGTGTGCCGAGATTGCTGAGTGCCCTACAAAGGCTAAGATATGTCATTCAGCTTGCTGCAGGTTATCTGAGGAATAATTCGCATGGAAAGCACCATAAAATGAATTGAGATCCACACAGGGGCTGGGTAGCAGATTTCTAGATGATATTGAAGCAAATCACACTTTATGGGCATTCATATGAGCAAATCCGGTCGTTCAGGTGAGCCATTGTTGTGGGGAGGCGATTGATAGGGTAGATGAAGGCCTGACATAGTTAGATACTGAAGTTTGGAGAAAATTGATTGACATAATGCAAAGAAATGATTGATACAATTGTGTTGAGTCAACAGAGCTTGTGCAAATTTTCTGGAGCTCAAGATGCTTCCCCCCTAGGTGTGACTCACTTCACAAGGGCGCTTTTGGTGTCTGATTCCCGACAAAATCTTTTGTGGCCCAGCCTATTTTACCCGCAATAATTGCACCACATACATAATCACCAACCCCAGATACAATCTAAGCTTGGCTAAATAAAACCTTAAATGATTTCTAGAGCATCCAGGCAAAGCAGTAGAATTTAGAAAGCTTCCAATACTGCAAAAATGGCACCATTTATTTAAGAATTGTCGCCTCATTGAATTGAAAGTAAATGAATTTATCCAGAAGAGAGTTAAGGTACCAGTGTCAGGCGCGGTGATGCCAAGAGGACGTTTACTCTTCTAGCTACACCGGTGACTGTGCAAGGTGCGATGGAGCGCGCAGCAAACGCGCGGTAGAAGTGCGAAGTAACTGCGGACAGTTACTTCTAATGAACCCAAAAAAGGGGTTAAACGGAGGGGCCAGGGGCGCCTGGGGTGGTTTAGTGCCCTCCGCGGTTCTTACAGGGCCTGCGCAGGGGTGGTTGTGACCTGTGACTTCTGGGGCCCTTGGAAAGGGGGTAGTTGCGCGATTACTCGTACCCAGGACATAGAAAGGGATGCTAATCCCGATAGAAAGAAAAAAACGCAGACTTACTTTTAAAAGGAAGTCTGCGGCAAAAAAAACATAAGTGATCCGAAGGAAACCAAAGTTGAGGCAAAGTCAGGCTGGCGCACTGGTCGGTAAGACGAGGGCAAGACTGGCAAGGCGTCGAATTGCTTAAAAGGTATCTGGGGGACCTTTATTTGCACAAAGGCCCCCATTTATATAGACGAGCTACAACCGGTAGGGTTGTAGCTCTATGAGGTTACTCTTCCTTTGGCTCTTCGGCCGGAGGAATAGAGCGTTGACAGGAGCTTCCAAGGATTCTGTGATACAAGTCTCTCCTGTCAGTCATCTATTGGAGATGACGAGTTCTCTCCCTCGAACACAGGGAGGTTTTACTGTTCATCTGCGGCCGGAGAGGTGTAGTAGTTCACTTTACTCCTACATTCCTCCGGCCGTTTCACATCAATTCATCTGTTGACGTTTCTCCTAGTTTGATTGAACTGGGGAATGTCTTGCAACCCGTTCTCTTGGCCTGAGAACAGGTTTTTAACCTGTTCTATGTTTTATTCTCCGGCCTATTCCTTTGGCGGGAGTTCTGTCACCCGCTTCTTAGGTCGTAGTCGCTAAGGCCGGGTGGATTTAGCGACTGCTTTGTGCTCTGCGCCGCAGTTAGCATGTAGAGTTAATGACACAGCTAGATTAGTTAGCCAGGCTCTACCTTATTATAGTAGCCTGGCTGACAACCAGACACATCTAGCAGTGATGAGTAGGCCAGAATAGAGAAGAAGAAAAAATAAAATCCAGATGGGTCTATGAGACAAGGTTGAGTAGAAATTATGACTTGGTTGCGCTCCTAGACTAGATGTACTATAAAGGAAACATTTGGGCAGCAGTTGCAAGTACCACATCTCAGGAATGCAAACCCAGGAAAAGTGCCTCGGGCCAAGTCAAGAAAGAGCAGTCAAAATATTAGCATTCTAAAACAGGTGAGCTACTAAAGCCTTCTGTCCACGTCTGAATAATTCAAGTAGTCCCCTCTGTTTGGCTGACAAGTGCCCAAGTTGGGGCTTTGCTGAATTTGGGTTGACTACATCTATATCATCTTGGTTTGTTGCCTGGGGCTTCTCCACACATGTCCAAGGTATTTTGACCAACTGAGAAAGATGGAGTACTTGGCATAATTGAGTGCAAATGTTCTTTGAGAGGAATTGTTGCATCATTACCTTGACATCTTGACCTTGGGCCCAAAAGGAACTGTGGTACGCAAGAACATTAGTTTAAAATTTGAATACTGGCCTATTCACATGTAATAGAATACAACTCACTTGGGGTTTAGGTCAATCAACTTTGGCTTTGTGATCAGAGGTGGGTTCCCTTTGAAATTGGTGACGGTCATCTGGCCTCTGGTTTTGCAATAAACCCAGTGTTGGAAGGCGTGCAACAACAGTTTGGCAGTACTTGACTCTTCTGTCAAGTTGTAGGTTGCAGTATCAGGGGACAAGAGAGAGCGATAACCTTCAATTTTCTCCTGGAAGAAGAAAACTCTGGATGGCTTGGCTTCAAGGTTTGGCATTGCGGTTCCTAGACAGTATTCCTGATCTTCCCCTTGTAATTCAATCATGTCACGATCTCCTAACCAAGAGGAGCCATCATCTTCCTCCGGACAGTAGCATATGTCTTGATTTACTGGAAAACCATCAATGATCTAATACGTATTATACAGGGCAAGTTAGTTTTTATAGAATGTGTTTGGCTTTGCGTAGCAGATGAAAAACACACCCGTAGTTTTTGATCCAGTTGCTTCTGATCAGGTTGAGCATCCAACGTCCTTATGGTATCACAGAAAAGGGCAAGGAACTTTCTGGACAATGTGTAAGTCCTCATGGCATAGGTGGGCTCAGTCATGTGTGTGTCATTCTTCATATTTTTCCAAAACAAGCTGTACTCCGCTACCATGGGGTAAACCTCTCCAGAGTTGTAGATCTCTGCTTCAATGACTTTGCTTGTCTTCTTTGTTGCAAGCGTTGAGTTGTAGTAGACACGGTAATTAAGTGCATAGCTTTTCATTGACGTTGTGGTGGAAAAAATGGTAGTCAATCTTCCAAGTTTCAATCCTCAAGACTCAAGCCTCAAGCGCCAATTCTCAAGCTCTCAAGATTCTCTTTCTCCTCCTTCCCCACTCTCTTGGTTCTCACTTCCAATTCCCTCCCCTTTCCCAACTTTTTTCCTTTTCTTGGTCCTAACACAGAATGTACTGTGGGTTTATTTGAGAATTGTGGTTTTTTTCTTTCTTTCTTTTTTTTTCCTTCTTCTCCTTTTCCCCTTCTTTGTTATGTTTTCTTTCCTCATTCCTCAGATTGTTGGCCCTTTTGGTTCTTGATTCATTTCTGTTGTGGTGGAAATCCTTGAGTTTGAATTGCTCCTCCTTGCCCGCCTCTTGACTACTCCATACTCCATATGTGGAGTTTGTCCACCGCAAACTACTACATCCCCCCTCAAACTCCACACCTCTAGGTACAAAATGGAAAGAAATTGAGAAAAACAGAAAGAAAAAATAAAATGAAAAAAACACAAGCCGAAAAAAATTGAACGAAATGAGAATATTTGAAAAATTGGCAGAGATTTATATGGGAGATATTTCTTGGAGAAAGTAAGATAGAGACAATACAAGATCGGAGATAGAGAGAAGAAAAAAAAATAATCATATATTCTTGACATGGATGCCGCATGGAGGTTCGCCCTGAGAGATTTGGTAAAGAAGTCTGCCCAATTGTCCTTAGTCAATACCCAGTTCAAACCGATGTTGTGTTCGCGGACCGCATCGTTTACAAAGAAAAAATTCCTTTCCAGACTCTTCATGCGTCCTTTGGAGGCATTGTCATCCGATATGAGGACAGCCACCCAATTGTCGCAATTGATTTTGAGCTTTGGATTGGTCTCGAGTGAACTGAGAATCGGTATCAGGAAAAGTAAGAAATCCACTGAACTTCCGAGGGATATGAATTCTGCCGCGCATGTGGAAGTTGCCACGATCTTCTGGCGACGTGATCCCCAGGCCACCGGGCTGCCGAACAAGGTAATGATGAAGCCGGATGTCGACTGTTGGAATTCTCCCCCCCAGTTTGCATCCACCCAATCAACCAGTTCGTCGCCAGTCAAGCGTAGACATAGCCGTTTTGATTTAGTAGTATTGATATATTGGACTAGATGTGAGAGAGAATTCCAATGCAAATCATTCGGATTCGAGCTGAAACAAGCCAGGTAATTCACCGCAAAGCTGATATCCGGCCGGGTTCCTAAGGCGAGATAATTAATTGAACCTATGAGTGATTGATACAATGTTGCTGATACTGGTTCCCCCCAAGAGGTTGAAAGGTTTTCCCCGGGGAGTGGAGTGTGGACCGGCACCATGTTTGGGTTCACTTCTTCCTGATATTTCTTGACTATTTGTTCAATCAAGAGATGCTGGCTTAGTAAAATCGAATCTTCTTCGTATTCCAAACGTATGCCAACCAACTTGTCAGGTTTGGCGTCCCACTTAACCCTCAGACTTGTCTCCATCTTTTCACGAAACAGGTTGATGTCCCCTTGCTGGTTTCCGAAAACAATCCCATTGTCAACGTGTATCCAGACGATTATGACCGAATCTCCTTTCCGGTACCGGTACAGACATTCTTCTACTTCGTCACACTCGAAACCCCATCCATGTAGTAGACCCTTGAAGTGCTTGCACCAGCACCGGCTGACCTGGCGGGTACTGTACAACGCCTTCTTCAGTCGTAGAACTTTTCCAGACAAATGAGGGAATAGATCCACTGGGGGATCAACGTAGATTGTTTCATCAATCGGGCTGTGGACAAAAGCGCCTGTAATGTCGAAAGAGTTGATCGTCCATTTATTTCTGATGGCGAGTTTCAGGAGAACCCGCAGCGTTGAGAGTGATGCCGTAGGCGCAAATGTCGATCTGACGTCCTTGCCTAGTCGTTGCTTGAAACCTCGTACAACAAATCTTGCCTTGAGTTTGTTGATTGATCCGTCGGTATTTCGTTTGATGTCGAATACAAATCAAGTGCCTATTGAGTGTTTGTTTTCCTTTTCCTTGATTTCAAAGGTGTCAATGTCTTCCAGTTGAGACCACTCTGTGATGCAAGCCGTTTGCCACTCGGCTGAAGCCGGACATCTCAGCGCCGCTTTCAGGGATGTCGGTATTTCCGCGTCAGCTATAGCCTGGATCCGTTCCACCTGATCGTCTTGCTCTTCACATATTTCTTTGGTGCGTTCTTGTCCAAGCGTCAGGACTCTACGAACGGTCGGATTGTTAGCAAGGGTAGATGGCGCGGGAAAGATTGGTCTTCCTTGAAAATCAAGAAAGGTGGCACACTCAGAATTGACCACTTTCTTTGTTAGGGGGTTCCAAAAGAACCACCCCCTCTCGTCGTCTTGATAACCAACAAGGTAGCCCGTCCAGCCGCGCTGGTCCAACTTCCTACGGCGTTCCTTTGGTATGTGAATTGACGCTCGCGCCCCGAAAGGATAAAAGGAATGGGCTTCAGGTTGTCGGCCCGACCACATTTCGAGAGGGGTAGTCTTGCAGCGGCGGTTGGATAGTCGGTTAACCAGGAAGCAGGCGCACCGATACGCATACGACCAGAGATGGGATGGCAATTCTGAATGGGTAAGAGTCGATCTGGCGATGTCACCGAGAGTCCGGTTGAGTCTTTTGGCTTCGCCATTCTGTTCAGGAGTGTATGGCGATGTGAATATTAATTGAGTTCCTACGGAGTCGAGATAAGTATTCAACGAATGGATTGTGTATTCTTTGGCGTTGTCGCAGCGGATGAACTTGGGAGCTGAACCGAAGTTCAGTATAATCTTCTTGACGAGCGCAATAATGATCTGAGGAACTTCCGCACGGGACTTCATAGGGAAAACAAAAGAAAAGGTAGTCGCGTGATCTCGGATGGTGAGGAGGAAACGGTTGCCGGAGGTATCAGGGTTGAAAGGTCCCATGACATCAGTAACCAAAAGATCAAGCCGGTTGTCTCGAGGAATGACTTCCGGAAGAGAGTGTCTACGGCGCTTGCTTTTGGTCTGTTTGCACGTTTCACAGATGAATGGCTGCCATGATTTTAAATCGAATGAAGGCACAAATCAGCGAAGGAATTCCTTGACAACGTCGTCCGATACGTGACCAAGTCAACAATGCCAATCGTAAGACGAGACTATGGGTTTAGAGGACGAACGAGTGGAAACTTGGAATGCATTAGGATGGAAAAAATTGAAAGAATCGGGGGAAACCGTCCACGTGCGGTTTTGGTATTGAGCAGTGATGGAAGCGAAAGAAGATGTGAGAACAATGTCGTGGTTGGGAAGGAACCGAGGCTGGAAACCGGAGTCGATAAGTTGTCCAAGACTAAGGAGTGTACCCGACATTTCCGGGCTGAACAGTACCCTTGGGATGATTAGGGTACCAACCCCATTGGCCATCTTCAGGTGTCCACTGTGGGTCGCCAACATCGAGCCGGTGGAAGACGCCAGATTCAGCTTTATGGCCGGTTGAAGTGGACGAAGAAAAGAAAATGAAGGGAAAGATCCGCTCACGTGGTGGGTCGCCCCAGAATCCAAAACTGTGCCTGCGCCAGTCGTACCATTCGCATCCGCGCCCACCGCTGATCGAACCGCCGCATTCTGATCACTGGTGGGTGGGTCGTTTGGTGGTACGACTTGATGGGCAAAACCGGAAGCAGGGCGACCGTATGGGGGAGTATTTGGAGGAGGCAGCTTGGCGTTGCTGCGGAGTGTCAGGCATGACGATCTCCAGTGTCCTTCCACTCCACAGTAGGAGCAAGGTTTACCGGTAAATATTGTCTTGTCGGTCGGTCCTTGATTCCCTTTCCGGAAATTATTGATGGCCGCTGATATGTCATCAACGGTTGGATAGCCAGGTCTTCCGACGTTTTGTTGTCTGGGGTTGCCTTGACCGTTTGATTGAACAGGACGTTGTTGAAGTGTGCCAGTCGATGTTTGTTGTGGCTGTTGTTGTCTCGGCCTGTTCCAGTTTGGTTGGGAGTTTGCAAAGTGGGGAGGAAATGATCTGAAAACGGACACACTTTGAGGTTGTGTCGTGTTGAAACGGCTGCTTTCCCCATATGCCGACGTGATGATGGTCTGGATATCTCGGGCAGTAATGTCCTTCTTGTCGCCCAATTGGAGAGAAATGTTCTGGAACAGCTGCAATCTCGACATGTTTGGCGGAGGCGGAGCAATCGCTTGAATGAACAGGCTCTCGACCAGGGGAGACAGACCCGCCTGAACGTTCTTGAGATCTGAGAATACATCGAATACCTTATTGAAAAGTCCCTGGACTTGAGATGGGTCCGTTGTGGGTCCAGTGATTTGGAATTCAAGTAAGCGGTCGACGAGTTCCATTTGCCGGAAACGTATTGTGCCTTGGAAGTTAGCCTGAACAGCCTCAAAGGCTTCGGTGCCCTTTGTGTACCTGTCGACGAGAGACGATAGTTCATCGTGTACCGTGATTTGGATGAGGTACAGTAGACAATTTTCCTCCTGAGCCGAAATCTTCCTATAGTTTTCCTTATTGTCGAAAAAAGCCGCATGACTGAGGGTCAATAGGATCACACGGGAAAGATCCCGTTTCCACTTATTGAAGTTGGAACTGTCCGTTTGATTTCGGACTTGTAGACGCTGGGTTGCTGGAGAAATTTGTTCCTCGGTGTTATGTTGGTTGTTGTTGCCTGTGACATGGAAGAGATGCTTTTGGGACTTGAATGTATTGATATTTCAGACTCTGTGGGTGATTGGGGTTGTGAAAAATCTTGTGGTTCGTTGACCTTTGGTCTGTATTCAGGGTTTGGAATGTAGGCCGTGACAGGTAGACCGAATGGATTCGGGATAGTTCGATAACCGGGGAGAAATGGAGCCGATAAAGATTTGTCTTTGTCGATGTGTCGCGTTACTGTCTTGGAAAAAATGTATGAAATAGCCGATAAGAATGGAGACGGGGGACGATTGTGTTCAAACGGATCAGGTTTCTCTTTGACGGGAGAAGGAGGAAGTGGTGGTAGCTTGAGAAGCGCCTTGTATGCCTTTGTTTGTTTCGGACGTTTTGCACGAGTTGGTGGAGGAAGTGGTCCCAAGAGTTCAGGTTGTTCTTGCCGGTTCCTGACCATAAACCGGGTCGAAAGAAGCCAATAGTCAAATGATGAAGGCTAGGCCTGTTGGTAGACTGTTGACTCTTAATCTGTTGTGGTGGAAATCCTTGAGTTTGAATTGCTTCTCCTCGCCCGCCTCTTGACTACTCCATACTCCATATGTGGAGTTTGTCCACCGCACACTACTACAATTTCCTTGTTTTATTTCTGTTTCCTCTCCTTGTGTTGTTTCCTCTCTTCCTTTCTCTGTTGTCTTCTGTTGTCTGTGTTGTGTGCGCGCGCACGGCGCGCGAGGAGATGATGACATGCTTGTGACAGGCCTCCAGGAATCCAAGTTCCCGGCGAACTTGGAGGATGGGAGGCCATAGCATCCTGTTCTGATCCAAGTCAGGGGTTATCAAGAATCAAGATCTTTTTCTGAGTCCAGAGTCCCCGGAGTCCGCTTTTCAGAATCCATTCATCTTCAAGAATCCTATCAACAAACCCAACCGCCGCCGAGGATCCAAACCCCGGCGAAACAACTCTCAAAACCACTTTCCCCCCCCAGCTATCACTCAAATCCCTGACGACTCATCCGGACCATCCGTGAGGGCAGTCACCCGACACCATTCCCCTCCCAGCGCTGCCGCCAGCCTAGCACCGGACGGAGCTCCATAACGTATAAACCATCAGGGTCAAGCTGATGTCTGACACCATCAACCCAGCCTACCTCGGTCCTGCCTCTGAATACACCAGACCGCTCAGGGGTTTCAAATCGTTCCCAACTGAGATCATTGAGATCCAGAATTAGGGGTGAAATCCCTGGATAACCATAAAAATTAAGCTCTGTGGTATATATTTACTTAATAATAGGGCGGACAATGATAAGGACTCACATGGGGGGAGCTTTTTCATGATCACCATTGTTTTGTTGATTGTCTTGGCTTTGATGTTGGCAGGTAAAGGTTTGGGGAGCGAGGTCAATCCAACTTTGGGGGGCTCACTCTGATGCACAATAGGATTGATTGCTGCAGCAACAGAGCTGTTGATGGAAGACAGAGCTTTGCTAACCAAATTGGCCGAGTTACCCTTTCCAATGGATGTTGGCACGACAGCCATTGTTGATGGAGTTGCAGCTGGTTTTCAATGTCTACTGAGAATCCAGATTGCAGCGCATGGTGCTGTCCTTCCAACACCATTGCCTGAGATCAACACTGGGAAGTTATGTTACCAGTAACAGGAAACGTAACAATAACGTAATGGTTTTCTCATTGTTACCGTTACCGTTACTGGTTACGCTGGCTCGATACATTATCATTTTTTTTGGGAAAATGGAATTCCCTCTTGTTACGTTATTGGAGCAGGGAATAAATACAATGTTACTGAAATAAAATGGAATTGTTACTGGTTGATAGAAGTAAACAATAAAATATTTTTATTTTTTGGTTGAGGTCAAGGGGACTAGAGTGGACAAAGCTTTGCCTGCCTCCGCAAAGTCTCCTGTAAGAGGCACTCCTTGGGGGAATGGTTTGGTCTTTGGTGGAGAAAACTAAATCTGGCTAGGCCCGGACTTAGGCAAGGGTCACACAACAACCACAGCACCCCCGGTACCCCGGGCAGGCCAAGCCCAAGAGAGAGCCAAAACAAGCTGTAGGCCGTTACGGCGCGTTACTGGGCATTACGTTAATACTGGCTTGGAAAAAACCATCAACTACACAAGTTACGTTATGGCAAGCACTCATAATGAGTTGTTACTGAGTATTGTAATGACTGGCAAAGTAACGTAGAATAGTTACATTACGGATTTTGCCCCAGTAACATAAAATAACTTCCCACTGTTGCTGAGATTCTTCCTCATCAAGTTTGTGCTTGAAAAAACTGTTGTAATCCAAAAGAAGGTCAATGGATTTTTTGGCTTTGAGGTATTCAACAAACAACTCCTGATCTAAAACTGATCCTTTGTGTGTCCCTAGCTGACAGAAAGCAAAGTGCTTCTCCTCAAAGAACAGGCCGCCATCATAGTTCTTGATTTTGAGCTCCATGGTACCCTTGTTCCGTTTACAGAGGGATTGAAGGAGCACCTGGTGAGAGTTGGGATCCAGGGGGAAAATCCAAGCACCAGTCCGTATGGGCACTTGATCAGGCAATCATTTGTTCTTGTGCCTGACTTCAAAGCCGCACTGAACCAACACGTGATTGGGCGCATTTTCCAAAGGTATGGCTCCTTTACCAGTTCCTGCCTTCCTGACAATCAGCTTTAAAGTACCGGAAGCAGCGGAAGCCTATGGGTGTATTGATGCAACTCTGTGCATACGGGCAGCTTGGTATGCATCCTCTTTCAATTCAGTTGGTGGATTAAATGACGTTTGAATGACTCCTGCAATGGGTTTGTAACTTTAAATTGACTAAATATCCACATGTTGGGATTTTGAAAGGGACTTGCCTGGCGTATTTCCAATCATAGCAGAAGTTTGCATCATTTGGGAGGCGTGGTGTGCTGGAGCCAGGACACCAAACCGTGCTGGAATTGGTGTTGGAGTGGGTGTAGGGTTGGAATACAATGTGCGCGCCCAATTGATTGCTTCCTTCCTTTTGACTCTCATTGGGCCCAAAGTGGTCTGGGATGGGTTGGTAGGATTAAAAGGGACATTAGGATTGGAATCAAGTTGCTTGAATGCGGCAAGGGTGATGCAGCTTTGGCAGATTCCAGCCAGAACTGTTGCGGTGCTTCCGCACTGCATTGGGCCATTATAAATGAGGTAGTTAGTTTTGAGTGGGAATATCATAAATTAATGGAAGAAATGGAGTCACTTGCTTGTATATAGATTGGTTTGGTTATAGAGATCTTATTTATTGGGCTGCCAATCATGAAGAGTTGGCTCTGCAAGGGGTGGTCAGATGCGGCCAGACTTGCTATGTATCCTAATTTTCTCACACATAACTGGGTGTTATTTGGTGCAACCACATCTCGGCCATCACCCACTTATTGACCAGGCAGCCATGTCCGCAGAGCGCAACAGTAGCTAGAGGGGCATAGTCTCATTTAATGTATGGTCTGTACCATAACTGTGCATCGGAGCGGGGGGGTGGATGAAAGACCACATGCTATGGTCAGGTTACAAAGGACAATGGCACATCTGGCATCTTGGGGTGGTTGTGGCACAATTGGTGGGCCAAACCCATGAAACCGCGGAGCATCCTGAAACTTAGCATTTATGGCGGTTGAGGTCAGTTTGGACCTGGCAAGTATGGCGGGCCAGGGGCATAATTTGAAAGAATTTGAGAGAATCGTGACACTTTTGACGTTTCAGGGGTGTGAAATGTGGTTTTTCATTTTTTGTTGGCATGATTGGCGTGTCAGGGCCTCCCTACAAAACTGCACTACAGACAAAAAAAATCAGTGTTTTGAGTGTTTTCACTGCCCACAAAATTTCAGAATGGATTTTGGACTTCATTCTTTTCATTTATTATCATTCATTTCACATGACAATCTATTGATTCTGATTATTCATTATTTTTTTGGAATGGTATTCAAGATTTTCCAAAATCATCATTTAATGCAAGCAATTTTGTAAGTTTTGTGATGTTCCAAATACTTTTTATTTTGTTATATTCATTCTTCTGAAGTCATTTTACACACTTGTCCATGTTTCTGTCCAGTGACTGTACATAGGTTGGATGGGAAAAATCAGGATTGCAACCTAAATGTCAAGGGGGCAACAAACTTAACCCAAGTCCCTTGCTGCTGCGGGCTTCTGGTCTTGCAAAGCAAGCCTCCAATAGCCCTTGGCAGGAGGGACTTGCGCGCTATCACCCCTTTTTGGCGTGCCAAGATTCTGAGTTTGGCTGGGTGGTTTCTTCAAACTATCACAGTTCCTTGCACTCAGAGCCTAAAGGCCTAAAAAATTGCTAGACACAAAGCCTTGCGTCTTGCCTATCATCCAATACAATCTGAGTTCTGTTGCACAACCTCTTCAAGTGCAAATAAATCATCCAAGTAATTCAAACCTTGGGGTTCACCAAAGATGAGTAACAGAGAAGATATGTGCTCAATTAATTCATACACAGGTTTTTTTTTGACTTACAGTCAGCTCTCTGAGCCCTTGATTGCCGGCACAGACCGGCCATTGAGACCATACAACCCTCTGGATGACTGGTACAGACCGGTCATCAAGGGGATACGTACAACACCCTGGATGACCGGTACAGACCGGTCATCAAAGGGATATGTACAACCCTCAATGACCAGCACAGACCGGTCATCAAGGGAAAATGTACAACCCTTGATGACCGGCACAGACCGGTCATCAAGGGGACTCAACCTGACTGGCAGGTGCTCTTTGGAGACATATGAGGTGGGTGGGTGCTCTTTGGAGACATCTGAGATGGATTTGTTCTCAGGCATGTTGGGACAGTTTTTCCTAATGCTTGTTTGGGGGTTGCAGCCTTGGTTTCATCCATCTCTTCTCTACTCACCGGCACATTGGTGAGCACGGTCCTCAAACTAGCTACACCTTAGGTAAGGTGGGGTAATTGAATGAGGGCCTGTGCTCTGGCAATCTACTGATCTCCCTTACTGAGTTGGTTATTTCTTTGTGAGTATTTTTGCTTGGTGCATTTCTCAGAGGATACATGTGGCAGTACATACAGATAAAAAAATACAAGGCTCTTGAATAGTATCTTGCGTTGACAAGCAGCCAAAAAAAAAACAGGAATATTGTCCTGTGAAAAGTGTGCAAGGAAGAGAGTGAAAAGAGGCATAAAAAAACCATTCTCCGTGCGCCAGAATGGGGAGGTACGGTTTAAGTCCCACCTGACGGAGGCTTGCTTCGCGAGTTCAGCCTACCCCCCGGGGGCCCGAAGTCTTGAGGGACTTTGTTAAGTTCGAGGGGGCAAGGAATTATAAAGCTACAAAAACCTACAAAAACCCCTTCCAGCCAAACTCAGATTCTTGGCTCCACAAAAAGGGGCAATAGCGCGCAAGTCCCTCCTGGGAAGGGCTGTCGGAGGCTTGCTTTGCAAGACCCAAGCTCGCAGTGCCAGCAGCGAGGGACTTTCCCTGAAAGAGGAGAACATCCTGCTGGAGATGAAAATCACATCATAAAGACCTGTGACAGTTGTCCTGCTCAAGAAATGTCACAATACATCCGAACAAGCGCCTCAGAGACGAGCAGAGATACCCTGACGCCGCCGCACCATGGTCCGCGGAACCCGAGTGCTGCTGCACGACTACCACCACCTTCGGCAGATAACCGAGCGGATAATCGGGACCGGCATCGACATCCTTGACCGGCGAAGGATGGCGCGGATGGTGGCCGGCGACACCGCCTGCGCGTCCGCCCCCGATGCCCAGCGGCTTGCCCGGCTCAGCCGCAGGATCTTGAGTGGCGCCGAGCTCGATTGCCCCGAGTTCAAACTCGCCGCTTCTTCTTCTGATCTATGGAGCGCGGATATGGTCGGGTTCTTGGCCAACAGGTGCGCAAAAATATTCTCTCTCTTGACTAATCAAGAATCACGTTGACCGGGTGTTTGTTGTGTGTGGTTTGTGGATGGGAAGGAACAGGTGGACGGCAAAAGAGGCCGCATATAAGGCACTCTATCCGTACCACGAAGCCCGCTGGAAAGAGCTCAGTCTGCTCAAGGGCCAGCCCGGCCAGCCCAAGAAACCCGTCCTCATCTTCCACCCCCATTCGCATATCACTCTCCATGTCAGCCTCTCCCATGACGGGCCATACACCATTGCTTCCGTCCTCGCTACTTCTTCTTCCTCTCCTGATTCCCCTGGTCATCATACCATCACCACCGGAAGGACGCACTCCGTTGTGTTGTGATCGCCTGCATAAACTGTCCCATCCAACCTGATGAAATCCCTCTATGCAGCCCAATCTCCAATCACTTGCATACACCTGATTTTTTTTTGTCGGTTTATTTTTTTAGAGAATAACAGGGACAAGGAAATCATATTACAGGAGGCATTTGTCTTTAGTTCTTGTAAATTTTTCATAGGAATCAATCTTCCATTTCAGAGGAGAGGGCTTCTTTAGCCTTGACCTCGGCGGCCTCGATGATCGGTTGAGGGACGGGGGCATGTTTGGAGTTAGTCTCTGAGACCGAGATCCCCGACATCTCCAGCTCGAAGTCTTTGTCCTTTACTTCGTCGTGGACCATGTGTATTCTATCGTCAACGCACACAGAGAAAGAAAGCACAGGATGCGATGAGTGAGTGGGTGCCGGGGGGATACAAGAGGGACTGACATTCTGGCGGCATGTTCGACCGCTTCAAGCGCGGACATCTCTTCCAACTTCAATTTCTCAATCTCCGTTCGCGCGAGAGTTCGTTCCTTACCGATCGCACAACCGCGGTAACCCTGACACAATAGGAGAGGATAAACAGGCGTGCGTTTTTTTCTTCTAGATGGAATGTGGGTGGGTATGTGTGCGTACCCAGAAGACCCCGCTAGGTTCGAGGCAGAATAGGTCGGGCGAGCCGTCCTTGTCGAATTCCTCCCGGTCGATCAAGGCTGCTTGCCTCAATGACCGGGAGGAATTCCTTCCGGTTGTTGAGGCGAGTGGCCTCGATCGACCGGAAGGAAATCCTCCCGGTCGATTGAGGCTGCTATATCGTCAGATCGAGGGGAGGGGAGATGGTCGAGTGATGGGTTTTCCTACTTTGATCGGGATCGGGTCGTTGTAGTTTTGCTTGTAGGAAGCGGCCTCTGCTGTAGCCCGATGTCCTAGCTGTCTTCCATCAGCCAATAAACCAACAGTTGCCTTGTTATTTGGATCATAGAGTTAGTTCAGCGTTCTGGTTTTTTTTCTTCACTGTTCAGCTCGATCCGACTTACGAGGCCGATATGGAGGTCCACCGTCCGCAGTCTTCGGTCGCTCCCTGGGACCAATAGCTTCGATTGGACTAATTTCTCGACCGCAAGTACGACTCCGTCCTTGCATTTCAGCCCGATCACCGTTCTAATCATGCCACACCCACCCCGTGTTTGTTTGTTTTCAGTCCAGAGTCCGGTTAGTTTGGTTGTTTATTTGGATGTGACTGAGTTTTCTACGGCCTTGTTGGCATACTCGACCTAGTAGTTTTTGGTCACCTTCAAACCGGTCATCAAGGGTAGTAGCAACTCCCCTCGATGACCAACGCCAACCAATCATCGAGGGGAGTTGATACTCCCCTCAATGACTGGTCTCATCGAGGGGGGTGGACTAAGTGCCCTAATCCGGGCTAACTTCGCCACGGATGCGTATGCTCTGATGAGTCAGGCCTTAGCCTGAGGCTAGATTGCAGGTTAAGGCTCGCTAAATTTAGTTGACCTTAGCCTGAAATCAAACCTGAGGCTTGTTGACCCGGGGTTAGCCCGGACGGATGCGATTGCCGTTCGGGTGAAGTTGCCCAAAATCGTGAACTTGACCCGACGAATGCGAATGCTCTCATTGATCATGAATTGCCAAAAGAAAAGGCTAATATTTCTTTTCTCAATTTTATAGGTGCCATACAAGATTAGAGTCGGCCACCATGGCTCGCCGTCAAGACGCGACAAGTCCCAACACCTATAGTTCACCTGCGGGGCACTTGGGGAGAATCGTAATTGTTTCTGGAAAGTGCAAACGTTCAAGGTAATTTGGGTGTCAGTTGGGGAAAAGCAATCACTAAGCCTATGAACTGAACATACAGTCGAACAAGCCGAAGCCCATGTCGTCATCTGATTCTTCCTTCTCTTCCTCTTTCTTCTTCTCCTCGGCCTTAGGAGCAGCAGCAGCCCCTCCTGGAGCAACGGCGGCGGCAGCAGCGGGGGCAGCGGCACCACCTCCAGCACCAACATTGGAAAGCATGTCTTTGACGTCCTTCCCTTCTAGGGCCTGAGATGGAAATATTTTGAATACTTGAGTTGATTATTCATGTTAATATCCAAATGGAATGTAAGTTACCTTGGCGAGAAGGGTAGCCCAGATGGGTTCGATTTCGACCTTAGCGGCGGACAACAAGGTGTTGATCTTGTCGGCGGTGATTTCGAGACCTTCATCGGCAAGGATGAGGGCGGCGTAGGTGGAAGCGAGTTCGGCCATTGGAGCGGGTAATATTCTGACAAGCCAAATGGGGTACACGTTAGTTAGCAGGCAAGACGGGGGTTGCGGAAGTTGGCAACCAAAATCAACTGACCGAATGAGGCAGGTGAAAGCCGATGATCGTTTTAAGCCTGAGGCGGACCGTCGGTCTATTCCGGTGAACTGCTGGGTGATGTGGGTGTCGATGTGGGAATCACGGCGTGGAATCGAGCCGATTGGTGTGCGGGTGAGTGTCATCACATTAGGTCAACGCCGTGCGCGCACGCTTCACCAGCAGCAGCCGAGCACCGAGGGCGCGGCGGCCCCAGCTCCGCGGGCGTCTGATCCGCGCTGCGAGCGCCTCCACCCCCGGGGATTCCTCATGTGATACCCGAGAAGCACGGGAGCCCACTCGGACTGCCTTCACCTGCTTATGTACTCGGATAGCTTCTCGTCGTACGTCGGACCTTGCACAAGTTAGTGTTTCCAACTTACCTCCCGTGTGCTCCAGGAAACTGGCCCAATTAACCTACTTGTGTATGCTTTTTTCCCTGCCGTCAACCCGTTAGACCCATCGACTTATTCAATCAATCGCTATCAACATTCTTCATGATCGATTTCAACGGCGATTGGGACGAACCCGATATCTGGTCAACTCCAACCCCCTCTCCCCTCACAGCGGATCATACTTCTGACCCGACTGGCGCTGATCTCGGCGCTTCAAAAAACCAAATATCACAAGAACCTCAAGCTTCATCATCCAGTTCAATACAGTCCTCACCTGATCTCTCCGACCCATCCTTCCAGCCCAGCGAAAACATCCACCCCGAGTCAAACTCGGACCAAGAACTAAGTACTCCCACAGCCCTTCGATCGCCACTACAATTACAATCCTACCTCCAATCCCCACCCAAATCTACCGCACTCGACTCTGCCCTAGAACTACCTCCCAGCGATTCACAATTTGCTACCTTACCTTTGGCCACTGGCTCCTGGTCGACTGGCGAAACTATCTCAAATGATGGTCTGTTTGATCCCAATCCACCCTCGGGATTCGACGAGTTTGACTCCCATCAAGGATTTGATAATGAGGACAGCAATGAGGATGATGAATTTGGAGACTTTGACGATGGCGAGATGACTGTCAGTGATGAGAACTTCGGAGGCTTTACCGCCTCATCACCCCTACCTCCAACTTTGCCGACCATGCCGGTGGTACCATTCAAGCTACCCGATCAGTTCTCCGAGGGCGCTGTACGGGCCGCCCTGACCCCAGCATTGGAGGCTCTATTTACCGAACATTATTCCCGGCCGGATCCATCTCAAGCTTGGCTTGAACCTCTACCGCCCGCTCAGAAAAAAAAGAGTGAACAACGCTCCACGAGTGAGTCTCGACAAATGCCCACGATACTCAAATCGGAAGATTTGCAAAGAACTTGGCGAACCCTAGTGGATGGAGGAAATGGACTTGGAAGGCCGGTCGAATGGAGGCGCAGTCAGATCCGTCGTTTTCATCTGGTTCATCTCGGCATCCCAGTCGATCTCAACGACGTAAGCTTCCCAATACCTATTTACTGACCGCCGATTAGTCACTGACGGCCTGCGCGAGTGTTTTCAGTTCCTTGCACCCCCTCCCTTAGCCAGCAAGCTGTTGACCATCGATACCAAACGTACCAGTCCCCGTCTCAACGGTCAATCAAACTGCCATTCACCCGCAACGGTCTCCCCGTTCCATGGGCCGAATCTAGATCAAAAACGGTGCGAGGAACTAGTAGGAATGAGTGAAGGTGAATACTAGATTTTGATCTTTAGAACCGCTTAGATCTGAAATACCGGAGAATCCAAAAAAAAAAAGGTTCTTCTGACCTACCATTTGCTCGTGAAACATATTGTCTTTTTTAGCCAGCCTATCCACCCGAGACCTTGAGCAACTCGCGTCAATCCGGGACGAACTTGAATTATTGGGCCGGCGAGCCTCAGAAATGTTGGTGTTTAAGCAACAAAAGAGAGATCGATCGATCCAAGATTGCAAATCGTATAATACGATGATTTCGGTGCGTGTTCAATCAACTGCTTGATCTGACTCACATCCGTGCCAAGCCTTGTTCAGAGATTGACTCGCTAAACGTATAATTTCTCTCTTTGCTTATGATCAAAACAGGATTTGGTACTAGCGGCGCAAAAGATCCAGATGGCCTCGCCTGGCTCGACTAAAAGAGCCTCCTCGATTAACATCGGCTCGTCCTCGATCTCTGGTTCATCTTCCAAGTGGCCCTCCTTGGCTCGAAGTAACAGTCATAGCAATCGTACTGGGCCTGCTCAGACCACTTCTTCCCCTCCTATCGACACCCCCGGTAGCAAGGCTCATTGAGCCCAACTTATCGCTTTGCCTATCCTTCCAGTAAGCACTTCTCTTTGAGCTTCCAAGCGAAATAAACTTTTAAATTGATGGACTGTGTATTTTGTTTGTTTGATTTTTAGTGCCCGCTGCTAGTCTTTGGATGTACCATTTGTATATTATCCCCATGTCTACGTGTTTGCTTTCGCTTTATTGGCTATTCTCAATCCGCAAACACTAAAAATTTTCCAAGTAAAGAATATGAACGACACCTCCCATTTAATCATGGAAGAATTTATACCGTGAGGTCAGTCTCACTCTTTGAATGGGACCATAGCCACAGGCAAAAGTCGACCAATTGTGCCTATACAAGCCCAGACAGTGGAAGGATCCGATCGGGGAAAAGAAGGGACAAATAAGTTACGCGGGGTAGATGCGCGCCAGTTTTCAACGTATGCCTGAATCGGCGTCAGTCGACATGAACCATTTCTGGCAAAAACTTTGAATTTCTAGAATCCCCAACACATAAGGGCACAGACGGCTACCGCTTTCTGATGATATCACCATAATTTCACAAGAAGGGGAGAACATGGAATGTTGCATTTCATCATGAAAAACCATGGCAAGATCAAGAAGAATTATGAGAATTGCGGTTGTTTTCCTCCCTGATGTTGATTCATTCAAATTTATCTCAATAACTGTTTTCCCAATTTAAATTATGAAAATAAGGATATTTGATTATTGCAGTACATGAAATCTATCATTATTATTAGCACCTATGCTGTCTGAGAGAAAATTTATCAGAAGTATCCACGCAGCACAAAAAAAGGCTTAATTTTGCGAACACACAACACCAGTGATACAGATTTAAATACACCAAAGGTAATGTATTCAAATAAACGGGTCGCTTGATCTGAATTAAATGCCGACCAAGAACCCCCACTGTTTGACAAACCGTTTAGCTAGTTTCGCTTTAGTCTTCCAGCTCAACTGGTAGCTTTCCAAGTCCTTGATATCAGCGAGAAACTCGTGCTGGATGGCTTCCGAGGATTCGCGTCGAGGGAAGTGGGGTGAATGGACGAAGTACCTCAGGAGGTGGAGGTCCAAGAACAACAACCCTAACGTCCTCTCGGGGTTGTTAGAATGCGACTTGGCTGTTGGATGAGCTGAATCGGCTGATGGATTCGAAGTGATCAACAATAGTGTCCGTTCCATTCTCCTATGTAAAGCACCACACACGTCTTTTAGAACAAGGACTCATTTCCTGCTGGGTATGCGAAGATCCTTAATCACTGACCTCATCGCGATTCTTACTTCTTTTCTGACCGCCTTGGTTCCTTTCCCAACCACCCCAATCCGCTGTCTGATTAAGGAGCCAAACAGCTTACCAAACATGAAACAAATCAACATTGATGGTGCTACGCCGATTGCTCCAAAGGTCAGTGACTGGCTGCGCAAGACTGATTGGATCCCGTCCATTGCCAGGGACAGATCTACTTTGAGCTTTTGAACTACGAAAGAATTGGATCCAGGTCAGCCCAAGTAGCTCTAGGGAAGGACCTAAGCAGAGTATTTTCGGGCGTACTCTGGATGAGAAGTACTCGAATTAACGAGCCCGCGATTGCCGATCGAATTGGAGCCTGAATGAGACGAGATTGCACCTGAGCGCTGGGGCCTCGAAGTTCAAGCCAGGACAATCGAGACACACCTTAATCTCTTGCTCCCAGACCTTTAGTACCGAAGTCAAGTTGCCCTCCTTGACGCGTTCTGAGAGCTTGGACAACTCTTCATCGCTCCACTTCAGCTTGTCGCGCCCAAACTCCACCACCATCCGTTCGAGGCTATCGAGCTCAGGGGCTAGACTATCCTTCGTCATTATGGCTAGGGTGCCTTCCTGACCGGCCCTGAGAGTCTGTAGGATGTCATCGACTGGTCTGATCACCCATCCAGATATGAATCCCTTGAGAGTGTCCTTGGCATATCTGAATCCATCCAAGATCTTGGATCGATAACTGCAGGCAAGGCTTGAGAGGGCATAGGAGAGGACTGGCAGGGAGACCAACCAAGGCCAATTACGAGCAAAAAAACCAGGCGGGGACAGTGGGGAAATCCGAATTTTGAGATTGTCTGGATAATTGGGCAGGTGGTTTGATAAGAGTTGGTGGAGCTGCTCGACCATGTCCGTGGGTTGGTATCCATCCGTTGGTTTTTCGGCTTGCGAATCTAGCTCTGACGTCACAAGGACCATTTTGCTAACCAAGTCAGACAGGGCAACGTCTGAGTCGGCCGGACGCTGGGCTTCGTCTTCCAAGTTGTGCAAGCCGTTGACCAGACATCCAATTTTTTCGGCCAGCTCGGCATGGACCAGCTCTAGTGCTTGCCTCTTCACCCTCGCCTCCTGGCGCGTGAGTAGGATCGGAGAAAGGGTCGACAAGAACTGGATCGAATGTGCCGGTGAGTTAAGCAGTCCCGAGGTGTTCGTGCTCAGGATGGGGAAGAAGCTTGAGATCGAGATTGGTTGGTGGGGTCTAGCCCATGTCTGATGATAGAGCTGGCGAGCCCAGGTGGATGGCCGGTGGCGATTATGGTCGTCCTCTCTCAGTTGGTCAATGGCGCGTCGGGTGCGGGCCCAAATCTGAGCAGCCAACTCTATCGAGCGGCTCGGGATGGATTGGACTAGATAATACACGGTCGACAGTCTGTTGTTTTCGACCGTTGACCAGTATTCGATTTGGTCCTTGAGCCGAAAGGATTGGTGGCAGAGCGAGTCGAATAGAGTCGAGTAGGATCGGAGCACGATCTGGATGAGCAAGATCGATCGAATCTCTGCAGGGCCAGCCTCAGGGCCTTCCGAGCCATCGCCGGAGATTACGAGTGCTTCGAGCGCAGCCAGCAGTTGCTTGTTCGGAACCGATGTGCGATTGAATTGGTCTCTCAGGTCGACCACGCCAAGCAACGCCGGCAACTTCGACTGGGCCTCGGCGGCACTCGCCGGCTGCTTGGAGCTGGAGAGCACCAGCTGTTTGAGATTGGCGGCCACGCCTGGCTGTCTGGTGGGATGGCTGAGTAGGCCGGGCGAACAGTTGAGCTGGAGGGCCAGCTCGGACGACCGGTCGGAGGCGAACGATGACATCATGGCGCCGGTGTGCACTCGACTCAGCCTCATGACACATGTGAAGTGGCCGGCTGTAGGAAGTGTCACGCGCAAAACACAGCTCGGAACCGCAACTGTCACCGAGGAATCCAATGGGGGTCGACTTTGATCTGGAACTTGACCCGGGAGGCTACATCCCTATCGCTTCGAACGCGTGGATACAGAGCAATCGAAAAGTTTACAACGCTGAAGTAGAGACCCTTTGAAATTTTAAGCCGGAGGGAGGCACGTCTTCATGTAGGAGCGACTTCACATTTTCATATATTTTCAAGAATATACAGATTAAAAGCGGAATTGTGACAAAGAATGACTTGGTTACAAGATAGACAGTCGTTTTTTTAGTTAAAACATACACTTGAGCGATGGTTGTGATACAAGAATACAAACAAGAGTATGTTAGTCAGATGAAAAGGCAGAAGCCTTCGGATCAAGAGTGTTTGAGTGCTGCGCCAGAGGTGACAACTTGAGCCGAAGAAAATCTGAAAAATCACAGTTGTGTGTCAGTCGAGATGTGCAAATATGACAGCGATTTGGGAGAAAATGAGACGCTCTTACCTGCGTAGATCGCGTTCGCTCGTCTTGACTTGTCCGTGCAGGGATCGTCGGGCCGCTTGCGAGTGTTCAGCACGTTGGATGAAACTCATCCTGTTGTTGTAGAGGGAACCGGCACTGGATTGACGGGCTAGCGCGTTCGCCTCTACGGCCACGGGTTTCAATTGTCGGGATCGGAACTTCTTGAGTACGGCACGAGTCGCGAACTTGATGAGGTCTAAAATAGATAGAGATAGGGGCGGTTAGGATCATTTGACGTGTAGCGGATGAGACAGGCGGTACGAACCCATTGGGAGGAACCAGATCAAGTTCCAGGCCCATGCCACACCCACCCATGACAATGGGATGGCCTGTACGGCTGAGAATTCCATTGTTCCGAATACCGCCAACAGCGAGGCAACGGTTTGAGCAATGCAAAACGCGCCAATCAATGCCAAAGAGGGTCTCTCCATGAAGAACCAGCTGTGAGAGCGGGTGACGAAAATCAAGGCTTGCGAGATAATAGCGACTTGAAGGTAGATGACCATGTGCAACTGTGGGTCATTGGCATCTTTCAAGGGAGACAGGCCGAAGTTGTCCTCCAGGAATGTTGTGTTGACGATGACCACAAACAGGAGGATGGTTGACAAAGCGAGGTGAAGGCCATATGCGACGGCGTATGTGACTGCCATCGTGAAGAGTAATTTTAGCTTAGCTCCAAATGCCGAAGGTTAAGATTACTCACAGATCTCAGCCAGGTCCCAGTGATCAGGTTCGTTGTTGGGTAAGACGCGATCGAGGGAAATAGTCATGACGGTTCCGTCGTTCAAGATAGCGATGACCAGGACCATGAAGGGGGGGAAATCAAACTGGAAGGCAAAAGCCATGATAGCAAAGCCAACAACGATCCGGATGGTAACAGCGCATGCGTAGATAGAATAGTTCCTCATGCGCTGGAAGACGATTCGCGACTGGCGGATGGCATGGACAATGGTTGATAGACCGGGCTCGGTGAGGACAATATCCGCAGCTCCTCGGGCAGCATCGGTAGCACCCTCAACGGCGATTCCGACATTGGCACGGGCGAGCTATAAAGTTGAGTAATAAAAAGAAATGAACTCCGTGTTTTGAAAGGGTGAAAACATCACAGGCTGAACTTACAGCAGGAGCATCGTTGGCACCGTCACCGGCTGTGGAAGGGTAAAATGGTAGTTTTACATTTGGTTAGTATTCTGGGTGAGCATAAAAAAATTAAAGCACTCACTCATGGCAACCATGTGACCCAGGCTCTGTAATTTCTTGACAATATCATACTTGTGCTCGGGGTACACTCCAGCAAATCCATCGGCATCTGTGCGCATAGAGACTTGTGAGCCAGTTGTTCACTTAGGGTGACATGCTCAGAAATACAAACGCACCGATAATCATACTGTCCAACGATGAGAATTTGCTTCCAGGTGGGGGGCCCTCTTTAAGCACCTTGGACGCAAACATGTTGTCACCCAAACCCAATCGTCGTCCGGTTTCCTTTGCGATGGCGAGTTGATCACCGGTGACCATCTTGACCCTGAGTCCAAGGCTAACAGCGTCGTCGATGGTTTGCTTGGTGTCGTCACGGGGAGGGTCGAAGATGGACAAGAGGCCAACGAGTTGGAATCCACTTCCAGGTCCTTCGGCGTCGCCACTGGGGACATCTTCGTAAGCAACAGCCAGGGCCCGCAAACCTCGACGGGCAAACTCTTCAACGTCGGCTTCGAGCTGGTGTTCAATTGCATCGGTCTTGTTGTAGGTGCAAAGGTCCATGATCTTTCCGGTCATACCCTTGGTTACTCGGCGCATTTCCCCAGTGGCAATATCGATGTAGGTTATCTCTGTTCGTTTTGAAACTGGATCGAATGGCTTGAAGTCCACGAGTTTGATCCCTCGACGCGCCACATCAGCTCCGACAGTGCCAACCACACATCCATCAATAGCATCCTGGTTCTCAATCCGGGAAGCGTACGAGGCCAAAACACAGACATCTTCCGGTCCGACATCCGAGTAGGTCTTGATGGTAGATTTGTCGATCGTGAGCTTGTTCGTGGTCAGAGTGCCGGTCTTGTCAGAACACAGGATAGTAACACCCGCGAGTTCTTCGATGGCAGTGATACGGGTGACAATGGCTTTGTACTTCGCGAGCTGTTGAGCGCCGACCGCGAGAGTGACCGATAATACGGTGGGCATAGCGATTGGGATACCACCAATGAGTAACACGAGGATGTTGTCCAATCCCCGGCGGTAAGAGTAGCGGAACGCCCCGTAAAGAACGATAAGCTCTACAATATGCAGTCAAACAGAAAACATAATGAGCTCCAGGCTACTCTAGAGGAATATAGAATGAAGCTTACCAAGAGCAATTGCGATACCAATGGAGACAAGACAAAAACCTCCGATCTGTGCACAACTTGAGGTTAGCCATCTTGATTATGCTGAACGACATGTACAAAGTCAGCGCACCTTGGCCAAAACCGCTTGCATGTGTCCAGTCGAGTCATTTTCTGCACCAACCAGGGTGGCTGCTCGTCCGAAAAAAGTGTTTGCACCGGTAGCACTAACGATACCCTCGGCCTCGCCCTGCTTGCAGATGGATCCCGAAAAGCATTGATCGCCGACTGCTTTTGAAATTGGGAGGGATTCGCCAGTCAAGGCCGCTTGGTCAATGCTGACATTAATTGCGTCGTACAGACGACAATCTCCGGGCACCACATCACCGATCTGGACAAAGAGGACAATCAGAAAACCCAGCAAAGAGTAGATAATTAATACGGCCGAATGAATGAACCCACCTTGAAAGCAACGATATCGCCTGGGACTAAATCAGCCGAGTCAATCTCTGACCAGCTTCCGTTGCGCCGCGCCTTCGCTTTCGGGGCAAGGGAGTCCATGAGGGCTTTGACAGCATTGCCGGCGGACCTCTCTTCGTAGTATCCAATCCCGGAGTTCTGCGGACAAGAAGGTCAAATGAGACTTTCATCTATGTATCCAATGCTAGCACATGACGACTTACAATGAGGAGCAAAGCCATAATACCAACGAAATCCTGCCAGTCTGGAGGACGGTTTTCTCCGTTGGAGAGTGCAATCGAGACTATTGCCGCACCTTCCATGACCCATGACAACGGACTATGTAACAAGATAGTTCCATCGTAAGTTCACGCATGTTGGAATCGGATGACTGGAAAATTTAAACTTACTTCCACATGAAGCTGAGGAACTGCAAGAACGGATTGACTGATTTTTCTTCCAAACGATTGGGACCAAATATCCCCCGTCGGCGCTCGACTTCAGCGGCATCCAGGCCATTTTCGCTTGTCCTAAGGGTGCAGAGGGAAGCTCGTCAGCAATTGTCACATTGGAATCATAGCTGATTCAGGCACTTACTGCAACAGCTGCCAAACGTCTTCAAGCTCTACCTGTTCGAGGTCGACCTTTTCGCGATCGTAAAGGTCCTCAGCATTCAACTGGATGGTCTTCATATCAACGAGACATCTCGTCGCCGCCTTTTCTTCTTCGAAGGTCTTGTCAAAGTTCCGGGCGGCTTTGGGTGCGGCATTGGACTCGGCCATTGTAGAAGCGTTGGATGAGGTGAGTAGGAGGTGTCAGAGGACAGATGGTGTACTTCAAAGTTGAAAATAGCCGGCGATCAACGCAAGGCTTAAACAAGACGGCAAGCTAAGCTAAGCTGAGGAGAATCTCTGAAGCTTTCTGGTTTAACTGTTCCTGAACAATCGACTTTCAAAGTCGAGTGCTTGAAAATAAATGGAGGCCACGTGGGGTGGAGGGTCTGCGAGGCTCTGTGAGGGCTGAGGGATGTCTTGGAACAGATGCCAGTCGCCCTTCTTAAATAATTGCTACTACACCGTTCTTGAGCCCATCGCCCGGTCGGCACTTCCATGGCTCCGGGCTACACGAGCTAATCCAGCTAGGGGCACGCTCGTTGATCCGAAATTCAGTTGACTTTTGGATCGATTGGCTTGTAAAATACTTGATACGGATCACTTCATAGATCAGATCTACATGAGCAGGCCTGGCCGGATCCATTTGCTCATACATACATAATATCGCCGGGAGGACCCGAGACTGATCAACCACGACTTGGCAGTACAGTCGGCACACTCATGAACACCTCCGATGCACGTGTCACCACTTTGGTTAAAGAGGTGTGTAACAAAAGATTCAAAATTTAAGCCAGGAAGCCAAATGGTGTTACTCCGTTAAGTCTATGTAAACCAACTTCAGATAGTATGAATTGCCATGGACACAGGCAAATGAAATAAAGATGAGGCGAAACACGGACTGTTATGCAGAGCTGTGAGTGGAGGGAACTCCCACTTGCCCAAGTGTTGGCCAGGCGCTTGGTTCTGTTCGTCTGATCTATGTACCAGACAATGATGCCAAGGCTGAGGCGAGCTTAACCAAGCCTCTCTGGAGGAGAGCCCCGCAGGGTCTCTGTCTCACAGAGAGGCTTGCCCCCAAGCGGCGAATTCTGGCGTGAGAGCTGACAGACCGTAGTCCTGGCCAGCACCCAAATTCCACTAAATCAATGCCTACACATTTTTCACGCAACATACGGGGCCATGAGTAGCACAGCCTTGTAGCCTGGCTGCTTGCGCAGCCATCCATCCATCCATCATCTATCCATCCCCCCAGAGCAGTGCTAGACATCCTTTCAAAAAACACGATGAGCTGTTTTCCAAAAGTCAAACTCTTGTTTTTTTTCACACCTGTACATTCCACTATCCAATAAACTTGCTGTGTCCTACCTGTACCGTGAAAAAAACATAGTACAGAAGCCACCATAACTGTTCACTTTGGCATGTGTATTTAGCTTTTATGTACTTGCCTCGCATGTACAAATGTACGGACAATCCAAGAATCTTGGTAAGATGATGTTACAAGCTTTGTAACTTCAAGACCGTTTGAGTTAATGACATGTGACCTATGTAGGATTGAAGGAGAGATGCAGGCCTTCAATCTGGCACCAGGGCGGCCTGATTGGCCCGCAGGAGGCAAATTTAGTGTGGTGTTGAAGTTTGACACCAGCCAAATGGTTGGAGGTGGTCCTCAGCGCTCACGCCAAATTTCCCCGCTTACTCCCAAGTCCCTCCTTTGGAGGCTTGCGCTTCGCACGAGGGGCGCCAGCCTGTCAACTCAGAAGGGAGGACTGACTAAGTTCGAGGCTGAGGGTCATGATCCAGCCGGTAGCGCCAGGCCCGGTGTGGTTAGCGCAATCAACGCGCGCAGCGTGCAAAATAGCCAAGACTTAACTTTTTTTAACATAAACAGGTGTAAATATACTTTATATCACTTTCACAAAGATGTTACATAGTTTTCTCATTAATTTAAGGGCTTTAAAAAGGTACTTTCTGGCTACAAATATAAGAAGCACTCATATGCAATCCTTCTGAAATAGCCACTTATATATACAAAAGTAGTATAAATAGAGAGTTACAGTAATTTTCTTTACACTTCAATCTAGTATTCACTTCTAAGAATTGTTTAACATCTTTGAGAAGTATTCCAGACTAAAAATCATTTACATATAGAAAAGCCAAGGCTCATATGTAACTACAATTTCATTACATAGTTGTAAATCTTCTAAGATTAAAAGCTAGTCTGATGTTGGTTCTTTTGTCTATAAAAGAAGGCCATTTTGGGTACTCTCTCCCCCATGCTTGCATTAGATAGTAATATTATAAATTACTAGCATTCATCACACTGATAAATTGAAATTGATAATTTAACTGATAAATTAAAGATAAATTGAAATTGAACCCCCTTGAAAACTTGTAATCCTCAATTCTCTTTGAGCTGTGTCATAAGAGCTCATTGATCAAAAGTTATTCAGAAGTAGCAACACCAAGAAAGTTAAGAAAGTGCCACATCTTTATTTTTCTTTGTGTTACATTCTCCCAGAGTTATTCCAGAAGGCAGCTCTTCAAGCATTTTATTCCCTTCCAAGCTCATCTCCCCGCTGTGAGAAGTTCCACACCGGTGAAAGTGCTGTATGCAGGATGAGCGGGGGCAGAGCTGAGGGATTAGGCGCATAGCAATGGTTAATGAAGGCGGGCAAGGGGATTGTAGATGTTTGCCATGACAATATTCTATTCTATGTCTCAGCGCCTGGAGCTGACTCTAATAGTCTGAGGGTGTCTGGCCAAGGATGCAGTCTAGTGCGCACTGATGTGTGTGCAGGCTTAATGAGCTGGAATAGCTTGAGTTGAGCAAGTCTGTGCCAGTTTGGCCCTGACACAGAGTTACCAACCAATAAGGGAAATTTCTCAACCAGCCGTGTCCACTCACTGGCGCATAACCAGTCAATCAAAGCAAGCTGCCTGGCTCAGAAGATGGCAATGGAGCTTTGGTTCTGCTGCTGCCCTGGGGATGCATGCACTTCAGCACTGTTTGTTGGGGCCAAAGTAATTATTTATTGATTCATGATCAGCTGGGTTCTGAATTTTGGAGCCTCAAGAGTGTGACTGTCGGGCAAGGGGTACATACAGCGGCAGACTGTAGCACAGACAACGGGGCTGGAAAGAGACACAAAAACAGGCTTTGAAGGACTACTAAGCCACTCATGCTGCAGCAAAAAAAGAGGACAATGTCAAGAGACTGGACCTTTAGTTGCAAGCATGAGCTGCTGGTGGCAATGGATGGGCCGTGATTCTCTGTAGCACAAAGCTTTCAGAGTTGAGAGGACTATATATTCTCTGTAGCTTTCAGAGTTGAGAACTTATACCAGGGGAGATATGTTCCCACTCCCCAGGGAGTGCCTTACCGTAACTTTTTTCCATAACTGTGCTGGAGGCCTTTGGTAAAGAAATATTGAGTAGGTATGAACAAGACTGGAAGTCAGCTTGAAATCAGTTGGAAATCATCCAAGTTTATTAAAATCACAGAAACACGGAAGGCAAGATCAAAGTTTTTGCCTGTGCTCTTTAGCAAAAATCCCATAAAAGTTGAAATTAATCCCCAAACACCCCGGAGGGCACCTCGGATTGACCCTTCAGCCTGTGCCGGAGCAACAGGCAAAAAAAGGTTGGTCAAAAATGTAATCAAGGAGGCCCTAATCAAGTGATTAGTGGGCTCCAGGGAGGGGGTGGGACGAAACCAGATCCCCTGGGGGGGAAAACAGCTTCCCCCCAGCCCTTTAAGTATTGGTCCCAGCTCCCACATGACAGAAGTTGACGACACCCTGGGCCCTGACATTCTTTGCACACCACAACTGTGTTGCCAGGGCCCTGCACCTAGGCAGGCAACATGCTGGCCTGTATGTGCACACTCATTCGAGTGTATACAGGTCAGCTTGAGAGGTGTATTCCTCAGGATGACCGCTCAGGGTCATTCGGAAGTGTTCCAAATCCCAATTCGGAAGTGTTCTGAATCCGAGGGAGTTGGCTTCGAGGAGTATGTACACCCAGACTTCGGCCTCCTTCGCGGTCTACACGTCTCTCGACAACCGGTACAGCACCCCTCTCGATGACCGCTCTGACCGGCCATCGGGAGAACTCATATCTCCTCCCCATGACCGGTACGTGCCGGTCATCGAGGGGACTCACACCTCTCGATGACCGGTCTGTACCGGTCACCGAGGAGACTCAGATCTCCTCCTCATGACCGGTCTGTGCCGGTCACCGAGGGGATGCACAACTCTCGATGACCGGTCTGTGCCGGTCATCGAGAAGAATCAGGTCTCCTCTCGATGACCGGTCTGTGCCGGTCATCGAGGGGGGTCAGGTCTCCTCTCGATGAGATGACCGGTCTGTACCGGTCATCGAGAGGACTTAGGTCTCCCCTCGATGACTGGTCTCCGCCGGTCATTGAGAGGACTCAGTTCTCCCCTCGATGGCCGGTCTGTGCCAGTCATCGAGGGGAATCATGTCTCCTCTCGATGACCGGTCTGTGCCGGTCATCGAGGGGAATCAGGTCTCCTCTCGATGACCGGTCTGTGCCGGTCATCGAGGGGAATCAGGTCTCCTCTCGATGACCGGTCTGTGCCGGTCATCGAGGGGAATCAGGTCTCACCGGTCATCGAGAGGACTCAGGTCTCCCCTCGATGACCGGTCTCCGCCGGGCATCGAGAGGACTCAGGTCTCCCCTCGATGACCGGTCTCCGCCGGGCATCGAGAGGACTCAGGTCTCCCCTCGATGACCGGTCTCCGCCAGGCATCGAGAGGACTCAGTTCAATTTCTTGGACCAAGAGTCAGAAACACCATCAGCCTACATCGGTATCCCAAACTTCGTCAAGAGGCCCTCGGCCTCCACTCCAACAAATTGGATCTAAATAATCATGTATCCATCAGCTCGGCGAAGCACTTCACATTTGTGGACTGTGGCCATCGCTATCGGGCCAGATACACTATCTTTCAGCCGGCTTCCAGCTGTGTACAGACAGGGCCAGCCAAAACTTTTTTTCCATAAGTGTTGGAGATGTGGAGGCAACGATCACCCATACCTCCTGGCCCAACCCCTTGTGCAATTTATAATATCACACCAGGCGTCCAAACGGGACCTTAAGAATATAACACAACCAAAAACACAAAAGATGGGCTAGCAGGAGCATTGATGTGACTACCTATTGTATCACTAACACCTTCAACCTTTCACTCCCTGCATCTTGGCCTCATACCTAATTTATTTGTGACAGCCTCTTGTGCTTATCATGTTGTACAGACATTTTGCTTGCAGAGACATAAACATGTTTCTTGGATTATCACTTTTATACCATCTGTTGTATTGACAACTAGGAAATTCATCAATTTTACAAAACTTTGGAGTAAATTTAACACCTTAGGCCTTGCTTGGCACCAACATGGGGGTTCACAATAGGATCAAAATAAAACTTTGGCGCCAATTTTAAGGCCTTTACAGACAATGTTTTAAAAAATGAAGAAGTTGCTCTGATTTCCAGGGGACACAGGGGGGTTCACAATAGGATAAAAATAAAACTTTAGAGCCAATTTTAAGGCCTTTATCAACAACTTTTTAAAAATTTGGGAAGATGTACAGGATTGAGTGTCCCTTGACAATCAGACACACTTCTTCATTTTTAAAAACATTGTCCATAAAGGGCTTAAAATTGGCTCTAAAGTTTTATTTTTATCCTATTGTGAACCCCCCTAATATGATCCAGGCAATGTATGATTTTTTTTATCTGATCAAGACCACCAAACCTTGATCAGATGTCACAACAATCCACATTATATCAAACAATTATATTGGCACCAAACAAGGCCTTAGGTTTTTAGACGCACCATAAATGTAGGTGTTATATTGCACAAATCATTAAATAAAAAAACAACCTATTCAAAATGTGGCACTCAAGCTTTTTTTCAGGCAAGGTGAAAAACTCATCTCCTCAATATTTTCATCATATGCAGGAAGTTTTGCTATGTTAAGTGCCATAATAGAAATATTACACTATTGAACATTTTAAAGTATAGCATTGCTTTTATGGTGCTGAAGGGAGTCAAGTTATTTCACTCTGATAAAAATATTGAGGATATCAGTTGTTGACCTTGCCATCTCAGAACCTTCTATACATTGAGAATTTAAAAGAATGAACACATGAGCTACTGACACAGAGTAAAGCAGTTGAGCTGGGCACCTGGACTCTGTAGCGGTGCAGCCGCCTTAGCCTCTAGTCCTGAAATAAACCATAACTTGCCAAGGAATAATCCAGAACTCATCTGGAATTCATCCAGAACTCATCCAAAATATATGCCTTTCTTGGCTCCATGACCAGTGTTTCCTTTTCATGGGGATGTGAAAGGCGCAGTATGTCATATTGTCCCCCTCATGTACTTGTGTACATCAGGGGGACAATTGGTGTCTCAACACAAAGTTTCTACTTTTCATGTGGCTGTGAAAGGCCCATCCTGTGATATTTCCACCCCAATGTATGCACGTACTATTTCCACCTCAATGTATGCACGTACATTAGGGTGACTATTAGCAAAGTGCAAAAAAGTTCACTTGCATGTGCACATGTGGATTTTGAAAAGCAAAAAAAAACAAAAAATCACACAATCATTTTTGTGAAGAGGCCAGGATATGTGGCCAAACTGGGGTGGCACTGCAATCCAACCTTGACTTACCTCAGACTTTCACCCCAATACAATAGTTTATCACCATTTTTTAGCCAAATTCAAATTAATT